>NC_143252.1:48712500-50071250 GCF_984573655.1 Nuphar pumila | reverse complement strand
GATTTGTGTTGTGTACTGTATAATGTAATTTCAATATCATTCATTGCAAATTCCTTATTCATTTCAGTAGAACATCCATCGACGAAGTTGGACGAAAACTTAATCAATCACTCCTGGAGGACATCAAACGAATGCACTATGAATTCGCACAATGCAACATGATCAATAATTTTGTACGTATGAAACAAGTAGGAGTTGTCTATATACGTAAGCCATGTGTACGTACGTTAACAACATCTTATTTGCTGCAAACAGACTATATCTGATTTTGTCAGTTATATTAAAAGCAACGCAACAAGCAAAACTATAAGCATTGTCAGCCCGTATTTCATGGTATATCGGTTGTATTTTATGTTGTTTTTGGTTATTGATTTAGTCCAGTTGATTCATATTTTAACATTGTTATTAACAATGTTTCGGTTTGCAGACTATCTTACGTCGTTTGCCATACTCCAGTGGATTTAAAGACGGCCTACCTTACTGGGTTAACGGTAATCATTACAAAGACCTTTTGTCAAGTGAAAAAGTAAGTAAACTAACCTAGAGTTCAAGGTTACAACATGACAATGCTAACAACATTTTTACTATCCATTTGCAGATATTGATTCCTACACTCTGGCAATTTGAAAAGCATTGGGTCTTATACGTGATGGATTTACATGAAAAACAACTATGGTGTTACAATTTGTTGGAAGTTGACAGTGGTTTATGGCTTGACATTTTTCATCTCGTAAGATTCCATCTATATGAGTATTGTGTCATGTACTAGGGTCATGAATTTACTTTCGACCGCATTATTCTCAGATCAGTTTCGTCAAAGGCATTTTGGGAGTCGACGTTAGCGAGTGGATCTATCGCACGACATACCATGCTCTATTACAAAATAATGGCGTTGATTGCGGCGTATTTGTAATGAAGTACATTGAAGCGATATACAATGGTGCAGAACCCTATTTCGACGTTGTATGCCATTTCTTGACCTCTATTATTGAGGATTAAAAGCATGTCTATTGGTTCCACATTACAGTTTTTTTTACAGGTTGATATACCTGGGTTCCGCGATGAACTCTGCAAAAAAATTGACGGCCTTTCTAATTGCGGAGGAGAAACTAATGCAACCGCGATGAGGATCTAAAAGGCAAAGAACAACGGTGCCCAGCACGCCAGAGTAATTTCATGTTCGTCTATTTGAAGTAGATTTTAGAGATGGTACAACCAACTTGTGTGTAATCTATCCTATTTCGACTGAATATTATAAGCCGTTATTGACCGCATGAATCAAAATCCTATTTTTCGGTTTGCATTTAAAGTGTCTCAGCAAAAGAGCGAAAGTAAATTATCATGAGTTCATATCTTACAGCAAACATGATTTATGCATGCTCTAAAAAAACATGTATATGTTCGCCCAAAAATAATAATACTCAACAGCGATAAGGAACGTTTGTTGTTCTGAAATTACAATATTCTTCATCGTCACTGAATGCAAATCGCAAGGAAAATATGGGATTTATACGGTAAGCATGCGCAAGTAATGAAAGCTTTTAATTGATAAAAGATGTGCGCTCAACCCGCATGATTGACAATCGTAGAATTAAATTGCGATGTATGCAATCAACAAAGGCTTCTAATGTTCGAAATGATAGTAGTCAACATCGATAGAAAATGCTTGATGTTTACACAACGCTTTATTGGTGACACTCACAAAATGAAAATCGCAAAATAGATTCGCGATGAATGCGGTCATCAAGAGCCATTCATGTCGCTTTCGTAATTAGAAATAGTACACATCGATAAGACATGTTTGTTGTTAAAAAATGGTGGTCTAACGTCATCTTTACTGCTACTACCATGAAATCTTGTGTAATAATTTGAAAAAAATTGGACTATGAAACGACGTTTCCTTTAATTATGAATTTGCAGACTTCTGAAATAAGTCTAGACGGATAGCTCAATTGCGTCGAAGCCGCTTATACACTCGATTCAAGAACAAGTTGTATATGCAAAAATTGTCTGCTTGTCGGTTCCTTTATCACGAAGCAAAGTGGAACACATCCTTAACCTGTGCGATGTGTCATTCATATATAAATGAAACGTTCTATCACCTTCCGCCAGTTTTCAAATGAATACGACAGTTTTAATAAACACAAACCAAATCTCAAATAAAATACACTCTGCATTAATGAAATTAAACAATGTCATTTCATACAGCTGTATACAAAACTAATCAATGTGATTGGACATAGTAGTTCAAATCATGGTATCACGTATCGTGTGGGTTTGATTTTAGAAATATTTTTTGGTCTTATATAAATCCACAACTTCGTCCACCCTCGTCCCAACAAATCGCCTTATGTGTAGATTATGGACTTACACCTTGACAATGGGTCGGCTCGAGTCAATCTTCCAACTAATCCCTTCACAGAAAACGAGACATTGTTCAGACTTGTTCACCATTTGTGATTTTAATTTAATGACATTGAGCAATAGTACCATTTCTAAGCATCAAGCATCTCTTCTATCTATGCACTATTTCCGTTCACGATGGGGCATATATATTACGATTTTCATTCTCGTAAATTCAGCAATACAACAATTTCTGGGGAACAAACCTTTCTTATCGATAATTACTTCGTCATTTGTTAAGGGCGAACATTATGTGCCTTTGTGGACAACATAATGCGGAAATCTATTTCAGCGATTTTCGTTCATGGATGTTATTGTCGCAAAATTCTTCTGTTCCCTGCGGGAGAGAGGGAAAACACTTTCGCAAGTCAAACTTGACCAGAGTTTTGAAAATGGTTTTGAAATACTCGCTTCTGTTTTTTAAAATAGCGGGAAAATCCATAGGATGGGGCTCAACCTGTCGGTATGAGGTTCAACCGTTCCTGCCTCTTTTAACAGGGGTAATCGAACCAATGATCAAATGTGTGCTTGACTTAGCTGAATTATCAAAATCGTGTTCTATCCTAAATGCACAGAGAATTCAAGCATGTGCTATGAAATTTTGTAAAATGTAGGTTGGAAAACATGATGTATGCTTAGAAAATGCTTTGGAGTTGGAAAATATTTCTAAGGCAAAAGATGGAAATCAATATCTCAGGAAAACTCTGATAAGAGGATTTGAAATCTCAAGAAAGTTTATAAAGATTTGGGAAAATCATGAAGGAATGAGAATCTTGGGAAAATAGAAAGAAATCTTGAGAAAAGGTAAACACTTGAAGGGAAAATGCTTGTCAGGAAAACTCCAACTTTGAAAATTTTCTTTGGAAAATGATTGAAGATCCATAGAAAAACTCTTTTTGAGAAAAGAAATCAAATCTTAGGAACTTGAAATTCAAGAAATCTTAACCTTGAGAAGTTGGAAATCGATTTTGACTCTGAAAAATGATGGAAAACTTCCTTGTAGAAATTGAAAATGAGTTTTAAGAAGAGAATATTTTCCAAGAAAATCGCAGGAAACCTAACTTGAGAAAATTTGAATTTGAAAATTTTCAGTCTCTCTTGAAGAATTGATTTCCTTAGAATGAAATTTTCTTTAGAAAAGTAGAAAAATGCAGGTAATTTCATGATGCAAAGGATTTGAATGGATGAATGCACCTTGATAAAGATATCCAGAAAATTTTCTAAGGAATTCATTGGAAAATGTGTATTAAACCAAAGTAAACTCTTCACATATTCTGACTGTGGCCATGAACATGTTTAGAATTTAATTGATTTAATTCACAATATTTTGTAAAATTGAAAATATGATGTGCTTCTGAAGAAAGCCTAAGAGTGTAGGCTCAGTATGACTAGTAGAAAGATGCTGAATCTAGGTCTCGTCCATATTCCGACAAGGGCCGTAAATATGGACTCCACCGAGTTCATCAACTCCCTAAGAGTTGGTGCACGTGTCATTCGTGTACATCCACAGTGATTTTCAAAATAAAATGCATGAATCACGTAATCATGATATTGCAGAAATTCAAACTATATGACATGCATCCTAATCTAAGCGGGAAAATAAATCTCTTATTCCAGAATTACATTTGATTTTTACATTGCTGACAGAGAAAAAAAATATAGAACCAAAAGAAGCCACATCTTCCAAATTTTCCTGCAAATGAGAACTGGAACAACAAATACAATATACAAAGAAGGCAAATCTCATGTTGATGACAATGCGCAAATGACTATACATGAACTACAATGGAAATGTACAATTTAATGAAAATATAATGTCATAGGCACAACTGGGATGCTTACAAAAATGCCTAGATGCAATACTTGAATTAAATGAAAATTTACATTATCTCTAAATGCATGGGAACATGACTATTTAAATGTATATACATTTATCTAAGGCAATATAAATATTCAATAAGGAAGTGCCCTATCTATGTTTAATGAGAAGACGCATGTGGATATACAGGTAGTACTGTAGGCAATAGGACTAATACAGATAGTAAAATGAAATTGTGGTAGGCGAACTAATGTAGAGTATATATGGCAAAAACAAATGACTTATAATGTATACAGGGGACATATGATGAGGCAAATGCCAATATGAAGGGATGATAGGGAATGACACAAACGTGAGGGCAATAATAGGCTAGTGTTGAGATGAGTATGTAAAGGGAGTAAAGACATAACTACTATGGGATAATAACGATAGATGGGAAATGCCAAAAGTAATAGAGTAATAATAAAGAAAAAAGAAAAGACACAGATTAGTATACAAACGGATGGTCTATCCTAAAACACAAAAACTTTATATTGACCGATGCAAATAAGGTAAGAGACATGCTATGGGTAAAATGCACAGATTGATAGTAATGAGCCTATACCTAATAACTAAGTGAATGCTGTGATGAAAGCATCAGTAGACAGGTTATAGAATAAACATAGAGAATAATATACATAGGCTGCAAATATGCACAGGAGAATGATTACCATGGTTGAGTGTTAATGTAGGATGGCAACCTGATTTTACAAGAGGAGATATGTTGCTGATACTAGGTGTATATACAAGCAATGGCATTAAGAGATTTAAGGAAGAATGATGAAATACAATAGCTATAAAGCCACAAAAGTATACTGAGATGACTAAGTATAGAATCTTGGACAATATACAAGTAACACACAAATGATATGCAGAAAATATTTCAGAACATGTACAGAAAGTATGCAAACATATGTAGATCATATGCAGAATGCATGCAAATCATAGATTCAGAAAGTAAATACAGAATATTTAATGTGAAGAAAGTAAAGGTGAGAGATAATATATACAGAGATGATGTGAATACAAGTCATTCAAACCTACTTTTACTACAGATCAGAGCATCTTTTGTTACCTGATGAACCTAAAAAATAGTATTCATAGTACCGTAGCCCTCTTTTTTTTTTTATGGCAGATCTAGCTCATAGTGAAACATAGAAGAAGATATCTTACAATAGAACCAAGAAGTTTCACAGGGAGTACAATGTACTTCTTATTCTATGTCAACATACACTACTTTGTAATTTTATAAAGAAGTCATGGCACTGTTACTGCTACTGAGAAGTATTTCTTAACATAGATTCTAATATTCAGGAGATGACAAAAATGCAAAGATGATCTAGTAATGACAAATTGAAATGAAAAATATATGTTAGTGCAGGAATAAGAAATGGGGAAAATCTAACAGGTGGATAATATTACATGCTGGGAGATAACAAGAGATTTGGAAGATATACAATACTATTCAGCAGTAATGAACTACCTTAGAACAAATGCTAAAAAAAAAGTTTTTTTTTTATCTCTGCCAGCGTGAATCCATTCTTGTGGAAAGTTGATATTGATGATAACAAACAGTAGAATGACAGACATCTGCTCATTTTAAACAATAGCAACATGATGTTAAATCGATCCAACACCATTGGGTCGAATTAGCATCACTACGTGCACAATAACTGTTATACACAAAATAAAGAACCACCCGTAACTACCATCATTTGGGAGCTTTGAATAGAACTCTACAGTGGATGAAGATATATATGATGGCAATGTGAATATGTCATATTTAATAGCAATGGGTGATGTAACATATGCAAAACTGAATCATCACTAGGGAAATAACAAAACCAATGCTAATCTCTCAGAATAATTAATCTCGAACAAGTGAAGCTACAACAGAACGTCTAGCAGAAATCAATGAGAGGGTCAGTGGATGATAAGCAAATTGTACCTCATAACAACATATCAATATGATGTCAGTCATGGTGGTTCTTAGCAACAATCGACTGATAAACCATTCTTGACAATAAGGACTTTTCTTGTACACTATTTCTAGAAAATAGTCACTGTCGTGACCCATGAAAATGCAGGACGTGATTAGGTAATTCATCTGCAACTAACGTATACTGGGATGAAAACACACAGGATGTAGAACATCAAAAATATGCAAAATGACGATGAGAAAGATGTACCTAGCAAAGGGGTTAAATTTTTGTTGCAAAAACGAAAATTGTTGCAGCTATATGCAGACCAATATTGCATATGGTGCGTCATTGGACAGAAAATCGACAACCTAAAGGAAAAGAGGAAAAAAAAAAGGAGGAAAGGGTATGAATCAGAGAAAGAAGAACGGCCCTTGCCTTGGCTCGACAGAGGCTGAGAAGGGTGTCTCCTTCAATGGTGGGTCGAATCTCTAGGAGGAGCTCTTTGAATATCCTTGGCTCGACAAAGGCTGAGAAGGGTGTCTCCTTCAATGGTGGGTCAAGTCTACAGGGGAAAGGGGAAACACATGTTCCTCAGCTGCTCTTTGAATATCCTGTTGAGGGAAAATGGAGGTAAGAAACCGTGAGGAGAGAATGAAGAGAGTCTAGAGGAAAGGATAGGGAGTGCAGGAGTCGGCCCCCCTTTTGTGCCCCCAAAGAGGGGCCTTTTAAAGATTTTAGAGGGATACCTGTCCACAGAATCCGAGCTTTTCCAAGCTCTTCAACTGGTTTTCGAAAGTGTTTGAAAATCTTAAAACCGAAGTTTAAAAATTTTTGAAAAACTCACCGTTTTCAGAGGGGGACGACTTCTTTATCTAAAGAAACTTTTAGTTCATTTTTATCCAAAACTTAGGTAAAGTGAGGGTTTCACAGTGGCGCCATTTGGGGCTGAAAAAGTAAAAACAAAAAAAAAATGAGTAAAACGGGTTTTTCTTTTTTCTTTTTTTAAGGTGGTGCCACCTCAGCCGGATAAAAAAAAGTCTTTTGAAATAAAATTTTATTTGCTTTTCTCTGCAGGGAGCTCTAGTGAGGCACCACCTATGCGTGAGCCCACTGATTATTTTAGAAAATAAATAAAAAAAACTGAAAATTAAAGAGGGTTTTATAAATTAGTGCCACCTTCGGGTGGGCCCTGCTTGAAAATAAGAGAAATACCTGAGAATTTGAGTGTGACGCCACTTCAAGGCATGTCCCACATCATTTATTTGAAATAAAAAGCAAAATCAAAATAAATAAATTCTTTTTGGGATTTTTATAATAGTAGGTTAGTTAGAAAATATGAAGTAAAATTTACAAAAATTTAGAAGGAAGACGGTCCTTCAGGGCAAAATATATATAAAAAAAGAAATGCAAAGATTTTTGTAAAGAAATTTAAAGTCTTTTTGTAAAAATTTGAAATAAAATCTTCTAAATTTAAAGTTGTGTCCCCTTCTTTCCAACTGACAAAATTTTAAAAATCAATATAAAAAACCATCCAGATTGTTTTCCTGAGAAAACTTTTATAATTCGGAGTCCTGGGGGTTAAGACGAGAGAAACTGACAATTTTGAAAAACCGAGGGATTTGAAATCAATTTTGAAAGAGTTAAAATTCGAATCTGGATTGATAATTTTGAAAATCAAGAATTCTAGATCTCAAAATGACATGTTGTGCAGTGAAATGATATGAAAAGTCATGTCTCATGAAATGCCATTCTGAATCAGGAATTGGAAATTCTAGCTTCTTGTCAAGAGTAGGATTTTGAAAATTTGCGGTTTGAAGATATTTCTGAGCCTAAATGGAGAAATTTTGAGAATTGAGAATGAATTTCTGTAAGGTTTTATCTCAGAAAATGACCATTTTTCCCTCCTGATGATCTCAGAGGATAGATCATGATGACTGGTGGAAGTGTCGGGGAGGTGAGTGAAAATTTGAGGTGTTTACAGATGCCCCTCTTTGCTACTAAGTCGGCCTGTGGCCGAACTTAGTGGCAAAGAAAAACACACCAAATTTGGGCTATATATAAAAAATACCCCAGTTAGAAGGATCTGACTGGGTATAGAGAAATTAGTGTGGTGAAGAAGGTGGATATGAAATGGAGAACGAAGATGAATAGATTTGCTCTATGGTGGTGAAGTTCAGGTTTTTGCCCTTAACCTGGATGGGACAGAAAATGCTTTGCATGGGAAAAAGCTCAGATTTGACCCTTGACCTGGTTGGGGAATGGAATATCTCATCGAAATAAGACTCGGGTTTGTACCCTTAATCTGATTGGGCGGAAAAGTGAAATACCTCATCAAATGAGGTTCAGGTTTATACCCTTAACCTGATCGGGCGGGAAATGAAATACCTTATCAAATGAGGCAAAGGTTTATACCATTAACCTAATCGGGCGGAAGATGAAATACCTCATCAAATGAGGCTCAGGTTTATACCCTTAACCTGATCGGGCGGAAAATGAAATACCTCATCAAATGAGGCTCAGGTTTGTACCCTTATCCTGATTGGGCGGAAGATGAAATACCTCATCAAATGAGGCTCAGGTTTATACCCTTAACCTGATCAGGCGGAAAATGAAATACCTCATCAAATGAGGCTCAGGTTTGTACCCTTATCCTGATTAGGCGGAAAATGAAATACCTCATCAAATGAGGCTCAGGTTTATACCTTTATCCTGATCGGGCGGAAAATGAAATTCCTCATCAAATGAGGCTCAGGTTTATAGCCTTAACCTGATCGGGCAGAAAATGAAATACCTCATAAAATGAGACTGAGGTTTGTACCCTTATCCTGATCAGACGGAAAATGAAATACCTCATCAAATGAGACTCAGGTTTGTACCCTTATCCTGATCGGGCGGAAAATAAAATACCTCATCAAATGATGCTCAGGTTTGTACCCTTATCCTAATCGGGCGGAAGATGAAATACATCATCAAATGAGGCTTAGGTTTATACCCTTAATCTGATCGAGCGAAAGATGAAATACCTCATCAAATGAGGCTCAGGTTTATACCCTTAATCTGATCGGGCGGAAAGTGAAATACCTCATCAAATGAGGCTCAGGTTTATACCCTTAACCTGAACGGGCGGATGAAATATCTCATCAAATGAGACTCAGGGTTTTAACCTTAACCTGATTGGGGGGAAAATGAAATACCTCATCAAAACGAGGCTCAGGTTTGTACCCTTAACCTGATTGGGCGGAAAATGAATGGAATCCTCGAAAGAAGAGACCGTGATGGAACCTTCGGATTTTGCACAATAAATCTGACAAGGGTTTTGCAAAAGGAAGGAAAATGGGGTCCCTAAAGCTTGAAAAGGGATTGATCTTGGGTGTCTCATTTCTGAGTCTAAAATCAGTTTTGAATTGCCTTTTGCGATAAAATGATTGGGGGTTCGACCTCGAACCAAAATTGGACTGTCTGTGGTGGAACAGTGGGGACCTGTTTTCGTCGCGAAATTTTTCCCCCGTCTCCCCTTCCTTGCGGAAGAGAAAAAGAGAGAAACGCTTTCGCGATTCAAACTTTAACCGGATTTTGGAAATTGTTTTGAAATACTCGCCTCCGTTTTGAAAATTGCAGGAAAATCCATGGGATGGGGCTCGACCTGTCGGTACGAGGTTCGACCGTTCCTGCCGCCTTTAACAGGGGTAATCGAACCAAGGACCAAAACTATGCTTGACTTAGCGAAATTATCAAAGTTATGTTCTATCCTAAATGCAAAGAGAATTCAGGCATGTGCTATGAGATTTTGGAAAATGCCAGTTGGAAAACATGATGTATGCTTAGAAAAACATTTGGAGTTGGAAAGAATCTCTCAGGAAAAAGGTCAATTTCTCAGGAAACTCAGATAAAAAAGGGGTTTTTGAAAACATGAGAAAGCTTATAAAGATGTGGAAAATTCAGAAATAGTTGAAAATCTTGGGAAAATGGAAGTGATTCTTGAGAAAAGATGGACTTTTTGAAAAGGGAAGCACTTCTTAGGAAAACTTGGACTTTGAGAGTTTTCTTAGGAAAATGATGGAAATTCATAGAAAAGCTCATTGGAGAAGGAAATTCAAAACTTGGGGAATCGAAATCCTGGGAATTTTACCTTTTTGAAATACTCGGAAATCGATTTTGGATCTTGAAGAAAGATTGGAAAACTCTTTTGAATATCTTAAGAAAATATCATTTTCCTGGGAAAACTGTGGAAAAGCTTGTCTTTGGAAAACCGATTTTGAAAAATCCTTAGAATTTCTTGAGAAATCGATTTCTTGAGAAATCGATTTCTTGAGAATGAAGTTTTCTTGAGAAAATCTTGAGAAAATCAATGATTCTATGATGCAAATGACATAAGTGAATGAATGCACTTTGAAAAGATTTTCTAAGAGATTTGTTGGAAAAATATGCATTAAGTCAAGATAAATCCTTCACATATCCTGACTGTGGCCATGAATATGTTCAGAATTTAGTTGATTTGATGCACATGATTTTGAAAACTTTGGAAATATGATGTGCATTTTAAGATAGCCTAAGAGTGTAGGCTCAATGTGACTAGTAGAAAGATGACGGATCTGGGTCTCGTCCATATTCCGACTAGGGCCGTAAATATGGATCCCACCGAGTCCATCAACTCCCTAAGAGTTGGTGCACGTGCCATTCGTGAACATCCATAGTGCTTTTGAAATAAAATGCATGAATCATAGAAATAGGATATTGCATAAAATCAAACTATATGATATGCATCCTAGTCTAAGCAGGAAATTAAATCTCTTATTCCAAAATTTACATTATTACATCATTAAATAAAGGAAATAAAAGAAATTTGCAGACTTCAGCTCCTTCTTTTGAATGTCCCTGCCAAACTTGAAATAAGGTTAGCTCAAATATGTGGGTTTTTCCAAGATTTTCCAATAATATTATGAAATTATTGGATTTAATTGGATCTAAACCCTATTCTCATGCTTCCTTGATATTTGAAATGATGAAAATGCAAGAAATTCAGTGGAAAATAATTTGAAATTCGAAATGGTGGTCAAAATGACCAAAATACCCCTAATTATAAAGTTATACCTTTAAAATCAGGGTTTTTTGAAGGAAAACTTGGTAAAATTGAGATTTTGAAATTCAAATTAAATCAAATGATGATGAAATGCAATATGACATGATTCTAAACACATTAGGACTGTGAAATCAGAATTTGACATTTTGAAATTTATCCAAAATAACGAATTTCGCTTGTTTTTCACTTGGATTCGGGTCCTACGGGACCCTGTTTTGGTATTATGGATGATCCGAACCTCAAATGGATTCAAAATTGCACCAAATTAGGTATTAAGCATCTAAACACTCTGATAAACAACCTAGAATACTAAAAATCATGAAATGATATGATTTAAATGCCAAAATTCAAAGAAAGTCCTAAAAATGATGGATTTTGCCTATGGATCCGAACCAAATGCAATGCCTAATATGATAATGCAAGATTTACACCATGGAAACTTCTGATATTTTGCAGACTGCTAAAAGACCCGAAATGGAACATTTTTGGTTTTTACAGCCTCGGGATTTGAGCCATGGTGAGTTCAATAACAGGGATTTAGTTCAGACAGAGGTAAAAATCACACTAATCTGATGTAAAATGCTAAAAAAATACAAAACGGCCATGGAAATTTATGAAATTAATCAGAGCTATGCACGACACCTACATGAACAACTTTGATGTTTATGACTTCGGCATTTGATCAACATAAACACCGATAAAAATCTAACTATTCCTGCCTAAACTAACAGAACAGACAAATGTAGCAAAACAGGGGGGTGACAAGAAAAATCCGAAGCAGGGGTCAACACTATTTTAAAAATTACAGTCTTTTAGATTCAAGTAGAGGACATCTCGCACACCACTTTCACTTTTTACAGTTTTGGATTTGGAGCAACACACAAAGAGAAATCATAGCCCTAAGTCGATCCAAGATCTCAGAGGCCCAAACTAGGCTCTGACACGTGTCCCGAACTCTCGGATTTTTGTCAGACATAAAAAAAATTAGAAAAATATGCAAAAATCATATTAAAAACTAGACATTCTCCCGAGTTCAAAACATCTTTCGGATCGAAAATCGAATCTCCCATGAGGGATGTCTCGATTTTACAAGTCGGAAAATGATTTTCAAAACGTATCCCGGGTAACAAAACCCGACTTGCCATTTTGAATATTTACCGTAGTAAACAAATTCAAATGCCTCCTAATTTTTTGCAACATTTCAGGGACACCTAAGTGCGCATTCCGTGATTTTTTTGGGATTTTTAATAAAAACTAAATGCATGAAATGAGGTGTGGACTGACTGACAAAAACAGGGACCTACTGAAAATAAGCAGAATTGAAATAAATGCTAAATTAATCCTAATTAATTCATGAAATGTACTAAATGAATGAAATAAAATGCAAATTAAATCTAGCTAACTACATGCATGTTAAAATCATCAAGGAAGTATAATTATGTATTTTTATATATGTCGTTTTATGAGAATAGCTCAATCCATCCCTCGGATGAGCTCTTTCTTCAAACGACAACACGAATCAAACCAAAAGAATTATCATAGTGAAATCAATAGAAATGGAAGCTTACCTTGTGTTCTCCAGCGGTTTTGGAACTCCCAAAATGAGTGGCTACCTTGATAATGGGCTCCAGAGGGGCGTAAATCCAGAGGAAACCAAGAAAGAATGAAAATGGAATTCTGAAGTTCAATTCTCAATCAGGGCTCTCAGAGTGAAAATGCTAAATCCAAAAGAAGCTCCTCTAGGCTGGGCATGGGGCCTTGTATTTATAGAGATTTTTGGAAAATTTTGAAATTCAAAGAAGCTTAATCTGAGCCCTCCATGTGGCGCCATCTCAGAGGGTGTTGTCTTGGAGTTTGAAATTCAAATTCTGCTTTATTCTGGAAGGAGGAGAGACTTCCATGTGGCGCCATCTTAGAGCATCCACATTGCCATGTTTCATAAGGTAGGAGCAGAGGAAGCAGAAGACGCCACCTCAGAGGGGTTTGAATTCTACTTTTTCTTATGAAAGGAGAGACTGACATGTGGCGCCATCTCAGAGCATCTTCATTGACATGTGTCAGAAGGAAAGGCAGAGGATTCAGATGGTGCCACCTCAGAGAGAGTTTGAAGTTTAAATTTCTGCTTTTTCTAGAGGAAAGGAGAGACTGCCATGTGGCACCACCTCAGGGTGGCTCCTACAATGACATGTGGCAAGAGGGAGGAAAAGGGACACGTGGCACCATCTCACACAAAATAGAAAAGGTGAAGTTCAGGATTTGCGCCACCTCAGACTGGAGTTTGAACATTTGAATTCTAGCTTTGTCTGAAGGAGGCAGAAAGTGACATGTGTCACTTGCTTTTTCTGAAGAAAGCAGAGAGAGACACGTGTCCCTTGCTTTTTCTGAGAAGAGCAGAGGGTGACATGTGTCACTTGCTTTTTCTGAGAAAAGCAGGGAGTGACATGTGTCTTCTACTTTTTCTAAAGGAAGCTGGAGATAACATGTGTCATCTACTTTTCTGAGAAAAATAGGAGGGAGATATGTGTCCTCTGCTTTTTCTGAAAGGAGCAGAGATTGACACGTGTCGCTTGCTTTTCCTGAGGAAAGGAGAGAGTGACATGTGTCACTTGCAGGAGACATAATTCAAATGGTGCCACCTCAGGGGAGACAAGTTCTAATTTTTCTGAACAGGACAACACATGACACGTGGCATCTCATGGTGACCTTGGAATGACACATGGCACAGGGTGAAGATGGTAGACATTGACACGTGGCATAAAATAAAGAGGATGACTAATGACATGTGGCGGCATCTTAAGGTGGTCCCACACTGACACGTGTCAAAGGGTGGCAGAAGAGAGAAGGTGACATGTGGCGCCAACTCTAGGTGAACCCTATGCTGACACATGGCAGGTAAATGGGAGGAGAGAGAAAGGACAAGTGGCACCAATCTAGGGGACAAGGTTCCTATTTTTTTGGGTTTTTCAAAGTTCAGGTTTTTCAAAAGAAAAGTCTATGTGACACCACCTCAGTGTGGGTCCCACATTGCTTCTTTATTGAAATAAGAACAAGACAACAACCTCTTTTTGGAATTTTCATAAAATCTGGGCTAATTGGTAAAACAGGAATTTTTGGAAAGAGTTGGCCCCTGTAGGGCAATTTTGTAAAAGGAAGATATTTGAAATTGTCAAAAGGGCAAAATCTGAGATAAGGTGGCTGAAATCCATATTAAAACTATCCAGATCATTTTCCTGAGAAAATATTTTGACATTCAGAGTCCTGGGGGTAAAATGGGAAGAATTGATAATTTTGAAGACCCAGGGTTTTGAAATCAATTTTGAAAAGAATTGAAATTCTAATCTGGATTGAAAATTTTGAAATCAAGAGTTCTGGACCTCGAAATGACATGCTGTGCAGTGCAGTGATTTGAAATGCTCATGCAATGATAGGCAATGTCATGTCTTATGCAATATAATCTTGAGTCAAGACTCGGAGATGTCTGTCTCCTGTCAGGAGTAAAATTTTGAACATCTAAGCTAAAAATAGGGAAATTTTGAGAGTTGCAGATGAAATTTAGACTTTTGCAAGGTCCAGGCTTAGAAAATGACCATTTTGCCCCCCGGCGATTTCAAAGGTTGAATGATGATGCTTGGTGGAAATGTCGGGGAGGTGAGTGAAAATTTGGGGTGTTTACAGATGCCCCTCTTTGCTACTAAGCCGGCTCTTGGCCGAGCTTAGTGGCAAAGAAAAACACACCAAATTTGGGCTATACATAAAAATGCCCCAGTTAGAAGGATCTGACTGGGTGTGAAGAAATTAGCCCGAAGAAGATGGTAGATATGAAGCGAAGAATAAAGAGGAAAGATTTGATCTATGAGAGCGAAGTTCAGGTTTTTGCCCTTAACCTGGATGGGACAGAAATACCTCGCATGGAACGAAGCTCAGGTTTTGACCCTTGACCTGATTGGGGAATGGAATATCTCATCGAAATGAGACTCAGGTTTGTACCCTTAACCTGATTGGGCGGAAGATGAAATACCTCTTCAAAAGAGGCTTAGGTTTGTACCCTTATCCTGATCGGGCGGAAAATGAAATACCTCTTTGATTGAGGCTCAGGTTTGTACCCTTATCCGGATTGGGCGGAAAATAGAATACCTCTTTGAATGAGGCTCAGGTTTGTACCCTTATCCTGATCGGGCGGAAAATGAAATACCTCTTTGATTGAGGCTCAGGTTTGTACCCTTATCCTGATTGGGCGTAAAATGGAATACCTCTTTGAATGAGGCTCAGGTTTGTACCCTTATCCTGATCGGGCGGAAAATGAAATACCTCTTTGATTGAGGCTCAGGTTTGTACCCTTATCCTGATTGGGCGGAAAATGGAATACCTCTTTGATTGAGGCTCAGGTTTGTACCCTTATCCTGATCGGGCGGAAAATGGATGGAATCCTCGAAGGAAGAGACCATGATGGAACCTTCGGATCTTGCACAATAAATCCGATAGGGTTTTTCGCAAAAGGAAGGAGAATGGGGTCCCTAAAGCTTGAAAAGGGATTGGTTTTGGGCGTCTCATTGTTGAGACTAAAATCAGCTTTTGAAATTGCCTTTTGCGAGAAAATGATTGGTGGTTCGACCTCGAACCGAAATGGGGCTGTCTATGGTGGGACAGTGGGGACACAGGAAAGTGTGCAATTCTGAGAGTTCATGCTCTCAAAGAAGGAAAGGAATCAAGTCCTTAAGAGGGATTTAAAATTGGTGTCAGGATGTATCAAAGACGGATATCGAGCTCTCACTTCACGTCAGGATGGATAGAAAATATTATCACAATATTGGAAATTTTGTTGTTGATTCAAAAATTTTTGAAAATGTTGCACATTGTTGCAAAGATATTCTTTCTTTTCTACCCAAAGCATTACCTCCAAACAAGGTTCACTTTGTAGAATCGAGACTTGAAATCCAAATTGTTCGCAATTGGCCTTCTTCAAGGAAGCTATCAATTTCCTTGATATGAGCAGGAAAGAGAATTTGATGTTATGAAAGCGATTGATGAAAGAGTATTGATAATAGAATTTCACAAATTTAAAGAGGATTCTTGATAGATTTGGCAGTTTGATATCCTGAGAGCTTCTCTCTTGATAGTCTTTCTGCACTTTTTTTGGCTCTCTGGGTTTTTTCTACATTCTCCTTTATTTTGGAGATATTCTTACTTTTTCTCTCTTTCTTTTTCCTCTCTTTCTCTCTTTTGGGAAGGGTACGTCACAAACTCCTTCAACTTGGAGATGTTTCGATCCTTCTTGGATGATGGGTTCGAAGATCTTTTGGTGACAGCTGAAATTAAATATCTTTTAGGGATTGTCGAGAGGTTCATCGCATCTGCCTTCATCTCGACAGTGCTTTGGACTTTCCCTAGAAGGATCCGTCACAAACTCCGTCATCTTGGAGATGTTTGGAATCTTCTTTGGCCCCGGGGGTCTACTCGCCTAATTCGCCTTCATCTTGACGACAGGTGAGAGATCCCTTTTGCGGATATTTAATTGCAGCTTAGGTGATTTTGAGGAAACGGGACTTGGGTAAATTCTCTCTTTTCTAGCACTCAGGATATTTCCACTGCCTTGTCTTTACAAGAATAATCCTTAAAGATGTGCCATAACTGCGATCAATATCAATCATCTACGACTTTTCAATAACATTGAATCTTCTTTTCTGGCCATATCGAGGACTTATCCTTCATCCTTTTGGTTGGCCAATAGAAAGAATTTGAAGTTTGAATCCCTTTTCGCAAAAGCTTCGCTCTTTTAGAAGTAATGCTGAGGGTAAACTGATTAGTGCAATAAAGATTCTGAAATCAACTATTGATTGACAAATTGACAAAATTTTCTTGAAATCCTTGATGAAAGAGAGCACATGAGGTCCAGCTTAACGCATCCGTGACGAAAATTCTCCTCTCTTTTTCTCAAAGGAGGTGACTATCAATTCACTGAGAACAATATCAGTTCAATTAAGAACGACCATCGGTTCGCTGGAAACAATATTAGTTCAATTAAGAACGCCCATCGGTGGGAATAATATCAGTTCAATTAAGAACGACTATCAGTTCGCTTGGAACATTATCAGTTCAATGAAGAACAACTATCAGTTCACTTGGAACATTATCAGTTCAGTGGAGAACAACTATCAGTTCACTTGGAACACTATCAGTTTGATTAGGAACGACTATCAGTTCACTTGGAACACTATCAGTTCGATGAAGAACGACTATCAGTTCACTTGGAATACTATCAGTTCAATGAAGAACGACTATCAGTTTGCTTAGAATACTATCAGTTCAATGAAGAACGACTATCAGTTCATTTGGAACACTATCAGTTTGATGAAGAACGATCATCAGTTCACTTGGAACAATATCAGTTCACTTGGAACACTATCAGTTCAATGAAGAACGACTATCAGTTCGATGAAGAACGACTATCAGTTCACTTGGAACACTATCAGTTCGATGAAGAATGACTATCAGTTCACTTGGAACACTATCAGTTCAATGAAGAACGACTATCAGTTCACTTGGAACACTATCAGTTTGGTTAGAACACTATCAGTTCGATGAAGAACAACTATCAGTTCACTTGGAACACTATCAGTTCGATGAAGAACGACTATCAGTTCACTTGGAACACTATGAGTTCAATGAAGAACGACTATCAGTTCACTTGGAACACTATCAGTTCGATGAAGAACGACTATCAGTTCACTGGGAACAATATCAGTTCAATGAAGAACGACTATCAGTTCACTTGGAACACTATCAGTTCAATGAAGAACGACTATCAGTTCGTTTGGAACGACTATCAGTTCGCTTGGAACGACTATCAGTTCGCTTGGAACGACTATCAGTTCGCTTGGAACACTATCAGTTCAGTGAAGAACGACTATCAGTTCGTTTGGAACGACTATCAGTTCGCTTGGAACACTATCAGTTCAGTGAAGAACGACTATCAGTTCGTTTGGAACACTATCAGTTCAATGAAGAACAAGGACCATTATAGAGAGTTGAATCGCTTCTATGAATGGTTTCAGGATTATCCCCTTATCCTGAACGGGGAATGAAAATTGGATGACCTGACGATCGAAATTGAGAATTTTGGTGATTTTAAAATTGGGAATTGGGTGACCCGGAGGTCAAAATTGAAGAATTGGATGACCCGAGGGTCGAAATTGAAGAATTATGGAAAATGATTCAGGTTTATCCCTTAACCTGAAGGGGAAATGGAATTGGGTGCATAGTCAATGCAAATGCAATGCACATGCACATGAAATGCAAATGAATGCAAATGAGTGCATATATATGCAAAATGAGAGAATGGTTTATCCTGCCTGCATACAGGATGTTTTGAGGTAAAGATAAATTTTCCAAAAAAATGCCCCAGTGTAACTAGGGAGAAAATTTTGAATAAAAGAAGGATAATTGATGAATAAGGCGACAAGCTTCTTGACTGATAGATGTCCTCAAGATATTCTTCACAAGAGAGACATTATGAAAAGGAAGAGGAAGTAAATAAGACGACACCAAGCTATTGAAAAAAATTTGATGACTTTATTGATGCTTTAAAATCAAGGAAAGAGAATGGGATTACATTATTCTTTTTAAAAAGCAAGATGGGAAATGGGAAATTGTTGGCATTGTCATCTTCTTGAATGATTGTAGAAAAAATCTTTGTCAGGATGACTAGTCTTCCTTTTCATCTTCAACGAGGAGCTTCTTGTCAATGCAGTCTTGAACAATGTTCTTAAGGACGAAGCAGTTTTCTGTATCGTGCCCTATTGCTCGATGAAACTTGCAAAATTGTTCTTTGAATCTGCCCATAATTGCTAGAGGATCAGCAACTTTAGGCAACCGGACAAGGTCTTTCTCAAGCATATACTCGAGGATACTCTCGAGTGTCTGATCCAAAGGGGTGAATTCTCGATCAGTTCTCCAGTCCTTGCGCTTTGATTTTTCCTGATCTTTCTTTTGATGCTGAGGGCTGGATTGGAGAGGTTTATCACTGTTGATGTCCTTCCCCTTTTGTTTTTTGATTCCCTCAAAACTGTTGCCATGATCATTCTTGTTGCCTTTGCTATTATTGAAAGATTTAGCCGCAAAAGTGAAGTGAGCCTTCTTCTTTTGTTCACCTTGAGGGTTGTTCTTGGAAAATGTGAAGCCTTCATAGACTCCATTCTCCACACTCAACTCGAGTCATTCTGCTCGTTCAATGAGTTCAACGAAAGATTTGGATGGTGAGGTAGAAATTAATCCTCTCAGAGGTTGCAAAAAATTATTGAGGATCAATGATAAAGCATGTCTTTCTGATATAGGATCCCTCATTTTGTTGCAGGTCTCTCTCCATCTGCGAATGAAGTCCCTTGCCTTTTCATTTTCATTCTGCCTTAGATTGCAGAGATGGCTCAATGTTGGGAGCGCTTCAGTATTGAACAAGAATCGTTCAACGAACAAATTCACGACTTTGTCGAACTCTTTCAGTTCTATAGGATTGACATGTTCCGCGTACCATTTGGCCGCGACTCCTTCCAGGCTGCGGGGAAAGCATAAGAACAATGCTCTGTTGTCTCTCTTGAACCTAGAGCATTCAGCGAAGAACATGGCGAGATGGGCTTTTGGGTCGCCAGAACCATCGAACTTGATGAATTTTCGGGGAAGATTCTCCAGATCATCATCCCCTTCTAAACCGTCGTAGAAGTCCTCGCTGGTGAAGACTTTCTTGCCCTTGTCGCGGGCTTGCAGATCCTTGACCACTCTGGCCATTTCCCTGAATTGTGCTTGCAGGGGCTCTTCTGCGACCTGGCTTTTTGATTTGTGACTCCTCCTTTGGCCACATTTCTGAAATGCCGAAGGCACCTCATATTCTTCATCGGTATCATCTTCGTCTGAAGTATCTTGAACATTCTCCTCAGAGGACTTGGTTGACCTCTTGGCCACACGATCTCTAATTCTCTGACTGAATGGATTTTTGTCTAAGCTGGTGCCAGCCTGCTCACTCATCATCCTCCTCATCATCTTCTGAAACATTGCGTACATCTGAGGGTCGATACCATCATCTTTTGGCTGCTCTTGGTCTTTGTCTGACCTTGGCGAATTCATCTCTCCTTCTGATGTTGATGAGTAACTGATACGCTGAATTGGTGCGGTCTTCTTCCCTGACCTTGTCTGAACCATCAAATGTTGCGAAGGCTCTCTGCAGGATAAGGTCTTGATTAGACTCTGAGGAAATTTTTGGATTGGGAAGAAAATTATATGGTGGGCAATTGGAAGAATATCCCATTACTAGGGATGGAGTCGTCGTTGGAGTCACGACAATTATGTTGTCATTCTTTGTAAGAGAAATGAACAACGGAAAATGTGCCTTGTTACCTAGGCGAGGTCGTCAACCACGAGGAAAACACCATTTTTGAAGGAAAGAGATATCTTTTGGAAAAACAATCCACAAACGGATTAAGAATAAGGAGAAGGCAAGTGAGTAAACAGTTTTCACCACAATAATCAAGGTATGCATGAGGAAAATAAGATGAAGAATTTTGCAAATAGATAAAAGGATTGAAATCCAATGAGAGAAAACATATGATTTTGGAAAATCGCAGGCAGGATAAAAATGCAGCTGGAAATTCGAGATCCAGTAGAACGGGAGAATGAAAAATCACCTGGAGTTTTGAAAGAAATTGAATATTTGGGAAAAACTATCCAGGGTTTTAGAAAATAAAGGAAAAGATGAGAATATGGATATTTGGAAAGATATTTTTGGAAAAAATATGAGAGAAATAAAAGTAGCATACAAACTCACATCCTGCATAAACATTTATGCACATTCAGCACTCCCTAAGAAGCTGACTCTAGATGCATCATTTTGAAAACAGCTGTAGGACCTTAATCCTAACTCTAAGTTCAGATCATCTTTGTCCAATCCAGTTATGCCGATATACCCGAATCGAGATCCGAGGTACGTGGCATAGAATTTCCACTCCGGTTCTAAGGTAAGGTTTTCCAACATCCTTGAACGCCTACCGATATACTTCGGACTGTGGCCCGCGGTACGTAGTAGGGGGGTGTTAACCCAAATAGTTGGCCCAGTTGTGAGGCTCTGTCCCGAACTATGGTTCTGGAAGAGAGCCCAGCAACGTGAAGACCGGGTAATGATAGGTAATTGAAGGTTTTGAAAAAATGATCACATGCAAGAAATAGAGGGCTCTAAGTCCTAGAGAGATAGATTTTGAAAATCTTTGAAGAAGCATACATTGTTTGCATTAAGATCCTAAATTGAGGAGAGTTGTATTTAGACCTAAGTCTATGTGAACATGAAAATATCTCCTCAATCTGGTCCTACCAAACCATGCCTAAGCTATATGCAATCAATGTCAGCTAGGTCAGAATCTAGGCTCCTAGGCTCACATGATATTAAAAGTAAAAGCTGACATTTTGTGAACATAATTTTGATAATTAAACTAAGTCAAGCATAATTTTAGGTCAGACAAGGACAGGTCCCATCACGGTCGCCAAACCTGTTTTCGTCGCGAAATTTTTCCCCCGTCTCCCCTTCCTTGCGGAAGAGAAAAAGAGAGAAACGCTTTCGCGATTCAAACTTTGACCGGATTTTGGAAATTGTTTTGAAATACTCGCCTCCGTTTTGAAAATTGCGGGAAAATCCATGGGATGGGGCTCGACCTGTCGGTACGAGGTTCGACCGTTCCTGCCGCCTTTAACAGGGGTAATCGAACCAAGGACCAAAACTATGCTTGACTTAGCGAAATTATCAAAGTTATGTTCTATCCTAAATGCATAGAGAATTCAGGCATGTGCTATGAGATTTTGGAAAATGCCAGTTGGAAAACATGATGTATGCTTAGAAAAACATTTGGAGTTGGAAAGAATCTCTTAGGAAAAAGGTCAATTTCTCAGGAAACTCAGATAAAAAAGGGGTTTTTGAAAACATGAGAAAGCTTATAAAGATGTGGAAAATTCAGAAATAGTTGAAAATCTTGGGAAAATGGAAGTGATTCTTGAGAAAAGATGGACTTTTTGAAAAGGGAAGCACTTCTTAGGAAAACTTGGACTTTGAAAGTTTTCTTAGGAAAATGATGGAAATTCATAGAAAAGCTCATTGGAGAAGGAAATTCAAAACTTGGGGAATCGAAATCCTGGGAATTTTACCTTTTTGAAATACTCGGAAATCGATTTTGGATCTTGAAGAAAGATTGGAAAACTCTTTTGAATATCTTAAGAAAATATCATTTTCCTGGGAAAACTGTGGAAAAGCTTGTCTTTGGAAAACCGATTTTGAAAAATCCTTAGAATTTCTTGAGAAATCGATTTCTTGAGAATGAAGTTTTCTTGAGAAAATCTTGAGAAAATCAATTATTCTATGATGCAAATGACATAAGTGAATGAATGCACTTTGAAAAGATTTTCTAAGAGATTTGTTGGAAAAATATGCATTAAGTCAAGATAAATCCTTCACATATCCTGACTGTGGCCATGAATATGTTCAGAATTTAGTTGATTTGATGCACATGATTTTGAAAACTTTGGAAATATGATGTGCATTTTAAGATAGCCTAAGAGTGTAGGCTCAATGTGACTAGTAGAAAGATGACGGATCTGGGTCTCGTCCATATTCCGACTAGGGCCGTAAATATGGATCCCACCGAGTCCATCAACTCTCTAAGAGTTGGTGCACGTGCCATTCGTGAACATCCATAGTGCTTTTGAAATAAAATGCATGAATCATAGAAATAGGATATTGCATAAAATCAAACTATATGATATGCATCCTAGTCTAAGCAGGAAATTAAATCTCTTATTCCAAAATTTACATTATTACATCATTAAATAAAGGAAATAAAAGAAATTTGCAGACTTCAGCTCCTTCTTTTGAATGTCCCTGCCAAACTTGAAATAAGGTTAGCTCAAATATGTGGGTTTTTCCAAGATTTTCCAATAATATTATGAAATTATTGGATTTAATTGGATATAAACCCTATTCTCATGCTTCCTTGATATTTGAAATGATAAAAATGCAAGAAATTCAGTGGAAAATAATTTGAAATTCGAAATGGTGGTCAAAATGACCAAAATACCCCTAATTATAAAGTTATACCTTTAAAATCAGGGTTTTTTGAAGGAAAACTTGGTAAAATTGATATTTTGAAATTCAAATTAAATCAAATGATGATGAAATGCAATATGACATGCTTCTAAACACATTAGGACTGTGAAATCAGAATTTGACATTTTGAAATTTATCCAAAATAACGAATTTCGCTTGTTTTTCACTTGGATTCGGGTCCTGCGGGACCCTGTTTTGGTATTATGGATGATCCGAACCTCAAATGGATTCCAAATTGCACCAAATTCGGTATTAAGCATCTAAACACTCTGATAAACAACCTAGAATACTAAAAATCATGAAATGATATGATTTAAATGCCAAAATTCAAAGAAAGTCCTAAAAATGATGGATTTTGCCTATGGATCCGAACCAAATGCAATGCCTAATATGATAATGCAAGATTTACACCATGGAAACTTCTGATATTTTGCAGACTGCTAAAAGACCCGAAATGGAACATTTTTGGTTTTTACAGCCTCGGGATTTGAGCCATGGTGAGTTCAATAACAGGGATTTAGTTCAGACAGAGGTAAAAATCACACTAATCTAATGTAAAATGCTAAAAAAATACAAAACGGCCATGAAAATTTATGAAATTAATCAGAGCTATGCACGACACCTACATGAACAACTTTGATGTTTATGACTTTGGCATTTGATCAACATAAACACCGATACAAATATAACTATTCCTGCCTAAACTAACAGAACAGACAAATGTAGCAAAACAGGGGGGTGACAAGAAAAATCCGAAGCAGGGGTCAACACTGTTTTAAAAATTAGTCTTTTAGATTCAAACAGAGGACATCTCGGACACCACTTTCACTTTTTACAGTTTCGGATTTGGAGCAACACACAAAGAGAAACCATAGCCCTAAGTCGATCCAAGATCTCAGAGGCCCAAATTAGGCTCTGACACGTGTCCCGAACTCTCGGATTTTTGTCAGACATAAAAAAAATCAGAAAAATATGCAAAAATCATATTAAAAACTAGACATTCTCCCGAGTTCAAAACATCTTTCGGATTGAAAATCGAATCTCCCATGAGGGATATCTCGATTTTACAAGTCGGAAAATGATTTTCAAAACGTATCCCGGGTAACAAAACCCGACTTGCCATTTTGAATATTTACCGCAGTAAACAAATTCAAATGCCTCCTAATTTTTGGCAACATTTCAGGGACACCTAAGGGCGCATTCCGTGATTTTTTTGGGATTTTTAATAAAAACTAAATGCATGAAATGAGGTGTGGACTGACTGACAAAAACAGGGACCTACTGAAAATAAGCAGAATTGAAATAAATGCTAAATTAATCCTAATTAATTCATGAAATGTACTAAATGAATGAAATAAAATGCAAATTAAATCTAGCTAACTACATGCATGTTAAAATCATCAAGGAAGTATAATTATGTATTTTTATATATGTCGTTTTATGAGAATAGCTCAATCCATCCCTCGGATGAGCTCTTTCTTCAAACGACAACACGAATCAAACCAAAAGAATTATCATAGTGAAATCAATAGAAATGGAAGCTTACCTTGTGTTCTCCAGCGGTTTTGGAACTCCCAAAATGAGTGGCTACCTTGATAATGGGCTCCAGAGGGGCGTGAATCCAGAGAAAACCAAGAAAGAATGAAAATGGAATTCTGAAGTTCAATTCTCAATCAGGGCTCTCAGAGTGAAAATGCTAAATCCAAAAGAAGCTCCTCTAGGCTGGGCATGGGGCCTTGTATTTATAGAGATTTTTGGAAAATTTTGAAATTCAAAGAAGCTTAATCTGAGCCCTCCATGTGGCGCCATCTCAGAGGGTGTTGTCTTGGAGTTTGAAATTCAAATTCTGCTTTATTCTGGAAGGAGGAGAGACTTCCATGTGGTGCCATCTTAGAGCATCCACATTGCCATGTGTCATAAGGTAGGAGCAGAGGAAGCAGAAGACGCCACCTCAGAGGGGTTTGAATTCTACTTTTTCTGATGAAAGGAGAGACTGACATGTGGCGCCATCTCAGAGCATCTTCATTGACATGTGTCAGAAGGAAAGGCAGAGGATTCAGATGGTGCCACCTCAGAGAGAGTTTGAAGTTTAAATTTCTGCTTTTTCTAGAGGAAAGGAGAGACTGCCATGTGGCACCACCTCAGGGTGGCTCCTACAATGACATGTGGCAAGAGGGAGGAAAAGGGACACGTGGCACCATCTCACACAAAATAGAAAAGGTGAAGTTCAGGATTTGCGCCACCTCAGACTGGAGTTTGAACATTTGAATTCTAGCTTTGTCTGAAGGAGGCAGAAAGTGACATGTGTCACTTGCTTTTTCTGAAGAAAGCAGAGAGAGACACGTGTCCCTTGCTTTTTCTGAGAAGAGCAGAGGGTGACATGTGTCACTTGCTTTTTCTGAGAAAAGCAGGGAGTGACATGTGTCTTCTACTTTTTCTAAAGGAAGCTGGAGATAACATGTGTCATCTACTTTTCTGAGAAAAATAGGAGGGAGATATGTGTCCTCTGCTTTTTCTGAAAGGAGCAGAGATTGACACGTGTCGCTTGCTTTTCCTGAGGAAAGGAGAGAGTGACATGTGTCACTTGCAGGAGACATAATTCAAATGGTGCCACCTCAGGGGAGACAAGTTCTAATTTTTCTGAACAGGACAACACATGACACGTGGCATCTCATGGTGACCTTGGAATGACACATGGCACAGGGTGAAGATGGTAGACATTGACACGTGGCATAAAATAAAGAGGATGACTAATGACATGTGGCGGCATCTTAAGGTGGTCCCACACTGACACGTGTCAAAGGGTGGCAGAAGAGAGAAGGTGACATGTGGCGCCAACTCTAGGTGAACCCTATGCTGACACATGGCAGGTAAATGGGAGGAGAGAGAAAGGACAAGTGGCACCAATCTAGGGGACAAGGTTCCTATTTTTTTGGGTTTTTCAAAGTTCAGGTTTTTCAAAAGAAAAGTCTATGTGACACCACCTCAGTGTGGGTCCCACATTGCTTCTTTATTGAAATAAGAACAAGACAACAACCTCTTTTTGGAATTTTCATAAAATCTGGGCTAATTGGTAAAACAGGAATTTTTGGAAAGAGTTGGCCCCTGTAGGGCAATTTTGTAAAAGGAAGATATTTGAAATTGTCAAAAGGGCAAAATCTGAGATAAGGTGGCTGAAATCCATATTAAAACTATCCAGATCATTTTCCTGAGAAAATATTTTGACATTCAGAGTTCTGGGGGTAAAATGGGAAGAATTGATAATTTTGAAGACCCAGGGTTTTGAAATCAATTTTGAAAAGAATTGAAATTCTAATCTGGATTGAAAATTTTGAAATCAAGAGTTCTGGACCTCGAAATGACATGCTGTGCAGTGCAGTGATTTGAAATGCTCATGCAATGATAGGCAATGTCATGTCTTATGCAATATAATCTTGAGTCAAGACTCAGAGATGTCTGTCTCCTGTCAGGAGTAAAATTTTGAACATCTAAGCTAAAAATAGGGAAATTTTGAGAGTTGCAGATGAAATTTAGACTTTTGCAAGGTCCAGGCTTAGAAAATGACCATTTTGCCCTCCGGCGATTTCAAAGGTTGAATGATGATGCTTGGTGGAAATGTCGGGGAGGTGAGTGAAAATTTGGGGTGTTTACAGGACACAGGGAAGTGTGCGAATCTGAGAGCCCAGGCGCTCAGATTATAAAAAGAAGGGAAGAAATCTTGAAAACTCCCGTAATCAAGTCCTAAAGAGGGATTGAAAATTGGTGTCAGGATGTATCAAAAATGGACATCAAGCTCTCACTTCACGTCAGGATAGCTAGAAAATATTGTTAAAATATTGAGAATTTTGTTGTTGATTCAAAGTATTTGAAAATGGTGCACATTGTTGCAAAATATTCTTTCTTTTTTACTTGAAGTATTACCTCCAAATGGGATTGAATTCATAGAATCAAGATTCGAAATTCAAATTGCTTGTGATTGACCTTCTTCAAGGAAGCTATCAATTTCCTTGATATGAACAGGAAAGAGAGAATTTCATATTATGAAAGCAATTGATGAAAGAATATTGATAATAGAATTTCACAAAATTAAAGAAGATTCTTGATGGATTTGGCATTTTGATTTCCTGGGAGCTTCTCTCATGATATTCTTCCTGCACTCTTTTGAGCTTTCTTAGGCTTCGGGGGAGTTTATTACATCATCCTTCATCTTGGAGATGTCCTAACTTTTTTCTCTCTCTCTCTTTTTGGAAGAGTATGTCACAAACTCCTTCAACTTGGAGATGTTTCGATCCTTCTTTGCCTCAGGGGTTATGTTGATGATATTGGCTCATGGGTGGGAGATCTCTAGATGATAGCGGAAATTAAATATCTTTTAGGGATTGTTGGGAGGTTCATCGCATCTGCCTTTATCTCGACAGTGCTTTGGACTTTCCCTGGAAGGATCCGTCACAAACTCCTTCATTTTGGAGATGATCCAATTCTTCTTTGGCCCCGGGGGTCTACTCGCCTAATTCGTCTTCATCTTGACGACAATTGAGAGATCCCTTTTGCGGATATTTAATTGCAGCTTAGGTGATTTGAGAAGACAGGGCTTGAGTAAATTCTCTCTTTTTTTAGCGCTCAAGATATTTCCACTGCCTCATTTTTACAAGAATAGTCTTTAGAGATGTGTCATAACTGCGATCAATATCAATCATTTATAGCTTTGCAATAACATTGAATTTTCTTTGCTGGCCATATCGAGGATTTATCCTTCATCCTTTTGGTTGGCCAATAGAAAGAATTAGAATTTCGAATCCTTTTTCCCAAAATCTTTTCTCTTTGGAAGTAATGCAGAAGGTAAACTAAGGTAAAGATTTATGCAATAAAGTTTTTGAGATCAAGTAATTGACAATTTGGCAAAATGTTTCTTGAAATCCTTGGTGAAAGAGGGCATTTGAGGTCCGACTTGACACATCTGTGACAAAAATTATCCTCTCCTTTCCCCAAAGGAGAAGACTCAGGCTTAGCCCTTACCTGAATGGGAAATGGAAATTGCTCCTCTCTTCCCTGAAAAGGAGGTGTTTGCAAAATGAACTTTTGAAGAGAAATTGAGCTTTCGTCAAAGCTCCCTAATATTAGGCTTCTCTTATGGAAAGAGGGCCGATAGTAGTGAGGTCAGAAAATTGGGTCATGAAAGGAACGAGTCCATCACACTCTCCCTAAAAAGAGGGTCCTCCATGACGAAAATGGCCTAGTAGGAAAATTGGGGGGCCACAAGAAAAGCGAGTCTTTGTCGAGCCGCTCCCTTTAAAAGGGTTCCTTGTGTGAAATTGGAAATTGTTTTGCAAACAATTCACGAAGACGCGAGTCCCTTCAAACTCTTTCTGAAAAGGAGCTAAGTGAACGAATTGGATAGCATGCGAAAAGAACGAGCTCCCTCGAACTCGCCCTTAAAAAGGGTCTCCCGCAAGAGAAAATGATTGAAATTTGGATATTGGGCCAATAGGCAGAATGAATACGACCATGATTGGCAAAGGTGACCCGCAGGTCAAAAATATTTGAGATAGAATTGATAACCCGAAGGTTTGAAATTGGATGACCTAACGGTCGAAATTGAGAATTGGAAATTGGGAATTGGGTGAATTGAAGGTCAAAATTTGAGAATTGAATGACCTGGAGGTCAAACTTGGAAATTGGATGACCTGGCAGTCGAAATTGAGAATTTGATAATTGGAATTGAGTGACCCGAAGGTCAAATTTTGAGAATTTGATAATTGGAATTGAGTGACCCGAAGGTCAAAATTTGAGAATTTGATAATTGGAATTGAGTGACCCGAAGGTCAAAATTTGAGAATTGAATGAGCTGGAGGTCAAGATTGGAAATTGGATTTTGATGAGAGGTTCGTACGATGACTGAACCTAGAAGATCGATCGATATGATTGATGAGATACTAACACAGGGTTAGATTTTGGAAGAATACCAGTATAAGCACTAGGTTTTACAAAGTGTATCCGTACGAGCACTGGATTTTGGGAATGTGCCAGTACGAGCACTGGATTTTTGGAAAATATGCTAGTACGAATGTTGGATTCTGAAATAGTACCAGTTCAAACCCTGGATTTTGAAAATGTACCAGTCCGAGCACTGGATTTTCAAAATGTACTAGTTCGAGCACTGGATTTTTGAAAATATACCAGTCCGAGCACTGGATTTTGAAAATGTACCAGTTTGAGCACTGGATTTTGAAATAATACCATTTCGAGCACTGGATTTTGGTTTAGTGCTAATGATTGTCTTTCAATTTTGAATAGGAATTGTGATGGGACTGTTTGTTCAAATCCCAATACTGACTAAATTGATATCAATATAGTTGAATGCAAATTGATGCACATGAATGCACAAGTGTGTAAAATGAGAGATTTGTTCATCCTGCCTACATACAAGACAAAAATTTTAAAATGCCTCAGTGTAACTGGGAAAAGAAATTTTGATCCTTATTGAAGAAAATAGGAAGATTACAAAGGAAGAATAAATGCTTCAAGTATAGAACTTTTTCAAGTGTCAAGCATTAATGGGATCTGGTAATTCTACCCCATCGGCATTGATGAGCCGATATGAGTTGCGGGGTAATGCTTCTTTGATGACATAGGGACCTTTCCAATTTGGCAACCATTTGTCGCCAGGATGATGCTTGAGATAGGTTGTGGATCAAAGTACTAGATCATTGACTCTGAATCTCCTTTCGATGACAGACTTCGCATATTGTCTGGCTATTCTTTGGCGATAGGATTGAGCATGCTCTGTTGCTTTTAGCCTTCTCTCGTCAAGCAAGTCTAGCTGAATTAATCGTTGCTGCTGGTATTGATCAAGGGGTAATTCTAGAAGTGAGGCAAATTTCAAAGCGGGATTCTGAACATGTAGCGGCAATACTACTTCTATTTCATAGACCAGTTCTGATGGAGTAGCATTTGTTGGAGTGCGAATGGTGGTCCGGTAGGCCCATAGTGCATCGTGGATCTTCTTATGCCAGTCACGTCCTGTTTCTATAGTTCGCTTCAAGATATGAATTAATATCTTGTTGGTAGCTTCTGCCTGACCATTCTATTAAGGATAATATGGAGCAGAAAAATGATGATGGATTTTGAACTTCGAGCAGAATGTCTTCATTCTTGAAATGACTGCCATTATCTGATACGATGTCATGTGGGATGCTAAAATGGCAAAGGATGCTCTTGTGAATAAAGGAGACCACGTGTCATCCTTCTACTGTGCGAAGAGTGATAGCTTCTACCCACTTGGTGAAATATTCTGTTGTAGCCAGGAAGTATTTGTGGCCATTTGAAGCAAAGGAAGTGATGTGACCTATAACATCAAAGGCCCACATAGAGAACGGCCACGGAGAGACAACAGATTGCAAATATGTTCCTGGAGCATGAATAGAAGGTGCATGTATCTGACATTGAACACACTTTTTCACAAAATGGTAACAGTCTTGTTGTATAGTCTTCCAATAATAACCGGCTTTGATGATTTGCTTGACAATGGTTTGGTAGCCGACGTGGCCACCACAAATGCCTTCGTGTGCTTCTCGCACAACTTCTTTGTCTACATTTTCGTCTAAGCATCTAGAATACTCTAAACTGAATCCACGACGATAGAGGACATTGGTTAAAATGAAATATTAGGTAAACATGCGCTGCATTTCTCGTTGCCCTTTCTTTGAGAGTTCTGGAGAAAATTCGTCGGTTTCTATGAAGTTTTTGATATTGTAATACCAAAGCTTCTTCTTTTGTTCAACTTGGTTTATTTGTTCTGTTGGAATGAGGGCAGGTTGGTCAAGTCTGCCAATTTCAAAAGAGCGACAAGATTCTCCATTTTTTAATGTCATAATGGAGCCCAAACTGGCTAGCTATCAGCCACTTGATTAAAATCTCTCTTGATATGGAAGAGTTGAAATTCTTCAAACTTGCTGACAAGAACTGAAACGATTTTCTGATAAGAAAATAGCTTCTGATCTTTCACTTGCCATTCGGCTTGGACTTGATTGACAACGAGTAAAGAGTCATCGTAAGCATGTACTCTCTTGACATTGAAGTCTAGTAGAATCTTTAGACCTTGTATCAGGGCTTCGTACTCGGCCATGTTGTGGGTGCACTAAAAATCTAACTTGAGAGAAAATGGGATTATCTCCTTCTCAGGAGTGATTAATAAGATCACAATGCCTATTCCAGCCATATTCTTGGAATCGTCGAAAAATAAATTCCAGATTGGAAATTGCTGGATATTACATATTCACTCATTAGGGAAGTCATCTTCGGCTTTCACTTCTTCTGCCAAAGGAAAATCTGCCAATTGATCTGCAGTTGCTTGACCTTTGATTGATTGTTGTGAGACATATTCTAAGTCATACTGCATTAGCATGACTTGCCATTTGGTGACTCGTCCACTAAGAAAAGGTTGCTCTAGGATGTACTTGAGAGGATTGAGTTTGGACACGATTTTGACTTCAAATGCCAACAGGTAGTGTCTTAGCTTCTGACACATCCATACCAGAGCTAGTTATGTCTTCTCTATTTGAGAGTATTTCTTTTCATAGTTTATGAAAGTCTTACTCACGTAATAAATGGTGTGTTCTATTAAGCTGCCTTCTTTATATTGTGCCAAGAATCCGCCGCATGTGACTTGATTAACTGAGATGTATAACAAAAGAGGTTTCTCTAATTCTGGCGGCTTCAAGATAGGAGGATTGAGAAGATATTTCTTGATTCGATTGAATGATTGCTGACATTCTGGTCCCCATTCAAACTTCACTCCTTTTCTGAGTAAGTGATTGAAAGGCTTGCATCTCATTGCCAAGTTAGAAATAAATCGCCAAATTTATTGCATGTGTCCCTGAAGGCTACACAATTCTTTGAGATTTGTTGGGGGTGGCATATCAATGATAGCCTTTGCTTTGGCTGGGTCAACTTTAATTCCCTTTTTGCTGACCAGAAAACCCAACAGTTTGCCTGATTCGACTCCAAAAACACACTTTTGAGGGTTAAGTCTTAACTTATAAATAATAAGTCGTTTAAACACTTGATCAAGTGCTTCAATGTGATCTTCTTCCTCTTTGAATTTCACGAGGATATCATCAACATATGCATCTATGATTTTGCGCATCTGATCATGGAAGATAACGGCCATTGCTCGTTGATACGTTGTTCCAACATTCTTGAGTCCAAATGGCATGACTGTATAACAAAAAGTGCCCCAAGGCGTAGTAAAGGAAGTTTTTGATTGATCGCGGCCGACCAACTTAATCTGATTATAGCAAGAATATTCATCCATAAAAGAGAACATGGCATGTCCTGATATGTTGTCGATTAGAAGATCAATGCTTGGAAGTGGATAATCATCTTTCAGAGTCGCTTTATTGAGGTCTTTGGAGTCTATGCAAATCCTCACTTTGCCACTTTTCTTTGGAACAACGACAATATTGGCTAACCAATCTGGGTAGTCAATAGTTCGAATGAATCCTGCTTTGAGCAAGTCTTCAAGTCCTTCTTTGACTTGTTGTTCTATTCTAGGATCCATTTTTCTCAATTTCTGCTTAACTGGCTTAGCATCTGGCTTTAAAACGAGGCGGTGTTCGACCAATTTGGGGTCTAAGCCTGGCATATCTTCATATGTCCATGCAAACACTTCTTCATGTTGCTTGAGAAAATTAGTGAGCCTTTCCTTCTCTTCCGGACTTAGACTGATACCGATCTTTAGAATCTTGGGACTGTCTTCTGAACCTATATTGACATCTTCAGTCGGGTCTTGGACTATAACTGATGGTTCATCCTGCTTCTGGGCTGAGGCGAACTGTGGTAATTCTTGAAGAGATTGATCAAATTCTGCATAATCATCTGACTGTGACTTTGTCATTTTCTGTGTCGGCTTTGACTCGGTGAATTGTTGTCGACTTCTGGAAAGCCTTTGGATTGAGAACGAGCTTCTTGATTGCTCGAGGAGACATTCTGAAATTTTGGATAAGAAATTTGATTCAGGAAAAATCGCTCATCATAATACAAATAGCGTTTGAAAAGAATCATGCATAAAATGACATTGGAACTATAAAATGAGGAGATAGAGAAAGGAAATAGATGGCATCCAGATAGACAAAAAAACTTGAAATTTTATTGATTTTGAATTGATCAAAGACATTGATAGAATGAGACATTTATTTTGAAAAAAATAGAAAGGAAATAACAAATGGTTCTCAATGTGCCCCCTTAACAAAAACAGTCTTCTTTTGTGAGCCTTCGTCGAAGAACCCTAGTCTTGTTCTGTGATGATGATGCTTCGGAATCATTGGTTCAATGCGACCATCTTCATTTTTGCCCAATCCTTTAAAGGGTTGATAACCATGCTTCAGAAGTAAATCAAATCCCTTTCTTGCTTTCATGAACTGCGGAAACAACGGATGATTTTTTAGATTGTTGTAGTTGATCCGACCTCCAATCTTAAAGAATTTAGGACCTCTCCATTGGGTCATGGCTACAGTGTGCAGAGATGACTCTGATGTCTGGAGTATTTCTAGATTTTCTCCGAGACTGATTTCTTCACTTTCCCTGATGCTAAGGATATCTGCAGTGAATGTCGGTCGAGGGATCATGGGTTGCGGGAGCCTTTCTTCTAGGTCTTCTTCCAGTACAGTTGTGATCATTCCACCTTTGAACCATTTTACACATTGATGAAGGGTGGAAGGTATTGCATTTGCATTGTGAATCCACGTTCTTCCAAGCAGCAGATTGTAGGTGGATGGCACATTGACCACATGAAAAAGGATGGAGTGCACTGAATAATTGATAAACACTTCCAGGAATATCTTGCCTTTAGCCGTTTGACCATGGTTGTCAAATCCATATATAGTGATAGGATCTGGAATGTATTTGTAAGACCCACAATTTTTCAGAAAATATCTGAATAAAATTCATGAGGCATTTACCGGTAAAAATAGCATTTTTCTCAGAATGCGAAACGAATCAATTCCTGCGAGCCAGTTATACTTAGGATATTCGTCGAATCGCGAATATATGCTAAAACACTCTGGAAGCCATAACTTCCTACCTGAATGAAATCAAAGGATTTCTGCGAGCCAACTTTCTTAGTTACGTCAATACGAAGGGAATGACGTACTCAGAATTTTTCAGAAAAAATCGCCGGAAACCCGAAATTCTTGCGGGACCCACGGAAATATTGGTGGGACCCATAGAAATATTCCTCAGAAAATATCTGGTGGGACCCACAAAAATATCCCATGGAATATCCAAGTGGGCCCCACACCAAGGAACCTCTTGAAATTAAAAAGAAGCCAAGGGGGCAAGGGGGGGATAAAAATTCCCAAGAGGAGGTGGGCTTGGGCTATAAATAGCCCTCCCCACTCTCTCTCTTCTCATAAAAATCGACCCCCTCTCTCTCTTGCCTTCTCTCTCTCTCCTAAACCTCCCCTACCTAGCCTAGCCCACCTGAGCCCACCTGACCTGGTCTGAGCCTGCCTGACTTAGCCTGAGCCTGCCTGACCTGGTCCTAACCCACCTGACCTGGGTCTGAACCCACTTGACCTGGTCCAAACCCAGTTGACTTGACTTGAACCTAGTTGGGTTTAAAGTCAAAGTCAAAGTCCTTTTTGGTCCTGATTCTGGTTTGGGTTTCTGAACCCAGACTTAGCCTACTTGAGCTGAGTTCGAACCTGCTGAACCCAATTGACTTAGATCGAACCCTGTTTGGTTCAAACCACTTAGGTTGAGTAGCTTGACCTGCTCTACCTCTTTCTCAACTAAGTCAGCTTCATCTGACTTAGTCTGACCTCTCGAAAGAAGGCTCGAAGCCAAAGGAGCAACCCGGAGCCGTTTCTTCCACGATTTGAAGTAAGTTCGCTTCGTTGATCCATCTCTCTCAAGTATTTGATTGTTTGTATATAGAATATACTTTCTGAAGTAGTATCTTGCTTTAGTGCTTGATTGAGCCCTTTTTGGACACTTCGGTGTTCACCCGCTCGTCTCGAAACTATCGTCGGATGTATCTATGTTCAAATACGCAGTATATGCGTTTTTAAAATGGTATCTCACCCTAGTTCTTGGTTGAGCCCTTCAGAATACTTCGGTGTTCACCCGCTCGCCTCGTAACTATCATTGGATACGAATCTAGGTGTATATCTGTTGATTCTGCCGACACGTCTTATATCGCACAGGCTATGTAATTTACTTTTGCCGTCGCGTCGTATGATGCCAAGGCTCCCTGTTTTTTGCACTTTCGATTACTCCACTTTCGATTATGCATTTACTTACGCTGTCGCGTCGAACGATGCCAAGGCTCCTGATTTCTGCAATGTATTTACTTACGCCGTCGCGTCGAACGATGCCAAGGCTTCTGTTTTGTTATATATATAGAATAATTTGTTCAGTTACACACCCTGAACAATAGTATATGCATTTCTTTACGCCGCCGCTGTATAAAGCACAAGCTTCTGCTTATACTACATATATAGCGCATAAATGAGCGTTCAAATGGAGATCAAACTCCAAATCACCAATGCGATTCCCTGACCGCTCCTCGTTCAAGATTCTGCTTGACGAATGAAGCCTCTATTGGAAAGGCTTCGCTTTTTGGCAAAATGCTCTTTACGTAAAGACTAAGTCAATTACGTATGGCCTGGCTATGGCCCAGGGTTCCTGCAACCTTGATGGATGCAAGGTACGCACAACGGTGCGCATCCATTTCCCCAAATTAAGCATGGTGATTTCCTACCAAAGAGGGGAGATGCCGCTGAAATGGATAAAAGAAACGCACACTTTCTCCGTAAAAGAGAGGAAGTGCTGCTGAAATTTCTGAAGAAGCTAAGAATAGCTCAGAAAGAACGTAGCAGGATACTCTGACATATAGTAGAGTGCTACCCAGTTCATGGTTTGCCCTCTACAACGTAGAAGGGTTCGTCGCACCACTGCCGGTAGAGCAGGGGAGGTACTGACGAAATGGTCGGCAGAAGAGCTGCCGGAACCAATGAAATGGCATAATGATGTCCGTTGATGGAACGATGCCAGATCGGCTCGTATCCTTGTGCCTGCAAGGGCACCTTGCTCGTAAGGGCCGCTGAGCCGGAGTAGAGGTTGCGCCTTGGCTAGGTTTTGACTCGTTGCGTAAAAATACGCCGAGTAGCTGATCTATTTAGATCGAGTCATATGCATGCTCATTGAGAACGGTTACGCAACCAGACCCGTAAGGGCCGAAGAGCCAGAGTGTGTTGTTTCCACCCAAAGAGGTGTGATGCTCGCGGTGGCCGAAGTGCCAAGAGCGGTGTTCTGCATGCATATGAATAAGACTTAAGGTCGCACATACCCCGCAGTTGAAAATCGTGTTAGGGGTACCCCCTCAGTAATGACTGTGTTGGGGCAGACTGAATGGGGTCGGGTACATACTCCCGTAGTGCTAAAAGCACGGGCTGCCTAAATGGCATGCAGATTCTGTCCAAGTAATTGTAAGACTGGCAGACCCCTTCACGAATTATGCTCACTGTGGAATGACAGTGATAGTACAGCCTTGAGTGACATGTATTTTACTTTGGACCTGATAGAGTCCACGATGGCCTCAGTCACTCATGGGTTTTGGGGTCGTGGTTATCCTTAAGATCTAAGGATTCAACCCAACTACTGCAAGTAGAGGATGCATCCGAATATGGGCCTAGTAGGGTTCTCTCAGTTGAAACACACTGCCCTACTATGGATAGGGTCAACAGGCCTCTGGGGTATCTAAAATACATAGAATAATCAACCCCCAGAACGTTGCGTTGATGCCCGGACAATAGCTCTACCTGCGTACCAAAGGCGGGAGCGGTTAATTATCAAACAATGCATTAGTTCTAGGTACAGCGATGCTTTGAATGTATGAGTGGATGACGTGTTGAGTCAGTCCTGCATAACCTTTGTGAAGGTGTCATGTTCGGTATACTACTGGACCGACTGGGCAAAGACTCGTGTTGTATCCGCACGACTAAGCGAAGCTCGAGGAGTTGTCCTTAGATGCGTGGGATACGGATGTGCCAAGTATGAAGACTTGAGCTAAACATCACTTTGAGACCCGAAAGAGGTCATGGCTAAGTCGTAGAGACTTAAGCTGTTATTCAAATCACAGCCCTGAAAAGGCTTGCTCTAAGTCATGAAGACTTGAGCGGATGTTCAACTCATAGCCCTGCGGAGGCTCTTGCGATATACGCTAAGTCTTGGAGGCTTGAGCGTCGTTATTGCGCATTGCGACCCTCAGTGGTCATTATTGTATTTGAGTTGAATGGATGTATGACTGCATGCTTACCAGACCATCAGTGGTTCTGACCCCGTTTTATGAGGATTTCAGGTATTGGACCTGCGTGACGATATGCGAAGCAAGGCGGCATCGAGTTCCAGGGTTTCTCTAGACAGAGTTGTACTACTTCCTTTTATTGAACCTACACTGCTTTCCTAAGTAGTAGTGTTGTAATAAACATATGTTTTCGATAAAATGGAACACTTTGGTGGTCAATGAGTTGCTTGGCCACATACCTGCAACGTGCTCGGAGTTTTCTAAAACTGACGACTCATTATCGTCTGATTCCGCTGCTAAAAGCTTTTGTAAGTTCCGCTGCAAAGAAAAAAAAAAGAAATTCATGAAAATTTTAACTTAGCTTTGTTTTGGAAATCCGAGGCGTTACAGAATTGGTATCAAAGCATGAGTCTGAGAAACCTGGTTCAAGATCCGTCATGGTCCCGATATCGCACTATAAGTATATGTTTTTATACTTTTGTTCTGATCTGGGTGCATCTTTGTATAGATGGCAACTCATGACTCGCGTGGATACTGCTATCGCTGCAAGGTCATGCACGATGAGTGGATATACCCGTATGAAGTCCAAGACTGCCAATACTGTGGCGAAGATGGGCATTCCGCCAACAAGTGCCAAAAGAAATATACCGCCGATATGGGTCGGCGGGCTTCAAAGGGTCTCAGGGATGAGACTTCGCGTGTCAGTGGACCGCATCACTCTAGTGTTGGGAGCAACCATACCCCAACATCTTCTGATGAATTACCAAGGTTGAGGGATTTTGATTTGAACTTCCCTGCGGAGGTCTATCACTCGCCAAGCTACCATCCGGCATCACATACGCCGAGCTTAAACGGCAGGAACAAAAGAGGGGATTCTTTCTGTTCGCCGATCATTATTCCAGACTCCCAGAGTCTTGATCTTGCTGATTGGGAAAGTGGACTGGAGTCCCTCATATATCCCCAATATTCGCTTGCTAGTGCGGAAGTGCCGCCCAAGCCAAAGCTAGTAGTGCCTGCACCAAGGCCATGTGGCAATAGATGGACCTTTTGGAGTTCGTCTTCATCAAAGAAATCCAAGTCTTAAAGAGACTGGTGATGTTTTGGAGTCAGTAGACTCATGTATATAGTTTCTCAACGCCTAAAGTCTGCCAGTGCGGCATGACGTTTTGTTTAAGGCGATGCTTGTGTAAATGTGATGTATATTAAGTAAATAAAGCTTTTACTTCCTCATATACATCGAGAAACTAAAAACAAGTGCTTGTGTGTGCATAGATAAATGGCTCCTACGACGAGGAGAACCATACCAAGCGAGGAGTCCCATACGCAAGGATTCCTGTTGGAGACACTCAACAACCTGGTTACAGCCATCCGTGAAACGAGGCCAGAACCAGTCGCACCACGAAACGAGCACCTGGGAGGAGTGACTTATGAGAAGTTCCTCAAGCTTGATCCACCAGTTTTTATTGGCAGAGCCGATCCTGAGCTCGCGGAGAGTTGGATCAAAGAGACAGAACGTGCCTTCTCAGTACTAGGAGTACCAGAGGAAAAGAAGACCAACTTTGGCACGTATCGGTTAAAAGACAATGCACGGAAGTTGTGGGATACCACTAAACTTATCCAGTTCTCACAGGTCGAAGTCATTTCTTGGACTGACTTTCGGAGGACTTTTATGGATAACTACTTCCCGTTGCATTCCAGAAACAAGAAAAAGATGGAGTTTCTGGAGTTGGAACAGGGCGGTATGAGTCTAATGGACTATACTACCAAATTTCAAAATCTAGAGCGCTACTGCTCTCGATTGTTCGAAACAGACCAAGAAAGGGCCAACAAATATGTGAATGGTCTGCGCCAAGGGCTGCGATCTCGAGTGATAACAAGCATGCCTTCGACTTTTCAGGTTGCGGTAGCAGCAACTTCAAAAATCCAAGAGGACTGGGCACGATCTAAAGTGATCGTAGCAAAGAAGCCCGTAGTGAATGGTGGGAATCGTAAAAGGACGTTCCCAAGTGGCCAGGGTTCACGACAACCCTTTCAAAAGAAGAAGTTCCAAGGAGGGAACAACACTCAGCAAGTCGTGAGGCCAAGACAGAACCCAACTCCGAATGGTCAGCAGTCCAACTTCAGCTGCCCAAGGTGTCGTATGAACCACCCCGGAAAGCCATGTCCTCGTGACATTGGTGGGTGCTTGTATTGTGGCAAGATGGGCCACTTTATAAAGGATTGCGCCAAGAAAGCTGCAGATGAACAGAGGAGTAATGCCGGATCTGCCGGACCCTCTCGACCAGCACCACAACGTTCTCAGTTTCAACGACCTCCACCTAGAGTAGAACAAAGGCCTGCTGCAGGTCGTGTATACGCTGTAACGACTGAACAAGTCGAAAATGATGACCTGATTGAAGACACCATACCTGTTAATGGACATGCAGCTTACGTCTTGTTTGATTGTGGTGCTACTCATATGTTTATCTCTGACGATTTCACCGAACAACTCCACGCCTCGTTGCAACCGATTGATAAAATGATCGAAGTATATAACCCGTTGGGTTCACGCACCAAATGTATCCGGTGTGTGAAAAATTTGGATATTGAGATAGCAGGGCAACACTTGCCTACTGACGCCATCTTGATCGATATGATACAGTACGATGTCATTCTGGGAATGAATTGGTTGGGTCAAAATAATGCCAAGATTCTATGCCGCGAGGGCAGAGTGATTCTATCTCGACCCGGATTGCCTAAGATGGAATACCGGTTATCCAAACCAGTTCCACAGAAAAGGCTCATATCAGCACTTAAGGTACAAAAATACCTTAGGAAGGGTTATGTGTCCTTCCTGTTGAGTCTCTCAGTGGAAAAATCTAACGACCAACCCCTTGAGAGTTTAGAAGTGGTGCGGGAGTTTCCCGATGTGTTTCCTGAGGAATTGCCAGGACTTCCGCCACTTCGTGAGGTTGAATTTGGAATTCAATCCTTACCTGGAACAACGCCGATATCCAAAGCCCCGTATCGAATGGCGCCTGCTGAACTTAGTGAGTTAAAGTGTCAGTTGGAAGAACTGATGGAACAAGGGTTCATCCGACCGAGTGTATCACCGTGGGGAGCCCCGGTACTGTTTGTAAAGAAGAAGGATGGATCCCTTCGGTTATGCATCGATTATCGGATGCTTAACCAGGCAACTGTTAAAAATAAGTACCCGTTGCCTCGGATTGAGGACTTATTCGATCAACTCAGAACAGCGAGGGTGTTCTCCAAGATCGACCTCAGGTCTGGGTACCATCAGCTCAGAGTAAAGGAAGAGGATATACCCAAGACAGCCTTCAGAACGAGATACGACCATTATGAGTTCGTAGTAATGCCCTTCGGACTCACTAATGCGCCTGCTGCCTTTATGGATCTAATGAACCGGATATTCAGACCATATTTGGATAGCTTTGTCATCGTCTTTATTGATGACATTCTCGTATATTCTGAGAACAAGGAACAACACATGGAGCACTTAAAAATCGTCTTGAAAACCCTTCAAGATAACCAACTCTATGCTAAGTTTTCAAAATGTGAATTCTGGCTAGACAAAGTGATGTTCCTTGGTCATGTGATCTCGAAAGATGGAATCGCAGTAGATTCTGCGAAGGTGGAAGCTGTGATGGACTGGAAGCGGCCAGAAAATATTACTGAGGTCCGTAGCTTCCTTGGACTTGCCGGATATTATCGGAAGTTCATACAAGACTTCTCCCGAATCGCCATACCCATGACGAAATTACTAAAAAAGGGAGTCAAGTTTGAATGGACTGACCAGTGTAAGGAGTGCTTTGAGGTTCTCAAACAGAGGCTTACCACTGCCCCTGTCCTTACCTTATTTTCTAGTCAGGGAGGCTTCGTGGCTTATACCGATGCCTCGGGAACAGGTCTGAGTTGTGTGTTGATGCAGCATGGCAAAGTAATCGCCTATGCGTCACGACAGTTGAGAGTCCATGAGAAAAACTATCCAACCCACGACTTGGAGCTTGCCGCGGTAGTGTTCGCACTTAAAATCTGGCGACACTACCTGTATGGAGAGAAATTTGAGGTCATGTCGGACCATAAAAGCCTAAAATACCTCTTTTCTAAAAAAGAACTCAATATGCGGCAACGACGATGGTTGGAATTCCTCAAAGACTATGAATTCACGCTTTCCTATCACCCTGGAAAGGCGAATGTTGTAGCAGATGCCCTTAGTCGCAAGACTGTTGGCACTCTGGCCAGCCTAACCGAACAATGGAAGTTGATGGAGGATTTCGTCAACTGGAAGCCATTTTTGGCTGATTCTGGCAGAATCCAAATGTCATGTTTGACGATCCACATTGAGTTCCTCGATCGCATCGTAACCGAACAGTTCAAGGATCCCCAGTACTTGGAATTGAAAACTCGTGCTGAAAAAGATGACACTTTCTTCCATTTGAAAGAAGATGGAGGAATATGGATGGAAGAAAGAATTTGGGTTCCAAATAACCCTGAGCTAAGACAGGAAGTACTCCAGGAGGCCCATAGTAGCAAATATACTATCCACCCTGGGGGTACGAAGATGTTTCGAGATTTACAGAGAAAGTACTGGTGGAAGGGTATGAAGCGTGATGTGGCTACGTTTGTCTCGAAGTGTTTGATCTGCCAGCAAGTTAAGATCGAACATCAGCGATCTGGTGGAAAGATGCAACGGATCGAGATTCCAGAATGGAAATGGGAAGGCTTTACGATGGATTTCATTGTTGGATTGCCTCGATCCAAGAGACAACACGATTCGATATGGGTGATCGTGGACAGACTCACCAAGTCTGCTCACTTTCTGCCAATCAACACTCGATACTCAACTGAACGATTGGCGGAAATCTACATTCGGGAAATCGTTAGACTCCATGGACTGCCGATTTCGATTATATTTGATCGTGACCCGAAGTTCACCTCTCACTTTTGGGAACAACTTCAGAGAGCCCTGGGGACGAAACTCAAGTTCAGTACAGCATTCCATCCCCAAACAGATGGGCAATCAGAATGAACCATACAGACTCTTGAAGATATGCTAAGAGCCTGTATGCTAGAATGGAAAGGTGATTGGGATTCTTACCTAGCGTTGGCTGAATTTGCTTATAATAATAGCCACCACGTTAGCATTGGGATGGCGCCGTATGAAGCCTTGTATGGGCGACTCTGTAGATCACTAATCCATTGGGGTGAAGTGGGTGAGCGAACCTTGGACTCGCCCATTGTGTTGCAACATTATACTGAGCAGGTCCACATGATCAGAAAGAAGCTACTGACTGCTCAGAGTCGACAGAAGAGCTACGCCGATCAGCGACGTAGGGAACTCACTTTTGTGGTTGGAGATCAGGTTTTTATCAAGGTCTCTCCAACCAAGAGTGTGTTTCATTTTGGAAAGAAGGGGAAGCTTAGCCCCAGATTCGTTGGTCCCTTCGAAGTTTTGAGTCGAATCGGAGAGACTGCCTACCGAGTAGTATTGCCACCACAATACGCGCAAATACAAGATGTATTTCACGTATTAATGCTTCGTAAATACGTTCATGATCCTTCTCACGTCATTCAACATGGAGACATTGACATCCGAGAAGATATGACGGTAGAAGAAAGGCCAGTGGAGATCATGGACCGACGGGAGCAAGTGCTAAGGACAAAGGTCATTCCACTTGTTAAAGTGAGGTGACAGCATCATGGAATCGATGATTGCACTTGGGAGCCTTAATCGGATATGCGGGATAAATATCCTGAACTCTTCACCTTGTACTCTTAGCTGAATTTCGCGGACGAAATTCCTTTAAGGAGGTAATGATGTAAGACCACAAATTTTTCAGAAAATATCTGAATAAAATTCATGAGGCATTTACCGGTAAAAATAGCATTTTTCTTAGAATGCGAAACGAATCAATTCCTGCGAGCCAGTTATACTTAGGATATTCGTCGAATCGCGAATATATGCTCAAACACTCTGGAAGCCATAACTTCCTACCTGAATGAAATCAAAGGATTCCTGCGAGCCAACTTTCTTAGTTACGTCAATATGAAGGGAATGGCGTACTCAGAATTTTTCGGAAAAAATCGCCGGAAACCCGAAATTCTTGCGGGACCCACGGAAATATTGGTGGGACCCACAGAAATATTTCTCAGAAAATATCTGGTGGGACCCACAAAAATATCCCATGGAATATCCAAGTGGGCCCCACACCAAGGAACCTCTTGGAATTAAAAAGAAGCCAAGGGGGCAAGGGGGGGATAAAAATTCCCAAGAGGAGGTGGGCTTGGGCTATAAATAGCCCTCCCCACTCTCTCTCTTCTCATAAAAATCGACCCCCTCTCTCTCTTGCCTTCTCTCTCTCTCCTAAACCTCCCCTACCTAGCCTAGCTCACCTGACCTGGTCTGAGCCTGCCTGACTTAGCCTGAGCCTGCCTGACCTGGTCCTAACCCACCTGACCTGGGTCTGAACCCACTTGACCTGGTCCAAACCCAGTTGACTTGAATTAAACCTAGTTGGGTTTAAAGTCAAAGTCAAAGTCCTTTTTGGTCCTGATTCTGGTTTGGGTTTCTGAACCCAGACTTAGCCTACTTGAGCTGAGTTCGAACCTGCTGAACCCAGTTGACTTAGATCGAACCCTGTTTGGTTCAAACCACTTAGGTTGAGTAGCTTGACCTGCTCTACCTCTTTCTCAACTAAGTCAGCTTCATCTGACTTAGTCTGACCTCTCGAAAGAAGGCTCGAAGCCAAAGGAGCAACCCGGAGCCGTTTCTTCCACAATTTGAAGTAAGTTCGCTTCGTTGATCCATCTCTCTCAAGTATTTGATTGTTTGTATATAGAATATACTTTCTGAAGTAGTATATTGCTTTAGTTATTGATTGAGCCCTTTTTGGACACTTCGGTGTTCACCCGCTCGTCTCGGAACTATCGTCGGATATATCTATGTTCAAATACGCAGTATATGCGTTTTTAAAATGGTATCTCGCCCTAGTTCTTGGTTGAGCCCTTCAGAACACTTCGGTGTTCACCCGCTCGCCTCGTAACTATCGTTGGATACGGATCTAGGTGTATATCTGCTGATTCTGCCGACGCGTCCTATATCGCACAGGCTATGTAATTTACCTTTGCCGTCGCGTCGTATGATGCCAAGGCTCCCTGTTTTCTGCACTTCCGATTACTGCACTTTCGATTATGCATTTACTTACTCCATCGCGTCGAACGATGCCAAGGCTCCTGATTTCTGCAATGTATTTACTTACGCCGTCGCGTCGAACGATGCCAAGGCTTCTGTTTTTGTTATATATATAGAATATTTCGTTCAGTTACACACCCTGAACAATAGTATATGAATTTCTTTACGCCGCCGCTGTATAAAGCACAGGCTTCTGCTTATACTACATATATAGCGCATAAATGAGCGTTCAAATGGAGATCAAACTCCAAATCGCCAATGCGATTCCCTGACCGCTCCTCGTTCAAGATTCTGCTTGACGAATGAAGCCCCTATTGGAAAGGCTTCGCTTTTTGGCAAAATGCTCTTTACGTAAAGACTAAGTCAATTACGTATGGCCTGGCTATGGCCCAGGGTTCCCGCAACCTTGATGGATGCAAGGTACGCACAACGGTGTGCATCCATTTCCCCAAATTAAGCGTGGCGATTTCCTACCAAAGAGGGGAGATGCCGCTGAAATGGATAAAAGAAACGCACGCTTTCTCCGTAAAAGAGAGGAAGTGCTGCTGAAATTTCTGAAGAAGCTAAGAATAGCTCAGAAAGAATGTAGCAGGATACTCTGACATATAGTAGAGTGCTACCCAGTTCATGGTTTGCCCTCTACAACATAGAAGGGTTCGTCGCACCACTGCCGGTATAGCAGGGGAGGTGCTGACGAAATGGTCGGCAGAAGAGCTGCCGGAACCAATGAAACGACATAATGATGTCCGTTGATGGAACGATGCCAGATCGGCTCGTATCCTTGTGCCTGCAAGGGCACCTTGCTCGTAAGGGCCGCTGAGCCAGAGTAGAGGTTGCGCCTTGGCTAGGTTTGGACTCGTTGCGTAAAAATACGCCGAGTAGCCAATCTATTTAGATCGAGTCATATGCATGCTCATTGAGAACGGTTACGCAACCAGACTCGTAAGGGACGAAGAGCCAGAGTGTGTTGTTTCCACCCAAAGTGGTGTGATGCTCGCCGTGGCCGAAGTGCCAAGAGCGGTGTTCTGCATGCATATGAATAAGACTTAAGGTCGCACATACCCTGCGGTTGAAAATCGTGTTAGGGGTACCCCCTCAGTAATGACTGTGTTGGGGCAGAATGAATGGGGTCGGGTACATACTCCCGTAGTGCTAAAAGCACGGGCTGCCTAAATGGCATGCAGATTCTGTCCAAGTAATTGTAAGACTGGCAGACCTCTTCAGGAATTATGCTCACTGTGGAATGAGAGTGATGGTACAGCCTTGAGTGACATGTATTTTACTTTGGACCTGATAGAGTCCACGATGGCCTCAGTCACTCATGGGTTTTGGGGTCGTGGTTATCCTTAAGATCTAAGGATTCAACCCAACTACTACAAGTAGAGGATGCATCCGAATATGGGCCTAGTAGGGTTCTCCCAGTTGAAACACACTGCCCTACTATGGATAGGGTCAACAGGCCTCTGGGGTATCTAAAATACATAGAATAATCAACCCCCAAAACGTCGCATTGATGCCCGGACAATAGCTCTACCTGCGTACCAAAGGCGGGAGCGGTTAATTATCTAACAATGCATTAGTTCTAGGTACAGCGATGCTTTGAATGTATGAGTGGATGACGTGTTGAGTCAGTCCTGCATAACCTTTGTGAAGGTGTCATGTTCGGTATACTACTGGACCGACTGGGCAAAGACCCGTGTTGTATCCGCATGACTAAGCGAAGCTCGAGGAGTTGTCCTTAGATGCGTGGGATACGGATGTGCCAAGTATGAAGACTTGAGCTAAACATCACTTTGAGACCCGAAAGAGGTCATGGCTAAGTCGTGGAGACTTAAGCGGTTATTCAAATCATAGCCCTGAAAAGGCTTGCTCTAAGTCATGAAGACTTGAGCGGATGTTCAACTCATAGCCCTGCGGAGGCTCTTGCGATATACGCTAAGTCTTGGAGGCTTGAGCGTCGTTATTGCGCATTGCGACCCTGAGTGGTCATTATTGTATTTGAGTTGAATGGATGTATGACTGCATACTTACCAGACCATCAGTGGTTCTGACCCTGTTTTATGGGGATTTCAGGTGTTGGACCTGCGTGACGATATGCGGAGCAAGGCGGCATCGAGTTCCAGGGTTTCTCTAGACAGAGTTGTACTACTTCCTTTTATTGAACCTACACTGCTTTCCTAAGCAGTAGTGTTGTAATAAACATATGTTTTCGATAAAATGGAACACTTTGGTGGTCAATGAGTTGCTTGGCCACATACCTGCAACGTGCTCGGAGTTTTCTAAAACTGACGACTCATTATCGTCTGATTCCGCTGCTAAAAGCTTTTGTAAGTTCCGCTGCAAAGAAAAAAAAAAGAAATTCATGAAAATTTTAACTTAGCTTTGTTTTGGAAATCCGGGGCGTTACAATATTCTTCCTCTTTGATGCCTAATGCCTTTGTTGTCATTTCAGGACATATGTTGAGATTGTTGCCTCCATCAACCAATACATGTGGTACTGTCATTCCTCTTACTCGAACGACGATGTACAAGGAATTATTATGAAAGGAGTCAGGCTTTGGAAGGTCCTTATCCGAGAAGATGATTGGCACATTTGTCATGGCTGAATTCACAATTTGTGCCATGTCTTTAGCCGTAGTACTGGGTTTGACTTTAATTTTTCTAAGCAAATCATCCAATACTTGTTGGTGCTTGCAAGAACTCTTGGCTAAGTCCAAAATTGAAACATTGGACAAAGCAGTTAATGACTTTTGAATTTCCTTTTCCGGCATGGGCTTGATGAACTGATTAAGGAATTAAGGAATTCCTTTTAATTTCTTAGGTGATGCCCTTATAGGTTCCTCAGATACTTTCAGCTTGCCCAGTGCTGAAATTATATCCATCTTTTTAGTGGTTGGAGCTGCTTGTCGTTGCACTAACACCTTATGCTGAACTTGGAGATCTTGAAAGGAACACGACTTGATGTGTTCTTGAGGTAGAAATGGTTGTTCGGATATTACTGTTGCGGTGTGCGGAGGAAATGGTTGATTGAGAATGTCCATTTTTTCTTCATCTCCTTCCACCAAAAGATTCTTGTCAATGTAATCCTGCACAATATTCTTGAGAATGAAGCAGTTCTCAGTGTTGTGTCCCACTGTCTTGTGAAACTTGCAGAATTGGTCTTTCCACTTCCCCATAGGCACAGGGGGATCGGCCAGTCTTGGCAACGTGATCATTTTCTTCGACAGCATATACTCGAGCACATCTTCAAGTGATTGGTCGAGATGAGTGAATTTTCTGTCGTAGCTCCATACTTCATGTTTGGTCTTTTTGTGTAGTTTTGGCCCTTGATCTTGCTAAAGGGGCTTGTTGTATTAAGGAACAAGCTTTCCTTTCTGATCACCTTTGTTGTTTGCATTTTCTGCGTCGTAGCAGTAATCTTTCTTCTGCCCTTTATAACGATTGTTGTTGTTGTTGTTGTTAGCAGAGTAGGTGAAGTGAGTTCTCTTCTTCTGTTCACCTTGGGGGTTATTCTTGGAAAATGTGAAGCATTCATAGACTCCATTCTCCACGCTTATCTTGAGCCATTTGGCTCGTTTAGTCAGCTCAATGAAAGTCCTGGATGGTGCGGTGGAGATTAATCCTCTCAGAGGTTACAAAAAATTATTGAGGATCAGCAATAAAGCATGTCTTTCTGATATGGGATCCCTCATTTTTTTACAGGGTGACCTCCATCTATGAATGAAATCCCTTACCTTTTCATTTTCATTCTACCTTAGATTACAGAGATGGCTTAATGTTGGGAGTGCCTCTGTGTTGAATAGGGAGCATTCGATAAACAAATTCATAACTTTATCAAACTCCTTGAGCTCGATAGGATTGATACGCCCAGCATACCATTTAGCTGCAACTCCTTCCAAGTTGCGAGGGAAGCATAGAAATAGTGCTTTATTGTCTCTCTTGAATCTTGAGCACTCTGCGAAGAACATGGCGAGATGAGCTTTTGGGTCGCTAGAACCGTCAAACTTGATGAACTTGCGGGGTAGATTCTCCAGATTTTCATCTCCTTCTAGACCATCATAGAAATCTTCACTGGTGAAGATTTTCTTGCCCTTGTTGCGGGCTTGTAGATCTTTAACAACTCTAGCCATTTCCCTGAATTGTACTTGCAGTGGATCTTCTGTGACTTGACTTTTCAATTTGTGGCTCCCCCTTTGCTCCCGACCATATTTCTGAAATGTTTGAGGCACCTCATATTCTTCATCGGTGTCTTCTGATGATTCTGTTTCATCTGAAATTTCTTCTAGCTGAACCTGCTTCTTGGAAGTCTTTATTGATTTCTTAACCTTGTGACCGTGGAACTTCTGCCTAAATGGATTCTTCTCTGAACTGGTCTGGGCCTGTTCGCTCATCATTTTGTTCATCATCTTCTGGAACATAGCATACATCTGCGGATCTATGCCATCGTCCGCTTGTTGGCCCTGGCTCCTGACTAACCGCAGGGAGTCCATCTTTTCTTCTGAAGCTGATGAGTATTGAGATGATGTTGTTTTTCTGCATGATCTTGTCTCAACCTTCAAATGTTGCAGATGCTCTCTGCAGGGCAAAGACCTGATTAGATTTTGAGGGAATTTGGAATAAATATTTGCTGGGAATATGGTAGACAATTGAAAAAGTATCTTATTACTAGGGATTGAGTCTTCGTAAGGATTACGATAATTGTGTTGTCATCCTTTTGTAAGAGAAATGAACAACGAAAAATGTGCCTTGTTACCTAGGTGAGGTCGTCAAACCACAATAGAAAGATAAAATTTTATTGGAATGAGAAAATTTGAACTTTTTATTAATCTTGATAGAGAGGTGGAGGACAAACAATTTGCCACCATTCATGATAGTCAGCGGACACTTTAGGACCAGGAAAGAATTTAAGAGAAACAAAGGAATCACAACCGTAGCGGGTAAAATGATATGCCCCGGACCATTATGCGGAAGTGAGATCGAATTCTGCCATAGCTTCTGATAGTAGTTGAGCTTCAATGTATTGTTGTCTTTGGGAAAACTGCCAAACACATCGCTTCGGTTGGTAGTAAGTGCAGAAGAATGGTCCTAGCAACTTGAATTGCTTGCCATAAGCGTACGTGTATCTGGGAGGAGATAATTGTTGATCGAAGTAGTCCCATACGATGTCATCTTCCTGAATGTTGTCGATCATGGACTGGTATTGTGCCACTGGGAGGAGTTCTTGGTCATTGTATCTAAAAGAATTGGCTCAGGATGGAATGTGTTGGAAGAACCAGGATTGAAGTGCGTAGATGCATTCTTCGGCGAGAATAGATTCTCCAAGTGAGAAGCGGGACAAACCCCGATACAGAAAAGCGAGTGCTGCCATAGCTATGAAGAGACGGTTGGTCTATCGACTTCCCCATCTTCTCATGAGCTGAATTATTCTGATATCCATGTAGTTTTGTCCGTCTGGGAAGAGGGCTAATCCTACAGTGCATAAAACCATTGAATTATGAATTCTTTCCCTAGTTGTCCTTGATAGTGAGCTGACTTCGACGAAGGTCCCGTATTGATGGTATAACTCAAGCAGATTGACATATTCATTTCCATCCAACTGGATCAGGGGCCAAGATCGGCGGCCTGTCATACGAGCTAAGGAATCTCGGGGGTCCAAACCCTTGACATTGATCAGAAACTGATGCTCTAACGGATCTCCTGGATGACTGACTGGTTCTGATAATCCCATAATCTCTGAAAATTCATCCATTAAAATGGTCATCTCTCCCCACGGGAACCATAAAGTACATGTTTGTGGATTCCATCGCTCTGTCATTGCATGGATCAGGTTGTCGTTTATTGTCTGCTTTCTGACTGCTAACGTCATTTCTAACCCGCACTCACTCAAATGGTCTGGGAACATGCGAGAAAAACTTTTGAGCCATGAATAATACCACCGGGGAATGAAAGTTCTGGTGCTAAGGGCTCGATGTTTAGGACTACCTTGTCGCACCTCGTAGGAGATGTGACCTTCTGGAAAAATGGGATTGATTTGACTGTATGCCATTGGACTAATAATCAGACTTAGGAAAAGCATGGAAATTTTGAAAAATTTGCAGGCAGGATATAAAATGCAACTGGAAATTCGAGATCCAGTAGAACGGGAGAATGGAAAATCACCTGGAGTTTTGAAAGAAATTAGATGTTTGGGAAAATCATCCAGGGTTTGAGAAAAAAAAAAGATAAGAATATGGATATTTGAAAAAATATTTTTAGGGAAAATATGAGAGGAATAATGATAATACAAAACAGTCACATCCTGCACAAACACTTATGCACATACAACACTCCCTAAAAGGCTGACTCTAGATGCATCATTTTAAAAAACAGTTGTAGGATCCTAACCCTAACTCTAGGCTCAGATCATCTTTGTCAAATCCAGTTATGCCGATATACTCGAGTTGAGACCCAAAGTACGTGGCATAAAATTTCAACTCTGTTTCTAAGGTAAGGTTTTCCAACATCCTTGAGCGTCTACCGATATACCTCAGACTGTGGCCCTCAGTACATGGTAGGAGGGCGTTAACCCAAATAAGTGGCCCAATTGTGAGACTCTGTCTCGAACTAGGGTTCTGAAAGAGAGCCCAACAACGTGAAGACCAGGTAAAGGGGGGTTTGAAAAAATTATCACATGCAATAAATAGAGGGCTCTAAGTCCTAGAGAGACAGATTTTGAAAATCTTTGAAAGAGCATACACTGTTTGCATTCAGATCCTAAATTGAGGAGAGTTGTATTTAGACCTAAGTCTATGTGAGCATGAAAGTATCTCCTCAATATAGTCCTACCAAACCATGCCTAAACTATATGCAGTCAATGTCAGCTAGGTCAGAGTCTAGGCTCCTAAGTTCGTAAGATATCAGGAAGCAAAAAACTAACATTTTTGGAACACAGTTTCGATAATTAAACTAAGTCAAGCATACTTTTGATCAGACGAAGACAGTCCCATCTCGGTCACCAAACCTGTTATCATCGCGAAATTCATCCCTTCCCTGCAGGAGAGAGGGAAAACAATTCCGTGAGTCAAACTTGACTAGAGTTTTGAAAATGGTTTTGAAATACCAGCCTCCATTTTTTAAAATAGCAGGAAAATCCATAGGATGGGGCTTGACCTGTCGATACGAGGTTCGACCGTTCCTGTCGCCTTTAACGGGGGTAATCGAACCAAGGATCAAATGTGTGCTTGACTTAGCTGAATTATCAAAATCGTGTTCTATCCTAAATGCACAGAGAATTCAGGCATGTACTATAAAATTTTGTAAAATGTAGGTTGGAAAACATGATGTATGCTTAGAAAATGCTTTTGAGTTGGAAAATATTTCTAAGGCAAAAGATGGAAATCAATCTCTCAGGAAAACTCTGATAAGAGGATTTGAAATATCAAGAAAGTTTATAAAGATTTGGGAAAATCATGAAGGAATGAGAATCTTGGGAAAATAGAAAGAATTCTTGAGAAAAGGTAAACACTTGAAGGGAAAATGCTTGTCAGGAAAACTCCAACTTTGAAAATTTTCTTTGGAAAATGATTGAAGATCCATAGAAAAACTCTTTTTGAGAAAAGAAATCAAATCTTAGGAACTTGAAATTCAGAAAATCTTAGCTTTGAGAAGTTGGAAATCAATTTTGACTCTGGAAAATGATGGAAAACTTCCTTTAAGAAATTGAAAATGAGTTTTAAGAAGAGAATATTTTCCAAGAAAATCGCAGGAAACCCAACTTGAGAAAATCTGACTTTGAAAATTTTCAGAGTCTCTTGAAGAATTGATTTCCTTAGAATGAAATTTTCTTGAGAAAAGTAGGAAAATGCAGGTAATTTCATGATGCAAAGGATTTGAATGGATGAATGCACCTTGATAAAGATATCCAGAAAATTTTCTAAGGAATTCATTGGAAAATGTGTATTAAACCAAAGTAAACTCTTCACATATTCCGACTGTGGCCATGAACATGTTTAGAATTTAATTGATTTAATTCACAATATTTTGTAAAATTGAAAATATGATGTGCTTCTGAAGATAGCCTAAGAGTGTAGGCTCTGTATGACTAGTAGAAAGATGTTGAATCTAGGTCTCATCCATATTTCGACTAGGGCAGTAAATATGGACTCCACCGAGTTCATCAACTCCCTAAGAGTTAGTGCACGTGCCATTCGTGTACATCCACAGTGATTTTCAAAATAAAATGCATGAATCACGTAATCATGATATTGCATAAATTCAAACTATATGACATGCATCCTAATCTAAGCGGGAAAATAAATCTCTTATTTCATAATTACATTTGATTGTTATATTGCTGACAGAGAAACAAAAAATATAGATCCAAAAGAAGCCACATCTTCCAAATTTTCCTGCAAATGAGAACTGGCACAAGAAATACAATATACAGAGAAGGGAAATCTCATGTTGATGACAATGCGCAAATGACTATACATGAACTACAATGGAAATGTACAATTTAATGAAAATATAATGTCATAGGCACGACTGGGATGCTTACAAAAATGCCTAGATGCAATACTTGAATTAAATGAAAATTTGCATTATTTCTAAATGCATGGGAACATGACTATTTAAATGTATATACATTTATCTAAGGCAATATAAATATTCAATAAGGAAGTGCCCTATCTATGTTTAATGAGAAGACGCATGTGGATATACAGATAGTACTGTAGGCAATAGGACTAATACAAATAGTAAAATGAAATTGTGGTAGGCTAACTAATGTAGAGTATATATGGCAAAAAAAAATGACTTATAATGTATACAGGGGACATATGATGAGGCAAATGCCAATATGAAGGGATGATAGGGAATGACACAGACGTGAGGGCAATAATAGGCTAGTGTTGAGATGAGTATGTAAAGGGAGTAAAGACATAACTACTATGGGATAATAACGATAGATGGGAAATGCCATAAGTAATAGAGTAATAATAAAGAAAAAAGAAAAGACACAGATTAGTATACAAACGGATGGTCTATCCTAAAACACAAAAACTTTATATTGACCGATGCAAATAAGGTAAGAGACATGTTATGGGTAAAATGCACAGATTGATAGTAATGAGCCTATACCTAATAACTAAGTGAATGCTATGATGAAAGCATCAGTAGACAGGTTATAGAATAAACATAGAGAATAATATACATAGGCTGCAAATATGCACAGGAGAATGATTACCATGGTTGAGTGTTAATGTAGGATGGCAACCTGATTTTACAAGAGGAGATATGCTGCTGATACTAGGTGTATATACAAGCAATGGCATTAAGAGATTTAAGGAAGAATGATGAAATACAATAGCTATAAAGCCACAAAAGTATACTGGGATGACTAAGTATTGAATCTTGGGCAGTATACAAGTAACACACAGATGATATGCAGAAAATATTTCAGAACATATACAGAACATGTACAGAATGTATGCAAACATATGTAGATCATATGCAGAATGCATGCAAATCATAGATTCAGAAAGTAAATACGAAATATATACTGTGAAGAAAGTAAAGGTGAGAGATAATATATACAGGGATGATGTGAATACAAGTCATTCAAAACTACTTTTACTACAGATCAGAGCATCTTTCGTTACCTGATGAACCTAAAAAATAGTATTCATAGTACCGTAGCCCTCTTTTTTTTTTATGGCAGATCTAGCTCATAGTGAAACACAGAAGAAGATATCTTACAATAGAACCAAGAAGTTTCACAGGGAGTACAATGTACTTCTTATTCTGTGTCAACATACATTACTTTGTAATTTTATAAAGAAGTCATGGCACTGTTACTGCTACTGAGAAGTATTTCTTAACATAGATTCTAATATTCAATAGATGACAAAAATGCAAAGATGATCTAGTAATGACAAATTGAAATGAAAAATATATGTTAGTGCATGAATAAGAAATTAGGAAAATCTAACAGGTGGATAATATTACATGCTGGGAGATAACAGGGGATTTAGAAGATATACAATACTATTCAATAGTAATGAACTACCTTAGAACAAATGCTAAAAAAAAAGAATTTTTTTTTTAATCTCTGCCAGCATGAATCCATTCCTGTAGAAAGTTGATATTCATGATAACAAATAGTAGAATGACAGATATCTGCTCATTTTAAACAATAGCAACATAATGTTAAATCGATCCAACACCATTGGGTCGAATTAGCATCACTACGTGCACACATAACTGTTATACACAAAATAAAGAACCACCCGTAACTACCATCATTTGGGAGCTTTGAATAGAACTCTACAGTGGATGAAGATATATACGATGGCAATGTGAATATGTCATATTTAACAGCGATGGGTGATGTAACAGATGCAAAACCGAATCATCACTAGGGAAATAACAAAACCAATGCTAATCTCTTAGAATAATTAATCTCTAACAAGCGAAGCTACAACAGAACGTCTAACAGAAATCAATGAGTGGGTCGGTAGATGATAATTAAATTGTTCCCTCATAACAGCATATCAGCATGATGTCAGTCATGGTGGTTCTTAGCAACAATCAGCTGATAAACCATTCTTGACAATAAGGACTTTTCCTATACACTGTTTCCAGAAAATAGTCACTGCCGTGACCCATGAAAATGCAGGACGTGATTAGGTAATTCATCTGCAACTAACGTATAATGGGATGAAAACACACAGGATATAGAACATCAAAAATATACAAAATGACGATGAGAAAGATGTACCCAGAAAAGGGGTTAAATTTTTGTTGCAAAAATGCAAATTGGTGCAGCTATATGCAGACCAATATTGCATATGGTGCGTCATTGGACAGAAAATCGACAACCTAAAGGAAAAGAGGAAAAAAAAAAGGGGGAAAGGGTACGAATTAGAGAAAGAAGAACGACCCTTGCCTTGGCTCGACAGAGGCTGAGAAGGGTGCCCCCTTCAATGGTGGGTCAAATCTCCAGGGGGAGCTCTTTTAATATCCTTGGCTCGACAAAGGCTGAGAATGGTGTCTCCTTCAATGGTGGGTCAAGTCTATAGGGGAAAGGGGAAACACATGTTCCTCAGTTGCTCTTTGAATATCCAGTTGAGGGGAAATGGAGGTAAGAAACCGTGAGGAGAGAATGAAGAGAGTCTAGAGGAAAGGATAGGGAGTGCAGGAGTCGCCCCCCCTTTTGTGCCCTTAAAGAGGGGACTTTTAAAGATTTTAGAGGGATACTTGTCCGCAGAATCTGAGCTTTTCCAATCTCTTCAACTCGTTTTCAAAAGTGTTTGAAAATCTTAAAACCGAAGTTTAAAATTTTTTGAAAAAGTCGTCGTTTTCAGAGGGGAATGACTTCTTTATCTGAAGAAACTTTTAGTTCATTTTTATCCAAAACTTAGGTAAAGTGAGGGTTTCACGGTGGCGCCATTTGGGGCTGAAAAAGTAAAAACAAAAAAAAAACAGAGTAAAACGGTTTTTTTTTAAGGTGGTGCCACCTCAGCCGGATAAAAAAAAAAGTCTTTTGAAATAAATTTTTATTTACTTTTCTCTGCAGGGAGCTCTAGTGAGGTGCCACCTATGTGTGGGCCCACTGATTATTTTATAAAATAAATAAATAAAAACTGAAAATTAAAGAGAGGGTTTTATAAATTGGTGCCACCTCCGGGTGGACCCTGCTTGAAAATAAGAGAAATACCTGAGAATTTGAGTGTGACGCCACTTCAAGGCAGGTCCCACGTCATTTATTTAAAATAAAAAGCAAAATCAAAATAAATAAATTCTTTTTGGGATTTTTATAGTAGTAGGTTAGTTAGAAAATATGAAGTAAAATTTACAAAAATTTAGAAGGAAGACGGTCCTTCAGGGCAAAATATATATAAAAAAAGAAATGCAGAGATTTTTGTAAAGAAATTTAAAGTCTTTTTGTAAAAGTTTGAAATAAAATCTTCTAAATTTAAAGTTGTGTCCCCTTCTTTCCAATTGACAAAATTTTAAAAATCAATATAAAAAACCATCTAGATTGTTTTCCTGAGAAAACTTTTGTAATTCAGAGTCCTAGAGGTTAAGACGAGGGAAACTGACAATTTTGAAAAACCTAGGGATTTAAAATCAATTTTGAAAGAGTTAAAATTTGAATCTGGATTGATAATTTTGAAAATCAGGAATTTTGGATCTCGAAATGACATGTTGTGCAGTGAATGATATGAAAAGACATGTCTCATGAAATGCCATTCTGAATCAGGAATTGAAAATTCTAGCTTCTTGTCAAGAGTAGGATTTTGAAAATTTGCAGTTTGAAGATATTTCTGAGCCTAAATGGAGAAATTTTGAGAATTGAGAATAAATTTCTGCAAGGTCTTATCTCAAAAAATGACCATTTTGTCTTCCTGATGATTTTAGAGGATAGATCATGATGACTGGTGGAAGTGTCGGGGAGGTGAGTGAAAAATTGGGGTGTTTACAACAGAGTGTGAGTTATACAAAGATTTTGGAACAACAACAAAATATATTTCGTTGTGCAGTATTTCTAATTACTGAAGAGCAGCATTACTAGCATTGGTTCATCGCATACAACACAAAACTATTTTTCGTTATGATTTAATTGTCGTAGATGAAGCAGTACAATGATTTACAAGCGTGTTTAGTAAAGTTCAAATTATATTTCAATGGAGATAGATTTACAAAATTTGTAGTCTTACAAAATTTGCCTACGGAAATTGGTGTAGATAGTCTCCAAAATCTGTTAGAAATCTATTTACATACTTGTAAACTTTTCTGGATCGTGTCGTTCATTTCCTTTGTAAGTAGTCTTGTTGGCTGATTATTTATGTGTGCCGACTTTTTAAACTCAATCAAATTTCGGCATAGTTCGTCACGTACTTCTGGTATATCTTCCTGTAACAAAATATGTAATGTGAAGCCAATATATAAAAGGATTCCCCAATAACAGCGGATACAAAGCTCATATAGTGTCGAAACAAGGTTCTTCTCCATTGTATATTGCTTCAATATGCTTCATTACGAATATGCCACAATCAACCCCATTAGTTTGTAAATGAGCATCGTCAGCACAGAGCAACATCCACTCGGCAATGTCGACACCTAAAAGGTCGTTTAGGAATCCCGCCTGTGATAAATGGAGAATATAGTAAAATCCGGTCCACCGCAAATAGCTACGATTCACCTATGGACAGAAGCTTACCAAATGCATAGTGTCACGTTCTACACCACTGTGGCAGTCCAATGAGTTGTAGCACCATAGTTGTTTTTCCCGTAAATTCATCTCGTATAAGACCCAATGTTCGGAATTTTGCCATAGTGTAGGAAGTAAAATCTGTGAATCGATATAATATTTTATAAATCCATAGACATATCGTGATGGGGATGTTAGGACTAAACCTTGGAGAAGAGGTTTGTTCACTTACCTTTTCGAATTTCGAAAAGTCTACACAGTGATCATCGGTATTCCAACAAGATAGTGCATCTACAAATCCACTGGTGTATGGCTTTCACAGGACGTACGTCTGTTACACGAAATAGTAAGGTTTAACTACCAAGAAACGTGAGTAAGTCATAAAAGCAAATAAAACAATAGCAAAACAGACATACCATGAAATAAGGGGTGATGATGCATACGGTATTGCTTGTTGTGTTGCTTTGAATATAATTGAAGAAATCACACATTGTCTGGTTGCAAAAATTTACGAACTTCAAAACATACAAACCAATGACCTAGAAAATGATAGTGGTTACATACGTACAAAATTACTGATAGTGTTCTCGTCTGCAAATTCATCTTGCATCTGATTGATGTTCTCTTTGAACTCTTTAGGGCGTTGTCGCCCACCCTTGTCTGTGGATGTTGCACTGAGTGCACCATGAGCATAGTATTCAGAAAACGACATTGAAATTATTTTCTACAGTAAACAACACAAATCGAATATACGACATAAAAAGGCAAATGTTGCCTAAACCGGTCACGAGGTTCAAAAAATATACGCCTTAAGCGCTAGTGTTGGTCCTGTGGATGTGGTTGTCTTCTTCTTCGGCACCATGCTTGGTCGTATTGCTCTCGTTGTCCTCTTCTTCGGCGCCATGCCTGGTCGTATTGCTCACATCGCCCTCTTCTTTGGCGTCATGCCTGGATGAAGATATTGATGACACCTTTGCAATGTAGCTACGGAATCGACGCCGTCAGTCAAATATAAAGGAAACATCGTTTCACATACCGCCCTTTTTCGAAAACCGCCCACAAATTAATTGATTACATTTTAAATAAATAAAAAAATGTTATTTTGACTGCATATTATAACAATAGTTGAGTGGGAGATTGACCCGACCCGACCAAACCCAGTGTCTAGGTATGTATAATCTTTGACGATTATTGTATTGATTATCATATATTGATAATCAATATATTCATGCCACATACTTTCCTTATCGGTTTTTTAACAACAAATGTTCATTATCGCTTTAGACTATTAACATTTAACACCGGAAAAATTGTTCCGTCTTGTTGTCCGCATACATCGCAAATCGATGTTGACTTACACCGTTTACAAAGGGCGATTATTACAAGCCATTGGCTGTTGCATGAATCACTAACCTATTACTCGGCCAAACATTAGTCACCTTTCTTAATTGCATACAATTGAAATTAACGTGTACAGCGATTGTTGACAATATACGTCGCATTCAAGGAGGTTGAGCTAATGGAGCCATTTTTGGCTCCATTAATCGCGTATGAGTTTTTCGCCTTGCGATTTTCTATCAAGGCGGAGATAAATACAACGATTGCTAAACAAAAATGATCTATTATATCGATGTTGACCTTAATCATTTCCTAACATTGATTATGGGACCTTGTTGATCGCATAAATCACATGTGTTCTGCGATTTTCATTAAAAAATGATGAGTTATATTGTGATTTGTGAACAATATTACTCGTGCCAATCAGACATCTATTGCGATTTTCATTGCAATTTTCATTAAAAAATGATGAGTTATATTGTGATTTTCATTCAGTTGTCACGTTACGACAATTACTTATAGAATTACGTTACGACAATTACTTATAGAATTATAACAAATAACTATAGCGATGTCTGAGCATCAAATTTTTCGTGTCGCTATTGACTGTTATCATTTACGTTGTCAGAACTTGTTCAATTATTGTTCACGGCATACATCATAAATCTTTTTTGCGATTTTCTATCAAGACGGAGACAAATACATCGATTGCTGAACAAAAATTATCTATTATATCAATGCTGACCTTAATCATTTCCTAACGTCGATTATGAGACCTTGTTGACCACATAAATGGCATGTGTTCTGCGTTTTTCATTAAAAAACAATGAGTTATATTACGATTTGTGAACAATATTACTTGTGCCAATCAGACATCTATTGTGATTTTCATTCAAAAATGATGAGTTATATTGTGAGTTATATTGCAATTTTCATTCAATCAAGGAGGTTAGGCAATGCCACAATTTTTGAACAACAGACATCTATTTTTAATTACAGTTTATTTATTTATGAGATCCATAGATGAAACATGTCTGTTAGATGTAATAAAAAAGAATTAAACAATAAAAAAATGTCATGTTACGACAATTACTTATAGAATTACAACAAATACCTATCATGATAAAAAAGAATACCTAGGGTTTATTCTGTGGCACTTGACGAATCAGATGAAATATGATAGACTCGTCTCTTTCTTTTTCTTGGTGGACTGTCTATCCTGGGTGGCCTCTTGGTTGCGTCCATCTTATTAAAAAAATTGATCATCATCTCTACCACTGAGTCCAATTGTCTCCCCTATATTGCTTACATATGTCCTTAATTTCTTATTCTCCCTCTCCATCAATTCGAACCTTGCGGCGGAGACAACGTTCTCTTTTGTAGCAAGTGTTCGCTCTTCATCGCGATTTGTTACTGAAAGAATCGTTGTTGTAACCGGAGGGAGATGACAGACGGGTTGTAGATGTTGGGATGCAACATGAAAGGGGGCAGTTGGGAGGCATGGGTTCCCAATTTTCTCAATCTCCATATTTCGCCGCATAGGTTTCCAATACCTTTGAAAATAGATGGGATCAAATTGTCGTCCTTTATAATCATACGATACGGCACGGACACCACCTGTGTTCCAAATTAATAATTCATCCCTGTAGCGTTCGCGCCATTTCACGTTCTTGCCCCCACCACTATTCATCTTCCTTCTCACTTCCAAAGGCTTATTTGGGATAGACTTCCCCAAGCCAGATTGTAGGAGAACTCGACTACCATGCTACAACTCAGCTTCATAATTGCAAAACAGCCACAAATCGCGGTCAAACAATCTAGCAGCCTCTGCAACAACGTCTTAGTCATTGTCCTCCTCATCTCCATACAGTCTCCACAAAACCTGTACATTGGTAATTCTTTTTAATAACGAGTGACAAATATATTATAATTTACTTGAGAATGATATGGCGACAACGATGTGTACTACAGAAGATAAAATCATGCAGCGATGATTACTTAAGAATGCTAAACATTACAACAATTTATAATATTGAATGATAAATGTTGACCCGATTGTAAACAATTTTAGAATGTTTACCTCATTTAGTTGCAGCCCATCTAAAATGGACTTAGCATTATGAACTGTGACATTTATTATAGCCCAGCGACCGATCTTTGGAAAATCACAAATCGCAGGGCCACAATGTGGTCACAATGGGATAATATGTTCCCACGCCCAAGCCTAACAAAAATAATATATTAGTAACACTACAACCTTCAATGAGCTTAGTCTGCAATTACTAAGTTTGTAATAAACAAATACCTGAACAAATGGCCAAAATCCTCCGACTGTTTTCGTACCCTTACTCGCACGGTAGAGTTGAATGTACAAGTGTGCGAGCATATGGGCACCCCATGCATAGTTGTCGACTTCGTCTAAGTCTTCTAGGTACTGCAGCCACATGTAACTTATTCTCAAACCCGAACAATCGAAAAATAAAGTAAGACCCAAAAAATAAAGAAGGAAGTCGGGCAACTCTTGGTCAGCTATTTTAGATGCACAAGTAGCGGAGCGGCCTTCCCATTTATTACGAAAAGATGAGACTTTAATTGATGTGGAATTGATTCCACCAGAAATACAATGACTTCATTCGTCCATTGACATTCCTAGAAGCGCCGTGCATTTTTTCCTTGCATTATAGTTTGAATGTCGTAATAGGATAACACTGTCATCACACTTAAGGCCAGTGATCCTTGCCACATCTTCTAGAGTCATAGTGATCTCAAAAGAATCAAACTGGAATGTGTTCGTCTTATCATTTCACTTATTTACCAGGTGGGTCATGGTATTTCAGCAAGTTTCAAAATATTGTTGGTCCAAAAGGCCACCGAAGTACATATTTCGTAATCGGTCCTTCTGATATGCACTCAGCTGACCATACCACGACAAAACTACAGGCCACTGACACCGACCTTCGAGCTTTTCACCTGGTGCTCTACTTCTCCTGTGACCTCCCTGTAACACACAATAACATATTATTCCTACCAATTGTAAATTAGTACCATTTGTACTTATAAATAATATTCTACTAATCACTATAAATAATATTGGTTGCACACACACTATCACAGTAATTGCTATACATATTAATACCTAACACAGTAATCGCTATACCAAAATCGCTAAACATATTATTAAATTTTCATAGACAGGACAAATTTATTTACCTTGGTCGCACTTTTCTCTTGTTCAACCAATCCCTCCAACCTAGGCCTTTTTGGTTGGTCCACTGCCTCCCACTGTCTTTCCCTTTCCTTCTCGTCCTCCTCCACCTTCTCCTTCCTTTCTCTTTCCTTCTTTTTCTCGTCCTCCTTCTCCTTCTGCCACCTTTCTTTCTCTTCCTTAAGTTATTTTCGTCTTTCCTCCACTTCCTCCTCCTGCTTTTTCCTTTCTCTTTCATTTTCTTCCTCCTTCTTCTCTTTCATTTCTCTTTCCTTCTTTTCCTCATCCTCCTTCTCTTTCCCCTTTTCTTCTTTTCCTCATCCTCCTTCTCCTTCCTTTGCATTTCCTTCCCTTTCTCAAACTCCTTCTCCCTCCTTCGCCTTTCCTTTTCTTCCTTATCCTGAAGCTTATTTTGTTCCTTCTCTTCCTCCTCCTTATTCAATTGCCTTCGCCTCTCCTCCACCTCCTTCAGTAGCTTTACCTTGTTTCGCATTGCTATATGCTCCAACAACAACTTGTGTGTTTTCATCTTAGCATCCTCTTTTAGATTGTTCAATTCTCTTTCCCTCTTTTTCTCATTCTTTTTTTGCCTTTCCCTCTCCTCTGCCTTCTTCCTTTGCCTTTTCTTTTCATTCTCCGCCTTATTTCTTTGCTTTGCCTTCTCTTGGTCATCCTTCTTCTGCATCTTTAGTTCTTCAGCATTCTTCCTTTGGTCTGCAACCTCGATATCTGATGGATAATCCTCCGCATAATACAATTCCAATGCTTTTTCCTTGTCTTTATCATTCTCAATCTTAAGTATATTTTGGTACCTTTCAAAAACCTTAGATAGATGGGATTGGCGGATCACTTCTCTAATACACAACCCATAGAACAACAGGGTATCTCCTCTCTGATGAGCCGCAGACATTGCTAACCTGCACAACACATTAAACAATCATCATGATTACAAATTGTCGCAATATTTGGCTTCATAAGTACACATCATTGTAAGATTTAGCAAACTTATGTACAAATCGAGGTATCTTAATAAACACACATCGCTATTGCTTTAAATGTATAAATCATTACCGATTCAAACTTACAAATCGTTGTATAAGAAGCAACCTTCAGATTGCATAACAAAACCTTACATGAAACTCACCGAAATGATAGGATTTTGGATATTCCAACTATAGAGTAAGAAACAGTAAGAACGTATACGCAACAGATGGTGGCAACGATGTTGCGACTGTGCGTAAGATGGAAACGGATGCTCTACCGGTAGCAGAGCAAAGGAAAGGATGCTCCGGCGGCAACAGAAGAAGGCAACGAATGATCCGACGACAACGGATGAAGGCAAAGTATGCTCTGATAGAGTTTTCTGCTTAAGGCGAGAAAGGATTGTTTTGAACTATTTAAATCCTACAACATACAACTTGCTACATACGCAAACTTTGTTGAAAATTTTGGTGCGATAACGATGGAGGGCAGTTTTGTCCTTTTCACGAACCGCCGACTCAGTTTTCTAGATGGAGGGCATTTATGTCTCTTCCAGGAAGAGGAAGAGAATGGCGGTAAAGGGTACTTAAGTCTTTGCGACGGCACCAAATTACGATGCTATGTGATGCGAACACACATGGGGATACTAGTCGGTCTCCATCTTATATGTGGCGCTCTTTGGGAACCCTCGAACATGAGATGGAGCTATCGGCCTTGTTCGGGGGGGGGGGGGTAACATATAACCTGAATCTCTTATCACATTAATTTCCTTAATGCAATTATTGAACCATTACTTTTCTGTCAAAAAAAATTGTTGAACCATTACTTGTTCACGACAAATTTGTCAGAGTAGTCTCAAAAGATTGACTCGCTCTCTTGGGGACAATATACAATAACCAAAACACTCATATCATGGTGTGGGAGGGAGGTGTAGAACTGATTGACCATGATTGTTATCATCTTCTCCACTTTCTCGTAATCCTCTTCAAGGACTTTAGAGACCAAAATTCTTGTTGCCGATTAGGGCTCAGTCTACATTCTAGTTTGTTTGCCATTGCCCAACTGCCATCCCACTTTATCTATAATGGCCAACCATCCCCAAATGATGCTCTTCCATATCCATGAACCTCATGCAAAGGCTTTTACTATCCATAGGAGAGATACTTTTAATGCCCACCTGATTTTTCACTCAATATTAACTAAACAACATATGCCAGATTGGTGTTATTAAGCTCCTCTAAGCTTTTCAATCCTAGACCCCCTTTGCTTTTTGGCCTACAGATGATTGATCACTTAAATAAATTCAGATGCTTCTCCACATATTCGTTGCAAACTTACAGGTGAAGAAGAGGCGTGTTCTAAATTCCTCCTCTCGTTTACACAAGAAACACCAATTGACAGTTGAAATGCTGAATCGCTGCAGCCGGTCTTGGGTGGGGAGATGCTTCCAACAGCACAGATACGCTATCCATGTTGCTCGGAGCAGATTGTGTTGGGTCCAGACCACTGTAGACCATGAAATCTGTGGGTGTCGAACTCTAATCTCCTCTCACATTAATTTCCTTGATGCAATTGTTGAACCATTATCCACTACAAATTTGTCGGAAGAGTCTCATAGGATTGACTCTTTCTATTGGGGACAATATACACCAACCAAAACACTTCTTTCACGATATGGAAGGGAGGTATACGAAGAAAATTCTTAATTTTAGTTATCCAGCGATAATAATGTCATCAACATATATTAGAATAAGAATGAAGCTGAGGGATGTTCGCTGGGTAAATAAGGTGTAGTCAACTCAGGATTGAATGAATTGAGCATCTTTAAGATGCAGAAGCAAGCTTAATGAACCAGTTGCACGAGGATTGTTTCAATCCATAAACAGATTTATGAAGTTGACACACTTTATTCTTCCCTTGGACTCAAAAACCAAGAGAAAGTTGCATATAGACCTCATCATGCAAATTGAGGTATAAGAAAGCATTGTTTATGTTAAGCTGATAGAGAAACCAACATTTCATAGATGCTAAAGAAATTAAGCACCGAACATTGGTTAGTTTTGCTACTGGCGCAAATGTGACATGATAGTTGAACCCTTCAATTTGTGTGTACCCTTTTGCCACAAGTCGCGTCTTGTAGCATTCAATGGATCCATCAGCTCAGTGTTTAACTTTACACACCCAATGACAATCAATAAGGTGTTTGTCAAGAGGTAATGTAACGATAGACCAAGTGTGGTTATCTTTCAAAGCCTAGATTTCACTTGACATTGCCTCGTGCCAATGCGAATGTTTCACTGCCTTGCCAAAATGTCTAGGTTCTTCATCGGAAAGAAGTGATGAGAGGAAGGCAACATGAGATGGAGGATACAAATGAAAATATTGAAAATCTTTAATACGGTATCGTTGCCTGAAAGAGGCGGGTTGTGGAGCTAATGATAGACTATGTGATCCAGGTATGAGGGCCAAACATACATAATCTTTAAGGTAAGACGGTGTAGATCTAGGTCGTTGGGAATGATGCATTTGTTTAACGAGTTGTGAATTGGATGGATCCAGTTCACTGGATGGTAATGTATTAAGTGTTGGATTGGGAACAGGATCAGAAGCAAAGGTTGATGGATCCGGATAACCATCCGTGTCAATTAATGGGAGAGGCATTATAATGGATGTATCATCCTTTTGAACATGACTTTGGAAAGGAAAAAAATTCGCATAAAGAATTGTGTTGCGACTTTTAAATAATTGTTTCTTCTCTAGATCAAAAAGTTGATATCCTTTTTGGTCAAATGATTAGCCAACAAATAAGCAACGCCAGGTTCAAGAAAAAAACTTATTTTGATGTTTATTGAGAATTTTAGCAAAGCATATGCAACCAAACACCCGTAAATGATGATAATGAGGTTTGCTTCCAAAAAGTAATTCATAAGGTGTTTTATTGTTCAAAATCTTAGAGGGAAGATGATTGATCGAGTAAGTGGAGGTGAGAATGCATTCTCCTCAAAAAGATATCAAAAGATGAGATTTGAAGCGTAGAGCCCTAGCCACCTCTAAGAGGTGTCGGTGTTTATGTTCAACGTGCCCATTTTGTTAAGGCATTCCGAAGCAAAATTTTTTATGATCAATGCCATTTTGATGAAGAAAATTTTGAAAACAACGAGAAGTAAATCCAGTACCATGGTCACTACGGATCCGTTTAACTGAAGATTAAAAAAAATTGCGGACTAAGGCACAAAAATGTTGAATACAATAAAGTGTTTCAAATTTGTATCTTATTAAAAAATCCAAGTGCAACAAGAAAAATCATCGACAATGGTAAAAAAGAAATGAGCACCCGAGTGAGATGGGGTATTATAAGGACCCCAAATGTCACAATGGACAAGATCAAATGGATGAGTTTGATGGCTTAAGCTATTCAGAAATGGAAGTCGTGTTTGTTTAGCGTGATGACAAACATCAAAAACATGATTATAATAAAAAACAAAATCTGAAACATATTTATTTAATAAAGAACTTTGGTCACGTGAAGGATGACCCAATCGCATATGCCAAAGAAATTCTTTATTTGGTGTTGAGACTGTCAAGGCATGATGAGTGTTAGGAAGAATGAGATGATAAAGGCCATCACATAGTCTACCCGCTCCAATCATTGTTCTCTTCAAAGGGTTCTGAAAAAGACAAAAAGAGGAAAAGAAAGTAGCAATGAAAGGAACAAAATATGCTAACTTAGGGACAAATAAAAGATTATAGTGAAAGTTGGGAACATATAAAATGTCAACAAGAATAAGAGTAGAATAAAGTTTAACATTCTCCATATGAGTAACAAATATTCTTTTACCATTAGGAAGACTAATGGGACATGGTTTAGACAAAACAATAATTAGAAAGAAGATGAATATGGGGCATCATATGATGAGAGGCTCATGTGTCAATGACCCAAGGAAAATGTGAATGAAAAAATGAGTTACCTACCAAGTTGGCGGAGGCGTGTTTGACATCAGCATTAAGCCAAGAAGAAAGTTGGCCAAATTGTTCTTTCGTGAGCTATGAAAAGATGGAGTTAGATTTGGATTCAGGAACATCAATAGTCGGTGTAGGTTCATGTTGAGATGTTGTGTTGGCTGATCCATAATCTGATCATTTTGTGATTAAGTTGGCCTTTGGATGATGGGGCGGAGAGACATGAAGTGAATAGCATAGACTTTTGACATGCCCAAATAGCCCACAATGATTACATTTTGGATGGGGTTTATTACTCTTGGTGTAAACTCGATTGGCAGCTAAACGAGATTGATTAAACTTAGCTGAAAGTGCTAAATTATTAGTGGTCCCACCACTAAGAGGCATGAGGAGTCGATGTGCTTCTTATTGAAGAATCATAGAATAAACTTTGTTGATATTTAGAAGGGGTTCGATAGTCAAGATGTGACTTCTAATGGCAGAAAACGTCTCATTTATCCCCATAAGGAATTGATATAATTTTTCTCATTCAAGACAAATATTGAAGTCTTTGAATGTGCCACACGTACATGTGGGAAGAGAAGAATATGAATCGAGTTCATCCTAAAGTGTTTTGAGGGTGGTAAAATAAGTGGCGAGTGAATTTTGCTCTTGACGATGGTCGGAGATAAGCTCTTTTAATTGATAAATTCGAGTAGCATTGCCTTGAAAAAATCATTCTTCTAAATCGACCCAAACATCCTGAGTTGTATTCGCATAGATGACACTATTGGCAATGTCTTTTGAAAAAGCATTGATGCATCTTTTCCAATAAAGTATTTTAAAAAGATATTTTCAATAAAAATGTTTGTATAAACCATGCATCAAATAATAAAAACTGGTTCACACTAGTGGTGAAGTCCAGGTCAAACTCAAAGAATGTGAAATACTTTGTATTTCACATAAAACTAAGTTACTCTTTATTGCCAAAAATAAAAAGAATTAATTGAATAAATAACTAAGAGAGTGCGGCCCTCTGTGGAGGGCTTAAACAAATAAAAATAAAGTGCCTTATTACAAACCCCAAATTGAATTGAATTAAATAAAATAAAATAAAACCCTAAGCTAAAAAGAAAACAAAAGGTCTTCAATGCTTGAGTCTTTAGTCCCCTTGATCTTCTTCTATTGCCTCCCACTTGTTTTTTCTAAGATAAATATTTTGGCCTTTTTCTTTTAAGGGCTATATGAATGGCTTGAAGGGCCTTTTGAGGGACCTTTTCAAGACCTCAGATGGTACTTTGAGGGTATGAAATGAGGCTCACCGTACGTCCGATCGCTCGCCTGCAAAACAAAAATCACAAAACACAACAGAACCAATAGAACTAAACAAAAATCTAATAACTAATAAACTAAAAATCAATAAAAACAAGATTTAAACTAACTAGAAACAAACTACTAAAAGACAAAATAACAAAACTAACTAAATAACAAACTAAAGTGCTAAAAGACAAAATAGCAAAGCAACTTGACTAACTACAAATCAAGAACTAACTTGTAACAAATTCATGATTAACTAATTCAAGAAACTAACTAATAACAAACTAAGCTAATTTAACATAAACTAAAAGCTTGCACAGATTTCAGACTTAATGAATAAAACTAGAAAATAAAATTAACCTAAGCTATTCAATAATCAAATGTAATAAGAAAAGTAAAAATCGGCTAACTATCTAATTCACTAAATGGGCATAAAACAATCTAATCTAATTATATTCAATTACCATGAGACAATGTAAACTAAATCTAACTAATATCTACTCATGTTGTATGCAATAGCTAATGAACTAATTTAAATCACAAACACTAAACAATAACTAACCTAACTATTTAATTTGATGAATTAAAAATCAAAAGTAGGAAATCAGCTAATGTATATCTATTTGACACAAGTAAATACCGGTTAACAATTAAATCTAAGCTACAGCTTTGTCAATGACTGACTAAGTTTAACTAAGGGATTAAACTAGAGGTACCTACAACAATTACGATGATTCTACAATAATTCACTATTCTATGAAAGAAAGGAAAAAATGTTAATTAATTAAGAGACTAAATTTGGTAAGGAAAAAAAATCAGTAATCTATTTTAGCAAACAACTAGATGATCTAATTCGTGTCTAATGTATTGACTAAGAGTACTACTAATCTAAACTATTTGAAAACATAAACTGACGTAAAGAAAAGAATCAATGAATAAAGACAAAATTTTCAATTAACTAACTGCGGCTAACCACTGACTAACTAATTGAAAGAACAATGACTAACATTAAACTGCTATTTTCTAATCTAGCTATTGGAATAAAAGGTTCTAGAATTAAGGCTAACATTGACTAATCAACACAAGCAATAATTAACTCTATGCTAGTGGCTGAATAAACAAAAACTAAACTGATTTATTGACTAACCTCTATTAATTAAAAACTATGCAAAACAGAATAAAAAAAATGAATTTTAGATTATACTAAACTTGATCTAAGCCTGGATCTATCACAATCTGAATTCAAACTCATAAAAACAAGAAAATAATCTATGCTAAATCTGCCAATTTAAATCCAATAATACTATTCTATGCGAGAATCAACGAAAACAACTAATCTAGAGTAGGCTAAATATATTTTTATTTTTATTTTTTTTCAGATGCTAAATCTAAAACTAAGTATGCAGATGATGCAATGATCAAATGAAATAATATGCAATGCCATGCTTTATGCTATGCAACACTAAAACTACAGTGAAACATGGGAGAAGAAGCAAACCGGACGATCCGCTTTCGACGGATAGTTTGAGAAGAGACTGTGGTTGATCCCAAGCTGCACGCACACCTCCCCGATGAAGAAGATGTTACCGACGATGAGAAGAATTAGAAGCAAGAAGAAAAAGAAGAAGAAGAATGAGGAGGGGGAGGAGGAGAAGAGGGAGAGAAAGAAATCAGCAAAGAGAGAGAGAGAGAGAGCAAGGGAGAGAGAGAAGAGAGAGTGGGAGCAATGGGGGGGGTGTTTTTAGAATAGGGAAAAACATCTTCTTTGCTGGAAAAAGAAGTATTTATAAGTTATTCAAGGTCAAAACACAAATTTTTGAAGAAGGTCTGAAATATTTTTGTAATTTTCAAAGAGGGTCTTCCTCAAAAATGTGTTTTCCAAAAGCGATTTTTCCTAAAACTAATTAAAAACAATTAATTAAATCATAATCTAACTAAACTATAATTAAGAAGAATCTAAAACTAATAAAAATACCAAAAAACGTAGGGTCGAACCAGAAAATGTAATTTTTTCTAGAAATTCAATCTTGAAGCGAATTCTCGAAAGCAATGATAAAGATGGATTTTTAATGCAATTTTATCATGGATCATGCATAAATAAAGTTGAATAAAATGCGAAATATATGCATGATCAAATTCCCCCATGCTTATTGTTTGCTAGTCCTCGAGCAAACTGAAGCAAAAAGCACAAATACTAAACTGATCAAAACAAAAGCCTAACTCACTTTCGTAGGAATCACGATTGCATTTAGCATACGCAATCATCCCTTTAAACCCTTGGGCTACCCCAGTGGACAAGTAAGGTCTTGTGAGGGTTTGCAATGATGTTACTCATAAATGTCTCTGTCATTTATGCATAAGATTCAAATTCAAGAAGCATTAGGCAATTAAGGATTTTGTTTTCACAAATATTTCGTGCCATTACATTTTCAAAACATAATTAGAGTCTTTTATAGGCCACCATAGAATAAAATATTTTCTTTCGCTTTTCTAAATATTATAATCATTTATGCTTTATTCTCAGAAAATCAAATATGTGCATGCCATTATTTACTAATCCTCACTCATATGTTTTCTGCACAAATTTTCTCAATATTTGCTTCTAGGCAGTGAACTTTTTCTTTTTTTCTTTTTCTTTTTCTTTTTCTTTTTCTTTTTCTTTTTCTTTTTCTTTTTCTTTTTCTTTTTCTTTTTCTTTTTCTTTTTCTTTTTCTTTTTCTTCTTGATTTTCAATTTTTTATACTTTTTCTTTCTTTCTCTTGTTGAGCACTATATCAAATTTCTAGTTTCGTGACCCGTGTAATGAGCTTTGGGTTAGTGACTCCCAGGCCAGACGACCTTAGGGCACCAGATACAAAGTATACCTCATACTTAATTACTCAAGTCACTAGACCTTCAATTTTCATAGTTTTATGTATAGTTTACTTTTTGTCATGTGTAATGTCAACATTTATTAGGCTCTGTATAAAGTTCATGTAATGGACTTTCAGAACGGTGGCTTCTGAGCCAGATGGCTTTAGGGCACCAGGTGTAAACACCCCTCAAGCTCTACTTGCTTGAACAAAATAGGTCACATATATCAACTAGACATAGAAGTGATTTTCTTAGTTATCCTTTTCAACATGAAAATCAAACACTTCAACTTGTGTCTGAGCCCAACTAGTGGGGAATACGAAGACATCAAATAACTAAACATATGTTCTTTTTTACTTTTTGAGCTCATGAATGCAATGTTGTTCATTTGCTTAGTTTTCAAAAATAAAAATGTGCATATTCATACTTATGATTCAAAATAAACTCTAACATGCATCTATCGTCATTTCTTTGAAATCCACATAAATAACCATAATTTTCTATATCAATGTCAAAAAAAAATTTGTGGGACTTAAAACTTTTCTAAAAACATTAGATTTTGTAAAGCATTCATATAAGATCAAACTCATTCCTTAAAAGCTTAATTTTTATGAGTCGTCATCAAAAGTGCAAGTATAAAGACAGAAGAAATTGGGTGTGCAAACTATACACTCCTCAATGCTTGAATGACACTATCCTCAATGGCACTCCCCCATGCTTGCATGAAATTTAGTGAATGCATATGAGAAACAAAATAAATGGGAGAGAACTAGTAGAAGTCTCCTGATCCACACTGTGAAACTTTACCTGATGTTTCCCTGTATTGGCTCTGTAGAGATTTCACCTGTCTCCATGAATATATTTTGTAAAATACAAAAAATATAATGCATACATGATCTAACATTCCTGCTCATGACTCGAAATAAAAAAAATAAAAAACTACTAATAGTACAACAGTACTATGGGTTGCCTCCCATAAACTGCTAAATTTTATGTCTTCAGCCAAAAGGATCTCTGGTGACCCTTCATCATCCATGAGATCAATGGACATGAAGTCATGCTCAATTAGGGGCTCTGAGAAAAAGAGTGTCATATGTGACACTGTGCACTATTTATTCTCCAACTCTACCCCTAAGTATCCTATAATGAAGAACAAGATTAGTCTTCCCATGGAGGCTATTCTCAAAAGATGGAGGATCATAAACCGAACAACTATCAAGACACGCATTCAACTGTAAATCGAATTGCTTTTTTGTGACATTTGTCACGTGGAAGCATTCATCATTTTTTGTCACTCTCATGGCAACAACAAAGATATGTAATCGCAAACACTTGTCAAAAGAAACCTCCATCTCCCCAATATGACAATTTATATGAGCATGGGTAGTGGCCAAGAATGGTCTGCCTAGAATGATGGGGATCTGACGAGTGACATTGATGCCCTTCATGTCCAGAATAAGAAAATCAACAGAAAAGTAGAAGTCATCGACCTTGACTAACATATCTTCCAAGAATCCTCGTAGATGCTTGGTAGATCTGTCAGCCAACTGCAAGACAGTAGTCGTGGGCTTCAAATCCCCAATCCCAAAAGGGTCATGTAGGGAACCTGACAATATGTTCACACTTTTCCCAAGATCGAGCAATGCATGTTCGATAGTTATGTTCCCTATAACACACGAGATAATCGGTGCCCCAGGATCTTTGACTTTAGTTGGGGCTTGGTACCAAAACACGGAGCTCACTTGCTCAGTCAAGAAGATCGTCTTGGGCACCTGTTGGATCACATCAAGCATGATAATGTTTATCTAAACCTGCTTGAACATGTCAATCATTTCGTGCATGTGCGCCCCCTGCTTGCCGAAATCAATCGATTTGGTCAAGGCCTCAAGAAAAAGGGCTCTAGGAGAGGGTACAGGTCATGGGCCCTATCTGCTTTCTTTGGGCCTAGTGGAGGAGATCAGCTGGTTAGTAGGTGTGACAGTGGGCTCGCCAATCAACTCTTGAGTAGGGTGGAATGCCTTCCCACTCTGAATGGTTATAACAAAGTTGGTCTCCTCCACCTCTCTCTTCCTTATCCTCCTCTCCCCCTATTTTGCCTCTCTCTCGGCCTCTCTTCTCCTTCTCCTCCATCTCTTCCTCCTCCCCTTCAATCCTCCTCATGTTCCTCTCTCTCTCTCTCTCTCTCTCTCAAACGATAGGATTTCAAATAGGCCAGCAAACGAATCAGATATGGTCAGATATCCAATCTGAATCTCATATGTTTTTCGAATATGGATCCTTTAAATCCAAATATAGATTTGGTTCGGATTTGGATATGTTCAATTGGATTTTTTTTAAAAATTATACAATTTTGGATCAGCATTTTAAGGTGAATCTGGAGTTTATCTGAAATAAAATCTGCCTCAATACATTTTTTATTTACTTGTAAACATTTTGTTTTATATTTAGAAATATTTTTTATTTCCAAATAACATGTCATTTGATGGTGAAAGTTGTTCGATTGGCGATTTCTTTATTCTGTTTTTTTAAGAAACCTATTTACCTAGTGAGCTGATTTTAACCAACATTGTCCTAATGTTCAGACATTTTTCTTATGAGAGCTGATCATGTAAAACGCTGGGTGAAATTAACAATCTCACCTAGCGTTTACAACCACAAATCCCACCTCACCCTACTGTACTGTAGCTCAGTACACGTGGGACCCAGAGAGGGGTGGGGTTTGTGATTGTAAATGCTGGATGTGATTGTTAATCTCACCCAGCGTTTTACAGGATCTACTTTCTTTTCTTATTGATTTGATGCAGAGTACTAGTGAGCTAATTTTTTTTAACAGAAAAAGCAAGAGTTAGGTGTGCCCTTACCAATTATACAACCATACCATTGGGATTCGAACTTGTAACTTTTCAACACAAACAAAAAAAGGAATATAGGTTGAGCACATCATGAGTTGGGTTTGACTTCTTTTTTCATAATTAAGGATTAGGTAGTTCCCTGATCCCCAACGATTAAAGAATGTTTTTTGACTTCTCTTAATACTATAAAAGGTTACTCTCAGTTCAAACGTACACGTACCGAGAAAGATAGCAGATCTAGTATCTGCATTCTTAGGTAGGAAACATGTTTCTCAAGCACTCTACACATATTTTTGCACATTTTTCATGTAATTTTTTTGTGTGATACATGTTTCTCATGTTTGTACAAACGTGCAGGCACCGAGAAAGAGAGTCGATCTAGTACTCTGCCAAGTTTGTTCTAGTTTCTACTTTTCTTTTTCTTTTTCTTTATGCAAAGCACATATGAAAGTAGGATTGAATGTCTCCTAGTAGGGTTGAATGTGATAGTTGGATAGTTAGGCCGCTCTATCCTAGCCAAGGGGTCTTGGGTTTGAATCTTGCCCAAATTAGTCTTGGCTTGCTCATCCCCCCAAAAAAAGGGAAGAAATAAAGAACTGAAAAAATCAAGGGCCCTTCCTTTTTACAAGGGTTACACAACCATCTACATACCAGTGGGTTTGGCACTCGTGGACTCTTCTCTTCTTGAAATTTCAAGCATAAGTTTTCAAAACAGCCAATATAGCTTAGCCAAAGAATTCTTAACAAAAAAATGTTGCAGAAGGATATATTTTGTCATTCAAATAAGTTCAATTCATTTCTTTACCTGCTTCTCACTGATATGAGTTTTGAGTGCACTATTTCACTGGCTCAATATCCATGGTGTGCCTCTAGCAGGTCCAATATTTAACCAACTCAATATCAATCAATAGTTTAACATTATTATATTTTTCATAATTTCTATGTTTTTATGTATTTTCAATTTTTTTGCCGTTATGTACGCCTTTTTTAGATTCCTTAAGAAAATCCCGTTGTTTGAACATTGTGCAATTTTCAATCGATGAAATTTTTCCAACTTTGAGTTTGGTTGCAATTTGTTAGGGGCTGATTGTTTCACGTCTTTTTCACAGGAATGAGTTTGTTTTCATGTGAAAAAAGAGTGGTTTCTATCTTCATGAGCAAAACACTCATAATGTGGAGCCCACCGTCAAAGGGAGCAGTTTTCTCCTTAGACTGCTTTTTTTCACTTCTCGCCAAAAGTCATTTCATATTTTCATATATATATCCCTCCCTGAGGAAGTGTTTGATGGGAAACTCACATCCACAGAGTAAAATCACTTTAACAAAGTGATTTGACATCTTCACCGTCCATTGCTTCATCTCACGAGGACCCTGCAGTCTTTATGCAATTTGTGAACAGTGAGGATGCCAAATCATTTTCCTTAAAGTGATTTGGCAGGTCACCTGATCTGCTCTCCTATTTCTCCCCTTAACTAAAAACTTTGTTGTCGAAATCCCGCAAACCATTGTGCCATCTTCCGCCATTCCTTACCCTTCATCATTATATTCTCCATGTAGCCCTTTCTATACCATTCCACACAGCAAGTTTGTGATTCTCACCCATGTTCCCTGCATGAAACAAACACTAATGGGGGATTGTCACTCACCTTTCTCAAGTGAAACACCAACACAATGAGGAATACTCATTGCCATGAAATGATACCGTAATAGATGGGGATCTATCACCTAGGACGTGTGGATAGTCACGACTTCCAAGACCAACGAGTGAGTGGAGACCACTGGGATGTCTTGCTCCAAAAAATAGATTCAAATGATTCGAGGTTGTACCAACTACCTTCTCCAAGGTAGAGATCAGAACAAAATGGGTTAGAAGGGTTATTTTTATTATACATATCAAAATACCCGTTTAGAGTAATAATCATAGTCTCGTGTATTCAACCCAATTAATGATTGTTTTGTATATATACGAGTACTTTGCCTGTGAGGTGAATCACAAATTTAGGTATATGTCTAGGTATGTTTTAAAGCTACACATGGTGTCTTGGGCACGTCATGGTTCATATAGACCTTCGAAATGTTCAAGCATACCTTGATGTCTTATAGTACAATATCAGTTATTAGACATACTTAGAATGTTCAAGGGTGTCTTGACGTCTTACAGTACAATGTCAATCATAAGTCATACTCAGAATATACAAGGGTGTCTTGATGTCTTACAGTACAATATCAGTCATTCATATGTCATAGACACAAATGGACCCAATGGCACCATTGAGGTTCCTTGAACCCCTTAGGCTCTATGCATGCATGTTATGGCATTTCAACATGCTAACACAATTAGTAGGGTGTCATGACTCATCGCTCTATTGAGCAGAATCAGTCATTGCATATATCAGTTATATGATACAACATTTTAACAAAAAAGCAGGATTATCATATAATTCAAAACATACGTATTCCAAAATATGAAGCATCTAAACTTCAAGGTTTTAACATTCATAATACAGGTTGTTATTATAATTTGTAATTCCTACACATTTGAAGTAATTCATACATATATTATCAAAAAGCTCATAAGCATACGTAAAAGCTAGTACACATGAGTAAAAGCTTGTAATACATGTCAAAAACTCATAATATATATTAAAAAGTCATAATACATGTCAAAAGCTCATAATATATGTTCAAATCTCATCATACATGTTGAAAGCTCATAATACAAGTTGAGAGCTCGTAATCCAGGTTAAAAACTCATAATATAGGTTAAAAACTCGTAATACAGGTTGAAAGCATGTAATATAGGTTGAAAGTTTATAATACATGTTAAAATCTCGTAATACAGGTCGAAAGCTCATAACATATATTGAAGGCTCGTAATACAGGTTGTTTCGAAATGCAAGAAAAATATTCATATACTATCAAAACAGTTCAAAATCATATTTGACCTTTTGACTCCAAATAACCATGCTTGTTTGGTTAAATATCAACAATCAATTATTTTCTTTTAATTAAAAGATAAATATTTATTTTTTACAATAAAAATACAAAACAAACAGAAGTAAAAAATTTTGTCAATAATATTGGCTACCCAATGTTTTCTCATTTTTTTAAACACCAATAGTTGCTTAGGATGCAAATGGGTTACAGTTCCTCTTGTACATTTTTTTCCATGAAGAACGGAGAAACCACTCTTAAAATTAGAAACCTAGTCGTGTTGGGTAAGTCTCATGTACTTATGATTGTTGTCTGGGCACTGTAAATCCATGATGCCTCCCTATCCCTCAAGGAGTCACCAAACTTTGGTTTAGCAATGGCTTATCCCTGATTCTCATTAATGTAAGGAGCTGATCAATGACGCTCATGAGAATGAAACTTTGACCACCTATCTAGTACTGAAGGCCCCTTCCACTGCACGAAACCCCTATGAGATCAGTCTATATGAACTAGATTTGAAACATATATATCATCGACTTATGATCGGCTCACAAGTTGGTTGTTATTGGAATGCATACACCAAATGATCTTGTGCTTCGTAGCTCAAGCTACTTTTGGATTTGAATATGTATTGTGACCAAAGTTGGCATTTCTCAAAACTTGGTTTTAGATCGGCCAAGTGCAACTTGATGACTCGGGCAAGTCAACTCTGTAGCTCAAACACTTCATGATTTTTAATATATTGCAAAAGTAATTGTACGACAAATATGATGTGTTTCTTAAAACACCCCATAATATTTCAAAATCCACCCGATATTCAAAACTACAGAGAGTCTACTTTTTAGAACCTTTTTACCCTTCACACAAGCTGCAAACTCTCACTTATTGGAATTTTAACTTTTTTTTTGTGAACCGAGCAAATTTTGGCTACTCTCTTTGTGAGTATGCAAATATAATATTGTGAACTTATAATATATTGTATGTCGACTTCCTATAATTTCTGTAGATCTCCGCTAATCTTTGCGGATCTACATAAAGTTCACAAATAATACGATGCAAACTTCAGACATTTTATGCAAACTTCCTTTAACTTGTGTAGATCTCCGCTAATCTTTGCAAATATATAGAAAGTTTGCAAATAATACGTTGTTAACTTAATACTTTATATGTGGACTTCCTGTAAGGTTAGATTTAGCGTTCTTTGGCATTAAAGGAAGTTATCATACCATGACTAATATATGCAAATACAGTAAATGTGAATGTGAACTTCTTTTATGGGCAACCACAAACTTTGCACCGCATATGTGAAGTTCGCAAGTAGATATGCAAACTTATTTAGATAAGCAAAAAAATGGTGTGAACCTACCTTTTCTACCAAACCGCTCATCATATCAATGCTGATATGTCTTTGTCTTCCATGGTTGTTTCTATCTATTTTCTAATTAGATCAACATGCCAATATTTTTCTGTCCATTTTTATTTGTCGTTGTCTGACGCCCATCACAAGTAGCTGGGAAACAACATAGAATAACTAGAATCCTTCATTTTCTAGGTTAAAATAAGTGGAAAGTATGCTAAAAAGGAGATTCACATATCTTAAAGAGGTCCACGTATGCAAAGGTTAAAATGGTTATTTTATCAATCAATGATTGTGGTTTTGGTCATAGAATGAATTTTGCAATATCATGGGGTTTTTTAAGATACATATCATATTTGTCATATAGTAGAGTCGTTTTCTGTATATAATTATATATGTACACTAAAATAATACATTATAACTTAAAAATAGCAAATAAGATTTGGTTGTCTAACAGAGTCAATATAAGACTCAACTTACTCAAACCAATTTAGTCCCTCAACCATTGATGTTGATCTGGCATGATCCAAACTGATTTAATTCATGCTTCAACATGCCTTATCATTGCTTCATTATCCAAATCTTGGTTTGGGTCATTGTTTGACCATGGAGATCTCTCACCCTCAACCATGTTAATTAGCCATTTTTAGGATGGGTAACATGGTAATTTACATGCGCATGATTTGGTGAGAAGAAACTTTGCCAAGGATGCAAATAATGGATCATATATGGTTGGATATCTGATCTGATTTTGGCTTTATTTTTTCATATAGATCCTTTAAGTAAAACGTGAATGTGAGAGTTGATTCGAATCAAAATTCACCTAGATTGCATTTTTTAAATGCAAATAGAATGTTTTGTTCTAGTTTTTTTAGATCCATTATCATCACATGTATTTTGGATTCGTATTCAACCTTACCTCTTCGGATCTGATTAAGATCTACTGTTTTTCAAATTTGTATTCTGATATGGTAAGATCTTGCCCAATACTATCTAGTTTTCACCCCTACTAAAAATGAATATATTGCGTAAGTACTAAATATTTTTTTATTCTTGATGTGGACAAGGGCCCATACACCAGACCAATACAGTTTTGTTTTATGACAAACCCTCGTCGAAGTGAGGAAAACCCCGGGTGGTGCCCCACGACCACCATGCCTTATGTGGCTCACCTCTGAAAGCTATAGACACACCTATGTGCCAATGGGGTTTAATCAAGTGCCCTTATCTCACCAATACTATAATAGGGGTGTGTATGTGTGCACTCAAGCAGGCAAACGAGCTAGCATTTGCATTTGGAAGGAGCATCGACGTGTGGCATGCAACTATGTGGGTCACCCTCAATGTTGTCAGTTCGGCTCATTCATATAATTTGGGCAAAAAATCGATACAATACTAACGTGAATAGGTTATTTTCTAATAAATATAAAAAAAACTTAACATAATTTTTAATAATTTTTTAATAATTTTTAAATATTATTTTAATGATTTTAACATATACTATGTTCTGATTGACACAAAATATTCTTTAATTATTTTTTAACCGATTTAGACCATTCATATGAGAATCGGTATCGACCTATTCACGTGAATCATTAGCCAAACAAATTTGATACCCAATATGATATTGACAATCATGCATGTAGTTCTTATCTTTAATTTTGTGTTTAGAAATAGTTTTATCTAAAATATTTAATTTTGTGTTTAATTTGCTTGGGATTATGTAATGTCTTAATTAGAGCTCCCTCCCTCTATATAAAGGAGCTCATTTTGTAAGTTGGGATATATTGAATGAATTGAATTAAGTTGTGTCTCTCAATCTCTCTAACCCGTCTTCCCCTCAGAAGACATCCCTCCCTCTCTCTTTTATCTATGACATCTTGCTCACTTCTTTACTCACCTTTACCCTCTAGCCCCTGATCATGCATATATTTTATATTTTATTCATCTTATTTTATGTATGATGAATAGAAAATTTGTATTAAAAACCCATTTTTATTGGTAGTTTCGAGAAACCGCATTGAAATAAAAATTATCAGAAAATCACCAATTTCAAAGTTTGCCCTACGTTTTTCAGTATTTTATTTAATTTAGGAGTTTTTAATTTGTAGTTTAATTAGATTAGGAGAGTGGTTACTAATTTTAATTAGTTTAGGAAAAACCTCTTTTGAAAAACACATTTTTGAGGAAGACTTGTTTTGAAAGTTTTGAAAAAAAATTGGACTTTCATAAAAAATGTGTAAACCTAATATTTGTATTATAAATAGTCTTTTTCCAACATGAACCCACGTTTCTTCCCTTCTGAGAAAACGCAGGCCTATTCTCCATCTTCTCTTCTCTTCTCTTCTCTTCTCTTCTCTTCTTTTCTCTTTCTTTGTTCCCAACCGATTCTCTCCCGTCTTTCTTCTAATGTTTTTCTATCGCCGATTCTTCTTGCTGAAATTCCACTAGAGGGGGGTGAATAGTGAAATACTAAATAGATCGATAAATTAAAAATAGAATGCAATAAGGTACAACACATAAAACACAGAATTTATACTGGTTCGGTCAAAACCCTGACCTACATCCAGTCCCCAAGCAAACCACATGCGCTTTCCACTATAACATCCGAGTTATCGGATAAATAGTACAACACCCTCTTTCTCATAGGTCTTCTTCTCTCAACAGAGAAGGGGCACACCCTCTTTCAAAGAGGTCTTCTTCTCTCAATAGAGAAGGGGCACACCCTCTTTCACAAAGGTCTTCTTCTCTCAACAGAGAAGGACAACACTCTCTTTCACAGAGGTCTACTTCCTTCAACAAAGAAGTAATACAGTGAATAACAAAAAGTTTACAATACTTCCTATAGAACCTTCAGAATGATATGAATGCACGAATGAAGGATTCTCAGAATGTTTTGTTCTTTTCACTCAGAAGATACTCTTTGTCAAAGAGCTATTTTTGACTTTTTCTCTTTCTTTTCTTTTTCTTTTTCAAGGCTCTTTTTCAAATATGGAATAGGAATTTTTCTCGTAAGCTCACATGTCCTTATGAAATAAGTAATTTGATTGTGTTTATATAGCCTTAGAAAAATAGTCGTTGCCTTTTTGAAATGATAGTCTTTTTGGGATATGAGATGTCAAGTCATTTCAAAAAACATCTTTATGAATTTTCGAAAAAGTCTTCTTTCCATAAAAGTAGTATTTGGGGTACACTAGTCATTGTAATATTTTAGGTATGATATATTTTATGTAAAAAGTTTTTTTCTTATAATAGTACATTGAACGTTGGATGTGTAAGCCATCATGTAGTTTTGTCTTTATTCTAATTAATGATTTGTAGTACTTAAGTATTTTATTTAAAAATTGTCACTTTTTTACTTAAATGAGTGTTTGAGATCTTTATTTGTAAATAGTCATATCAAGAATTGCTTTATGATGTGCTAATTAATGTCTACAGAGAGAATGAAGACTTTAAGCAAGTCGACATTCTTGAGTGGGATTAAAATAGTTATTTCTAAAAAGATTTTTAGAGGAGGTATTAAATGTTTTACAAAGAGAATGATGACTTTAAGTAAGCCGACATTCTTGAGTTGTAAAAAGGTAACTAAAGTCTTTCCTAAACATATTATATTTGTTTTTCTTTGTCTAGCCGATTTTTATGTTTTGTCTTTTTCTTACATACTTGAAATCATTTCTTTTTATTTCTTTTCAAGTTGTCTTATACACGATAGAAGGTACAATTATTGCTTTTTGAAATCATGAGCTAATATATCATGTCAAAATACCTTTTCCATAAAGGTTTGTAAGAATGTACAATTATTGGTTTTCAAAAAGGTGTTTTTTGAAACTATCGTATACTTTTATGAAATATAGCTTTTGGGAATGAGTGACTTTTATGATAAAGTATGTAATATGCAATATGCATGCTTCTGAAGGTTCTGTTACATATGACTCTAAAGAAGAAAAATGTCTTCATCTTGAGGAAGTCGATCTCTTTAGATGATCTTTAAGAATGCATGGCTCATCAAGCTTTTTCTTCAAGAAGTATGATTGCACCACGGTTGTACTTGAACAGGAGGTCTCCATCCTTTTGGATGAGATATCCTTGCATCAAATACTCGTTAGATACATGGCAAAGCATATCCAGTCATAATATAACATTTTTCAAGAAGACATATTATCATATCATATTAAATCAAATATGACAATGTATCATATTGTGTGTCATCAAAATATAGTTTCTCAACATTCTCCCCCTTTTTTATGATGACAAAATATGCTCCCCCTGTCAAAAAAGATATTATGCATAGTAATAATAATATCATAAGAATATTGAAAAATGTCAAAGAGTATTTTTCTCCACTATTGGAGACAGGTTTTTCTCCCCCTTTGTCATGGACAAAAATGAGGGGATCAGAGTAAGTAGAGTTATTACAGACCAAATGGAAAAAAAGTATTTAAAGTTATTATAGACGACATGAATAAAGAGTTCATTTTGAGCCGGATGAGGGGTGAAACTTCCTAAGTAATGCATCTTGGCCGATTTGCAGTGATGCTTGACTCTTGAGAAGGAGATCATGGGTGTTATGTACATTGACAAGTGCTGAGAAGATGTCAAGGTCAGAAGTTGCTACTGGATCTGCTTCTTGAGGGCCTTCATCGTCAGAGTTTAGGTGAGAGAACTCTTCCTCATGGAGAGAGGAGTCATCAAACGTGCGGTTGGAGTGATAGACGACATCGGTTGCAAGAGGTATTTGGAAGAATGCAAGAATGAGGGTGATGAAGTACCCGAAAGGAAGAGAGTGAAAGGAACAAAAGTTAATCATGTTATGGAAGATGACACTGGACCAGTTGATGGGAAAGGCACAGAAGATTGCATAAAGAAGAAGGGAGATTTCATTGGCAATAAATCCCCTAGTAGGCGACTTAGGGACTACATTGGAGGAAAGAATTTTGGACAACAACAGAGCATGAGGCTTTAAGTTGCTTTCATGCCACGGAAAGTGGGTGGAGCGAGTGGAGATGAGGACTTTCTTAAACACGGTTTGGTCGAGAGAAACTATATTAAGGAGCTCAATCCCGTAGGAAGATATATTCAGAATGTGGCCTAACTTAGACATGTAGAAGGAGAAGACTTTTCCATGAACCATGGAAGTGATAGTAGAGTGATCATGGTCGACAGAAAGGTTTGTGTAGAACACTTTGATGAGATGTGGATAGATGGTCATTAATTTTGGAGAGGCTAGGACATGAATAAATTCGGAAAGAGAAGTTTGTAAATCAAAAGATAGAAAGGCTTCAAGATGAACTAACTTGCCTGGTTGGATGGTCATGGAGTTAATGGAGTGATATGTGTGAATGAAATCTGGAAATCTCAACTCCGAAGCTTCAAGCATGTTAATGTTGGATGTGGAAGAGGATGCCATTTGCAAGTACTTTTGATCAAAGAGAGACTTAGAAAGAAGAGCTTGGAAAGAGCGATAGCTTGTATGAAGATAGAGAAATTCAAGTGAAATGGTGAGGAATGAACCAATCTATTAAATAGAAGTAAGACAATAATTGTGATACGAAATGAATGACATTTGAAGTGAATGATTTTTGAATTTTAGTTGAATGAAGAAATTCGTGAGTTGTAATTTAAGAGGCTTGTGAATGATAAATCAAATCAATTTTTGGAAGATAGTGTATTATATTGGTGTGAATGACAAGAAGGACAAAGTTATACAAATAATTTTTCTATATAGAGAAAAATTGCTATGGAAGAGTTTATCGAATAGTGGGATGTGTCATGCTTTGAGTATGGAGTGCCCCATTAGAATAGATGTGTGATGAATGAATAAAGTCAAGAAGGTGAGTAATCTATAGATTTTAAAGATTTTCGTGTGAGGAAGTGATGAGATGTAAGAAAAAATAATGACCTAATAGAACAAACAACTTTTTATACGATGTTTTTACTTTATGTGAAAGCATTCTAAATTCGTGAAGGAGTTTGGAATAAGATGAAAAGGATATATGAGTGAGAGATGCAATAATTTCTTATTTAAGAAGTGTTTTTATGGATATGTGTGGAAGGAGTGAGAATAGTCATAAAGGACAACAATCACTTGAGGTTAGATATGAGATGTATGACATAAAGTAAAGTTATGATTGACATGAATTGATGTTTTGCTTAAAGGACATGGTTTTAATGAATCTCGTTTGGAGGGAGTTCATGGTTTTTGAAAAAGATGAATTTAAAAAAAAATGTAAAGGGGTCAATGGTTACGGATGGAGGCTCACTTCGTATGAGATAGAGAGAGAAAAGGATGGTACTAAAAGTACTTATGAGAATAAAAAATGAAGGACAAGTTGTCGAGAATGAGTTTTCACAAAAAGGTATGAAGGATAAAAAGACAAAAGTAGATTGTACTTAAGATATGACATAAAAGATGACATAGAGCATTAAACAGTAAAACTGTACATGAAATATTAAAGAACTTAACTTTGAAAAAAGGTGGTGAATGAAAAAAAACAAAAAAATTAAGAAAGATAAACATTCGATTATGACTCAAGTTTGAAAAACAAGATTTCTTATAATGTTTTTCTTTGTTTAAGTTACGTATAGGCATAACGATTAGTGAAGTGTCTTGATAGGATGAAAGGAAGTAATGAAAACGGATATTTCATTTGATGATAAGAAACAAAAAACAATGAGTAGTAATAAGTGAGGAATATAATATCATGTTGGAGATGGGCTGGCTTGTCGTAAGAGAGGTTTTCACAAAAAAACAAAAGTGATTAAGAAGGTGTTATGAGATGAGTGATGTGAACAATGTCATGATAATTTTACTTAATGTAAATGGTTCTTATGGATATGTGTGAAAAGAAATAGGACAATGAGATATTATTGATGTGTACTTGAAAGATGACAAGTTAAAAGACATAAAGAATGTGTCATGATGAAAGTGTTTTTATGAAAGTTTAGAGTATACGTGAATATGGAGACACAGTTTGACTATAAAGAAAATGTATATGATAGACAAAAGAAAAGATCGATAAGAAGGAATCAGTTTTTTTTTTAAATAAAACTTTATCAGAACTCATAAGATGTTTTAATCCAAATAAGTGTGATTAATTATAAGTCACTTAATTTGCATATTCCTAATTCTCTTCTAATTCGTGTAAAGTCTTCGTGTTTTAAAGGTTTAGTGAAGATGTTTGCTAACTGTTGATTAGTGGGTATAAATTCGAGTTTAATTATGTTGTTTAAGACTTGTTCTCTTAAGAAGTGGTGTCTTATTTGAATATGCTTAGTTTGTGAGTGTAAAATAGGATTTTTAGATAAATTTATATCACTAGTATTATCACAGAAAATAGTTGTATTTTCAAATTTTAAACCAGTCTTTTAAAGTTTGTTTCATCCAGATGACTTGCGTGCATGCTAGGCTAGCAGCTATGTATTCAGCTTCAGTAGTTGATAAAGATATACAGTTTTGTTTCTTACTGAACCATGAAACTAGTGAGTGCCCTAGCATATGACATGTTCCACTTGTACTTTTTCTGTCAGATTTACCTTCAGCAAAGTCAGCATCACTGTATGAGATTAAATCAAATGTAGAAGATTTTGAATAAAATAATCTAAAATCAACTGTCTTTTAAATATCTCATTATTCTTTTTACAGCTTTAAGATGTGATTCTTTTGGATTTGACTGAAATCTAGCACACAAGCAAACATTGAACATGATATTTGGACGATTAGTAGTTAAATAGAGTAGTGATCCTATCATACCTCGGTATACCTTTGTGTCCACAGACTTACCATCTTCATCTTTGTCCAAAACAGTAATTGTGCTCATAGGAGTATTCTTTGAAGCAATTGAGTTCATGTTGAACCTCTTCAGAAGTTCATGAGCATACTTAGATTGATTGATGAAGACTCCATCATTGGTTTGCTTAATATGCAGTCTAAGAAAGTAGGTGAGTTCTCCCATCATACTCATTTCAAATTCTTTCTGCATGGACTTAGAAAAATCTTCACAGAGAGTGCTATTAGTAGATCCAAAGATGATATCATCCACATAATTTTGAACAATTAGGGTATGATTATTCACTATTTTCACAAATAGAGTAGAGTCTGCTTTGCCTACAGAAAAAGCAGTTTTTAATAAAAAAAAATTGAGTTTGTCATACCAAGTAAGAGGTGCTTGTTTTAATCCATATAAGGCACGTTTTAGTTTGAAAACATGATCTGGATATTGTTCATTTTCAAAGCCTGGAGGTTGTTTTACATAAACTTCTTCATTTATAAAACCATTTAGAAAAGCACTTTTAACATCCATTTGATATAATTTGAAATCCATATAGCTTGCATATGCTAAAAACATTCTAATAGATTCAAGTCTAGCAACAGGAGCAAATGTTTCATCAAAGTCAATACCTTCCTCCTGGTTGTATCCTTAAGCTACTAGTCTTGTCTTGTTTCTTATAACATTACATGTTTCATATAGCTTGTTTCTGAAGATCCATCTTGTCCCAATGATCTGATGATCCATTGGTCTTGGTACAAGATCCCAAACATCATTTCTTTGGAATTGATTCAGTTCTTCAGTCATGGCTAGCATCCAGAACTCATCGATGATGGCTTCATCAATCTTCTTTGGTTTAAGTTGAGAAATGAATGCCATGTTTGCAATCTGTTCTAGCTGAACTCTAGTTTGAACCCCCTTGGTCAGGTCTCCCAAAATCTGCTTTTGAGGATGATCTCTTATTTCAACAAATGTTCTTTAATGATCATCTTCATTAGATTTAGCTGTGTTATCTAGGAATAAATATGTACTTTCAACATCATCATCGTTAGTCTGCTTAAGAACAGATTGATCAATAGATTTACAAAAGCTGACATGCATAGATTCTTCAATAGTATATGAACTCTTATTAAAAACTCGGTATGCTTTACTATGACTTGAATTTCCTAAGAATATGCCTTCAACAGATTTAGCATCAAATTTATCCAGACCATCTTTTGTATTAAGGATAAAGCATTTACATCCAAAGACTTTAAAATAGTCTATTCTTGGAGTTCTGACATAGAATAATTCATAAGGAGTTTTATTTAATAAGGGCCTAATAAGAACTCTATTTGTTATATAGCATGCAGTATTAACAGCTTCTACCCAAAACAATTTAGCAAGATTATTATGTTGGAGCATAGTTTTAGCAGATTCCTGAAGGGTTCTATTCTTTCTTTCTACTACACCATTTTGAGGTGCAGCTCTAGGAAAGGCAAAGTTATGAGAAATACCATGCAAGTTACAAAAATTTATAAAAAGTTCATTATCAAATTCTCTTCCATGGTCACTACGGATTTTTATAATAGAACAAGATTTTTCATTTTGTAACTTTTTACATAAAATTTCAAATTCACAAAACGTATCACTTTTGTTTTTCAAAAATATAACCCAAGTAAATCTTGAGTAATCATTTACAATGACAAAAGCATATTTATTATGATTAAGACTAGCTACTCTAGAAGGGCCAAAAAGATCCAGGTGGAGAAGCTCTAAAAGTCTTTTACTTGAAACAATATTTTTTGATTTGAAAGATGATTTTGACAATTTTCCTAGTTGACATGCATCACAAAAATAGTCCTTTTTAAAAGATATTTTAGGTAACCCACGTACTAACTTTTTTTTAGCTAATTTAGACATGTATTTGGAGTTGACATGACCCATTCTCATGTGCCATAAATGTTGAGTGTCATTATTAGCTATAAGGCAATGTTCAGTAATGTTTTCTAGGTATAATTCATATATATTATTTCTTCTTATACTTTTTAAAATGATGTTTTCGTTGGTGTCTGCTATAAGACATGCATCATGTTTAAAGCTAACATTATAACCTGTGTCACACATTTGACTTATACTTAGAAGGTTATGTTTTAAGCCTTTAACAAGGAGAACATCTTTGATAAGAGGTTTATCAATATTGCCAATGTTACTAATACCAATTATCAAACCTTTGTTGTTATCTCCAAAGGTGACAGTTCCTTCTTCTTTATGATGAAGAACAACAAAAAGATCTGGATGTCCTGTCATATGTTTTGAACATCCACTGTCTAGTATCCATCTGTTCTTCTTCTTTGGAGCCTGCAAAATATCAAGTAAAAATCCTTTGTGGTACCCAATCGGGTCCCTTTTTGTTAGACTTAGGAACCCATATCCATTTTGATTTGGGTTTGTCTATAACTTTAGAGGAGTACAAGGAATTAAAATAATACTCATTTTTAGGTTCAGAAGAACCTTTGACAAAAGTGGTCTTTTGATTCATACAAGAAGGTTTGTTAAAATGAGAGTAGCCAATACCATTCTTGTAGAAAGAGACTTTTTTAGAGGATAGGAGTTTATCTAGGTTCTCTTTTCCTTTAGTAAACTTGAAAATCGTTTTCATAAGGTTCTCAGTTTTACTTTTTAATTCTGAAATTTCTACTTGAAGATTTTTAGTCTTGGAGCTAGTAGAAGAGATTTCAGAAGTAATCCGAAAATTTTTCTTTTGTAACTCGGAATTTTCAATACTGAGTTTTTCATTTTTCAACATAAGCTCTAGATTTTCAGATTTCAAATGTTTATTTTTTAGAATCGTTTTTCTTGATTCTTCAAAAAGTTCCTGAAAAGCATTTTGAAGATCTTCAAAGAAGAAGTCAAGGGATTCACTTACAGAGCTTTCTGTCATGAAGCACATGTTGGCGGTTTCAGCTTCATCATCACTTGACTCTTCACTTGTGGATAGTTCTGAATCATCCCATTGAGCATGCAGAGCCTTTTTCTTGAAGAACCTCTTCTTTGGTTCCTCAGTTTTGGATTTTCTTTTGAGAAGAGGACAGTCATGTCTCAAGTGACCTGGCTTATTACACTGATAGCACATGGAATCTTCCTTAGAGTCTTTTTTTTCCTTGTGCTTATTTGGAAGCCGGTTCTTTCTCATGAAGCGCTGGAATTTTCTAGTGAGTAGCGCAATTTCAGATTCTTTTTCTGAGTCCTCATTCTCAAAAAGAGCTGGGAAGGCTAGAGTTTTCTTTGTAGGTTGTTCCTCTTTCATTCTTTCCTTCATATGGACTTCATAGGCCATAAGATTGCCTATTAAGTCATCCAAGGTAAGCTTGGATAAATCTTGAGCTTCTTCAATAGCTGTAGTCTTTTTCTCCCAATCAGTTGTGAGAGATCTTAAGATTTTCTTCACCTTATCTGTCTGGGAATAGGTTTCTCCCAGAGATTTCAGGTCGTTGGAGATGTTGGTGAATCTAGTAAACATCTTTGTGATGGGTTCATCTTTGTTCATCTTAAACAACTCATATTTCCGAACCAGAGATGAGATTTTGGCTTCTTTTACTTTGTTGGTTCCTTCATGAATAACCTCTAAAGAATGCCAAATATTATAAGCAGATTCACAAATGGATATTCTGTTGAATTCATTCTGATCAATGGCACAATATAAGGCATTCATAGCCTTTGCATTTAGATTTGCCATTTTCTTTTCTTCATCAGACCATAAGCTATAGTCTGCGGATGAAGATGTCTATGGATGCTCAATAATTTTTCATACAGCAAAATCTATGGACTTGAGAAATATAGTCATTCTGCATTTCCAGTATCCATAGTTGGAGCCGTTGAAGAAAGGAGGACGAGATGCGTGTTGACCTTCAATATCACGAGCATAAGAGGTAAATGTCATTTGTGTTGGAAGACTTGTTATGTCGAAACCAGCAAACCTGCTTTGATACCAAATGAAATTCCACTAGAGGGGGGGTGAATAGTGAAATACTAAATAGATCGATAAATTAAAAAAAGAATGCAATAAGGCACAACACATAAAACACAGAATTTATACTGGTTCGGTCAAAACCCTAACCTACATCCAGTCCCCAAGCAAACCACTTGAGCTTTCCACTATAACATCCGAGTTACCGGATAAATAGTACAACCCCCTCTTTCTCATAGGTCTTCTTATCTCAACAAGGAAGGGGCACACCCTCTTTCACAGAGATCTTCTTCTCTCAACAGAGAAGGGGCACACCCTCTTTCACAGATGTCTTCTTCTCTCAACAGAGAAGGACAACACCCTCTTTCTCAGAGGTCTACTTCCTTCAACAAAGAAGGAATACAGTGAATAACAGAAAGTTTACAATACTTCCTATAAAACCTTCAGAATGATATGAATGCACGAATGAAGGATTCTCAGAATGTTCTGTTTTTTTCACTCAGAAGATACTCTTTGTCAAAGAGCTATTCTTGACTTTTTCTCTTTCTTTTCTTTTTCTTTTTCAAGGCTCTCTTTCAAATATCGAATAGGAATTTTTCTCGTTGTAAGCTCACATGTCCTTATGAAATAAGTAATTTGATTGTGTTTATATAGCCTTAGAAAAATAGTCGTTGCCTTTTTTAAATGATAGTCTTTTTGGGATGTGAGATGTCAAGTCATTTCAAAAAACATCTTTATGGATTTTCGAAAAAGTCTTCTTTCCATAAAAGTAGTATTTGGGGTACACTAGTCATTGTAATATTTTAGGTATGATATATTTTATGTAAAAAGTTTTTTTCTTATAATAGTACATTGAACGTTGGATGTGTAAGCCATCATGTAGTTTTGTCTTTATTCTAATTAATGATTTGTAGTACTTAAGTATTTTATTTAAAAATTGTCACTTTTTTACTTAAATGAGTATAAGTACAATAAATGCTTTGAGATCTTTATTTGTAAATAGTCATATCAAGAATTGCTTTATGATGTGTTAATTAATGTCTACAGAGAGAATGAAGACTTTAAGCAAGTCGACATTCTTGAGTGGGATTAAAATAGTTATTTCTAAAAAGATTTTTAGAGGAGGTATTAAATGTTTTACAAAGAGAATGATGACTTTAAGTAAGTCGACATTCTTGAGTTGTAAAAAGGTAACTAAAGTCTTTTCTAAACATATTATATTTGTTTTTCTTTGTCTAGCCGATTTTTATGTTTTGTCTTTTTCTTATATACTTGAAATCATTTCTTTTTATTTCTTTTCAAGTTGTCTTATACACGATAGAAGGTACAATTATTGCTTTTTGAAATCATGAGCTAGTATATCATGTCAAAATACCTTTTCCATAAAGGTTTGTAAGAAGGTACAATTATTGGTTTTCAAAAAGGTGCTTTTTGAAACTATCGTATATTTTTATGAAATATAGCTTTTGAGAATGAGTGACTTTTATGATAAAGTATGTAATATGCAATATGCATGCTTCTGAAGGTTCTGTTACATATGACTCTAAAGAAGAAAAAAGTTTTCATCTTGAGGAAGTCGATCTCTTTAGATGATCTTTAAGAATGCATGGCTCATCAAGCTTTTTCTTCAAGAAGTATGATTGCACCACGGTTGTACTTGAACAGGAGGTCTCCATCCTTTTGGGTGAGATATCCTTGCATCAAATACTCGTTAGATACATGGCAAAGCATATCCAGTTATAATATAACATTTTTCAAGAAGACATATTATCATATCATATTAAATCAAATATGGCAGTGTATCATATTGTGTGTCATCAAAATATAGTTTCTCAACACTTGCCTTAGTCGATAGAGGTACGTGCAACTCAGAGAAAAACCACTTCTTCTTCTCAAATCTTTCATCGGAGGTAAATCACATGGTTTGCTTCTTCTCCCTCGTTTCACCTTAGTTTAGTTTGTATATCATAAATCATAGCATTGCATGTAGTTTCGTTTGATCATTGCATATTCATCATATTTAGATTCGATTAGTTTAGATTCAACATATGAAAAATATAAAAAAAATATAGCTTAATCTAGTTTAACCATTTTTCTTGGTTTGCATGTAGAATAAGATTATTTTATTCAAATCGGTAGATCTAACATAGAGTAGTTTTATGTTTTTTGCGAGTTTTACTTCAGTTTAGGTTCAGATTTTGGGTAGATTTAATTTAGATCATGTTCTTTATTTTTTATGTTTAATAGAATAAACTATTTTGAATTTCTTAATTAATTGATTTAGGGTTTTTGTAGTTTCTTTTATTTCTTTTTAATTTTCGTCAATTAGATCTAAATAATTTTTATTTATTTTTAGTATTAGATTATTTTAGCTAGTGTTTAGTTCATGTTCCTGCTTTCTATTAATTTCTTAAATTAGTTTTTGTTTAATCATTAGTTTAAATTAGATAAATCAGTAGATAAATAGATTAGTTATTTTGATTTTCATTATTCCAGATGAATAGATAGTTTATTTACTATTTTTATTGGTTAGTTGAATAATTATTTACTTTCAAAAATTAATGTGTAATAGGTTAAATTAGGAAATCATGTTTGCGTTCAAATAGCATTTTTCGTTAAATAGATTAAGTAGCCAATTTAGGTAGATTTAAATTCCAGCAAATAATTAGTTTTACTTTCATGTTAAATCTGTTTTTTTACATCAATTAAATTTAATTAAATCCATTTTATGTCAGTAGATTAATTAGAAATTAATTAGTTAATTTAAATTATTTGAATTACATTAGTTGATTTTCATTATTGAATTAAATTATCGATTTAGGTTAATTAGTTAATTTGTCGATTGCTTACTTAATTAGTTGATTAATTTTTTTTTTAGAATTTGGTTAGTATAGCATGTAAGTTAAATAAATTCAGTTTATTTTATAGTTCACGTTTTCTTTTAGTAGTTAATTAGTTTAGTTTATTTCTTGTTATTTGCATTAGTTAATTCCATAAATTGTTTCTTGTTTATTGTTAGTTATTTAATTAGTTATGCTAATTTGTCTTTTAGTTAGTTTGTTTCATAACTTAGTTCATGTTAGTTATGCTATTTCGTCCAGTAGTGCATTAGTTAGTTTATTTCATGTTAGTTTAATTCATGTTTTTGTAATTTTTAGTTGAAACTAACATTAGATTTTTGTGAGTTCGAGTGCTCTGTTTTGTGTTTCGTCTTTTGATTCTTACAGGAAAGTGTTTAGATGTGCGGTGAGCCCTCAAAAGTAATCCTGAAGAGCTCTCTAAGGTCCCTAAAAGGTCTCCTAAAAAGACCCTTCGGGCCCCTTAGGAAGCCCTCAATAAAAAGAAAAAATGAACATAAGTTAATATTCAAACATAAAGGGGACTAAAGACTCGAAGCACTGAAAACATTTTCTTTTATTTTTAGATTAGAATTTATTTTATTTCAATTAATTTGAGTTTGTAATAAGGCATTATTTTTTTATTGGTTTCAGTCCTCCGCAGAGGGCCACACTCTCTTAGTTATTTATTTATTTAATTAATTCTTTTTATTTTTTGCAATAAAGAGAAGTTAATTGTTTGCTTGAATACAAAATATTTTCATGTTCCCTAAGATCGATCCGAATTCCACCGCTTGTGTGGAACGGTTTTTATTATTTAATGCATGGTTTACACACATTTTTATTGAAAATATCTTTTTAAAATACTCTATTGAAAAAGATCAAATTTTTTGCTTCGTTGCCGAGAAACGGTGATTAATACGAGTATTCACTTTATTGTCACTGATTGTTCACATTTGTTTAAGTTGTTAGTTTTTCTTCTTTTACTATTTAGGACTGTTTAGTTTAATTTCCTGCTAATTATTTAGGATTGTTTAGTTTTTTTTAGTATTTAGGTTTAGAACCACGTGTTTGCACACCCTAGATACCAGCTTATCTTTCTTGCATGACCCACATACTAGGCTACTCTTAGGAGATGACTGCTCACAATTGGTACCATGCTCATATCTTACTTTTCGCAAAATATTTGTTGAGTGCAAGTGTGTGGTGTTTGTTTATTTTATGCTTTCTAGTTTTTATTTTTCTCTTTAACTGCTTTGTTGTTTACTATGGTTTGGCTGCACTGCATGTTAGGTAGGTAAAAAGCATTTTACTTAGGACGGTTGCTGCACCAGTCGACCCTCAGGTGCATGCAAGGGCGACGCTCGCTTGACCCCAAGCTTGCAGAGATAGTTGAGGACCCTAAGTCCCTTGTCAGGAGAGTCCATCAATTTGGCCCCATGGCTCAAGATCAACAGTTGACCCGTCCTCTGAGGAAGTATTTTATTCCTAATGAATATATTCTCTCCTCCTGTATCGCTAGACACGTTGTAGCAGTTCCACATTTTTAGATAAAGGCCAGCATAATCCAAATGCTTTCATCTTTGTATGGCCTAAGCAACGAAGACCCCTACCGTCATCTCCACTCAAAACAAACAACACGATAGGCTATGTCACAGGGATTCGGCCAAACAGGTGCCGCACCTGCATCGACGCGACGCGATGCAGGTGCGACACCCGGTGCAGTCAACCTGACCCTGGGTGCGGTCAACGCACCTAGGGTCATTTTGGTCCATTTTTGGATTATTTTTAAAAAAAAAAATCCATATGAAATGGGCTGTGCAATTTAAAAAAAATATTTGGGGGGAGCTGCCTCCCTATAACCCCCCGCCAGGGGCGGCCCCCCAGACCCCCCCCCCCCCCCCTCGCCCGCTGACCGCGCAACAGGACCCATGCTCGGGGGAACCCCCGGACCCCCCTTATATATATATATATATATATTGCCGCACCCCCACACCCAAGGTTTTTGAAAGTGCCGCACCCCCGCACCCATGTGACAGATTGTGACTATAAGACATATACATAAATGATGGGATTGTAATTGGAGCAATAAAGATGGACAGTTTTTTTTCCAAGATAAAAAAAAAAAAAAGAATAACTGAAATTTGTGTAGATGTGTTATTACAAAAACTAACTGACCAGGGTATTTCATATGCTAATTTAGTTCGTTATGAGATCGACATCATAGTATCTGCAGATTAGCCTGGGTTAAGTGAAGGGCATCATAGATGGCAGGGTTCAAAAAATTATGACCGCCACTAAGAAGCTTCAATTTTTGCAGTTGAGATCTCACCATACATACATATACACGTACATATATGAAAACATGAATACACTGCATGTGCGTTGTGATTTTCATTAATTTAAGATGACTATGTTAATGCACTAAACCTGCACACGTATGCACATATATTTATCAGTAGACATGTATGCATGCTTCTTGTTTGAATTGCACATGTTTGTAAGGGTGCATTTACATGATGTTACCGCCTGAAGGTTGGATCCAGTGTTGTTGAAAGAGCGCTTTGAGGCGCAAAAGGCACGCCTCAAGGCGCCAGCCAGTGGTGTGAACAACAAAGAAGAAGAAGATATATTTTTCAGTTATATAATTAGTTTTCAGATATACGTTAATTAGTTTTCAGATATACCTGAGGACATTATATTTTTCAGTTATATAATTAGTTTTTCAGCTATATAATCAGTTTTTTAGTTACTTTTATATGTTAATCTCGTATTTTTTAGTATTTTTTATATATTAATCTCATATTTTTTAGTATTTATTTGAGATTTTCTATTTCTTATTGGTTGTTGCTTTATCAATAAAGCATTTTTTATTTATTTGTATTTTTAGATATTTTTTATAGTTTTTTTTATGTTTTCAATTTTTTTTTTTAGGCTTACGGTTTATACGTCGAGGCTTATGCCTTACCTCAGTTTTTGGTGGAGCGCCTCACTACGCTTCAACGCTTTTCACAACACCGGTTGGACCAATAATGGTACAGTGAGCAGGGATAGTGTGAACATGAATGAAAGATAAAACCAAGACTGATGCTTCCATAGATGCAGAATTGGTGGCATTTTGAGCATAAATGCAAAGGTAAAGGGGATTATTAGAGAATATGTTGGGCTCTATGCATCAAGAACACCAGTAAGGCGACATTTTTTTAAAACACTAATCTGCTGCCGAATTCATTTTGTTAATGTGGTCTATGTGCCAAGGGCACCATTCTATTGTGTACATGTATTCTTTAAGTGGCATAAAGATGGGCATGCTACCTCTGTATTGGATTTTGATATCTTTGTGTATTCCTTGATGTAATAGAATTTTCAAGATCCTAAGCCATTCATCTAGTGGCTATGGATGTCATTGTCTATCCTCTTTTTTCTCAGGATCAAGATGCTGCTTATGCAATTTGGTGGAAGTTGATGGGTTTTTAGGTCATATTTTGTTCTTTGAACAAAATTAGAGGAATCTGTCATACTGAATCAAATTGTGTTGCTTATGGTCATTTATTATGAAATTGTAAAATATTTGGCAAAATGTAGACCATGCTGTGTAGGTTGAGAGGATCATTTTCCTTGCCAGCACTCAGAGGGATATCCTGTTGAACATGGAAATGCTTTGGTTTAGATTCCATTGTTGGACAGTGCTTGGTTTAGATGATGAATCAACTCCTGTGATGTCAATACAATAGCTAAAAGCCTAAAACCATACATGGTCCATTTGTATTTAGTACTAAAGATTACCTTGCTTTTCCTATGCAGGGACATGAGATGGATGCATTTGGCATTGGCACCCATCTTGTAACGTGCTATGCTCAGGCAGCTCTTGGTTGCGTTTTCAAATTGGTTGAGATAAATAATCAGCCCCGTATGAAACTTTCTGAAGACATTTCCAAGGTCTGGTTATGTTAATCAATTTGGTCCATCTTTTGTCTGCTGACAATGTTCTTAACTTTTTTCTTTCTTCTTTTTAGGTTTCAATACCATGTAAAAAACAGTGCTATAGATTGTATGGTAAAGAAGGTTATCCTTTGGTAGACATCATGACTGGAGAAAAAGAACCACCTCCAAAGGTAACTTCTGTTGTTACTTGTCACACTCAGGCCATATTTGAATCACTTTAAAACTTTTGTTTAATCATATAGAAAACTGTGTATGTTTTACAACCTTCATTAGCCATACTTTTGGTATGCCTGTGAAGTGTCGCTCATCATATAAATTAGTTTAGCTCCTCTAAGTTGGATTGTGGGCTAGTGGTACCATTGCTAAACATTTTCCTGCACATGCTTGTTTTCCAGTACATAAAATTAGAAATTGCATCGATCATGAATGTTTCTATGTCATGGGTTTCTTTCCCATGCTTTGGTTGAATGAGTATTTGAAATTTGTCCGTCCTTGCTTCTTCAGAAATGGCATCAGTTCATTAACATTTAATGATTTAGGGAATTATTTCCCACCTTAGGAAGGAGGTCAAAGTTCAGATATCCAAACTTTAGAATTATGACCCATTAGAAATAACAGAAAAGGGAATGGTGACCATCAATCTTAGTAGGACATGGGTATGGGGATATGGTATGGCATGAACATGATCAATATGATAGGACCTGAAATTTTCGAAGTGTCTCATGGGTGTTTCACAAACACTTGTTGACTTTATTCTCAATGTGTTATGTTGAATTGCTGTGACATCATATGATCAGTTGTCTAAACACTAATATATGGACGGAAGAGGCTTGGTAACAAAAGATCATGCCTTTTTGAATATTTGTATTTTTTTTTCTTTTTTTGGAGTTTATTGAACAAATTGATGCATTTTCCCCTTCCAAGTCTTTATTGGTCCATTTTTCCCTTCTAAGTGTTTATTGGTCTTTTGCTTCTCCTAGTTTCTATAATTATTCCTTCATAGTGTTTTTACTCGGCTCTTGTTTTACAATATGTGCAAAAAACTATCTCAAATTATGCTATTTTTCTGCTTCATTCGTGGCACCTATAATTTCCCCACAATGAGGACACTCATAATTTTATCTTTGTTTCTTATACCAACATTCATCTTGAACTACAGATCTCAGCTGCATCTTATTTTACATGGGCACCTCGGTACTAACCACCGATATCAGTGATATTTTGCAAGTGTTTTAATGTTTTTTTTAAGAAAATGAAAAAATGGAAAATATTGTGGACTTTACAAAGCATTGCCATATTTGAAACATATGAGGAACACATTCTAAAACATATTCGTTATTTTTTTATTTCTTTATTTCTTTTCATAATTTTATTTTTCAAAATTTCAATATTTACTTGATAAAATCACTCTTTTCTTAAAATTATTCCAAGAAAAACCCTAGCCAAGAAATGCCGAGACTGATACTGGTGGCCATGTTGGCATTGCATGATTGTGTTGCGATGAAACCAATGAGGGACATGCAATGACACTTCATAGATGCAGTCATACATGGGTTGAGATTGTCAATGCCATATCCATAGCTTCATCTATTTCCACTGAGACTTGTTTTTTGTTGTTTATTTTTGTTTCACTCTTTATGATGTTTTTGGCATGACATTTACAAATATTTCTTAATGATATTGTGGTTTGAGTTATTAATTTATACTTGCAATACAAGTTTGGGGTCTTATACACACCACTATATGTTAATATACTATAAAAATCTGTCACAGGGACTCGCCCAACTGGGTGCCACACCCGAGTCGACGCCACGCGACGCGGGTGCGCGTGCGACACCCGGTGCGGTCAACCTGACCCTGGGTGCATTGACCGCACCCAAGGTCATTTATGTCCAACTTTTGGACTTTAACTTTATATATGTCACAGGGACTCTTCAACTGGGGGTCGCACCTGTGTCGCATCCGCACCCGATGTAGTCAACCTGACCCTGGGTGCAGTCAACACACCCAGGGTCATTTATGTCCAATTTTTGGACTATATATATATATATATATATATATATATATATATATAATTTTTTATATTTTTTCCGCACCCCCGCACCCGCACCTGCACCCGCAGCCATGTGACATAGATGATAGGGCACACAGAAGAAGCAGACCATGACAAGCACACAAATGTCACGGCACCAGGACATGAACTGAACTAAAAATGTCAACACTATAGCTGCCAAATCAGTCACCAATATATCTGTACATAAGCTTATCTAGAACATCAGCTAACATTCAATGAGATTTCCAACAAGACAGTATACAAAAAAATTAACCTGGTAATCCCAAACAAATGAATCTGCAAGTGATAATCTAAAAGCTAAAACAAGTATACATAAACTAGAATTTTCAGTTTCACATGTAAACTCACCTTCTTCTAGTATAGGACCCTGCTCAATATGTAACTCCACAAAAGCAGAGTAGCTTCCATTATGTAAAAATACACTTGATAATTCCTCTTGATTCATTGCATAACCAGAAGATCTTGCAGCTTCAATAAATGATGTATTCTGACCATCAACGGTGTCCAACAGAATTCCTCGGACAATAGGCGGCTGACCAAATCTATACATCAGTAACTTAAGATTAAACAAGATGAAGCATATATTGCATCACGTTTCAACATAAAATCAACTAAAGTATTTCAAAACTGACTGCCAAAACTTTAGAACAATGTCAAAGATACTTCAATTTACTCTGATCTTGTGTCCCTTTATATACTATTCTGAAAGGGAAGATACATAGATTGTCTAACAATCTAATGTCCTTTTAGCAATGTCCATTTGACATGACTTTAGAACTAAAGGCACATTGTCTAGTCATGAGAAAGTATGAAAGACCCTTACAAAGCAAGCTAAATATCATACCAATCAGGGAGTTTTCATAAGAAACAATGTTCATAGTTGGGAAAGTTTCTTGACATTAATCTGGTAATGGTTAGGAAGTACCTTCGCTGCACTATTTTCCACCATATTAAACCTCTTCATGGCTATAAACTGTTATCCTGGCACATAGTGGAGGAGTTGTAGCATCCATTTGAAATGTAAAAACAAAAATTAAATGTATGCGAACATGTACATCAATTGCATCCTTCTGGTATGCGAACAACATAGCTTCATAAATGTAAAAACAAAAAATAAATAAATAAATATATTAAAATAGAGTCTATATATATAGAAACATGTACATCTTGGAAAGAAATTTTTGACTTGTAATCGATACATGGCTCTTATGAAGAATAACATATGAAAATTGTAAATTGCTTGCAGTGTTTGGTACGTTAAGCAGGAAACAGCCAATGCAGTATTGAGTATTTCTTTCTCCAAAAATTTATAATAAAATTCTAGGCGGTGAAATAAACTCCCTACAACTGGTAAGTTCCAATGGGCCACCTACAGTGAAATAAACTCAATTCAGAATTTGTGCACTTAACTGGTGAGTTCCACCAATGTTCTAAAAAACATACAAGCAACAAAACTATAACAATAAATCCTAATGCTATACGAATGCATGCTTTTGTACATATGCATCAGAAGAAGGTATAGGTCAAACAAACCAGCATAAAGGCAAATACACAGATAGAATTCGGATTAGGTGCTCACATGGATTTCCTTTGAAAGGTGGAATTTGGTGCCCTTGTTTGGAGCTAGTTGCAAAAGATTTTCAAACCTGTTTTTCAAGGTGGTATTGTCAGCCCATGGGTCTAACCAGAATTAGTCTTTTGACTGATGCCTAGTTTGGGACTGATAGGTTTTCCAAACACCAGAGTATCTGTGTCATTCTGCATTCCAATCTCAGCTGAAAGGCAAACCTGTGACTGTGTATTTACTTCTCGTCACCATTGCCCACCAGTTGGTGTCGTCTTGAAGCTTCCACCACCTCTTCATAAAAAATGCTCTGTTCAATTGATTCATCTTCCTTATACCCATCTCGCCTTGATCTCTTGGCAAGGTTACTATTTCGTATTCTATTTCTATCAAATGAAATTTGTGGCCTGCACTTGAAGCTTTCTAGAGGAAGATGGAAAAGATGTTAACAAGTCTCTTCTCTACCTTCTTGGGCATTTCAAATAACGTGGGGAGGTATGATGGGATGGTGTTTAACACGTGTTTGCACTTTGATCTCTTAACAAGCAAATTCATTAAAAAAAATACATTTATTGTATAGACAAGCCAATGATCTTGTGAAAGGATCAAAGAGAGACGAGGTCTATAGCCCCAATAAATTTCAGCAATCTTGTCTTAGCAGAATGAGCTTTCCACTAATTTTATATGTACTCAAATACTTCAAACAGTTCTACTGAAATGCTTTGAAGTGGAAGGGCAGAAACCCAAGATTTTACAAGTGCTCATTTTCAAGTCACTACTGGATGAAATTAGTGGTAACTGGACATGAGCGGTCCAATCCATAGTTGAAAACTTGCTGAGGTGACACAGATGACTTCGCTAGACTCAGACATCCACTGGGTCAACCCAGTGAATGACCAGGAATTTGAACAAGACTCGACCAAGTCACAAGTTGACCCTGCTGAGTTTTCTTATGGCTCAACCATGACTCAGCTAATCAACTTATGACTCATTCTAGTCATCTGTGTGTATGGGTGTGTGATCAATAGTTGATTGGAAGGGATAGTTTTGATCACATCAATCACATGGAAATACATTCAGTATTGTTTAGGCCGTAGGTGCTTATTAAGTTTTACTTCTCTATTTCTATTCATTCTTTACTTTGTGGAAATTTGGAGTCTTTTTTGCCTTGTTAATACACGTCAATTGCTAATGGAAAATATATATTGTTTATGATAAATGTTGACATGCCATGTTGTATAGCTGCATTTGAAAATGCACACACAAATGAAATATTCGCACGATACAATTGCTTGTTTAGGTAAAATACCTTGGTGAGGAACAGGATGGAACTCCGATTGCTAGTGCTGCTGCAATTTGCTCTCCTTGGGACCTTGTGGTCAGTACATAAGAACATATGGATGACAGACCAATTAATTTGATATTGCACTGCTTGTGCTTGAATGAATTGCCTGTCCTTTCAAGGGGGCGAAGAGAGAGAGAGAGAGAGAGAGAGAGAGAGATCCGAGTACATCATAAAACCCTGCAAAGGGGGAAAATATGAGAGGAACAAGGGGAGAACAAAGAAAACTGCTGATAAGGGCACCCTACAACCATAGCACAGAGAAATGCAGATACAGAAATAAGGAAAGACTAAGAGAAATCACAACGACAAAAAGGGAAGCGATTCACCTACACAACCCATGAGACTGAAACAGAGACTGCTGGAGAAAGAAACTCAAGTGCCCAATAAAAGGGCAAAAAGAAGAACGTCTCAACTAAAAAGAAGGGAAAGAAAGGATGATCTAAGAAACATAAATCTGAAGAAATCTCCAGGACATAAAAGAAAGAAAAAAAATCCAAAACCAAGAGAAAAAGGTGAAAAACCAAAGAACCTAGAACCACTAAAAAACCACCTGAGCCATCAAATCGAACTCCAAGCTAGAAAGAAGGAACCAAGAACCACTTTGCACTTCGCACGCTCGCAACGGTGTGAGGTGCATATGAGGCGCAAATGTCCATTTTGACTTTTCGGTTTTGAGATATCTAACCGTTTGAAAGGTTTTAATAGCATTTATATTGAGTTTATGACGATTTGTGGTTGTTGGACGGTTTTGAAGGCCTTTGATTGACAGCAAAGGTGGGTGACCGTTCAAAGACCTTTTCATCTTATTTTCAAACCGTCAGGATTATGGCCATTAATCTCATTTATCTCAAAACGTTTTGGCCTGACTAGTCTATAAATCTCTTCCTTTTTTGTCTTTTGAATCATCAGAATTTCTAACTCTCCAGTTTTCTCCTTTCTTTCTTTCCCGGTTTGGCTTGCAGAGTTCATGTGTGGGAGAGGTCATTTGTTCTTGCGAAGCAGTGACTCTCTTGAGGTTCAAGCCTAGTTGTATCCTAGGAACTCAATCGTAACAAAACCCTTTTTCGCATCTTCGAAATTCCCAGAGTGGGGCGATTGAAGTTCTAAAGATAGCGATCTTAAGAACGTGCCTCTAGGCTTGAGATCTCTTTTCTGAAATCCATTTTATCACAAGGTTGGAATAACAATTTTCCATCTTTATCAAAGTTCATGTGTGAGAGAGGTCATATGTTTTTGCGAAGCAGTGACTATCTTGATGTTCAAGCCTAGTTGTATCTCGGGAACTCAGTCGTAACAAAACTCTTTTTCGCATTTTCGCATTTTCGGAATTTTCGGGGTGGGGCGAATGAAGTTCTAAAGATAGAGATCTTAAGAACATGCCTCTAGGCTTTAGATCTCTTTTTTGAAATCCATTTTATCACAAGGTTGGAATAACAATTTTAGAACTTCAATATAGCCTCTGGTTCAACATCCAACTCCATCAACCTACGTAGCCGTGACCTTGAAAAACTAGATCGATTTGATGGGTCAAACTTCAAGCGGTGGCAATCAAAGGTCTATTTCTTGTTGTCCGAGCTGCATATCGACTATGTTCTAAAAAAGGCTTGTCCCACTGTCGCTGCTGGAGAAGTTGAGACAGAAGAACAGAAGGAGAGAAGTGGCATACTGATAACTACCGATGTAAAGGGCATATCCTGAACACTTTAATCGATTCTCTCTTTGACTTATATTCTCCATTGGAGTCGGCTAGAGAGTTGTGGAATGCTCTCGAGATCAAGTACAATGCAGAAGATGCTGGTAACAAAAGGTTCATCGTAGATCAGTATGTTAATTTTTCTATTGTTGATGATAAGTCTATACTTGCTCAAATTCATGAGATGCAAATACTGGCCTATAAGATCAAATGAGAAGGTATGTATCTTGATGATGACTTCCAAGTTGCTGTCATCATTGGAAAACTACTGGATTCCTGGAAAGAATATAGGAATCACCTAAAATATAAAAATGAGAAAATCACTTTAGATGATCTTTTTAAGGACATCTGAATTGAGGACACTCGTCTTCGTGACAAAAAGAATTCGAGTCCTAAAGAGGGTTATCCTAAAGTGAATTTTGTTAGTAACAAGGGTGGCAAAATCATGAAAACCCAGAAAATCAAAAAGAATTTCGTGAAAGGAAAAAAATCAACTGATAAAAAGAAAATTAATTGCTATGTTTGTGGCAAGTTTGGCCATTTTGCTAGAGAATGCAGAGAAAGGAAGAGGATTGGTCCTAAGCCAAATGAGTCAGAGGAGAAACTTATTGTTGTAATCTCTGAAACCTTCATGGTGGCTGCAAATAAGGACTGGTACCTGGATACTAGAAGCATTGTTCATGTGACTAACAACAAGAACTTGTTCAAGTCGTATGAAGTAGTGGGGTAGGGATGCAATCTCTTTATGGGAAACTCTTCCTCAACTAAAGTGCTCCAGAAGTTCAAAAAAATTTAATCTCTGCAGATCAACTGTCACAAAATGGTTTTAAGATTGTTATTGAGTCTGGGATTGTAACTGTGACCAAAGAAAAAATCTTTGTAGGAAAAGGGTTTTCCATTGGTGGTATGTTAAAGATGAGCATAAATGAAGCTACTACTTCTGTTTATATGGTTGACTCATATTTTCTTTGGCATTCACAATTAGGACATATAAATTCTCGGTGCATTCATAATATGAATAACTTTGGTCTTCTTCCTTATCATGTTAGAATAGAACATAATCATAAGTGTGAGACATGCATTCAAACAAAGCTAACTAGACTCTCGTTTCCTAGTGTAGAAAAGAATTATAAATTGCCTGAATTAGTGCATTCTGATGTGTGTACGATGGATAATGTTTTGAGTCGTGGTGGAAATAGGTACTTTATTACCATTATAGATGATTACTCGAAATTCTATTATGTTTATTTGCTGAAACATAAACCTGAAGAATTTTTTCAATTTCTTATTTATCTTGCTGAAGTACAAAATAGGTTTAAAACAAAGATTGTACATTTAAGAACAGATAGAGGAGATAAATACTTAAGAGGAGAATTTGATCAATTTTGTGAAGATAATGGTATTATCCATCAAACTTCAGCACCTAGAACTTCTGAACAAAATGGAGTAGCAGAAAGAAAAAATAGAACACTTATAGAAATGATGAATGCTATGCTTCTTAATACGGGTTCGCATTCCAACTTGTGGGGCGAGGCTATACTTACTGTTTGTTATATTCTTAACCGAGTTCCTTATTCCAAATCTGAAAAATCACCTTATGAATTGTGCTTTGGTAAGAAACCTAATCTTAGTTATTTTTGTGTTTGGGGTTGTTTAGCATATGTTAAAATTTCAGAAAATAAAAGAAAGAAGGTTGGACCAAAAGCATTCAAATGTGCATTTGTTGAACATAGTAAAACATATAGATTTCTAGACATTGTTAATGATGTTATTGTTGAATCTAGAGATGCATCTTTCATAGAACACAAAAATGCATTTGATTCTTGATCATGCATATATTTTAGGGTTAGTTTATATCAAAAATATGCATGATTTCATAAAAAAATGATTTAAAACCCAATTTTATGTTGGTTTTGAGTGAATGAGCTAAAATGAATTAAAAATAGAAAATGCTTGAAAATCAGTGTTATTTTGCAATTTAATGAATATTTTAATGTTTGTCATTGTGAGTTCCTAAAAATAAAATAAAAATTAGAGTTAAAAAAAGAGTTAGTCAGTTAGTTTTAAAAAAAATAAGTTGAAATGAGGTTTAGTGTAAATATTTTTAAGAAGTAGTCTTTAGTCTAATTTTGTTTTGAGGTTTTTAGCAAATAAAAACTCTTTAATAGTTTTTTAGATTTTTGAAAAAAAAAATAAAACAAACCGGTTTACACGGTTTGTGTCATTTGAAAAAAAAACTGAAAAAAATTGTTACAAACCGGTTCAAGTCGGTTTGTGATTTTGAAAACTGAAAAACTAAAAAAAATATATAATAAAAAAAACCGGTTTAACCGCTTTGTGTTTCTTTAAAAGCTGAAAAAAAACTGAAAACAAACTGGTGAACCGGTTTGCTTTCTTTTAAAAAACCACGAATGAAAAATGTTCAGGGTTTTCTCCCTCTTGCGCCAGAGCTTCTCCTATTTCCCCTCTTTTCCCTCTATTCTCTCTCTTCCCACCCTTCTCCACCACCGGCGGTTGTTCTTTACCTCCTTCTTCCCCTTCTCCCTATTTCTCTGTTCAATCTCCAGTCGGCGGTGGAGATGGCTACTCAGTCCAGCGATGGCATGGCTGGTGGAGGCCGATTTATTTTCTAATCCCTCTGGTAAGTATGTATCTTCTTCTTCTTCTTCTTCTTCTTCTTCTTCTTTAAAGTCATCTTAGTCTTCTTCCATTTCTGCAATTAGTTCTATTGAAAAGAAAATAATCCACGAAAAAAATTAGACATCGTCTGATTTCTGTTTTTATGCCTCATCTTCTTTTTCTTTCATTTCAATCATCTTTGTTTTAGTTTTGTTCATCTTTAGATTTTTTTTGTTTAATTTCTAATTCTGATTCAGAGTAATGTTTTTATTTTACATCCATCAGAGTATTCTTGTTTTTCTGTTTTCTTTTTAATTTTGTTCATCGTGTGAATTTCTGCTCTTTCTTTGATTCATCGTTGTTTGATTGATTGTTTCTGAAATTTCTTGATTGTTACATGTAATGTTTTCTGCCATAGCAGTTACTGTTTTATATTGCAATTGAGTCAGATTTCTGTAAATTTTCATTTCCTATTTTACAGTCACATTTCCTGTTGCTTTCATTAGTGATCGATTCTCATTTTCTTTATTTTTCGGTGATTACTGTATTCAAATAAAAAACTGAGTGATATTGTTGTTTGAAAAGAAATCCCAAACAATGTTTCTGTTTGAGCCCCAGATTGTAATTGAAACTCCAACATTGATCGGAGAACTGGATTTATTCCATCCGGTCATGAATCGTGAAGTCATATAGCTGGCCGAAATTCCCTAAATAAGCTGGATTACGGTGAATTGCCTTTGATCAATGTTGTTGTTGCTTCTGGTGAAAGATGTATTTTGTTTGAAATTCAGATCAAGAATTGTTGTTGAACTCAGGTTGATCTAAATTGTAAAATCTGAATCAGGAACATCTGGGCATTGTTGTATCTGAATCGTCTGATGTCTTGAATGTTGCTCAATCATCTGATATTTGAGCATTTGTATGATTTCCAGAAATTAAGTGCATAAGTGTCTAACTCCAGCATGTTGTTTTTAATCCTTTGATGTTTGAAATCTAGCTATCGGCTGCTATTTGCAATTTCGGTTGGATATCAGATTGTCATTTAAAATTCCAGTGGATGCTTACAATTTGAGAGTCTGATTTTCACTGTGATTTGGATGCTTGAAATCCAAAGTATGCTTGCTGAGTTAACTATGATTTTTCACTGTTGAAATTGTTGTTGCTAATTGTTTTACTCAGATTAGTTAAGTGATTAGTTAAGTAATTAGCATTGGTAATTGTTTTATAATTAGAATACTTAGCTAACTAATTAGTAATTAGTTTTACTTAGTTAAGAAAATGTTGTCAGTTAGTTTTTGATATTACATTTAGTTCTTAAAATTACTTAGTGAGTTGTCATTAGGGTTATATAGTTCATAGTTATCTTGCATACATTAGCATTATAGGTTTAGTATAATTTCTATTAGTATCGTGTACTGCTTGTGTTCGTTTGACTTGTGCAGGATCGCATAGGAGTGGAGCTGAAGCGCATATGCAACACAGAAGTACAAGAATAGAAGACTTTTTACTTTTCAGTTTAGAATTAGGAATTTAATTGGGTTTGTAAATATTGCTTTTTACGCCCTCTGCGAAGGGTATTCATTTGTTGTAATAGCTAGTGTTTTTTTTTTTATATATTTTACATTTTATAATTCGGCAATAAAGAAATAGTTTAGATTTGAGTGCTTGAATGCAAAATATTCCCGTTCCCTGAGTTCGACCCGATCTCATCCACTAGTGAGAACCGGTTTTTATTATTTGATGTCTGGTTTTCACATGTTTTACATATAAAAATCTTTTCAAAATTACAACGATTTAAAAGAAGACATCAAATTTTTGGCGCCATTGTCGGGGAATGGCGAAATACTAGCTTTCACTTTATTGCCTAGTGTTTGTTTTGCATTTAGGTTTAGAACCACGTATGTGCATATCTTAAAGATGAGCTTACTTTTCTGCACAGCCCACCTACTAGGATCCCCTTAGAGGTGACTGTGTACGATTGGTATCGTACACATAGATTTCATATTTCTTATGCATAATCTTTGTTATGTGTCACTGCGTGGTGTTTGTTTAGTTTTTGATTAACTCGCTTTGTGGTTTGCGTGGTTTGGCCGCTAGCGCGTTAGTTAGATAGAAAACCCAAAAATTAGGATGTGTGCTACACCGGTCTACTTCAAGGTGTATGCACAGGCAACAATCACTCGACCCGAGCTAATTGAGTCCCGAGTTTCTTGTTAGGAGAACTCCTCATCCTATTACCATGGCCGAAAATCGGTCGTTGTTTCGTACCCTTAAGGAGTACTTCATGCCCACCATATACACTCTCACCTCCTGCATCACGAGACCTGATGTAGGAGCCAATCAATTTGAAATAAAGGCCAGTATCATTCAAATGCTACCATCCTTTCATGGCCTTAGCAACGAAGACCCATATAGTCATCTTAATGATTTTCTAGAGATCTGCTCGACAGTGCGGATCAACAATTTGGAGATGACACATTGAGGTTGATGTTGTTTCCATTCTCTCTCAAAGATAAAGCTAAGCATTGGCTAAAGGCTCTCGATACGGTTCAGATTACCAATTGGGAAGGAATGCAGCGCGAGTTCCTTAAAAAGTACTTCTCAATTGGTAAGATGAATCAGTTTCGTAAAGCCATAATCAGTTTCTTGCAGATTGAGGGATAACAATTCTATGAGACTTGGGAGAGGATGAAAGATCTTCTCCGCAAGTGTCCCCACCACCAGGTGCCTCGCTGGCAACTGGTGCAGTATTTTTACGATGGCCTTACCGAAAAGGACAAGCACAAATAGTGGATTCGTCATGTGGGGGCACTTTTATGCTAAAAAGTGAGGATGAAGCGTGGTCGCTTTTTGAGACATTGAGCGAAAATTTGATGCACCATGCGACAACTTCACGGTTCGATAGGGATGCACCTGCATAGGATAGTACTAAGAAGGCAGGTATTTTTGAAATAGGGATAAACCTTGAGTTGAGCAACAAGGTAGACCAACTGTCCCAGAAATTAGATCAGTTTTTGTTGGGTCCCTCTCCTGCCATGCAGGTGTGCGAGTTGTATGTGAGTCCTGCACACCAAGTCCTCGAGTGCCCAGTTGCGCCGCAATACACTGAGTTTGTCCAAGACCAAGCTCAGATGGCTCAAAACTTCGCTAGACCCGTACCCAATCCATTTGCCAACACTTATAACCCTGGCTGGCGAAACCATCCCAATTTTTCATGGCACAACTCACAGATCCAACCCCCTAACCCTTCCTAGAGTCAACCCAGTCAAGGCGGTTATGCGCCTGGATTTCAGAGATCCAGTTATTCCCCAGCCCAACCTGTTTATACTTATCCCCAGTCTCATGAGCCTTTGCATAGTCAGTCCTTCGAGGACAAGATACTACAAGCATTTTCTGATATTAAGGCGAATTTGAGCTCGCATAATCAGTCTATTACAAAATTAGAGACTCAAATGCGGCAGCTAGCTGAGGCGCTTAGCAAGCGAAGTGAGGGGACACTGCCTAGCCAGCCTATTGTCAACCCTAGGGGAAAGGAACCCATGCGTAGCTTGCATCTGACAGATACACATCAAGAGCAGGCTCAAGTAGTAACCCTTAGGAGTGGGAAGCAGTACCAAGCGAGGGAGGCTGCAGAAGAAAGAGAAAAGATAAGTAAGAAGTAGTCGGTCCCTAGTGTTTTACCTCAGGAAAGCGAGAAGGTTCTTCCATCTGAGCCTTCACCATCCTACATTTCCAAAGCCTCCTTTCCTGAGGCGTTAGAGAGACCGAGAGCACTAGGTAAGTTCGGAGTGAACATGCAAGGGATGCTTGAGATATTCAAGCACGTCCAGATAAACATCCCCTTACTAGATGCTATCCAGCAAGTCCCTGCATATGTAAAGTTCCTCAAAGAGCTTTGTACGCAGAAAAGGAAGTCGAGGTCTCATGTGCAGAAAAAGATTTATTTGAATGGACAAGTGAGCGCAATATTGCAACACCAAACCCCACCTAAGCTCAAGGACCCAGGGACTCCTATCATCTCATGTGTTATAGGAAACATCATTGTTGGGCGTGCATTGCTCGACCTTAGGGCAAGTGTTAACATGTTGCCAGGTTTCTTCTATGACCAATTTGGATTGAAAGAGATGAAACCTACACCTATGACTCTTCATCTTGCAGATAGATCAATCAAGGTCCCAAGAGGGATACTTGAAGATGTTTCAGTCAAGGTGGAGGATTGTTATTTCCTTGTCAACTTCGTGCTATTAGATATGGAGGGAGCTGATAACCTACAATAGACCCCTATTATTCTCGGTCGCCCCTTCCTAGCTACCGCCAACACGTGCATTAATTGCCGTGCTGGTACGATGGATGTGTCATTCGGAAATAGGAAGATAAGGCTAAACATTTTTTGTGCTGCTATGGGGCCTGCTGTTGAGGAGGCTTCTTTCGAGGTTGATGTTGTTCAAGACCTCGTAGAAGCAGAATATGCTTGGTTGTTGAGTGATTCACCCCCTCAGAAGGAGGATAATGAATCACTCAAAGAGGATCATCGAGGATTACTTGAAAATCAGATAGGTGAGTTGAGTTGGATCGGGCACTTTGAGCCATTTAGAGGTAGACGGGATGGGAACACAGTGCGCAGTGTCACAGATGACACTATTTTTCATAAAGAGCCTAATTGAGCCTGACTTCATGTCCATTGATCTCATGGACAATGAAGGTTTTTCCAGAGATCCGTCTAGCTGGGGACGTGAAACTTAGCGCTTTATGGGAGGCAACCCATATCTTGTATATTATTAGATTTGATTAGAATTTATAGATTTTATTTTGTTTTTCCTTTTTCATGAGTTTTTCATGTTCTTTTTGTTTCATTCATGGTTTTCATGTCATGTCATGTATACATTACATTCATTACATTCATAGAGCGTGCATTTTTTTAATTCATGTCAAGTTGATTCTACTCTATTCCCTTATTTATTTCCTCTAATGTGCATTCACGTAGTTTCATATAAGCATGGGGGAGTGTCACTGGGACAGTGTCATTCAAGCATGGGGGAGGGTGTAGTTTGCACTGTTGAGAAACTCTGTTTTGATGTCACATAATATGATACATTGTCTTATTTGATTTCATATGATATGATAATATGTCTTCTTGAAAAATGTTATATAATAACTGGATATGTTTTGCCATATATCTAACGAGTATTTGATGCAAGGATATCTCACTCAAAAAGGATGGAGACCTCTTGTTCAAGTACAACTATGATGCAATCATACTCCTTGAAGAAAAAGCTTGTTGAGCCATGCACTCCTAAAGACCATCTAAAGAGATTGGCTTCCACAAGTTGAAGATTTTTTTCTTTAGAGTCATATGTAACAGAACCTTCAGAAGGATGCATATTACATACTCACTCATAAAAGCTATTTCATAAAAGTATACGATAGTTTCAAAAAGCTCTTTTTTGAAAACAAATAATTGTACCTTCTTACAACCCTTTATGAAAAAGGTATTTTGACATGATTTCAAAATATAATAATTGTACCTTACATCATATACAAGACAACTTGAAAAGAAATGATTTCAAAAATAGGAAAAAGACAAAACATGAAATCGGCTACACAAAGAAAACAAATAGAATATGTTTTGAAAAGACTCTAGTTACCTTCTTTAAAGAAATAGGAAAAAGACAAAACATGAAATCGGCTACACAAAGAAAACAAATATAATATTGGTTTTGAAAAGACTCTAGTTACCTTCTTTAAAGAAATGATTTCAAATATAAGAAAAAGACAAAACATGAAATCGGCTACACAAAGAAAACAAATATAATATTGGTTTTGAAAATACTCTAGTTACCTTTTTTACAAACTCATAGAATGTCGACTTACTTGAAGTCATCATTCTCTTTGTATAGCATTAAATACCTTCTGTAAAGAATCCTTGTTAAATATCATTTTCAAGAATGTCGACTTACTTGTAGTCTTCATTCTCTCTGTAGACTTTGAAAAACACAACATAAAGAAAACACGTGACATGATGATGTACAAATAAATATCTCAAAGCACTCATTGTACTTATACTCATTTAAAGTAAAGAAGTACTTATGTACCTCAAATCATTAATTAGAATAAAGACAAAACTACATAATAGCCTACAATCCAACGTTCAATGTACTATTGTAAGAAATAGACTTTTTACATAAAATATGTATTACCTAAAATATTACAACGACTAGTGTACTCTATATTTTACTTTTATGGAAAAAAGACTTTCTCGAATTTCTCTAAAGAGGTTTTTTGAAATGACATGACATTTCACATCTCAAAAAGGCTACGATTTCAAAAAAGCCAACGACTATTTTTTAAGCTATAAAAACACACCCAAATGAACTATTCAAACAGAAGAAAATAGAATAGACAAGTGAGCTTACAATGAGAAAAATACCTATTCGATATTTGAAAGAGAGCCTAGAAAAAGAAAGAAAAAAGAAAGAGAAAAAGTAAAAAATAACTCTTTGACAAAGAGTATCTTCTGAGTGACAAACAGAACATTTTGAGAATCCTTCATTCGTGCATTCATATCTTTCTGAAGGTTCTATAGGAAGTATTATAACTTTCTGTTATTCACTGTATTCCTTCTTTATTGAAAGAAGTAGACCTCTGAGAAAGAGGGTGTTGCCCTTCTCTATTGAGAGAAGAAGACCTCTGTGTAAGAGGGTGTTGTCCTTCTCTGTTGAGAGAAGAAGACCTCTGTGGAAGAGGGTGTGCCCCTTCTCTGTTGAGAGAAGAAGACCTCTGAGGAAGAGGGTGTTGTACTATTTATCCGGTGACTCGGATGTTATAGTGGAAAGCTCAAGTGGTTTGCTTGAGGACTGGATGTAGGTCAGGGTTTTGACCGAACCAGTATAAATCCTGTGTTAATTGTGTTGTGCCTTATTGCTTTGATTTTTATTGTATCAACTTGCATCGTATTTCACTATTCACCCCCCCTCTAGTGGAATTTCATTTGGTATCAGAGCAGGTTTGTTGGTTTTGACATAACAAGTCTTCCAGCACATATGGCATCTACCTCTTATGCTCGTGATATTGAAGGTTAACATGCATCTCGTCCTCCTTTCTTCAACGGCTCCAACTATGGATATTGGAAGTGCAGAATGGCTATATTTCTCAAATCCATAGATTTTGCTGTATGGAAAATTATTGAGCATCCATACACATCTCCTTCCGCAGACTATAACTTATGGTCTGATGAAGAAAAGAAAATGGCAAACCTAAATGCAAAGGCTATGAATGCCTTATATTGTGCCATCGATCAGAATGAATTCAATAGAATATCTATATGTGAATCTGCATATGATATTTGGCATTCTTTGGAGGTTATTCATGAAGGTACCAACAAAGTGAAAGAAGCCAAAATCTTATCTCTTGTCAGAAAATATGAGTTGTTCAAAATGAACAAAGATGAACCCATCACAGAGATGTTCACCAGATTCACCAACATCACCAACGATCTGAAATCTCTGGGTATAATCCACTCTCAGACAGAAAAGGTGAAGAAAATCTTGAGATCTCTCACAACTGATTGGGAGAAAAAGACTACTGCTATTGAAGAAGCTCAAGATTTGTCCAAACTTACCCTGGATGATTTAATAGGCAATCTTATGGCCTATGAAGTCCATATGAAGGAAAGAAGGGAAGAAGAACAACCTTTGAAGAAAACTCTAGCCTTCCCAGCCCTTTCTGTGGATGAGGACTCAGAAAAAGAAACTGAGATTGCGCTACTCACCAGAAAATTTCAGCGCTTTATGAGAAGAAACCGGCTTTCAAATAAGCACAAAGAAAGAAAAGACCCAAAAAAATATTTTATGTGCTACCAGTGTAATAAGCCAGGTCACCTGAGACGTGACTGTCCTCTTTTCAAAAAAAAATCCAAGACTGAGGAACCAAAGAAAAGGTTCTTCAAGAAAAAGGCTCTGCATGCTCAATGGGATGATTCAGAACCATCCACCAGTGAAGAGTCAAAAGATGATGAAGCAGAAATCGCCAACATGTGCTTCATGGCAGAAAGCTCTGTAAGTGAATCTCTTGATTTCTCCTTTGAAGAACTTCAAAATGCTTTTCAAGAACTTTTTGAAGAATCAAGGAAAATGATTCTAAAAAATAAACAGTTGAAATCTGAGAATCTAGAGCTCATTTTGAAAAATGAAAAACTCAATATTAAAAATTCTAAGTTACAAAAGAAAAATCTTCTTATTACTTCTGAAATCTCTTCTACCAGCTCCAAGACTGAAAATCTGCAAGTAGAAATTTCAGAATTAAAAAGTAAAACTGAAAACCTTATGAAAACGGTTTTCAAGTTTACTAAAGGAAAAGAGAACTTGGATAAACTCCTATCCTCTCAAAAAGTGTCTTTTTACAAGAATGGTATTGGCTACTCTCATTTTAACAAGCCTTCTTGTATGAATCAAAAGACCACGTTTGTGAAAAGTTCTTCTGATCCTAAAAAGGAGTATTATAATTTTAACTTCTTAAACTCCTCTAAGGCTGTAGACAAACCCAAATCTAAATGGATATGGGTTCCAAAGTCTAACAAAAAGGGACCCGACTGGGTACCAAAAAGAAATTTTACTTAATGATTTGCAGGCTCCAAACAAGAAGAACAGATGGATACTAGACAGTGGATGTTCAAAACACATGATTGGACATTCAGACCTCTTTGCTGTTCTTCATAAAAAAGAAGGACGAACCGTCACCTTTGGAGATAACAACAAAGGTTTGATAATAGGTATTGGTAATATTGGTAGTATTAGTCAAATGTGTGATACAGGTTATAATGTTAGCTTTAATCATAATGCTTGTCTTATAGCAGACACCAACGAAAATATTATCTTAAAAGGTATAAGAAAAAATAATATATATGAACTATACCTAGAAAACATCACAGAACATTGCCTCATTGTGACGCCCCAAAACAAAACCCCGACCTTGTAAAAACCTTTGGTTTTTGAGCAAATTTTTTTTTTTGAAAGGAGTTAAAACGAATAGCGGAAGTACAAAGGGGTAAGCAAAGGCCGCAAGTCTGAGCGGGCCACAGTAAAAGATACAAACCACATATCCATTCCCATTACATATAATATCAGAGTTTTACAAAATGAGACTAAAAACACCCATACAACGAGTCTCTCCCAAAATGAGAGGAAAACTCCCCTCAAACCCCAAAACAAGACACGGACCAAGATCTGCAGCTAAGTGTGGGTCTCAAGTCTCCAACCGTACACCGTCGCATCGCCACTGTGCCTACTCATCACCTGTATCCCCATAAAACGGGGTCAGAACTCTTGCGAGTTGGTGAAGAACAACATTGTATATCCATTTTATCAAGAAAAGGCACATATCATGCAACAGGTAAAATGACAGATATATGTGCGAGTGTCAGGTAAGTGCTCGTGCTAGAAGACTGTAAAACTACAAGTAGCAGTGCAACAACTGAAACAGAGCAGCAACTAACCAATAAGGTACAACAGTCTAATAGAAGTGCAAGCAGTGCTAAAGTAAGCAAGTAACCAACTACTATACGTCAGTCTGTTTGGTTAGTCTTTATGTTCTTCTTTTTAACCTCCTTCGGGTACGCGAAGGAAAAACCCTCGAGTTCTGTGAGACATGCACCCGGCGTCTGTTATTAAATTTCTAGTGTGGTAACCGGGGATGCTACAGAACGAGAAAAACCACCTACGGGCGACACGCAGCCAGGAGAAACCTTTCGCAGGGGCAAAGGATTGCAATCCGTACTACTGCAGTAGCAAAGGTCCCTGTGGAGGGCAACCTTGACCTCCCTAACTCCGAGTGACTGGAGGTCAGAGGGCACATCGGCTCCTCAAAAGAACAGGTCGTAGTAACGACATGTCACTCGGGGCTGTACCATTCACCCTCTCCCTAGGTGACCAAATTTGTGAATGGGGCGCGGCAGGATTATCTTGTTTAGGCTTATTCTTCAAGTCGTACCTCCCTTAGAGGTAGTTGTGCCTCATGGTCCCCGCGGGGTACGCAAACGAGGACTTGGCCTGCCAATCCACGTGCTCAGCCTCTCACGGCCACCACGAGCACATCTCCTGTGAAGACGATATTATAACATTTTCATTTTTATGCCTAGGGTGACACAAGGTGTGAGTACACTCTCACAAACCCGGGCCACTGCCCAAAGACTCCAACCGAGTCCCAAACCTCAACAGGTCAAAAGTGTCATACCCTACAGTGCTTTCAGTTCTTTCCAGGAGTATGTCACATCAAGTACAAAACACACCTCTGGTGCGTCGTATATCCATTGATATACGAATGTGAGCCAAAACAAGAAGTACTCGACGGACCTGAACGGGTGACATACGTGTCATGATGTGCCACGTGCATAAACCACACATTATCACGATTTGGAACACATATTCATAGAGGCACAAATCTGAGCGATAACAGGCTCAAAATATATATATATCAACACGTTCGTACGACAACCATTGTCCAAAGCTTTAAGCGCGGGTCTCCCAAATACACATATTTTCGCCGCCCTACGTCGGCTCCAACACTTAGCGAAACCATTCGCTTAGGGAAGACCGTAGTGTAGACACTGATGAGTGTCGAGAAAGGTTCTTAAAGTAACCCCATGTGTACGGGGATTACGTCAATACATCCATGAGGTGCCACCGCACTAGCAAAACTCAAATAAGTCAAAACGACGGTTTTCTGCTGAAAACGTCGAAAGACCCAATACTTGGGAAACGTAATAAGGTACATGAGCAGCGTACCGCTCGCCACACTATACCCCTTTCCAAACTCACCACGATGTGGCAGCGAAGGCTAAGGTGGTCATTCTGGACCACTGACGTGACGGCAAGGGTATGATGGCACAATGTGTGCCGAAATGCCAAAAGGCTAATCGTAGCCCACCAGGCCCTATAGGCAGTTCCGAACCATGCACCGTTAGTGCCAAGTGTACAAAACGGCTGTTTGGACATCATACACGTGCTACAAGGAGTCTATTAGTGACTCTCTATCGGTTTTGCCTTCACGCGTGCATTTTCGTGCTTTTTGAAATGGCGGCAAGTGGAAATCGCATATATAGGTAGTCTAGGCCTGTCGTCCCAAACTCATAGGGCTGTGACAGCCACCAACACGAGCTTCACTAAGCTCTACACGAGGCTACTGGGTGGGTGCAGCAGGTCATGCAACCACCTAGTGGTTGGCTAAGCTTTGCGGGCGCCCTTAGCACCCGCTGCCACCATAAGGCTCCCACCGGGGTCGTTTGGGCAGCCTGGTCTGCTGGACCAGACCCGGACCTACCTTGGTATGACCTATGTGTCAGACCCTAGGCTGCTAAGGCAGCAGCCTGCAATGGGCCGCGAGCAGCCTGCACCATGGGGTGCAGCTAGGGTGCGGTTGGAAGGCGACGGCCAGCGACCAGCTGGTCTGGTCCACGTTGGACCAGACCCTGCCGGGTCTAGGAGGGAACCTCCTTGGCCAAGGGACAGCCAGCAGCAAGGCTGCGGCCTGCTGGCTGCTGGGGCGTGTCCCAACGAAAAGGGTGCTCCGGGTGTAAAGCACACCCGGTTACCCAAAACCATGGGCGTCCCGTGTGGCGGCCCTTCCCCATATGATTGGGGAAGTCCCAATAGGTGGGTCCGAACCCCGAAGTGGGTCAGACCACCCTGCCATACCGAACGCTGCAGAGGTTGCAGCGGGACACGGCGAGTCCCGATCGATCTCTTTCTTCTTTTTTTTTTTATACATATATATATATAGTTATATAGTTATTTACATGGCCCAAAAATAGCCTGAAAGATGACCCGATTTGGGGTCCGTCCGCACCAAAATAGCAAAAACTTCAAACACGGAACTCGTAGATCCGCGTCTCCGCTTCGCACAGACACCAAGATCACTCTGATCCGACCATCGGTCTGGAAAAGGGCGCTGTGTTACCAGACAGTGTCTGGAACTTTCTGGACCACTGTCAAAACCCTGTCAGTCTGCTAAAACCTGACTTTTTGAAGGGTTTACAAAACGAATCAGGGAAAATTTTCAACATCGAAGTCGTAGATAATCATTTTACCTTTCCGAAAAGTTATAACATGAAAGATTTCGACAAACGGTTTGAGAAATACCACCGGATTACCAGACGATGTTCAGGACTTCCTGTACACTGACAGAAGTTCTGAACGTCTGCTAAAAACGAGGCTTTTTAGGGATGATTGAAGACCGAACCAGTGAAAACTGTAAACATGTAAGTTGAAGAACATTGTTTCCCCTTTCCGAAAAGTCCAAGATCGCTCCATTCGGACCAGTATCGAGTGAGATACGGTCTTTTGAGCAGAGGAGACTCCGGAGCTCCAGAACTCCGAAATCGCCTGAGGATAGTTCCATTGCGTGGAACGTCCGGTGTGTGTGTGTTTATCACAGCGATGTGTCGATCCCCCTAAGACGCACCCACACCCATACAAGTTTCATGTATTAAAAGAAAAGGAAAATCTCAGACCAACCTTAACAATTTTCTTCATGCATTTTTTTTTTCAAAGGAAAATGGATTGTAAAGTGGAAGCTCTTCACCTTCGGGGTTTTCCGGCGTAGGGACGGAGATGGTTCCGGCGTGGTGGTGCTGGTGCCCTCACTTGCACTCTCTCAGCCACACTCACCTCACTCTCTACACTCTCTTCACTCTCACACTTGAGAGAGGAGGGGAAAATGGAAGGATGGAGGGAGAGGGTTGAGGAGGAGGAAGAGAGAAATGAATTTCTCTCTCCTCCCTCCCTTAAATAGCCACTCCAAGAGATGGAGGGCTGGGATTAGAGGGGAGGAGATGGAGGGCTCTCCTCCCACACGCCCCCCCCTTCCTTTAGGTGCTATAAGGCTAGCCCAAGGGGATTTGACCCCCTTCATGATGGGCCTAGCTCAAGGGTGTACAACCCTTGAGCCTAGCCCACAACTACTCTCCCTAAATTAGGGAGAGTAGGTCTCCCCATAGACCACCTTTTGACCCTAAGGTCAAACCCCTTTTTAAAATCAAATCAACCCCTTTTTTTTTGTTTTTGTTTTTTTGACATGATGGGCTGGAGCTACCCCCCCGTAAGGGGCGCCCCCCTCCAGCCCAATAGCCGTTGGGTTTTGGGCTACTACTTGTGGTAATGCCAAAACCCAACCCCAACTTTTGAAAATTCATGCTTTTCAAAAATGCTATTTAAATACTATTTTTTTTTATTATTATTGTTTTATTATTATTATTTTTTTTTTAAAAGTAGCATGGGCTGGGCTCATGCTCACGTGGGCCCCATGCTAACTACCTTTTCCAAATTCCAAATTAGGTCTTGGAGATTTTTGAAAAAAGTCTCTTCTAACTTTACAAAAATCAAATTTTAATATCTCATAAAACCTTAGTAAATTTTTCATTTAAAAGCTAGTTTTCAAACTTTTAAGAAATTTCATTTCAAACCTTACCCTTTTGAATTAAAACTTAAGTTTTAAGCTTATTTACTTAGGCTTTCCATTCTGACAAATTCACTCTCGTCGTGACTCGTATTTACCGATATACCCGTTTCGCCCTACTACCAGAAATATTTCCTAGTTTAGGTTTCCAATTCGGGATGAACCTACTTAGATGAGTTATAAATCTAGTCTAGGGATATCGGACCTTAGTTCGCCAAGGTCGTCCTTAATTGCTTCGTAAATCGAATCTTACGCGATTAAGACTTCGTATTGCTATATTAGCACAATCACGAAAAATTCTTGCGACAAAGCAAGAGTAACAAATAATGAAGCACATGCCAATACAAAATATCTCAGAAATATCGTGGTTCTTACATCCTTCCCTCCTAAAAAGGGATTTCGTCCGCGAAATCACGAACGCTAGGCCACAAAAAGATCAGGGTATTTCTCCCTCATGCTGGCCTCCGGCTCCCATGTGCATTCTTCAATGCCATGGTGTTGCCACCGTACCTTAACCAACGGAATGGTCTTGGTACGCAGAACCTGATCACGACGATCGATGATCTCAACAGGCCTCTCGGCCACAGTTAAGTCCTCTTGTACCTCGACATCTTCGTATCGGATGACGTGCGATGGGTCCGGAATGTACTTCCTCAACATCGACACGTGAAAAACATTATGAATTTGAGCATACCGCTGCGGTAGCTCAATACGATAGGCTGCTCCACCGATCCTCTCGAGGATCCTGAACGGCCCAACATATCTAGGACTCAACTTTCCCTTCTTTCCGAAACGAAAAACGCTCTTCGTCGGTGATACTTTCACGAAAACCATGTCGTCCACATCAAACTGAAGCTCTCGCCGCCTCTTATCGGCATAGCTCTTCTGTCTGTCCTGAGCTGCCTTTAGACGTTCTCGGATCTTCTGCACTTGCTGAGTGTAGTGCTGAAGAACAATCGGCGATTCACTGGATCGATCGCTGATATCGTCCCAATATGACGGTGATCGGCAAGGTCTCCCATACAAAGCCTCGTACGGAGCCATACCGATACTAGCATGATAACTATTGTTGTAGGCAAACTCGACCAAACACAAGTGTGAATCCCATTCACCCTTCCAGTCGAGCATACACGCCCGCAACATATCTTCTAGTGTCTGAATCGTCCTCTCTGACTGGCCATCAGTCTGAGGGTGAAAGGCTGTACTGAACTTTAACTTTGTTCCCAAAGCTGACTACAACTGTCCCCACAGTCGCGACGTGAATCTGGGATCACGATTTGAAATGATAGATGTAGGTACGCCATGTAACCGTACAATCTCCTGCATATACAAGTCTGCTAAGCTCTCAAGCGGCTGACTAATCCGGATAGGTAAGAAGTGAGCAGACTTGGTGAGTCTGTCCACAATCACCCATATCGTATCGTGCTTTCTCCTGGTTCGCGGTAAACCTACCACGAAATCCATCGTGATATCCTCCCATTTCCACTGAGGAATCTCAATCCTCTGCATGGAACCACCGGGACGTTGGTGCTCGATCTTGATTCGCTGACAAGTCAAACACCTCGAAACATACGCTGCGACTTCACGCTTCATCCCGTTCCACCAATACCGTCGTTGAAGATCCTTAAACATCTTAGTATCACCAGGATGGATGGTGTACTTCGACAGATGTGCCTCATCAAGAATCTCCTTCCTCAACTCAGGGGCATTTGGCACCCAAAGTCGATCCTTCATGCGGATACAACCGCTGTCATCAATACGAAAGACTGAGCCGTCTTCACGAGCTCGGTCAACAAACTTCTGATACTGAGCGTTCTGCTTCTGCGCCTCGATAACTTTAGGCAAGAACTCTGACCGAATGGCCAACCCCGACAATCTAATCGTTCCGCTTTCGACTGCAAATGGCTTCCAAGCCACAAAATCTTCGATCAACTTCTGGCTCCACACAAGACTAGCTAGAACACTGCTCGATTTGCGGCTAAGCGCATCTGCCACGACGTTCGCCTTACCAGGGTGGTAAGACAATGTAAACTCATAATCCTTGATAAACTCGAGCCAACGACGTTGTCTCATATTTAGCTCCTTCTGGGAAAATAAAGACTTGAGACTCTTATGGTCAGAAAAGACCTCAAACGTATCTCCGTACAGATAATGTCGCCATGACTTCAAGGCGAACACCACTGCTGCTAACTCCAAGTCATGAGTCGGATAGTTCCTTTCGTGAATCTTCAGCTGTCGCGAAGCATATGCAATAACACGACCATGCTGCATGAGCACGCATCCCAGGCCTGTACCTGAAGCGTCTGTGTACACCACAAAACCGCCTCTACCAGAAGGTAAAGCTAACACCGGAGAGGTAGTCAGCTTCGTCTTCAGGATCTGGAAACTCTCTTCACAAGAGTCGGTCCACTCGAACTTGATTCCTTTACGCAAAAGCTTCGTCAAAGGAAGCGCGATCCTGGAGAAGTCCTGAATGAAACGTCGGTAGTAACCAGCTAACCCGAGAAAACTACGGATATCGGTAACAGACTGCGGCTGCTTCCAGTCCAACACCGCTTCGACCTTTGCTGGATCAACTGACACACCATCACTGGATATCACATGACCCAAAAACATAACTCGTCGAAGCCAAAACTCGCACTTGGAGAACTTGGCGAACAATCTGTGCTCCCGAAGTACTCCCAACACGATACACAGATGCTCTCGGTGCTGCTCAGGGGTCTCTGAGTAGATCAAGATGTCATCGATGAATACGATCACGAACGTGTCCACGAATGGACGGAAAATACGATTCATCAGATCCATGAATGCTGCTGGTGCATTCGTGAGCCCAAAAGGCATCACAACGAACTCGTACAACCCGTACCTAGTTCGAAAAGTTGTCTTTGAGACATCTTCTTCTCTGATCCGGAGTTGATGATAACCCGATCTGAGGTCGATCTTCGAGAATATCTTCGCCCTCTGCAACTGGTCAAAGAGATCTTCTATTCTCGACAACGGATACTTATTCTTAATCGTTGCTTGGTTGAGCATTCTGTAATCAATGCACAACCTCAGGGATCCGTCTTTCTTCTTCACGAACAACACAGGTGCACCCCACGGCGATGCACTGTTTCTGATAAATCCTTGCTCCATCAACTCTCCCAACTGACGCTTCAGTTCTTCGAGTTCTGCTGGAGCCATACGATACGGTGCCTTTGAGATCGGAGTTGTTCCAAGCAACAACTCAATACAAAATTCGATCTCACGCTTCGGAGGTAATCCAGGCAATTCCTCAGGAAACACATCGGGGAACTCCCGAACTACGTCAAGATCCTCAATAGGGGTTAACACCGAGTCAACTGGGGCGATACTGACCAAGAAAGCAGTACCCCCATTCCGCAAATACTTCTGAACTTTAAATGACGAAATCATACGACTATCTCGAATAGGTCGATCAAGGCTGATCTCCAAAACTGGACGATCAGGAGGGTACAGAACCACCTTGCTCTCTCTGCACAAAACTTGAGCATGATACTCAAATAACCAATCCATGCCTAGAATGACATCAAACTCCGTCATGTCTAGCAGGATTAAGTCAGCTGGCAAGCTCTGACTTGCCACTGACACCTCTATGCTCGGAATGTACAAAGTACACAAGGACTGATTACCCGTCGGTGTACGCACTTCTAATGGGTATTTCAGCAACACAGCAGTCATAGGCAAGGAACTAGCAAATCTAGAAGCTATAAACGAATGCGAAGCACCACAGTCGAACAGAGTAAAAGCTGCATGACCAGCGACTGGAATAGTACCTTGGACCAACTCTCCTTTGGTCACTTGCTCGATAGTGGCTGCGTAGGCACGCCCTGCCACTGTCTTCTAATTACCCGTCTTCTGCTGAGAAGATTGCTGCGGCGGGTACGATTGCTGCAGCTGCTGAGGAGGTCGCTGAGGTGCTGGCTGCGACGTTCCTGGTGTATTCCTCCTTAGATCATCGGACTGCTTCTTCCGACAATCCCTGATGTAGTGGCCCATCTTGCCACAATAGATACATCCTCCGACGTCACGAGGACAAGGTCGGCCTGGGTGATCCATACGACACTTCGGGCATCCCGATGTCGCCACTACCTGATTCTGCTGCTGCTGCTGACGATTCTGTTGCTGACAGTTGTTGTTGTTCTGATGGTTCCTCTTTACTGGCGGGGCAGACTTCTTTCCACCCGAGTTCTGCTGATAGGATCTCTTCTTAGGCCAACTCTTTTGGCCTATCTACTGCGGTTTCCCTCTGGACTGTGGAGTCTTCTGGGATTCTATCCATTCCTGCTCCAGGAGTATAGCCGTCTCCAGGGCTTCCTCAAGAGTCGAGGGAGCGCGTGTGATCACTCTCAGACGCAGTGCTAACTTCAAACCGCGAGCGAACTTCATCGCTCGTTCCTTCTCGGTCACGTATACATGCGGACAGAAGCGCTCTAGGCTTCTGAACTTCGTGATGTAGTCCGCCAAAGTACAGTTCCCCTGTTGAAGGTTGAGGAACTCCTGCATCTTCCGACTGCGCTCGTGGGTCGGGAAGTAGGCCGCGTAGAAAACCTCCACGAACTGCTCCCACGAAACGGCTCTGCCCGTAAACCGGACATCCCAGGTGGTCGCCCACCACCTTTCGGCATCCTTCCGGAGCCGATACTTGCCAAAATCCACCTTTCGGTCATCACTGACCTGCAGCACACGAAAGATTCTCTCGATCTCTCGTATCCAGTCCTCGGCTGCCTCAGGAGAAGACTTCCCATCGAATGACGGAGGGTTCATAGCCATGAACTGCTTGTAGGGTACGACTGTCGCTACTAACACCGGGGAAGGAGTAGGAACAGGAGTCTCTCGTCCCTGAGAGGCTTGCATGTTCTCCCCCATGGCACGCATGGCCTCAGCCTGCCTGCCTACAACCTCTGTCAGGTTGTTCAAGGTGTCCATGATGTTGTTGCAACGTTCACGCCAAGCCATCTTGACAACAATGAGACTCGTATAAGCAAAGAGTAGATACCAAAACAAAATTTCATTATACGATCAAAGATGCATACATATATGTAGTACAAGCCAAAATTACCCTCTATAACAGGGTTACATGATACATTCCTCCGTAACAACCGCAGACACTGACTCAGTGTCCTAACAAAACATTCATATCGGTGCGACCGCTCTCACTTCCTACTGGTGTAGAGGTCGCGGTATCTGTTCCGGTTCCCGCACCGTCTTCGCTTCGGACAAGGAGTTGAAGAAGGTGTGCACTTGGGTAAACCTGATGGAGTATGCACCCCTTCCACTGGGTCAGCTGCCAGGTCTTCCAATTTACGCTGACACTCAACCTCAATATGCCCTTTAAGGCCACAACAAAAGCAGTGACACCATTCCCGTGGGCAAATCTGCCCCTCATGGCAGACTTTACATCTTTCACACGGAGGTGCCGGAGGTGCCATCATCTGAACACCTCGTGCCAAATGCTTCACAGCATGATCTAGGGACCTTACGCCCTGACTTAGGTCACGTACTGCTTCTAGGATCATTTCGTACCTTGGGTCTGACGACATCTATCAAACCACATTCGAAGCATGCATATGTATAAACTAAGTAGCACAAGAAACAACGATAATCAACATAATTAACCGAGCCAAACATACTTACAGTGCAATGAACGATGCACGCAAAAGTCTTGGACCACACTTAAAGCTGCTCTGATACCAATCTCTGTGACGCCCCAAAACCCCGACCTTGTAAAAACCTTTGGTTTTTGAGCAATTTTTTTTTTTTGAAAGGATTTAAAACGAATAGCGGAAGTACAAAGGGGTAAGCAAAGGCCGCAAGTCTGAGTGGGCCACAGTAAAAGATACAAACCACATATCCATTCCCATTACATATAATATCAGAGTTTTACAAAATGAGACTAAAAACACCCATACAAAGAGTCTCTCCCAAAATGAGAGGAAAACTCCCCTCAAACCCCAAAACAAGACACGGACCAAGATCTGCAGCTAAGTGTGGGTCTCAAGTCTCCAATCGTACACCGTCGCATCGCCACTGCGCCTACTCATCACCTGTATCCCCATAAAATGGGGTCAGAACTCTTGCGAGTTGGTGAAGAACAACAACATTGTATATCCATTTTATCAAGAAAAGGCACATATCATGCAATAGGTAAAATGACAGATATATGTGCGAGTGTCAGGTAAGTGCTCGTGCTAGAAGACTGTAAAACTACAAGTAAGTAGCAGTGCAACAACTGAAACAGAGCAGCAACTAACCAATAAGGTACAACAGTCTAATAGAAGTGCAAGCAGTGCTAAAGTAAGCAAGTAACCAACTACTATACGTCAGTCTGTTTGGTTAGTCTTTATGTTCTTCTTTTTAACCTCCTTCGGGTACGCGAAGGAAAAACCCTCGAGTTCTGTGAGACATGCACCCGACGTCTGTTATTAAATTTCTAGTGTGGTAACCGGGGATGCTACAGAACAAGAAAAACCACCTGCGGGCGACACGCAGCCAGGAGAAACCTTTCGCAAGGGCAAAGGATTGCAATCCGTACTACTGCAGTAGCAAAGGTCCCTGTGGAGGGCAACCTTGACCTCCCTAACTCCGAGTGACTGGAGGTCAGAGGGCACATCGGCTACTCAAAAGAACAGGTCGTAGTAACGACACGTCACTTGGGGCTGTACCATTCACCCTCTCCCTGGGTGACCAAATTTGTGAATGGGGCGCGGCAGGATTATCTTGTTTAGGCTTATTCTTCAAGTCATACCTCCCTTCGAGGTAGTTGTGCCTCATGGTCCCCGCGGGGTACGCAAACGAGGACTTGGCCTGCCCATCCACGTGCTCAGCCTCTCACGGCCACCACGAGCACATCGCCTGTGAAGACGATATTATAACATTTTCATTTTTATGCCTAGGGTGACACAAGGTGTGAGTACACTCTCACAAACCCGGGCCACTGCCCGAAGACTCCAACCGAGTCCCAAACCTCAACAGGTCAAAAGTGTCATACCCTACAGTGCTTTCAGTTCTTTCCAGGAGTATGTCACATCGAGTACAAAACACACCTCTGGTGTGTCGTATATCCATTGATATACGAATGTGAGCCAAAACAAGAAGTACTCAACGGACCTGAACGGGTGACATACGTGTCATGATGTGCCACGTGCATAAACCACACATTATCACGATTTGAAACACATATTCATAGAGGCACAAATCTGAGCGATAACAGGCTCAAAATATATATATATATATATATCAACACGTTCGTACGACAACCATTGTCCAAAGCTTTAAGCACAGGTCTCCCAAATACACATATTTTCGCCGCCCTACGTCGGCTCCAACACTTAGCGAAACCATTCGCTTAGGGAAGACCGTAGTGTAGACACTGATGAGTGTCGAGAAAGGTTCTTAAAGTAACCCCATGTGTACGGGGATTACGTCAATACATCCGTGAGGTGCCACCGCACTAGCAAAACTCAAATAAGTCAAAACGACGGTTTTCTGCTGAAAACGTCGAAAGACCCAATACTTGGGAAACGTAATAAGGTACATGGGCAGCGTACCGCTCGCCACACTATACCCCTTTCCAAACTCACCACGATGTGGCAGCGAAGGCTAAGGTGGTCATTCTGGACCACTGACGTGACGGCAAGGGTATGATGGCACAATGTGTGCCGAAATGCCAAAAGGCTAATCGTAGCCCACCAGGCCCTATAGGCAGTTCCGAACCATGCACCGTTAGTGCCAAGTGTACAAAACGGCTGTTTGGACATCATACACGTGCTACAAGGAGTCTATTAGTGACTCTCTATCGGTTTTGCCTTCATGCATGCATTTTCGTGCTTTTTGAAATGGCGGCAAGTGGAAATCGCATATATAGGTAGTCTAGGCCTGTCGTCCCAAACTCATAGGGCTGTGACAGCCACCAACACGAGCTTCACTAAGCTCTACACGAGGCTACTGGGTGGGTGCAGCAGGTCACGCAACCACCTAGTGGTTGGCTAAGCTTTGCGGGCGCCCTTAGCACCCGCTGCCACCATAAGGCTCCCACCGGGGTCGTTTGGGCAGCCTGGTCTGCTGGACCAGACCCGGACCTACCTTGGTATGACCTATGTGTCAGACCCTAGGCTGCTAAGGCAGCAGCCTGCAATGGGCCGCGAGCAGCCTGCACCATGGGGTGCAGCTAGGGTGCGGTTGGAAGGCGACGGCCAGCGACCAGCTGGTCTGGTCCACGTTGGACCAGACCCTGCCGGGTCTAGGAGGGAACCTCCTTGGCCAAGGGACAGCCAGCAGCAAGGCTGCGGCCTGCTGGCTGCTGGGGCGTGTCCCAACGAAAAGGGTGCTCCGGGTGTAAAGCACACCCGGTTACCCAAAACCATGGGCGTCCCGTGTGGCGGCCCTTCCCCATATGATTGGGAAAGTCCCAATAGGTGGGTCCGAACCCCGAAGTGGGTCAGACCACCCTGCCATACCGAACGCTGCAGAGGTTGCAGCGGGACACGGCGAGTCCCGATCGATCTCTTTCTTCTTCTTTTTTTTTTATACATATATATATAGTTATATAGTTATTTACATGGCCCAAAAATAGCCTGAAAGATGACCCGATTTGGGGTCCGTCCGCACCAAAATAGCAAAAACTTCAAACACGGAACTCGTAGATCCGCGTCTCAGCTTCGCACAGACACCAAGATCACTCTGAACCGACCATCGGTCTGGAAAAGGGGGCTGTGTTACCAGACAGTGTCTGGAACTTTCTGGACCACTGTCAAAACCCTGTCAGTCTGCTAAAACCTGACTTTTTGAAGGGTTTACAAAACTAATCAGGAAACATTTCCAACATCGAAGTCGTAGATAATCATTTTACCTTTCCGAAAAGTTATAACATGAAAGATTTCGACAAACGGTTTGAGAAATACCAGCGGATTACCAGACGATGTTCAGGACTTCCTGTACACTGACAGAAGTTCTGAACGTCTGCTAAAAACGAGGCTTTTTAGGGATGATTGAATACCAAACCAGTGAAAACTGTAAACATGTAAGTTGAAGAACATTGTTTCCCCTTTCCGAAAAATCCAAGATCGCTCCATTCGGACCAGTATCGAGTGAGATACGGTCTTTTGAGCAGAGGAGACTCCGGAGCTCCAGAACTCCGAAATCGCCTGAGGATAGTTCCATTGCGTGGAACGTCCGGTGTGTGTGTGTTTATCACAGCGATGTGTCGATCCCCCTAAGACGCACCCACACCCATACAAGTTTCATGTATTAAAAGAAAAGGAAAATCTCAGACCAACCTTAACAATTTTCTTCATGCATTTTTTTTTTCAAAGGAAAATGGATTGTAAAGTGGAAGCTCTTCACCTTCGGGGTTTTCCGGCGTAGGGACGGAGATGGTTCCGGCGTGGTGGTGCTGGTGCCCTCACTTGCACTCTCTCAGCCACACTCACCTCACTCTCTACACTCTCTTCACTCTCACACTTGAGAGAGGAGGGGAAAATGGAAGGATGGAGGGAGAGGGTTGAGGAGGAGGAAGAGAGAAATGAATTTCTCTCTCCTCCCTCCCTTAAATAGCCACTCCAAGAGATGGAGGGCTGGGATTAGAGGGGAGGAGATGGAGGGCTCTCCTCCCACACGCCCCCCCCTTCCTTTAGGTGCTATAAGGCTAGCCCAAGGGGATTTGACCCCCTTCATGATGGGCCTAGCTCAAGGGTGTACAACCCTTGAGCCTAGCCCACAACTACTCTCCCTAAATTAGGGAGAGTAGGTCTCCCCATAGACCACCTTTTGACCCTAAGGTCAAACCCCTTTTTAAAATCAAATCAACCCCTTTTTTTTTTTTTTTTTTTTTGACATGATGGGCTGGAGCTACCCCCCCCTAAGGGGCGCCCCCCTCCAGCCCAATAGCCGTTGGGTTTTGGGCTACTACTTGTGGTAATGCCAAAACCCAACCCCAACTTTTGAAAATTCATGCTTTTCAAAAATGCTATTTAAATACCATTTTTTTTTATTATTATTGTTTTATTATTATTATTTTTTTTTTAAAAGTAGCATGGGCTGGGCTCATGCTCACGTGGGCCCCATGCTAACTACCTTTTCCAAATTCCAAATTAGGTCTTGGAGATTTTTGAAAAAAGTCTCTTCTAACTTTACAAAAATCAAATTTTAATATCTCATAAAACCTTAGTAAGTTTTTCATTTAAAAGCTAGTTTTCAAACTTTTAAGAAATTTCATTTCAAACCTTACCCTTTTGAATTAAAACTTAAGTTTTAAGCTTATTTACTTAGGCTTTCCATTCTGACAAATTCACTCTCGTCGTGACTCGTATTTACCGATATACCCGTTTCGCCCTACTACCAGAAATATTTCCTAGTTTAGGTTTCCAATTCGGGATGAACCTACTTAGATGAGTTATAAATCTAGTCTAGGGATATCGGACCTTAGTTCGCCAAGGTCGTCCTTAATTGCTTCGTAAATCGAATCTTACGCGATTAAGACTTCGTATTGCTATATTAGCACAATCACGAAAAATTCTTGCGACAAAGCAAGAGTAACAAATAATGAAGCACATGCCAATACAAAATATCTCAGAAATATCGTGGTTCTTACACTCATAGCTAATAATGACTCTCAACATTTATGGCACATGAGAATGGGTCATGTAAATTCTAAGTACATGTCTAAATTAGCTAAAGATAAGTTAGTACGTGGGTTACCCAAAATATCTTTTAAAAAGAATTATTTTTGTGATGCATGTCAATTAGGAAAACTGTCTAAATCATCTTTTAAATCAAAAAATATCATCTCAAGCAAAAGACCTCTAGAGCTTCTCCACCTGGATCTCTTTGGTCCTTCTAGAGTAGCTAGTCATAATCACAATAAATACGTTTTTGTCATTGTAGATGACTACTCAAGATTTACTTGGGTAATATTTTTGAAAAACAAAAGTGATACGTTTTGTCAATTTGAAATTTTATGTAAAAAATTACAAAATGAAAAATTGTGTTCTATTGTTAAAATCCGTAGTGACCATGGAGGAGAATTTGAAAATGAACTTTTTGTAAATTTTTGTAACTTGCATGGTATTTCTCATAACTTTGCCTTTCCTAGAGCTGCACCTCAAAATGGTGTAGTAGAAAGAAAGAATAGAACCCTTCAGGAATCTGCTAGAACTATGCTGCAACACAATAATCTTGCTAAATCTTTTTGGGCAGAAGCTGTTAATACTGCATGCTACATAACAAATAGAGTTCTCATTAGACCCTTACTAAATAAAACTCCCTATGAACTATTCTATGACAGAACTCCAAGAATAGACTATTTCAAAGTCTTTGGTTGTAAATGTTTTATCCTAAACACAAAAGATAGCCTAGATAAATTTGATGATAAATCTATTGAAGGCATATTTTTAGGATATTCAAGTCATAGTAAAGCATACAGGGTTTTCAATAAGAGTTCTAAGTCTATTGAAGAATCTATGCATGTTAGTTTCTGTGAATCTATTGATCAATCTGTTCATAAGCAAACTAACGATGATGATGTTGAAAGTACAGATTTATTTTTAGATAACACAGCTAAGTCTAATGAAGATGATCATCAAAGAACATTTTTCGATATCAAAGATCATCCTCAAAAGCAGATTTTGGGAGACCTGGCAAAGGGGGTTCAGACTAGAGCTCAGCTAGAACGGATTGCAAATATGGCATTCATTTCTCAACTTGAACCAAAGAAGATTGATGAAGCCATCATCGATGAGTTCTGGATGCTAGTCATGACTGAAGAACTGAATCAATTCCAAAGAAATGAAGTTTGGGATCTTGTACCAAGACCAAAGGATCATCCGATCATTGGGACAAGATGGATCTTCAGAAACAAGCTAGATGAAACAGGTAATGTTATAAGAAACAAAGCCAGACTAGTAGCTCAAGGATACAACCAGGAGGAAGGTATTGATTTTGATAAAACATTTGCTCTTGTTGCTAGACTTGAATCTATTAGAATGTTTTTAGCATATGCAAGCTATATGGATTTCAAATTATATCAAATGGATGTTAAAAGTGCTTTTTTAAATGGTTTTATAAATGAAGAAGTTTATGTAAAACAACCTCCAGGATTTGAAAATGAACAATATCCAGATCATGTTTTCAAACTAAAACGTGCTTTATATGGCCTAAAACAAGCACCTCGTGCTTGGTATGACAGACTCAAAACCTTTCTATTAAAAACTGGTTTTTCTGTAGGCAAAGCAGACTCGACATTATTTGTGAAAATAGTGAATAATCATACCCTAATTATTCAAATATATGTAGACGATATCATCTTTGGATCTACTAACAGCACTCTCTGTGAAGAATTTTCTAAGTCCATGCAGAAGGAATTCGAAATGAGTATGATGGGAGAACTCAACTACTTTCTTGGACTGAATATTAAGCAAACCAAGGATGGAGTTTTCATCAATCAATCTAAGTATGCTTGTGAACTTTTGAAGAGGTTCAACATGAACTCAACTGCTTCAAAAACCACTCCTATGAGCACTACTACTGTTTTGGACAAAGATGAAGATGGTAAGTCTGTGGATACAAAGGTATACCGAGGTATGATAGGATCACTACTATATTTAACTGCTAGCCGTCCAGATATTATGTTCAGTGTTTGCTTGTGTGCTAGATTTCAGTCAAATCCAAAAGAATCACATCTTAAAGCTGTAAAAAGAATAATGAGATATTTAAAAGACACAGTTGATTTTGGATTATTCTATTCAAAATCCTTTATATTTGATTTAATCTCGTACAGCGATGCTGACTTTGCTGGAAGTAAATCTGATAGAAAAAGCACAAGTGGAACATGTCATATGCTAGGGCACTCACTAGTATCATGGTTCAGTAAGAAACAAAACTGTGTATCCTTATCAACTACTGAAGCTGAATACATTGTTGCTAGCTTAGCTTGTACACAAGTTATCTGGATGAAACAAACTTTGAAAGATTTTGGTTTAAATTTTGAAAATACAACTATTTTCTGTGATAATACTAGTGCTATAAACTTATCTAAGAATCCTATTTTACACTCACGAACTAAGCACATTCAAATAAGACACCACTTCTTAAGAGAACAAGTCTTAAACAACATAATTAAACTCGAATTCATACCCACTAATCAACAGTTAGCAGACATTTTCACTAAACCATTGAAACATGAAGACTTTACACGAATTAGAAGAGAACTAGGAATATGCAAACTAAGTGACTTATAAATTAATCACACTTATTATAATACTTCTTATAAGTTTTGTTAAAATCTTATTTTAAAAGCTTTTTTCTTCTTATCGATTTTTGTTAGTCAAACTAGGTTTCCATATTCACGTATACTCTAAACTCTTATAAGACACATTCTTTATGTCTTTCAACTTGTCATCTTTCAAGTACACATCCATAATGACTCCTTGTCCTATCTTCTTTCACTCATATCCATAAGAACTAATTATATTAAAAGCTATCATGACATTGTTCACATCACTCATCTCATAACTCCTTTATTATTTTTTGTCCTTTTGTGAAAACTTCTCTTACGATAAGTTGATTCACCTTCAACATGATAACATATTATTTTATGAGAAATCTTGATTTTCAAATTTTAATCAAAATCGTATGATTATCTTTTTTGGTTCTTTTTACCTTCTTCTAAAGATTTAGTTGCTATGTTTTTACGTATAAATTTTACTATATCATTTGTTATATCATATATTACGTACACTCTATTTTTATCATGTCTTCCTTTCCTCCTATCGAGACACTTCACTAAAACATTAATGCCTTCCATGAAAAATTCAAATGATTATCCTCTCGTACCACCTTTTAAGTTATTATATTTCACGTAAATTTTTACTATATCATCTATTATATCATAACCTAAGAACAATCCATTATCATCTCTTCATGCTTTACATCTTTTACGAAAAAGTATTGTAAATTTCTCTTTTCAAAAACTTGTACTCCACTCGTTAGTACGTTTTGTATCACCTTTTTATCTCTCTCTCTCTCTCTCTACATTATACGAAGTTCCTTTTCATCCGTGACCATGACTCTCATATATTTTATATCTCTCTTTAATCGAGATTCATTAAAACCTTGTCCTTCACTCCACTTTATGTCATACATCTCCTATCCAACTTCAAGTGATTGGTGTCCTTTATGACCACTCTCATTTCTTTACATATCTGTATCACCCTCCTTTATATCTATTCACACTCATTTCACTTATATCAAAATATACACTTCTTAAATAAGAAATTATTGCTTTTCCTCATACTCTCTTGTTTGTTCTATTCCAAACTCCCTCTTCACGATTTTGGAATGCTTTCACATAAAGTAAATTCGTGAAAAAGTTGTTTGTTCTTATTAGGTCGTTATTCACTCTCTATTCTTCATGATCTTCACGAAAATCTTTAAAAACTCTTGAATCATTCTTTCTCTTACGATTAATATGACACTCCATACTCAATTCATGACTCTTCTCACTCTCCAACAAGATTGCCCATAGTAAATTTGTTACATATATAGAAAAATTATTTCGAAACTATGTCCTTCTTAATATCTATACTAATATAATACACTTTCTTCCAAAATTGATTTGATTTGTCATTCACAAGTCTCTTATTTTACAACTCACGCATTTCCTCTTTCAACTAAAATCTAAAAATCCTTCACTTCCAATGTCATTCATTTCTTATCACCATTATTTTTCTTCTTCTATTTATTAGATTGATTCATATCTCATTCCCACAATTTTCTCTATTCTCTTACAAACCTTTACTCTTTCCAAGTCGTTTTTTCTTGCTTGTTCTTTTTAAGCTCTTGCCATGGCTTCCTCCTCCAACACTGCTATCACTGTCGCCGACCTAAGGTATCCTGATCTATTTCACTTCTACAACTCCCTTTGCTCTCGACCAATTCATGAAGGTAAATTGGTCAACTACGACGACTTCGTATTATTTGACCTAGAAAGATCTCTCCCCGAACTCAAACACTTACTAGGATCTTCATCCCAAGTTGCTTACTATCCCGAACTCGTCTGACTCTTCTACACAAATTTTTCTTCTGATCATGAACAAACTACCATCACCACCAAAGTACGCGGACGCCTGATGTTCTTTCATGCTTCCTCATTAGGCAAAATTCTTAACCTTCCTTCCACCGGCATAAACCTAGACAACATAGTACCACTCGAATGATCGGTACTTCGAAAAATTCTTCTCTGCACCAACTGCTCACAACTTCCCTGGCACATGAGGAATCTCCAACCTCATGCTCAACTGCTTGCCCAGATTCTTCTCCACAATATCTATCCCAAGCCTCCACGCAAGGGATTAGTACCAAGAAAAATCTCTCTCCTTCTCTACGCAATTTTTTCTTCTACTCCGATAAACTGGTCTAACATTCTTTTCGACCTTTTTATTCCTTCTCAAAAATTCCAGTCTCTTCTTTTCGGGTGTTTTATAACTCCCATTTTAAAATACTTCATGACAACAATGAGACTCGTATAAGCAAAGAGTAGATACCAAAACAAAATTTCATTATACGATCAAAGATGCATACATATATGTAGTACAAGCCAAAATTACCCTCTATAACAGGGTTACATGATACATTCCTCCGTAACAACCGCAGACACTGACTCAGTGTCCTAACAAAACATTCATATCGGTGCGACCGCTCTCACTTCCGACTGGTGTAGAGGTCGCGGTATCTGTTCCGGTTCCCGCACCGTCTTCGCTTCGGACAAGGAGTTGAAGAAGGTGTGCACTTGGGTAAACCTGATGGAGTATGCACCCCTTCCACTGGGTCAGCTGCCAGGTCTTCCAATTTACGCTGGCACTCAACCTCAATATGCCCTTTAAGGCCACAACGAAAGCAGTGACACCATTCCCGTAGGCAAATCTGCCCCTCATGGCAGACTTTACATCTTTCACACGGAGGTGCCGGAGGTGCCATCATCTGAACACCTCGTGCCAAATGCTTCATAGCATGATCTAGGGACCTTACGCCCTGACTTAGGTCACGTACTGCTTCTAGGATCATTTCGTACCTTGGGTCTGACGACATCTATCAAACCACATTCGAAGCATGCATATGTATAAACTAAGTAGCACAAGAAACAACGATAATCAACATAATTAACCGAGCCAAACATACTTACAGTGCGATGAACGATGCACGCAAAAGTCTTGGACCACACTTAAAGCTGCTCTGATACCAATCTCTGTGACGCCCCAAAACCCCGACCTTGTAAAAACCTTTGGTTTTTGAGCAATTTTTTTTTTTTTGAAAGGATTTAAAACGAATAGCGGAAGTACAAAGGGGTAAGCAAAGGCCGCAAGTCTGAGTGGGCCACAGTAAAAGATACAAACCACATATCCATTCCCATTACATATAATATCAGAGTTTTACAAAATGAGACTAAAAACACCCATACAACGAGTCTCTCCCAAAATGAGAGGAAAACTCCCCTCAAACCCCAAAACAAGACACGGACCAAGATCTGCAGCTAAGTGTGGGTCTCAAGTCTCCAATCGTACACCGTCGCATCGCCACTGCGCCTACTCATCACCTGTATCCCCATAAAACGGGGTCAGAACTCTTGCGAGTTGGTGAAGAACAACAACATTGTATATCCATTTTATCAAGAAAAGGCACATATCATGCAACAGGTAAAATGACAGATATATGTGCGAGTGTCAGGTAAGTGCTCGTGCTAGAAGACTGTAAAACTACAAGTAAGTAGCAGTGCAACAACTGAAACAGAGCAGCAACTAACCAATAAGGTACAACAGTCTAATAGAAGTGCAAGCAGTGCTAAAGTAAGCAAGTAACCAACTACTATACGTCAGTCTGTTTGGTTAGTCTTTATGTTCTTCTTTTTAACCTCCTTCGGGTACGCGAAGGAAAAACCCTCGAGTTCTGTGAGACATTCACCCGGCGTCTGTTATTAAATTTCTAGTGTGGTAACCGGGGATGCTACAGAACAAGAAAAACCACCTGCGGGCGACACGCAGCCAGGAGAAACCTTTCGCAGGGGCAAAGGATTGCAATCCGTACTACTGCAGTAGCAAAGGTCCCTGTGGAGGGCAACCTTGACCTCCCTAACTCCGAGTGACTGGAGGTCAGAGGGCACATCGGCTACTCAAAAGAACAGGTAGTAGTAACGACACGTCACTCGGGGCTGTACCATTCACCCTCTCCCTGGGTGACCAAATTTGTGAATGGGGCGCGGCAGGATTATCTTGTTTAGGCTTATTCTTCAAGTCGTACCTCCCTTCGAGGTAGTTGTGCCTCATGGTCCCCGCGGGGTACGCAAACGAGGACTTGGCCTGCCCATCCACGTGCTCAGCCTCTCACGGCCACCACGAGCACATCGCCTGTGAAGACGATATTATAACATTTTCATTTTTATGCCTAGGGTGACACAAGGTGTGAGTACACTCTCACAAACCCGGGCCACTGCCCGAAGACTCCAACCGAGTCCCAAACCTCAACAGGTCAAAAGTGTCATACCCTACAGTGCTTTCAGTTCTTTCCAGGAGTATGTCACATCGAGTACAAAACACACCTCTGGTGCGTCGTATATCCATTGATATACGAATGTGAGCCAAAACAAGAAGTACTCGACGGACCTGAACGGGTGACATACGTGTCATGATGTGCCACGTGCATAAACCACACATTATCACGATTTGGAACACATATTCATAGAGGCACAAATCTGAGCGATAACAGGCTCAAAATATATATATATATATATATATATATATATATATATATATATATATATCAACACGTTCGTACGACAACCATTGTCCAAAGCTTTAAGCACGGGTCTCCCAAATACACATATTTTCGCCGCCCTACGTCGGCTCCAACACTTAGCGAAACCATTCGCTTAGGAAAGACCGTAGTGTAGACATTGATGAGTGTCGAGAAAGGTTCTTAAAGTAACCCCATGTGTACGGGGATTACGTCAATACATCCGTGAGGTGCCACCGCACTAGCAAAACTCTAATAAGTCAAAACGACGGTTTTCTGCTGAAAACGTCGAAAGACCCAATACTTGGGAAACGTAATAAGGTACATGGGCAGCGTACCGCTCGCCACACTATACCCCTTTCCAAACTCACCACGATGTGGCAGCGAAGGCTAAGGTGTTCATTCTGGACCACTGACGTGACGGCAAGGGTATGATGGCACAATGTGTGCCGAAATGCCAAAAGGCTAATCGTAGCCCACCAGGCCCTATAGGCAGTTCCGAACCATGCACCGTTAGTGCCAAGTGTACAAAACGGCTGTTTGGACATCATACACGTGCTACAAGGAGTCTATTAGTGACTCTCTATCGGTTTTGCCTTCATGCATGCATTTTCGTGCTTTTTGAAATGGCGGCAAGTGGAAATCGCATATATAGGTAGTCTAGGCCTGTCGTCCCAAACTCATAGGGCTGTGACAGCCACCAACACGAGCTTCACTAAGCTCTACACGAGGCTACTGGGTGGGTGCAGCAGGTCACGCAACCACCTAGTGGTTGGCTAAGCTTTGCGGGCGCCCTTAGCACCCGCTGCCACCATAAGGCTCCCACCGGGGTCGTTTGGGCAGCCTGGTCTGCTGGACCAGACCCGGACCTACCTTGGTATGACCTATGTGTCAGACCCTAGGCTGCTAAGGCAGCAGCCTGCAATGGGCCGCGAGCAGCCTGCACCATGGGGTGCAGCTAGGGTGCGGTTGGAAGGCGACGGCCAGCGACCAGCTGGTCTGGTCCACGTTGGACCAGACCCTGCCGGGTCTAGGAGGGAACCTCCTTGGCCAAGGGACAGCCAGCAGCAAGGCTGCGGCCTGCTGGCTGCTGGGGCGTGTCCCAACGAAAATGGTGCTCCGGGTGTAAAGCACACCCGGTTACCCAAAACCATGGGCGTCCTGTGTGGCGGCCCTTCCCCATATGATTGGGAAAGTCCCAATAGGTGGGTCCGAACCCCGAAGTGGGTCAGACCACCCTGCCATACCGAACGCTGCAGAGGTTGCAGCGGGACACGGCGAGTCCCGATCGATCTCTTTCTTCTTTTTTTTTTTTATACATATATATATAGTTATATAGTTATTTACATGGCCCAAAAATAGCCTGAAAGATGACCCAATTTGGGGTCCGTCCGCACCAAAATAGCAAAAACTTCAAACACGGAACTCGTAGATCCGCGTCTCATCTTCGCACAGACACCAAGATCACTCTGATCCGACCATCGGTCTGGAAAAGGGCGCTGTGTTACCAGACAGTGTCTGGAACTTTCTGGACCACTGTCAAAACCCTGTCAGTCTGCTAAAACCTGACTTTTTGAAGGGTTTACAAAACGAATCAGGGAAAATTTCCAACATCGAAGTAGTAGATAATCATTTTACCTTTCCGAAAAGTTATAACATGAAAGATTTCGACAAACAGTTTGAGAAATACCATCGGATTACCAGACGATGTTCAGGACTTCCTGTACACTGACAGAAGTTCTGAACGTCTGCTAAAAACGAGGCTTTTTAGGGATGATTGAATACCGAACCAGTGAAAACTGTAAACATGTAAGTTGAAGAACATTGTTTCCCCTTTCCGAAAAGTCCAAGATCGCTCCATTCGGACCAATATCGAGTGAGATACGGTCTTTTGAGCAGAGGAGACTCCGGAGCTCCAGAACTCCGAAATCGCCTGAGGATAGTTCCATTGCGTGGAACGTCCGGTGTGTGTGTGTTTATCACAGCGATGTGTCGATCCCCCTAAGACGCACCCACACCCATACAAGTTTCATGTATTAAAAGAAAAGGAAAATCTCAGACCAACCTTAACAATTTTCTTCATGCATTTTTTTTTTTCAAAGGAAAATGGATTGTAAAGTGGAAGCTCTTCACCTTCGGGGTTTTCCGGCGTAGGGACGGAGATGGTTCCGGCGTGGTGGTGCTGGTGCCCTCACTTGCACTCTCTCAGCCACACTCACCTCACTCTCTACACTCTCTTCACTCTCACACTTGAGAGAGGAGGGGAAAATGGAAGGATGGAGGGAGAGGGTTGAGGAGGAGGAAGAGAGAAATGAATTTCTCTCTCCTCCCTCCCTTAAATAGCCACTCCAAGAGATGGAGGGCTGGGATTAGAGGGGAGGAGATGGAGGGCTCTCCTCCCACACGCCCCCCCCTTCCTTTAGGTGCTATAAGGCTAGCCCAAGGGGATTTGACCCCCTTCATGATGGGCCTAGCTCAAGGGTGTACAACCCTTGAGCCTAGCCCACAACTACTCTCCCTAAATTAGGGAGAGTAGGTCTCCCCATAGACCACCTTTTGACCCTAAGGTCAAACCCCTTTTTAAAATCAAATCAACCCCTTTTTTTGTTTTTGTTTTTTTTGACATGATGGGCTGGAGCTACCCCCCCCTAAGGGGCGCCCCCCTCCAGCCCAATAGCCGTTGGGTTTTGGGCTACTACTTGTGGTAATGCCAAAACCCAACCCCAACTTTTGAAAATTCATGCTTTTCAAAAATGCTATTTAAATACCATTTTTTTTTATTATTATTGTTTTATTATTATTATTTTTTTTTTAAAAGTAGCATGGGCTGGGCTCATGCTCACGTGGGCCCCATGCTAACTACCTTTTCCAAATTCCAAATTAGGTCTTGGAGATTTTTGAAAAAAGTCTCTTCTAACTTTACAAAAATCAAATTTTAATATCTCATAAAACCTTAGTAAATTTTTCATTTAAAAGCTAGGTTTCAAACTTTTAAGAAATTTCATTTCAAACCTTACCCTTTTGAATTAAAACTTAAGTTTTAAGCTTATTTACTTAGGCTTTCCATTCTGACAAATTCACTCTCGTCGTGACTCGTATTTACCGATATACCCGTTTCGCCCTACTACCAAAAATATTTCCTAGTTTAGGTTTCCAATTCGGGATGAACCTACTTAGATGAGTTATAAATCTAGTCTAGGGATATCGGACCTTAGTTCGCCAAGGTCGTCCTTAATTGCTTCGTAAATCGAATCTTACGCGATTAAGACTTCGTATTGCTATATTAGCACAATCACGAAAAATTCTTGCGACAAAGCAAGAGTAACAAATAATGAAGCACATGCCAATACAAAATATCTCAGAAATATCGTGGTTCTTACACTCATAGCTAATAATGACTCTCAACATTTATGGCACATGAGAATGGGTCATGTAAATTCTAAGTACATGTCTAAATTAGCTAAAGATAAGTTAGTACGTGGGTTACCCAAAATATCTTTTAAAAAGAATTATTTTTGTGATGCATGTCAATTAGGAAAACTGTCTAAATCATCTTTTAAATCAAAAAATATCATCTCAAGCAAAAGACCTCTAGAGCTTCTCCACCTGGATCTCTTTGGTCCTTCTAGAGTAGCTAGTCATAATCACAATAAATACGTTTTTGTCATTGTAGATGACTACTCAAGATTTACTTGGGTAATATTTTTGAAAAACAAAAGTGATACGTTTTGTCAATTTGAAATTTTATGTAAAAAATTACAAAATGAAAAATTGTGTTCTATTGTTAAAATCCGTAGTGACCATGGAGGAGAATTTGAAAATGAACTTTTTGTAAATTTTTGTAACTTGCATGGTATTTCTCATAACTTTGCCTTTCCTAGAGCTGCACCTCAAAATGGTGTAGTAGAAAGAAAGAATAGAACCCTTCAGGAATCTGCTAGAACTATACTGCAACACAATAATCTTGCTAAATCTTTTTGGGCAGAAGCTGTTAATACTGCATGCTACATAACAAATAGAGTTCTCATTAGACCCTTACTAAATAAAACTCCCTATGAACTATTCTATGACAGAACTCCAAGAATAGACTATTTCAAAGTCTTTGGTTGTAAATGTTTTATCCTAAACACAAAAGATAGCCTAGATAAATTTGATGATAAATCTATTGAAGGCATATTTTTAGGATATTCAAGTCATAGTAAAGCATACAGGGTTTTCAATAAGAGTTCTAAGTCTATTGAAGAATCTATGCATGTTAGTTTCTGTGAATCTATTGATCAATCTGTTCATAAGCAAACTAACGATGATGATGTTGAAAGTACAGATTTATTTTTAGATAACACAGCTAAGTCTAATGAAGATGATCATCAAAGAACATTTTTCGATATCAAAGATCATCCTCAAAAGCAGATTTTGGGAGACCTGGCAAAGGGGGTTCAGACTAGAGCTCAGCTAGAACGGATTGCAAATATGGCATTCATTTCTCAACTTGAACCAAAGAAGATTGATGAAGCCATCATCGATGAGTTCTGGATGCTAGTCATGACTGAAGAACTGAATCAATTCCAAAGAAATGAAGTTTGGGATCTTGTACCAAGACCAAAGGATCATCCGATCATTGGGACAAGATGGATCTTCAGAAACAAGCTAGATGAAACAGGTAATGTTATAAGAAACAAAGCCAGACTAGTAGCTCAAGGATACAACCAGGAGGAAGGTATTGATTTTGATAAAACATTTGCTCTTGTTGCTAGACTTGAATCTATTAGAATGTTTTTAGCATATGCAAGCTATATGGATTTCAAATTATATCAAATGGATGTTAAAAGTGCTTTTTTAAATGGTTTTATAAATGAAGAAGTTTATGTAAAACAACCTCCAGGATTTGAAAATGAACAATATCCAGATCATGTTTTCAAACTAAAACGTGCTTTATATGGCCTAAAACAAGCACCTCGTGCTTGGTATGACAGACTCAAAACCTTTCTATTAAAAACTGGTTTTTCTGTAGGCAAAGCAGACTCGACATTATTTGTGAAAATAGTGAATAATCATACCCTAATTATTCAAATATATGTAGACGATATCATCTTTGGATCTACTAACAGCACTCTCTGTGAAGAATTTTCTAAGTCCATGCAGAAGGAATTCGAAATGAGTATGATGGGAGAACTCAACTACTTTCTTGGACTGAATATTAAGCAAACCAAGGATGGAGTTTTCATCAATCAATCTAAGTATGCTTGTGAACTTTTGAAGAGGTTCAACATGAACTCAACTGCTTCAAAAACCACTCCTATGAGCACTACTACTGTTTTGGACAAAGATGAAGATGGTAAGTCTGTGGATACAAAGGTATACCGAGGTATGATAGGATCACTACTATATTTAACTGCTAGCCGTCCATATATTATGTTCAGTGTTTGCTTGTGTGCTAGATTTCAGTCAAATCCAAAAGAATCACATCTTAAAGCTGTAAAAAGAATAATGAGATATTTAAAAGACACAGTTGATTTTGGATTATTCTATTCAAAATCCTTTATATTTGATTTAATCTCGTACAGCGATGCTGACTTTGCTGGAAGTAAATCTGATAGAAAAAGCACAAGTGGAACATGTCATATGCTAGGGCACTCACTAGTATCATGGTTCAGTAAGAAACAAAACTGTGTATCCTTATCAACTACTGAAGCTGAATACATTGTTGCTAGCTTAGCTTGTACACAAGTTATCTGGATGAAACAAACTTTGAAAGATTTTGGTTTAAATTTTGAAAATACAACTATTTTCTGTGATAATACTAGTGCTATAAACTTATCTAAGAATCCTATTTTACACTCACGAACTAAGCACATTCAAATAAGACACCACTTCTTAAGAGAACAAGTCTTAAACAACATAATTAAACTCGAATTCATACCCACTAATCAACAGTTAGCAGACATTTTCACTAAACCATTGAAACATGAAGACTTTACACGAATTAGAAGAGAACTAGGAATATGCAAACTAAGTGACTTATAAATTAATCACACTTATTATAATACTTCTTATAAGTTTTGTTAAAATCTTATTTTAAAAGCTTTTTTCTTCTTATCGATTTTTGTTAGTCAAACTAGGTTTCCATATTCACGTATACTCTAAACTCTTATAAGACACATTCTTTATGTCTTTCAACTTGTCATCTTTCAAGTACACATCCATAATGACTCCTTGTCCTATCTTCTTTCACTCATATCCATAAGAACTAATTATATTAAAAGCTATCATGACATTGTTCACATCACTCATCTCATAACTCCTTTATTATTTTTTGTCCTTTTGTGAAAACTTCTCTTACGATAAGTTGATTCACCTTCAACATGATAACATATTATTTTATGAGAAATCTTGATTTTCAAATTTTAATCAAAATCGTATGATTATCTTTTTTGGTTCTTTTTACCTTCTTCTAAAGATTTAGTTGCTATGTTTTTACGTATAAATTTTACTATATCATTTGTTATATCATATATTACGTACACTCTATTTTTATCATGTCTTCCTTTCCTCCTATCGAGACACTTCACTAAAACATTAATGCCTTCCATGAAAAATTCAAATGATTATCCTCTCGTACCACCTTTTAAGTTATTATATTTCACGTAAATTTTTACTATATCATCTATTATATCATAACCTAAGAACAATCCATTATCATCTCTTCATGCTTTACATCTTTTACGAAAAAGTATTGTAAATTTCTCTTTTCAAAAACTTGTACTCCACTCGTTAGTACGTTTTGTATCACCTTTTTATCTCTCTCTCTCTCTCTCTACATTATACGAAGTTCCTTTTCATCCGTGACCATGACTCTCATATATTTTATATCTCTCTTTAATCGAGATTCATTAAAACCTTGTCCTTCACTCCACTTTATGTCATACATCTCCTATCCAACTTCAAGTGATTGGTGTCCTTTATGACCACTCTCATTTCTTTACATATCTGTATCACCCTCCTTTATATCTATTCACACTCATTTCACTTATATCAAAATATACACTTCTTAAATAAGAAATTATTGCTTTTCCTCATACTCTCTTGTTTGTTCTATTCCAAACTCCCTCTTCACGATTTTGGAATGCTTTCACATAAAGTAAATTCGTGAAAAAGTTGTTTGTTCTTATTAGGTCGTTATTCACTCTCTATTCTTCATGATCTTCACGAAAATCTTTAAAAACTCTTGAATCATTCTTTCTCTTACGATTAATATGACACTCCATACTCAATTCATGACTCTTCTCACTCTCCAACAAGATTGCCCATAGTAAATTTGTTACATATATAGAAAAATTATTTCGAAACTATGTCCTTCTTAATATCTATACTAATATAATACACTTTCTTCCAAAATTGATTTGATTTGTCATTCACAAGTCTCTTATTTTACAACTCACGCATTTCCTCTTTCAACTAAAATCTAAAAATCCTTCACTTCCAATGTCATTCATTTCTTATCACCATTATTTTTCTTCTTCTATTTATTAGATTGATTCATATCTCATTCCCACAATTTTCTCTATTCTCTTACAAACCTTTACTCTTTCCAAGTCGTTTTTTCTTGCTTGTTCTTTTTAAGCTCTTGCCATGGCTTCCTCCTCCAACACTGCTATCACTGTCGCCGACCTAAGGTATCCTGATCTATTTCACTTCTACAACTCCCTTTGCTCTCGACCAATTCATGAAGGTAAATTGGTCAACTACGACGACTTCGTATTATTTGACCTAGAAAGATCTCTCCCCGAACTCAAACACTTACTAGGATCTTCATCCCAAGTTGCTTACTATCCCGAACTCGTCTGACTCTTCTACACAAATTTTTCTTCTGATCATGAACAAACTACCATCACCACCAAAGTACGCGGACGCCTGATGTTCTTTCATGCTTCCTCATTAGGCAAAATTCTTAACCTTCCTTCCACCGACATAAACCTAGACAACATAGTACCACTCGAATGATCGGTACTTCGAAAAATTCTTCTCTGCACCAACTGCTCACAACTTCCCTCGCACATGAGGAATCTCCAACCTCATGCTCAACTGCTTGCCCAGATTCTTCTCCACAATATCTATCCCAAGCCTCCACGCAAGGGATTAGTACCAAGAAAAATCTCTCTCCTTCTCTACGCAATTTTTTCTTCTACTCCGATAAACTGGTCTAACATTCTTTTCGACCTTTTTATTCCTTCTCAAAAATTCCAGTCTCTTCTTTTCGGGTGTTTTATAACTCCCATTTTAAAATACTTCATGACAACAATGAGACTCGTATAAGCAAAGAGTAGATACCAAAACAAAATTTCATTATACGATCAAAGATGCATACATATATGTAGTACAAGCCAAAATTACCCTCTATAACAGGGTTACATGATACATTCCTCCGTAACAACCGCAGACACTGACTCAGTGTCCTAACAAAACATTCATATCGGTGCGACCGCTCTCACTTCCTACTGGTGTAGAGGTCGCGGTATCTGTTCCGGTTCCCGCACCGTCTTCGCTTCGGACAAGGAGTTGAAGAAGGTGTGCACTTGGGTAAACCTGATGGAGTATGCACCCCTTCCACTGGGTCAGCTGCCAGGTCTTCCAATTTACGCTGGCACTCAGCCTCAATATGCCCTTTAAGGCCACAACGAAAGCAGTGACACCATTCCCGTGGGCAAATCTGCCCCTCATGGCAGACTTTACATCTTTCACACGGAGGTGCCGGAGGTGCCATCATCTGAACACCTCGTGCCAAATGCTTCACAGCATGATCTAGGGACCTTACGCCCTGACTTAGGTCACGTACTGCTTCTAGGATCATTTCGTACCTTGGGTCTGACGACATCTATCAAACCACATTCGAAGCATGCATATGTATAAACTAAGTAGCACAAGAAACAACGATAATCAACATAATTAATCGAGCCAAACATACTTACAGTGCGATGAACGATGCACGCAAAAGTCTTGGACCACACTTAAAGTTGCTCTGATACCAATCTCTGTGACGCCCCAAAACCCTGACCTTGTAAAAACCTTTGGTTTTTTAGCAATTTTTTTTTTTTTTGAAAGGATTTAAAACGAATAGCGGAAGTACAAAGGGGTAAGCAAAGGCCGCAAGTCTGAGTGGGCCACAGTAAAAGATACAAACCACATATCCATTCCCATTACATATAATATCAGAGTTTTACAAAATGAGACTAAAAACACCCATACAACGAGTCTCTCCCAAAATGAGAGGAAAACTCCCCTCAAACCCCAAAACAAGACACGGACCAAGATCTGCAGCTAAGTGTGGGTCTCAAGTCTCCAATCGTACACCGTCGCATCGCCACTGCGCCTACTCATCACCTGTATCCCCATAAAACGGGGTCAGAACTCTTGCGAGTTGGTGAAGAACAACAACATTGTATATCCATTTTATCAAGAAAAGGCACATATCATGCAACAGGTAAAATGACAGATATATATGTGCGAGTGTCAGGTAAGTGCTCGTGCTAGAAGACTGTAAAACTACAAGTAAGTAGCAGTGCAACAACTGAAACAGAGCAGCAACTAACCAATAAGGTACAACAGTCTAATAGAAGTGCAAGCAGTGCTAAAGTAAGCAAGTAACCAACTACTATACGTCAGTCTGTTTGGTTAGTCTTTATGTTCTTCTTTTTAACCTCCTTCGGGTACGCGAAGGAAAAACCCTCGAGTTCTGTGAGACATTCACCCGGCGTCTGTTATTAAATTTCTAGTGTGGTAACCGGGGATGCTACAGAACAAGAAAAACCACCTGCGGGCGACACGCAGCCAGGAGAAACCTTTCGCAGGGGCAAAGGATTGCAATCCGTACTACTGCAGTAGCAAAGGTCCCTGTGGAGGGCAACCTTGACCTCCCTAACTCCGAGTGACTGGAGGTCAGAGGGCACATCGGCTACTCAAAAGAACAGGTAGTAGTAACGACACGTCACTCGGGGCTGTACCATTCACCCTCTCCCTGGGTGACCAAATTTGTGAATGGGGCGCGGCAGGATTATCTTGTTTAGGCTTATTCTTCAAGTCGTACCTCCCTTCGAGGTAGTTGTGCCTCATGGTCCCCGCGGGGTACGCAAACGAGGACTTGGCCTGCCCATCCACGTGCTCAGCCTCTCACGGCCACCACGAGCACATCGCCTGTGAAGACGATGTTATAACATTTTCATTTTTATGCCTAGGGTGACACAAGGTGTGAGTACACTCTCACAAACCCGGGCCACTGCCCGAAGACTCCAACCGAGTCCCAAACCTCAACAGGTCAAAAGTGTCATACCCTACAGTGCTTTCAGTTCTTTCCAGGAGTATGTCACATCGAGTACAAAACACACCTCTGGTGCGTCGTATATCCATTGATATACGAATGTGAGCCAAAACAAGAAGTACTCGACGGACCTGAACGGGTGACATACGTGTCATGATGTGCCACGTGCATAAACCACACATTATCACGATTTGGAACACATATTCATAGAGGCACAAATCTGAGCGATAACAGGCTCAAAATATATATATATATATATATATATATATATATATATATATATATATATATATATATATATATATATATATATATATATCAACACGTTCGTACGACAACCATTGTCCAAAGCTTTAAGCACGGGTCTCCCAAATACACATATTTTCGCCGCCCTACGTCGGATCCAACAGTTAGCGAAACCATTCGCTTAGGAAAGACCGTAGTGTAGACACTGATGAGTGTCGAGAAAGGTTCTTAAAGTAACCCCATGTGTACGGGGATTACGTCAATACATCCGTGAGGTGCCACCGCACTAGCAAAACTCAAATAAGTCAAAACGATGGTTTTCTGCTGAAAACGTCGAAAGACCCAATACTTGGGAAACGTAATAAGGTACATGGGCAGCGTACCGCTCGCCACACTATACCCCTTTCCAAACTCACCACGATGTGGCAGCGAAGGCTAAAGTGTTCATTCTGGACCACTGACGTGACGGCAAGGGTATGATGGCACAATGTGTGCCGAAATGCCAAAAGGCTAATCGTAGCTCACCAGGCCCTATAGGCAGTTTCGAACCATGCACCGTTAGTGCCAAGTGTACAAAACGGCTGTTTGGACATCATACACGTGCTACAAGGAGTCTATTAGTGACTCTCTATCGGTTTTGCCTTCATGCATGCATTTTCGTGCTTTTTGAAATGGCGGCAAGTGGAAATCGCATATATAGGTAGTCTAGGCCTGTCATCCCAAACTCATAGGGCTGTGACAGCCACCAACACAAGCTTCACTAAGCTCTACACGAGGCTACTGGGTGGGTGCAGCAGGTCACGCAACCACCTAGTGGTTGGCTAAGCTTTGCGGGCGCCCTTAGCACCCGCTGCCACCATAAGGCTCCCACCGGGGTCGTTTGGGCAGCCTGGTCTGCTGGACCAGACCCGGACCTACCTTGGTATGACCTATGTGTCAGACCCTAGGCTGCTAAGGCAGCAGCCTGCAATGGGCCGCGAGCAGCCTGCACCATGGGGTGCAGCTAGGGTGCGGTTGGAAGGCGACGGCCAGCGACCAGCTGGTCTGGTCCACGTTGGACCAGACCCTGCCGGGTCTAGGAGGGAACCTCCTTGGCCAAGGGACAGCCAGCAGCAAGGCTGCGGCCTGCTGGCTGCTGGGGCATGTCCCAACGAAAATGGTGCTCCGGGTGTAAAGCACACCCGGTTACCCAAAACCATGGGCGTCCCGTGTGGCGGCCCTTCCCCATATGATTGGGAAAGTCCCAATAGGTGGGTCCGAACCCCGAAGTGGGTCAGACCACCCTGCCATACCGAACGCTGCAGAGGTTTCAGCGGGACACGGCGAGTCCCGATCGATCTCTTTCTTCTTCTTTTTTTTATACATATATATATAGTTATATAGTTATTTACATGGCCCAAAAATAGCCTGAAAGATGACCCGATTTGGGGTCCGTCCGCACCAAAATAGCAAAAACTTCAAACACGGAACTCGTAGATCCGTGTCTCATCTTCGCACAGACACCAAGATCACTCTGATCCGACCATCGGTCTGGAAAAGGGCGCTGTGTTACCAGACAGTGTCTGGAACTTTCTGGACCACTGTCAAAACCCTGTCAGTCTGCTAAAACCTGACTTTTTGAAGGGTTTACAAAACGAATCAGGGAAAATTTCCAACATCGAAGTAGTACATAATCATTTTACCTTTCCGAAAAGTTATAACATGAAAGATTTCGACAAACGGTTTGAGAAATACCAGCGGATTACCAGACGATGTTCAGGACTTCCTGTACACTGACAGAAGTTCTGAACGTCTGCTAAAAACGAGGCTTTTTAGGGATGATTGAATACCGAACCAGTGAAAACTGTAAACATGTAAGTTGAAGAACATTGTTTCCCCTTTCCGAAAAGTCCAAGATCGCTCCATTCGGACCAATATCGAGTGAGATACGGTCTTTTGAGCAGAGGAGACTCCGGAGCTCCAGAACTCCGAAATCGCCTGAGGATAGTTCCATTGCGTGGAACGTCCGGTGTGTGTGTGTTTATCACAGCGATGTGTCGATCCCCCTAAGACGCACCCACACCCATACAAGTTTCATGTATTAAAAGAAAAGGAAAATCTCAGACCAACCTTAACAATTTTCTTCATGCATTTTTTTTTTTCAAAGGAAAATGGATTGTAAAGTGGAAGCTCTTCACCTTCGGGGTTTTCCGGCGTAGGGACGGAGATGGTTCCGGCGTGGTGGTGCTGGTGCCCTCACTTGCACTCTCTCAGCCACACTCACCTCACTCTCTACACTCTCTTCACTCTCACACTTGAGAGAGGAGGGGAAAATGGAAGGATGGAGGGAGAGGGTTGAGGAGGAGGAAGAGAGAAATGAATTTCTCTCTCCTCCCTCCCTTAAATAGCCACTCCAAGAGATGGAGGGCTGGGATTAGAGGGGAGGAGATGGAGGGCTCTCCTCCCACACACCCCCCCCTTCCTTTAGGTGCTATAAGGCTAGCCCAAGGGGATTTGACCCCCTTCATGATGGGCCTAGCTCAAGGGTGTACAACCCTTGAGCCTAGCCCACAACTACTCTCCCTAAATTAGGGAGAGTAGGTCTCCCCATAGACCACCTTTTGACCCTAAGGTCAAACCCCTTTTTAAAATCAAATCAACCCCTTTTTTTGTTTTTTTTTTTTTTGACATGATGGGCTGGAGCTACCCCCCCCTAAGGGGCGCCCCCCTCCAGCCCAATAGCCGTTGGGTTTTGGGCTACTACTTGTGGTAATGCCAAAACCCAACCCCAACTTTTGAAAATTCATGCTTTTCAAAAATGCTATTTAAATACCATTTTTTTTTATTATTATTGTTTTATTATTATTATTTTTTTTTTAAAAGTAGCATGGGCTGGGCTCATGCTCACGTGGGCCCCATGCTAACTACCTTTTCCAAATTCCAAATTAGGTCTTGGAGATTTTTGAAAAAAGTCTCTTCTAACTTTACAAAAATCAAATTTTAATATCTCATAAAACCTTAGTAAATTTTTCATTTAAAAGCTAGGTTTCAAACTTTTAAGAAATTTCATTTCAAACCTTACCCTTTTGAATTAAAACTTAAGTTTTAAGCTTATTTACTTAGGCTTTCCATTCTGACAAATTCACTCTCGTCGTGACTCGTATTTACCGATATACCCGTTTCGCCCTACTACCAGAAATATTTCCTAGTTTAGGTTTCCAATTCGGGATGAACCTACTTAGATGAGTTATAAATCTAGTCTAGGGATATCGGACCTTAGTTCGCCAAGGTCGTCCTTAATTGCTTCGTAAATCGAATCTTACGCGATTAAGACTTCGTATTGCTATATTAGCACAATCACGAAAAATTCTTGCGACAAAGCAAGAGTAACAAATAATGAAGCACATGCCAATACAAAATATCTCAGAAATATCGTGGTTCTTACACTCATAGCTAATAATGACTCTCAACATTTATGGCACATGAGAATGGGTCATGTAAATTCTAAGTACATGTCTAAATTAGCTAAAGATAAGTTAGTACGTGGGTTACCCAAAATATCTTTTAAAAAGAATTATTTTTGTGATGCATGTCAATTAGGAAAACTGTCTAAATCATCTTTTAAATCAAAAAATATCATCTCAAGCAAAAGACCTCTAGAGCTTCTCCACCTGGATCTCTTTGGTCCTTCTAGAGTAGCTAGTCATAATCACAATAAATACGTTTTTGTCATTGTAGATGACTACTCAAGATTTACTTGGGTAATATTTTTGAAAAACAAAAGTGATACGTTTTGTCAATTTGAAATTTTATGTAAAAAATTACAAAATGAAAAATTGTGTTCTATTGTTAAAATCCGTAGTGACCATGGAGGAGAATTTGAAAATGAACTTTTTGTAAATTTTTGTAACTTGCATGGTATTTCTCATAACTTTGCCTTTCCTAGAGCTGCACCTCAAAATGGTGTAGTAGAAAGAAAGAATAGAACCCTTCAGGAATCTGCTAGAACTATGCTGCAACACAATAATCTTGCTAAATCTTTTTGGGCAGAAGCTGTTAATACTGCATGCTACATAACAAATAGAGTTCTCATTAGACCCTTACTAAATAAAACTCCCTATGAACTATTCTATGACAGAACTCCAAGAATAGACTATTTCAAAGTCTTTGGTTGTAAATGTTTTATCCTAAACACAAAAGATAGCCTAGATAAATTTGATGATAAATCTATTGAAGGCATATTTTTAGGATATTCAAGTCATAGTAAAGCATACAGGGTTTTCAATAAGAGTTCTAAGTCTATTGAAGAATCTATGCATGTTAGTTTCTGTGAATCTATTGATCAATCTGTTCATAAGCAAACTAACGATGATGATGTTGAAAGTACAGATTTATTTTTAGATAACACAGCTAAGTCTAATGAAGATGATCATCAAAGAACATTTTTCGATATCAAAGATCATCCTCAAAAGCAGATTTTGGGAGACCTGGCAAAGGGGGTTCAGACTAGAGCTCAGCTAGAACGGATTGCAAATATGGCATTCATTTCTCAACTTGAACCAAAGAAGATTGATGAAGCCATCATCGATGAGTTCTGGATGCTAGTCATGACTGAAGAACTGAATCAATTCCAAAGAAATGAAGTTTGGGATCTTGTACCAAGACCAAAGGATCATCCGATCATTGGGACAAGATGGATCTTCAGAAACAAGCTAGATGAAACAGGTAATGTTATAAGAAACAAAGCCAGACTAGTAGCTCAAGGATACAACCAGGAGGAAGGTATTGATTTTGATAAAACATTTGCTCTTGTTGCTAGACTTGAATCTATTAGAATGTTTTTAGCATATGCAAGCTATATGGATTTGAAATTATATCAAATGGATGTTAAAAGTGCTTTTTTAAATGGTTTTATAAATGAAGAAGTTTATGTAAAACAACCTCCAGGATTTGAAAATGAACAATATCCAGATCATGTTTTCAAACTAAAACGTGCTTTATATGGCCTAAAACAAGCACCTCGTGCTTGGTATGACAGACTCAAAACCTTTCTATTAAAAACTGGTTTTTTTGTAGGCAAAGCAGACTCGACATTATTTGTGAAAATAGTGAATAATCATACCCTAATTATTCAAATATATGTAGACGATATCATCTTTGGATCTACTAACAGCACTCTCTGTGAAGAATTTTCTAAGTCCATGCAGAAGGAATTCGAAATGAGTATGATGGGAGAACTCAACTACTTTCTTGGACTGAATATTAAGCAAACCAAGGATGGAGTTTTCATCAATCAATCTAAGTATGCTTGTGAACTTTTGAAGAGGTTCAACATGAACTCAACTGCTTCAAAAACCACTCCTATGAGCACTACTACTGTTTTGGACAAAGATGAAGATGGTAAGTCTGTGGATACAAAGGTATACCGAGGTATGATAGGATCACTACTATATTTAACTGCTAGCCGTCCAGATATTATGTTCAGTGTTTGCTTGTGTGCTAGATTTCAGTCAAATCCAAAAGAATCACATCTTAAAGCTGTAAAAAGAATAATGAGATATTTAAAAGACACAGTTGATTTTGGATTATTCTATTCAAAATCCTTTATATTTGATTTAATCTCGTACAGCGATGCTGACTTTGCTGGAAGTAAATCTGATAGAAAAAGCACAAGTGGAACATGTCATATGCTAGGGCACTCACTAGTATCATGGTTCAGTAAGAAACAAAACTGTGTATCCTTATCAACTACTGAAGCTGAATACATTGTTGCTAGCTTAGCTTGTACACAAGTTATCTGGATGAAACAAACTTTGAAAGATTTTGGTTTAAATTTTGAAAATACAACTATTTTCTGTGATAATACTAGTGCTATAAACTTATCTAAGAATCCTATTTTACACTCACGAACTAAGCACATTCAAATAAGACACCACTTCTTAAGAGAACAAGTCTTAAACAACATAATTAAACTCGAATTCATACCCACTAATCAACAGTTAGCAGACATTTTCACTAAACCATTGAAACATGAAGACTTTACACGAATTAGAAGAGAACTAGGAATATGCAAACTAAGTGACTTATAAATTAATCACACTTATTATAATACTTCTTATAAGTTTTGTTAAAATCTTATTTTAAAAGCTTTTTTCTTCTTATCGATTTTTGTTAGTCAAACTAGGTTTCCATATTCACGTATACTCTAAACTCTTATAAGACACATTCTTTATGTCTTTCAACTTGTCATCTTTCAAGTACACATCCATAATGACTCCTTGTCCTATCTTCTTTCACTCATATCCATAAGAACTAATTATATTAAAAGCTATCATGACATTGTTCACATCACTCATCTCATAACTCCTTTATTATTTTTTGTCCTTTTGTGAAAACTTCTCTTACGATAAGTTGATTCACCTTCAACATGATAACATATTATTTTATGAGAAATCTTGATTTTCAAATTTTAATCAAAATCGTATGATTATCTTTTTTGGTTCTTTTTACCTTCTTCTAAAGATTTAGTTGCTATGTTTTTACGTATAAATTTTACTATATCATTTGTTATATCATATATTACGTACACTCTATTTTTATCATGTCTTCCTTTCCTCCTATCGAGACACTTCACTAAAACATTAATGCCTTCCATGAAAAATTCAAATGATTATCCTCTCGTACCACCTTTTAAGTTATTATATTTCACGTAAATTTTTACTATATCATCTATTATATCATAACCTAAGAACAATCCATTATCATCTCTTCATGCTTTACATCTTTTACGAAAAAGTATTGTAAATTTCTCTTTTCAAAAACTTGTACTCCACTCGTTAGTACGTTTTGTATCACCTTTTTATCTCTCTCTCTCTCTCTCTACATTATACGAAGTTCCTTTTCATCCGTGACCATGACTCTCATATATTTTATATCTCTCTTTAATCGAGATTCATTAAAACCTTGTCCTTCACTCCACTTTATGTCATACATCTCCTATCCAACTTCAAGTGATTGGTGTCCTTTATGACCACTCTCATTTCTTTACATATCTGTATCACCCTCCTTTATATCTATTCACACTCATTTCACTTATATCAAAATATACACTTCTTAAATAAGAAATTATTGCTTTTCCTCATACTCTCTTGTTTGTTCTATTCCAAACTCCCTCTTCACGATTTTGGAATGCTTTCACATAAAGTAAATTCGTGAAAAAGTTGTTTGTTCTTATTAGGTCGTTATTCACTCTCTATTCTTCATGATCTTCACGAAAATCTTTAAAAACTCTTGAATCATTCTTTCTCTTACGATTAATATGACACTCCATACTCAATTCATGACTCTTCTCACTCTCCAACAAGATTGCCCATAGTAAATTTGTTACATATATAGAAAAATTATTTCGAAACTATGTCCTTCTTAATATCTATACTAATATAATACACTTTCTTCCAAAATTGATTTGATTTGTCATTCACAAGTCTCTTATTTTACAACTCACGCATTTCCTCTTTCAACTAAAATCTAAAAATCCTTCACTTCCAATGTCATTCATTTCTTATCACCATTATTTTTCTTCTTCTATTTATTAGATTGATTCATATCTCATTCCCACAATTTTCTCTATTCTCTTACAAACCTTTACTCTTTCCAAGTCGTTTTTTCTTGCTTGTTCTTTTTAAGCTCTTGCCATGGCTTCCTCCTCCAACACTGCTATCACTGTCGCCGACCTAAGGTATCCTGATCTATTTCACTTCTACAACTCCCTTTGCTCTCGACCAATTCATGAAGGTAAATTGGTCAACTACGACGACTTCGTATTATTTGACCTAGAAAGATCTCTCCCCGAACTCAAACACTTACTAGGATCTTCATCCCAAGTTGCTTACTATCCCGAACTCGTCTGACTCTTCTACACAAATTTTTCTTCTGATCATGAACAAACTACCATCACCACCAAAGTACGCGGACGCCTGATGTTCTTTCATGCTTCCTCATTAGGCAAAATTCTTAACCTTCCTTCCACCGACATAAACCTAGACAACATAGTACCACTCGAATGATCGGTACTTCGAAAAATTCTTCTCTGCACCAACTGCTCACAACTTCCCTGGCACATGAGGAATCTCCAACCTCATGCTCAACTGCTTGCCCAGATTCTTCTCCACAATATCTATCCCAAGCCTCCACGCAAGGGATTAGTACCAAGAAAAATCTCTCTCCTTCTCTACGCAATTTTTTCTTCTACTCCGATAAACTGGTCTAACATTCTTTTCGACCTTTTTATTCCTTCTCAAAAATTCCAGTCTCTTCTTTTCGGGTGTTTTATAACTCCCATTTTAAAATACTTCATGACAACAATGAGACTCGTATAAGCAAAGAGTAGATACCAAAACAAAATTTCATTATACGATCAAAGATGCATACATATATGTAGTACAAGCCAAAATTACCCTCTATAACAGGGTTACATGATACATTCCTCCGTAACAACCGCAGACACTGACTCAGTGTCCTAACAAAACATTCATATCGGTGCGACCGCTCTCACTTCCTACTGGTGTAGAGGTCGCGGTATCTGTTCCGGTTCCCGCACCGTCTTCGCTTCGGACAAGGAGTTGAAGAAGGTGTGCACTTGGGTAAACCTGATGGAGTATGCACCCCTTCCACTGGGTCAGCTGCCAGGTCTTCCAATTTACGCTGGCACTCAGCCTCAATATGCCCTTTAAGGCCACAACGAAAGCAGTGACACCATTCCCGTGGGCAAATCTGCCCCTCATGGCAGACTTTACATCTTTCACACGGAGGTGCCGGAGGTGCCATCATCTGAACACCTCGTGCCAAATGCTTCACAGCATGATCTAGGGACCTTACGCCCTGACTTAGGTCACGTATTGCTTCTAGGATCATTTCGTACCTTGGGTCTGACGACATCTATCAAACCACATTCGAAGCATGCATATGTATAAACTAAGTAGCACAAGAAACAACGATAATCAACATAATTAACCGAGCCAAACATACTTACAGTGCGATGAACGATGCACGCAAAAGTCTTGGACCACACTTAAAGTTGCTCTGATACCAATCTCTGTGACGCCCCAAAACCCCGACCTTGTAAAAACCTTTGGTTTTTGAGCAATTTTTTTTTTTTTGCAAGGATTTAAAACGAATAGCGGAAGTACAAAGGGGTAAGCAAAGGCCGCAAGTCTGAGTGGGCCACAGTAAAAGATACAAACCACATATCCATTCCCATTACATATAATATCAGAGTTTTACAAAATGAGACTAAAAACACCCATACAACGAGTCTCTCCCAAAATGAGAGGAAAACTCCCCTCAAACCCCAAAACAAGACACGGACCAAGATCTGCAGCTAAGTGTGGGTCTCAAGTCTCCAATCGTACACCGTCGCATCGCCACTACGCCTACTCATCACCTGTATCCCCATAAAACGGGGTCAGAACTCTTGCGAGTTGGTGAAGAACAACAACATTGTATATCCATTTTATCAAGAAAAGGCACATATCATGCAACAGGTAAAATGACAGATATATGTGCGAGTGTCAGGTAAGTGCTCGTGCTAGAAGACTGTAAAACTACAAGTAAGTAGCAGTGCAACAACTGAAACAGAGCAGCAACTAACCAATAAGGTACAACAGTCTAATAGAAGTGCAAGCAGTGCTAAAGTAAGCAAGTAACCAACTACTATACGTCAGTCTGTTTGGTTAGTCTTTATGTTCTTCTTTTTAACCTCCTTCGGGTACGCGAAGGAAAAACCCTCGAGTTCTGTGAGACATTCACCCGGCATCTGTTATTAAATTTCTAGTGTGGTAACCGGGGATGCTACAGAACAAGAAAAACCACCTGCGGGCGACACGCAGCCAGGAGAAACCTTTCGCAGGGGCAAAGGATTGCAATCCGTACTACTGCAGTAGCAAAGGTCCCTGTGGAGGGCAACCTTGACCTCCCTAACTCCGAGTGACTGGAGGTCAGAGGGCACATCGGCTACTCAAAAGAACAGGTAGTAGTAACGACACGTCACTCGGGGCTGTACCATTCACCCTCTCCCTGGGTGACCAAATTTGTGAATGGGGCGCGGCAGGATTATCTTGTTTAGGCTTATTCTTCAAGTCGTACCTCCCTTCGAGGTAGTTGTGCCTCATGGTCCCCGCGGGGTACGCAAACGAGGACTTGGCCTGCCCATCCACGTGCTCAGCCTCTCACGGCCACCACGAGCACATCGCCTGTGAAGACGATATTATAACATTTTCATTTTTATGCCTAGGGTGACACAAGGTGTGAGTACACTCTCACAAACCCGGGCCACTGCCCGAAGACTCCAACCGAGTCCCAAACCTCAACAGGTCAAAAGTGTCATACCCTACAGTGCTTTCAGTTCTTTCCAGGAGTATGTCACATCGAGTACAAAACACACCTCTGGTGCGTCGTATATCCATTGATATACGAATGTGAGCCAAAACAAGAAGTACTCGACGGACCTGAACGGGTGACATACGTGTCATGATGTGCCACGTGCATAAACCACACATTATCACGATTTGGAACACATATTCATAGAGGCACAAATCTGAGCGATAACAGGCTCAATATATATATATATATATATATATATATATATATATATATATATATATATATATATATATATATATATATATATATATATATATATATATATCAACACGTTCGTACAACAACCATTGTCCAAAGCTTTAAGCACGGGTCTCCCAAATACACATATTTTCGCCGCCCTACGTCGGCTCCAACACTTAGCGAAACCATTCGCTTAGGAAAGACCGTAGTGTAGACACTGATGAGTGTCGAGAAAGGTTCTTAAAGTAACCCCATGTGTACGGGGATTACGTCAATACATCCGTGAGGTGCCACCGCACTAGCAAAACTCTAATAAGTCAAAACGACGGTTTTCTGCTGAAAACGTCGAAAGACCCAATACTTGGGAAACGTAATAAGGTACATGGGCAGCGTACCGCTCGCCACACTATACCCCTTTCCAAACTCACCACGATGTGGCAGCGAAGGCTAAGGTGTTCATTCTGGACCACTGACGTGACGGCAAGGGTATGATGGCACAATGTGTGCCGAAATGCCAAAAGGCTAATCGTAGCCCACCAGGCCCTATAGGCAGTTCCAAACCATGCACCGTTAGTGCCAAGTGTACAAAACGGCTGTTTGGACATCATACACGTGCTACAAGGAGTCTATTAGTGACTCTCTATCGGTTTTGCCTTCATGCATGCATTTTCGTGCTTTTTGAAATGGCGGCAAGTGGAAATCGCATATATAGGTAGTCTAGGCCTGTCGTCCCAAACTCATAGGGCTGTGACAGCCACCAACACGAGCTTCACTAAGCTCTACACGAGGCTACTGGGTGGGTGCAGCAGGTCACGCAACCACCTAGTGGTTGGCTAAGCTTTGCGGGCGCCCTTAGCACCCGCTGCCACCATAAGGCTCCCACCGGGGTCGTTTGGGCAGCCTGGTCTGCTGGACCAGACCCGGACCTACCTTGGTATGACCTATGTGTCAGACCCTAGGCTGCTAAGGCAGCAGCCTGCAATGGGCCGCGAGCAGCCTGCACCATGGGGTGCAGCTAGGGTGCGGTTGGAAGGCGACGGCCAGCGACCAGCTGGTCTGGTCCACGTTGGACCAGACCCTGCCGGGTCTAGGAGGGAACCTCCTTGGCCAAGGGACAGCCAGCAGCAAGGCTGCGGCCTGCTGGCTGCTGGGGCGTGTCCCAACGAAAAGGGTGCTCCGGGTGTAAAGCACACCCGGTTACCCAAAACCATGGGCGTCCCGTGTGGCGGCCCTTCCCCATATGATTGGGAAAGTCCCAATAGGTGGGTCCGAACCCCGAAGTGGGTCAGACCACCCTGCCATACCGAACGCTGCAGAGGTTGCAGCGGGACACGGCGAGTCCCGATCGATCTCTTTCTTCTTCTTTTTTTTATACATATATATATAGTTATATAGTTATTTACATGGCCCAAAAATAGCCTGAAAGATGACCCAATTTGGGGTCCGTCCGCACCAAAATAGCAAAAACTTCAAACACGGAACTCGTAGATCCGCGTCTCATCTTCGCACAGACACCAAGATCACTCTGATCCGACCATCGGTCTGGAAAAGGGCGCTGTGTTACCAGACAGTGTCTGGAACTTTCTGGACCACTGTCAAAACCCTGTCAGTCTGCTAAAACCTGATTTTTTGAAGGGTTTACAAAACGAATCAGGGAAAATTTCCAACATCGAAGTAGTACATAATCATTTTACCTTTCCGAAAAGTTATAACATGAAAGATTTCGACAAACGGTTTGAGAAATACCAGCGGATTACCAGACGATGTTCAGGACTTCCTGTACACTGACAGAAGTTCTGAACGTCTGCTAAAAACGAGGCTTTTTAGGGATGATTGAATACCGAACCAGTGAAAACTGTAAACATGTAAGTTGAAGAACATTGTTTCCCCTTTCCGAAAAGTCCAAGATCGCTCCATTCGGACCAGTATTGAGTGAGATACGGTCTTTTGAGCAGAGGAGACTCCGGAGCTCCAGAACTCCGAAATCGCCTGAGGATAGTTCCATTGCGTGGAACGTCCGGTGTGTGTGTGTTTATCACAGCGATGTGTCGATCCCCCTAAGACGCACCCACACCCATACAAGTTTCATGTATTAAAAGAAAAGGAAAATCTCAGACCAACCTTAACAATTTTCTTCATGCATTTTTTTTTTTCAAAGGAAAATGGATTGTAAAGTGGAAGCTCTTCACCTTCGGGGTTTTCCGGCGTAGGGACGGAGATGGTTCCGGCGTGGTGGTGCTGGTGCCCTCACTTGCACTCTCTCAGCCACACTCACCTCACTCTCTTCACTCTCACACTTGAGAGAGGAGGGGAAAATGGAAGGATGGAGGGAGAGGGTTGAGGAGGAGGAAGAGAGAAATGAATTTCTCTCTCCTCCCTCCCTTAAATAGCCACTCCAAGAGATGGAGGGCTGGGATTAGAGGGGAGGAGATAGAGGGCTCTCCTCCCACACGCCCCCCCCTTCCTTTAGGTGCTATAAGGCTAGCCCAAGGGGATTTGACCCCCTTCATGATGGGCCTAGCTCAAGGGTGTACAACCCTTGAGCCTAGCCCACAAGTACTCTCCCTAAATTAGGGAGAGTAGGTCTCCCCATAGACCACCTTTTGACCCTAAGGTCAAACCCCTTTTTAAAATCAAATCAACCCCTTTTTTTTGTTTTGTTTTTTTTTGACATGATGGGCTGGAGCTACCCCCCCCTAAGGGGCGCCCCCCTCCAGCCCAATAGCCGTTGGGTTTTGGGCTACTACTTGTGGTAATGCCAAAACCCAACCCCAACTTTTGAAAATTCATGCTTTTCAAAAATGCTATTTAAATACCATTTTTTTTTATTATTATTGTTTTATTATTATTATTATTTTTTTAAAAGTAGCATGGGCTGGGCTCATGCTCACGTGGGCCCCATGCTAACTACCTTTTCCAAATTCCAAATTAGGTCTTGGAGATTTTTGAAAAAAGTCTCTTCTAACTTTACAAAAATCAAATTTTAATATCTCATAAAACCTTAGTAAATTTTTCATTTAAAAGCTAGGTTTCAAACTTTTAAGAAATTTCATTTCAAACCTTACCCTTTTGAATTAAAACTTAAGTTTTAAGCTTATTTACTTAGGCTTTCCATTCTGACAAATTCACTCTCGTCGTGACTCGTATTTACCGATATACCCGTTTCGCCCTACTAACAGAAATATTTCCTAGTTTAGGTTTCCAATTCGGGATGAACCTACTTAGATGAGTTATAAATCTAGTCTAGGGATATCGGACCTTAGTTCGCCAAGGTCGTCCTTAATTGCTTCGTAAATCGAATCTTACGCGATTAAGACTTCGTATTGCTATATTAGCACAATCACGAAAAATTCTTGCGACAAAGCAAGAGTAACAAATAATGAAGCACATGCCAATACAAAATATCTCAGAAATATCGTGGTTCTTACACTCATAGCTAATAATGACTCTCAACATTTATGGCACATGAGAATGGGTCATGTAAATTCTAAGTACATGTCTAAATTAGCTAAAGATAAGTTAGTACGTGGGTTACCCAAAATATCTTTTAAAAAGAATTATTTTTGTGATGCATGTCAATTAGGAAAACTGTCTAAATCATCTTTTAAATCAAAAAATATCATCTCAAGCAAAAGACCTCTAGAGCTTCTCCACCTGGATCTCTTTGGTCCTTCTAGAGTAGCTAGTCATAATCACAATAAATACGTTTTTGTCATTGTAGATGACTACTCAAGATTTACTTTGGTAATATTTTTGAAAAACAAAAGTGATACGTTTTGTCAATTTGAAATTTTATGTAAAAAATTACAAAATGAAAAATTGTGTTCTATTGTTAAAATCCGTAGTGACCATGGAGGAGAATTTGAAAATGAACTTTTTGTAAATTTTTGTAACTTGCATGGTATTTCTCATAACTTTGCCTTTCCTAGAGCTGCACCTCAAAATGGTGTAGTAGAAAGAAAGAATAGAACCCTTCAGGAATCTGCTAGAACTATGCTGCAACACAATAATCTTGCTAAATCTTTTTGGGCAGAAGCTGTTAATACTGCATGCTACATAACAAATAGAGTTCTCATTAGACCCTTACTAAATAAAACTCCCTATGAACTATTCTATGACAGAACTCCAAGAATAGACTATTTCAAAGTCTTTGGTTGTAAATGTTTTATCCTAAACACAAAAGATAGCCTAGATAAATTTGATGATAAATCTATTGAAGGCATATTTTTAGGATATTCAAGTCATACAGGGTTTTCAATAAGAGTTCTAAGTCTATTGAAGAATCTATGCATGTTAGTTTCTGTGAATCTATTGATCAATCTGTTCATAAGCAAACTAACGATGATGATGTTGAAAGTACAGATTTGTTTTTAGATAACACAGCTAAGTCTAATGAAGATGATCATCAAAGAACATTTTTCGATATCAAAGATCATCCTCAAAAGCAGATTTTGGGAGACCTGGCAAAGGGGGTTCAGACTAGAGCTCAGCTAGAACGGATTGCAAATATGGCATTCATTTCTCAACTTGAACCAAAGAAGATTGATGAAGCCATCATCGATGAGTTCTGGATGCTAGTCATGACTGAAGAACTGAATCAATTCCAAAGAAATGAAGTTTGGGATCTTGTACCAAGACCAAAGGATCATCCGATCATTGGGACAAGATGGATCTTCAGAAACAAGCTAGATGAAACAGGTAATGTTATAAGAAACAAAGCCAGACTAGTAGCTCAAGGATACAATCAGGAGGAAGGTATTGATTTTGATAAAACATTTGCTCTTGTTGCTAGACTTGAATCTATTAGAATGTTTTTAGCATATGCAAGCTATATGGATTTCAAATTATATCAAATGGATGTTAAAAGTGCTTTTTTAAATGGTTTTATAAATGAAGAAGTTTATGTAAAACAACCTCCAGGATTTGAAAATGAACAATATCCAGATCATGTTTTCAAACTAAAACGTGCTTTATATGGCCTAAAACAAGCACCTCGTGCTTGGTATGACAGACTCAAAACCTTTCTATTAAAAACTGGTTTTTCTGTAGGCAAAGCAGACTCGACATTATTTGTGAAAATAGTGAATAATCATACCCTAATTATTCAAATATATGTAGACGATATCATCTTTGGATCTACTAACAGCACTCTCTGTGAAGAATTTTCTAAGTCCATGCAGAAGGAATTCGAAATGAGTATGATGGGAGAACTCAACTACTTTCTTGGACTGAATATTAAGCAAACCAAGGATGGAGTTTTCATCAATCAATCTAAGTATGCTTGTGAACTTTTGAAGAGGTTCAACATGAACTCAACTGCTTCAAAAACCACTCCTATGAGCACTACTACTGTTTTGGACAAAGATGAAGATGGTAAGTCTGTGGATACAAAGGTATACCGAGGTATGATAGGATCACTACTATATTTAACTGCTAGCCGTCCAGATATTATGTTCAGTGTTTGCTTGTGTGCTAGATTTCAGTCAAATCCAAAAGAATCACATCTTAAAGCTGTAAAAAGAATAATGAGATATTTAAAAGACACAGTTGATTTTGGATTATTCTATTCAAAATCCTTTATATTTGATTTAATCTCGTACAGCGATGCTGACTTTGCTGGAAGTAAATCTGACAGAAAAAGCACAAGTGGAACATGTCATATGCTAGGGCACTCACTAGTATCATGGTTCAGTAAGAAACAAAACTGTGTATCCTTATCAACTACTGAAGCTGAATACATTGTTGCTAGCTTAGCTTGTACACAAGTTATCTGGATGAAACAAACTTTGAAAGATTTTGGTTTAAATTTTGAAAATACAACTATTTTCTGTGATAATACTAGTGCTATAAACTTATCTAAGAATCCTATTTTACACTCACGAACTAAGCACATTCAAATAAGACACCACTTCTTAAGAGAACAAGTCTTAAACAACATAATTAAACTCGAATTCATACCCACTAATCAACAGTTAGCAGACATTTTCACTAAACCATTGAAACATGAAGACTTTACACGAATTAGAAGAGAACTAGGAATATGCAAACTAAGTGACTTATAAATTAATCACACTTATTATAATACTTCTTATAAGTTTTGTTAAAATCTTATTTTAAAAGCTTTTTTCTTCTTATCGATTTTTGTTAGTCAAACTAGGTTTCCATATTCACGTATACTCTAAACTCTTATAAGACACATTCTTTATGTCTTTCAACTTGTCATCTTTCAAGTACACATCCATAATGACTCCTTGTCCTATCTTCTTTCACTCATATCCATAAGAACTAATTATATTAAAAGCTATCATGACATTGTTCACATCACTCATCTCATAACTCCTTTATTATTTTTTGTCCTTTTGTGAAAACTTCTCTTACGATAAGTTGATTCACCTTCAACATGATAACATATTATTTTATGAGAAATCTTGATTTTCAAATTTTAATCAAAATCGTATGATTATCTTTTTTGGTTCTTTTTACCTTCTTCTAAAGATTTAGTTGCTATGTTTTTACGTATAAATTTTACTATATCATTTGTTATTTCATATATTACGTACACTCTATTTTTATCATGTCTTCCTTTCCTCCTATCGAGACACTTCACTAAAACATTAATGCCTTCCATGAAAAATTCAAATGATTATCCTCTCGTACCACCTTTTAAGTTATTATATTTCACGTAAATTTTTACTATATCATCTATTATATCATAACCTAAGAACAATCCATTATCATCTCTTCATGCTTTACATCTTTTACGAAAAAGTATTGTAAATTTCTCTTTTCAAAAACTTGTACTCCACTCGTTAGTACGTTTTGTATCACCTTTTTATCTCTCTCTCTCTCTCTACATTATACGAAGTTCCTTTTCATCCGTGACCATGACTCTCATATATTTTATATCTCTCTTTAATCGAGATTCATTAAAACCTTGTCCTTCACTCCACTTTATGTCATACATCTCCTATCCAACTTCAAGTGATTGGTGTCCTTTATGACCACTCTCATTTCTTTACATATCTGTATCACCCTCCTTTATATCTATTCACACTCATTTCACTTATATCAAAATATACACTTCTTAAATAAGAAATTATTGCTTTTCCTCATACTCTCTTGTTTGTTCTATTCCAAACTCCCTCTTCACGATTTTGGAATGCTTTCACATAAAGTAAATTCGTGAAAAAGTTGTTTGTTCTTATTAGGTCGTTATTCACTCTCTATTCTTCATGATCTTCACGAAAATCTTTAAAAACTCTTGAATCATTCTTTCTCTTACGATTAATATGACACTCCATACTCAATTCATGACTCTTCTCACTCTCCAACAAGATTGCCCATAGTAAATTTGTTACATATATAGAAAAATTATTTCGAAACTATGTCCTTCTTAATATCTATACTAATATAATACACTTTCTTCCAAAATTGATTTGATTTGTCATTCACAAGTCTCTTATTTTACAACTCACGCATTTCCTCTTTCAACTAAAATCTAAAAATCCTTCACTTCCAATGTCATTCATTTCTTATCACCATTATTTTTCTTCTTCTATTTATTAGATTGATTCATATCTCATTCCCACAATTTTCTCTATTCTCTTACAAACCTTTACTCTTTCCAAGTCGTTTTTTCTTGCTTGTTCTTTTTAAGCTCTTGCCATGGCTTCCTCCTCCAACACTGCTATCACTGTCGCCGACCTAAGGTATCCTGATCTATTTCACTTCTACAACTCCCTTTGCTCTCGACCAATTCATGAAGGTAAATTGGTCAACTACGACGACTTCGTATTATTTGACCTAGAAAGATCTCTCCCCGAACGCAAACACTTACTAGGATCTTCATCCCAAGCTGCTTACTATCCCGAACTCGTCTGACTCTTCTACACAAATTTTTCTTCTGATCATGAACAAACTACCATCACCACCAAAGTACGCGGACGCCTGATGTTCTTTCATGCTTCCTCATTAGGCAAAATTCTTAACCTTCCTTCCACCGGCATAAACCTAGACAACATAGTACCACTCGAATGATCGGTACTTCGAAAAATTCTTCTCTGCACCAACTGCTCACAACTTCCCTGGCACATGAGGAATCTCCAACCTCATGCTCAACTGCTTGCTCAGATTCTTCTCCACAATATCTATCCCAAGCCTCCACGCAAGGGATTAGTACCAAGAAAAATCTCTCTCCTTCTCTACGCAATTTTTTCTTCTACTCCGATAAACTGGTCTAACATTCTTTTTGACCTTTTTATTCCTTCTCAAAAATTCCAGTCTCTTCTTTTCGGGTGTTTTATAACTCTCATTTTAAAATACTTCAAAGTACCCCTTCAAAACGAAGTTATCCTCCATCCCTCTCAGGTCCTCGATGCTACTTCCTTCAATCTCTGGTCCCTGCACCTGCCCGGCTCTGATGAAGATGCTCCAACATCCAATAACTCATCTTTTAGACTGTACTAGCTGTACTTTATTCGGTCTGTAATAACTTTTAATTAATTCAGGTCTGTAATAACTTTACATTATTTTTTGGTCTGTAATAACTCTCTTACTCTGATCCCTTCCTTTTTGTCCATGACAAAGGGGGAGAAATCTCGTCTCCATTATTGGAGAAAAATACTCGTATTTAACATTTTTTCAATATTATTATGATAAGTATTATTTCTATGCATAATGTCTTTTTGACAGGGGGAGCATATTTTGTCATCATCAAAAAGGGGGAGAATGTTGAGAAACTCTGTTTTGATGTCACATAATATGATACATTGTCTTATTTGATTTCATATGATATGATAATATGTCTTCTTGAAAAATGTTATATAATGACTGGATATGTTTTGTCATATATCTAACGAGTATTTGATGCAAGGATATCTCACTCAAAAAGGATGGAGACCTCTTGTTCAAGTACAATTATGATGCAATCATACTCCTTGAAGAAAAAGCTTGTTGAACCATGCACTCCTAAAGACCATCTAAAGAGATTGGCTTCCACAAGTTGAAGATTTTTTTCTTTAGAGTCATATGTAACAGAACCTTCAGAAGGATGCATATTACATACTCACTCATAAAAGCTATTTCATAAAAGTATACGATAGTTTCAAAAAGCTCCTTTTTGAAAACAAATAATTGTACCTTCTTACAACCCTTTATGAAAAAGGTATTTTGACATCATTTCAAATATAATAATTGTACCTTACATCATATACAAGACAACTTGAAAAGAAATGATTTCAAAAATAGGAAAAAGACAAAACATGAAATCGGCTACACAAAGAAAACAAATAGAATATGTTTTGAAATGACTCTAGTTACCTTCTTTAAAGAAATAGGAAAAAGACAAAACATGAAATCGGCTACACAAAGAAAACAAATATAATATTGGTTTTGAAAAGACTCTAGTTACCTTCTTTAAAGAAATGATTTCAAATATAAGAAAAAGACAAAACATGAAATCGGCTACACAAAGAAAACAAATATAATATTGGTTTTGAAAAGACTCTAGTTACCTCTTTTACAAACTCATAGAATGTCGACTTACTTGAAGTCATCATTCTCTTTGTATAGCATTAAATACCTTCTGTAAAGAATCCTTGTTAAATATCCTTCTCAAGAATGTCGACATACTTGTAGTCTTCATTCTCTGTATAGACTTTGAAAAACACAACATAAAAAAAACACTTGACATGACGATGTACAAATAAATATCTCAAAGCACTCATTGTACTTACACTCATTTAAAGTAAAGAAGTACTTATGTACCTCAAATCATTAATTAGAATAAAGACAAAACTACATAATAGCCTACAATCCAACGTTCAATGTACTATTGTAAGAAATAGACTTTTTACATAAAATATGTATTACCTAAAATATTACAACGACTAGTGTACCCTATATTTTACTTTTATAGAAAAAAGACTTTCTCGAATTTCTCTAAAGATGTTTTTTGAAATGACATGACATTTCACATCTCAAAAAGGCTACGATTTCAAAAAATCCAACGACTATTTTTTAAGCTATAAAAACACACCCAAATGAACTATTCAAACAGAAGGAAATGGAATAGACAAGTGAGCTTACAACGAGAAAAATACCTATTCGATATTTGAAAGAGAGCCTAGAAAAAGAAAAAAAAAAGAAAGAGAAAAAGTCAAAAATAACTCTTTGACAAAGTGTATCTTCTGAGTGACAAACAGAACATTCTGAGAATCCTTCATTCGTGCATTCATATCTTCCTGAAGGTTCTATAGGAAGTATTGTAACTTTCTGTTATTCACTGTATTCCTTCTTTATTGAAAGAAGTAGACCTCTGAGAAAGAGGGTGTTGCCCTTCTCTGTTGAGAGAAGAAGACCTCTGTGTAAGAGGGTGTTGTCCTTCTCTGTTGAGAGAAGAAGACCTCTGTGGAAGAGGGTGTGCCCCTTCTCTGTTGAGAGAAGAAGACCTCTGAGGAAGAGGGTGTTGTACTATTTATCTGGTGACTCGGATGTTATAGTGGAAAGCTCAAGTGGTTTGCTTGAGGACTGGATGTAGGTCAGGGTTTTGACCGAACCAGTATAAATCCTGTGTTAATTGTGTTGTGCCTTATTGCTTTGATTTTTATTGTATCAACTTGCATCGTATTTCACTATTCACCCCCCCCCTCTAGTGGAATTTCATGCACACCTTGATATTTCTGTTTACGTTCTTGCACATGTTTACACATATCTCATGAAAAGTAGGTTTTTAAAGAAAGAGTTTGAACTTATATGAATGTTATTTCAAATCTGATGTTTTTAGAGGATTTTTTAAGCCCCACGAAAATTTTTTCTGACATGGATCTAAAAATTATGGTTGTTTATGCGAATTTCGAAGAAATGATGATAAATACATGTTAGAGTTTATTTTGAATCACAAATATGAATATGCACAGTTCTATTTTTGAAAAACTAAGCAAATGAACAAAAGCGTAAAAAAAGAGCTCAAAAGAGAAAAAAAGAGCACGTGTTAGGTTGTTTGGATAATTCCACAATCCTTAGTAGATGGAACTTAGATGTAAGTTGAAACTTTTAATTCCATTTCGAAAAGGAGAGGGGAAAACTTCGTGATCCTAAGTAGCTGAGAACAGATACAAGTTGAAATGTTTGACTCTCACGTTCTAAAGGTGAATGAAGGAAGTCACTTTTATGTCTTAGTTGATATCTTTTGGTATGCATTGAAAAAGTATAGAAGGTATTGACATTGCACAAGGCATAAAAGCAGACCACACGCAAGCTATAAGAGAAGAATGAATACGCAAAAAGAAAAAGCGTGAAAAAAGAGAGAAAAAAAAGAAGAGAGCTTAAAAAGAAAAAGTTCAATGCTTAGAGGTGTGATTGAGAAAATCTGTGCAGAAAACAAATGAGTGAGGATAAGTAAATAATAACTTGTTGGATTTTCTAAGAATAAAACATAAATAATTGTAATATTTAGAAAAGTAAAAGAAATTCTTTTTCTATGGTGGTATATAAAAGACTCTAATTATGTTTCGATTTTTTTTGTAACACAAAATATTTGTGAAAACAAAGTCTTTAATTACCTACTACTTATGAGGATGTGTAATATTTTGCATACATGACAGAGATGTTTGTGGGTAGCATCACTGCAAACCCTCACGAGACCTTACTCGTCCACTGGGGTAACCCAAGGGTTGAAAGAGCTTGTTGCATAAGCTAAATGCAACTGTGATTCCTACGAAAGTGAGTTAGGTGATAGTTTGATTTCTTGCATTTTTCTCGTTTGCTCAAGGACTAGCAAAACATAATCATAGGGGTATTTGATCATGCATATATTTTAGGGTTATTTCATATCAAAAATATGCATGATTTCATAAAAAAATGATTTAAAACCCAATTTTATGTTGGTTTTGAGTGAATGAGCTAAAATGAATTAAAAATAGAAAATGCTTGAAAATCAGTGTTATTTTGCAATTTAATGAATATTTTAATGTTTGTCATTGTGAGTTCCTAAAAATAAAATAAAATAAAAATGAGAGTTAAAAATAGAGTTAGTCAGTTAGTTTTAAAAAAAATAAGTTGAAATGAGGTTTAGTGTAAATATTTTTAAGAAGTAGTCTTTAGTCTAATTTTGTTTTGAGGTTTTTAGCAAATAAAAACTCTTTAATAGTTTTTTAGATTTTTGAAAAAAAAAATAAAACAAACCGGTTTACACGGTTTGTGTCGTTTGAAAAAAAAACTGAAAAAAATTGTTACAAACCGATTCAAGCCGGTTTGTGATTTTGAAAACTAAAACACTAAAAAAATATATATAATAACAAACCGGTTTAACCGGTTTGTGTTTCTTTAAAAGCTGGAAAAAAAACTGAAAACAAACCGGTGAACCGGTTTGCTTTCTTTTAAAAAACCTCGAATGAAAAATGTTCAGGGTCTTCTCCCTCTTGCGCCAGAGCTTCTCCTATTTCCCCTCTTTTCCCTCTATTCTCTCTCTTCCCACCCTTCTCCACCACCGGCGGTTGTTCTTTACCTCCTTCTTTCCCTTCTCCCTATTTCTCTGTTCAATCTCCTGCCGGCGGTGGAGATGGCTACTCAGTCCAGCGATGGCGTGGCTGGTGGAGGCCGATTTATTTTCTAATCCCTCTGGTAAGTATGTATCTTCTTCTTCTTCTTCTTCTTCTTCTTCTTCTTCTTCTTCTTCTTCTTCTTCTTCTTCATCATCAGAGTCATCTTAGTCTTCTTCCATTTCTGCAATTAGTTCTATTGAAAAGAAAATAATCCACGAAAAAAATTAGGCATTGTTTGATTTCTGTTTTTATGCCTCATCTTCTTTTTCTTTCATTTCAATCATCTTTGTTTTAGTTTTGTTCATCTTTAGATTTGTTTTGTTTAATTTCTAATTCTAATTCAGCGTAATGTTTTTGTTTTACATCCATCAGAGTATTCTTGTTTTTCTGTTTTTTTTTTATTTTGTTCATCGTGTGAATTTCTGCTCTTTCTTTGATTCATCGTTGTTTGATTGATTGTTTCTGAAATTTCTTGATTGTTACATGTAATGTTTTCTGCCATAGCAGTTACTGTTTTATATTGCAATTGAGTTAGATTTCTGCAGAATTTCATTTCTTGTTCTACAGAGTCACATTTCTTGTTGCTTTCATTAGTGATCGATTCTTATTTTCTTTATTTTTCGGTGATTACTGTATTCAAATAAAAGTCTGAGTGATATTGTTGTTTGAAAAGAAATCCCAATCAATGTTTCTGTTTGAGCCCCAAATTGTAATTGAAACTCCAACATTGATCGGAGAACTGGATTTATTCCATCCGGTCATGAATCGTGAAGTCATATAGCTGGCCGAAATTCCCTAAATAAGCTGGATTACGGTGAATTGCCTTTGATCAATGTTGTTGCTGCTTCTGGTGAAAGATGTATTTTGTTTGAAATTCAGATCAAGAATTGTTGTTGAACTCAGGTTGATCTAAATTGTTAAATCTGAATCAGGAACATCTGGGCATTGTTGTGTCTGAATCGTCTGATGTCTTGAATGTTGCTCAATCATCTGATATTTGAGCATTTGTATGATTTCCAGAAATTAAGTGCATAAGTGTCTAACTCCAACATGTTGTTTGTAATCCTTTGATGTTTGAAATTTGGCTATCAGCTGCTATTTGCAATTTCGGTTGGATATCAGATTGTCATTTAAAATTCCAGTGGATGCTTACAATTTGAGAGTCTGATTTTCACTGTGATTTGGATGCTTGAAATCCAAAGTATGCTTGCTGAGTTAACTATGATTTTTCACTGTTGAAATTGTTGTTGCTAACTGTTTTACTCAGATTAGTTAAGTGATTAGCTAAGTAATTAGCATTGGTAATTGTTTCATAATTAGAATACTTAGCTAACTAATTAGTAATTAGTTTTACTTAGTTAAGAAAATGTTGTCAGTTAGTTTTTGATATTACATTTAGTTCTTAAAATTACTTAGTGAGTTGTCATTAGGGTTATATAGTTCATAGTTATCTTGCATACATTAGCATTATAGGTTTAGTATAATTTCTATTAGTATCGTGTACTGCTTGTGTTTGTTTGACTTGTGCAGGATCGCATAGGAGTGGAGCTGAAGCGCATATGCAACACAAAAGTACAAAAATAGAAGACTTTTTACTTTTCAGTTTAGAATTAGGAATTTAATTGGGTTTGTAAATATTGCTCTTTACGCCCTCTGTGAAGGGTATTCATTTGTTGTAATAGTTAGTTGTTTTCCTTTTTTTTCATATATTTTACATTTTATAATTCAGCAATAAAGAAATAGTTTAGATTTGAGTGCTTGAATACAAAATATTCCTGTTCCCTGAGTTCGACCCGGTCTCATCCACTAGTGAGAACCGGTTTTTATTATTTGATGTCTGGTTTTCACATGTTTTACATATAAAAATCTTTTCAAAATTACAACGATTTAAAAGAAGACATTAATTCTCTTCTTAATGGCAGTCGTATTATAGTAGATGAACATTCTATTAATGACATAATTGGATATTCTAATGATTGTGTTGTTGAACCAGAAACTGAAGTTAGGCATAGTAAACGCATTAGAAAACCAACCAATTTTGGTTCTAACTTTTATACATTTCTAATTGAGAATGATCCTATGTCTTTTCAAGAGGCGATGTTTTCTCAAGATGTTGCCTTTTGGAGAGAAACTATTAATGATAAAATAGAATCAATTATGTCTAATAATTTTTAGAAATTAGTGGATTTACCTGTTGGTTGCAAAACTATTGGCTGCAAATGGATTTTCAAAAAGAAATTAAAAGTTGATGGTACAATCGATAAATTTAAAGCTCGTTTGGTTGCAAAAGGTTTTAAACAAAAAGTAGGTATTGATTATTTTGATACTTTTGCTCCTGTAACCAGAATATCTACTATTAGAATTTTGATTACCATGACTGTCATATATAAGCTTCAAATCCATCAAATGGACTTGAAAACAACCTTTTTGAATGGAGAATTAGATAAAGAGATATATATGGAGCAACCTGAAGGTTTTGTAGTGCTAGGGCAAGAGCACAAAGTTTGCAAACTTGAGAAATCATTATATGGATTAAAGCAAGCTCCTAAGCAATGACATGAAAAATTTGATAGTTCTCTGGTACATAATGGTTTTAAAATTCATGATGCTGACAAATGTGTCTACAGTAAAGTAGATAATAGCTCAATTATTATTATATGTTTATATGTTGATGATATGCTTATTTTTTGTAACAATAGTGAATGCATAAATCAAACAAAAAGATTTTTATCTTCCTTGTTTTGTATGAAAGACTTGGGTGTTGCAGATGTTATTTTAGGAATCAAAATTGTAAGAAATAATAATGGCATTGTATTATGTTAATCACATTATATTAAGAAAATTCTTACAAAGTATGGATATCTTAATAGTTCACCAGCATACACCCCATATCATCCAAATATGAAATTGACTCCTAATGTTGGTGCAAGTGTTCAACAATTAAAATATGTCAGTGTTGTAGGTAGCCTTATATATGTAATGAACTGCACAAAGCCTGATATTGCCTATGCAATGAGTAAAGTGTGTAGATACACTAATAATCCTGGTCATCAACACTGGAATGCAGTGAACAAGATTCTTAGATATCTTAAGCATACTTTAGACTATGGAATTCACTATACCGAGTTTCTTGCTATTATTGAAGGGTATAGTGATGCAAGTTGGAATACCGACTTTGAAGATTCTAAGTCCACGAGTGGTTGGGTTTTTACCCTTGGTGGAGGTGCAGTTGCATGGGGGTCTAAGAAACAGACCTGTATAACTCATTCTACAATGGAATCTGAGTTTATTGTTTTGGCATATGCTTGTAGAGAAGCTGAATGACTTAAGAATATGCTAGTGGATATTTCACTAGGTGAGAAGCCTATACCTGCTATATCAATGTTTTGTGATAGTCAATCAGCTATATGTAAACCAGGTAATATGAAATACAATGAGAAGTCTAGACATATTAGTCTAAGACACAGTTTTATAAGACAAATGATTGATGACAATATTATATCATTGAAATATGTGAAGTCATGTCAAAATTTGGCAGACCCATTTACGAAAGGTCTTTCGAGAGATGTCATCAGTAAAACATTGAGGGGAATGTGAATTAAGTCAATTAAGTCATCACCTAAGGATACCCAACCTAGAGCGCTGGAGATCCCACATGCATAGGTTCAATGGGAAACGAATTGGTGAATGACAGATATTGAGTATATTTATGTAAGCTCATTACTAATGTGTGCTCATGAGCTGTAACTAATGTGAGGGTTGAGCTAATAGCTCTTAATGAGTTTGTAGGCCTTAAGGCTAGGGTGTGTGTTACAGTACACCTAGACAAACTCACCTATATGAGTGTAGAAGTGTGAGCTGTTTCTTATGAGAATTGACAATTCTCTAGAGCACTCATGAATCCAGGGAAGCACAAGGCTCTAAATGTGCCAACATGAAATCCACACAATTGAACTTTTGGAAACCTATGTATGATTGAAAAACTCTGTTAACAATATAAGGAGCTAAGTTCAAGGTAAGTCCACTTAGCACCTTGGTTAATTTATGTTTTCTTTCAAAAAGTGAGGGTTCAAGTCTTGCAGACACTCTCACTGATGCATAAGTTTCTATGCAAGCCAAATATATTTTAAAACTAGTGGGGGATTGTTAAAAAAGTTTTAAAATTAAAATCTTGGTGATTTTGTTTACTACCAAAAGTACCTTGAAAAAGTTTAGTCTCATATCTAAGAGAGAAAAGTTTTTCAAGAGGTTTAAATAGAGAGTTTGTTATCTATTCTTTACTTTGGTAAGCCTTGAGTCTTTAGGTGGTTTGCGGACGTTGTTGCGCATCGTGCAGCAACGGATGCGCCATTCGCGTGCATGCACGTGTGTACGCAAGGGCGCTTGAAACGCAATATGGTATTTTGATGGCGCACTTTGCACTTCGCATGCTCGCAGCGGTGTGAGGTGCATATGAGGCACAAATGTCCGTTTTGACTTTTCGATTTTGAGATATCTGGCCGTTTGAAAGGTTTTAATAGCATTTATATTGAGTTTATGGTGTTTTGTGGTTGTTGGACGGTTTTGAAGGCCTTTGATCGACAGTCAAAGGTGGGTGACCGTTCAAGGACCTTTTCATCCTATTTTCAAACCGTTAGGATTATGGCCATTAATCTCATTTATCTCAAAACGTTTTGGTCTGGCTAGTCTATAAATCTCTTCCTTTTTCGTCTTTTGGATCATCATAATTTCTAACTCTCCAATTTTCTCCTTTCTTTCTTCCCTGTTTGGCTTGCACAAAAGAAAAAAGAGGAGGGATTTAGCGAATAGAGGTCAGTAAAAAATTTTGTTTTTGGCAAACAGTGAACTAAAAATTCCTGTCTATGGAAACCGATACCGAATTTTTCTTGGCTACGAAGCAAAATAAAATAAAATAGTACCCGGTTTTTTGGTGCTTGGCGACCATTTGTGTCCTTCATCGGAAGTAGTTGGAGTTGTGTCCAACGATACAATCCATTGTGTTCTGTTTTCTGCGTAACAAAAAAAAAACAGAAATCACAGAGTGAGATTCATCGAAGCAGATTATATGTCCCCCCCCCCCCCCCGAACAGGGTCGGTAGCTCCATCTCATGTTCGGGGGTTCCCAAAGAGCGCCACGTATAAGATGCAGATCGACATGTATCCCCATGTGTGTCCGCATCAAATTGCATAGTAATTTGGTGTCGTTGCAAAAACTTAAGTACCCTTTACCGCCATTCTCTTCCTCTTCCTCGAACGGACATAAATGCCCTCTATCTAGAAAACTGAGTCGGCGGTTCATGAAAAGGACAAAACTACCCTCCATTGTTATCGCGCCAAAATTTTCAGCAAAGTTTGTGTATATAGCAAGTTGTATGTTGTAGGATTTAAATAGTTCAAAACAATCCATTCTCGCCCTAAGCAGAAAACTCTACCGAAGCATACTTTGCCTTCATCTGTTGTCGATGGATCATCCGTTGTCGCCGGAGCATCCTTTTGTGAACACCCCAAATTTTTCAAAATCTTTTAAATATTACCTTATTGCCCCTAAATTCATTTTTTGAGAAAATGGGTCATTTCAAATCTAAATTTCAGTTCATTTCTCAAGTATTATTGAAATTAAATTCATTTCATATGTTTAAATTGATTTCGGATATGGATCCATTGTCCAGATCCAAATCTGAGTCTCCTTGTTCAAATTTTAAATTAAAAATATTGAAAATACCAAAAATGGTCTTTAAATAGCTCGGACAGTCCATTCGACATCATTTTGGATCCATCACATTGTATTTCTCGATTCGAGTGTCAAAACTTGAACATTTTCTCAAAACCTGGGTCCAAACCCATTCTTCTGAAGAAATTTCCATAAAATGGTCGAAAATTCTCAGAAAAATACTCTTGTAAATATTTCTCAGAAAAATACAAAAAAATTAGTGTCTAATCTTTGTTTTCTCGTAAAATCTTAGATTTTCATTCCGAAAATACAAAAAAAATAATAAAAATATTGAGAAAAGAACGAAAAATTTCAGAAATAAATGAAGGAAATTGCAAAAAGATTGGTTTTTGAAAACCCATTTTAGAAAAAAAAGACTTTTTAAAGAAGCCTTTTTTTTGGAAAAAGCTTATTTTCGATGTTAAGAGTCGAGTTAGGGTTTTTAAAACCCTAACTCTCGCCCTTCTCCTCCCTCAGTCGCCGCTCTCCTTCCCTCTCCATGGCGCTCTCCCCTCTCGCGGAACGGCCTTCCCATCTTCAAACCTTCGATCCCCATGGGACCTCCCTCCACCCTTCATCTTCAACTGAATCCCTCCTTCTCCTCTTTAAAAGAAGCACGAAGGGGAAGGATTCGGGACCCGTCTTCGCCACACCATCGGTCTCCTTCCCTTCTCTCTACTTCAGAAACCGCTTCTCACCCCCGCACCCTTCTTCACAATCGGTCTCCATCTTTCCCCTTTGATGATTCTTCCCTTCGGCATCATTCCCTTCTTGCTTCTTCCCCTGGCTTTCTCCACCGGCTAAGATCCCTGCAGCAATCAGTTCTGCTCTCCTTCGTCCGAAGGAAATCTCTCGATCATCCTCTGCACTAATCAAATAAGCAGATCTCTCCTGGCAAGAGATTTTTGCCATAGGGAAGGAGAGCTTTACGTTTTCGTTTAAAAGCCTCTGCGGCATCTCTGTAAGTTTTCTTCCCCTCTTTTTTTATCTGTAACTCCTTGAGTTTCCTTATTGATCGCCTCTTTATCGCACTATAGATGGGTTCGAAATGCTCATAGCTATTTCGACCCATCTCCGTGCTACAACAAACGGAACATCTATGTTCCTACATTTTCTTCTACTATTCGTTTCTAAAAATTCTTGTTCCTAATGGCTGCTTATGCTGTCATACGTTAAGTCCAGTAATACCTTTATAGATTGCTTTCCTTTTTTTCCCTTTTTTTTTCTTCTTAGTTTTTGTTGATCTTGTTCTTTTGTTTTTGGGTTTTCCCTTTTGTGTTCTTGGAGCCTTTCATTGGCAGATTCCTATTTGTATTTAGTTTGTAGCATTCTTAATACACTATTTCATTTGCTTGTTGATCCAACATGTGATCTAGATTGGGTGTGGAATTTTTGCATCAGATTAAAATCTAGTAAGATGTCCATCTGAATCTGTATGTTTCAACTTCCTATTATCCTGCTGATATTTTCTTGTTGCTGTTCTATTAATTTTAACCATCCATCATATGTCGATCTCACGCTTTCTCTTTTGTTCCATGTTACATAGCATCATCCTCTGTTTTAAATTTTAGGATATTGTTTAAAGTTTCAATCTCAGCATTATTGACCATCTGTTTTCATTTCTAGCTGTTTTCTTGTCTTTGACATTTGTTATAGATCTTTATCATCCCAGTTGTTTTTAGTTTCCTTTGCAAATCTGCTTATGGGTTTTGTTTATACTTAGCTGCCTTAAAGCTTAGTTCTATGAGATTTCAACTCATATGTTGTTTGGTGAATGTTGATTGGTATTCTGGGGTTGGGGCAAAATTTTGTCAAGATTTGATGGGACCTGCGCAGGAGTGATGTGTGATGGATGAGCCCCTCTGCGAGAAATTTTTGGTCTAGGCATATCAGCCTAATCCACGATTGTCTTGTTCTTTTCAAAACAGATGAATTCCAATCCACCTACGCCCAGTATTTCCTTTTCTGATTATTAAGCATATTATGCCTTTTGTAAGTCTGCTGGTGGTATTTTAATATGATAAAGTGTTGGAGATAGTCACCTTGTTAAGTATTGGCATTGGCTTCAGGAGTTCGTTATTCCAGTCTGTATAGAGAATTACTCTCTTATTTATTTTTCTGTGGGGTTTGTGGGCTCCATGGCCTGCACTTCACCAGCAATGGTTGTAAAAGTGGGCTTAGTCGGAATCCTTCATCGAGGCTACTTGTGGCGAATATAGGGACCATGTTCACTGTGGATCCTGCTGTAAGAAGTAATGTATTGTTTCTAAGTGTGGTAAGAACAGGACTATACATGAAAGGGCTCTACTATGACAATAGACAAATCTCCAGGTAGATGGCTCAAGGTGTGGCCCTCTAAAGAATAAAAGCACTGGATCCAGTTATGCTAAAAGGTAAAAGGGTGATCTGTCATAATTCGACGCTCTTGACATGCAAACAGTTCTGTCTACAAATGCTCGATGTGGTAATTCAGCAAATATTAGATTTGTTCTTACATATAACCTTGGTATTTGTTTATTTTAGCAGATGTTTCTCCATTTCTGAATATATTCGTTGTTTTCTTTACTTAAAAGGGTAAGTCTGCATTTAATAAAATTCTTCTAGCCTCCTGCATTGACACCACAGTAGGCTAATTCATTTCCCCACTTATGGAAAATTTTGTGACCTCTTGGTGAGGTAAACTATCTATATGTCATTCAAATTCTGTGATTCCAAAAAAAAAAGAAAAAGGAAAGGGGGAAGGGGTTCATGATCTGTATCAACAAGGGCTGCATATGATCCCTCGATCTGGGGATGACAGATTCCAGGCTCGCTTCATCCAGGTAATAAATCAGTTTAAATACCTTGTTTAGAGCAATCGATGAGGTGTCCATTGGTTAATAAAGTCAGATGAGATGGGTCTGTTATTAAGACCAGTTGTTTCCTTCATCCTGGGTAAATCCATAGCGGTTTTCCCCCTTTTTTATGTCCGGGAGTCATTGATTTGCTCGACATACATGTTAAGACATGCTACTGATGGGAAGGAGGCCACTGTTGAGGCTCTCTTGGAGTCTCTCCTCGCTAATAGGGGCTCCTTGATTAGAGCTGATATGTACAAGATATAAGTCTGGTGGAGATCATTCTCTGTTTCATTTCCTGTAATAAGCATCCTTTATGCTCTTGACTGAACAAACATCTCCATTGTATTCTCGACATGCAGAGGTTAGTTTGTCCTTAATTTTGTTTCAACATCATTCATACATCAATTGTATGAGATCTCTTGTATATCATATTCGGTTACTCTTGCAATTTCTTTGTTTTCTTTGCTTCACATAGTAACTTGTGCCCAATATCATCATACTGAAATTTATAACTTGTGCAGGATACCAAAAAAAAAAAAAGATGGAAAGTAGAGTCTGGATCTACAACCCCATTGATTCAGATATCAGCAGATGAGGTCATAGCAATATTGTTACTTGAGTGGCGGGCTTCAAGTCTAGTCTTGCAATTTATCATCTCTACATTCTAAAGATAAGTAAAGCTATCTAATTCTTGTAGTAACTGTAATGTCATATTTCGAGGCTATAACATGTTCAGGTACATCTTTCACAAAGCCAGGCATTCTTGACTTAGTGAAAGCGAATTCATTAAAACTCAAGAAATTGTGATTTAACTTTGATCATGGACTTTAAAGGTATAAAAGAAATCTGGCATTCTTGATGTTTATGTATCAAACTGTATCAAATGGCAGGTATGTAGTTTTCAGGAGATTATTGTTTGGTGTCGCGTGATATAGATTCCCATGTTAGTGGTATCCTTGCGGTTGTTCTCATTTAAAGCCTGTGCGCCTAAACATTCAGAGATAGCTGGATATACCTGATTTTTTTTTGCATCACCAGGCCCTCTAGAGTCATTCCAGCAAACTTGTGAGATCTTTAATAACTGGTAACACTGAATCTTTGTTCAAAAGCCTCTCATCCGGTTAAATCCGGGACGATCGTGTGTAAACAGGGTTGGGCTAAAAGAAAAGGAGAATTGAATATAGTCATCCAGGAATTTACCAAAGTTACAAATATTATGAGCCGATCTGATTTGTTGTAGCAGCGGACCTAACTTAAAGCAAATATGATCATCAGTCTGGGCTACTGTAATGGCAGGTCCGATTTGCTGGGAAAATAAATTCTGAATGGCAGGCTTGAGCTGCTGAAAGGAAAGGAAGGATTCTCTCTCCCTGATCTGCCATCTTCAAAGGCGGATACAACATTGTTATCTTCGAGCACAGTCGACTGTTCCGATCTGAAGTAATGGTAAGTGGGCCTAAGGTATCTTGATGAGCATTTTCTTCAATATATGTTGATCACGATGTGTGAATTGGTTTAAATGCCAAAGGCTTCCATTGGTTCAAGTTGTATATCTAATTACTCATTTTCCCCTCTTTTTAAAACCTATTGAAGCTCGTTTGATGCTACCATTTTCTGATTGAATGGTGATGGGCAACTGGGTGTCTTGGTATATTGATTGCATGAGAAATTGGAGGCATATTTTTCGCTATTGATGACATGCCTGATTTGGGGTGCATACCTGGGACTGATAGCAGGTCCAAGTGTTCAGAGCAAAGCTTGCTGGACAGATACTTCGCCCCTTGCAAATTCGCTTCTGCATTTCCCTTGTATAGGTCTGTCCATGTTAAACTCATTAGAATATTTGTAGGAGATATGTTGTACCTGATTGTGTCTAATGTTTCTGTTTGGAATCGAGGCAGCCAATGATCACTGCCTTGGTTCATCCCCTGTTCAAAATTTTGTCTAAGTTAGTTACTGAACTAACTCTGTTGGCTTTCTATTTTATCAGGTTATCATATCTCACCTGTGTGCATTTCCACCACATTTTATAAAACATATGGCTACCACCAACAAGGGTGCCGGTGCATTACTGTGATGCTTCTTTTGCATTTACGCCACTAAAATCTTGATCAGCTGCACGAATTCGAGAAATTCTGGAAGTCATGGGCTTGGCACGTGAAAACTTATGACCAAGTGTAGTGGCATCTGTACAGATTCTTGGGAATCTCGTAAATTTGTTAAATATAAGGGATATTGAGATGCGTAGGAAAGTATTATTACCTTGAGTGGAACTGTCTAGTATCTATGTTTGTTTTAATAGATTCGAATTGATTCGTTATATATGGTTTAGTTTTCTTGTAGTATCGGCAGATATTTTACTTAGGAAGACTGATCTAAAGCGCACAAGGAGCCTAAAGTTCTTCTTCAGTACACCAGAAAGGCCACTGAAAGGTTGATATATTTGAAAAGAACTTTTACCCAGCTGAAGGGCATCATGGCCGGATATGAGGCTCGTAGACAACATTGGTAGATCAACTTGCTGATAATGGTCTCCAAAAGGACAACAACATTCCAATTATAAGGTACATTCTGTTGTTTTTGCATATATCTTGCTTTTACCATTAGTGACCTTGACAGTTTGTGGGCTGCATAAATGATGCACTAGAAACAAAGATTTTTACAGAATTGGTCCCGTTGCTGGATATGCTCACATACTGTTATAATTCTTTGATGATTCAAAATATATTGAAAATGTTAATGTTCTTTCTGGATTAGGATTCTATTATTTCAATTCAAGTGTAATAGCTAGATTATAAATTAGAAATTTATATTTTCAGTCTTAGATTAGAATGTATGAGCATATGCATACTTGCTAGAAATGCTTGTCTCATATCATTTTTCTCCTTTATTGTAAAATTTCACAAATGGGCACACAAACGGCACGTGCACCATTTTCGTAAAAGATAATAAATCCTAAGTTGATGATTTACATCAATGGCCATAGTCGGGATGTAAACAAGACTTAGGATTTTTACCTTTTATAAAATAACATTGGATCCACACTGGATCCTCTTCAAAAAATCATCATATTTTCAAATATTTTCTTCTTTTATTAGAGTTTAACTTAGAATTAATTCAATATATATACCAATGGCCATAGTCAGGGTATATTGAGAGTTAATTTCATTTTAAACTCTATAAAAGCACAAAATATGTTTCATTCTTCACCTGAATTTAAATATAAATTATTATATAATGCATTCAATGACCATAGTCAAGGATGTATTATATCTTCAATCTTATTTTGATTCATTCAAAGAATGGAATAGCTTTTCAAAATCCAATTTCAAATTCTTTAAATTCATTCATCATTTAGGATAGAACTGCATCATATTTTCAAAAACTCCAAGTAAATATCTTCCTCAAATCTATTCTTATAAAATCCAATTCATCCTCTCATTTTCAAACTCAAATTCACTTTTCAAATCTCAAAGTTCAAATTAACTTTGAGATTTCAAAGTCATTTTTTCAAATCAGATTTCAAAGTTCAAATTCCAAATTCATTTTGTATTCAAAACTCTAATCAAACTCAAAGTTCAATTTTAGCTTTGAGACTCTTGATTCATCTTCTAAATTCAAAAATAAAAAATTCAAGGTCTAATTTGACTTTGAAATTCGTTTGTATATTCAAATTCTAAATTTCATTTTTCAAAGTTCAAATTTAAACTTGGAAGTTCTTGATTCATCTTCTGAATGTAACTCCAAATCCATTTTAGAATCCAGGACTCAAACTCATATTGGATCTCAGACTTCAGATCCAATTCCTCTTTAGGATCCAGAGTCCAATTCCACTTTTGGATCTCAGACTTCAGATCCAATTCCCCCTTAGGATCCAGACTCCAATTTCACATTTGGATCTCAGATTTCATATCCAATTTCCCTTTAGGATCCAGAATCCAAATTTCACCTTGGATCTCAGACTTCAAATCCAAATCCATCTTAGGATCCAGAGTTCAATTCTACTTTGGATCTTAGACGTCAGATCCAAATCCATTTTAGGATCCAGAATTCAAATCACACTTTGGATCTCAGACTTCAGATCCAAATCCATCTTAGAATCCAGAACCCAATTTTACATCAGATCTCAGATCCCAGATCTTAAATCCATTTTAAGATCCAATTCCATTTCATTTCCAGATTTCAAATCTAAATCCACTTATAGATCATATCTGGGATTCTTAAATTCGTTTCTACATCATTTAGATTTCGCAAATCCATTCTAAATTTAAGATTTCCAACTTCAAAATCTAAATTCAATTTCATCTCAAATATTCATTTCCTTTCTTAAAATCAAAATTCAAAGTCCATTTCTGACTTTGAAACTTCATTTCCTTTCATTTTAAAGCTTCAAATCATTCTTTCCCAAAATCAAGATTTATTCTTTCAACTCTGATTACTTCAAAGACTTAGAATTTCTCTGATCTATCTCAAATTCTAAGTTAGATTCAATCATTTCTTCACTCCTTTACCAAGTTCATCTCTGGATACTTGGAAATTTCCAAAACATTCTTTTCAAAAAGAGCATACATTCTCGCATTGCACAAGTATGATTCTTTGTGCATTTAGAGTTAGAATAAATTCTTAGATTATATTTAGGCAAAGCAAAAGGCATAGATTTGATCATTGGTTCGATTACCCCTGGTAAAGGCGCCAGGAACGGTCGAACCTCGTACCGACGAGCGAATCTCGTCTCTCCATTTTTCCCGCAACATTTTCAAAACGGAGGCGAGTTAAATTTCTAAATATTTTTCAAATCAAGGTTAAGTGAGACCGCGCAAAATAGTTCCTCTTTTTTCTTTCTTTCTTTCTTTCTTTCTTTCTTTCTTTCTTTCTTTCTTTTCTCTTCTCTCTTTCTTTTCTCTCTTTTATTTCACTCCCCTCAAAAAGGAGGAAAATAAAAGTTAGAAAAGGAAAAGAGAAGGAAGAGAGAGAAACCACAAGAGAGGAAAAATTTTGCGATGATCACACCTTTCCTTTGTTATGCTACCGTCAGAGCATTTGTTTTCGTCTTACGCACAGTCGCAGCATCGTTGTCACCGTCTGTTGCGTATACGTTCTTACTGTTTCTTACTCTACAGTTGGAATATCCAAAATCCTATCGTTTCGGTGAGTTTCGTGTAAGGTTTCGTTATTCAATCTGAAGGTTGCTTCTTATACAACGATTTGTAAGTTTGATAAATCTTACAACGATATGTACTTATGAACCCAAAAAATGCAATGATTTGTAATCATGATGATCGTTTAATGTGTTGTGCAGGTTAGCAATATCTGCAACTCATCAGAGAAGAGATACCCCGTCGTTCTATGGGTTGTGTATTAGAGAAGTGATCTGCCAGTCCCATCTATCTAAGGTTTTTGAAAGGTACCAAAATATACTTAAGATTGAGAATGATAAAGACAGGGAAAAAGTGTTGGAATTGTATTATACGGAGGATTATTCATCAGATATTGAGGCTGCGGACCAAAGGAAGAATGTTGAAAAACTAAAGGTGCAGAAGAAGGATGACCAAGAGAAGGCAAAGCAAAGAAATAAGGAGGAGAATGAAAAGAGAAGGCAAAGGAAGAAGGCAAAGCAGAGGGAAATGCAAAAAAAGAATGAGGAGGAGAGGGAAAGAGAATTTAACAATCTAATGAAGGATGCTAAGACGGAAACGGACAACATATTGTTAGAGCTTATAGAAATGCGAAATATGGTAAAGCTAGTGAAGGAGGCGAAGGCAAATGAATAAGGAGGAGGAAGAGAATGAACAGAATAAGCCTCAAGATGAGGAAGAAAAGGAAAGGCGAAGGAGGGAAAAGGAGTTTGAGGAAGGTAAGGAAATGCAAAGGAAGGGGAAGGAGGATGAGGAAAAGAAGGAAAGGCAACAGAAGGAGGAGGAGGAACAAAAGGAAAGAGAAAGGAAGAAGTAGGAAGAAGAAGTGGAGGAAAGAAGGAAACAAGATTTGGAAGAGAAAAAAAGGTGGTGGAAGGAGGAGGACGAGAAAAAGAAGGAGAGAGAAAGGAAGGAGAAGGAGGACGAGAAAAAGAAGGAGAGAGAAATGAAGGAGAAGGAGGACGAGAAAAAGAAGGAGAGAGAAAGAAAGGAAAAGGAGGGCGAGAAAAAGAAGGAGAAAGAAAGGAAGAAGAAGGTGGAGCCGAAAGAGAAGGAAAGGGAAAGGCAGTGGACCAACCAAAAAGGCCTAGGTTGGAGGGAGAACAGGAGAAAAGAGTGACCAAGGTAAATAAATATGTCTTGTCTATGAAGATTTAATAATATGTTTAGCGATTTTGGTATAGCGATTACTGTGTTAGGTATTAATACGTATAACGATTACTGTGATAGTTTGTGTGCAACCAATATTATTTATAGCGATTAGTAGAATATTATTTATAAGTACAAATGGTACTAATTTACAATTGGTAGGAATAATATGTTATTGTGTGTTATAGGGAGGTCATAAGAGAAGTAGAGCACCAGGTGAAAAGCTCGAAGGTCGGTGTCAATAGTCTGTAGTTCTGTCGTGGTATGGTCAGTTGAGTTCATATCAGAAGGATCGATTACGAAATATACACTTCGGTAGCCTTTTGAACCAGCAATATTTTGAAACTTGCTGGAATACCATGACCCACCTGGTAAATAAGTGAAATGATAAGACGAACACATTCCAGTTTGATTCTTTTGAGATCACCATGACTCTAGAAGATGTGGCGAGGATCACTGGTCTTAAGTGTGATGGCAGTGTTGTCCTATTACGGCATTCAAACTATAACGCAAGGGAAAAATGCACGGCTCTTTTAAGAATGTCGATGGACGAATGGAGTCAATGTATTTCTGGTGGAATCAATTCCACATCAATGAAAGTCTCATTTTTTCATAATAAATGGGAAGGCCGCTCCTCTACTTGTGCATCTGAAATAGCTGACCAAGAGTTGCGCGGCTTTCTTCTTTATTTTTTTGGTCTTACTTTATTTTCCGATTGTTCTGGTTCGAGAATAAGTTACATGTGGCTGCAGTACCTGACAGACTTAGACGAAGTCGACAACTATGCCTAGGGTGCTGCTATGTCCGCACACTTGTACAGTCAACTCTACCGTGCGAGTAATGGTACGAAAATAGTTGGGGATTTTGGCCATTTGTTTAGGTATTTGTATATGACATACTTAGTAATTACAGACTTAGCTCATTAAAGGTTGTAGTGTTACTAATATATTGTTTTTGTTGGGCTTGGGCGTGGAAACATATTATCTCATTGTGTCCACGTTGTGGCCCTGCGATTTGTGGTTTTCCAAAGATCGGTCATTGGGCTAGAATAAACGTCACAGTTCATAATGCTAAGTCCATTTTAGATGGGCTGCAACTAAATGAGGTAAATGTTCTAAAATTGTTTACAATCGGGTCAGCATTTATCATTCAGTATTATAAATCGTTGTAATGTTTAGCATTCTTAAGTAATCATCGTTGCAGGATTGTCTTTCGTAGTACGTATCATTGTCGCCATATCATTCTTAAGTAAATTGTAATATATTTGTCTCTCGTTATTAAAAAGAATTACCAATGTACAGGTTTTGTGGAGACCGTATGAAGATGGGGAGGACGATGACCAAGACGTTGTTGCAGAGGCTGCTAGATTGTCTGACCGCGATTTGTGACTGTTTTGCAATTATGAAGTTGAGTTGCAACATGGTAGTCGAGTTCTCCTACAATCCGGCTTGGGGCAGTCTATCACAAATAAGCCTTTGGAAGTGAGAAAGAAGATGAATAGTGGTGGGGCAGGAACATGAATTGGCGCAAACGCTACAGGGATGAATTATAAATTTGGAACACAGGTGGTGTTCGTGTTGTATCGTATGATTATAAAGGACGACAATTTGATCCCTTCTATTTCGAAAGGTATTGGGAACCTATGCGGCGAAATCTAGAGATTGAGAAAATTGAGAACCCATGCCTCCCAACTGCCCCCTTTCATATTGCAGCCCAGCCTCTACAACCCGTTTGTCATCTCCCTCCGGGTACAACAACGATTCCCTCAGTAACAAATCGCGATGAAGAGCGAACATTTGCTACAAATGAGAACATTGTTTCTGCCGCAAGGTTGGAACTGATGGAGAGGGAGAATAAGAAATTAAGGACAAATGTAAGCAATATGGGGATACAATTGAACTCAGTGGTAGAGATGATGACCAGTTTTTTTAATAAGATGGACGCAACCAAGAGGCCACCCATGATAGACAGTCTACCAAGAAAAAGAAAGAGACGAGTCTATCATATTTCATCTGATTCGTCAAGTGCCACAGAATAAACCCTAGGTATTCTTTTTTATCACGATAGGTATTTGTTGTAATTGTATAAGTAATTATCGTAATGTAACATTCTTTTATTGTTTAATTCTTTTTTATTACATCTAACAGACACGTTTCGTCTGTGGATCTTGTAAATAAATAAACTTTAATTGAAAATAGATGTCTGTTCAGAAATCATGGCATTGCCTAACCTCCTTGATTGATTGAAAATCATAATATAAATCGTAATATAACTCGTCGATTTTGAATGACAATCGCAATAGATGTCTGATTGGCACGAGTAATATTGTTCATAAATCGCAATATAACTCATCGTTTTTTAATGAAAATTGTAGAAAACATGTGATTTATGCGATCAACATGGTCTCGTAATCGACGTTAGGAAATGATTAAGGTCGTCATCGATATGATAGAGCATTTCTGCTCAGCAATCGCTGTATTTGTCTCCGCCTTGATAGAAAATCACAAAAAGGATTTGTGATGTATGTCGTGAACAATAATTGAACGAGTTCTGACATCGTAAATGATAACAGTCAACAGCGATAAAAAAAGTTTGATGCTCAAAAGTCGCTATTGATGATCATCAGTCAACAGCGATAAGAAGCGTTTGTTGTTAAAAAACCGATAAGGAAAGTATGTGGCATGAATATATCGATGTATCTTTATATGATAATCAATACAATAATCGTCAAAGATTATACATACCTGGAAACCGGGTTTGGTTGGGTTGGGTCAATCTTCCACTCAACTATTGTTATAATATGCAGTCGAAACAATGGTTTTTTAATTATTTAAAACGCAATCATTTAATTTGCGGGCAGTTTTCGAAAAAGGGCAGCATGTGAAATGATGTTTTTTTATTTATTTAAAATACAATCATTTAATTTACGGGCGGTTTTCGAAAAAGGGCGGCATGTGAAACTATGTTTTTTTATTTATTTAAAACGCAATCATTTAATTTGTGGGCGGTTTTCGAAAAAAGGTGGCATGTTAAAGGACGTTTTCTTTATATTTGACTAACGACGTCGATTCCGTAGCTGCGTTGTAAAGGTGACATCGATATCTTCATCCAAGCATGACACCGAAGAAGAGGACGATGGGAGCAATACGATCAGGCATGGCGCCGAAGAAGAGGACGATGGGAGCAATACGACCAGGCATTGCGCCAAAGGAGAGGACGATGGGAGCAATACGACCAGGCATGGCGCCGAAGAAGAAGACAACCACATCCACTGGACCAGCACTAGCGCTTAAGGCGTATATTTTTTGAACCTCCTGACCGGTTTAGTCAACATTTGCCTTTTTATGTCGTATTTTGATTTGTGTTGCTTATTGTAGAAAATAATTTTAATGTCGAATTCTGAATACTATGCTCATGGTGCACTCAGTGCAACATCCACAGATAAGGGTAGGCGACAACGCCCTAAAGAGTTCGTAGATGACATTGAGCAGATGCAAGATGAATTTGCAGACGGGAACACTATCAGTAATTTTGTATGTATGTAAACACTATCATTTTCTAGGTCATCGGTTTGTATGTTTTGAAGTTCGTAAATTTTTGCAACCAGACAATGTGTGATTTTGTCAATTATATTCAAAGCAACGCAACGAGCAATACAGTACGTATCATCACCCCTTATTTCATGGTATGTCTGGTCTGCTATTGTTTTATTTGCTTTTATGACTTACATTTCTTGGTGGTTAAACCTTACTATTTTGTGCAACAGATGTACGTCCGGCGAAAGCCATACACCAGTGAATTCTTAGATGCACTACCTTGTTGGAATAGCGGTGATGAGTGTGTAGACTTTTCGAATTTTGAAAAGGTAAGTGAACAAACCTCTACTCCAAGGTTTAGTCCTAACATCCTCATCATGATATGTCTATGGATTTATAAATTATTGTATCGATTCGTAGATTTTACTTCCTACACTCTGGTAAAATCCCGAACATTGGGTCTTATACGAGATGAATTTACGGGAAAAACAACTATGGTGCTACAACTCATTGGACTGCCACAGTGGTGTAGAACGTGACGCTATGCATTTGGTAAGCTTCTGTCCATAGGTGAATCGTAGCTATTTGAGGTGGATCAGACTGTACTATATTATCCCTTTAAAACAGGTGGGATTCCTAAACGACCTTGTGGGTGTCGACATTGCCGAGTGGATGTTGCTATGTGCTGACGATGCTCCTTTACAAAGTAATGGGGTCGATTGTAGCATATTCGTAATGAAGCATATTGAAGCAATATACAATAGAGAAGAACCTTTTTTCAACGTTGTATGAGCTTTATATCCGCTGTTATTAGGGATTTCTGTTATATATTGGTTTCACATTACATATTTTGTTGCAGGAAGATATACTGAGAGTACGCGATGAAATATGTCGAAATTTGATTGAGTTTAAAAAGTCGGTAGACATAAATAATCAGCCAACAATACTACTTACAAACGAAACGGACGGCACAATCCAGAAAAGTTTACAAGGATGTAAATAGATCTGTAACAGATTTTTGAGACTGTCTAAACCAATTTTCATAGGCAAATTTTGTAAGACTATAAATTTTGTAAATCTGTCTCCGTTGAAATATAATTTGAACTTTACAAAACGCGCTTGTAAATCATTGTACTACTTCATCTGTGAAAATTAAATCGTAACGAGAAATAGTTTTGTGTTGTATGCGCTTAACCAATGCTAGTAATGATGCTCTTCGGTAATTAAAAATACTGCAAAGCGAAAAATATTTTGTTGTTGTTCTGAAATTTTTGTATAACTCACACTCCTTGAACGAAAATCGTGGAAATAGATTTCCGCGATTTGTGGTCCACAAAGGCACGTAATGTTCGCCCTGAACAAATGACGAAGTATTAATCGATAAGAAAGGTTTGTTCTTCAGAAATCACTGTATTGCTTAACTTACGAGAATGAAAATCGTAATATATATGCTCTATCGTAAACGAATATAGTGCATAGGTAGATGAGAGTGACTCGGTTCAACCCATTGTCGAGGTGTAAGTCAATAATCTACACCTAAGGTGATTTGTTGGGACGCGGGTGGATAAAGTTGTGGAATTATATAAGACCAAAAAATATTTCTAAAATCAAACCCACACGCTACGTGCTACCGTGATTTGAACTACTATGTCTAATCACATTGATTAGTTTTGGGAATAGATCTCTGAAATGACATTGTTTAATTTCATTAATGCGGAGTATATTTTATTTGAGATTTGCTCTGTGTTTATTAAAATTGTTGTATTTATATGAAAACTGGCGGAGGGTGATAGGACGTTTCATTAATATATGAATGACACATCACACAGGTTAAGGATGTGTTCCACTTTGCTTCGTGAATAAGGAACCGACAAACCGACAATTCCTGCATAAATGACTTGTTCTTGAATCGAGTGCATAGGCGGCTTCGATGCAATTGAGGTATCCATCTAGACTTTTTTCATATGTCTGCAATATCATAATTAAAGGAAACGTCGTTTCACAATCCAAAAATTTTCAAATTATTACACAAGATTTCATGGTAGTAGCAGTGAAGATGATGTTAGACCACCATTTCTGAACATCAAACCTGTCTTATCACTGTGTACTATTTCTAATTACGAAAGCGACATTAATGTCTCTTGTTCACCGCATTCATCGTGAATCTCTTCTGTGATTTTCATTCTGAGTGTCAGCAATAAAATGATGTTTAAACATCAAGCATTTCCTATCAATGTTGACTATTATCATTTCGAACATTAGAAGCCTTTGTTGATTGCATACATCGCAATCTAATTCTGCGCCTGTCAATCATGCGGGTCGAGCGCATATCTTTTATCAATTACAAGCTTTCATTATTTGCGCATACTTATCATATAAATCCTATATTTTCCTTGCGATTTGCATTCAATGACGACGAAGAATATTGTAATTTCAGAACAGCAATCCTTTCTTATCGTTGTTGAGTATTATTATTTTTGGGCGAACATATACATGTTTTTTTATAGCATGCACAAATCATGTTTGTTGTAAGATATGCGCCCATGATAAAGGTCAATAGCGGTAAGATTTGTTTGTTGATCAGGAATCGCTTTTTTGCTGAGACACTTTAAATGTAAACCGCGAAAAAGGATTGTGATTCATGCAGTCAACAACGACTTCTAATATTCGGTCGAAATATGATAGATTACACACAAGTTGGTTGTACCGTCTCTAAAATCTACTTGAAATAGACGAACATGAAATTACTCTGGCGTGGTGGGCATTGTTGTTCGTTGCCTTTTAGATCCTCGTGGCGGCTTTGTTAGTTTCTCCTCTGCAATTAGAAAGGCCGTCAATTTTTTGTAGAGTTCTTCGCGGAATCCAGGTATATCAACCTGCAAAAACAAATTGTAATGTGAAACCAATAGACATGCATTTAATCCCCAATAACAGAGGCTAAGAAATGGCATACAGCGTCGAAACAGGGTTCTGCACCATTGTATATCGCTTCAATGTACTTCATTACAAATACGCAGCAATCAATGCCATTATTTTGTAAAGGAGCATGGTATGTTGTGCGATAGATCCACTCGCTAACGTCGACTCCCAAAATGCCTTTGACAAAACCGATCTGAGAATAATGCGGTCGAAAGTAAATTCATGACCCCAGTACATGACACGATACTCATATAGATGGAATCTTACGAGATGGGAAATGTCAAGTCGTAAACCACTGTCAACTTCTAACGAATTGTAACACCATAGTTGTCTTTCATGTAAATCCATCATGTATAAGACTCAATGCTTTTCAGATTGCCAGAGTGTAGGAATCAATATCTGCAAATGGATCGTAAAAATGTTGTTAGCACTGTTGTGTTGTAACCTTGCACTCTAGGTTTGTTTACTTACTTTTTTCACTTGACAAAAGGTCTCTACAATGATTACCGTTAACCCAAAAAGGTAAGTCATCTTTAAATTCACTGGAATATGGCAAATGGCGTAAGATAGTCTGCAAATCGAAACATTGTTAACAGCAATGTAAAAATATGAATCAACTGGACTAAATCAATAACCAAAAGCAATATAAAATACAACCCATATACCATGAAATACGGGCTGACGATGCTTATATTTTTGCTTGGTGCGTTGCTTTTAATATAACTGATGAAATTAGATATAGTTTGTTTGCAGCAAATATGATGTTGTTAACGTACGTACACATGGCTTACGTATATAGACAACTTCTACTAGTTTCATACGAATAAAATTATTGATCATGTTGCATTGTGCGAATTCATCGTGCATTCGTTTGATGTCCTCCAGGAGTGATTGACTATGTTTTCGCCCAACTTCGTTGGTGGATGTTCTACTGAAATGAATAAGGACTTTGCAATGAACAATATTGAAATTACATTATAGAGTACACAACACAAATCGCAAAAACGACATGAAAGAGACGGATTTTGATAAAAATGGAGACGATGTGTAGACAATATACGCATGATTCGCCATTGTTGGTCATGTAGCTGTCTTTGTCTGCCTCATCGACCATAATTTGCTATGTAGCTGATTACATGTTCGAGGGAGGAACTCTAGGTTTATAAAGGAATCATCGGTTTGACTATCACTGGTTCACCAAGTAGAAGATAATCACATCGTCCAGTACTTGTGCGACTATTTATGAGCCAAAAGATCTACTGCTCAACCACCGTGATCAATGAATAATGTACAATCAATCAAAAAAAATTCAATAAATCCTTTGATGTCCGTACAAATCGCATATGTTCACTCAGTTTAGGGTATAGGGTTTATGTTACAGGCTTCATATTCAATTTTTGTCTCCATTTGTATTATATTATGTTGTACGTACATCGATTTATGTGTTAAAATTGTTACTTTGTTATAAATTTCTCATAAAATTGATGCACATGATTTGAACTATGAATCATTGTAAATATGTATTAAGCATATATGAATGACTGTTATAGATTACTTATACAAATCACAGTCGGATGACTGCAAAAATCGCTATACAGCGAATACGAAATCGATTCACGCACCACCAACCACGGACCACAAATCGTCACCAACAAATCAAAATCCAGCGATTACGAAAGACTTCCTCGGCAAGATCAGTGGACGTCCTAGGAGTTCTGCTGCGGTCCGAATAAGAAGGGAAACCCAACAATTTCTCAGTAAACGAGCTCTGCTGGAAACCCTAAACTCTTAACAAATCTGACAATGTGGAAATCGGGTCATGCAAAGAGGCATGACAACTTAATTAATAGCCCAAACTAGATTCCTGTGTACCAGTTTTCTCTTGCGAATTCATCAGAGTCTGTCATGAAACAAAAAATATAAAACACTGCCTTAAGTTTTACAAGAAATGCAAACCTCCTCCCAACATTGATTACATACCAAAAGACTTGTAAAACTGAAGCTATCGTTGCCGGAAATCTGACCGGGAGGAATGAAGGTTAGCACGTTGGGTATTACGTCTCTAGGGTATTGCTGCATGTTGGACATTACACGAGTTAGATATTGACAAGCTTCACGTAATGGGAAGCAATATAATGTCTTACATACCTGTTCATGAGAAGGGCTTTATTGCTTTTAATTAGAGGTTAGTTGTTTCTTAGACCTTTTCTTGTCAACCAATTCTAGTGCACCCTTTGTCCTCCGACGACTGCGATCAGAGGCAGGTTTTCTTTTGATACCCTTTGCTTCGTGAATATGTCCATCACAATCAACAACGTTCACTACCGACTTGTTGAAGATGATGTTTAGGCTACGCCGCAACTTCTCAAGAGTGTCGAGCGAAGCATGATTTTCACCTACGTTGCTCGATCCCATTATCTTCGACTGGTATTCATTCGCTGCAACGGACTGAAGGTTAATTAACTGCACATTTTCAAGTAACTCCCTTGACACTTTTCTCATGCATACATAGTCTTCTTTACTTCTCAATGCCAAATCAGCAACATGCATAAATGACCTACACAGTTTCTGGTAACGGAAGGTTATGTGGCACTTCTCGTCGACACCAGGTTTACTCACATTGTTCATATCAGGCATTTCAATCTTTGTTTGTCTTTTTCATCTTCGCATTACATAAGACTCTGGTATTTCTTGTATCTTGTCTTGATTAAGTGCCTTTAATGCATGACAACATAAAATACCTTTGAATTCATACATTTTGCACGAACATTCAACTCGTCCATTGTCCACATTGTACGTGACATGTGCTTCTTGCCTTTTGTGATGCTTTTCGCCCTCCCATAAAATACAGTATCTGCGCATATTCTCGGTTTGCACGGGTCCTTCAATATTTCAATTCATGACATGAAACACCTCTTTCTTGATTCATTCAAATACAGTTAGTGTATACAGATCTGCAGGTCGCATCAATATTTTTATGCCAAAAGTAAGAGGTCGTGTATTGAAGCATTTCATGTCTTGTTCAAGCTCATTCTGTCTTAGACCGTCTATAAATAATTCATATTGTTTCATGAAGCGAAACATTGTTAAACATGAATACAGAGTTTTCTTCAAAGTGGCGTGCATAGATTCAGCTCTTTGTGTGCTTATTATACCAGCACAAAAGTATTGTCTTCCATATGCCAATGCCCACTTCTCTTTTTCTGCATATAAATTTTGTAACCACAGACAATCTTTAAGGTCGTATGTCTGAATCATTTCCTCCCAATCAGACATAAAGGTGATCTCGTCTACGCTCTCAAGCACACACCTAGTAAACTTTTTATCAAACCCTGTCTTCTGATTAAATATGTGTCCTATATTTTTTGCTGCATTTTGAAAGATATGCCACAAACATAGCCGATGATGTGCATCTGGCCACACATGAAGCACTGCAACAGCAATTGCATGATCACCATCTGTAAGTACAGCTTTAGGTTGCTTCTTGTTCATTGCCTGTGTAAATACTCTCAACAACCACTCAAAGCTTTTCTTGGTCTGGTCATACAAAAACGTGCCGCCTAATATACAACTCTGTGAGTGATGGTTCACTCTGACAAACTGCGCAAATGGCCATTGTTCAGTATTAATCTTTACTGTAGTATCAAATACAAGCACATCATTGAAGCATTCATAATCTACTCTTGACTTTGAATCGGCCCAAAACATATTCACAACATATTCATCTTCATCCAGTTGCATTGCACTAAAGAAACCAGGGTCATTGCTTGATTTTTTCTGTAAGTAATCAACCAAAAAACATATTTCTCCATTCTTCACGTTATCATTCATCTTCTTTCTCAAGTGGTTTCTTAGATTCAAAGGTGTGAATGACACATTATCGCGACCACCGTCTATGTGGGAAAACAAATTGTATGTCTTCTTTGGTGCAATGTCGGCGTTATCGGCTATTTCAGCTATTACAACATGTGCTACAGTTACTTTACGATATGACCTTAACATAGGAGTCGTAAATTATGCAGATAAATCATGATTATGATCACTGATTAAAGTACAAACTAGAAATTTCACATTCGGATGTCTTCTCAAAACCATTTTAGCTTGACATCCACATCTTGATTCTGGCATGCTCCTTGTTGGATTTCCCATTGATTTCTTTCAACCTTGCTTGGAACAAACATATGTCTTTCTCACCACGACACCCTGTGCATTTTTTGACCAAGAAAACCTTCTCACACTGAAGTCAACTTTTAGGGCATAATCATTGTAAAATTTATATGCAGCTTCCTCATTATTAAACTGCATTCCTTCTACCGGAACATAGTCAAGTGTACTTCCATGTTCATTCGCAGTGCCTACACTTTTATTATGTGTATTGTCATGATAATCTACCTCATTATTGAATTGCATTTCTTCTACTGAAACATTCAAGTCAAGAGTGGGTCTAATGCTTGCACCCTTCTTATCATGTGCATCATTAGTGCAGATGTTCAATTCTTCAATTGCGTCATTACTATAGATGTTCAATTCTCCATAACTTTCAATTGATTGAGCTACATCGTCTTCATTACAACCTGATGATAAGCTCAACAATGTTATAAGCAATATATCAGTTTGTGTTGCCAGCAAAATAGCAAACAAATCGATATTAATTAACAAAATAATATCTCACAAATTGGTAGTATGTTACTAATACAGCCGTTTGAGATACAAAGCATATAATGAGTGAATGTAGGATATCTGATGGGTTGGAGGCCCTTCCTAGCATTTGTAAACAAGCATTCTTGTCAACAGGTCCCGGCGTCTTACAAATATCGATAAGTTTCCAACCATCGTAAGAACAAGATCTATCTGCAGTAACAAAACAATGCCTTAATGGCACACAAGACGACATGCGTCTTTCATCGACAGCATGATGAGATGGAAAACTACTACCAACGCTTTAATGGCACTGGTCAGAATGTTTGTGCGTCATTGCTTTCTTCCGTAATGCCTAACGACAACGCAAAAGAAGAGAAGACACAGGAATGTTTTGTAAGCAATATATCATGTTGTGTTAGCAAGCGCATACGTTTACTAGGATTTAATCAGGATGCATATAACAACGGATATCGATAAGGGTTAGCAAGTCAAAGAATCGATTTAAAGAATGACAGTATAAAAGCAATTGCGATTTGATATCTGCTTATACTGAGCATCGAATTGTCACTTACCATGCCAATAAAGGACACGAAATGTCGTACATGTGTGTTGACGATAAGCCTGTGAGTAGATCCAGGAGGCTGTGAAACGAGTTCAATACAAATCGCTGACAGAGCAGCGATTTGAATGCATGTAACGATGTGTTTCTGCACGCACACGTTTTCAAAGTCTGTGTACAAATATCTTACGAATACATATTACAAAACATATAATATCTTACAAATCGATATACATATCGAATAATATATTGAAAATCGATACGGCAGTTATGCATAATAACTTACAAATCGACAATACAAAACCATAATATCTAAAAGGTCGATAAATATATCGCACAATAAATTACAAATCGATACGGAAGAAATTGGGCATAATAGCAAACAAATCGATATTAACTAACAAAACAATATCTCACAAATCGGTAGTATGTTACTAATATAGCGGTTTGAGATACAAAGCATATAATGAGTGAATGTAGGATACCTGATGGGTTGGAGGCTCTTCCTAGCATTTGTAAACAAGTATTCTTGTCAATAGGTCCCAGCGTCTTACAAATATCGATAAGTTTTCAACCATCGTAAGAACAAGATCTACCTGCACTAACAAAACAATGCCTTAATGGCAAACAAGACGACATGTGTTCTTAATCATAGCATGACGAGATGGAAAGCTACTCACGACGCATTAATGGCACTGGTTGGAATGTTTGTGCATCATTGATTTCTTCCATAATGTCTAACGACAACGAAAATGAAAAGAAGACACGAGAATGTTTTGTAACACAACGCAGGCACGAGAAGGCGACAATGTGTTGTAAAACATGATACAAAACAAGGCGGAAACCTTGACTGGAGACGAAGGCAAAGCTTGCGTTGACAATGGGAGCTACTGTTACAGCAGATGGCACAAGAGTTTAATGAATAGAGAACGTCTACAGCTTAAATAGTTAACATCAAACTTTCTGGATGGAAGACTTTTTTGTCCTTTTCTGAAACCGTAGTTTCACAACTTTTGAATGAAAGATATTTTTGTCATTTCCTCGAACCATCATTTCAGGGCAAGAAAAGCAAGTAAGGGTGATTAAGTCTTTGCAACAGCACTAGAGTTTGATGCAAAGTTATGTCATCATACACGGGAATACGAGCCACATGTGCATAAATATGTGGCGCTCATTCACCCCCCCAACACAGACGTGGGATTCAGTGAATCATTGGGGGAGAACATACACCACCCTCTCGAGATATATATATATATATATATATATATATATATATATATATATATATATATATATATATATATAGAGAGAGAGAGAGAGAGAGAGAAAGAGAGATTCAGGGTCACTGGAAGCCGTCGAACACTGTAGCTTTGACAGATAAAACTCCAAACAGCGACACGGACGGGAACTTCACCGTTTTGGTAAGAAGGTCCACTGTCTTGAGAAATAGGGAGAGGGAAAAACCCTCCAGAGAGAGAAAGAAATCAGAGAAGAGGGACAGGCGTAGAGCCGCCTCCGGTGTGTCAGGGGTGGTCTTATCCCTCACTTAAATTGTCGCAGACTGAGATAGCCGGAAATTTGTCTAGCTGGAAAAACCCATTGTGTTCAACACTAACACCGGAAAGGACTTAATCTCCCTCTTCCTGTTGTGGGTGAGAACCGTCCCCGCCACCGGAGACTGAAAATCGGTGCCAGTCTGGGCTCTCCGGCAGAAAAAACTCGTCGCCGAAAAAAGAAGAAGATTGCTGGAAAGGGCGAAGGGGTTTTAGGGTTTCGGTTTTGAGAAGAGTCGAGAACCCTTCATCTTCGATTTTTCCTTTCTAAACATAATTGTTTAATAATTATTTAATGCATGTTCGTTTTTTAAACTTTTATGGATCCTTTTATAAATTCAAGAGGGGACCTCAGAAAGAGTTTAGATTGATTATGATCCCATTTCTTTCTTCAAAACCCTAAACCTTTTTCCTTTTTTTACTTATTGATTTTTCCTATTACTACTATTTTCATATATTCAATTGAATTCCCAGTTTTCTTTAGCGTAATCTTAGCGAAGTTTTCGCATCCCTGGACTCGAAGGTACATCAGTGAACCGAAGAGCCATATACCCATGGATTGTCGTTTACATGAATGCTGCAGCACTTACAACTGCTAGACTGGACAAGAAAGCAAAAACAGATTAGCAGAAAAAACAAGAGGCACTGGTTTAAAACATGACTATTGGTAGATGATAATACTCTGAAATGCTGGGTATACTCAATGGTGGCAAGGGGCAATGTTTTCAAAATCAGTCTGAATCAGCTAGACCTAATGGATCCTTAGATGATTCAAAGGGGCGCAATTCACCTGTCATTTCAACTCAAGTTTTTAAATATTTTTTAGATGGTTAAAATATTTAATATTTTTTTAAATACTTTTTAATCTTTTAATGACACGTGTCATCCAATAGTGAAAGAGTACCGATTGGCAAACAAGGTTTTTTTTTTCGATTCACCCATTTTAACAGCAATGGCAAGCGGTAGACCAAGGGGTTTGGCGTAGTGGGATGGGCCTAGACCGTTTGACGGGCAGGCTAGGTTCAAATCACATGGGCATCACCTCTTGCGTGAGATGAAGCCTGGCGACTTCATAGGGTCGAGCGTGTTAAGCCCTCGAAGTTTTACATTGACAGTACTGCAGGCTGAAAGCGAGTTGTCTTGAATAAAAATAAACATACAAAAACAATGGCAAGGAGAACTAGGGTTTTAGGCCAATGAACTAGGTGAGTGAGAGGCTATAGACAGGATTTATGGTCAAATCTTGCGCGGATCATGTCCTCGGTTTACAGATACAAACAAAATATGAAAAGGAAAATCACTAATACTTCCATTTCCGTGTCGTTTTACCTCCAACATGAGACCAGTAACTGCGACTATCAGAAAGGAAAGGGAGCTTGACAGTATCCTGAATAGCTAAAATTAGATTCTGTATGTACAGCAAGGAAGCTTGAGGATCCTCATTCCCATGAAGCCGATTTTCACGCAATTCGGACAAGAGACGGTTATCGACATTCTATTCTTAAGTTTGCCTAACACGGTTATCTACATTCTACTCTTAAGTTTGCCTAATAAATCCCGTAAATGCACATTGTTGAATAATATGGCAGTTTAATCTTAAAGAAGAGCAACTCCCAACTTCGCCCTCAACAGAAAAAGGAAGGGGGTGGTGACTGGTGAGGAAGAAGACAATCTGTAAAACCGTAAAGAGAGAGAGAATCAAAAGAGCTGTAAGGTGTTCATAATCATGGAAAGAGAAAGCATTCATGGTTGTTCGTGGACAAGAAGTTTTAAAAAAAAAGTACCAACCAAAGCATTCATGTTTGTTCATGGACAGCAAAAGCAATAGCAATAGAATGTATAAGTTCGAAAGCAATGGATGATTACAAATTAAAGATCCGAGCATCAATCAATCCCCCACCCACAACCAGGGGAAGGTCGGATAACCTAAACAGAAAACTAAAAAGGAGAAAAAGCCAACAATTCAGTCAGCTCGACCGAGATGCCGGCCACATACTAGCCGGAAAATTACAGATATGGGTTCGCTTACATTTCTCAAATCAATAATCCCAATAATAAGAAAAAATAAGAAGAGAAGAACAAAACCCATCATCATAATCAAGACTCGGAAGGGTACCCACCGCTCCAAAAAAAAGAATGATTTTTCACATTCTCCTTCGAATTCTGTACACGAAATCATCAGTTTCAGTCTTCCCCTATCCAATATCCATCCGCTAATACATTATTACCGTATCACAACATTGCTAATGCTGAACCTTGGATGATCTCTTCTTAGCTTCGCTGTAAAGGACCACCCCCATTATGGTAACCGCAAACCCCGTCATCCCCATCACCGTGACGGGATTCCTGAAGATGAGAACGGAGACCACTACTGCGACAGCGGCCTTGGCATTGCCCAGCACCTGCAGGGTGAGGGCGCTGGTGTGCTTGGTCACCAAGAAGTTAGTCAGGTTGACAAGGTAGGCGATGGTCATGTTGCCCAACAAGAGGAGGAGGAGGAAGGGCTCCCGCAGGGCCTTCTCGACGGTGAGCAGGGCGACGTTTCCCTCGACGAGGAGGGTCACGGGGAGGAGGAGAAGAGCAGCCATAGGGGCCATGTACATGAGGAGGTTCATGGAGTTGAGGCGCTCGGCCTCGGAGGTGAGGAGGATGCCCTGAACGACGGATTTGAGGGCGCGGCCGCCGGTTGAGCCGAGGCAGACAACGAACCCGAAGAGGTGGAAGAGGGGCTCGCTGTTGCTGGCGAGGACGATGCCGAGGACGACGGGGAGGAGGGCGAGATAGACGGGCGCGGTCTCGCGCTTGCAGGTGATGAGGAAAGCGAAGACGGCGGTGAAGAAAGGGGTGGTGGCGCCGACGGCCTGGTTGAAGGAGACGGGGAGGTAGCGGAGGGAGGTGTTGCCGCATACGACGCTGAAGCAGAAGATGGCGGAGAGGGCGAGGATCTTGAGCAACTGGGCGCGGGAGAGGATGGGTTGGAGGGGGACGAGGTCGAGGCCGTGGATGGCGAGGAGGCTGTAGAGCGCGCAGGCGCACATGTGGAGCATGGTGAGGAAGATGGGGTAACGGTAGCCGTAGAAGCTTAGGAGGTACTTGTTGAGGAGGAGGACGCCGATGTTGGAGAGGTACCAGGAGGCGACGGTGAGGGCCGTCACCACGTTCTGCGACGGGCCGGGGAAGCCGTACTTAACATCGCCGGTGGGCGTCGGTGGAATGTCGATCACCGCCTGGCTTTCCAGCTTCGGGTTGCTCCCCCTCCTCGTCTTCCATGTCTGCTGCGCGTGCCCCTCTGCCATCAACCCTCACCGGAACTCAGAGAGAGAGCAGTGGTTAGAGTAGATCTGGAAAAATGAGTAACAGTCTGAGAGAGAGGTGCTCAGAGTGGATCTGGAAAGATGGGTTGGAAAGAGAGAGAAATGAGATCTTATCGAACGGCTGAGGATTAGACGTGGAGGGAACAGCAAAGAACAGCCCTTTGATGAAAGCAGGTCACTAGATTCTTGGTCATTTAGCCAAAGAATCCTGTCGAAGTAAGAGTATGTACTTCCAAACATGCCAATGAAAGTTTTATTTTTCAGATTATTATCATGTTGTAAATTGTTAAGTGTAATTTATGCCCTGTTTGGATTTGGTGGGATTGTTTGGGAAAACCAAAACACCAAAGGCTGAAGCCTCAAGTAGCTCGCGTGCACCTCCAACATGCTTTTGACCATGATCGGGTTTGTTTTTTCATTTTTACACATTTCCATAATGTTGGTTTACTCACCTGGTCACATCAACAACCATCCTGCAGTAAATAAAAAAGGGAGCATTGTTATGATAAAAAACTCAAGGGCAAAAAGCTTAATGATAAAAAATTTTGCTCAATTGACGGTCACATGTTTCTCACCATTTAAGGATGTCAAAGTGTTTGGTATATATTGCTGGTAGGTGAGAATATAAGTAAATAACTTATAAAACGTGAGAAAATAATCGTACTAATTTGACATATTTTTTTAAAAACCTTACAATTTTTATTATTCTTTCTATGTTCAAAATCCTATACACCCTGCCTTTCTACAACTTTTTTACCCTTCACAATTATAAATTGATGGGTTATTGCCATAAAATTGCATCGCTCATCGATTAATGCAAAATCCCACTTAATTCTCAAATCGCACATTTTCATTTGCAAACCTCATGAACTAGAATAAATATATTTGTTATAAATTCGGTGAAACTTAAACCATTAAAATCGTAAATATCCTACTTAGTCACATATACTTCACAAGTTTGCATAAATATATTTACGCACCTTCGGTTAGACTGAAACCACTATAATCGCAAGTATCCTACTTATTTACATATACATCATAAGTTTGCATAAACATATTTGTGCACGTCTTGTTGAACTAAAACCACTAAAATTGCAAATATCATATTTAGTCTCATATAGTTCGCATAAATATATTTGTATACCTCCTGAAACCACTAAAGTCACAAATATCCTACTTATTTGTATGTACTTCAAGAATTCGCATAAACATATGTGTGAACCTCCAATTAAACTAAAATCATAAATATCTTAATTAGTCGTATATACTTCACGAATTCACATAAACATATGTGTGAACCTACACCTCAACTTAAATTGAATGTCGCAACATTACAAATAGCGTAATTAAATATTTATGAATTTATGATATATATATATATATATATATATGACTTTTCTTATTTTTTGCAGAGTTCGTGAATCATATATAAACTCATTGTCTATACCTCAGAGCTATTTTCGCATAAATTAGGGTTTTTTGTGATCTCCCACCTGTTTTCCTTCATCATTTTGTTTCGGCAACTATTTATAGGCGGCACTTCATCATGGTTGAACCATCGACGACGTGTTTTTTCAATAAGCACATCTTTAATGGCATCTTTAACAGCTGAATCAACTAGTATTCCCCGACCAGTGGTCCCCAACTTGCTTACCTTCGATTCTTTGTTTGTTTTATACGTTGTGTAACTTGTATTATTATAAGCATATCATTAGAACATTGTTTAATTAGGGAACTTACTCATCCTCCCAAATAGTTTATTTGTTTTTTGCAATATTTTTTCAATATTTTTTATCTTGTTATTGTAGAAAATTTTGAAGGATATTGTGAAGATTGTGTCAAAGGGGTCCACACCCATATCATCTTCTAGTGTTGGAGCATAACAACAAAAGTCAACGAAAAATTATGAATTGGATCACCCTAATCATTTGTAAACATGACTTACTGTTTACAAGTGAATAGATAGGGTGCCACATCTCAAGCCAAAAATGTCATTGTCTAGGAGCTTGTCATGTATGGTGAGAATCCATGAATTGAAGCTCTCGACTATATTAAATGTTAAGTACATGTATCTTTTCGCTGAAAAATAATTGTTATTCCAATATTTTGATTCCACATCAGTGGCAAGATAATTGTATGCATCTTTGTTTTGTACGTCAAATTTTTGAAAAAAAATAAATGCATTATTTTCTCCTTACTACCCGAGTTACACTCTACCAAAGTGCATTGAGTGGTGAACCAAATTTTTTCGAAAAGTTCTTTATCCAATGCTTCATATAAAATTTAACATGACATGTACGCCATGTGTGGAAGACAACATATTTTAAACCGTTATGCTTATCTGAAATAATTGTCAATACTTTACACTCTCTAAACTCATCAAAGTATATCAATTTGTGCTTGAGATGCTCTAAAAACTATGTCAATGACTCATTGAAATTCTTATCAACAACTGCAAATGCTACTAGAAATATTTTACCACAATAATCAATATTACAAGTTGACAACAATATACCTGCATATATTCCTTTTAAGAATGTGTCATCTACTATAAGTAGAGGGCATCCTTTCAAAAACCTATCGATGCTTTAATGGAAGGATACAAACAGGTACTGAAATCGATCTTTTTGATCGATCTGAGTGTACCCTAGTGATCCTCGGTTAGACTTCATCAGATGATATAAATAAGCAAAAATCATCTTGAAAGACTCTTCAAACAAACCATATAGTGTCTCCTTAGTCTATTCCCGTCTACGTCATGCTTGTTTGTAAGTAACATTCACATCTTCCTCACGACTGATGCCATTCATGATTTTTCTTGTAATTATCTTCGGGTTACCATGTATATGTTTGTGAATAATACATGAAATTCACTTGGAAGGTACTTTATCTATTATAAGGTTTCTTGGTAGTTTATTACATGTATGCTCACTTTGATACATCTTCACTCAAAAAGATCTTACTTTGCGTACATTTGTGCAATCGATCTTTCGGGGGCAATTAATTGTTATTTGTGAGTTATTTCCCGTGCATACGATAGTGACTTTGTTATTGCATCTCTTTAAGAATTTTGCTTTATAGTTAATTTTGATTGCATGATCTTTCAAAAAACTTGTAGCAATACTGGCGATCATTAAACCTTTTATCGAAAGTGATTTCTTGATTGTTTGAGTTTGTTGTTAGCCACTGAAATTGTTCATAATTAATAAGATTTTTATTATGCAATTGGTCATACAAATGAGATGTTTTTACTTTAATGATTTTCAATTACTCTTCATTGTATGAGAATCCATTAAACAAGAATATATTCAACAACATCTCATTAGTATAAAAACATAAACGAGTTATAATCCTCAATAAATGTTCATATAATTATAGAGCATACTAAGGGCTCGACTTCTCAAATGTCATTGGTGCATCATTTTCACCTACCATATCACCACTCTCTTCATCCTCTCCTATCAACATGGTATATTCATCATTGATATCATTTGATTCTTCATTGTCAACATGATCGTTGTTACTGTTAATTAAATATTCAATTGCATAAATTAGATCAAAATTCATCGTATCAATCACTTTATTTGATTTCATACATGAAACATTCACGTATTTCCAACATTCAAGATTAACCATTAATATATCATATTCGTGATCATACCTACATCTCAATCATAAATTACATCAAAATTATAACTTGTATCTAACTTTGTCGTATGTTCGAGAAAGCTGCATGTCATTCAAATTACTATGATGAAGATCACTGACACTGGTTTGCCCACGTGGTTCTACATCATTTGTAGTGATCATTTGATCATGTAAAATATCAATAACATTCATTGTTTGGGACAGTTATGAAAGTGCACTAGGATCGAGGCAACGAGCACTAAAGGGGGGTGAATACTGCTTTTAAAACTTTCTGCGAAATATTGAAGGATTTTGCAAATCTCAAAGCAAACACACAAAGAACACAAGATTTTATCCTGGTTCGGTCAAACCCGACCTACATCCAGTCCCCAAGCAAAACCCGCTTGAGATTTTCCACTATCAACCTTGTAAACTACAAGATCACACAGACCATAACCGGTCCCACTTTCAGTAGCAATCCCACTGAAAGCAAACAACTCCTTTACACCAAGGAGTCCTTCTTTTTACAGAAAAGAAATAACAACTTACAATACAACCTATGAGCCTTCCTTTTGAATGCAAATGAGATGCAATTGGCTTTTGAGGTTGTTGAAACACTCTACTCACGAATTCACTATCTCTCAAAGTGATTTGAGTGAAAAACTGAAGTGAAAATATCACGTAAGTGAGAAAATCAATACTTGACTGAATAAGAGTGAAAAGCAAGATTCAAATCGATTGAATTGTTGTTGTTTTTTTTTTTAGTGTAAAATGCACTCATATTTATAGTTAAAAGATTCCATACGTTGAGAGTATGAAAGGGTGTCAAAACGGTCCATTTCGAACGATCAAAATGTTTGAAAAACGAAAAGACACGCCTTTTTGAAGTTTCAGGAAAACGGCAAAATTAGTCGACTGAAACATCAGTTAGTCGACTAATAGTTAGTTATTAGTAGACTGACAGTTATCGTCGGTCGACTGATCTGTTAATCGAGCCGTTTGAAAATCTGAACTTTTGAAACTTAGTCGACTGGAGAAAAGTTAGTCGACTGATAATATCATCAGTAGACTGAAAAACCTTTTAGTCGACTGCTGCTAAAAACTTCTGAAAAACAAACATTCTGTTCGGTCGACTGATAAAAAGCATTAGTCGACTGCTGCTAAATTTTTCAGAATACACATGTTCTGTTCAGTCGACTGAAAAATCATTAGCCGACTGCTGCTAATTTTCCAGAAAACATACATTCTGTCCAGTCGACTGATAAAACCTTCGGTCGACTAATTTGACAAAAATGACTTTTTAGAAAATATGGCGCGAAAGGATTAGTCGACTGATAAGTCTATTGGTCGACTAATAAACATGAAAATTTAAGAAAAGAGTTTTCTAAAAAGATTTTCAAAAGAGTTTCTTTTAGAAAAGTTTTTCTAAAGACTTTTAAGGTGAAATGCAACCTAAATATGTACTCTAAGTAAGGCTCTTACAAGAATCTAAGACTTTTAATGAATTAAACATTTGCACACTAGTCTTCAAGGATTCTTCACCGAATTCTTCAATTTCTTCATAGCCTTAGCTGAAATGCAGTTGATTCTACTTGCTCATCATCAAAACCTTGTACTTGAAGTATCATGTATGGCTTCATTGTCGTAACAATCTCCCCCTTTTTGATGATGACAAACTTAATCAAAGATGAAGCATTTAGATGCATAGATGGAGATTTTACTCCCCCTATCAATATGCTACAAAACATTAAAAGTTAGCACATTTAAAGCACATATATCACATATTGATTGGTTTGCATTTTCATTCATCATTTCTTCATGTATTTAGAAATACATTCATTCAAAGCTTTCTTTTTCTCTTAATTTTGCATTTCTCATGCAAGATCTCCTGTAATGTAATTGCTATCATCTTTTTCTCAAGATCTCCTGCAATTTCAATGTAATGCTATCTTTATCTTTTTCTCTTCCTTTGTCAGAATCAAAAAGAGTAAGGGCAAAAATAGCATAAGCAAAATAGACTTTTAACTCGTATCTCTATTTTAAAACACGGCAAGAGAGTTCCGGCGTGTTTTGAAGATGCGCCAGTCACTGCAAGAGGATTCCGGCGTTTCAATATCACGGCCAGAAGATTCCGGCGTCTCCCTGTTACGGTAAGAAAATCCCGGCGATGATGGAGTCGAACGGTACTCCGAGGGTTTTTCGGAAGAGAGAGAGAGAGGCAAAAGAGAAAGAGGGGTTTTTGGTTTAAAGGGTTTCGTTTTTTTTTTTTTAAACGAAAATGTACGAAGTGAAACGATGCCTCTTTTAAAAAAAAAAATGGGTTTTAAAACAAATCCAAGGGGTGTCGGGTCCCTTCACTTAAATTTTTTTAAAAAATTTAGTCGACTAAAACTTTATCGGTCGACTTAAAAAAAAGTGTGACTTATTTTAAAAAATATCATCAGTCGACTAGAACTATATCGGTCGACTAATATGATGCGATACATTCCAAAATATAAAAACACCAGTCGACTAGAATTTTATCGGTCGACTAATATAGTGCGATTTTGAGATTTTGTTAAAAAAAAAACAGCATTTTTATAAATCCAAAAACGAGCAAATACCTAGTTCTCTCCTAATGCTCATAAAATCTTCATTTTTAAGAGGTTTAGTGAAGATATCGGCATGTTGTTCTTTAGTGGAAATAAAATTTAACGAAATATCTCCTTTTAACACATGATCTCTTAAAAAATAATGTTTAACTTCAATATGCTTAGTTCTTGAGTGCTGAATAGGATTTTTCGAAAGATTTATAGCACTAGTGTTATCACAATAAATAGTTGTTGTGGAGTAGTTTAAACCAAAATCTTTTAATGTCTGTTTCATCCAAAGTACTTGTGAACATGCTAAACTAGCCGCTATATATTCAGCTTCAGTTGTTGAGAGTGATACTGAATTTTGCTTTTTACTAAACCAAGAGACTAAGGAATTTCCCAAGAAATGACAAGTTCCACTAGTACTCTTGCGATCAGATTTACTTCCTGCAAAATCTGCATCACTATATGAAACTAAATCAAAGGAAGATGATTTTGGGTAAAACAAACCGAAATATGAAGTATCTTTCAAATAATGAAGAATTTGTTTTACTGCAGTTAAATGAGATTCCTTTGGATTAGCTTGAAATCTTGCACACATACAAACACTAAACATAATATCAGGTCGACTAGCAGTTAAGTATAATAGAGATCCGATCATACCTCTGTAGAGCTTAGTATCTACACTTTTACCATTTTCATCTTTATCAAGAGAAGTAGTTGTACTCATAGGATTCCTTCTTGATTTCGATGAGTCTATCCCAAATCTCTTGAGAAGTTCTTTTGTATACTTACCCTGATTGATGAAGATTCCTTCTTCAGTTTGCTTTATTTGAAGTCCAAGGAAGTAGTTTAATTCGCCCATCAAGCTCATTTCAAACTCTTCCTGCATAGCCTTAGCAAATTCTTTACAAAGAGAATCATTAGTAGAACCAAATATTATGTCATCAACATAAATTTGCACAATAAGAATATCTGAATTAAAATGTTTAATAAATAAAGTGGAGTCTACCCGACCAATGGAAAAACCAGATTGTTCTAGAAAATTTTGTAGTCTTTCATACCACGCTCTTGGTGCTTGTTTGAGTCCATACAGAGCTCTTTTCAATTTGTAGACCTTTTCTGGATATTTCTCATTTTCAAAGCCTGGAGGTTGCTCTATATAAACTTCTTCATTGATGTGTCCATTTAAAAATGCACTCTTAACATCAATTTGATATAACTTGAAGTTCATGTAACTAGCAAAAGCAAGCATCATACGAATTGACTCTAATCGAGCCACTGGTGCATAGGTTTCATCAAAATTTATGCCTTCTTCTTGATTATAGCCTTGTGTCACTAGCCTTGCTTTGTTACGAATGACTTCATCATTTTCATCCAGCTTATTTCGGAAGACCCATCTTGTTCCAATTACTGGATGATCCTTTGGTCTATCAACTAGATCCCAAATATCATTCCTAGTAAATTGGTTAAGTTCTTCAGACATGGCTAAAAGCCAAAATTCTTCATCACATGCCTCATTGATATTCTTTGGTTCTAATTTAGATATGAAAGCAACATTTGCAATATATTTTTCTAACTGCCTTCTAGTTTGGACACCACTCTTTATTTCACCAATAACTTGTTCATGTGGATGATTAAGAACTTCTTTCCAAACCGGTTGAAGAGGAATATTTTCTTGAGAAGTACTCTCTATCAAGGGTTCTTCTTGAAGTATTGCTTCTTCTTCTTCGCTTAGAGGAATAACCTGCTCACAATTCTCATCAAATGCAACATGTAGAGATTCTTCAATACAAGATGTTCTTTTATTGAAAATACGATATGCTTTACTTCTAGAAGAATATCCAAGAAATATTGATTCATCTGATTTTGAATCAAACTTATCAAGATTATCTTTGGTATTTAACAAGAAACATTTACTACCAAAAATTTTGAAATATGAGATCTTTGGTATACGATCATAATACAATTCAAAACATGTTTTATGTAAAATTGGTCGAATAAGAACACGATTTAAGACATAACATGTTGTATTAATTGCTTCAGCCCAAAAATATTTTGGTAAATTTTTATCTTGAAGCATGGTTCTAGCACATTCTTGCAAAGTTCTATTTTTTTTTCAACAACTCCATTTTGTGGAGCCGCTCTAGGAAAAGCAAAGTTGTGAGAGATACCATGTAAATCACAAAACTTTAGAAAAGATTCATTTTCAAATTCACCACCATGATCACTACGAATTTTAATAATAGATGTAGATTTTTCATTTGTAATTTTTCTACAAAGTTTAGAAAATTCTGAAAAAGCATCATTTTTGCTTTTTAGAAAAATCACCCATGTAAACCGAGAATAATCATCTACTATAACAAAAGCATACTTGCTACCATTTTGAATTCTAGATGGTCCAAATAGATCTAAATGTAAAAGTTCAAGAGGACGTTTTGTTGAAACTATATCTTTAGTTTTAAAAGAACTCTTGATTTGTTTACCCCTTTGACAAACATCACATAAGTGATCCTTTTTATATGGTATTCTAGGTAGGCCTCTTACAAGATCATTCTTGGATAATTTTGAAATAATTTTAAAATTAACATGTCCAAGTCTCTTGTGCCATAACCATTGAATTTCATTTGAAACAATAAGACATTTTTCATTAAAAGAGGGTAATTTATCTAGATATAGTTCATACACATTGTTTCTTCTTTTACCTTTAAAAATGATCTTTTTAGATTGAAAATCAGAAATTAAGCATAAATCATTTTCAAAAGAAACATGAAAACCTTTATCACATAATTGACTAATAGATATTAAATTATGCATTAAACCATCTACTAAAAGAACATTTTCTATCAAGGGAAATTTTGGATTACCAATATTACCAATACCTATCACTTTTCCCTTGTTATTGTCACCAAATGTGACGGTTCCTCCATCCTTATTTTGGAGGGTGGAAAATAACTCCGGCCTTCCAGTCATATGTTTGGAACAACCGTTGTCCAATATCCATTTGCTCCTTATGTTGTGTACCTACAACAAAATCAGAAAACAGAGCATTTGACCCCTTTCTATTTTCGGGTCCATGAGAGTTAGTCTTAGGAACCCATATCCATTTGGATTTTGGTTTCCTTTGATAATAAGTATTCTTTCTATAAAAGGATTTAGAATAAACATTTCTAGATGCATTTCTATTAGAACTAGAAAATTTAGTTTTATGAACAAAAGGTTGAGAATAATGTCTTTGATTTTTCACCACATAGTTTGGTCTATTTTGAGTATCAAAGAAGCTATATCCCAATCCGGTTTTATTAACCGAGCATCTTTGAGAACCAAGAAGTTTTTCTAGATTCTCTTGACCATTTGTAAATTTGGTCACTATAGAAAGAAGATCATTTGACTTTTCTTTAAGACTAGATATATTTCTTTTTGTAAGAGATTGGTTCTAACTCCAATTTCTTTTATCTCAAGTGCTTGGCAAGAATTTTCCTTCTTGAGATCTTCTATTTCTTGAAGTAACACTTTATTTTGAGAGTCAAGAGTTAAATTTTCAGTTTTTAACTCTTTATTTTTACTACTAAGACTCTTAAATTTAACATATAAATCATTAAATGCTTCAAATAACTCATCATAGTCAAATTGACTTACCGAATCTTCTTGTGCTACAAAACACATGTTGGCGACTTCGTCATTTGATTCTTCATCGGAAGAGGAGTCACTATCATCCCAACATGCTTGAAATGCCTTTTTCTTCTTGAATTGGTCCTTGGGCTTGAATTTGAGAAGAGGACAATCTTTCTTGATATGTCCTGCTTTTTTGCAGTTAAAGCACTTTACTTCATTGGGAATGAAAGAATCTGCTTTCTTTGCCTTTCTTTGAAATCTTCCCTTTTTGATGAATCTTCTGAATTGCCTTGTGATGAGGGCAATATCTTCATCTTCATCTTCTTCAGAATCTTCTGAGTCAGAAGTAGCCTTAAAAGCAAGAGACTTCTTTTTAGGCTCTTCTTCTTGTCTGTCTTGAAGTTGGACCTCATATGCCATTAGGTTACCAACTAAGTCTTCAAGAGTGAGAGTATTGAGATCATTTGCTTCTTCAATAGCAGTGGTTTTTCTCTCCCATTCAGGAGTTAAACACCTTAGAATCTTTCTGACTAAATCCACTTGTGAATATTCTTTTCCAAGGGATTTCAAAGTGTTAGTTATATCGGTCATTCTAGTTACCATGTCCGATATAGATTCATTTTGCTTCATTTTGAACAATTCAAATTTATGAACTAAAGAAGCAATTTTAGATTCCTTTACCTTTGACGTACCTTCGTGTGTTAAGAGAAAAGTATGCCAGATTTTATTAGCTGTAGAGCATTGAGAGATGCGATTGAACTCTACCTTGTCAACGCCACAATATAAGGCATTCATTGCCTTGGCATTAAGTGAAGCAGTCTTCTTTTCTTCATCGGTCCATCGGCTGAAATCAGTTGATGGAGTTTGGTACTTTTCTGAAACAACTCTCCAGATATCGAGATCCATGGATTGCAGGAATATTGTCATTCTTAGTTTCCAGTATCCATAGTTTGTTTCATCAAAGAGAGGAGGACGAACATAGGAGCTTCCTTCTTTGTGCTGAGATGTTGTAGTTGTCATGCTAGATGATGGTCAAATCAAAGTAATAGCAAACCTGTGCTCTGATACCAAATAAAAGTGCACTAGGATCGAAGCAACGAGCACTAGAGGGGGGGTGAATAGTGCTTTTAAAACTTTCTGCGGAATATTGAAGGATTTTGCAAATCTCAAAGCAAACACACAAAGAACACAAGATTTTATCCTGGTTCGGTCAAACCCGACCTACATCCAGTCCCCAAGCAAAACCCGCTTGAGATTTTCCACTATCAACCTTGTAAACTACAAGATCACACAGACCATAACCGGTCCCACTTTCAGTAACAATCCCACTGAAAGCAAACAACTCCTTTACACCAAGGAGTCCTTCTTTTTACAGAAAAAAAATAACAACTTACAATACAACCTATGAGCCTTCCTTTTGAATGCAAATGAGATGCAATTGGCTTTTGAGGTTGTTGAAACACTCTACTCACGAATTCACTATCTTCCAAAGTGATTTGAGTGAAAAACTGAAGTGAAAATATCACGTGAGTGAGAAAATCAATACTTGACTGAATAAGAGTGAAAAGCAAGATTCAAATCGATTGAATTGTTGTTGTTTTTTTTTAGTGTAAAATGCACTCATATTTATAGTTAAAAGATTCCATACGTTGAGAGTATGAAAGGGTGTCAAAACGGTCCATTTCGAACGATCAAAATGTTTGAAAAACGAAAAGACACGCCTTTTTGAAGTTTCAGGAAAACGGCAAAATTAGTCGACTGAAACATCAGTTAGTCGACTAATAGTTAGTTATTAGTAGACTGACAGTTATCGTCGGTCGACTGATCTGTTAATCGAGCCGTTTGAAAATCTGAACTTTTGAAACTTAGTCGACTGGAGAAAAGTTAGTCGACTGATAATATCATCAGTAGACTGAAAAACCTTTTAGTCGACTGTTGCTAAAAACTTCTGAAAAACAAACATTCTGTTCGGTCGACTGATAAAAAGCATTAGTCGACTGCTGCTAAATTTTTCAGAATACACATGTTCTGTTCAGTCGACTGAAAAATCATTAGTCGACTGATAAAACCTTCGGTCGACTAATTTGACAAAAATGACTTTTTAGAAAATATGGCGCGAAAGGATTAGTCGACTGATAAGTCTATTGGTCGACTAATAAACATGAAAATTTAAGAAAAGAGTTTTCTAAAAAGATTTTCAAAAGAGTTTCTTTTAGAAAAGTTTTTCTAAAGACTTTTAAGGTGAAATGCAACCTAAATATGCACTCTAAGTAAGGCTCTTACAAGAATCTAAGACTTTTAATGAATTAAACATTTGCACACTAGTCTTCAAGGATTCTTCACCGAATTCTTCAATTTCTTCATAGCCTTAGCTGAAATGCAGTTGATTCTACTTGCTCATCATCAAAACCTTGTACTTGAAGTATCATGTATGGCTTCATTGTCGTAACAAGTTGGATGATCGGCAAAGGACTTAGCTCAATACATGGTGACTGAGATAAATGCACATTCTCTACTTCTGCTTTATCTTTATGAGTAACTACGTAAACGTCACTACAAAATAACATTGATTTCACACCATCATTGTTTAACACAACCATTCATATATGTTGGGTATCTAGGTTCAGACAAAAACCGTATTGGAGGATCATTGACTCTTCCACATATCTGATTTTACGAGACATCAAAGACATAAATTTTACATAACTATTTTTTTTTAATACAGTTATAGATCACCAAGTAAGTTAATCAGTGTTATAGTAATATGTTCTAACCATTTCAGAGTCCATCATTAATTGTCTACACCAGTCACACAGTATATCATTCATCTAATGAAAATAACATGTGAGAAAAAATCATCCATATACACTTCATACATTCAATTAACATAACTACAAACAACTACTCTGGAAATCATCTACCAACAATAAATTTTTAACTCCTATTCAATGATTGTGCACAGTAAACTCAAGCCCCAAACATCGATTATTAACTAAAGGAAAAGAAAACAAACATAAATCATCTATAACAAAAACAAATATATATATATATTTATGAAAAGAACCTAAACATAGTAAACCCTAAACGGTAAATTCAAAGGCTAGGAAAGTTAATGACAACCCAGAAAAATATACAAAATATCCATAGCAATAACCAAACAAAAATATACATGAGGTTATTAAATTATTATATCTACAAAAAGAAAAGAAAAAATTTCAGAGTGAAAAACAAACAATATATATAGCAATTACCAATAAAAAATATACATGAGGTTATTAAATTATTATATCTATAAAAAAAGAAGAAAAAAAATCAGAGTGAAAAACAAATAATATATATATATATATATATATATATATATATATATATTATTTGTATAAAACTCACATTTTGAACCTTAAGATGGAGAAGTCGATGACAAGGATAATGTTGCAACCTCCTCATAATGCAGTGCTAAATTACACAGGAATCATTGTAAGTGGAAAACAATATAGAGGGTTCTACATGAAAGATCTTTGCAGACACAAACAAAATGAAGAAACCCTAAGTACAAAAATGATTTTATATATGATTTGCAAAGTCCGTAAATAGTAAGAAAACTCTCATATATGTAATAAAATTGCAATTATTTATTACATATATTTACAATATTGCGACATTCAGTTTAAGTGGAGGTTCACAAAAATATTTATGTGAATTCATGAAGTATATGTGAATATGTAGGATATTTATGATTTTAGTGATTTCATTGTAACCGGATGTGAGAAAATATATTTATGTGAATTCATGAAGTATATAAGAATACATGGGATAATTGCGATTTTAGTGGTTTTAGTTTCAGCGAATGTTCGCAAATAAATTTATGTGAGTTCATGAGGTCTCTATAAGAAAACATGCAATTCTCGATTTAAGTGAGACTTTGCACTAGCCGACGAGCGGTACAATTTTATCACAATATCCCATCAATTGACAATCATGAAGGGTAAAAAAGTCCTAACAAGGTTAGGAATGTATGATTTTGAACATCGAGAGAATAGCAAAAATTGTTAGTTTTTTAAGAAAATGTATCAAACTAGTCATTAAGTATGATCATTCTTCTGTATAAACTTTATGAAATCTAAATACTACAAGGAATAACGTTATCCTTTGCGTAAGCCCAAGCTTGGTGACTCTCTAGAAGCAAGGGTAAGCCCATGGAGTTTTACGCAACTTGGACAACGACCGTATGTACGGAAGGCAGAGCCAGCACGGCTAGGTCTCTAATCTTGTAGGCGTCAGATTTTATTTTTGTGACCCGATTATTAGTTATATGAGTGGGTTTGGGTCAACCATGCCTTACCCAACCTGCTGACCGCCCTAGCACCATTCATACTGAAAATAAATCAATGTACTCTCACACATAAATCACCAGTTTTTCTCTCTCTCCGCACCCGGCTGAGACGATTATTGCTTGGACCTCAAATTGCTAGACTGGGCAGGGTAGACTGGGCTGTTGATGGGTCGAGCTTGACCAAGGCTGATGCATTGACCAACCGGGTCAGGCCTAAGTCTGCATGCTGGCACAACCCGACCTGAGATTTTGTTGGATCAGGTTTAATCTGGGTTCAGGTTGGGCTTTCTTCCAAAAAACAAGGCCTAACCCGATCCGTTCAAGTGGAGCCACGGGCCACCAGCGAATCTCATAGCCCGTTGTCCAGCCGTCAACATGCTTCAGTCCCTTCATTTCGGTTTACTTATTTCCCTTAAGTTGGTTTTACTCGCACGATCACAACAGCAAACCACAGAGAAATCTATGTTTATAGTGAAAAACTGAAAGATAAAAGCTTATCTTTAATGTGAAAAAAATTGCTCAATGATGGTCACATGACATGATTCCCACCATATCACGGATTTTTTGTTGAAAATGCATGAAGTGCCGTCACTCATCAAACGGGATTAAGTGCTCTCTCTCTCTCTCTCTCTCTCTCTCTCTCTCTCTCTCTCTCTCTCTCTCTCTCTCTCGGCATCAGGCTGAGAGGATTGTCGCTTGGGCCTCAAATAGCTTACATGCACCACCAACATGCTTTGACCATGGTCAGTCCCTTCTCTTTTGGTTTTTCTCATTTCGTTTTACTCGCAGAACACAGCAGCAAACCACAAAGACACCAACGTTACGGTAAAAAAACTGAAGGGTAAAACGCTTAACCTTAATGAGAAAAAATTGCTCAATTGATGATCACATGACATGTTTCCCACCATAGCACACATTTTTTGTTGAAAATGTGGCAACGTACAATCACTCATCAAACAAGGGTTATAGAGAGGATTTATGGTCAAATCTTGTGCTGGAAGACTAGACTATTCACACAAGGAATAAAAGATGAATCTACAACAAATCAGCTTTAAATTTGTGGTTTTGATTGGAGTCTCCTCAGGAGGAAAACATCATGGACAAATTTTATTTTTATTTTTTTATTTACACAGAACGGCACGCAGGATCAGAGACCAAGCCATGCTGGCTGGGACAGCCGCACTTATGGTCACTCTCCTGGCAGCGGAAAACTCCATGGACTTACAAATTACCCCTTAACCCCAGGGAGTCACCATCTTCAGCTTGGGCAAGGGATTCGAACCTAAACTGCCTGCAAAGCGGCCTAGGCCTCATCCCACTACACCAAACCCCTTTGGGGCATGGACAAATAATTTGAAAGCCCTTCTGGAGGAAATAAATGGTACTTTTGAAATCTAATAAATTGTAGTGAATCTTGTTTTATGTATTTCCTATTCCTTCGCCGATCCTAAACTGCAACTCATCATAACTTCAGTAATAGAGTAGCGCAGAATTATCCCACATTACTCCCTCCGCTACAAGTAGGAGTGGTACACTCTTGGATAAATAAAAGTATTCAGAGAAAACATCAAACCAATAAAAAACACTTTGTTTAACTTTTCAATATTTTGATTCTCCAGCAAACGAAAGGCCATTGCAAGATTGTCAGATCAGCCCTTCAGGGTGATGGATGCAACACTATCATCGCCACCTCATTAATAATAAAATCCTTCCCTTGAAGGAGCAGAAAAAGAAGCTCAAAAAATGTTTCTCAAGAAGTAGATGTTTAAGCATATGACGTTAATTTCTACTTTAATGACAAGGCATGCCATTAAACTACTGTTGAATAATTGAACACACTGGTATCAAGGAACTTAAAATAACCCACTAGCAATCTGGCCATAGCATGTTTGTGTGGCGACATAGAATGTCAGGTTAACAAGTGCATGGCAATAGCAGACCACTCTTTGCCAAAAGTTATGACAATCATGAAGTTGGTTGAGACTGAAGTGAAACAAGTGTCGTATGGAATGTCAGGTTAACAAGTTATGATACAAACAAAAAATTGTTAATTCTATTCTCATCATTTTTCAGAAGCATCATGTAAGATCATTTGCTCATTATATCTTAGCAAGACATTCCCCATAATAACTAATGTTTTCACCTTATTGGAAGAGACAAAAAGGGTTAAAAAGAGTAATGTCATGAAAAGTCACATGTATTGGTATGATTCTCATTAGTTCTAACTTTCAGGTGACTCCTTCAGACTATCATGCCCTTTTATTACCTTGTTATGGTAAGATCTTTTCCTGACTTTATTTCACCAAAAAAAAGAAAAGAAATGAGCATCAATCTCTGATTCAACGTGAACATTATTCTCATCTGTACAGGTAACCAAGTCATGACCAATCGATACTGAAAAATCTGACCTTCCACAGTGTTAGCGCTCTGTTTCTGTCTTTCATGGTTGATAGCCCAAATAAGAGCAGAATCATATGCCAAAAAATTATCTGTAATACTACAAAATGTGGAACAAAATTTTACATTCACTAACAAAGCATATCCTATATGGTTTCCCACTGCATAACTAATCCTCTAAAGCAAGCAAACCATGATAAAATCAGGGTGCCTGGGGGATTCAACCATTTCGCTAAGAGACTGCCTTCATCAACTACATGTACCACCAAAAGGAGGAAAGAAAGAACTAACCATCCTCCATCATCTCCCTGTGGGCATGCATGCATGAACTACTACAGTATTTATAGTGGTACCTGTGGAAAGGGACCTTCCCAGCCAATGAAGCCGAGCAACAAGAGCACTTGGTGTCATTCATGGGAGGTGGCATTGTGCTCATCCCATTAACATTATTCCGGGCTTCTGCTATTCTCCTCTCAGCTGCAGCTGCCCTCTTCTCCCTCTCTGCAGCCAAAGCAGCCCTCTTTTCCTGATTGACCATGAATTCAGCACAAAATTAAACTACAGATTCCATGTGTGTGTGTGTGTGGTGGTGGTGTGGGGGGGGGGGGGGGGGGGTGGGAAGCAGATCATCAATATCCTCTACCATCATCTTAGCTGAAAATGTAAAATCCCACTAACCTCTTCAGTTGTGGCTGAAAGCAATGGATTAGGTGGCCCTTTGTGATTTGAGACAGAAACAGTTTCCTGAGAAGCAGAAACAGTGGAAGAGGCCTGGGAAGCTGCTGACTGAGCCTATCATCATGAAATTGGAACTATTAGCATAAACCCTAGAAATAAAAGAACCAGAGAAAATTTTCATATACACACACAGAGGGTGAACATCAAATTGCCACTAGCTTGTTGTGTTCACACACTAAATGAACGAACAGAGAACTCATAAGGATGAAAAAAAAAGTGGCAGCAATATTTACACATATGGCGTTATGAGATGGTAGGTCAAGAAGATTTCTCTGTGTGAAGGTTTAAAAAGATAACAAATAAAATAAAAAAAAAACAGCACCAAACCTAAATTTGCTAAAATGTATTAACACAAGTTCCACCTGGCAAACAACAAAGAAGTAAATCAACAAAAGTTTCTAAATCAAGAAATTTAGTGTGTCTACCGTCATAGAATTTTGGATCCCCCGAAAAACCTGCTTGCATGTTGGAATCCAGGGACCCAAATGATGATCCCCACTAAACAGCCTGTGTAGATCACATCTGTAGGATTTTACTTAAAAACAAAAGTATGAAAGGTTGTGATATGTATATGTATGTGTGTGTGGTGGTGGTGGTGGTGTGGGGGGGGGGGGGGGGGGGGGTCGGGTAGCATAAAAGCAGAAAGCCATTGTCACAAGTATTATTTAGTCAATCAAACCATGGAGATCTGGTATTCTCGTTTTTTCATAAAGAAACAAGCTCTGGATCTAATTGTTTCCCTATAAAAGCTTTTACTTTTTGTGAAACATTAGTGCATTTTGGCAGTTGATTTTTAGATTGCTCTAAAAACCTATTTACACATCAAAATCTATTAATCTAATGCACATAATCCACTAAAAGACATCACGTTTTTACAGTCAAATCCATAAAACATTCAATGTGAAGATTAGAAAACCAATAGGGTTAATAACTTAATAGAGACTATGGTTTACCAAATATGAGTGCATGCACGCACACATGCACAAATCGAACTTTACAAAGTCAATGGGGCTATTATAGAGCCACTATTTGTTAACAGCCCCATCAAATTGTTGCTTTTTAACAACAAAAAAGACAAAAAAATCATTAGCAAGCAAACAACTTATTCTCAATTTTATTCAATACATTAAGCATGATGTGTGAGAAAATTAAAAATATATATATAAAAAAGAAATTGACTGGCAAGCAGGGTAGTTACTGGCCCAGACAGCCACTAGATCATGGTGGCCAAGGACAGCCAGGGTTTGGGCCAACATTTTTGGTTTAAACCTTAAAAGTATATCCCAAGCCTATAGTTAGCTCAAGCTGCACTACTTGATGCATGTTCAAGGGGGGGAAGCGGACATAAAATAGAAAAATACCATAATAAACCCCACACAATTCTCCTCTCAATTTAAGGGTATAAGATGGCGATGGCCACCACATTGGAACACAGGCAAATATCTCTCTCTCCCACCCTCAGCTACCTCCCTTTTTTATGCAGAGCAGGATGGACCCAGGTCCATACAGCCTGACCCAGGCGGTGGACTGGAATTGCACCATGGGATCGGTGATCGGATCCAAGTGGTGGATCCGATCCGGATCACTGAACCGAGGCGCGGAGAAGAGGTCCTTTCGTACCTACTCCAGGCGAGCACAAAGGGCACGAGCCGGGATGCCCTAGATCCAGTAGCAATAAGAGTTTGTCTTGGGTCCAAAGACCGGACCCGAGACCCAGATCCAGCCAGACATTATTAATAACCTGCTTAGGGTTTCGTGAAGAACAGAGCCGATTGAAATCTCCCGCAGCCTTTTGGTTTTCTCCTTTAGTTTTCTCTGCTATTCCCTTTTTTTTTTGAGTCGCACGTCCTTACTGATTTCCTTTGTCTTTTTTTGTTTTGTTTTCTCTGTCAGTCCGAATACTTTTGTTATTAATTTGTCAGTCTTTGTTTTCCATTCCCTGTTAGCAAGTTCAAATCTGTGGACATTAATAGTTGTTTCTTCGTTCAAATACATTGGGCTCGACTCCTTTTGTTCCGAGCTTTCTTTCCTTGCTTCACATGCTCTGCGTTATTTTGCATTGCACGATCGTGCATTGCCAGGAGCATCAAAATAGCAGTCGGGGCGACACCGAGTCCATCACGACATCAGCGGCCATCAGTGTGTGGCTCGACGTGGTCGTGGTATTCTGTATACTGCACAATCAAGCAGTGTTTTGGTTCCTCTTCACGCTGCATCAAAGTGGTATTAGAGCGCAGGCGTCCTCCTTCGTCAACTGGATGGCTCAAGAGGCGAGGCACGATCCTACCGGTGGAAAAGAGCGGGAGGGAACCGCCGTGGAAGATCCAGTGTTGCGGGTGCTGGACGTAGTAACTCAGATACAGGAAAACCTACTGCACCTAAACAAAGATATGGCTGGTATGTCAAAGCGCATCGATGGGATTGAGGATCGACTTGTGATGGTCGAGTCATCTGGGGATACGCGCACGGCCTCAATGTTGAAAACAGGGGCAAACCTGGGTGATGGTGCAGACAGTCATGTACCTGTTACATCAGCCGATCCTTCTTGGTCGCGGCCACGATTACGGGACCTGTTCCAGCTACCAACCTGGTCGCTGGTGTTTGTCAACCAAAACCAAGGGCTCTGGCAGTGTACCCCAACGCTAATACTGGTGCACAGGACTGGCCACATGCCATGGTGCCTATGCCGCAGCTTGGACCCAGGTCGCGATTCCCCAGTGTGACGCTGGGCCAGGCTGTTGGCACCACAACGTTAGCTAGACCCGAGACCCATTTCCCTGAACCTGTGCATGGGGGCGCTACTGCAGCCCACCTACGAGCAGGGGGTCACGAATCCGTGTGGGTGGGTCCAAACATGAGAGGGTCCAGACCGGACCCGATTACGACAGGACCCCGGCTCGGGTCTCGGGAACCACCCTTTGAGTCCCCAGGAGCGGGTCCAAGTTTCGAAGCTCCTTACCCAACCTACCCAGTTGGGTTTGGTTCGCGGTTTGCCCTGAATCAGACCCAAACCATTATGTTTAAACCCCAATATGGATCCAATGCCGACCAAAACCCATATCGGACCCGGATGGAGCTCCAGTTTGAATTTGAGTTGGGTCAAAACCAAACCCATAATCATATGGATCGTGGATCGAGTTCAAACCAAGCATTTTATTCCCACAACTCGATCCCCGATCTAACCTATCCAAGTCTGGGTCCAACGAGTAGCTTAGGACTAGACCCGATCCATATCCAATCGGGGTGAATCATCTCAATACTAAAACAATCAGACCCAATACCCGCACCAGAACCAACCCATTAACCTCTCCCCAATCCAAAACCCAATACCATACCCGACCCAGCACCACTATCCTAGCCTGACCCACAGCCCAAACCTGTATTATCCCATTCCTACCCACCTAGAGCCCGAGACCCGACCAACCCTTCCACCTATGGCAGGGCCACCTGTCATACCAGTGCCACAACGTCGGCCGCAAATGGTTCCCACTCACAGGCGAGCCAGACAGAGACAGATTCCTATAAATCTTCAGCAGGGACCGGCGCGACCAGAGCACCGACCACAAGTCGTAGGAGTTCGTCAGCATCAATTACCAGGAGAGCAGCATCGTGGTGAAGGAGATGAGGTTGTGATGGATGATGATGCCTTCTGAAACGAGTACCCCGTATGCATGGTGGAGGCTTGTCAGCAGAGAGTACCAGAGTGCCCCTCCACGTATGGGGTGAAGTTGGAGCTTCCAGAGTTCGCAGGACGATTCGATGCAGAGCAGTTCTTCGACTGGTGTTATGTCGTCCATTTCTTCTTCGACTAACACGATGTTGCTGAGCACTGTCGTGTCTCCCTAGCCTCTACTCGGTTGAGAGGCCTAGCGCAGACATGGTTGGTTAAACTGCAAAGGTTGAGGGAGCGATTGGGACTAGAGCGCGTACAGACTTGGTAGGAAATGCAGCGGTTGATGCAGTCTAAGTTCGTGCCGTCAGATCATGCTGAGAGAGCCTACAAGGAGTACCTTAACTTGCGTCAAGGCAGCAGTACTCTGGCGGAGTACACTGCTGAGTTTCATCGCCTATCCCTGCGAGTGCAGATCGAGGAGACCGCCCGCCAGCAGGTCACGAAGTATATTTCTGGTCTCCGTTCTGCTATTTCTGATGACTTCAGTTGTATCACAGTCGAATCATTAGATCAGGCAAGCAGTTATGCCATGAATGTGGAGGAAAAATTGAAAAGAAGGCAGGAACATAGAACATCCCGTAGTGATCAGTCCAGTCAACCCAAGTCGAGTTTCCCAACCAGGGGAGCAAACTTCCCTGGGAAAGAAGACTCAAAGTCCACCCCTAGAGTCGACCCTAGCAAACCCAATCAGTCTGAACCTGCGTACCACACCAGATCCAAAGTTAAGCCTAGTGAGTCTATCGTTCGTTGTTTTAGGTGTCATGAATTAGGTCATATTGCGTCCAAGTATCCCACCGTGAGTAAGAACACCCATCTGGTGGAAGGCATTGTTGAGTCAGCGTCCGATAGTGAGAGAGAGGGTGAGTTGCTTGTTGAGGGAGATGACGAGATGAAAGTCGTTGATTTGACGGCAGCATCAAAAATTTGTTAACCATCCGTCATGTTTTGACCACATCCCGAAAGTCGACCCCGACAAAATGGTTGCGAAATAATATTTTTAGAACCCGGTGCAACTGTGAGGGGCGTGCGTGTGATGTTATCATTGATACTGGGGCATGCGAGAATATGGTGTCCGAGAGTGTCATGTCCACCTTGAACTTAAAAACAAAAAAATTGTCCCAACCTTATAAGATGGCATGGTTCAAGAAAGGAAACGAGGTACCTATCACCCTGCGTTGTCTAGTTCGGTTTTTTATGGGAGAGCATTACCATGATGAAGTGTGGTGTGATGTGGCCCCTATGAGTGCTTGTCACATCCTTTTAGAATGTCCTTGGCAGTTTGACCGTAAAACCATCCACGATGGTCGTAGGAACACGTACACATTTATCTTTAAGGGTCGTAAGATAGTTCTTCTTCCCACCAAGGAGACCGGGTTTTCCCCGCTCGCGGGCCTATTTTACTGGTCTTTCTCGTTTGATGTTGTCGAGCACATGCGTGACATACATAGAAAAGCCCACGTCAAACTAATTGAGAATCGTGAAGCCTACGACGTCTTTGTAGACCAAGGTCGTCGTGATGTCCAGTTTCAAGTCGGTCAACTAGTATGGGTTTACCTGCGTCCTGGGCATTTCCCAGTAGGTACTTATAGTAAATTGAGTCCTAAAGAATATGGTCCTTTTAAGATCCTTCAGCGCTTAGGTCTGAATGCCTACCTCCTTGAACTGCCTGAAGATTGGCACATTTCGCATATCTTCAATGTGTCTAATCTATATGCTTATTGTGGAGACAATAAGTCGTCATAGCCGACTTCTTCCCAACCAGGGGAGAATGATGCAGAACAGGATGGACCCAGGTCCATACAGCCTGACCCATGCGGTGGACTGGATTTGCACCATGGGATCGGTGATCGAATCCAAGTGGTGGATCCGATCCGGATCACTGAACCGAGGCGCGGAGAAGAGGTATTTTCGTACCTACTCCAGGCGAGCACAAAGGGCACGAGCCGAGATGCCCCAGATCCAATAGCAACAAGAGTTTGTCTCGGGTCCAAAGACTAGATCCGAGACCCAGATCCAGTCAGGCATTATTAATACCCTGCCTAGGGTTTCGTGAAGGACAGAGCCGATTGAAATCTCCCGCAGCCTTTTGGTTCTCCTTTAGTTTTCTCTGATAATCCTTTTTTTTTTAGCCGCACGTCCTTACTGATTTCCTTTGTCTTTTTTTCTCTGTCAGTCCGAGTACTTTTGTTATTAATTTGTCAGTCTTTGTTTTCCATTCCCTGTTAGCAAGTTCAAATATGTGGACATTAATAGCTGTTTCTCTGTTCAAATACATTGGGCTCAACTCCTTTTGTTCTAAGCTTTCTTTCCTTGCTTCACGTGTTCTGTGTTATTTTGCGCTGCACGACCGTGCATTGCCAGGAGCATCAAAATAGCAGTCGGGGTGACACAGAGTCCATCACCACATCAGCGGCCATCAGTGTGTGGCTCGATGTGGTCGTGGTATTCTGTATACTGCACGATCAAGCAGTGTTTCGGTTCCTCTTCACGCTGCATCACTTTTCCAGCAAGAAAGGTGATGGAAAGGAGCAGTGGGTCACCTGAGCAGGTCATGGCACAGACTTGTGCCCAAGTCTGACAACACCCAAGCTACAATCTAACTGGACTGTTTATCAGGTCAAGGCACAGTTTATGAGCAGATTTTGCATAGTCTCAGGTCCAATCAGGAAAGTATTTACACTATGCCGCTAAAATAACTGGATAACTATTTGCCAAAGAGTATAAAAACATTTATTTGAGAACCAATATTCCAGCATATATTGTAATTTCATCACAGTTTGATGGGGAACAGAATACCAAAAGAAATCACTAAACTCTACCATGAGGAATCTTACTATAGTTCAAGACAGCTCCACGTGGATAAGCAAGCATAAGGCTTGTATGGAAGCAATAATCAGAATAAGTAAAAAACTAATAGGCAGGCAAGCAGACACACATGCGCGCATGCATGTGCACACACGGATGAAGGAACCCATGCACAAGAACTTTCTGGAGTCCAGAATGATAACCATAAAAAGAAGAAAACAGAAAGAGAAAAAACCTGAGCTCTCTCTTTTGCTTTGCGCAGTTTCTTTAATTCTTTGGATTTAGCCTTCCGTTTGGCATCTTTCTCTGCCTGAAATATTTGGGATCAGGTTTCAGTAACAAGCCTGAAAAAACAGTTCCACACAAAGGGGGAAACAACAAAAACAGCACAAATCATGTATAAAAACTCTGAAAAATATTTGAACTGGTTCAGTCAAACCAATGACTAGAACTCAACTTAAAACAATAACCATAATCCTGAAAGAATGTAGCAATCCCTAACAAGGATTTTTTCTTCAACACTCACAAAGAGGATTCACACAAAAGAGCTCACACTCATTACACAATACCCAAAAAAGGGTATACATAAAATGAAGAACAAGATTTCATAAACTTGGGAGAGAACTCCCACAAGAACAAAGAATTACTTTACAAGGGGAAACAGCCCCATATTTATAGAAGAAGAGGAGAGGAGCCTCAAGAGAGTCATTGGACTTCCAACGGCTCTATTAGAGCTGTTGGGAGCCCAACGGCTCCCTTGGAGCTGCACCTTTTTGACTTGGTCAAAAAGGCCTTTTTGACTAGTCAAAAAGGTGAAGCCTAAAGGTGTCCTAAAATTGGGTTTTAAGTGAGTTTTAGTTGGGTTTAAACTAGAACTAAACTAACTAAAAGAAAGAAAAACATTACAAGGGATTACATGAGCTGTCTATGAGATTACATATTTTAACAAATCCAACCATAGAAGAAGAAGAATCATCAGAAGAGGATTTACCTTAAAAGATTCAGGTTGATCATGTGAGAGCAAATTGAATAAAAGTTGTTCAATCCTAAAGAATCAGCCTAAAGCATTGCAAGTTTGAAACTTAAACAGGATTTACCTTTCATGCCTCTCCTGCATATGACTTCCACCACGTCACATGGACTCAACAGTAGATAGGGGCAGAAACAATGGAGTATTCATGTTACATTGATTCCAAATTTCACATTATCAACTTTGTCTATATTCTGTAACTCACAAGGCATCTCATTCTTCTTAGAAAGAGCAAGCACAAAATACAAAAGCATACAAGTTTTTCTGATGGTCAAATGAAACTAATACAATAAGAACCAATCCGTGTCTCACCTTTCTTGGTTTACAAAGTAATATCCAAGGGTGCGCAATAAGCCAAGCTTATCACAAGAAGCTTGGGCTTGGCTTGCTGAAAGCTTGGCTCAAGATTTTTTGCCTAATAAACAAGGCAAGCTCAGGCTTGAGCTTAAGCCCATTAGAAGCTCACTCGTCTAAAAATTATTACAACTATCTAGCATGTGTATATTGTATCATTCATTAATGTTTTGAACATTTAATAAGTTGTATCACGACAGACTCCTTTTCCTTTCAAAGAGGAGGTGATGGGCTCAAATCCAGTAACCTCCTCCTTCTAGGAAAGATTAAAAGTCCTTTTTACTGATTATGTATCAGCTCACATTATGCTAAACAAACCAAGATCGAACTTGCTCAAACTTGACCAAGATGAGCCTAAGCCTTGCATACAATGTACTGAGTCAAGCTTGAACAGCACAGGCTTGGGCCTGGCTCATCTCATGAACAATCTTCGCAATGCCCCCATACAATTAGAAATTCTAGGTAAGCTAGCTTTTAAAGGATAAACTAATACAGTGGTAAGCAAAAGAGGAAGAAACAAAAACAATTTCTGAACAAAAAATTACACATTTTGTGAAAATATCTTCAAGAAGATCAAGTTCAAAGACGACTTGATTAACCCACTATATTCTCAACGGAAAATATGTGCACAAAGGCACAAAATAACACTCACAAAAGAGCACAAATGCACAAAGGCATATAAAAAGAATCTATCATTGAGAGAGAACTTTACAAAAGCTTAAAAGTTACATGGGGAAATGCCCCTTATTTATAGAAAAAAAGGAACCCAAGGAGGTGCTCCCATATGGGGCGTTGGAGCTCCTCCAACGGTCAAATTTATGACCGTTGGAGGCGTCCAACGTCTCTATGGTGGACCCCTCCAATTATAATAAAAAGAAAAAAGAAAAAAAACATCCAACTGAATATGTGTGTTACATGTGAAAAGACTATTTTACACCTAGTAGGTATTACAAATTATATATATATATAGAGAGAGAGAGAGAGAGAGATAAATTACAATTTAACACCCCCCCCCCTTAAACTTACGATGGAATAGCCGAAAGTTTGCCAAGAAGAAAGTTGAATCTAGGAGAACAGAGTGCCTTAGTAAAAAAGTCAATCAGTTGATATTCTGATGTTACATAAGGTAGATCTATAACTTTCTTCAAATATTCTTCTCTAACATAGTGGCAGTCCATCTCGATATGTTTTGTGCGCTCATGAAAAGTGTGATTCTTGGCAATATATATTGCACTCTTGTTGTCAAACATGAACCCCCATATCTTCTAACAGCTGGCGAATCCAAACAATCTTCATAGTTGTAGTTGTCATGGCTCGGTATTCGACCTCAGTAAATGACACTGATACCTTTTGTTGCTTCTTGCATCTCCAAGAAATTAATGATTTACCTACGAACACACAAAAACTAGTGGTGGAGTGATGGTTATTTGGATCACCTCCCCCAATCAGAGCCAGTATAAGCAATTAGATTTAACTCAGAAGACGAAGATAGAAATACTCCATTGCTTATGGATCCCTTTATATATCTGATAATTTGAAGAGTTGCATTCATATGAATTAATGTAGGAGCACGTTGGAATTGACTTGCAATATATACAGCATGTGAAATATCAGGTCTAGTGATTCTAAGATACATCAAAGATCCAACAAGTTGCCTGTATGGCATGGGATCTTTTAGAAGAACTCCATCATCAATCTTTAACTTTGTTCCTACCACTTCAGGTGTTTCACAAATTTTATCGTCTGTAATTCCTGACCTGTCAATAATCTCAAGTGAAAGTTTAGTTCGAGATAAGAAACAACCTTTGTAAGAGTAGGCAACTTCTATGCCTAAAAAGTATGTAAAAAAACCTAAGTCTGACATTTCAAAATTTTCTTTTAATATAGACTTGATACTTTTAATCCCTTTAGCATCATCACATATAATAATAAAATCACAATTCCTGCATTGGATTTCCTGACAAACAATGCAGTGTCAGTATAACATGAAGTAAAACCATTTTCTATCATTAAATTATTAAACCGATCATACCAAGCCTAGGGAGCTTGTTTCAAACTATAAAGAGTTTTTCGCAGACAAAGAACTTTACCTTTAGGAACATTCATACCTGGAAGAACATTCATATAGACTTCTTCATTTAGGTCACTATTTAAAAAGGCATTTTTAACATCAATTTGATATATGTTCTATTTTTAATTAAGGCAATAGTAACAAGACACCTGACGGTGGCCGTACGCGCAACGAGAGCAAAAGTTTCATCGTAGTCTATTTCATATTCTTGACTATACCCTTTGGCAACTAGACGGGCTTTATACCTTTCAAGAGAGTCATCACTCTTGGTCTTGACCTTAAAACCCCACTTACATCCTATTGTCTTCTTTGCACTAGGTAGATCTTGAAATTTTCAAGTTTTTAGCTTTTCTAAGAGCTCTAAGTTCATTATCCATGGCTTTCCTCAATTCTAAAATTTTCTTAGCTTCTTCAAACTTTTTAGGTTCCAAATATGAATGAATGGCACTAAGGCATGCTCTATGTTTAGAGGCGAAAAGGATTCATAGAATATAAATCTAGAAGGAATTCTTTTAGCTCTTTCAGTCCTATGAGAATTTAGATTATTTATGGAGGTAGGCTCACTAGTTTCACTATATTTCTCAATCGCACTTCTAAAAGTGTTTTTATCTCTATGTGTATAGGTGATAAGATCAATAGATGTTCCTACTTCGGTAGGTTGTTCAAAAGATTAATAAGGAGAGTTGTTATTCTCTTCTATATTTTTATCATCACTAAGAGCATTGTAGCATTTCATCGTCACTAGAAACATCATCATTTCTAGACAACAACTCAAACAAAAAAGAGTAATCCATATTATCTCTATGAGGTTCACATTCTTCAAAACTACTAACATTTTCTAAAAATGTTACGTTTCTAGAAACATATAATTTATCATTTTTAATATCATAGCATGTAAAACTTTTTTGTGTTTCAGAATATCCAAGAAATGCACAAGGAATAGCTTTTGGTGAGAGCATCATTTTTGTCGATAAGAACAAAACATTTGCATTCAAAAACTCTCAATTTATTGTAGTCGGGTTCTTTTTTATATAAAATTTCAAAAGGTGAGATCTTATTTAAAATTTTTGAAGGAAGATGATTTATAAGATAAATGGATGAAAGAGTTGCCTTGGCCCAAAATCTTTTAGGAATATTTTGAGAAATAAGCAAGTTCTAGTGGTTTCAATTATATGTCTATGTTTTCTTTCGGCTAGACCATTTTGTTGCGGTGTTTTGGGACAAGATTTTTTACGAACAATTTCATTGATTTCAAGATAATTTTTAAATTCATTTGAAAGATATTCACCTTAGGAGTCGGTTCTAAGAATTTTTAAATTACAATTAAATTGATTCTTAATCAACATATGATATGTCTTTAAAGATGCAAAAAACTCGTGTTTATGCTTAAGGAAATATATCCAACAATATCTAGAGTAATCATCAACAAAAATAGCGTAATAAGCAAATCCTCCTTTAGATATAACGGGTGTCGGTCCCCATACATCCGAATGCACAAGTTTAAATGGTTTTGTTGTGAACATAGATCTTTGTTCAAAAAGGCAAACTTCTCATTTTCTCAAGAATACAATCATTACAAGTGAAGTCACTTTTACAAAGATCTTTAACAAAATGTAAATATGAAAGCTTGATGACATTGGGATGTCCAAGTCTTTTATGCCAAACATTGATATCTTTATGTTGGGCAAGATTACAAAAAAAAAATTTGGAATTTATAGAAACTCTATGTAGTATAAATCTTCTTTCCTAGAGTCTTTCCCAATCAACTTTCCGAACCGGTGATCCTGTACCCAACATTTATTTGATGAGAATTTAACATCACATCAATGGTCCAAGAGTTGAGAGACCGAAAGCAAATTTAAGTTTAATTTTGGTATAAACCTAACTTTGGGAATAAAAAAATCTTGTTTTTCAAAGTTTTCAAACCCTTTGATTTCAAGAGAAGTGTCATTTGTGATTGAAACAAAAGAAGGTAATACATTTTTTGTGTATTCGGAAAGTGCACACATATTTGGAGTCATATGAAAAGAGGCACTCGAATCTAAAAGCCAAGGAGTCTTACTGGGAGGAGAAAAAGTTGATATGGCGGCACCAGAAATGGATCCTTTGAAGAGGGGTTAAAGAGCCTCCATGACTTGACTTAATGATAATACTCCATTGTTGAAAGTAGATGGACTATCCTCCTTATTGGTTGAAATGTAGTAGACATGGCCACCTTCTTCTTCCACTTTGGACAATCTGGCTTAATACGTTCCGGTTCTTTACAAAAATGACAAATGATTTTTCCATATTCCCTTCCTTTGTTTCATCTTCCACTTTGGTCACCTTCTTCCCTTCCTCCTTGATTTTGATTTTGAAATTTGTTAAAGTAAGGAGGCTTATAGGTTTTAAAATTATTTCTCGGTATAGAAACTACATAGGCTCCTTTATTCTCATCCTTGGTTGATGGCATAGCCAAAACACTTTGATTGGATTTACTCATTCCTATTTGAGTTTCTTCCCGACTTAGCTTAGTGAGAACATCGGCTAGAGGTGGAGAAGTGAAGGAAGATAAAAGAGAATATCTTATTTGCTAAATTCGGGTCTAAGCCCATTCAAGAAGTTGAAAAAAAGATCTTCTGATTGTTTGTATCGTAGCTCAATGGCTTTTCCACTCCACTTTAGTTCAAGGAAAGCGAATTCATCCCAAATAGATGATAATTCGGCAAAATATTCTCTAATAGTCATTTCTCCTTGTTGAAGGGTTAAAGCCACTTTTTGAAGATAGTATTTGTGAGATAAATCTCTCGAGGTATACATCCTCTCAAGATATTCCCAAACTTGAGATGCCTTCTTGAATTTTAAAATATCGGCATTAATCCTAATCTCAACCGTAGAAAAAATTCATGAAAGAATTTTATAATTTTTCATTTCTCATTCTCCATGTTTCTTATTGTATTCTTTAAAAGCCTTCACTCTTTTTTCTCTATCAAGAACTTTTATTTCTCCTTTTTCAACTATAGTAATTTTATGCTCGGGTTTCGAAAACGTACCTTTGATGTAACCCCAAAGCCCTTTTCTCTTGATATGGGCTTTCATATTTCCGGCCCAAACATGATAGTTTGAGCCGTTGAGTTTGAATCCGAGAGAGAAATAAGTCTTTTCCCGCCATGGAGAAGCTTTTTGGGAGACAAGAGAATCTTCACGATTGAGCACACACCACAATGGGTTTCTCTTTAGCTATTCTTGAAGCACGACAAAGTGAGGAGTTGGAAAGAATTTTTCACGCCGAAAAAAGAAGAATGAGAAGTAGGCACGTTTTTCAAGGCAATAAACACAATGAATGCAACACACACGCTATCTTCTCATAAACCTTGCTTTGAAACCATGTGAAAATATCTTCAAGAAGATCAAGTTCAAAGACGACTTGATTAACCCACTATATTCTCAATGGAAAATATGTGCACAAAGACACAAAATAACACTCTCAAAAGAGCACAAATGCACAAAGGCATATAAAAAGAATCTATTATTGAGAGAGAGAACTTTACAAAAGCTTAAAAGTTACATGGGACAAAGCCCCTTATTTATAGACAAAAAGGAACCCAAGGAGGGGCTCCCATATGACCATTGGAGCCCCTCCAACGGTCTATGGTGGACCCCTCCAATTATAATAAAAATAAATAATAAAAAGAAAGAGAAGAAAAAAAAGAAAAGCATATTCAAATGAATATGTGTGTTACATGTGAAAAGACTATTTTAACCCTAGTGGGTATTACAATATATATATATATATATGTGTGTGTGTGTGTATAGAGAGAGAGAGAGAGATGAATTACAATTTAACACATTTGTCCATTCAAAAAAAGAGAGTTAAAATTGTTGATGCATGTTCTTTCTCTATACAATAGCATGGGATCATGACAGTAACATACTATAAGGCATTGACTTATAAACAGGGAACTTCCACATCAAGTTACCAAGCCAAATGTTATAAATGAAGGCAACCAGGGGCTCAGAACAGACCCTAGGAACCGAGGCTTTGCTTGGACAATTCCATAGGGTCAAGTTTACAAGATATCTGCTCCAGATGAGTGGACATCCGGATGCTAGCTTCCCCTTTTGGAACAGCAAGTACTGTCACTAGTTGAGATTTTTCAGGAAGATTTTCCTAGGGCAAGTGCTAAACAGAGCTGGAGAATTTAGAATAAAGAAATATTGCTCAATAACGAATTCCAAAAGAGAAGCATAGCAAAAAAGTATACAGCTACAGTGGCTTGGTGGTGTCTAAAAGCTGCATATCACATTATTGATGTTTTAATGCTTTTTTAATTTGTACAGAAAAATCACATTCTTTTTTGCTAGTACAGAACAAGCAATTCATCGCAGATCTTCCAACTGAAACTATCTTTAGTTGAAAATTGAGCAGCATTCTGCAATAAGTAGTGATTAGTAAACATATTTAGATTGATAATGGTAGGGAACAGAGCATTTTAGCCATATTTACAATATAGCTATATAAGTCGAAAAAAAGTAAAAGGCACATCATGACAGAAAAGGAAAGAAAAAAGGTAATTGTTTAATATATTAGCCTCAGCCTGACCTGTTTAGCTGCTTGAGACTCCTCCAGTTCCTTTGTCAGTGGACTGGGAACATTAGCAGCATGCCAATCCCATTTTTCTAGGTTTAAAGCCATGAATCTCCTAAATGTATTCCTTACTTCTTTGTTCGCTGTGAGCATATAAGGTGTTCGCCCTCTTTCATCTTTGATGCATGGGTCCAAACCCTGCTCAAGAAGCTCCAGAGTTTGTTGAGCATTGCCAGACTTAGCAGCTTCATGTAAAGGTGTTGTGTCATTTTCAGAAACTTTTATGCTCAAGGCTCTATCCATATCATGTTTGACCGACTCCCTGCCTATACTTTTGCAATCAAAAAATTGCTCAGAAGAATCCCTTTTCTCTGTCTCCAAAGAGTTCTCCAACTGCAGTTCACTCAAATCTTGGGCCATGCTTTCTGTTACAGTAGCATGGCATGATGCATCTTCCTTTGGGTTTGACAAGTGGGTGCTTTGAACTTCCTCATAGGCAATGTGAGTCAACAGGTTATAAACATGTTTAGCTTCTTTTAAAGTAGGGCGACGGACTGTCAATGGAACATGTCTTATAGCATGATCACAATAACTGAAAACTGATTTTTCACCCTCAAAGAATAGCTGGCGATTATGTGATGGGGCATGAAGGAAAATACATGAAGAAGCACCAAAGTACGGTTTCCAAGTACTAAACAGCTCATGAATGTCCTGCACACAAAGCATCATGTTACAAGCCAAGTAGGACAAATATCATGCATGTGCATTCTCTGTACAAAAAGAATCCTGTTACAAGCTAAGTATGACAAATATCATGCATGTGCAATTCTGATAATAGTAAAAGTGAAACCATAATTAATGACGGAATTTTTTATCAGGAGAACATTTTATAAAGCAAAAATAGAACCAAAACATCGCAAAACCGAGTAAAAGTATTACCATTTTAGGAGGCACGCATGTGCAATAAATCAAAAGTAACAGATAACTGTAAGCCAGAAAATCATGTTGAAAATGGTCGCACTGAAAAACTATACTCTAGAAAACTGCATACCCTTTTCAAAGCAGCTTCATTATGGCGCCGAAGAGAAGCTCCAGCAGAATTTGCAGCCTTACCGGTGGCATCTTTAGCTGATTGCTTTTTGCCTGACTTTGCCCTCACAACATACCTAAAAGCACAAGGAGTGAAATTTTCTCCTTTAGGGAGAAAAAAAAAATCTAGAAGATGTATCAATATCTTACCAGAAGAATGAAACACAAAGCAATAACGTTCATGATTTAAAGATATGCACACAAGCCTATACCCAAGCATTAACGATCGAAAAAAATGTTTGTGTGTCTCTCAACTAAAGCCCGAATCAAGGCCAGAAACTAGAAAAATGATGTTTGCAGGTACCCACTTTCTGGTGCATTAAATTCTTTTTGCACAAAATTAAGTTGCAGCATCCCGGAAGCTTCAAAAGAACATCACGGTAATCCATGAAGAAATGGAATAATTAGCATAAAAAATAAACTGCTTATCATATATTTTTTCTGATTGTCACATTGTTTGGAAGATGTTCCTCTCTTATCCTGATCCTTACATCTATCCTTTTACAATGCTCCAAACCAATTTCATCGTTAATTATTAAAATTTTCGCAATGATCTAGCAGTACTTACTCACAAATCAACCATGAGGAAGATGCTTTTGGAGTTGTTATAGATAGGCATTGATACCCAAGTATAGTTCACCAAATGCCAACCATTGGCAGCACTCTGAACTTCATACCACAGAGCTATTAAACTTTAATAAACAAACATCTTTCCATTTGGAGAAGATATAAGATCCCAGATGTAAAGTCTGACCAAAGCAACAAGTTCCTTACCAACAATTTGACTCCATAAGAGACATAATGAGAGACCATTTACCAGATAATCTAGCCAAGTCAATGAGCCTTTACAAGTAGATGTGCATCATAACCAAAAAAAGCAAGTTAAAGGAAAATGAAAAAAAGGACAACTAATATCCCTTGTCATATACCTCTCCAAAATGAATCAACAAACTCCATTGTTCAAGGCTCTTAGAAGCCCCCAGTCCAACAACAAAATGAACCTCCTGGGACTTAACAAAATTTATTTCAGAATGCACTCTTCATGTTAAGTCCTACATAAAATTTGTTCAGCCAGGTATAGTGGTACGATCACACCAGCACACTTACTTTGACCAACATATTCCAAGCTCCAGCCTTAAAAAAAGACAAGAAGAAGATGAAGAGGAAGAACAGGAAAGACCAGAACCGGATTTTATCTCAATGCGACCTATAGCTTATAATAATACTATTGATTGCCACAATGAAATATTAAGTGAACAATCATTTAGTAAATATTCAAGAAACTTTTGTTTGAGTTATTAAAGTGACTGGAAGACCAAAAAACAATATTTTATGAGTCACACGAAGAAGATTGCACTTCCAAATTAAATGGAAAAGGCCAGTTAATTGGACTATAAAAGTATACCCCTGCGATGATTATTGATCAAAAATGAATGTTTTCTAAAAGAAAAAGACAACCACATTCAGGCCTATCAATTAAAACTTAAAACTAAAAGTCATGCAGTAAAGCTCATTACAGGGACTATTGTGCATTCCGAGTCATATCATCATTCAAATCCAACTCAACATCAACAATCATCAACTCAAACGTGACTTATGGTATTAACATGTAAATTTCAGAAGGCCATCTGCACTGCAAACAACAACAACAGAGATGCAGTGGCACTCTTCCTTTACACTATAATTGCTCAAACATTTCTAAGATTGCAGAAAGACTTGAAGCTTCCTTATCATTTGCAGGTCAGCTATGAAAGATTGATTCAAATCTCTACACTCACCTGTGGAAGGTCTTGTGTGAAATGACAGAGTCCCCATCAAAAACACAACCTGCAAAGTGCCCACCACTTGCAAGCACAACAATGCGCAGATGTGTTTTATCACGAGGCTCACAAACCAAATTTTTAAGCCTTTTAATTGCATCAACCTCTCTCAAACATGGGGCACGTTGACCAACGACCTCAGAGTTCATGATATCATTCTCTAGTCGGAGATCTTCCGAATCAGACAAAAGCAAGCACTTCCAAACAGAAACTATCTCTCCTGATGGAAGACTAAACATCAGTTTCTTTTTAGTGCCCAGCGCATCTTTCGCAGATCCATTCAGTGCACCTGACTTTACGCATGATCCCTCATCGGACTCATCATCAGATCCTGATATACTTGATATTTCATAATCATTGAGTGATGACTCTCCACCCAATTCATCGAAATCATCCTCATTCATGGTATTCTTTCCAGCAAGAATCAACTTGACCTACATGCAAAATCAAAAGGGCACAGCTCATATAGTAGTTAAGTATCAAAAATGATAGTAGGATACAAAACTAGGTTAAGAAAAAAACAAGAGAAAGAACAAAAATTAATATGAATTGCACATGCAAGATCTGAAACAAAATTATCCAGGCTTCTCCAAAAGATTGTCACATGGAAATTGAGCATTACTGCAGAAATAAACTTGAAAATTTTGAGTTAAATAAGAACAAAAAAAGCAAAAAACAACATAAGAAGCACAACTTGTTGCAATATATATATATATATATATATATATATATATGCAGATTTGCAACAAAATCATATCACCTGATTAATTTTAATATTTAAAATGATAATTCTTTTTAATATTTTTTTTCGAAATTTATCTCCTTTCTATTTTTAAAGTCTTTTGATAATTTTCCAAGGGAATCAACTTTTTCAGAACTATTATATGAAACTGCCGCGCCAATATAATGCTGATATAAACATTGTGGGAATCCAATCATACACTGTCACAAGCATGAGAAATAGTTCAAGACTATGACCACATATCCAATGCATTCAACTTTCTCATAGGCATCTCTATGGGAATTCATATATGCAGTTTCCATGGCTTACCTGTTAAGGTTGATGACGAGCCAGTTCAGGCCCAATCCAAAAAGAAAACTAGTCCCATCAGGATTCTTTAAAGTTCCATAAACCCAGGAGAAATGCACTACCAATACGTCCTAATGAAAAATCAACCTAATTCTCCAAGATGAGGCAACCAACTTAGGCTAGAATTTCGGAATTAAGAACAAAAAAAACTATATAATTCATACATAATATGAGGGCCAAATCCAAAGCAACCTAGATATCAAAATAGATGACTGATGCCTCCATATCCCGAGAACGCAGAAGTAGCTCCAAAATTCAATTATCGCCCCATCAAGAAAAAACGATGATCTTTGCACTATGAAAACAACAATTACCACGATAACAAAAGCTTAAAGTAACACACAATCATCTTCGCACATCCATGGCCTTGTACACCATGGCATTCTCGATACACAAATCGCCTACTAACCGATGATGAAAAAAAATATAAAACCAGGGAAAATCAATTTAAGGGGAACAAAAAGGAGCGACAATTCAAATCAGATATCGTAATAGAATCGTGCTTTCGGACCCCAAACATCACAAACCCTAAAAAGTGACTAAATTTGGACAATGGAGCTTAAAATTTTCCAAATTTAAACACAAAGCATAATTCTGAACTGAAAATCCCCCATCATCCCAACCCTATCCAAGCAAAACACACCCAAAAGGAAAAGAAGAAGACAAAACCTGATTCTTTAGCGTCTCACTTCAACCAAACCATGAGAATTCATCACCAGAGGAAAAAAAGGAAAGGAAAAAAAAGAAGAAATCCTAGGAATCAAACAAAGAGGAGAAAAAACGAGAAAGGAAGGGCTCACATTGAAACGATGGAAATCCGATTTGAAATGAGACCGCTGATCCTCGAGGGATTCGAACTCGGCCCTGCACGAGTTGCAGGACCATCTGGACATCCTACCGGCGCTCGTCCTCCCGTCTTCCTCCCCGGACTTGCACGTAGATCCGGCGACGGCAAGTCCACCACCTCCTCCTCCTTCACGCCGAGAGGGACGGGCAGCGTCGTCGTCGCCTCTGCCGTCGCGAAGGAAGCGAGCGCCGTCAAAGAAGTTGCCGGGGACGTCGAAGACGGAGAGGGGGTTCCGACGCTGGAGCCTCTCGCCGGAGCCACCGCCAGATGCCATCTTCCGGCGTCCGATTCTCCGTCCAGAGTCTCCAGATTGTACGGCGCAGCCCAGGAGCTTCTATATACGCGAACATGTTGATCGCTTGCCTTGGGCCGCACGGTTTCGGATTGAGAACTGGAACCGACGAACGACGTTCAGTCCATTTCCCGCCTTTACCCGCACAAATGGTTTGGATCATGAACCCGGTTCTAACCATATCCAAGGGTACGGTAGCCTCACGTGGGACGACTTATGTGGACCCAATTCAATCTAAGGGTGCATGCAATTTAAATCATATTTGGTTTTAATTAAAAAATAAATTAAATTTTTATTTAAGAAATTTGATTTTTTTAATTTATTAATTAAGAAAACAAATAAGGTGATCCTACACCTTTTGGATCAATTAGATAAGTTGGATATTTGTTAGTGGTTAGCTTGTGAAAAAATCAAATAAGTAAAATATTAATTAACTATAATATTAAACAACTTAATTAACTAATTAAAAAAAAATAGATTGATAAAGTTTGACTAGGACTCTTCACCTTTCACATGTTTTTTAAAGTGAGAGTTCTAAACAAGTTAGAACCTTGGGACAATGTAGAGAAGGCTATATAAACCCCTTTTCACTCGTCCCTTTCACTCACAAGTGTTAAAACATATATATATTTTTCATCTTTTTATTTTTCTTACTTTATATTCTTGCTCCTCTCTTATTTTACGCCTAGAAAGTATATAGTGTGTGGCTTGAGTAGTTATTAAACATGCATATCTAGGTGATGATGTTGGTAAGAATATCGGATTACCCAATTTTTCTTTTGGTTTAGTGATCTTTCAAGTAAGATTTATATAGTTTATGCTTTGTACTTAGATCAAACATGCATATGTGTATAATATATTGTCTCAAATATGCATTTGTATTATTAGATCAGTCATACATGTTTTTTTTTTTGTGAAGTCACAGCTGGTCTGGTTTGAAATATATATGATGGGTAGAAGTGTAATTAGGTCGGGTTTTATCGGACCCGATTCTAAATTGGGTTTAAAAGTAAGACCCAAACTCGACAGAATACAATTTCAACTCGGGCTCCAGTATGGCTAGAAATTGTATGAGTTAATGGGTTCAGGTATGCTCGGGTATAATCGGATCAAGACTTTAATAGACCTGTATTGATTTAGGTCGGGTCTCTAAAAAGTGGATTCATATAAGTTAACTGTTCGGTTATGATTGTAGGTCTAATTACCCAAGGAAAAAAATGTAAATTGATGGAACCAACTATTCATTAAAAAGATAAACTATTTTTAAAAAATAATGCCAAATTTTAAAAATAAAAAAAGTATTTGCAAAATAACCAATCATTTTAAGTTGAAGTAAAAAGACACCAATGATATATCATTTCGGGTCGGTTCAAGAATAAAACAGGTTATCATACATAATTAGACCAGATAATACATTTCCAAATTTGGGTAGAACTGGTGACAAGCGTGGTCAGGTCATGTCCAATCCAGGGGCCAAAACAAATACGTTTAGACAGATTTGACCAATCCCAGTCTAGGATGCCAAGGGTCGGTTTGGTTAGGAACCAGGTGGCACCAAACCCAGATCTGATTTGAGATACCATATGAGTCCGGACTCAGGTCCAATTGGACCTACCATACCAGAAACCATACTCGGATCTTATAAGAATTACATAAGCCAACTCAAACCATACATGCTAAAATAATATTTTTATTTTTTCTACATTGAAAAATTGCATATCTTTGGGGGTGTGGCCTGGGTTTGGTATGAAATTTCACAAACCATACCCGGCTCCATACATTAATCAGACCCTTTGAGTCTGACCTGGATTCTAATCTGAACTGTTTGTTTTTCACCAAACCCTTACCCTATAAGGTTTGGTATGGGTTGGGACTGAGTCAAACCTGATCCATTATCACCCCTAGCCCTGTCTAAATCTGGAATTTTCCCTGAAATAAATGGTCGTAAACATAAATTGTTGTGATATGGACCGATCTTGGGGGTTAATGGGTCAAACTGTGTTGGATACTCAACCCTACCCAAATCCAAATACAAATAAGTATTACAACAAAACATTTTTGTCAACCCAAATATTATAGTTCAGGTCATGTTTGAGTTGTGATTCCTGCCAGGGATCTGATCTGACCCGATCCTTATCATAATATTTTATATGTAAGGTTAGGGAAAATTACATATTCTGATATTCTAACTGCAGATTTGATTACCTGGATCAGGTATGTGATTTCAATCTTCTCAACACGACAAAAACCCATTACTTATCTCTGGTCAGGTTAATAAGTAGGTAAAATAGCTGTGGGTCCCACATTTCAGAATAGGTGTCACTTCTGTGTTAAAGCAATTTTTTTGGACAGCTGGGTTAGGCAGACCCTATCAGTTATACAACCATATACCATACTATTGGGATTCGAACTTGCAACGTCTCAACACAACACAGGTGACGTGACATGCACTAACTACTCCTGCCAGACAAGCGGAGCCACCGTTGGTTCTTGGTTCTGTGTTAAGCAATTTACATAAAACATTTTACTCATCCGGTCTGACTCCCATCCATACCAAGCCGGTTATAGAAAAATATGAGATGTGATCAGGTCATACTGACCTCTGAAGCACTTTTGAATGCAGTTGAACTCAAGATCAACGGCATCCAAACCTGGATGGACCCAGTGTTTTTTTCCCGATGATGTTCATGTTTAGGATGGAATGGTTCAAAATGAATGACTCACAATGAGCCTTGTTTAGTGTTTGATGGGTGTCCTTCATTTTTAAGATGAAGGACATCGAAGGAACCTCTGAAGGTGTTACCGTCACTTATCTGAAAATATGGATGTGGAACGGATCCTATGGGATTGTTTGAATCACGGTCGGGATGCCGACTCACGTACGTCCGTGCATTCCACGCAAATGTTGGATGTACGGACGGGCAGTACAGCATGTACCACAGACAGTTTTTTTGCTGTCCCAAAGTACTTGTCCAATCCCTTGGAACAGGGGAGGACAGGATGAGATTAGGCAGTCTTATTCTTTTTTAATAGGCAAGCTGGGGTTAGGCAGACCCACCAGTTATACAAGCATGTCATTGGGATTTGAACATGCAAAGTCCCAACACAAGGTGACTTGCACTAACTGCCCCTACCATCGTTGTTAAGGTGGTGATGCCCTCGGTCAAAGCGAGATGTGGGGTTGTCATGGAATAATATATCCCACAATCTCACTTGTTAGGGGTGACTTGTGACGTCACAAGTTCGAAACCCACATGTGGCATTCCTTATCGCAAGGTCGAAGCTGGTTGTACTCCCCAGTGGACAGAGGGGACCTCAAGGGTTATACAATCGCTTAATAGGGGTTCCTTGGACTATCGAAAAAAAATGCTAACTTGAAAATGGACCTCAACCTAGGTTGCAAGGATTAGCTAGACTTTATTGGGAACATCATCAAGTGGAGAGTGGATCCAGATCCATGCTCATAAGATTTATGAAAATCTCAAAGGATTCAAGTTCCTATTTTAGTAATTATTTTGATAATTATTATTCTTATTTTATTAATAAAATTTAGGTTCGGTTAGGCATAAGGTTAATTAGGAAACTTCTTTTTTTTGTTGGATTTCCTCATTTCTATCTACAATACCATATATGTTAGTGTCACAAGTTTGCAGCAAGGTCAAAACTAGGATTACTCTCTGGTGGGCAGGGGTGTTGGCATAAAATGGACTGTGGAAGAACCACTTACCATATGCGGCTATGGACGATCCGAACAATGTTTCGGTGGATGTGGGTGATCAACATTCTCCTCAATCAATTGATATTTTTAATGAACCTAGGCCAGAATGTCGAGAGGTGAGCAGGACCCTTGAACCCAGAGATAGAAATCACACACGTATGTGACAGTTACCACATCACTATAGGTCTCCTATTTATAAAAAGATTTGGTGTAGGACCATGACAGGCACTAGTGAAGGTCCATAATGAACATGAATAGACAGTTAAGAGTTGCAACCTTTACAACCCAAGAGCTACACCCATGTTTGTCCCTTGATGTGCACATGTCAATATGGGTCACATCTTAATTGGATCTAATATGATCCAAAATTAAATATTCTTTCACTTGACTCATTGACATGAAAAAATATTTTATCGAGGTTTTATATTGTTATTTTGATTTAATTTTCATGTGGGTTCACATGCTATCTTGTATCACCAGAATAAATGATACAAGTCATGTAAATGAACACCTATATATGAGATGTTATATTTTCATGTACTAAATATTATTCATTTTCAGTGTTTAGCATGTTAAGAATACTTTTATGAATGGATTGGTCTTTGACCCATTCTATTGGTCTTTTTTAATATTGTTATTTTGTTATTCTTTATTTACAAATGAGAGATACTTTATACATAATCAACAATGCACAAAATCATAGAGAATCAATTTAATTTCATAAATGTGATCACATATAATTATGATGTATTGTCATACATCAAAAGGAATCAAATAGACTCATCCTCGTTACATGTTGGGAATATAATTTTGGTGTTAGCCCTTTAATAAGAGGATCCACAATCATTTTCTTCATACTGATTGTATCAATACACACTAAATAATTTTCAATATTTTGTTTAACAACAAAGTACTTTCATTCTATGTGTAGGCATGAAGTAGAGTTATTGTTATTCAATAAGAACATTACAACTTCATTATTACATAAGATCTTTTGTGATCTCTCAGTAGAGTTCACTACACCAAGACCCATAATGAAGTGTTTGATCTATATAGCTTAAGATGAAATCGTGTTTAAATCAATAATTTTCACCTAAATAGATTTTAGAAATTCTTTCATTGTCATTCAGTGACAGATCATGCCTCAAATATTCTTAGTCACTCGTGATTGCAAAAGCAACATGCTAAGACTACTTGAGCGCTCTTGCTTCTTATTGATAGCCTTATGAGTGCTCTCACTTTTCATAAACAACCTTCTGATCGACTCTGTTATTCTCTGTATGAGTAAGATAATTACTCTATACGAGATTCATATCAAAAAGATAAATGTGAGACCCTTTATTAATTACTTTTTCTAAGGCAAGAATAATAAAGTCATTATCATTCCACTTTGGTGAAAACAATAATAGTTAGAGTTGTTTCGTCTCCTCAATTTTCAAGGAATTGACTTTAATTGATGAAACTATCAGATCATGTAACTAGAGACAATTTGATATTGTATCTTTGTGTATGATCATGCTACATGGTGCGATTTTGGATCACAATGACCTACCTTTCAGTAGAATCATTATTTCATAAAGTTACACATAATCATAATATCAAATTTTAATCTCAACATAGTCCCCAAAACCCTCAATTAATGAAATTGGGATTACTTTAGTGATATTCAGAGTGAGTTGATCAGAATCTTTAACTGCAAGTTCATGTAAAGCATGTCACAATACATAAATAATGCACACATTTATAATCTCAAGCCTAAACAATTATGAATAACTCAAAATAACATGAAACACACCTTATATCATGCTAAAGCCATCAAAAGTATGAGATTAATTATAAAAACATGCATTTAGTAGTCATATCCGATATTTGGGTCTTAAAATGCCCAAAATAGGTCATTAAAGACTTTGAACCAATCACTATAAGCCCTGAACTAGTTAAAAGATCCCACAAACCGGTCTCAGAAAGCCCGAACAGATCTCATAAACCACTTAATCGATTAGAAAACCCTCAAACAAGTCTTAAAATGGCCTGAACTGGTCTCAAGAAACTCTAAAACGGTTTTAGAAGGACCATATGAGTTTTTGGATCGATTTTGTCCTTAATGGGTTAAAGAATCCAGTTCTGGACTTGATCCAACCCATGATTACTGACCCGGTCCACCCTGGAATAATAATGACCCCTGTTATTTGGGTTTGGAACTGACCAGGTCTCAACAGGTTAGTTCCAAACCCGATCCACCCGAAACCCAAATAACAGGTCTGGGTTTCAGGACCGGGTCTAGATAGTTTGGATATACACCCAGTCCACCTGAAACCCATATCGAGTTCAGACTGGGTTCGATCGGGTCGAACTCAGACATGATCCACCTGAAACCCTCAACAAGTCCAAGTCTCAGACTAGGTCCGACTGGTTGGGATTTAGACTCGATCCACTTGGAACCCCCAACGGGTTCGGGTTTGACCAGGTCGGATGTGGACCAGATCCACCCAGAACCTATTAATGGGTCTGGGTCTAGATCGAGTCCCACTACAAGAAAAATACGACGTAGCGACAATTTTTTTATGTCACAACTTTGTGTTGAATTAGCGAGAGAATCTAATCTATCGCTAAGATTTGTAATATTGACGGATGTAGCGACCGAAAACCTTTTGTCGCTAAATTTGTCGCTAAGTAGCGACAGATTAGCGATGAAAGGTTTTTGTCGCAAGAAACGCGACGATTGGCGACGAATTTAGCGATGGAAGATTTTTGTCGCTACCTAGCGATGACGTCAGCGACAGAAACATTCTGTCGCTACAGGCTTCTGTAAATTTACGATGGCTTGGTGACAGAATAATTTTGTCGCTAAAAGTCGTCGCTAATTTTCGCGTAAATCCCTAACTAAAGCCCTTTTCCCTCTTTTCCTATCTCCTCTCTCCCGCACTCCCGACGCCCCCCTCTGCCGCATGACGCCTTCCTCTGGCACCCGGCCCATCGCTCCGCCGCCCAATGCCTTCCTCTGCCCGCCGGCGCATTCCCCGACCCATCGCCCCTCGTTCAGTCCGGCCCGACGCCTTCCTTCGCCGCCTCTTTTCACTCCCTGGCTCGTCACCCCTCGTTCCACTCGGCCCGGCGCCCCGCCGACCGACGCACTCCCCGGTCCGCCGCCCGTCACCCCTCATTCCACCGTCCGTTTCACCCCGCCCGCCGCAGATAATTTTTTTTCCTCAGTAGGGGGGTCGCCCCCTGCCTGCCCCTTCTATTTTTTTTTCTGGCAGGGGGGTCACTCGTCGCACCCCGCTTGCCCCTTCTATTTTTTTTCCAGCAGAGGGGTCGCCCTCTGCCGCATTCATTTTATTTTTTCCGGCAGGGGGGTCGCCCCCTGTCCCTTCTATTTTTTTTCTGGTAGGGGGGTCACCTGTCGCACCCCGCCTGTCCCTTCTATTTTTTTTTCGACAGGGGGGTCACCCCTTGCCGTGTTCTTTTTTTTTTGGCAAGGGGGTCGTCCCCTATCGCGTTCATTTTATTTTTTCTGGCAGGGGGTCGCCCCCTTCTGCATTTGGGTTTTTGGAGCAGGGGGGCGACCTCCTGCTGCGTTCTATTTTTTTCGGCAGGGGGTCGACCCTCTTGCCTCGTTTGTTTTTTTCAGCAAGGGGGCGACCCCTGCCACGTTTTGTTTTTCCCGACGGGGGGTGTGGACCCCCTGCCTCATTTTTTTATTTGAGCAGAGGGTCGCCCCCATGCCTTTTTTTTCGGCAGGGGGGTGACCCCTACCTCGTTTGTTTTTTTCGGTAGGGGTCGCTCTCATGCCTCATTTTTTTATTCGGTAGGGGGACGCCCTCCTGCCATTTTTTTATTTGGGCAGGGGGTGGCCCCCCAATCCCCTGCTTTTTCGGCAAAAGGGCAACCTTGCATCAGTTTTTTTTTCCGGCAGGTGGTGACTTCATTTTAACACAGTGTCTCTTGCAGATTTCTCAACAAAACCCGCTTGTGTCCCGCCACCCATGGTAAGTAAGTGACAAAAACAATGCAAATCGGGTAAATACCCGTGGTGAGTAAGTGATGCAAGTGCATCACATGTTATTTAATTTATTAGATGTAACACTTTACTGTTCACACACTCACTTAGTTGTTGATATCTAGGACTGCTTTGTTGGCGTTTGGAGATCATGCTGAGCATGATTTTAATGTATGAGAATAAAAGTGTTCTTATTTTTGGAGTACGGATTCCATGCTAGGCATGGTAGTAGTTAGCGAGATATTGAAGTGTTTTTGCTGTAGGTACATGTTTGACATTTGCTTGATATGAATTATTTCGATGTATTGCAATGTTTGATGTGATTGTATCCATGCTTGCATGTAGTTACTTTCAATTTGATTATGACTTCCATGTTAAATTGTATAATGAAAGCATGCTTCAAATGAATGTATCGTATCATGAATAGTTTGCACATGAAAATATTAAGTTATCAATGCATGCATCATAATTCTTGTGATTATATGACATCATATATTGCATGATAAATTTGATATTTTCTTCTTCATAGCATTCTGATGGTTCTTTTTTAACTGGTTAGGATACTATTTGTAACATCATACAACAAAATGACTGCAAACCGTGAATGGATGTACCATAGGATAGTTGACAATAAGTTATCGCATGAATATATGGATGGTGTTGAAAGTTTTATTGAATTTGCAACAGCAAGTGTCAGTACAGTGGATCCCATAGGTCAGATTAGGTGTCCCTGCAAGATTTATAAGAATAATCGATTTGTAGAACCTCATGGCATTAAACATCACCTATACAGGAAGGGTTTTGTGAGTGATTATCAGAATTGGACGTTTCATGGAGAAGAATTTAGAAACAATTTCGATGCACGGGTGAATGAGGTGCATGATAATCCATATATAAATTTGATATTTGATGTCGCAGGAACAAAATTAGGTTCTGCTATAAATCCTAGTAATGTAAGAACTGCAGTAGATGAAGAATCACCAAACGATGCAGCTAGTAGATTTTATGATTTACTTAGAGATGTTGATGAGCCACTTTGGAACGGTTGCGAGAGTCACACTATCTTGTCTGCAGTTTTTCAACTAATGAATTTAAAGTCCGAGTATAATTTGAGTCAATCATGTTTTGACCGTTTGTGCATGATTGTGAAGAGTATGTTGCCCAAAGATGAGAAATTGCCACAAAATTTCTATCGTGTGAAAGTTATGGTCCACCACAACAAAGCAGTGGATTAGCGACGACCTCATTCCATTGCTATTTCGTCGCTAATCCGTCACTAATTCGTCGCTAACCGACTTAGCGATGAAGAGGCGACAGGCAGCTTACGTCATGATTTTTTCGACGCTAACTGACGACGAAATACATTTGTCGCTCGTTCCGTCGCTAATTGCGACGAAATAACGAGCACCGAATTCCGTCACAAATCCGTTGGTACTAAACGGTGACCTCGGCTTGGCGACGAATTTACATATGTCGCTAAGCCATAGCTTAATTATATGTATAGTGACGGATATATCTATCGCAAACAAGAAAAAAAATAAAAAAATTTATTTGAAAATTAAATATCGAGAACGCTACAATTTATATTTCTTGTATAATTTATATTTCCTATAAATAAAAAACAAAGTACACATAAAATTTCATATAAAAGGATTCTACAATAATTAATCGTTCCACTTTAAAATTAACAAGTTTAATTATTTATAATTCAACAATTACAATTTCGAAAGAAAAAAAATAAAACTTCTTCAACACATTAATCTAATCATCGCCAAGATTTTGTGCGTCTTCTTGTTCATTGCTTTGATCTGTCCCTTCAGTTCCGCTACGCTGATTATCGCTAGCAACCTACACAAGAAAAGAACAGTCAGTATTGATAAACAAAATATATTGAAATAAATTATACACTATATGTGATTCTATCATGTGCTCATATGTATTCTAAGGCAGTAAAAAAACTCTATATGTGATTCTATCATGCTCATATGTGCTCTAAGGCAGGCAAAAAACTATATATGTGATACTATCATGAATGATATATGTTCTAAGGCAGTAAAAAAACTCTATATGTGATTATATCATGCTCATATGTATTCTAAAGCAGCTAAAAAAACTGTATATGTGATTCTACCATGCTCATATATGCTCTAAGGCAGACAAAAAGCTATATATGTGATTCAATCATGCTCATATGTGTTCTAAGGCAGTCAAAAAATTGAATATGTGATTATAGCATGCTCATATGTGTTCTAAGGCAGTCATAAAAACTCTATATGTGATTCTATCATGCTCATATGTGCTCTAAGGCAGGCAAAGCAAAAAACTTTATATGTGATTTTATTATGAATGATATGTGTTCTAAGGCAGTAAAAAAACTCTATATGTGATTCTAGCATGTTCATATGTGTTTTAAGGCAGTCAAAAAACTGAATGTGTGATTATAGCATGCTCATATGTGTTCTAAGGGAGTTAAAAAAATGAATACGTGATTATAGCATGCTCATATGTGTTCTAAGGCAGTAAAAAAAAATTTATATGTGATTCTATCATGCTCATATATGCTCTAAGGCAGGCAAAAAACTTTATATGTGATTATAACATGCTTATATGTGCTCTAAGGCGGGCAAAAAACTCTATATGTGATTCTACTATGCTCATATGTGCTCTAAGGCAGACAAAAAGTTATATATGTGATTTGATCATGCTCATATGTGTTCTAAGGCAGTCAAAAAAGTGAATATGTAATTATAGCATGCTCATATGTGTTCTAAGGCAGTCAGAAAAACTCTATATGTGATTCTACCATGATCATATGTGCTCTAAGGCAGTTAAAAAGCTGTATATGTGATTCTAGCATGCTCATATGTGTTCTACGGCAGTCAAAAAACTTAATATGTGATTATAGCATGCTCATATGTGTTCTAAGGCAGTCAAAAAAACTGAAATATGTTAAGGCAATCAAAGTTACATGAAATCTAACGACATGCAATATATTGCATGAAGCTTTCATACTTGAGAGGGACCTGCAATCGAAATTCCCTTATTCAGCAAAAAATTGTTGAACTTAGCTTGGAGAACGTCAGTGACGGTTTCATGGAAGTAGTCACGCAATGTTTCCTTAACGATCTGGCGTACATCTTCACCAGAAAGAATAGGTTGCTGCTTGGAGCTTATGACGGCAGAAGAAGTCTGTGAGCCGTAACTGGAAGAAGCAATAACAGGTGAAGTGTTCATATTACTCCCAAACCCGAACACACGACCCTTTTTGGGTTCACCTGCTGCATTCACCCATGCTGCATGATCAAATGATGGATGCTGAGTAGCGTCATCGCCATATTGCTCTACCATCTGTTGCTCATATGCCTCCTACAAAATAATGTTTAAAGTATGCATTAATAATTAATGATAACATTATGATAACTTACATATTGCAATGATTATTAATAGAATAAATACATACCGTTGTCGTTCTCGCCTTCTCTGATACGAAGTCTCCCATGGTCTTCCGTTTATGTGTTTCAACAAACATATCCTTATATGGTACAATGCCTCCTTTTTCTGCTAAATGCGAAGTTAAATGATAAAAGATTTAGTTAACAAGTTTGCAAAAATACTTATAAAATTAATATTATATATTGATGAGTTACAATTTTCTTCAGGTGGCTCCCAAATGTCTTAGATCCACCTGTGTGTAGATGGGCTTCAGGCATTTTCGCTCGATTTTATGCAGCCTTCGCAGAGCGATTTCGAAATGCATCCCCCGCCCACTTATCGCACATTCCATCCCAATAATTTCTCCTGATAGTAATAGGGCCATGACCCTTCCACTGTAGTGGATCATCTATTCCGTTAGATGCTTTTTTTGCTGCAGTCTTCATATTGTGCAACATGTCTACAAATTGATTGACAGCCACCTTCTGCCACACCTTCCTTGCATCATTTTCCTTCACCGTAGTTGCGAAGCGATTCGAAGCCTACAAATATTTTCATAAAGTTAGTAGACATGACTAAAAAAAAATTAAATAGAAAACACATTAACTATGAGAAACAACTATATACCGTGAATGAGGACCACAATCTATCTATCACCTATTTTAAATACTCTTTCCATTGAGCGACTGGTCCTGGTAGATGTTGAAGAAGTGAATTCATAATCTCGCGTACTACTTCTTGTGGCTCAAACCTCGTGCTGCACATGAATTGGTACACAATAAATATCAATATAAAATATTTATAAGATATGCAATAATTGAAAATGAAATACTTACGGTCGATTATCGATATACACTATTCGAATGAGTCTTCTTGTGACAGACTGAGAAAACCCTGTTTTCTGTGTTGACTTCTGACTTGTGTGATCAACTGGTGTAGGTGGGTTGTGTACAGGCGAACCCTCATCTGTAAAAAAATACGTTAGAAATTCTCAGAATACGCATTTCAACTAATCAAGCATCCAATTAGTTAAATGATATACCTATCACAGGAGCCCGTGAAGATGAAGGTTGGGCCTGGCTACTACTGGATGAACGACCACTGTAACCTCCACGAACCATATTCTAACAAATAACATATGTCATACAATACATTCAAATAATTTGCATCAAGTATTACAATATATTCAAATCATTCACATCAAGTATTGCAATACATTTAAATGATTTGCAACAAGTATTACAATGCATTCAAATAAGTCAAATCATTCACATCAAGTACAATACAACTCATTCATTCGCATCAAGTATTACAATACATTCAAGTCATTCACATCATTCACATTACAATAATTCAAGTCATTCACATCAAGTATTACAATAGATTCAAGTCATTCACATCAAGTATTGCAATGCATTCAAATCATTCACATCAACTATTACAATACATTCAAATAATTCATATCAAGTATTGCAATGGATTCAAATTATTCATATCAAGTATTACAATACATTCAAATAATTCAAATTATTCACATCAAGTATTGCAATGCATTCAAATCATTCGTATCAAGTATTACAATATATTCAAATAATTCAAATCATTTACATCAAGTATTGCAATACAACTCATTCATTCGCATCAAGTATTACAATACATTCAAATAATTCAAATCATTCACATCAAGTATTGCAATACAACTCATTCATTCACATCAAGTATTACAATACATTCAAATAATTCAAATCATTCACATCAAGTATTGCAATACAACTCATTCATTCGCATCAAGTATTACAATACATTCAAATAATTCAAATCATTCACATCTAGTATTGCAATGCATTCAAATAGAGGTTTGTATTACAAGATTATGCTCGCTAGCTTGAGAATTCTTCCTCGTCACTTGTTTGACTTTCATATTCTTCTTCTTCATTGTTTACCCATCCACTTGATATATCATTTGGATCACATTCTTCTATGAATGTTTCATCGACCAATGGAGATATGACATGCATATCATGCGCAACATCGTGACCATAAGAGAAGTCATAGATATCATCTGATTGATAGTAATCACTGTCTTCAGTTAACTTGTCTTTATGTAACTGATCATACTCAGGGTATAGTTTGGACTTCACCTTGCAAACTGCCTACCATTCATTTCTATCTGACTTTTTTGTACTCGTATATGAACACTACAACAAAGCAGTAGATTAGCGACGACCACATTCCGTCGCTAATCCGTCGCTATGCCTCTTAGAGAAGGATTAGCGACGACGAGGCGACGGTATGCTTACGTCGCAAATTTTTTGACGCTAACTGGCGACAGATTTATTTCGTCGCTAGGTCTGTCACTAATTGCGACGGACTAACGAGCGCTGTATTCTGTCGCCAATCCGCCGGTACTAAACGGCGACCACAGCTTGGCGACGGATTTACGTCTGTCGCTAGTCCGTCGCTAGCTTTATATGAATAGCGATGGATGGTTCCATCGCTAATCCGTCGCAAACACGAAAAAAAATAAAAAAAATTTATTTGAAAATTAAATACCGAGAACGGTACAATTTATATTTCCTGTACAATTTATATTTCCTGTAAATAAAAAAAAAACCACACAAAAAATTCCATATAAAAAGAATCTACAACAATTAATTGTTCCACCTTAAAATTAATAATTTTAATTATTTACAATTCAACCATTACAATTAGGAAACATAAAAAAATAGAACTTCTTCAACACAGTTCTCTAATCATCGCCAAGATTTTGTGCGTCTTCTTGTTCATTGCCTTTATCTGTCCCTTCAGCTCCGCTACGCTGATTATCGCTATCAGCCTACACAAGAAAACAACAGTCAGTATTGATAAACAAAATATAATGAAATAAATTACACATTATATGTGATTCTATCATGTGCTCATGTGTGTTCTAAGGCAATAAAAAAACTCTATATGCGATTCTATCATGCTCATATGTGCTCTAAGGCAGGCAAAAAGTTATATATGTGATTCTATCATGCTCATATGTGTGCTAAGGCAGTTAAAAAATTGAATATGTGATTATAGCATGTTCATATGTGTTCTAAGGCAGCTAGAAAAACTCTATATGTGATTCTACCATGCTCAGATGTGCTTTAAGGCAAGCAAAAAACTATATATGTGATTCGATCATGCTCGTATGTGTGCTAAGGCAGTCAAAAAATTGAATATGTGATTATAGCATGCTCATATGTGCTCTAAGACAGGCAAAGGAAAAAAAAATATATGTGATTCTATTATAAATGATATATGTTCTAAGGCAGTAAAAAAACTCTATATGTGATTTTTGCATGCTCATATGTGTTTTAAGGTAGTCAAAAAACTGAATATGTGATTATAACATGCTCATATGTGTTCTTAGGCAGTCAAAAAACTGAATATGTGATTATAGCATGCTCATATGTGCTCTAAGGCAGGCAAAAAAACTTTATATGTGATTATAGCATGCTCATATGTGCTCTAAGGCAATAAAAAAACTCTATATGTTATTATAGCATGCCCATATGTGCTCTAAGGCAATAAAAAAACTCTATATGTGATTCTATCATGCTCATATGTGTGCTAAGGCAGTCAAAAAACTGAATATGTGATTATAATATGCTCATATGTGTTCTTAGGCAGTCAAAAAACTGAATATGTGATTATAGCATGCTCATATGTGTTCTAATGCAGTCAAAAAAACTTTATATGTGATTCTATCATGCTCATATGTGTTCTTAGGCAGACAAAAAAACTTTATATGTGATTATAGCATGTTCATATGTGCTCTAAGGCAATAAAAAAACTCTATATGTTATTATAGCATGCTCATATGTGCTCTAAGGCAATCAAAAAACTGAATATGTGATTATAACATGCTCATATGTGTTCTTAGGCAGGCAAAAAGTTATATATGTGATTCGATTATGCTCATATGTGTTCTAAGGCAGACAAAAAACTGAATATGTGATTATACCTGAGAGGGACCTGGAATCGAAGATCCCCTTTCCAGAACAGCGGCCTTGATCTCATTTCGGAGAAAGGGGCGACAATGTCATGGAAGTAGTTATTCAGTGATTCCGTAACGATCTAGCGTACATCATCACCGGAAAGAATAGTCTGCTGCTTGGAGCTTATGTCGGCGCAAGAAGTCGGTGAGCCGTAACTGGAAGAAGCAATAACTGGTGAAGTGTTCATATTACTCCCAAACCCGAACACACGACCTTTTTTGGGTTCACCTGCTGCAGTCACCCATGCTGTAGGATCAAATGATGGATGCTGAGTAGCGTCATCGCCATATCGCTCTACCATCTGTTGCTCATATGCCTTCTACAAAATAATGTTTAAAGTATTTATTAATAATTAATGATAACATTATGATAACTTGCATATATATTTCAATGATTATTAATAGAATAAATACATACCGTTGTCGTTCTCGCCTTCTCTGATACGAAGACTCCCGTGGTCTTCCGTTTATGTGTTTCAACAAACACATCCTTATATGGTACACTGCCTCCTTTTTCTGCTTCCTGCGAAGTTAAATGACAAAAAATTTAGTACACAAGTTTGCAACAATACTTATAAAATTAATATTATATATTGATGAGTTACCATTTTCTTCAGGTGACTCCCAAATGTCTTAGATCCACCTGTGTGTAGATGGGCTTCGGGCATCTTTGATCGATTTTGTGCAGCCTTCGCAGAGCGATTTCTAAATGCATCTCCCGCCCACTTATCGCACATTTCATCCCAGTAATCTCTCCAGATAGTAATAGGGCCATGGCCCTTCCATAGTAATGGATCATCTACTATGCCAGATGTTTTTTTTGCTGCAGTCTTCATAGTGTGCAGCATGTCTGCAAATCGATTAGCAGCCACTTTCTGCCATACCTTCCTTGCATCATTTTCTTCCACTGTAGTTGCGAAGCAATTCGAAGCCTACAAATATTTTCATAAAGTTAGTAGACATTACTTAAATAAATTAAATATGAAACACATTAACTATGAGGAACAACTGTATACCGTGAATGAGGACCACAATCTGTCTAACACCTCCTTTGGGTACTCTTTCCATTGAGCAACCGGTCCTGGTAGATGTTGAAGAAGTGAATTCCTAATCTTCCGTACTACTTCTTGTGGCTCAAACCTCGTGCTGCACATGAATTGTTACACAGTAAATATCAATATAAAATATTTATAAGATATGCAATAATTGAAAATAAAATACTTATGGTCGATTATCGATATACACTATTCGAATGAGTCTTCTTGTGCTAACCTGAGAAGACCCTGTTTCCTGTGTTTGCTGTTGACTTGTGTGATCAACTGGTGTAGGTGGGTCGTGTACAGGCGCAACATCATCTGTAAAAAAATATATTAGAAATTCTCAGAATGCGCATTTGAACTAATCAAGCATCCAATTAGTTATATGATATACCTATCACAGGAGCCCTTGAAGATGCAAGTTGAGCCTGACTACTACTGGATGAGCGACCACTATAACCTCCACGAACCATATTCTAACAAATAACATATGTCATACAATACATTCAAATAATTCACATCAAGTATTACAATGCATTCAAGTCATTCACATCAAGCATTGCAATGCATTCAAATCATTCGCATCAAGTATTACAATGCATTCAAGTCATTCACATCAAGCATTGTAATGCATTCAAATCATTCGCATCAAGTATTACAATGCATTCAAATAATTCAAATCATTCACATCAAGTATTGCAATAATTCAAATCATTCGTTGGATAAATTATAATACATTCAAATAATTTAAATCATTCACATCAAGTATTGCAATGCATTCGAATAATTTGTATCAAGTATTACAATACATTCAAATAATTTAAATCATTCACATCAAGTATTACAATGCATTCAAAAAATTCGTATCAAGTATCACAATACATTCAAATAAAATTTTTAATCATTCACATCAAGTGTTGTACTACAACTCATGCATTCACATCAAGTATTACAATACATTCAAATAATTTAAATCATTCGCATCAAGTATTGCAATGCATTCGAATCATTCGTATCAAGTATTATAATACATTCAAATAAAATTTTTAATCATTCACACCATGTATTGCAATACAACTCACATCAAGTACTGCAATGCATTTAAATAGAGGTTTGTAGTATAAGATTTTGCTCACTAGCTTGAGAATTCTTCCTCGTCACTAGTTTGACTTTCTTCTTCTTCTTCTTCTTCTTCTTTTTCTTCTTCTTCTTCATTGTTTGCCCATCCACTTAGTACATCATTTAGATCACATTTCTCTATGAATGTTTCATCGGCCAATGGAGATATGACATGCATATCATGCACAACATTATGACTATAAGCGAAGTCATAAACATCATTTGATTGATAGTAATCGCTGTCTTCAGCTAACTCATCTTCCTATAACTGATCATACTCGGGGTATAGTTTGGACTTCACCATGCAAACTGCCCACCATTCATTTCTATCTGACTTTTTTATACTCGGATATGAAGTATAATAAACTTGTTGAGCTTGCGAGGCTAATATGAATGGTTCATATGTTCCAAACCTGGATTTATGATTCACCTCCACAATGCCCGAAGCTTTGTCGAGTCTTGTTGCAGTTGGATCAAACCAATGACACTTGAATAAAGTTACCCTGTTATTCATGCCTAAGTAAGTCAACTCCATTATTTCCTCTATAACACCGTGGTAATCATGTTCATTTTCACCGTAGCTGCTACCCTTGACACACACGCCACTATTTATCGTTGATTTGTTTATACCGTAATCTTTTGTATGAAATCGATAACCATTTACGATATACTCGTTGTAGCATTGCACAACTTTGGTCGGACTATTTTCTAAATCACATATTCCTTGATCTTTAACATCACCATGGCGAACCTACGCATAGACATAAACAATGATTGTGATCACGATCAATTAAGTAACTTAGTGTTGTTTATAAGTACACAATTTATGTTAGCTTTTTTACCAACTGTTTCAACCACTCCACAAACTTAGTTTCACGTTCTTTTTGTACTTCTTCATCAGTGAGATGTGAAACTTCGCTTTGCAACTCCAGATCAAATCGTCTGCAAATCACAAATACTTATATTACCGAGCCATGTATTCATATATAGAACATAAAAGGATTTATAATTGAGTTGCATATACATATACTTACTCGATGTATGGGTCGATCGCTGAGCAATTAAAAAGAATATAGATGTGTGTTGCATCTTGCTCTCGATCTGTCAATAGCCTTGATCAACAACTACCAAATGCATTCCCAAGTGGTTGAAATATCGACAGCTTGTCAGCTACAGTTACTTGTTCTCCATCATCGTTACGGAGCGGGCATGTGTAACGTGTTGGAATATGAGGTTCGAAGTACATAGATGAGAAATTTGAAATCTCTTCTAAAGTGTACACCTCACAAATAGAGCCTTCTACTCTTGCTTTATTACGAACCATTTTTTTGAGGTCAAACATGCATCCGGCAAAAATATACATTTCAAATTTTAATTAGCTATCATTAAAGAGACAAATATAAAAAAACATATACCTTTCAAATGGGTACATCCATCGATATTGCACAGGGCCACCAACCCTTAGTTCATATGGCAGATGTATGATCAAATGTTTCATAACATCAAAAAATGCTGGCGGAAATATCTTTTCTAGCAGACAAACAGTGGTGATGACAGAGTCCTCGAGATTCTTTACATCTGATACTACGACCTCCGATGCGCACAATGTTCTGAAAAATCCACTCAACTCAGACAATACCCCCCATATAGGTTTGTCTAACATATCATGGAATGCTAGGGGTATCAATCATTGCATAAAGATATGACAATCATGGCTCTTCAACCCATATAATTGTCCATCGTCAATCTTCACAGCCCGAGCAATGTTAGAGACATATCCATCTGGAAATCTCAGTTGTCTCAACCATTGACATACATGTTTTATTTGATCAGGTTCGAGCACGTACTTTGCCTTTGGTTTCAATACTTTGCCATTATACTCTTTGAGTTCCAATTCTGGTCTTTTACATATTAAATTTAAATCCATACGGGCCTTCGGATTATCCTTCATTTTTCCTTTAATATTCATTACTGTATTGAACGATTATCAAACACATTTTTCTCTACATGCATCACATCCAAATTATGTCGTATCAATAAGGTCGGCCAATACGGTAGTTCCCAAAAAATAGATTTCTTCGTCCAATTGTGATCCTTCCCAAATCCACGGAAGGGTGTAGGACTGCGGGCATCTGTTAATACATCCGGATAGTATCGCAATCTTCTTAGAATCTCTATGCCAGACAATCTTGAGGATGGACCTTCTGTTTCAGTTGTGCCTGCTTTAAACGCATTCTTTTGTCATCGAAACGGATGATCGCTGGGTAGAAATTGACGATGGCACTCAAACCAGCAAGGCTTCCTTCCATGCCTCAATCTAAAAGCTTTGAAATCCTCCATGCAGTACAGACAAGCCAACCTCCCATGTGTGCTCTAACCAGATAGCATACCATATGCAGGGAAGTCACTGATTGTCCATAGAACAATGGCCTTCATGTTGAAATTTTGTTTTTTGTGGGCATCATACGTGGTAACACCGTCATCCCACAGTACTATTAGTTCATCGATCAATGACCTTAAATATACATCAAGATTTTGGCCAGGTGAGGTCGGACCAGGGATCAACAGAGACAAGAAAAGATTTGGATGTTTCATACACAAGCTTGGTGGAAGGTTGTATGGAGTTACAAATACTGGCCAGCATGAGTATGAAGTTGATCTACCCCCAAATGGATTAAATCCATCTGTACATAGACCGAGTCTAACATTTCGTACTTCCATTGCGAAGTTCTGATGAGTACGATCAAAGTGCTTCCAAGCTTCAGCGTCAACAGGATGCGTGATCTTGTTTTCATCGTGTCGAACTTTATTTGCATGCCATCTCATGTGTTTAGCTGCCCTTGAAGACATATACAATCGCTGCAATCTAGGAGTGATAGAAAAGTAGCGGAGCGACTTGTATGAAACTTCATTTAATCTCGTGCTACCATTGCCTCTTGTCTTTGGCTTGAACCGAGGATGCCCACATGACGGGCATGATATGTTGTTTTTCTGATCCTTGAAATACAACATGCAGTGATTTGGACAAGCATCAATCTTTTTGTAACCCATACCTAGAGCGTTGACCATAACTTTCGCACGATAAAAATTTTGTGGCAAATTCTCATCTTTGGGCAACATACTCTTCACAATCATGCACAAACGGTCAAAACATGATTGACTCAAATTATACTCAGACTTCAAATTCATTAGTTGAAGAACTGCAGACAAGATAGTGTGACTCTCACAACTGTTCCAAAGTGGCTCATCAACATCTCTAAGTAAATCATAAAATCTACCAGCTGCATCGTTTGGTGATTCTTCATCTACGGCAGTTCTTACATCACTAGAACTCATAGCAGAACCCAGTTCTGTTCCTGCGGCATCAAATATCAAATCCGTATATGGATTATCGTGCACCACATTCACCCGTGCATCAAAATCGTTTCTAAATTCTTCTCCATGAAACGTCCAGTTCTGATAATCACTCACAAAACCCTTCCTGTATAGGTGATGTCTAACGCTATGAGGTTCTACAAATTGATTATTCTTACAAATCTTGCAGGGACACCTAATCTGACCTGTAGGATCCACTGTACTGACACTTGCCGTTGCAAATTCAATAAAACTGTCAACACCATCCATATATTCATGCGATAACTCATTGTCCACTATCTTACGGTACATCTATTCACGGTTTGCAGTCATTCTGTCGTATGATGTTACGAATAATATCCTAACGAATTAAAAGAAAACAATCAGAATGCTACGCTGAAGAAAATATCAAATTTATCATGCAATATACTATGTCAAACAATAACAAGAATTTTGATGCATGCATTGATAACTTAATATTTTCATGTGCAAACTATTAATGACACGATACAATCATTTGAAGCATGCTTTTATTATAAAATTTCACATGGAAGTCAAAATCAAATTGAAAGTAACTACATGCAAGCATGAATACAATTACATCAAACATTGCAATACATCGTAATCATTCATATCAAACAAATGGCAAACATGTACCTGCAGCAAACACACTTCAATATCTCACTAACTACTACCATGCTTAGCATGGACTCCGTACTCCAAAAATAAGAACACTTCCATATTCATACATTAAAATCATGCTCAGCATGATCTCCGAACTCCAACAAAGCAACCCTAAATATCAACAACTAAGTGAGTGTGTGAACAATAAAGTGTTACATCTAATAAATTAAATAACATGTGATACGCTTGCATCACTTACTCACCACGGGTATTTATCCGATTTGCATTGTTTTTGTCACTTACTTACCACAGGTGGCTAAGCACGACCTGGTTCCGTTGAAAAATCTGCACAAAAAAATGCAATTTTAAAAAAAAGTCGCCACAAAAAAAGGAAGTTGTTCCGGCAAGGGGTCGACTCCCCTATTGTTCCGGTAGAGGGTCGACCCCCTTACGAAACATAGGGGGTTAACTGACCACCAGCCTTTCTGCCAGTGAGTCGACCCCCTGCCGGGGTCAACCTACCGGAAAGGTAGGGGGTCGACCTGCCGGAAAGGCAGGGGGGTCGACCCCCTGCCGGAAACACAAGGGGTTAATCCCCTGCCTGTTCCGACATGGGGTTAACCCCTTCTCGGAAAGGCAGGGGGGTCGACCCCCTGTCGGAAACGCAAGGGGTTAACTCCCTGCCTGTTCCGGCATGGGGTTAACCCCCTGCCGGAAAGGCAGGGGGTCGACCCTCCATGCCGGAAACGCAGGGGTTAAACCCCTGCGTTTTCGGCACGGCAGAGGGTTAAACCCCCTGCCTTTACGACAGAGGGTTTAACCCCTGCTGGAAACGTAGGGGTTAAACCACCTGCGTTTCCGGCAGGGGGTCGACCCCCTGCCGTAAAGGCAGGGGGTTAAACCCCATGTCTGAACAGGCAGGGGGTTTAACCTCCTGCCTTTCCGGCACGGCAGGGGGTTTAACCCCCTACCTTTCCGACAGAGGGTCGACCCCCCATGCCAGAAACGCAGAGGTTAAACCTCTGCGTTTCTGGCACGGCAGGGGGTTAAACTCCCTGCCTTTTCGGCAGGGGGTCGACCCCCCATGCCGGAAAGGCAGGGGGTTTAACCCCTGCTGGAAATGCAGGGGTTAAACCCCCTGCCGGAAACAACAAACGGCGGGTGAACCTGTCTCCGGGCCGGGGAATGCGTCGGTTGGCGCGACGACGGCTCGTGCGGAACGCGGGGCGACAGGCGGCGGGGCGGCGGAGGAAGGCGTCGGGCTGCGTAGGGAGGGTGGGAGAGAGGAAACAGGAAAAGAGGGAAAAGGGTTCTGATCAGATTTACGCAAAAATTAGCGACGGATTGGGCGACGGAATAATTCTGTCGCTAAGCCGGCGTAAATATATACAACTCCTTAGCGACGGAATATGTCTGTCGCTAACGGCGTCGCTACGTAGCGACGAAAAAATGTCGTCGCCCAATCCGTCGCTAACTGCAGCGTGTTGTTGCGACAAAAATGGTCTGTCGCTAAGCCGTCGCAACGTAGCGACGGCTTAGCATCGAAATATTTTCCATCGATACATCTGTGAATATCACGAAACTTAGCGACAGATTAGTGACGCTCGCTAAGCCGTCGCTAATTGGCGACGGAAAAATGTTGTCGCTACTACCCGTCGCTAATTGACATTTTTCTTGTGGTGGAAGTATAATAAACTTGTTGAGCTTGCGAGGCTAATATGAATGGTTCATATGTTCCAAACCTTGATTTATGATTCACCTTCACAATGCCTGAGGCTTTGTCGAGTCTTGTTGCAGTTGGATCAAACCAATGACACTTGAATAAAGTTACCCTATTATTTATGCCTAAGTAAGTAAACTCCATTATTTCCTCTATAACACCGTAGTAATCATGTTCATTTTCACCGTAGCTGCTACCCTTGACACACATGCCATTATTCATCATTGATTTGTTTATACCGTTATCTTTTGTATGGAATCGATAACCATTTACGATGTACGTATTGTAGCATTGCACAACTTTGGTCAAACCATTTTCTAAATCACATATTCCTTGATCTTTAACATCACCGTGGCGGACCTACGCACAGACATAAACAATGATTGTGATCACGAACAATTAAGTAATTTAGTGTTGTTTACAAGTATAAAATTTATGTTAGTGTCTTTACCAACTGTTTCAACTACTCCGCAAACTTAGTTTCACGTTCTTTTTGTACTTCTGCATTAGTGAGATATGAAACTTGTCTTTGCAACTACAGATCAAATCGTCTGCAAACCACAAATACTTATATTACAGAACCATTTATGCACGTATAGAACATAAAATGATTTATAATTGTGTTGCGTCTACATATACTTACTCGATGTATGGGTCGATCACTAAGCAATTAAAAAGAATATAGATGTGTGTTGCGTCTTGCTTTCGATCTGTCACGAGCTATGATCGACAACTACCAAATGCATGGCCAAGTGGTTGAAATATCGACAGCTTGTCAGCTACAATTACTTGTTCTCCATCATCGTTATGGGGCGCGCATGTGTAACGTGTTGGAATGTGAGGTTCAAAGTACATAGATGAGAAATTTGAAATCTCTTCTAAAGTGTACACCTCACAAATAGAGCCTTCTACTCTTGCTTTATTATGAACCATTTTTTTGAGGTCAAACACGCATCCGGCAAAAATATACATTTCAAATTTTAATTAGCTATCATTAAAGAGACAAATATAAAAAAACATATACATTTCAAATGGGTACATCCATCGATATTGCATAGGGCCACCAACCCTTAGTTCATATGGCAAATGTATGATCAAATGTTCCATAATATCGAAAAATGCTGGCGGAAATATCTTTTCTAGCAGACAAACAGTGGTGATGACAGAGTCCTCAAGATTCTTTACATCAGATACTACGACTTTCAATGCGCACAATGTTCTAAAAAATCTACTCAACTTAGATAATACCCCCATATAGGTTTGTCTAACATATCATGGAATGTCAGGGGTATCAATCGTTGCATAAAGATATGACAATCATGGCTCTTCAACCCATATAACTGTCCATCGTCAATCTTCACAGCCCGAGCAATGTTATAGACATATCCATCTGGAAATCTCAATTGTCTCAACCATTGACATACATGTTTTATTTGATCAGGTCCAAGCACGTACTTTGCCTTTGGTTTCAATACTTTGCCATTATACTCTTTGAGTTCCAATTCTGGTCTTTTACATATTACTTTTAAATCCATACGGGCCTTCGGATTATCCTAAGTTAAATTGTTTCTAAATTCTTCTCCATGAAACATCCAATTCTGATAATCACTCACAAAACTCTTCATGTATAGGTGATGTCTAACACCATGAGGTTCTACAAATCGATTATTCTTACAATTCTTGCATGGACACCTAATCTGACCTGTGGGATCCACTATACTGACACTTGTCGTTGCAAATTCAATAAAACTTTCAAAACCATCTATATATTCGTGCGATAACTCATTGTCCACTATCCTACGGTACATCCATTCACGGTTTGCAGTCATTTTCTTATGATGTTACGAATAATAACTTAACCAATTAAAAGAGAACCATCAGAATGCTATGATGAAGAAAATATCAAATTTATCATGCAATATATGATGTCATACAATAACAAGAATTATGATGCATGCATTGATAACTTAATATTTTTATGTGCAAACTATTAATGACACGATACAATCATTTGAAGCATGCTTTTATTATACAAATTCACATGGAAGCCATAATCAAATTGAAAGTAACTACATGCAAGCATGGATATAATTACATCAAACATTGCAATACATCGTAATTATTCATATCAAACAAATGGCAAACATGTACCTACAGCAAACACACTTCAATATTCCACTAACTACTACCATGTCTAGCATGGACTCCGTACTCCAAAAATAAGAACACTTCCATATTCATACATTAAAATCATGCTCAGCATGATCTCCAAACTCCAACAAAGCAACCCTAAATATCAGCAACTAAGTGAGTGTGTGAACAATAAAGTGTTACATCTAATAAATTAAATAACATGTGATACGCTTGCATCACTTACTCACCACGGATATTTACTCGATTTGCATTGTTTTTGCCACTTACTTACCACGGGTGGCTGAGCACAAGCTGGTTCTGTTGAGAAATTCGCACAAAAAAACATTATTTTAAATTAAAGTCACCACAAAAAAAATGAGGTTGTTTCGGCAGGGGGTCGACTCCCCTACTGTTCCGGCAGAGGGTCGACTCCCCTACTGTTCCGGCAGGGGGTCGACCCCCTTCTGGAACATAGGGGGTTAACCCCCTGCCTGTTCCGGAAGTAAGTCGACCCCCTGCTTTTTCAGGCAGGGGGTCGACCCCCCTGCCGAAAAATGCGTGGGGGGGGGGGGACCCCTCGTTTACCTGTTTCCGGGCAGCGGCGAACGGCGGGGACTGCGGACGACGGATGATGGGGTCTGCGGATGACGGATGGTGGGGCCGGCGAACGGTGAACGGCGGGAGCAGCGAAAAAAGAAAAGGAAAAGAGCTTTGGGATTAGGGTTATGCGATAATTCGCGACGGCTTAGCGACAGATTAATTCCGTCGTTAAGCCGTCGTAAATCAAATTTACCAACATAGCGACAGAATATGTTCCGTCGCCAATTCTGTCGCTAATTAGCGATGGAAAATCTTTCGTCGCAAACTATGTCACTAAATGTTGCATCCGTTACGACAAAATACTACATCACAAAATTCATTGCTAATTAGCGACGGATTATGCGACGGGATATCTTCTATCGCTTTTTTCGTAAATTTCATTGATTATAGCGATGGATGTTTTTTGCTCGTTAATTCGCCACTAACGCGCGATAGAAGTATTCCGTCGCTAACAACCTGTTTTCTTGTAGTGGTGAATGCTCTAGATATAAGGTATAAAAAGATTGATGCTTGTCCAAATCATTACATGTTGTATTTCAAGGATCAGGAAAACAACATATCATGTCCGTCATGTGGGCATTCTCGGTTCAAGCCAAAGACAAGAGGCAATGGTAGCACGAGATCAAAAGAAGTTTCATACAAGTCACTCCCCTACTTTCCTATCACTCCTAGATTGCAACGATTGTATATATCTTCAAGGACAACTAAACACATGAGATGTCATGCAAATAAAGTTCGACACGATAAAGACAAGAACACGCATCTTGTTGACGCTGAAACTTGGAAGCACTTTGATCGTACTCATCAGAACTTCGTAATGAAAGTGAGAAATGTTAGACTCGGTCTATGTACAGATAAATTTAATCCATTTGGAGGTAGATCAACTCCATACTCATGCTGGCCAGTATTTGTAACTTCATACAACCTTTCACCAAGCTTGTGTATGAAGCGTCTAAATCTTTTCTTGTCTCTATTGATCTCTGGTCCGACCTCACCTGGCCAAAATCTTGATGTATATTTAAGGTCATTGATTGATGAACTAAAAGTACTGTGGGATGACGGTGTTACCACGTATGATGCCCACAAAAAACAAAATTTTAATATGGAGGTCGTTGTTCTATGGACAATCAGTGACTTTCCTGCATATGATATGTTATCTGGTTGGAGCACACATAGGAGGTTGGCATGTCCGTACTGCATGGAGGATACCAAAGCTTTTAGATTGACGCATAGAAGGAAGCATTGCTGGTTTGAGTGTCATCGTCAATTTCTACTCAGCGACCATCCGTTCCGACGAAAAAAGAATGTGTTTAGAGCAGGCATAACTGAAATGGAAGATCCATCCACAAGATTGTCTGGTATAGAGATTTTAAGAAGATTGTGATACATTCCAGGTGTATTAACAGATGCCCGCAGTTCGACACCCTTCCTTGAATTTGAGAATGATCACAATTGGACAAAAAAATCTATTTTTTGGGAACTACCATATTGGCCGATCCTATTGATATGACATAATTTGGATGTGATGCATGTAGAGAAAAATGTGTTTGATAATGTGTTCACTACAATAATGAATGCTTAAGGAAAAAAAGAATAATTTTAAGGCTTGTATGAATTTAAAAGTAATATGTAAAAGACCAGAATTGGAACTCAAAGAGTATAATGGCAAAATACTGAAACCAAAGGCAAAGTACGTGCTTGGACCTGATCAAATAAAACATGTATGTCAATGGTTGAGACAATTGAGATTTCTAGATGGATATGTCTCTAACATTGCTCGGGCTGTGAAGATTAACGATGGACACTTATATGGGTTAAAGAGCCATGATTGTCATATCTTTATGCAATGATTGATACCCCTAGCATTCCATGATATGTTAGACAAACTTATATGGGGGGTATTGTCTGAGTTGAGTGGATTTTTTAGAACATTGTGTGCATCAGAAGTCGTAGTATCTGATGTAAAGAATCTTAAGGACTCTGTCATCACCACTATTTGTCTGCTAGAAAAGATTTTTCCGCCTGCATTTTTCGATATTATGGAACATTTGATCATACATTTGCCATATGAACTAAGGATTGGTGGCCCTGTGCAATATCGATGGATGTACCCATTTGAAAGGTATATGTTTTTTTATATTTGTTTCTTTAATGATAAATATTTTAAATTTGAAATGTATATTTTTGCCAGATGCATGTTTGACCTCAAAAAAAAAGGTTTGTAATAAAGCAAGAGTAGAAGACTCTATTTGTGAGGCGTACACTTTAGAAGAGATTTCAAATTTCTCATCTATGTACTTTGAACCTCACATTCCAACACGTTACACATGCCTGCCTCATAACGATGATGAAGAACAAGTAACTGTAGCTGACAAGCTGTCGATATTTCAACCACTTGGGTTTGGGCATGCATTTGGTAGTTGTCGATCAAGACTCTTGACAGATCGAGGGCAAGACGCAACACATATTTATATTCTTTTTAATTGCTCAGCGATCGACCTATACATCGAGTAAGTATATGTAGACGCAACACAATTATAAATCCTTTTATGTTCTATACGTGCATAAATGGTTCTGTAATATAAGTATTTGTGGTTTGCAGACAATTTGATCTGGAGTTGCGAAGAGAAGTTTCACATCTCACTGATATAGAAGTACAAAAAAAACGTGAAACTAAGTTTGTGGAGTGGTTGAAACAGTTGGTAAGGACGCTAACATAAATTGTGTACTTGTAAACAACACTAAGTTACTTAATTGGTCGTGATCACAATCATTGTTTATGTTTGTGTGTAGGTCCGCCATGGTGATGTTAAAGATCAAAGAATATGTGATTTAGAAAATAGTCCAACCAAAGTTGTGCAATGTTACAATGGGTACATCGTAAATGGTTATTGATTCCATACAAAAGATTACAGTATAAACAAATCAACGATGAATAGTGGCATGTGTGTCAAGGGTAGCAACTACGGTGAAAATGAACATGATTACTACGGTGTTATAGAAGAAATAATGGAGTTGACTTACTTAGGCATAAATAATAGGGTAATTTTATTCAAGTGTCATTGGTTTAATCCAACTGCAACAAGACTCGACAAAGCCTTATGCATTGTGGAGGTGAATCATAAATCAAGGTTTGGAACATATGAACCATTCATATTAGCCTCGCAAGCCCAACAAGTTTATTATGCTTCATATACGAGTACAAAAAAGCCAGATAGAAATGAATGGTGGGTAGTTTGCAAGGTGAAGTCCAAACTATACCTTGAGTATGATCAGTTACATGACGACAAGTTAGCTGAAGACAGTTATTACTATCAATCAGATAATATCTATGACTTCTCTTATGGTCACGATGTTGCGCATGATATTCATGTCATATCTTCATTGGTCGATGAAACATTCATAGAAGAATGTGATCCAAATGATATACCAAGTGGATGGGCAAACAATGAAGAAGAAGAAGAAGAAAAAGAAAAAGAAAAAGAAAAAGAAAAAGAATATGAAAGTCAAACAAGTTATGAGGAATAATTCTCAAGCTAGTGAGCAAAATCTTGTAATACAAACCTCTAGTTGAATGTATTGCAATACTCGATGTGAATGATTTGAATTATTTGAATGTATTGTAATACTTGATGCGAATGAATGAGTTGTATTGCAATACTTGATGTTCTTATATATTGAATTATTTAAGTTTATTGTAATACTGGATGCTAATGAATGAGTTGTATTGCAATACTTGATATTATTATATTTAAATTATTTGAATGTTTTGTAATACTTGATGTGAATGATTTGAATGTATTGCAATACTTGATGTGAATGATTTAAATGTATTGTAATACTTGATACGAATGATTTGAATGTATTGCAATACTTGATGTGAATGATTTGAATGTATTGTAATACTTGATGCGAATGATTTGAATGTATTGTAATACTTGATGTGAATGATTTGAATGTATTGCAATGATGTGAATGATTTGCAAGTATTCCAATGATTTGAATTATTTGAATGTATTGTAATACTTGATGCGAATTATTTGAATGTATTGCATGACATTTTTTATTTGTTAGAATATGGTTCGTGGAGGTTACAGTGATCGTTCATCCAGTGGTAGCCAGAATCAACCTTCATCTTCACGGGCTCCTTTGATAGGTATATCATTTAACTAATTGGATGCTTGATTAGTTGAAATGCGCATTCTGAGAAATTTTAACATATTTTTTTATAGATGATGTTTCGCTTGTACATGTCCCACCTACACCAGTTGATCATACAAGTCAGGAGCCAACACAGGATGCAGAGTCTTCTCAGTCTGGCACAAGAAGACTCATTCGAATAGTGTATATCGATAATCGACCGTAAGTATTTCATTTTCACTTATTGCATATCTTATAAATATTTTATATTGATATTTACTGTGTACCAATTCATGTGCAACATAAGGTTTGAACCACAAGAAGTAGTATGCGAGATTAGGAATTCACTTCTTCAACATCTACCAAGACCGGTCGCTCAATGGAAAGAGTATCCAAAAGAGGTGATAGACAGATTATGGTCATCATTCACGGTATACACTTATTTGTCATAGTTAATGTGTTTCATATTTATTTATTTTTTATAGTCATATCTACTAACTTTCTGAAATTATATATAGGCTTCGAATCGCTTCGCGACTACGGTGAAAGAACATGATGCAAGGAAGGTGTGGCAGAGGGTGACTGCCAATCGATTTGCAGACATGTTGCACAATATGAAGACTGCAGCAAAAAAAGCATATGACGGAATAGATGATCCACTACAAGGGAAGGTCCATGACCGTATTACTATCAAGAGAGATTATTGGGAGGGAATGTGCGACAAGTGGGCGGGGTATGTATTTCAAAATCGCTCTGCGAAGGTTGCACAAAATCGAGCGAAAATGCCCGAAGCCCATCAACACACAGGTGGATCTAAGACTTTTGGGAGCCACCTAAAGAAAATGGTAACTCATCAATATATATATTATCAATTTTATAACTATTATTGCAAACCTGTTAACTAAATCTTTTATCATTTAACTTCACAGGAAGCAGAAAACGGAGGCATTGTACCATATAAGGATGTGTTTGTTGAAACACATAAACGAAAGACCACGAGAGACTTTGTATCAGAGAAGGCAAGAACGACAACTAGGGGTGGCAATTTCTGACACGACCCGCCAACCCGCCTCTTAGGCGGGTTCGGGTTGGGCTTAAGCCAACCCGTTTAATAAACGGGTCGACCCGCGTAACCTATTTATTAAACAGGTCGGGTTCGGGTTGGGGGTATGCCAACCCGCCAACCCGGCTGACCCGTTTAATAAACGGGTTTGGCAGGTGGGTCGACCTGCCAACCCGTCTGCCCGACCCGTCTACCCGCCAACCCGACCCGTCAACCCGACCCGCCAACCCGATCCGTCAACCCGCCAACCCAACCCGCCAACCTGACCCGAGAACCTGAAAACCCGTTTACCCGACCCAACCCATTTATTAAATGGGTTGGCGGGTTGTGTCGGGTTACCCGTTTATTAAACGGGTCGGGTTCGTGTTTGCCACAGCCGACCCATTTAATAAACGGGTCGGGTTCGGGTTGAGGTATGCTGACACGCCAACCCGCCAACCCGACCCGATTGCCACCCCTAACGACAACGGTATGTATTTATTCTATTAATAATCATTGCAATATACAAGTTATCATAAACATTGTAATTCTTAATTATTAATGCATACTGTAAACATTATTTTATAGGAGGCATATGAGCAACAGATGATAGAGCGATATGACAATGACTCTACTAAGCATCCATCATTTGATCCTGCAGCATGGGTGACTGCAGCAGGTGAACCCAAAAAGGGTCGTGTATTCGGGTTTAGGAGTAATATGAACACCTCACCTGTCATTGCTTCCTCCAATCACGACTCACAAACTTTTTTCGTCGATATAAGCTCCAAGCATCCTATTTTTTTTATGATGATGTGCGCCAGATCGTTAAGGACACAATGTGTGACTACTTCCATGAAACCATCGTCGACGTTCTCTGAGCTGAGTTCAACAATTTTTTGCTGAACAGAGGAACTTCGATTGCAGGTGCCGCTCAGGTATGAAAGTTTCATGCGATATATTGCATGTCGTTAGATTTCACATAACTTTGATTGCCTTAACTTAGGTGCATTGAATATAATTTATTTTAATATAATATGTTTACTGCCTTTGAACACATATACAACACGAGTATGCTATAATCACATATTCAATTTTTTGACTGCCTTAGAACACATATGAGCATGATAGAATCACATATACAACTTTTTGCCTGCCTTAGAGCACATATGAGTATGGTAGAATCACATATATAGTTTTTTTGACTGCCTTAGAACACATATGAGTATGGTAGAATCACATATATAGTTTTTTTTTACTGCCTTAGAATACATATGAGCATTATATAATCACATATAGAGTTTTTTTACTGCCTTAGAACATATATGAGCATGATAGAATCACATATAAAGTTTTTTGCCTGCCTTAGAGCACATATGAGCATGATAGAATCACATATTCAGTTTTTTGACTACCTTAGAACACATATGAGCATGTTATAATCACATATTCAGTTTTTTGACTGCCTTAGAACACATATGAGCATGATAGAATCACATATACAACTTTTTGCCTGCCTTAGAGCACATATGAGCATGGTAGAATCACATATAGAGTTTTTATGACTGCCTTAGAACATATATGAGCATGATATAATCACATATAGAGCTTTTTTACTGCCTTAGAACACATATGAGCATGATAGAATCACATATAAAGTTTTTTTGACTGCCTTAGAACACATATGAGCATGCTATAATCACATATTCAGTTTTTTTACTGCCTTAGAACACATATGAGCATGATAGAATCACATATACAACTTTTTGCCTACCTTAGGGTACATATGAGCATGATAGAATCACATATACAACTTTTTGCCTACCTTAGGGTACATATGAGCATGGTAGAATCACATATAGAGTTTTTTCTAACTGCCTTAGAATGCATATGAGCATGATATAATCACATATAGAGTTTTTTTACTGCCTTAAAACACATATCATTCATGATAGAATCACATATAATGTATAATTTATTTCAATATATTTTGTTTATCAATACTGACCTTTCTTTTCTTATGTAGGTTGTCGGCGATAATCAGCCTAGTGGAGCTGAAGGGACAGATCCAAGCAATAAACAAGAAGACGTACAAAATCTTGGCGATGATTAGATTAATGTGTTGAATTTGTTCTACTTTCTTTTTGTTTCAAAAATGTAAATGTTGAATTATAAATAATTAAAACTTGCGAATTTTAAAGTGGAACAATTAACTGTTTTAGTTTCTTTTTATGTGTACTTTGTTTTTTATTCACAAGAAATATAAATTGTAGCACGAGAAATTTTTTCTCGATATTTAATTTTCAAATATTTTTTTAAAATTTTTTCCTTGTTTGTGACGGATTAGCGACAAATATATCTGTCGCTATTTATTATTATTGTTGAAGTTAGCGACGGATTAGCGACGACTGTAAATCCGTCGCCAAACCGAAGTCATCGTTTAGTAACGACGACCTTGTGACAGAAGTTGTCATTCGTTATTCTGTCGCAATTTAGCGACGGAACTGGCGACATATACAGTATGTCTCTACTTAGCGATGGAACGAGCGACAGATATATGTCGTCGCTTATTAACGTTGAAAAATTTGCGATGAAAGATATCCATCGCTACTCCGACGCTAATCCGTCGCTAATGTGGTTAGCGACGGATTTAGGTGGTCGCTAATCCACTGTTTTGTTGTAGTGTCCCGTCAGGCTAGTTGCAACACCAATCCACCCGGTCCTGCCAATGGGTCTAGGTTGGATCAGGTCCTACCAAGGTGGGTTGCAGATCTCATCCATCCGGATCCTCCAGTGTGTTCAGGTCGGATCATGTCCCCACTGGGTCGGGGGCAGACCCTATCCACTCGGTCCCTTCAATGGGTTTGGGTTGGATTATGTCTCCCTTGATATGGGCGCAGACTGTAGTCGGTGTCGATGATGACCACACGTCGGTGGCCAGCCGTCTACAGAGGCCAGTGGTGGAAGGGGGCTAAACCCTAAAACAAAACCCAATGGTTTCTCAAGATACCGCCCCCCTCCTCGCATCCATTTAGTCTCTGCTGCCTATGGCTGCCTCCACCGACTGACCCCAAGTGTCATCGGCAATGACCATCTTTCGACGTCCTGGGTCATCCTTCAGTGGCTGCAGTGGTCTGGTGATGGTGGATGGAGGATCTTTATGAGGGGCCTTCAAAACCCTAGCTGAAAGCCGGAATCTGAAGTCCCTGCTCACCAACGGCAACCACCTCCAACCTTCACAGAGGACAACAATTGTTGTCAACCCGCAGACAGTGAGTCGTTGGCCAATGTTTCCCCATCGTTGTCTGACTTTTCAAAGTCAAATGTAGTTCGATAAGAGAGGAAAACACCGACAAATTTTTTTACGAGCACCACATGGACATCGGGGCACCCACATCGTGAATATGTGTGCAGCAGAAGCATGGTGTGGGCCCACAACCCAATATTAGCATAAAATGTATCGAGGAAGAGCCACTTACCAGATGTGGCCATGGATGATCTGAACAATGCTTCAGTGGATACGAGTGGTCGGCATTTTCCTTAGCCAATCAATACCATCAATGAGCCTTGACCAGAATGTCGAGAGGTGAGCAGGACCCTTAAATCCAGAGAGAGAAATCACACAAGTATGTGGCACTCATCACACTACTATGAGTCTCTTATTTATAGGAAGATTTGGTCGAGGCCCATAATGGGTAATAGTGGAAGTTGCTAATGGACATAAATGGATACTTAAGAGACCACACCCATGTACGTCCCTTGATGTGCCCATGTCAATATGAGTCACATCTTAGTTGGATCTGATCCGATCAAAAATCTAAAAAGAAGATCTCAAGAGTTTTACTAACCAGAGGCCAACCAATGTGTGGTGACTAGGTTTTTTTTTTCCTATGACAGAGTCCATGGTTGTTAAGGTGGTGATGGTATGTTGAGTTTTGTTGAGAGAACAAGAAACTCGGCATTAATCAATGTAGTCTTTATCAATTTTATTCCTCACATTTATATCTTAGATGCATAGTTAAGATTGCCAATGGATCAGGTACATGACCCATTAGGATGTACTCAAACCCACCCCAATAACAAAAAAGTTAGGTTTTGATTTTATCGGACCATGAAAATGAAACCTCAAATCTGAACATGTGTAATTTCAGTAGTTTACATTTGCTTAAAAAAGTCTGATCAAATAGGGTACCCAACAAAAATCACAACCCAAATTCGATCCTCGTATTTCTCGAGTTGGGTTTGGGTTGACCCAAATATTATTTTTGTTGACACTTTTTATGTTCATATCCAGAAATTTGGGTTTGGATCAGGTCAGGTATCCAGTACAAACCCAACACATTGACAACCCTAGATATTGTTACCACGATACCAAATGCATACAAAAGCACTTGCCTAAACAGGTAAGCAACAAGTCTAGAAGTGCATTATAAAGTGTTTGGGAAGCGAAAGGGGAAATGACATGGTGGTCGAGAGCAATAGTGGTTAAGAAATTAGGAATTGATGTAGGCTTTAGTTTCCATCTGGATCTTTCATCAGCAACTAACAAATATAAGTTTTTTGTTGTGTGTGCATCCTTGCTTCGATCAAGCTAGTAGCAAAGAGCTCAAAAAAACAATTAACCCTAGGAGAAAAGAGGTAAAGATGTTAAATGTTAACTCTAAGGTTCTCTTATAATGTCTTAAAAGCAAAGAGATTTTTGTGGTTGATTTTGTAACATGAGTCTGTGTCGTTAGTTTAACGGGGGTGATCACTCGCATCTCAATATGTGAATTATTAGTTTTTTTAATATTTACACCAAGAAACCACCTCATAGATGATAGACCTAGCTGCACTGGCTTTGCTTGTCGTATTTATCGATATTCAAGCATCATAAAATTCCATGAGCTTTCCCCTTGCTCCAAGAGAGTCATCACGCTTCGGCTTGTGCAAGGGGTGACACCCATGAAATTTGAACTTAGACCACCTGCATTGGGGCCTAGGTCCCATCCCACTAAACCAAACCCCTTTGGGGTTTTGTGAATTATTAGGTTTGTTATATAGAAAAGGCATTTGTAACTACATGAAATGGTCTTGTATGATTACTTGTGTTTCTGTGAGATATACTTGAAGGCTGAAGATGACAAATAACACCCATTTTTTCAGATTGGTTGGCAAAAATCCTCTCTTGCTGCAGTTTTGTACTATTGGTTCATTTGGGGTCATCCCCTAAATTCAAATGGTTTCAGTCATTCCTATCTTCATGCCCCTTTTTAGGATTTCATTGATGCAAGTTTTTTTGAACAAATCAGACTGTGTAATGTGATCTATATTATTCATTTAGAGAAGGTCAACATTTAAATCACTTAAATCCTATTGAAAATTTTAAATGATCTTGCATAACTTTTGATTAAATTCATAGGTATCCAAGTATGGTCATGATTATGTAAATAAACTGTTGTTATGGTATTGCATGCAAGTATGATTTATGCAAGATCTTATCATGGTTTAAGATGTTTTGGTTATAGGATGAACTCATATGGAACTTATATAAGTTGTGTCAATTTAAACACGAAAAAAACTCCAAAATCAAAATTTTTGATACACTACTTTTAATGTTTCACAAAATAAGGTTAGGGATATAAGCTTGAATGAGTTGAAGTCATGTAGTATATCTTATTCTGTTTTTATGGTAAGGTCTCTTGAAGATAGGGCCTTAAAGAGATAGACCTACTCATGACACCATTATAGTAAAATCACTCGAGGACCTGTTAGATACGATGAAGCATGCAACACATATGCACACAATAGAATCGAGATTATCTCTCTGCCAAATAGGCAATTTGATATGTGCAAGGGAAGGTAACCATATTAAAAGGCAAATTGATATGCACGGGGCAAGTAACCCTACACAAACTTTAATCTTAGACAATCAATGTCTCCTATATTGGTATTGTGTGTGCAAAGTTTTTCTTATGCTCATAATGATAACTAGTGCGAGCTAATTATATTAAGGACAAACCTTTATACGCCTTTCAATGTGGTTTCAATTATTATACTAATAAATATGTATATATTGAGTCAAAATCATGATTTGCCAAACAGTTTTTTGTTAATCTTGTTTTTTTGAGACATGTTTATAATTATTGTATTTGTTAATTTTGGTATTAGTATTCTTCGAATCTCTACAACTTTTAGAGTTTTATTTTAATTAAAAATATTAACTAATGAGGGATGACCTTGTTAATTAAGAAGTATGTATGAAAGTTAGCATCAACTTAGACTCTCTTTTTTTAATGAGAAACTAGAGTTTTCATAGTTTATAACTAAAGAGTCTCACCCTAGAGAGGAGCAATAAGTAAATCCTTTTGAATAACCATGTGTCATGTGGTCAAAAGGCAAGTTCTTGTTTTGCTTCATATATTGTGTTCTTAAACATAGGATGGATAGAAAAGTTTGAGCTCAATACTATTTTGATGGTGGTTTAAATTGTAGTAAGTTGATACTTGTGCTTTACTTTTTCTTTTCCTTTTTTCAATCAACATAGCTCTTACTTTTTTTCTTAATCTCATTATTAATTTATGTATATTATTTATTAAAATTCATGCTTGAATCTCCTACATATATATTGGGTCGGATCATACTCAAAATCGAATAGCACTTGACATAGTAAGTTTGCAGAAGTAATAACTTTTCAATCGTATATTTGATTTTAGTGATTTTTTATGCATTGAAAAGGTTATTTAACTCACTAGATTTAGTCCTTTTAAGCCAAAAGCAAATTTCTTTTCAATCATGTCAAAAATTGCATAAAAATCAAAATATTTTGTTTTGGTAGGTTCGATTGCATATTTAAATAAGTTTGATCTTATGTATGATTGTTGATTATGATTATATGTTTGTTTCTAGCTGCAAGTTTCTACTATTTAAAATTTGATTTGTTTAGATAAACTTATATATTTTAATTAATTATTTATAATGATATATATACTAATTTAGAATATTGATTTGGTTACGAAGATTTCATTAGCATATTTAAATTGACATGTTATATGGATAATGTATAGAAATGTATAGTTAATCTCATTATTATGATTATTTTAAATAAATAAAAAATAAAAAATGTTTATTTCTCTACAATCACATGTGGAATGTCGTACTAGTATTTGAATTTTATAAAGTTTATAAGTTATTTTTAGAATATATCCTACCACGTTTTTTAACAAATCTATTGACAATATATAAACATTTGCTGATTTAAAAAATTATTATTTTTGTTGAAAAAATAAGATTCAAGGGTTGATTTTTATTAAATCCACCTTGCTAAATTTATCTATAGGCTCATATTTGATCAAAACATCTAGAATCGTAAGATTTAAAAGTACGAATGGGGGATGGCACGTGATCTGAGTAGAACCGAACTGCTCTAAATCAGGTCCACTTTTTCTCTCTCATCATCATCAAATAACTCGTCTTTTCAATTGATTTACAGGAAGAAAGAAAGCAAAACATGCTTTGGCTGCTAATTCGAATGTGCATTGCCTCTGAAGACCAGACAACATTTATCAGGAGTTCATGTGACCAATTCACAGAGCGAACGTCACTGGCCAGACCCGAGGGGTTTGTGTAGTTGGAACGAGCGTCGGGGTTCGATTCCCACGGGCGTTATCCCCCTTGCATAAGCCAAAACCGGTGGCTCCCTAGGGTCAATGAGTGCACCCCTCTGAGGTGGTTTCTCTATCCTCCTAGAAAAAAAAAGAAAAGAACATATCACAGACCAATAGAGAAAATGTAACAAATGTTTCTTTGATTGAATTCTAAACTAACCTACCCAACCTATTCGAAGTTCAACAGAAATCAGTTTCTTCCACCCATTGGGCCAATGGACTGGTAGATCGCTGAACCTATTATTGCTTGCTATTTACTTTGTGGTTCGCCCACAATGAACTCACCCCAGGTAAGGCAATCAGGGTTGACATAGCCTGTCATTGTTTCATGCCCTTTTATATGAAAGAGATTATCTTTCATAGGAAATAGGGCATCAGAGCAAAACAAACATGTTTATGAAAAATATATGGTGGAACACAATAAATTCCAAAAAGCAACCATATCAAAATGGGTTACCTCCCCTCCAGAAGAAGCACTTTCCCTCCAAAGTGGTGAAAGAAAAATAAGTTTTTCTTAAAAGCATGTGTAACAAACATCCCGTGTGAGAAAAAGGATCCTATCCTACAACATATGATTAGGGATGACAGTGGACCGGGGGAAAGCGGGGCCCCACCCTGCCTCGCCCCGTTTGGACCGGGGATGAAGGGTATGAAACGGGGATGGAGGCGGGGACGAAGGTTAAAATCCATCCCCGTTCGGGGATGGAGACAGGAATGGACGTACCCTTTTCCCCACCCCGCCACGATCGCCGCCTCATCCCCTCCCTGCCTCATCCCCGTTTGAACTGGGGATGGAGGATATGAAACGGGGATGAAGGCGGGTGTGGAGGTTAAAATCCATCCCCGGCAAGGATGGAGGTTCTAATCTTGAGGCGGGGCGGGGGTGGAGACCTTGTCCCCCGCCCCACCCCACTCCACTGCCATCCCTACATATGATGCCCCTGAGGATAATTTAGCCATCTAAACAATGCGTCAGTTTTGACCCAGACCCGGACCCAACCCATACCAAACCCTAGGGGGGTTGGTGATAAACAAGAAGGTTTGATTAGAATTCGGGTCGGACCCAAAGAGTTCGATTAATATATGGAGCCGGGTATAGTTTGTAAAATTTCATACCAGACCCGGGCCTGACCCAAATTCAGATTAAAATCCAGATTTTTCAATATAAAAATGATAAAAAATATTAATTTACGGAATACAGTCCGGGTCTGCAGGTTCATGTAATCTTTATAGAATCCGAGTATGGTTTCTCTTACAGTGGGCTTGATTGGACTCGAGTCCGGACCTGGTACCAGCATCTCAATTCAGGTGTGGGTCTGAGCCAAACCCGACCTGTTGACACCCCTTAACCATAAGAAAGGGACGCAATAAATATCAAGGAAACAGAAAAGATGAAAAAAATAATAGTAAAATCGAGAGCGCAAGTTTCACCATGATAGTATAAATTTGTGTAACCAAGGAGTGAAACGTAGAGCGTGACATCAACAAAGGGTAAGAGTAAGACAAAGGGGCATTATTATTATTAATTATTTTACAGTCAGAGATGCCATTGCAATCATTATACTATATATTGAGCCTAGTGAACACGCATTATTTACAACATTATGGCCGCACTCTTGCTTCGTAATTCGTATATCATATACTCAAGATACTTGTAAAAATACTGTCCAAATGGTACAGGTAAATCGAAGCTCACGAGGTATAGGTACGGTGATAAATAATAAGACCAGAGTCCGAACCTGAAGGTCGGATTAATACATTGACTCGGGTATAGTTTGTGAAATTTTATACCAGACCCTACTCGAGTTTTCGATTAAGACCCTCAATTTTCAATGTAAAAATGATAACAAAATATGGTTCATGTAGTTCTTATCGGATCGGGGTATGGTTTTTCTTATAGTAGACCCGATTAGGCTCGGCTCCAGTCCTGATACCATACTCAAAAACTGGGTTCAAGCCTGGGTACCACCTGGGTCCTAACCAAACCCGACCCGTTGACACCCCTAGTTGACATACACGAGCTGTTCGTTTAGCTTAAATGAGCTGATGTGTTTGCCTCAGCTCAGATTGGGTGAGTGTATGTGTGTGTCTGTATATAAGGGTGTCAACGGGTCATGTTTGACCTGGACTTGAGTGTATCAAACTAGGGTCAGGGTTTGGTGACAAATAAGAACGTTCAATTAGAATTTAAGTTGAACCCGAAGGGTTGGATTAATATTAGAGAGGCATGATTTATGAAACTTCATACCAGATTCGAGCCTGTCTCGAGTTTCAACAAAGATTCATAAATTTTCAGTGTAATAATGATAAAAAATATTATTTTATGGAGTATGATCCATGTAATCTTTATATGATTTGGGTATAGAGTCTCCTATGTTGTGATTGATTGAACTTAGGTCCGATCGCGATACCAATGAGTTTGGTTTTACTTATGTTGTGTCTGAACGAATGTATATATATATATATAAGCAATTTTTTGATAATCCAATTATTAAAAAAAGTAACTTTACGCCTTCTTTGGAGGTTATTTTGGTCAGTTGGGTTACTCATCCCCCAGTTCAAAATAATGGGGCAGAACAGAAGGTTATCAATTCAAGGGTGCGTGCTAACTGCTAAAGTAGGTCACGTTTTTAGGTGAGCAACTGGGCCCGACAAAGGCTGCCAAAATCACGTGGGATTCTATCGTCATGGTGGGCACCCAAGCGGGGCTGAGTTCCCTCTGGTAAAAGATGCTTTCCTCTTGGAATAAATTATAGTAAAAAAAAAAAAAGAACACCATAAACAAAACTTGTCCTTACAGATAATTTTCAGCTCAGTACCATCATTTTAAATTTTAACAATCCCGAAAATTATCTTTTTGTTTAAATTGACAAAAACAAACTCAAATATCACTTCCATCCACTTAACCTGAATCCACTTCGAGTGTTTTTTCTTTTTTTAGTTAGACCATGTCAAAATAATCCACTTTTTTTTTTTTTCAAACTGGTTTCACTCATCCCCAAAGTCATCCCTTTCTTCATAGTTCATGCCGCTCCTTGAAGTTTAATTGATGCAAGTTGTTTGGATCAAAAATTGGATCCAATAAATGCTATCTACCATCATTCATTTAGGGAAGATCGACATTTATATCATCAAAATCCAACTTATGTATAAGTTTTTTAGCAATTCAACGATCAAAAATTGTCAAAATACAAAATTTTGCAAATTAAAGTCTCGTTTTTTTGTTAAAAAAATACTATCCAAGGGTTATTGCTGAATCCATCTATAAAGTTGGATTTCATCAAAACAACTTGAATCGTAAGATGGGGGATCACATAAGGGATGAGTAGAACCAAACTGTACTATTGGTTAGAACATTAAAAAAAAAATGTATTTATAAGACTAAATATTAACAAAAAACTAAATGTGCCTAATTACCCGATTCAATGACATACAAATTAAGGTTAAGTCAAATCAAATCTAGGTGTCCTTATTGACCAAGGACATACACCACATGCAATGCAGTCAGAGGCACCATCTTGAGTCAATAAGTCTGAGACTTTTTAAGATCTAAAATCCCACTAGATCGCCAAGATCTCAATCACGGAACTTCATTTGACAACCAAGCAGAATCTTGGACCAGCCAAGACAACCAACCATTTGACAAATTGAACAATAATTTATTAGATTGCCTGACCTTGGGTTTCTCCAAACCATGGGAGATGTCCAAACCATAATTGTGGTTTCTCCTCATTATATATTAATAAAAAAAAAAGTGTCTAAACCTATGGCCTTAGTTAGTAGGCACGAACCCACTTTTGGGACCAACTGGATCTGAGCCTTTATCCTAACCTTTCAACGACTTAATCTCAACTATAGTAGCTACACCAGGAAATGAAATGGATATGAAAAGAGACGTGAAGAGAAAGCGAGTGCTACAAAATAGTATAAAGTGAGACACGATATACAATTATGAAGCGATTATGCAAGAAAATAAAAAATTAAAAGAAAATGCATAAAAAGCAATATCAAGCCCGGACAGAAGCAAATAAGAAATAACTTGAATACAAATTTAAAAAGATATAAAACCAACCTGAAAACTTGGTTTTTAAAAAATTATAACTTTCTAATATAAAAAACGAGGAACAAGTAACAAGAAGCCAGAGGGAAACATTAAGAAAACTAATGAAAATAGATCTGAAAAAAAAACATGGTTCTCATTAAAGGGAATCAAGTTTCTCGAGATGGGGTTGGGGGTATCGGATTCTGAAGCAAGCTTATCCATGTAGCAATAAGGTTTCTAACTATCTATTAACTATGACTAAGCCAGGAGGATCATAAATTTTTAAATATTTTAAGCTTAAGCTGTTCATCAATGTTATGACATTTATTAGATACATTGAGGAAATTAAATAGCTCAAAAGTTTACAGTTGGAACGGTCAAAATCATAGCAAAAGCATAAATAAATTAATGGCCGGTCAGTCGAATAGAGATCTAGAGCATGAAAAACAAAAGAGGCAAGAAAAGAAAGGAGGGTGGATCACACATGATGATAGCTTAATTAATAGATATAGGCCCCAGTGGAGCCATCTAATCTAGCTCCCCAAATACAAACCAAAAGATCCTTGTCTGCAACTATTGCACCATCAAACAGTAATAAGCAAAGAAACCCTAAACACCCATCTCTAATCATCCGCTTATTTAAGCTTTAGAAGAATAAAAAGAAAAAAACTAGCTAAAGTTAGACTCGGTTTTGGAGGTGCTACCACTACTACTCTCAGAGATGGAACACCCATGATACACCTTATGGAGCACACTTGTAGGTGAGAATTCCAACCTTGGCAAGCTGGAGACCGAGGCACTGGCGTTGGTGTGACTGTTCCCAAGGTTAAGACCATCAGGGATGGAAATGGAGAGTTGTGTGCTGGTGATAGCGGTGGTGGTGGCGGCAGCCGTGGATTTGGACGGGTCTAGTAGTGTCTGCCTTTCCACAGGCTTTCTTGAACGATTTTTTCCTCTGTGCATGTGCTTTTCACAGTACTTATGATCCGGAACCACTTCCTTTGAGCACCTCCATTTCTTCCCATCTGTCCTCTTGCACCTCCCTGGCTCTGGCTCCATACTGCTTCGGAAATCGAAGCACAAACCACCACCTGACACTAGAACAAGAAACCAAGAAAAAAAAAAAGCAAATCTTTCATGAGATCCTTTAATTAGTCTACCATTTAATCAGATCCCCACAAGCTGATGCCCAGCATAGGCTCCGGTGGGGGTGTCCTTAGCCTCGGAGCTTTATTCTGTTGGCACGATGACCATAGGTATGGCAGGCTGAGCTAGCGCCATCAGGTCTTCATGCCGGGTGCGGTTTCTTTGGGTTATAAAAAAAAACTGATGCCTATGCACCAGGAAACCAAATACTAATTACATGATAACAAATATGAAATGCTAAGGCAGATAATAGAACCCTGGTGCTAATTCACGGACCCTCTCTTTAGTTCATTAAACATGATATTAATGGAGTTTCTTATTTCGCACACAACCCCACAAAAAATAATCAAAGGTTATGATATAACCACAAAGTAGACGAGGAAAAATACTTGATTAACCAAACCTTACAATGAAGAGCGAGCAACCCATTACCCAACACAGCCAGGCAATGAATTAGGAAGAGAAGGAAGGCTTAATTAATTACTTCCATATTATTTTGACATGAAAAGAGTAAGATACATCGTTCAATAGTTAATTGCATTAAATGGTCATTAGGCATTGTTTTAAAAAACAACCATACCAGGTGGGAGACTTGGGACTGTTCAAAAAAAATCAAGCAAAGATAAACAAGAGAGAGAGAGAGAGGCTTACAACTAGAGGGTGCAATGGCACCGCCGCCCGTAGGAAAGCTGACGACGCTCTTCCAAATGGGCAACACAAGGTGAAGAGGCACGGCCACACCGGCCACCATGTACTTGAAGATGAGGGCTTGGTGTTCTAGCTCCTGCAGTTGCAAGAAAGTGAAGGCAGACTGCCCGGACCCGAGACCAAGCCCAAGACCGAGTCCAACAGAAGGCGCCTGCATCCCTAGAAGCAAGAAATGGACAGAGAGTGCACATGCGTTACAACCAAGAAGAATGACGGTGAAGAAAAGAAATCTCTTTCCTTTCTTTCTTTCTTAGTCCTTTTGGTTGTTAGAGAGAGAGAGAGAGAGGAGGGGGGAGAAGAAAGAAGCAAAGTACCTGACAAGCGAACCCCATCTCGTAGCGATGCAAGACGAGAGAGTTTGGCAGCGGGCTGAAGAAACGTCTGGTCTTCCTCAGTGTGGTATTTCCATTGCTGCTGCTGAGGATGATAAGGGGTGAGGATCTGAGGGGCCTCCATTTAACATCTGCTCCCTGTCTCCTTGATTTCGCTTCTGAGCACACAGAGACGAAATGGGCAGGCAGAGAGAGAGAGAGATGTGGGGGGTCTCTCTCTCTCTCTCTCTCTCTTCTAGTGCCTATCGCCTACTGTCGGTTTAGGCCTGTGCTTGTGTGTGTGTGTGCGCTAAACCCGAAAAGTGTGCGGAGCATTGAATTATTAAAAAAGATAAAGCTGTCCACGGCTTTTTTAATTGTTTGTTTGTTTGTTTATTTTGTACATGGTTTTGAAAGGTTTGAAATTCGAAGCCGAAGTATATCGAGTGTGATCGGACGGATTGGGTTTGTCTCATCTTGAATGGAGTTGACCGGTCGCCGTCTTTACGCACACAGTCCAGCTCAACCAGGCCAAATGGTCACCTGGTTGAAGTAAATCGCCATGTTTAGCTAGACTCGTAGACCTCAAACAGGAGTCAAATTTAGGTGTGTGATGATGATGATAATGGTGTACGGGGTTCACTTGGCTACTTGAGGTTCATGTGATAAGACTGAGCCGGTTAGAGGAGTCCAGCCTAGCTTTTTAAGCCTATGGCCAGACTGGGTCGTAGGAAGAAGGTTGTTGAGGGGAAAAACCAGGGTTACCCGGAACGCTCTAGGAGCATGGGAAATACGTTTTTAAGGAAACCGTTTTCCAACCGAGAAAAACAGTGTGTTTGAAACGTATGAGAAACACCAATTTTTTTTTGAAAAAATGTGTTTTTCATAAAAAAAGACATTTCTCATGTGTTTCCCAAGCATTTCTCCTTTGTGAGATACATGTTTCTCATGTTTGGTAATTTTTTTTGTTATTGTTAAACGTTTTCTGTTCGTTTTCTCTCGATTAGTTTCTAATTTCTTATTTCACATGCACTTGAAAAACCTCATTTTCCATTTTCGTTACCCAAGAAGTTTCTCGTTTTTTTTTTTCCTGCCAACCTTTGAAAAAAACGCAAAGAAAAAAGAGTGCAAAGTACAAAAAGGAGCATTACGGACGTGACATGAGAGAAGAGGGCACTGTAAACACAAGGCAAAACAACAGGAGCTTGTTTTTGTTTTAGCATTTTTCTTTTGTGGGATACAGGTTTATCATGTTTAGTCAGTTGCTTCTTCTTCTTCTTAAATGTTTCTCATTGGTTTCTGCTTTTTTGTTACCCTCGTTTCCGTTTCTTTCTCATTGAAAAAATTTAAAAAAAAAATGGAGTGCAAAGTACAGAGGGGACCGGCCGGACACGAGAGAGAAGAAGGCACTGTAAACACAAGGCAAACAGGGAGTTTGAAATCCAAAGGGAAGAGGTTGGAGGTGGTGGGGCCGTCGGGGTTGGATCTCACGCTCTGCTGCTGCCTGCAGCAAGCTAGGGGGGTCGAGCCGCTCACGTCATGGATCCGTTAGTCTCTCTCTCTCTCTCTCTCTTTTCGTCGCTTTGGGATTCCTTTCTTCGATAGCTAGTGCACGCGCATTGGTGAATAACTCGGCGGAAGGGACAGAGCTGCTCGGACGGCCGTGAGCCATCTCGGATTTTGGGCCCTGAGTAACGTGTCTTCTTTCGTACGCTCCCTTCAGGAAAAAAAAACCATAAAAAAGAATTTACTTAAAAAATATTTTAATGGTAAATCAATAATTCACGTTCGTTAATCCTTCGTACATATGCATTTAATATTATACATGTGATGGTAGATGATTAGGTGCAGCAGCACATTGCACCTGATCCCTCCTTCCAGATCGTGAGATGCTCATGACCAGAGCCAAAAGCTAGCCTAGCCTGAGCTTTGCTCAATGAGTCTGAGTTTTGCTTGAGCTCTATCCGAGCTCGTCTTACGTTTGAACAATACTAGAATTGGTGCGCCATATGCTAAGCTTGAACGTGCCTCATTGAGGTTGCTTAACAAGCCAACCTTACGAAAAATGATAAGAGAAGAAGAAACCTAAAGTTCTTCTCGCTAGAAATCTCTCAGGCAATGTTATCAGTATCAGTGCTTATCGGCAGAATTTTTACACGCTGCAGGCCTGAACAGGCTTTTTTTAATAAATATAAAAAATATCAAAAATATTTGTTTAATATTATTTTAATAGTTTTAACATATGTTACATAATATTTTTTATTATTTTAGGCCGATACAGAACAAGAATGATTCAGCAACTATTCAAGTGTCACGTTAGTCTCATGTAGCAATTTATGACTGCTGCCCTTGTTATGATTTATAGGAATTGCCATGTCACGACTTACAGGTAAAATCAGGTAGCCATTTCTATACTCGCTATGTCACGATTTACATGCAACATTGAGTTACGATTTACCTGGCGTAACTACCGGGATTGTTACGATTTGTAGACACTCACAGGAAGGAAGACACAATCAACACAAGAATTTTACGTGGTTCAGCTATACAACCTACATCCACGAGAAGCTTGCTTTGATATATTCACTTACCAACTAAGGAGAGGTACATGACGTTTATAATACATGAGACAAAGGCAGAAACAAGAAACTTTCTAAGAGACGAGAATAACACAATAGAGATAGACGATGACCGTTGGGAAGAGATCATCCTTCCAAAAAAGGCATATTTCTAATTAGGTGTCTATCTTAACACTCCCCCTTAAGTTAGGGAGCTGATATCAATGAGCCTCAACTTGTTGCATATTTCTGTGAATTTGTCATTTCCCAGGGCTTTGGTAAGAATATCTGCCAGTTGCTCATTGCTTCCAACAAACGGGGTTGATATAACCTTGCTTTGAACCTTCTCGCTCTAACAACATGGCAATCCAACTTGATGTGTTTAGTTCTCTCGTGAAATACTGGATTTGCTCCAATGTGAATTGCCGCTTGGTTATCACATCTCATTTGCATTGGCTCTCTAACTTTGATTCCTATGTCTTAGAGCAATTGTTTTATCCACACTAACTCACATGTTGTTGAGGCCATTGCTCTGTATTCTGCCTCAGCACTTGAACGGGCTACTACACTTTGCTTTTTACTTCTCTATGTAACAAGATTTTTTCCAATCATAGTACAATAACCTGTAGTATATCTTTTGTCATTTATGTCTCCAGCCCAGTCAGCATCACTATACCCAACAATACTGAGATTATCGTTTCTACTCATGAGAATTCCTTTACCAGGAGTAGACTTTAGATACCTCAGAATTCTGTGAACAACTTCCAAATGTGGTGTTTGGGAAGAATGCATATATTGGCTAATGACATTAACGACATACATTATATCTGGCCGAGTAACAGTCAAATAGATGAGCTTACCGATCAATCTCTGGAAGCTTGAGATATCCTTAATGAGTTCTTCAGTGTTCTGTCTTAACTTGTAATTGACCTCGATGGGGGTTTCAGATGGTTTGCAACCCAACATTCCCATTTCTTTTAAGAGATCCAACATAAACTTTTGTTGACGTATAAATATCCCTTATTCAAAGTGCACTACTTCAATTCCCAGAAAGTATCTTAATATCCCTAAGTCTTTAATTTTGATTTTTTTTATGAAGATACTCCTTGAGCTTTGAAATTAAGGAATCATCATCACCGGTAAGAATTATGCTATCCATATAGACTAAGGCAACGATGGTCTTGTTGTTTTGTTTTGTGACAAACATTGAATGATCTGCTTCACTTTTAGCAAACCCAAAGGCGACAAGAGCATCACTATGTTTGGCAAACCACACTTGAGAAGATTGCTTTAGGCCATACAATGACTTTTTCAGTTTACATACCGGATTTTTACCTGAGCATTGAAGGCCCTCAGGAATTGCCATGTAAACTTCTTCAATATGGTCACCATGGAGAAAAGCATTTTTTATGTCAAACTGATGCATTTTCACTTCTTGTTTGCGGCCACGGAGAGAAGAATCCATATATAACTCATCTTTGCAACTGGAGCAAACGTTTCATCATAGTCCATGCCTTCCACCTGGGTGTAGCTTTTAGCAATAACTCTGGCTTTATATCTTTCAAATGACCTGTCACTGTTATATTTGATTTTGTAGATCCATCTGCACCCTACAGTTTTTTTTTCTGGAGGTAAGTGCACGATATCCCAAGTGTTATTTTTTCAAGAGCAGTCAATTCCTCCTTCATAGCAGTTTTCTAGTTTGGATCCTTTTTAGCTTCTGAGAAGTTTTGTGGCTCACTTTGAGAATATATTTTGCTAAGAAAAGCAAAATAGTTGTTCGAGATCTTTGAAAAATCAACATAATTTTTAATAGGATGGTTGTCTGGCCTTCTTACCAGGTAGGTATAAAAGTCCCGCAAGTGTGTAGGAGCTCAAGTAGTTCGAGATGATCTGCGAGGTTGCTCGACAAATTGATCATTATCTTTGTTTGAGCTCCCTTTACGATCTGGTTCTTTATCAATATCTCCTTGGTTATTTGATTCTAGATTATCGACTATAGAGAGAACAACATCTTTCTTCACTACATGCTCCCCCTGAATTTCATCCTTGTTCCCCTTTTGAAAATAAGTCCCATTTTTTAAGAACTATATATCTCTAGATGTGTAGAGATTTTTGTCCTTTGGGTCATAACATTTAAAACCTTTCTTAATGGTGGAGTAGCCCCAAAAAACACATTTGACAGTGTGTTTATCTAATTTGCTTCGCTGGCCTTATTGGATATGAACGAAACACTTACACCCAAAAATTCTAAGATGAGCTAAAGACATTTCCCTTTCCCAGATCAACTTCGTGGGAGTTTGGTTTTCAATAACAAAGTTTGGTATTCAGTTGAGAATATATGCATCGGTGGACACAACCTCATTAAAAAATTCATTGGGAACGTTGCTTTGAAACATGAGAGTCGAGCAACATTGAGGAGTTGCCAACTTTTCCTTTCGGCAACACTATTCTGTTGTGGTGTGCCAGTGCAAGTGTTCTGAGGAAGGATACCTTCTTGAGCCATATACTCTTTAAAGTCCTCACGTATATACTCCCTACCATTATCATATCTTAACCTTTTAACTTTGACACTGAATTGAGTTTGAATCATGGAACAAAAATTCTTAAATGCTTTTAAAACTTCCCTTTTGTTTTTCAGAAAACAAATCCACACGGCACGGGAGTGATCATCAATAAAGGTAGTGAAATATTTAAATGCAAAGTAAAAAGTGGTAGGGGTTGGCCCCCAAACATCCGAGTGAACAAGCTCAAAATTTTTATTGCATCGACTTTCAGACATGTTAAAGGAGTTTCTTATTTGCTTTGCATATTGACATGCATCGCAGGAAGTATTGTCACTAACTAATGATGGAAACATAATATTCAAGATTTCGTTCGAGGGATGACTAAGTCTTTGATGCCATTGTCTGTGGGAGTTACTTGGTTTCTGCACATTAAAACTCATAGGATTATTTTTCAGGACATATAGTTCATTATTCTCTTGTCCTCTACCAATCACCCTCTTGTTCTGGATATCCTAAAGCACAACTTGATTAGCCAAAAAAATAGCTAAACAATTACATGACTTGTTCATTTTGCTTATAGAAATAAGATTGACAGGGAAGTTGGACAACAAAAGCACATCTTCATTAGCATTTCCTTCAAAGAAGAAGGCATGAGCGATCCCTTGAACCGGCACAAGCGCATCATTAGCAATGCAGACCGGATTATTGGCTCCTAGGATAATATCATCAATCAACGTATTTTGACCAGTCATGTGATCTGTGGCTCCAGAATCAAGAATCTATTTGCTGGAGCATGACATAGCATTATAGGCTAGAGGAGTACCTGAAGTTTCTTCTTTGTTTTCTTGTTGATGGTTTGAAGCTGATATGGCCGGATTTGAACAAGTAAGTTGCTGAAGGAGCTTGGTAAGGTCATCCATATTGGCGGCTAGACGTCCTTTTTTATTTTTTCCTCTTATGGGCTTTCCATGAATCTCCCAGCATCGATCTCTAGTGTGACCAGTCTTCTTGCAGTGACTGCACTTAAACTTTGGTTTGCTCCGATTTTGATAATTGGTGCTTTCAGATTTAGGACTGCACAAATTTAAGGTTGTATAAGTAATTCTATCATGGGTCTTATCTTCAGTCTTTTGTTGAGATTCCATAACAGTTTTGTGAGTTTCTTCTCTTTGAATTATAGAGTAGATGATGTTTAATGAAAGAGACGTACTAGTAATCAAGATTTGACTACGAATGCTCTCATACTCTTGACCTAATCTAGTAAGAATTTTGAAAACTTTATCTTTCTCCTCTTTTTGTTTCAACATGTTGACATCATTGGTGATGGGGCGATAATGGATAAGTTCATCCCACATTCCTTTTAGGGTGTTCAAATAACTATGTAATAACTTATCTCCTTTTTGGAGTTGGGTTATTTGTTGTTGGAGTTGATAGATTTTAGCAACATTGTTTTGTTGCCCATAAAGATCTTTCAAAGCACTCCATAGGTCCATGGCAGACTCAATAAAAAAATAGCCTTCTGCTCTTTTTGTTTCCATAAAATTCAGAAGCCAAGCCATAACTAGATGGTCGGCAGATTGCCAATCATCATATATGGTATCAGTCACATAGGGTTTGAGAGTTTTACCTGTGATATGGACAAGCTTTCTTTTGCTGCTAAAAAAGAGAGTAGCTGCCTTGAACCATGGCAGATAGTTGCTTCAGTTAAGGAGGGTTGTAGTAATCTTCAAGCAGAAGTTCTGCTACTGAGTCCTGATTTTTGTTGAGTTGCTCCCATCACTGACCATAGGTGTAGACTAAGGGCTGTTGATTTGAGATTGAAGAACAACAATCAATCTGCCCAGATCGCACGCTCTGATACCCTATCACGATTTGTACATAGTCTCATGTAGCGATTTACGCGGTGCGACTGTTGCTTTTGTTACAATTTATAGGAATTGTCATGTCACGACTTACAGGTAAAACCATGTAGCAATTTCTATACTCGCTATGTCACGATTTACATGTAACATCGAGTTACAATTTACCTGGTGTAACTACCGGGATTGTTACGATTTGTAGACACTCACAGGAAGGAAGACACAATCAACACAAGAATTTTACGTGGTTTGGCTATACAGCTTACATCCACGGGAAGCTTGCTTTGATATATTCGCTTACCAACTAATGAGAGGTACAGAACGTTTATAATACATGAGATAAAGGCAAAAAGAGGAAACTTTCTAAGAGATGAGGATAACACAATAGAGATAGACGATGGTCGTTGGGAAGAGATCGCCCTTCTAAAAAAGGTGTCCTTCTAATTTGGCGTCTATCTTAACATCAGGGCCGATACCAATACTGACAACATTGCTCTCATGCCCCTTTGTTTCCATGGCTGCATAAAAGTTGTTTTATAGGAAACAACACACAACTCAAAAACTAATCATGCATTCCCTCGTTCATGGGAAAAGACGTCCTCATCCCTAGGAAAGGTTTTTCATATGAAAAAACCTAGCCTTCGGAGGAAAACATGAGGGCCATACAACACTACATGGTATGACTTTTTTCTGAGGCATGTTTTTTAAAATAAAATAGGTTTTCCTCCTAAAATAGAGAAGCCCTTAGATATTCAAAATCCTTTGACAGTTAGAGGCACAAGCTCAAGTGTTTATCAGGTTCCGTTTGTTGGCATATAATACTTATGAGAAACGGAATGTGATTTGAAATCACAATTGAAGTGAATTTCATGTGATTCAGGGTAAGTTTGGTTTGTTGAGCCACATGTGATTCAGAATCAAATTTGATTTGGAATCACATGAAGCTCTTCTGATTCCCATTTAAATGACAAAGCAACCCTCTTTTGTAAAGACAAACATGCGTTCATTTCTCACCACTCATTTTCTCATGTTTGTTTAGTATTAACTGGTCTCATGAGATTTATGTTTGGTTGCATTCAAATGTGATTTAAAATCTCATGCAAATGATTGAATGAATTTAGTTTGCACAACTAACTTAACATATGATTTGGAATATCATAAAAATAAGAAAAGGAATGTGATCATCACATTTGAAGTGACTCTCATGTAATTCTAAATCACATGGTGAAATATGTGATTTGATATCATATGACTTCAAATCACATTTGATTCCATCACATGAGATGTAACCAAACGTACCCAATTGAGACTCAACCATCTAGATAAAACACAAAATTTTTGTTCTTTGAAATCTCTACCGTCCATGACCTTCGTCTTTGCTTAATGATGGGCCCCATTGTTCGCAAATAGGATGGTGATTATGAAGGCCATGGTTGGTGGTTATTTCGAAAGGCAAAAAGGTTGTGTTTTGTGATGAGTTGTGGAGCCTGATTCATTGTTTTTGCCCTTGCAGGAAGGGGGGTCCAGGGGCTCCCACCGGCGCAGTCACCAGGCGGGGGTCTAGAGGGGGCCGCCTCTGGCGGAGGGTTATAGGGGGGCAGCGCCCCCCCCCCCCCTCCCAGAAGGGATTTTTTTTGGACTTATGTTTGGGATCCGGTTTCCAGTGGATCAGACCCGATTTGGTTAGGGTTAGGGTTGTCGCTCTTGCCTTGTTTATATTCTCGCTTTTCTTTCCCCATCTTGTAACTGTTGGATAAGAGTAATAAGATTTCTCTCTGGGCGGCCGTGGTTTTTTACTCTCTCTTGGATTTGAGGAGAGGTTTTTTCACGTAAATTTGTGTTCTTCTTGTGTTTTGTTTGATCGTTCTTGTTCTTTGTTTCCTTTTGGTTGTTTCTTGCTCGTGGTTTTCCTAACATTTTGGCATATCACCTGATCTGAGCTTGTGCAAAAAAAAACTGCAATAAATAGATTTTATTATTTGAGAAAGTAATATTGGCAAGAAATCACTATAAGATGTGAGGCATTGCACTTTTTGATATTTACACAGACAAACAACCTTCATATTAGAGACCTAGCCTTACTGGCATTTCCTGTTGTACTTACGGTCATTGTTTTAAAAGGGTAAAAAACGGTGAGCTTACCCTTGGTACCTCCTTTTTTCTTCTTCTTTTTGTGTAAAAACTGCATCAGGAAGGAGCACCCCCACGAGCTCCTTAGGAAAGTGGAACTACCACCATTGTGCATGTTCACTGGTTACACTTGGACTTATGCATCGCAAGGTACTTGATTGGATCCCCAGTATTTGTATTTTAATGAGTTTGGATCGTCAGTACTGCTGTTTAAAATTTTTGTCTCATGCTTATTTATATAGAATTCAATATTAAGGTTTATGGCATTTACGTTCAATCACTTAAAGGTTTATCATAATAGTCTAAGTGGATCAAGATAAAAGTAACAATTTATAAGATAATCTTGCTTGGTCAGTATGTGAATCGAATCTTATTCAAATTCTGGTCTCATGAGATCATTAAACTTCTTAACTAATCGGTAATGGGCACTCTTCGAACCACAAGAACCGTCTCTGAAGTTCTTTTTAAGGATCGAAAGTTTTGGGATGAACAATATACTTTATATACATATACATATACATATACATATACATATACATATACATATGATCACTGTCCTGGTAGTGTAAAGCTTTGTTAGCTTACCCTTTACATTCACAATACAATCAACAATTTCCTTTTAAGAGCACCCATATCATTTGCAAAAAAAAATCGTAATTTTTCTTTATCTTTTCACGAGGCAAACATCTCTGACCATACATTGGTGGGATTCTAGTTGGTAAAACCCTTGAGGTCCCTCCCTAGCCATTGAGGAGTACACCGACTTCATCGAGGAACGGCCCCGTAGATTTTGAAATGTGATCATCCTATGCCAGGTGACAAACCATGGTCACCCATAACCCAGTGGGCAGAGCTCTCATGGAAAAAATTTCTCACTTTTTCTTTAGAACAACACAAGAAAGAATCATGACTCACCACTTTTGCTTAATCTTCTCATTGATGTGAAACACCATGGAGAGGGAGGGAAACCACCGCTATGGTTTGGATGTCTTATTAAGAGGTTGTCGTGTTGACCGCGATCGTGCTTTGGTATTTTCTGTATAAACCTTCACTGACCAATGGAGGCTTCGCTTGTGTGCCAGAAGCAGTTAGTTGACGTCACCTTGTGTTGGGATGATGCAAGTTCAAATCCTATAGTATAGTTGTATAACTGGTAGGTGTCTGCCTAACCCCAGCTTTCTGTCTCAGAAAAAGTATAAACCTGCACAGAGTAATCTCTCACTAGCTACCCACAAAAATATTGTTTCTCACTGGCTTCCACCCTGCGACACCCCATGTATTGAATCCTTGATGTCCTTCAACTTGAACACTTTAAGCTGACCCACCTAGTCAAGTGTGCGGAGCCCTTGTGGGTGGACAAAGTCACATGCGATAAAAAGAGAGACTACATTTTGATCGTGCCGATGTTATGGTACTGTCAACAATATCATAACTATCTAGAAACCACCTGTACTCTACACTTTGTGTTGAATGTTTGAAGAATCTGACTGGATCGATGAATGAATCTAAAAATCAATGGCTAAAAAGAACCAAAATTTCACGTTAAAAATTATCTCCCCGAGCATGTTTCTTATCAAATAAAATGTGTTCAATATTTCTGCAAGACTTTGACGACTGAATAGTGCATCGAACCATGACTTTCTACTAAATAGTATTATGTTGTCGACGGTACGAAACACAAATCCATCTACTTCTATACTCTCGTGATGTCGTAGTGTTTAACAGGAGTTGCCATGGAGATCTAACTGGATCAAATAGATTTTTTGTTTGAATAATCTAAGGAACCTCACCATCACCGATCACACATTGGCTGGCCTCCCGTTGGCAAAACCCATGAGGTCCTCCTTGCCCACCAGAGAGTAGAGCTAGCTTTGATCTTGCAGCAAGGGATGCCATCCATGGGTTTTGAACTTGTGAAGTCAATTTGGTGACATTTACAAGTTCCCCCGTACCAGATGATCAGAGCCCTTGTGGGCAATTGGACAAAATATATTGTGCTAAAGAATAAATAATATGACAAGTTGACGGCTTTCCCAGGCATATTAGTATCGAATCCCTTCTTTAGTATGATGACATTTCAGATGAAGGATGCTGAATTAAATCTCACAGCTTTTAGGTTGTACCTCGTTCTTTGGCCATTCTCCAAAGGCACAAAGGCTGACACTACAAGAATTCTGCGGATTAGCGACAACCGCTATCTATCATTAAGTCATCACAAATCCATCGTTGAACTGTTTAGCGATGGATTGACTATGGCTTAGCGATGGATAGCGTCCGTCGCAATTTCTTAGTCGCTAATTAGCGACAGAACTGATATATCGCTACTTTCATTGTTAATTTATGATGGATTAGCAAATGTCATGATCCATTGTGAGCCCGTCGCTAAATAAGCACTGATTTAGTTTTGTGACAGATACATATCCGTCGTTAATCTGTTGTGAAAAGTTAACGATAAATACGTATCCATCTCTAAATTTCGTCGCCAAATTAGCGATGGATTATATTTGATCGCAAAACATCAGCTGATTCAGTTTTTGAGACAGATAATATCCGTTGCTAATCAATCACAAAATAAAAAATAATAATTTTGTTTAAAATATAAATATCGAGAAAAAATTTCTCGTTATACAATTTATATAACCTGTGTATAAAAGATAAAGTACACATAAAAAATACATATACAAAGTAGATGAAACAAATTTAACACAAGTTAAAAGTGAAACAAATTTAACAACAAGTAGGTGAACATATACAAAGAGTTTCGTTTGAAACAACAAGTACATGAAACAAATTCAACACATAAAGCTACTCCTCATCAAGATTCAGAGTGTCAGCCTCTTCATTGTCTCGATCTGCCCCTTCATCCATGCCTCCATCATCTCCTCTACGTTGATCATCTCCAGCATCTTACAAGAGAACCGAAATGTTAGTATTGATAAACAAAATATAACGAAATAAATTATATGCAATGCAAATAATCTAAGGCAATCAAAGTAACATGACTGAATGACACATAGACTAGCAATAGAGTGAAGGACATTAACAGAATTCAGAGGCCAACAAACAATATATGTAGAGTCCCTAAAAACTAATGACATAATAAAATATTATAGGCATATATGTATTGAAATAAACGTTATACGTATCTGACGGGCACCAAAGCTCATGTTGAAGGCATGCGAAGTTTCTCTATCCCGGAAAAGGTTGCACAACTCATTATGGACAAGGTTGAAAATTGCTTCATGTAAAAAGTCACACATTGTGTCCTGAAGAAGCTGGCGGACACCATCCCAAGAAATAGCAGGGTCAATCAGACACTGAGAGTTGATGCTGGCGGGAGAACTCTGAGAGCCCTGGCTGAAGGAGACAACGACTGTTGTGGTGTTCATATTACTCCCAAACCCGAACACACGACCTTTTTTGGGTTCTTCGGTTGCAGTCACCCATGCTGAAGGATCAAAAGGTGAATGCTGAGTAGAGTCACCACCATATCGCTCTACCATCTGCTGCTCGTATGACTCCTACAAAGTAATGATTACAGTATGAATTAATAATTAAGAATTACAATGTTTATGATAATGTAATTCATGGTAACTTGTATATTACAATGTTTATTAATACAAAAAAATACATACCTTTGTCGCTCTCGTCTTTTCTGATATGAACTCTCCCATGCTCTTACGTTTATGTGTTTCAACAAACACATCCTTAGAAGGCAGATGACCTCCTTTTCGGCTTCATGCAAAGTTAAATGATAAAAAAATCAATAAGAAAGTATGTAGAAATATTTATAAATTTGACAATATATATTGATGAGTTACCATTTTCTTCTGGTGGCTCCCAAAAGTCCTAGAACCACCTGTATGTAGATGGGCATCAGGCATCTTCGCTCAGTTCTGTGCAACCTTTATTGAGCGATTTTGAAATTCATGGCTCACCCATGCATCGCACATTGCATCCCAATAATCTATCCAGATAGTAGAAGGGTCACGACCCTTCCACTGCAGTGGATCATCACCAACTGCTTTTATTGCTGCAGTCTTCATATTAGCATGTCGGTAAATCAACTGACAGCCACCTTCTGCCACACTAGCCTCGCATCCTGCTCCTCCTTCGCAGTCGCAAAGCGATTCGAAGCCTATAAATAATTTTATAAAGTTAGTACACATGACTATAACAAAAAATTAAATATGAAACACATTAGCTATGATAAACAATTGTATACCATGAATAAGGACCATAATCTGTCCAACACCTCCTTCGGGTACTCTTTTCATTGAGCGACCGGTCTTAGAAGATGTTGAACTAGTGACTTCCTAATTTCTCGAATCACTTCTTGTAGCCCGAACCTCGCATTGCATATGAATTAGTACACATTAACAATCAACTATCGATATATATTATTTATAAGATAAGTATTGGACAAGTGACAATGAAATACTTATGGTCGACTATCGATATACACTATTTCAATGATCATCGTGTGTCAGACTGAGAAGACCCAACATCCGTACGACTCTCTTGGACTGTTGTACAAAAATAAGAAAGTCCATGTACACATTCTATTTACATGTTGAGCAAATAACTTTAACCATTATGGAACTATACATACCAACCGGCGTTGACTCGTGATGTGTATGAGTAGCTGGTGTAGGTGAGTCATGTGCTAGCGAAACATCATTTATAGAATAATAAGTTAGAAATTTTAACAAGTAACACTTTTTATATCAACATATAAGCAAAAACATAATGAATGCCTATATTTAAATATAATACAAAGACATCTACCTAATGTTGTCCCACGACCTCCACTTGGTCCTTGACCACTGGGTGCTCGACCACTGCGACCTTCATGAACCATAAGTGCGAATGACTTTGGGCCTGTACGCCTGCGAGCGTAGGTGCAAATTGAAAAACCTGCAAAAATTCAATAATTATCAAAATAAATAAATATTACCATTCTTGGAAATAAATACGATAAAGTGATATAGAGTCGATCCAAATGGATCTTGTATCCAAACTGGATCAAATGGATTCAGGATTTTGGATTCAGACACGATGTATGGATTCAGATCTTGGATGGATCTGAAACCTGATTAAAATCCAAATTTTTGTTTTCAATTACAACTAAATTCGCAAAGCACTTTTCTAAAGTTTCATCTCTTGCGAATATTGCCCTTGTTATGACCCATATCCCATTGATATATGCTTTTCAGTAAATCACATGAAATAACAAGTTTTTTTCCTCGTTTGGGTCCCAAATTCGGGGATTTAATAGTCATATGTATTATGACTTTGATTTATAATTCTTGGGACTTGATTCCTCATAAATAGTACTCACACTACTTTGTACGTCTTACTTACGCGATTTCGAACATCGCTCATCATTGAAGTAGTTTTAGTCGCAAAGAAGTGCAACCAAGTAAGAGTTGGCGCACTGGTATGGTTGGTTGCCTCAGCAAGAAGAGAACGTGAGTCGAATCCCCGTGTATGCCAGAAATTTTGTTAAAAACCGCTATTTTCTAAATTGCGTCAAAAGAGGATAAAAAAATTATAGTTGCAAGAAGGTGCAACTAAAGAGGAATTGGTGTAGTGGTCAAGATGGTTGACTTTCAAGGAGGAGAATTCAAGTTCGAATCCCTTGGGCTTTAGAACGTTTTGCTAAAAGAAAATGTTTTATCAATAAAAGTCATTCTGCCATAATGAGGTTAAAGACAATTATGTTGCAAGGATTTGCAACAAAATCAATTCTGGCGCATTGGTGGGGCTCCCTACCCTGTAGAGAGGAGAACTTTGGTTTTAATCCTCTTGTGTGCCAAATGGTTTTGCCAAAAACGTCATTTTGGCCAAACATGTCAAAAACGTTAATAGAGGTTAAGTAAAATTTCGTTGCAAAGATATGCAATGAAATTGAGTTTGCTACACTGGTGGGGCTTGTTACCCCTTGCAATAGAGGACCCTAGTTCAAATCCTTTGGTGCGCTAGGGATGCTTTTTGAAAAAAACTACTCTAATATAACCAACGATTTTTTTTTTTGGTAACGCCTAATTAAAGTGACTTTAATAGAAAAAAAAAACGTTTTCAAGGTAAGAGAGGCTGGGCGATTTTCCCAAAGGGGAAACCCAACCATTTTCTCTTTATTAAGGCCTCCATTCTCATGAATTTTGAAAAGGGTTTCTATTTAATGGGCCATCTCATAAATGCTAAGAGAATGAACATTTTGAAAATCCCTTCATGTGGAAGGGAGTTTCATGAATATAGTAAATAGGGCAACATTTTTGGAATATGAAGTGGAGGAGTTAAGGCCATGGGGGTTACAGAACCTCTATTATGAGGAGCTTTTATGAGGGAAGGTGAAAGAGAAAAACGGTAGAGAAGGGATTTAGAAAACCGAGTTCTTGGAACTTGCCTCTCTTCTCTCTCTCTCTCCCACGCCTATTCTCTCTCTGCCCAGCCGTGAGGCATACCTGGTTGCTTCCACAATTATTCCTCTCTCACGTTTTCTTCTCCCAGTCCAGCCGTGTGGCTTATCCTCGAGTGCTTTCCTCCATTACTTCCGGCAAGACTCTTGCTTGAAGTCATTCAACGCACCAGCGAAGGAAGCGTGGATACCTCCGGGTTCGATCTTCATCGAGAGGTAAGGGGCAATATGTTCTTTATGGGTGTGTGATGTGCCTTGTAGTATAAGTATATTGACTGTAACAACGAAATTACTATAATTAAATTGGTGAGCATGTTGAACAATGCCAGGTATAACAACGACGAGTATGAGTTACATATGGAAAATTCATTAAGGATGTAAAGTGCTATGTTTCAAAGGTGGATATGGAACAATGTTGACAAAAAAAAAATGCATGTTGCCCTGTATTTTGATTTTTATTAGTACAGGAACTAATAAAAAAAAATCATTGAAATGGTTTGAGTCCTTAGAAGATTGCTTTTTTATACATTAAAAGGTGATAGCTTAAAAGCAAGTTATTTTGCAACGTGTACATCTGCAAATTTGCTTCCACGGGTGCCCATGTGGTAGGGTCTACTTGTGAATGTCACCAAGTGACGGGAACATTACAAATTCAAAACCCATGAGTGGCGCCGCTTGCTGGGTTCCTTTGGATTATAAAAAAAAAATGCTTCTACTTGTGTAAGTGGTGCTATATGCATCTCATATGAGTTGGGACACTGCAAGTCAAAATCGCATGGTTATAAATATAGATAACTAGAGGGCAGTTGAGTATGAAAAAAGTTCTTGGTTTTATTTAATGAGGAGGTACTATTCGGGTTCGGTAACGGGCTGAAGGGGGTCTATAATATCGAAATGGAGAAATGCCAATGAATATATGGTACGCTGTAGGCATGCGAGTTGTCAAAATGACTTGACAGGGAGGAATTGTTTGAGTGCTTACCAGCACTTGGATGGACCACTTATACTGGGTTCCCCTGTGGTGCAATGTCTAAGTTAAGCAGGGCCTGAATGATTCTTGATTTAATGTTAACTCTCATATCTCGATGTTTACTCTGTCAGTGCATAACACAATTAACCTTGACCAGTGCTCTAAATTTAGGTAGTAATAGTAATTCCTTTAATTTTTTTTATGCTGAGTCTCGCTAATAAGGTCTGGTAACAGGTATTTATACCAGCATTCATTTACCTTATCCACCCACGTTGTGAGCTTTGCCCGTCCACCTGTAATTACAACATTTTTTTGTTTGTTTCTTTTGTTGGTTAATCAAGCCAGATATACTCGATATGAATCTGCCCATGAAATCATGATCGTTAAACTGATGCTTATAAAGATATGCGATGAATACAAATCTACTATCTAAAGTATGACAATCATGTTGCAAATTTACTATGAACATGAAGCTACCATAAGATTAGCTTATGAAATGTGTGTTACACTTGAAATTTCACTATTTTGCACATATTCAAAGTGGGTCTGAGATTTTCTATTATGTACATACATTAGCTATGGTAAGAGCACATTGTAGTACAAATGTGTAGATAGCATGATGATTTTATTATATGCTTATGAAAAAAAAATGGATATGCTGATAAGTGTAGCAAGTGAATGAGATATCCATGACATATTCATGTTACACATAGTTTCGCATGTGGTTGAAATACGAAGATTGCGACCAAAGTTTCAATACGTGAACCGCTTGTTGTTAAAGGCATATTTTTGTTAAAATTGCATAAATGAGAAATACTACAAAGGCACGATAGTACAAATTGAAACTGAGCATGTCAAATCCTTATGGTGCCATATGGGCACATTAGATGCTAAGTGAAGTGCATATAATTGAGTCACGAACACTTGTAAATGTTATGACATGTCTTATGCCAATTGATATATGCTTGTTCTGTAAATAATTGCCTAATAAAGGGCATTTGTCATGTCATGAGCATGTGAGAGCTCAAAATCGAGCTTACGATCTTGCGGGACCATCGTAGTGCCATACAAGCACATATGAAAAGTTGTACTTGTGACATGCCTTATGAGTGCATGGTTAGTGGGGTATGAAACATACACCCGAGCTCAGAAATGAATTTTTAAAATACTTGAGTACAAGTACTCAACCCATAGTTGAGCCAAAATTCTGAGAAATTGTGGTTGGTGCCTATAAGGCATTCGACGGGTAATGGACATACACTAAGATCACCTCGAGTGTGGGTTGGGATTTTGGAAATCCATTATGGTGCAATGACTTGCACATAAGAAAAAATAAAATAAAATAAAATAGAAGATATGCACACATAACCTAAATGTGGGATTCTGGGTATACCTGAAAGACGATATATGTTACTGGTTTCCCGGGATACTGGGTATACCTGACAATGGTATATGTTACTGGTTTCCCAGGGCTCTGGGTACACCTGAAAGACGGTGTATGTTACCGGACCCATGGTCTACCTTGGAGAGGGTAGGTGATACAAGCTTCGTGAACATTCTTGTTTTCGTGAGAGCTAGGCGTCTCACCCGGTCCCCAGTCCTTGGAGTTAGGGGGCCAGGACTACCAATGTGTCCTAGGTGGTAGATCCAAGTCTTCTGCAGAAGTACAGGGTGCATCCTAATTCTAGTTCTAGCCATTAGGGAGTACTCTCTCGGTCGTGAACCGTCCCCTTTGGATATCCGTACGGCTAGTCACACGGGTTATAAAATAATAGACCCCCGTGTGGTCTCGGTCCGCTACGATGTCGAATGCCTGTGCGTACCCACAGGGTAATTAACAAGATGAAACATAAAGTTAGTGCATTAAGAAAGATCTTCAAGTAGATGCATACTGCTCGATGTTGAAATTGTTGGAGTAAGTTGTGACTTCTGCAGGGCATGATTCAAATTGGTTTTCATTTACATAAAAATTGTGATAACTTATGAATGATGTGTTGAACATTGATGTTTGTGCTTTATGCACACTTTACATGAAATGCTTTAGTTAAGTCAGATGTACATCCACATTAGTTTCAAAGTTGTTATTACTTATATGAATATGGTTTATGCATATGATGAATCATGCTTTGATGTTGATGGAATATATCATGAAATGCTTGACTTTAGTGACCTGTATATTTATCAATTGTTAAATGGTTATTAGTTCTATCTAAACTTGTTGCACATATACTTGTACACATGACACTATGCATACTCATAAGGATATTATGCTTCTTACTCATATGTGGTAGTCTGACTCCTTCTGATTTAATATTTTCAGGAAATGGTATGGCGAGCAATTGCAGTCGTCGCTGCAGACAATGCTATGCGACCATATCTTCTTCGGATGTCCTAAGGATTTCTGACTTGTAATAAATCTTCAAGTTGTAAATGATAACTTGTAGTATTTCAATGCAAGAATTTATTTTACTTAAATGCCTTGAGTCTGTGCTATTACTTGTAACCCGCCCAAATAATTTGACTAAGGATTTAATAAAGTTTTTCCCCTGTTGTTTAGAAAAAAAAAATTTATCCTAAAATTTCCAAGTTAAATATTTGGGTCGTTACACAAATGACTTCAAGCCACGGGGCACGAGCATGCTCCATCATGCAACGTGCAAGCATAACGTCATTAGTATAAGTAGGAAAATAACGAGAAGCGGGTTCGGTAAGAACTACAATAGTACCTACGAAAGAGCGTAGAGGTAGGGACTCTGCCCCAACCTGCGAGAAAAATAGAGACAAGGTTGAACCCGTATCTGCCAGGCAAAACTTAGAGAGAAGGAGATGGGGGCCATTCCCCATCCTAGCGAAAGTAAGGCAGAGGGAGGGACCCGGTCACTCACCTGCGCCCACAGGGAGAAGCAGAAGAAAACAGGCAGGGGGGACGAAGCCTCCTGCTAGCCAAAGACAAAGACACAGGTAGGAGGCGTCGCCCCGCCCCTGCCTGACGAAAGTGGAACACGACAGGGGTAGAGCGCTCTCCCTCTATCGACAGAAGAACCACTTAGGCAGGGGCTTTGCCCTCCCTGCCCGACGAGAAAAGACAACAGTAGGAAAGCAAAGCCCCCTTGCCGATCGGAGAAATAAAGTGGACAGGGGGCTCCGGCCCCTGTCGACTAAAAGAACCAAGGACAGGGGGCTCCGCCCCCTGTCGATCGAATGAAAACAAAGATGGGAGTTTACCCCCCCCCCCCGCCAAGAAGCAACAATGGTAGGGGGCGAAGTCCCCCTGTCAGCCAAAAGAGAACAAAGGTAGGGGCCTGAACCCCTTGCCGGCCGAACAAAAACAAAGGCAGGGGGCACTGTCGGTTGAGCAAACACAAAGGCAGGGGGGCGGGGCCCCCTGCCGACTGAGTGAAAACAAGGGCAGGGGAGCAGAGCCCCCTGCCGACAGGTTGGAAAGAGGGACAGGGGGGAGGTAGGATCCCCCCGTCGACTAGAGACAACGGCAGGGGGCTCTGCCCCTGCCGGCCGAACGAACGAAGTTGCAGGGGTAAAGTTCCCCTGTCGGTCGGAGTGCGAAGAGAAGTAAAAGAGAGATAGAGAGGGAGCTTATCTGAGGAGGAGGTCGGCGGTGACAACTCCAGCGTCACCGGAAAAACACAGAAGGAGAAGAAGAGGGCAACAAACGGAACGTCGGGGCGTTGTTGGAGAACTCAGAAAGGGTGCGAGGGTATGAGAGATAGTGAACAGGCGAGCTCACCGGTGTGGTCGTTGGTGGACTTCAGCCGAGTTGCCGGAGCGGGAGGAACATGTGGTGGGTCGCCGGCGGGGTCTCTGAGGGAACAAGGAGAGATGTCGATGATCGAAGAGGGGGTGGCCGATGATCGATGGCAGCATGAAAAAAGGAGACGGTGGTGGTGTTCGGAGGGGTTGTCGGCGGCTTCGGTCGCTAGCGTCTGCTCGAAGGATGGAAGGCGGAGAAAGAGAAAGCAGGGGGAGGAGAGAATTTTGCGCCCTAGATGAGTCATTTTATATCGAAAAGTAGTGACAGAAACATTTTGTCTTAAATGTCGCCACAAATTAGCAATGAAAAAATTCGGTCGCTTATCCGTCGTGAAGTTGCGACGTAGTTTGAGACATAATTTTTTTGTCGTTAATCCATCGTTAATTAGCAATTGATTTTGAGACATAATTTTTTCATTGCTAATTCCGCAACTAATTTCAATTTTAAGAATGACTAGTTTTCTCTAGTTAATTCATCATAATTTTGTGACGAATTATTTTCATTGTAATTTTGTTAATTAACATTTTTAGTGTGGTGTGGGGTTTACTTCTATCTAACCGGTTTTATATATATATATATATATATATATATATATATATATATATATATATATATATATATATATATATATATATATATATATATATATATATATAGCCTTGTACACAATGATGATGATGGAAAACTAGCAACAATAGGGACCCCCAGTGTAGAAAATGCTTTGGAGGCGGAGGTTAGCAAAACCTCTAAATCAGTTTTGAGCATGCCTTCATATACAATATTGTATATGATGTTATATTCCATCACCATCGCACATCTCACTTGATCGAAACGTTCATGGGCCCTACTTTTACGTATCTTCAAGTTCTCAAGTGAGATGTGCGGTTACACTGTTATATACAGTATCATAACGTATTTTTTTATTTGTTTAATACACAGATAAATCAGGCAAAATCGAACACCTGGTTGCACTGGTCTTAGCTTGAAGTACCTACGGTCACAACCATCCTGGTGGCATAACATTCTGTGGGCACTCTCTCTTCAACATTAAGGTGCGTCATGCTTCTTATTACCAGAAAAAAGGTGCCCACATCAAAATTCGAACGTGGGGTAGGAAGAAAGCTTCCTATCCACATACCTAAAGCCATGTCGCATCATGAGACCCACTTGCCACTTTATTTTGAGAGTGGTCCTTGATTTGAGAAAGCAAATCAGGTCATGCTTAAAATGAGCGTTTTTGCTCATGCTGACATCGTGGCCATCCGATTTGCATTTTAAGAAGGTCAAAAGTCAACAAAACCACGTGGCATTCATCCAAAATGCAAACAGACGGCCACGATGTCCGCATGAGCAAAAACGCTCATGTTCAGCATGACCTGATCTGCGCCCTTAATTTGAGGACTCGTATAGAAGGCATATGAGAAAATAAAAAATAAAATTTAAGAAGAGTTTTTTACCTACGAGTTAAGAAAGGAGGAAGTAGATTAGGGTCGTTAGTTTGGGATTGTCATATCGGGAGGGGAAAAAACAAAGGAAAACTAGATGGTATTGGTAAATTTGGTATTACAGTCGTGGGAAAGTCTATGAAAACTAGATGACCATGCACTACCCCCAAGGAAAAGTAGCTGGTATTGGTAATCCTTTTATTTCCAAGGGGTATCAATGGGTCGGTTTTGACCCAGACCCGATCTATACCATACCTGGCTATAAGGTCAGGGTTTGGTGATAAAGGAGACCCAATTAGAATCAGGGTTGAACTCAAAATATCTGCTTAATGTATAGCTTGTGAACTTTCATATCAGACATCGAGTTCGATTAAGATCTGCAATTTTTTTATATAAAAAAGATAAAATTTTTTTTTGTTTTATCAGGTATGGTTCTTGTAATCCTTATAGGACTTGGGCATGGTTTCTCTTATTATGGGCTCAACTGAACCCAAAAGCGAACCCGATACACGCACCTTAAATCAGATCCGGGTTCGATCTTATTTGGGTCCAAACTAGATCCGACCCGTTACACCCCTATTTCCACCTCATCGGTCCCTTCGGTAGTTACCACCACCGTCCTTGGTCTTTGTCACTGCCAGTGGATGTGCGAACAGTGGGGCCCACTAAAAGTACTGATGTTATCATTACACAAAATTAAAAGTTAGGAACGGTGTTGATTTCAAGTTAGGGTATGGACTAATCATAGCCCTTGGTTGTACACTAAAATTGGGTGTAGGATAGATACCATAAATAATCTGAACTCTGGCGTGCCTGACTGAGGAATGATTACATGGGCAACGTACCGATTGTGACATGGACCACATCATGAAACATGGCGCTACAAAAGATCTTCAAGGCCGTCCGATTTTAAGATCTAACGGTCTGTTTGAGCAACTGATCTAACAAGGCACGAGGTCTTCAGTCTTCACTTCCTGTATCTCTGTTTTTTTTTTTAGTACGGGTCCGGTCAGGGGTGCTCTGAAAGTCGTTCACCGTTCATATCAAACCTTTCCAGTGCCGTTCATCCAGAACATGACGGCATCGGAGAAAATGGGGCATCCCATTCCCACCTGCCCATGCTGGTTTGGATGCCAGGCAACTCCTGACCCGATCCGGTTTCGTTCTTTCCAGCCGATTTCCCTCGGCTGGTCGCCCCGAGGAATTGGGCATCGGGGTCCAAGTGGCGGCTCAATTGCCAGTAAGAACAACTGCACGTCACGTCACGTAAAATTAAAGCTGGAGGGACCACGTGTCAGACACCTTGCAAGTTGCCAGGGGAGCGCGCTACAGCTGTTTTTTATCCTTTTAAATTTTTTACCATAAAGTAAAAAAACTAAAGAAAAAGTGGTTATGCCGTCATAGTCCCTTGACTTTTTACTATGACAATACTGACCTCAGTGCTGACTTGATTGATTCTTTCCAACAACTGTCATCTCTTGTTCAAACGGAGCAAGGTGGGGGTGGGGCCTAGTTTTTCCCTGGTTTACTGTCATTTTTTAAAGGTTGCGTATTTTTTTTTAAAGATAATTTATATTAAAAATAAAAATAAAACTTTACATTCAATTGCCTAGTTGCAGGTAGGCTTGTCTTTCCACAAAAGATCATTGTAAAAAACTTAAGATACAGCAAGCTGCAGCCGAATTGCGACTAGATAGGTCGAGTATGGTTTATGAAATTTTATACTAAACTCGGATCAGATCTGAGTTCCAATTAAGATCCAGAATTTTGACTAGGGTCATCGTGGCATCTGTAGATCCATAAGAAGACCTCCAAAGCGATAACACTGGTTTCTCTTTGTTATTCAAAAAATACTCTCTTGTCAAGGGAGAGATTATTGCGAAAAAAACGGTTCGGGTTCAGGTCGAATATAGCCATCCGACTGATTGGGTGTTGGCTAAACACAAACAGATTTGGATGGTAAAAGGCCTATATCAAAATCCATTTTTTATGTATGATCAAATTCGAATGTTCATCAAATTCAGATATCTGTCAGATTCAGTAGCAAAAACTTAAAACTATATCCGCATCCAATTTCAAGATATGATTCGATCTGGCTTATCAAACATGATTAAAAGGGGTCGAATTCAATCCAAACCAAGTATAATTCGTGCTTGCTATGAGCTGATTAGCACTTGTTTTGTTATTAAAATTTGATTGGTTTGAAAGCCAAATTCTAACAAAGACAAAACAAATGCTTCAAAGGAAAAAAATATAGTTTTTTCAATAAAGAGATTCAGTTATAAAATAACTTTTTTATTTTTATTTTTATAGGCAAGCTCGGGTTAGGCGGACCCACACCGGTTATATACAATCATATCATTGGGATTTGAACTTGCACCGTCCCAACACATGGTGACGTGCATTCACTGCTCCTTTGTAGTTACAAAATAATTTGTTCAAGTCATAGATTACACATTATTTAAATCATAAAACTGCATCCAATGGCTTAAGCATATTTACCAGAAGTGCCTCCCTACGGTGGGAAGAACACTTCCGAAGCAGAAATCACCATTCTTTTTTTTCTCGGGGAAAGCGTGGGAAAAACTCGCCTTCTTTTTATTTTTCCTTTCGCTGTTCCGTTATTTTGTATGGTATTCATCATGTTATTATTTATGTTTTTGCTTTTTCCCTTGCTTCCCACTTTCTTCTCTCTTTGTTTCCTTCATATTTCTTTTTTTAAGTTTTCACGTGCTTCTAAAACTAATTTCGCTTCACGCTTCGTACGTACTACTGTTTAGCACTTGCTCCTCCACTGGTGCTTCAAGTGCCGCCGCTTCCAATTTCGCTTCCTGATAATTATGGGCTTAAGTATACAACTAAATCCATTGGTAAAAGATTCTGAGATTACCAAGAATCTCCAGTTGATTACCAAACAACCACACCCTTCATTCAACTCTCAAAATTTTAGGAGGATGAAATTTGTTTATCGGACGAGGACAGGATGTTAAGAACAAAGTAAAAAGTTACCGTAGAGGTACTATTCCTATCAACTGGTGCAGACAACTTGATAGGAATATATATATATATATATATATATATATATATATATATATATATATATACACCGATTCTTGAGCCCACGTTCTCTGCTGACTGAGCTAGTTTGTCCAGCTATGCTGTCAGAAGGTGATTTTTTTATTTGATCTAAGGGGTGTCTACGGGTCGGGTTTGGTTTGGATATAGGTGGAACCATACTTAGACCAGATTTTCGGGTATGGTATTGGGTCCGAACTCGGGTCTACTATAAAAAAAAACATACCCAGACTCGATAAAAATAATATTTTTTTTTAATCATTTTTGCATTGAAAAATTGCAGGTCTTAATCGGAACTTGGGGTCTGGTATAAAATTTTACAAACTATACCTGGGTCCATGTATTAATCGGACCATCGGGTGTGAATCCGAGTCTTAATCGGGTTTTCTTATTTGTCACCATACTTGGACCTTATAGGGTTTGTTCCCGCTTGGGTTCTCGTAAACCTGACCGGTTGACTCCCCTAATTTGCTACCGTTGCTGTTTTATGGTTTTTTATTTTTTGAAAGGACTAGGGTTAGACATAGGGATGACAATGGACCGAGGTGAGGGGCAAGGTCTCCACACTCACCCGGTCTCAAAATCCAGACCTCCATCCCTGCACGGGTTTGGATTTTAACCTCCATCCATCCTCATTTCATGTCCTCCATCCCCCGGTCCAAAGGGGGCAAGGTGAGGCGGGACCCGTTTTCCCTCGGTCATTGCCATCCTTTAGAATGATTGGGGGGTGGGGGTGAGAACGGGGCGGGGCGGAGGAAAGCCAAAGTCCATCCCTGCACAGATTTTGATTTTAACCTTCATCCCTGCTTCCATCTTCCATCGCTGGATCATGTCCTCCATCCGGTCCAAACGGGGCAAGGAGGGACGTTAGTATTCAACGTACCACTGGGGTTTGGAACCTGAAACGTCCCACCACCAACCAGGCGGAGCCCCCATTGATATGTTTGGTGGTAAAAGTTAAATATTTTTGAGGCGTTTGTGTGCCACGGAAACTCGGGCAACCCTGTGCAATTTTGCAGGGCTCACCGTCGTGATGCAAACACAAGCTACTCCTTATGAGAAACTCGTTTTCAATGTTTCACTCTATCTTTCTGCGAAAAGGCTGCCGTGGAGCCCCCTTTTGCTAACTCAGTATCAGTTGACTGGAAACCAAAGAAAATAAAGGATTTTCGTATCTGCGAGAATAAAAAAATGCTGCGATTGCTGATCACAAGGTCAGTGTTATGACCAGCTCTCACAGAAAAGGGATCAAGAAGCATTCTCAAGTAAAAATGACACTCACAACTTGTACTTTCTCATGTTTGATTAAACTTGAGAAAAGTATTGTAGTTGTGATTTTCAATGACGGAAAGCTGAGAAAATCGAAGAATCATAGGGCGTTGCAAATGTGCTAGAATTCATTACTCCCGATTTCCCCATTGTTTCCCTCTTTTCCACATTGCAGCTGAAAGGTTTCCAACTTCTACGCTAAATGGTCCATATGAATGCCACAAATCTCGGTCTTGGAATATTTTTGAGAGGGAAAAATCACACGAGAAATTAAAAAAAATGCTTTTCTCATGCAAATATCAGATGTAAAATTTAAAGTATGGGACATATGAACATATAAAATATATATAATTAAAACAAAAACAAAAACAAAAACGGTGATTCAGAATTAATATTTGCATAATTAATCGATTATTTGAGAATATCATTATTTACTTGAAATTAGATCGACTTTGAAAATAGCACAAAAATATTTTACCAATATTTTTGTGACTATGGTCAAGCCAACCGAGATCGAGCTATCATCCAGAACATGCCAACGGTGACTTGATTATACATTTTTTTTTTATTAAAGGCAAGCTGGGGTTAGGCAGCCCCCACCATTTATCATTCAACATACCACTGGGTTTTGAACCTGCAACGTCCCACCACAAGGGGACGTGCACTGACAGCTCCAACCAACCAAGCGGAGCCTGTTGGTGGTGCCTAGATATTCAAACCCTATAAACCACAAGGAGCCCCCCAGTTAAAGGCACGCTCACACCCGGACGAAAGGGGTCAGCACCTTCTCCCCAGTCCCTCTGCCACTCAAGTGACCCAGGCAGTTTTTTTTTTTTTTTTAAGGCAAGCTCGAGTTAGGCAGACGCGTACCCGTTATACAACTATACCATTGGGTTTTGAACCAGCAACGTCCCATCACAAGGTGACGTGCACTGGCTGCTCCTACCAGACAAGCACCGTTGGTGACCCAACGGTTCTATTGATATTCAAGTCTTAAATAAAGACAAATATCGTAATTTTATGAGTAAAAAAGGAAATCGTGAAATATTTAATCTATTTGCCTATTATTATCAAATCATTCCTTTTTAGTTTATTGAATTAGTTTTCAAATTCATCTTTAAAAAGAGATAATTAAGTAATATATATATATATATATATATATATATATATATATATATATATATATATATATATATATATATATATATATATATATATATATTCACAGCCCATAAATTACCAATATTTCTTTCTTCCAGTCCTCCTTTTGCATCCGGGACTGAGACCAATGACCAATTTCCCTGTCTTCCAGTCCTTTATGAAGGGCCTTTCTCTTTTTATAACATCTCCACCTTATGGACTCATGAATGCCTCTTTGAAATTGAGATTTGAGAGTAAGAACTAAACATTGTTTTAGCATGTGCATGCATCATAAAACATCAATTTTATTTGTACAATAAAATAATTGAGGGACTCAATTAGATAGCCTTGACCTAGTATACACTTATCTAACTGGTCCAATTGTTGCTGACTCTTTACAGCTATTTCAATTTCTAACAACCTAGATGATTCTCCATACACTTCTTCTTTGATGGCTTAATCATAACATCATGTTTACTATCAAACCATAAATCCCTGGCTGGATTTATGTTGTTCCTTTCAAGAATGCATCATCATAAGAATACTAAAAATGATTCAATTTAATTTGTGTTATAGGCAAGGAAGGACTTAGAGCTGCATGAGGTGATTTCCTGACCGCTGGATCTACTTGTGGTGTGAGGTAGTGAGTTAGTGCATCCAACCAGAGCCAGGGAGAAACCACCAGTGGTCTGGTCTATGGTTGAAAATGATATTTATATGTCACCTATTTCTAATCCAAAAAAGACTCTCCTTGGTTTAGTCCGACCTCCCCATTTCCTCATATTCAATGAGAAGACTTGAGGTTTCCCAACATCCCATTTCATGTGTGAATGGTGATGGATTGTATGTACAGCCGCGTCTTCTATAATGTAAATTGTGTTCATTTTAACAGCAGAGTACTTGGACCCGAGGGAGTAAAGTAGTTGGAACGGGCCTCGGCTGTTAGACCAGCAATCGGGGTTCGATTCCCGTGTCCGTTATTCCCCTTGCGTAAACTGAAGCTGGTGGCTCCCCGGGGTCAAGGGGTGCGCCCCTCGAGTGGATTTCCGGTTCCTATATGGAAAAAAACAAACAGCATACTATAATGAAATTAATTGAAGTTTTTTGTTCATCCGTACTTGTTACTTTGTTGCTTCTGGTTTCAGACTGATTTATTGGCAAATGTTCTGTGCATGTGCACTACTATATCTGTCCAGTGGTTCAAATGCTACTAGTACAAATTATCGTATTTAATGGAAAAAAGGAGAAATTGTGGCAGTCTGAATTGTCACTAATAATCTAATGGGATTTACTACTGCCACTATAGCTCAATGTGTACCAAATTCTAATGCTGTAATGATATGAAATAGTGGCAGTTTTTATCGTCACTAGGCGACCACCAATGAAAATGCTTCCATTCCATAGATCGTAAAGTCAAAAAAGGGTCTTTGACCTTTAGTGGCAATTTTTGAAAATCACTATTGGTCCAATTGGGGTGGGGGGCAGATACCATTAGGTCTATATATAGTGGCTGATGTCAACTGCTACTGTAGGTGGATTTCAAATTGCTGCTACCACACGTGACATGGCTTGGATGTTCACCAAAGCTAATAAGCCTCTAGAAGGTCAAACTCTTATTCAAAGGACTCCAAGTCCTCAAACAAAAAAGACTCATTGTATCTTATTGTAAAGAGGAAACTGTATCAAGACAAACTCAAGTACCATATGTTGGCGTTTCATGCCAAATCCAATACAAATACAAAAAACATACCTGCAGTCACCATAGAGTGCGCGTGCAGAGCATTCGACATTCTTGTCAGCAGGTCGACGCCCACGATGAGCCCAAGCCTTAGGTCGATGGTGAGTAGGACCCTTTACCATGTAAGCCTTATGTGGTATTTGGGGTAGGCTAATTGATATGAATCATCATTTTCATGGTAGCCTACCCCTTATACAACAAGAGAAATAGGCAGTTACGTGAATGTGGTCTCCCCACATTCACGTAACTCCCACCCACTAACCCCATTATGTGGCCCACTAATGGTGTCAAATAGGGTCACAGTGTAGGTTCGACCTAAACCTTTTATGTCCAACATTCTTCCACTTGACTCATTGACACCAAAAGTGCTCTAAATCGAGGTTTATACTGTTATTTTGATTTATTTCTTCATGTGGGTTCACATGTTACCTTTTATCATAAGGATGAATCATATGAGTCATGGAGATGAACACTTCTTTATAAAATGTCATATTCCCATGCACTATACTATAATTCACCTTCAGTGCTTAAGCATGCTAAAATTACCTTTATGAATAAGTTCGTTTCTTACCTATTCTATTGGTCCTTTAATATTATTATCCTACTATTCTCTCTAACCCATATGAGAGATCCTTTATGCAAAATTAATAATACACAAAGCCATAGAGAATCAAATTTATATACACAAATGTGATCACATAATGTATTGTTATACATCAGAAGGAATAAAAAAGACCCATCACTTTTACATGTTGTCATAGGCGGAGCTGAGGGGAGGGCAAAACTGGGTTGCCTCCCGGCCCAGTTAATTTTTTTTTTCAAAAGCCCATCCTAGCCCAACCCCGATTCTATATGAAATAGATTTTTATCCATTTTTGTAGCCCAGTTCTAGCCCAGCCCAGCTCTGACTGCAGTAAATAGTTTGATTTGTCCATATGAAATATATTTTTATTAATAATTGTAGCAATTTTTTATTTTATTTCAAAAAAAATAAATTTCGGGGCCGTTGCCCCCGAACCCCAGACTATCACACCATTTTTTTTGCTACACCCCTATTCCCCCCCCCCCTTTACATGAATCCTAGCTATGCCCCTGCATGTTGGGAATATAATCCCGGTGCTAGCCCTTTAGTAAGGGGATCCGTAGTCATTTCCTTCATTCTAATTATATCAATACACACAAGATGATTCTTAGTCCTTTCTTTAACAACAAAATAATTTAACTCCATGTGTCGACACGATGTTGAGCTCTTGTTGTTATTTGAAAAGAACATAGCTGTTTCATTATCACAAAAGATCTTTAGTGGTCTCGCAATAGAGTCCACAATACCAAGACCTACAATGAAGTTTCTTATCCAAATGGCATATGACAGAGTCTCGTATAGAGAAATAAATTCTGCCTCTATGGTATGAGCGACAGTGGTAGACTGCTTTCCACTTCTCCATGCGACACCACCACCCGCTAGTAGGAAAATGTATCTAGTAGTAAATTTTCTGCTGTCAATACACTCTCCTAAGTCCGCATCAGAGTATCCAACGACCTCTAGGTGGTCAGCTTTCCTATATGTCAACATATAGTCTTTTTTTTCTTTTAAATAGCGCATGACCTTCTTCGCTGCATTTCAGTGCGCAACACTTATATTTGGCTGATATCTACCAAGCATTCCCACAACAAACACTATATCAGGTCGAGTGCAGGTTTGCACATATTGCAAACTCCTAACTGTAGATGCATATAGGACAACATCCATCTGAGCCTTCACAATATCATCCTGAGGACAATCCTTTAAGCTTAATTTATCCCCTTTCACTATAAGTGCCAAACTAGGAGAACAATTCTCTATCCCATATCTTTTAAGAACCTTAAGGATATAAGATTTCTGAGAGAAGCCAAGGACACCTTTAGTTCTGTCATGACAAATCTCGATTCTAAGGACATATGCTGTAAGACCCAATTTTTTTTTGAGAAAATGCAATATATGATGTGATTCAGTGATGGTAGATGGCTTATATTAATTACGAGGTTTTTGCATATAGTTATGCATTATACATATGTATATGTACATAAGTATGGACATACGAGACCCTAAATCGCGTAAGTGAAATATACGAAGCGATAGGAGTACAATTCTGGATGAATTAACTTCTAAAAATTTAAGGCTAAATTCATAATATATGTATTTAGTTTTATCCCTGAATTTGAGACCCAAACGGCGAAAAACCTCATAAGTACATGTGAATTACTGGAAAATGCATATCGATAGTGCACGAGTCGCAATGAGAGCAATTCTTGCGAACGATGGAAAATTTTACGAAAGAGCTTTGAAAATCTAGTGGTAATTAAGAATTTAAGAATAAAATATGTGGTGATATCGTAGATTTTAATTAAAGAATTAAAAAGGAATTTCTCACCTTTGTTCTATTTATTTATTTTATCACCTTTAAGTTGGGTCCAACCAGAGGCAACTCAAACCCGTAGGGCGATCCAAAAGCTTGGTCGACCCTCTAGTAGGACGTTTGTAGCCTTAGTGGACCAGCTGGTCAAGGGTTGACCAGCTGGGCGGTGGCATGGGTATAAAAACCCATCTTCCCTTTTGAATCCTAGCCATGGGTTGGCCAAATGGGTGGCAGCCCATGGCATTCTTGAAAGAACTTAAGTGCAGCCTAAATGGCAACCTTGGGGCTCCCCTTATAAATTTTCCAAGTTTTAATGGCTTTTGCAAATCTTAATGAGTGGCATTTTTGAAAATCTTTTTGAAGCTTTTGAAAAGAAGAAAACGAATGCTAGAGTGGGCCGCTATGGGAGGGAGCGTGATTCATCCTAGCCCTCCATCTCCTCTAAGTCAATCCTAACCACCCATTAGAAGCCCTAAAGTATTTATACTTTGAGAAAAGTTGGAGAGAGAAGGCTGGGCGATTTTGGCTCCTTTCTCTCTCTCCTCTCTTGCTCTCCCCTCTCCCCTCATTCCCCCAAACTGTGGGGCTCTTCCTCCATCTCATTGCCGAGCTCCCCTACTCCTCCTTGCTAGTGTGTGGGGTTGGGTACTACGCAGACTCCACCCTACACGCCCAAACAAGAGGAGGCCCTCTTTGACATTTTGAAGCCTTCAGAGGTAAGACTTCCTCCATCCTCCATTAGCACGTTTGTGCTTTCTTTAAAATAAATAAATAAATATATGATGGTGCTCTTTTGTTCTTTGTTTTGAGATATGAGTGTAGCATGTGGGTTTCGTTTCATGCTTTGCAAATGAGTGTAGCATGAGGTTTTGTTTCATATTTTGCATAAGAGTGGCATGATTTTCTTTTTTTTTCGGTATTGTCCTTCAAATGCTGTGTTTACTTTGGGGTTCTTGTTGTTCTTTTATTTTCCATTGGAGTTACGAAGACATGAGCGTGGTCTGCTCAGGTTGTAGCCACCACTCATGGTAGAAGGGTCAACAGCAAGGCTACCGCCTTCCACATGGTGCTTGTGAGGCGGTTCGGGCTTGCCACCAACCAATTCCGTCACCCCTCTCTCTCTCTTTCTTGGTATGTCTCAGTCTGAACCGAGTATGGTTCAGAATGGGCCATAGGCACCCCCGGTCTGAGCACAAGGCCCAAACAGGGAGGGGTGACCTTCGTCGTGACCAGCATCGAGTGCTGGACACGCACTCGGGTGGCCATGAGGCGCTGGCACCCTTGTGGTGGGTGCAGGCACCCTTGTGGGAGGCACTGGCCTGCAGCGCCCTGCCCCTTTTTCGTTTGGTGCGACCCACACCCTTGCTGGTCTGGACATCCCAGTCCAGACTAGTGCTCAGGGCCCTAGAAAGGGCTCGGATCTGTACCAGACCTGAGCCAGGCGCTGCAGCACCTGAACCGAGCACGGTTCAGGTGGTGCATTGCGGGAACCAGTACGCGGGCAAGTCTGAACCGAATGTCCAGACTTGCTGTCAGTTGTCTGGGGACCACCAGGTCCAATGGAGTGGGTCTGCACCTCTGTCCAAACCAACAGATTGTTAGACCTGCATGTCAGCAGTACCCTGTATGGGTTCTCGGCAGATGTCGCTCCCGAGCCGCGACGGGACAAGCGACTACACGTTTTGGTTTGCGGCCTGAGTATGTGTGCTACGGTTTTGAGGCCAGAGCGTGGCCATGGTGCAACCATCAGCGATGTTGTTGCTGCAGCAGTTGGGGGCAGCAAGCTGTCAACCTTCTCCCTTATGGTGTCACGTTTCTCCAGTTGCTGTGGCTCAATAGTCGTTCGTGTTAGCTTTTTGCAGCTAGAAGCATGATTATTTCTTTTGTCGGATCAAATTGTTAGCATATGTTATCCTTGTCACCATGACAACGCATATATATATATATATATATACATATATATATATATATACATATATATATATATATATATATATATATATATATATATATATATATATATATATATATATATATATATATATATCCCCTTTAGTGCAATGAGATTTCACGTGCACACCTATGTGCATTATGGTTGGCCTTTTTCGAGGTGGTATGGGTTACAAAATACATGTAGCAAAAATAATACCACATGGAAGTTATGACTCAAGAAAAACAAGGAAGCCCCTTGTTTAATGTTCTCACACTTATTTGAAATTTCTTGTATTAATGGTTCAATGAATCAGGCACTACGTTCCCAATGTGTGCTTATACCACTTGACACTTGTACACCTCTCAATGCACATGAATTTTAGTCGCATAAATATAATGGCTCTTAATTTCAAGATATCGTGTGATAATGATATGTGGCACAATGATTGATTACGTATTAGGTATGTCGATGAAATTGAAATACTCATGACATGGAGACTCATGATTGATAGAACTCCTTGGCAAATTATTGTGGGCGATAGACCCACCTCGTGAGTTGAGCTCACTTATGTCAGAATGTGGTGTCCCACGTACTTTCACACCTCGTGCGATATGACTCTAGAGGTGTTTTGCTCCGGATACATATTCATTGAAATACTTGTTGATGCCATTGAATAATAATTGTCTGTTTTGGTTATGATATTAGTGTTGTATCTTCTTGATCATTTGCGTAAATGTCTAAGATACCTGCGTGTTATGTTAGTGCTTGGCATTTTCGTTTACTTCTTAGTGTAATCCTTTACTGCTTCTCACTTGTCGTAGTTGCCTTTGTTTTATTATTTCAGATAATCTAATTGTCTCACCACGATGCACATATGTGCTCACTTCCTGCTACTTTGATTAATTATGATAATGATTGCACATCATGTGCCGAATATTGTGTAATTGCAAATGGATGGTCGTAGTTAATTTCTCACCAGCTCGCAAGAGTACTGACCCCATTTTATGGGGATACAAGTGGTGACTTCTCGTGGTACAATGGAGCTCGATGTGCGGCGAAGGACTGAACCCACACTCTAGAACTCAAGATCTTGGCAGTTGTCTTTTGTAAAAAGAAATGTTGTATTATTTTGTAAACAATTTTAATAAAATATTTCTCCTTATTGTTTTCTCTGTAACATGCCCAGAGTTTCCACTTGTTTTTCCCTTAAGTTTTTTCGCTTTTCACAATGTATTTCAAAAAAAAAAAATTTACCCTAAAAATCTAAGGGTTTTTTTCAAGTTGGGATTTTGGGGCGTTACATATGCGGCTTCACCCATGTCCTTCATATCGAACTGCGAGGAAAGAAATTCTTTTATCTCATGTAATAAATTCAAATCATTAGTTGCAAGAAGAATATCGTCAATATATAAAACCAAAATTATGAACTTACTCCCACTATTCTTTAAATGCACTGATCAACAATGTTTTTAGTGAATCCAAAGTTCATAATTACCTGATTGAACTTCTTATACTATTGGCAGGAGGCCTGTTTAAGTCCATAAATTAACTTCTTTAATTTGGAAACTAAATTATTCGAGTCATCTACACCGAAACTAGGAGGTTGCATGCATACCTCCTCATCCAGATCCCCATTCAAGAAGACAGTTTTCACATCCATCTGATGTACCTCTAAATCAAAATGAGCTATAAGCGACATGATTATTCTCAATGATTTCTTAGTTGAGACAGGAAAAAAAATCTCATTATAATCAATGTTCTCAACCTTTGTGAAACCTTTTGCAACAAGCCTAACCTTGTACCTCTCCACTTGACCTTTAGAGTCTGTTTTGGTTTTATACACCCATTTACAACCAACAGATCTAACTCCATCAGGTCGAGGTACAAGATCCCATACTTGGTTCTTTACCATAGAGTCAAGCTTTTCTTTCATGGCATTGATCAAATGTGTTCATCTTTCACTTTCAATGGCTTCTGCAAATATGAATGAATCTTCATCAATGTCTATGAAATCATTAGACTCTTACAAATACACCACATAGTCCAGATGGATAGCAGATTTCTTGATTCTCATGGACCTCCATACATGTGCTATAAGTGGCTTAAAATGAGCCTCTGTATCCTGTTGTTGTTGTATATCCTCATCAACAAATGGATCTAGTTGAGATTGATATTCATTGACCAGACTTTCCCTGACATTATCCAAAGAGACAATAATGAAAAAAATCAGACCTTTATGCTTTGCAGGTATGGAACCTGAATCTTGCGATTCCTTAAAATCAATATTTTGAGATGCATCTATCCCAACAGAACTACTTTCAAAAAATCTTGCTTTATCGGTTTCTACTATCTGTGGTGTATGAGATAGACAATAAAACCTAAAACCCTTTGACTTTTTTGAATAACCAATGAAAAACCACTAGTCGTCCTAAGATCAAAGGCTTTTATATGTGGGCTATACAATTTAGCTTCAGTCGAACATCCCCATATACACATATATGACAAAGAAGGTTTTCTACCTGTCCATAACTCGCAAGAAATTTTTTGAACAACCTTCGTAAGAACCTTAATCAAAATATGCATTGTTTTCCTAAGAGATTCACCCCCACAAGGTCAAAGAAAAGTTTGAGTCATTCAACATCGCTCAAACCATTTATTTAAGCATACAGTTTCTTCTTTCAGCTACACCATTCTGGTAAGCACTACTAGACATGATATACTAAAATACAATGCCTTCCACTTTTAAAAATTACGCTAATAGCCCTTCCTTTTGTCCTATCTTAGTAAAACAACCATAATATTTGCCACCTCTACCAGACCTAACAACCTTAATAACTTCACCTGTTTGTTTTTCTACATTTTTCTTGAAGTCCTTCAAAACCTGAAAGACTTCTGATTTTTCAAATAATAAGTAGAGATACATATACCATGAGTAATCGTCTATAAAGGTGATAAAATATTTTTCACCCGTATAACACGGTAAAAAAAGGTCGCACACATATGTATGCATTATTTCTAACTTTCTATTGCTGCGTTTAACATCTTTCTTTTATGTATTATACTGCTTACCCTTTATGCAGTCAACACATGGCTCTATATTTGTAAAATCAAGGGATCCAAGGATTTCCTCTTTCATGAGTCTTTGGACTCTCTCTTTCGAGATGTGTCCTAACCTTCGATGCCAAAGCAGATAGGATTGATCATCCTTTAGGTCACATTTATTGCCAATTATTGTGTTCTTAATGGAGTGAGATTCCTGAATTTTGAATTTGGTTCTTAATCGATACAAACCATTACACATATATGTAGAACCTATATTCATTGAAATTTTCATAATAATAAGCTTGGAATTTTAAAATTTAAATACAAAGCCAAACTTATCAAGTTTTGAAATTGAAATCAGGTTCCGACTATAAGATGAAACATAGAATGTACCAACCAAATCCAATATAAATCCTGACTCCAAAATAATTCTGCAGGTCCCAACGTTCTTGATATGTGAATGCATTCTATTTTCTGAAAAGATTCTTCTTTCATGCTATGTTAGTTTCCTCTTGTTCAGAAATGCTTGCAAAGAGTTGACAGTGTGTACCGTGACACCAAAATCAATCCACCAACTATGCAATGAAACATGAATTAACTTACACTCATGAGAAACAAATGACTTATTACTTTTATTTTTGAGATCACTTCTTATACTTCAAACAATTCACCTTCTTATGCTCCTTCTTCTTGTAGAAGAAACACTTTATAGAATAGCCTCCTGACTGAGATTTATCTTTCGCCTGAGAGTTTGAACTGTAATATCCGAAAATTTCTAAGTTCTTTTCTATAGCATTGTGAAATGTCTTGAATTTCGTGCCAATATAGAACCCTAATTTCTTTAAAAAAATTAATGTTCGAGTATATTTGTAAGGCTTAGAGGGTTTAATAAGGTTGAATTATAGTAAATATAAACCCTACACAGTTTGAATAATTGAGAAAACCCTAAGTGATGCCTAATTGAAAATGTCTCTCTTAAAAAGAAAATGTTGAATTTTCTTTAAGTAAAGTTAATTAAATAATGTGAATTAACAAAAGTAGGTTGTGAACATATACATATTAGTATGCTTAATAAGTTGTAATTAGTGAATACTTAATGTCTTTACATTTTATATGATTTGTGGTTGTATAAAACAAAAACGATTGGAATTTTATTGTTATTTAATTATAGTTTAATAAAATAGAATTTTGTTATAAATTAAACCCATTTTATTAGTTTAGTAGGAGCTAATAGGTGAGCCGTCCCATTCTATGTGGCATCTTACTTCAAATTTATTTTGAAATTAAAGGCCTAGTGATTTTCAAGCTTATTTAAAGCTTAACTAGTCAAATAGGGAGATTAAGGGCTCTCATTGGTCCTCATGCTTTGATCAAGGGCTGGAATTAATTCCATCCCATAACTTAACTTAGAGAGGGTTATAAAACCCTCCCATAGCCCATGCCCCCCTCATTTGTGCTGAAAAAAAAGGAGAGCTTCTCTCTCCCCCCAAAACCCTCTTCTCTCTCTCCTCTCTTTCCCTTCCCTATTCTCTTCTTTTTAGAGTTTCTTTTGGTCCTTGAGTGCAAGATCCAGACCTTAAGGGGTGTGGTGAGGATATCTAAGGTCCTCACATTGCTGGAAGGAGGAGCTGATCGGTGGATCGAGTAAAAAGAACCGTTCATCCATTAAGAAATACATTTTTTTCAACAAAAGGTAGGGTTTCTATGCTTTTCTTGCAAAAACGGAGTTCTTGGCATGGATTTTGATGCTTTTTCATGAGTTTAGATCATGATCAAACCCTCCTAACCGTGGGTTTGACTCAGATCTAATGATCCATGGCAAAAACATGTTTTTCTCTAAAGAAAACCATTTTTGAAATCAGGTTTATCATAAAAACCAGTTTCTTAGAAATAGATTTGTAAAATCTATTTGTATTTGATTTATTCCATGATTTTTATGCAAAGATTAGTTTGGATTGATAGATTATGAAGTGTTCCATCTACTGTGAATATTTTAGAATTTTTGGAATTTTATTTCATGCGTATTCCCCTATTTCTTTTAATTTTTCTTGGGATTCGGGTGACTCGGTTTGATTCATCCAAATGCAAATCTCAGAATTCCAGGTTTTCCACTTGACCTCCGTTCAGTAAAAGGGTCGTCTCTCCCTCGTCCAGAAGAGTTTTGACAAACAGATTATTGCGTTGGAAAGCTAACTCCATTGTGCATCTACTGTAGAAATTTGGGCTCTGTTCATGGACCGAGCACGTCTCTGTGATAGTCAAAACAAAAACTAATAGGTCTGTAGTAAAACATGCATAACTCCCTCATACAAAAAAGTTTTTACAAACGGTTTGCGGCTATGGATAGATGACAACAATTACTATATACTGTAAAAATTTTAGCTTTGTGTATGGAGCAAAAAATTTTCTGTGAGCTCTTTACCAGTCGAACAGAGTTATGAAATTGGAAAAATTAGGGCAAATTCATAAATCAAGGCTCAAAGGGTGCATAGTATATATGTTTTTATTCAATTTCTTTATAGAATTAGTATTCATTATGTGAATGATTATGCAGGTCTGATTTTATGCAATCTTATATGATTATGGCATGAATTGTAAATGGAAGGTTACACATTAAAGATTTAGGATCAAAAGGTCCAATGAATACAAGTTTATGTTTTAAATTCTAAAAATGTGTTGACTACATGTATGTCCATGATATCGTGATGATATGATTGTTTCATTGATATGGATGTTCATATATATTCTCATTGTTGCATTGGCCATATACATGTATATGCATTATGATGTGTGAAAATGAATAAGATGTTTATGCTACGCACGTGCTCAAATATCTGTTACAAGTTTAATTATATGACTTTGTCCAATGCTTTATAAGAATGCATCCATGACCATAAAGTGGTTTAAGTTTGATGTTGCATAAAAAGTATGACTGTAATCAAGTAATCATGTGACATTAAACTCAAGATACTTGCTTGGAGAGTAGTAGGTGATACAAAACTTCGTGGGGCAAGTTCTGTTATGGGCACGGAAGGTTGCTCCTCCCCTCCCACGATTTTAGGGGGAAAACCTCTGCATTAGACTGCAGCGTAGAGGTTATAATACTCATGAGAAAAAACTGATGCATTGGGTTGAAAGGTGTTGGGAATCTCTCTCGTATTAACGTCCCTCACCCCGTCTTAGTGAATGGACCTGGCCAGGCTAAAGCCACCCTGTATGTAAAACACGTTCTGTGTCATGGTCCTGATTTGAGAATGTCTGCCTGTGTCGTATCAGCATGGCTAAAAAGTGATAACTTAAATGGTGTGTGCATTAATTTGGCATCGCATGCATCATCTAATTAAGAAAATGTAACTAAAGATAAGAAAATATGCATGCATTGAAAAAGCTTCTGCATATGGTAAGTCATGCATTTTAATGGTTCATGCATTTTGTATTTTGAATGTATGGATTTATGTTTTTTTGTTAAATATGAAAATTCTAAATATGCATGATTTGTTGTATGATTGTTTAAGTTAAAATAAATGTTAAACCATGAAATTTCTATTGAAATCCTTGTCTTGTTATTCTGTCTTACAAGTTTAGCATAATTACTCTACTGAGACATGTTGTCTGACCCTACATGGTTTAAAATTTTTCAGGTAATGAGTAGGTACTTACGTGCGAAGGCGGAAGGTTGCAACAGGGACTGAGCCTACCTTTCCTCTGCTTCATGAATTGTGAACTCTGATTTCACTTTAATTCAATTCAATGATAAATGTGATAAATTTTGGATATTATGGAACTTGATTTTATTTCATGCATGGTTAATTAGTTGTTAAAGTTTAAATTCCATAATTATATGTTTGCAAGCATTCATCTGAAGTAGCACGCCAAGTTTTATGCCCAATGTGTTTTTTCGCTGTTAACTGCTAAAAGATTTAAATGTATTTCAAAAAAAAAAAATTTCCACCAATTTCGGGTTATAAAAATTGGGGTGTTACAAACATGGTATCAGAGCATAAGGAAAGTATGGCTCAAAGCTCGTCCAACCGACCACCATCGCTGTAAGTATGCTTTCATTTTATTTGTTTTGATGACTTATGAAAATTATATGTCTGTAATTATTTCTGTTGATATATGCGGCAAGAATCAGAACGTAGATCTAATAGGGTTACATGAATGAAATTTTTTGGATTTATATCCAACTTATAAGTAATCTGAATCCATGTGTGTGTTTGTAGATGGCCGAAAAATAGCCCCCAGGTTGGACTGCTCAGAGGGACTTCATTTTTGAAGCCCTCGCGAATCTGACGACCTATTGTCAGAACCAGACTGACAACGGGGGTAATGGCAATGCTGCAGGCCATCAGCATGATGGTCACATAGCGGCACCAGTTGTCGCAACCAATGGAGCATCATACAAGCGCTTCATGGAGTTGAGCCCTCCTGCTTTCACTGGTAAGGAAGATCCGGATGCAGTGGAGGAATGGGTTCGCGCCATAAGCGAGATTTTCGAGATTCTCGAGGTTCCCGCTGAGAGGCAGGTTTTTTTTGCCACTTATCGGCTCCAAGGGGATGCCAAGAGCTGGTGGGAGACGACACGCGAGGTACGCTACACGCCTGAAGAGCGACGCGCCCTCACTTGGGAGGAGTTTACAACGATATTCATGGACACCTACTTTCCCCAGTACGCGCGCGATCGTAAGAAACAAGAGTTTTTAGATCTTCGACAGGGGTCCATGAAGGTGGGAGAGTACACTACACGTTTCTGACATTTAGAGAAGTACTGCCTGCATACTTATACCACTGACGTGGCACGGGCTAAGAAGTATGTGCAGGGTTTACGTGATGGTCTGAGGACGAGAGTGCTGACCAGCCGTCCTCAAAACCTCAACCAGGCCATCGAGATGGCCACAGTACTTCAGGTGGGGAAAACTAAAACCAACTTTTTGGTTTTTTCCAAAAACAATCTCGATAGATCGTAACGATGTTTTTGTGATGCAGGATGACTGAGAGTCTTCTAAGAAGACTCAGCCTAGCCGTTTCGACAAGTCAAACGACATTGGAAATAAGGCTCCTCGACCAGCAGCAGAGAGTAGTAAGGCGCCACCCACAAAGAAGGCCAAGGGACAACAGGGCGGCACACCAGCACCGCAGTCTTATGCAGTATGTAAGCACTGCAACAAGAGGCACCCTAGAGTCTGCTATAGAGTCTCGGGTGCATGTCTGAGATGTGGAAAACATGGTCACTTCATCAAAGACTGCCCTATGAGGCCAACTCAGGAGGGAGTTGCCCCTGTTCCTAGAAGACCACAGCAGTAGCGACCCCAACAGTCCTAGCCGCAAGGTCAGAAGAAAGCTACTGGACGCGTATATGCGACTTCTGCAGAGGAGTTGAAAGAAGATGCCAACGTCATTGAAGGTATAATCACTATTGCAAAGTTTGATGCTAAAGTTCTTTTTGACACTGGTGCTACACATTCCTTCGTATCCGTACGTTTTGCGAATTTGATTGGTGTCACACCGACTTCTTTGGGATATACTCTGAAAGTTATCACACCTTCGAGTGGTAGCTCTATCACTCGTACCTATCTATCTAGAGTAGAGGTTATGATTGCAGGGTAGAACCTCCTTGCCAATCTTATCATGTTGGATATGGTCGGTTATGATGTAATTCTTGGCATAGATTGGATGTATGAGCATTACGCTTGTATGCTTTGTCGTGAGCGACACATTCAATTTGCTCGCCCTGATCAGTGATCATGCATATATTTTAGGGATATTTCATATAAAAATATGCATGATTTCATGAGAAAATGATTTAAAAACCCAATTTTATGTTAGTTTCGAGTAAATGTGCTAAAATGATTTAAAAATAGAAAATGCATGAAAAATAGTTTTATTTTACATTTTAATGCCTATTTTGGTGTTTGACATAATTGTAGTAGTTTAGTTTTTGAAAATCATAAAAAAATTAGAGTTAAAATAGACTTAGTTTGTATTTTCTAAAAAAATAGTCATTTTGAGTTGTTTTGTAAATAACTTTTTGAAGAGAGGTTTTGAAATAGAATTCTTTGAAATAAGATGGACTTATGGAAAAACTTTCAAAATTATAAATACCATACGTAGGGGGAAGAGAGGCTTGTCTTCTCTTTTATGCTTTTGCCCTCTTTTCTAACCCTTCCCCTTCACCTTGTTTCTTGCCTTCTTCTTCTCCTTCTCCCTTGATCTCTCTTCTTCCTCAATCCGGTGGAGGCATCCAACTACGGTAATGGCATATAGGAGGATTCCATTTCTCTTCTAACCCTTCCAATTCGGTAAGTTCTTCTTCTTCTTCTTCTTCTTCTTCTTCTTCTTCTTCTTCTTCTTCTTCTTCTTCTTCCTCTTCTTCTCTTCTCTAATTCCTTCTTCTATGTTTCAATAGATTAGTTTATCTGGAATAAAATCAAAACAAAATAAAAGTGTAGCATTTATGATTCATTCTGAAAATGTAGATTCAAAAAGAAAATTCTAGATTTCATTGTAATTTGTAGTTCATATGTAGTGCATAGTATTAATTTTTTTTACTGCATTGATAATAAAATCGATGAAGCTTTAGCATCATTTGAACATTAATTTTTCAAATTCACTCAATCCGGTAATCAATAGCAATTTGTGATCGATCATCGGATGCCTGGAGTAATTACATTCAATCAAATGGAATTCTGATGACTGATCGGGGAAATTAAAACTGGAATGCATCTGATCTGTGTTGTTGATAAAATTTCTGGCGAATGAATTTTTTGTTGCTTCTGATAAATCAAGTTTTGTTGATGTAACGATATGAATCTATCGATTGCCTAATATTGATCGATCAGAAAAGGCTTGATTGAAATTCAGTCGGTCAGAATCATCTGGATACATTCGAACTTGTCTTCAGTCTTCAGCCGCCGGAACTTCTCTTCAGTTGCCGTGAGATTCTAGATCTGCTTCAGCCGCCGGAACTTCTCTTCAGTTGCCGTGAGATTCTAGATCTGCTTCAGCCGCCGGAACTTCTCTTCAGTTGCCGATAGATTCTAGATCTGCTTCAGCCGCCGGAACTTCTCCTCAGCCTGCCGGAAACAAGCATTTTTCATTCTTGAACCACCGTGAAATTCAGTTCACGGTTTAATGTTTCCGATTAATGATCGAACTCGTGAATGACTTTGAATCTATTACTGTTTGCATTGACTGAGTGTTGAAATTTTATTAAGGGATAAATTGATTTTATCAAAGATCGATCAAATGTTTGAATTTTTCTATCTGAGTGTTTAGATTCCTGAGTTCTGTTATTCCAGCAGCTGTTTGAAAGTTCCAGTAGATATCTGTTGTTCTTGAAATTCCAGTATTAATTTTTGAAAAAAAAAATATTCAATCGGATGGCTGAATCCGATGTAGATATTGAGAGGCACTGAATTTTTTTAATTAGAAAAATAATGTTTTCTGATAAAAGCAATTAGAACTCAGCAGCTTATTTTCTTAGCAGGCGAAGTGAGGGGAGTGGTTCCTGATAGCCGGTTGAAGGCTGTTTTTGATTTTTGCTGCAATTTTCTGTTAATCTTTTAATACAAAGAATTGTATTAATTGTTTGATGGAGCATATTGGATGACTAAATTTGTTGATCGATTGAGTGTGGATTTGCCTAATACAAGAGATTAATTGGATGAAGCTATATAGGATTTAAAGGTTGCTGAATGTTCTGTCTAAAATTGATGCATTACCCACTGAACTTGCTTAACAATGAACTTGATGTAATGCTGTTAGTTTAGTAAGCTGTTAGGTATTAGCTTAGCAGTTAGTTAGTGGTGATTTGCATTATAATTAGATGATTTAGTTACTTAGTAGTTAGATTTAATTAGCATCTTTGTAAATTAGATGACTTTAGTATTTTGATATTAGATTTAATTACTGTTCCATTATTAGGTAATTAGTTCATTTGAAATAATTAGCATTGTTATTTAGATTTCTTGCATAATTGCTTTTGTAATTAGCATTTAGCTAGTTTAGTATAGTTTTAGTTTCTATATTTCTCTCTTGTACTGCTCGTGTCCTTTTGACTTGTGCAGGATCGCACAGAAGAGGAGCAGAAGTGACTACATGACACACGAGATGCAAGATTAGAAGATTTTTACTTTTAAATTTAGAATTAGAATTTTAATTGGGTTTGTAAATATTGCACTTTACGCCCTCTGCGAAGGGTATTCATTTGTTGTAATAGTTAGTTGTTTTTACTCTTCTTGAACATTTTACATTTCAAATAATTCGGCAATAAAGAATAGGTTAGATTTGTGTACTTGAATACGATATATTCCCGTTCCCTGAGTTCGACCCGGTCTCATCCACTAGTGAGAACCGGTTTTTATTATTTGATGTCTGGTTTTCACATGTTTTTCATATAAAAATCTTTTCAAAATTACAATGATTTAAAAGAAGACATCAAATTTTTGGCGCCGTTGCCGGGGAACGGCGTAATATTAGTATTCACTTTATTGCCTAGTGTTGGTGTTGCATTTAGGTTTAGAACCACGTATGTGCATATCTTAGAGAAGAGCTTACTTTTCTGCGCAGCCACCTATTAGGAACCCCTTAGAGGTGACTGTGTACGATTGGTACCGTACACATAGTTTTTATATTTCTTTGCATAATCTCTATTATGTGTAACTGCGTGGTGTTTGTTTAGTTTTTGTTGTTTTTAGTTTACTCGCTTTGTGGTTTGCGTGGTTTGGCCGCTTAGTGCGTTAGTTAGGTAGAAAACCCAAAATTAGGACGAGTGTTACACCGGTCTACTTCAAGGTGTATGCACAGGCAACGATCACTCGACTCGAGCTAATTGAGTTCCGAGTTTCTTGTTAGGAGAACTCATCTTATCACCATGGCCGAAAATCGGTCGTTGTTCCGTACCCTTAAGGAGTACTTCATGCCCACCATATACACTCCCACCTCCTGCATCACGAGACCTGATGTAGGAGCCAATCAATTTGAAATAAAGGCCAGTATCATTCAAATGTTACCATCATTTCATGGCCTAAGCAACGAAGACCCATATAGTCATATTGATGATTTTTTGGAGATCTGCTCGACAGTGCGGATCAACAATTTTGGAGATGACGCATTGAGATTGACGTTGTTTCCGTTCTCTCTCAAAGATAAAGCTAAACATTGGCTAAAGGCTCTCGATACGGTTCAGATTACCACTTGGGAAGGAATGCAACGTGAATTTCTTAAAAAATACTTCCCAATTGGTAAGACGAATCAGTTTCGTAAAGCCATAATCAGTTTCTCGCAGATTGAGGGAGAACAATTCTACGAGACTTGGGAGAGAATGAAAGATCTTCTCCGCAAGTGTCCCCACCACCAGGTGCCTCGTTGGCAACTGGTGCAGTATTTTTACGATGGTCTGACCGAGAAGGACAGGCAAATAGTGGATTCATCATGTGGGGGCACTTTTATGCTAAAAAGTGAGGCTGAAGCGTGGTCGCTTTTTGAGACATTGAGCGAAAATTCGATGCACCATGCGACAACTTCACGGTTCGATAGGGCTGCACCTGCACAAGATAGTACTAAGAAGGCAGGTATTTTTGAAATAGGGATAAACCTTGAGTTAAGCAACAAGGTAGACCAACTGTCCCAGAAATTAGATCAGTTTTTGTTGGGTCCCTCTCCTGCCATACAGGTGTGCGCGTTGTGTGCGAGTCCTGCACACCATATTTTACAGTGCCCAGTTGCGCCACAGTATACTGAGTTTATCCAAGAGCAAGCTCAGATGGCTCAAAACTTCGCTAGGCCCGCACCCAATCCATTTTCCAACACTTATAACCCGGGCTGGCGAAACCATCCCAATTTTTCATGGCGCAACTCACAGATCCAACCCCCTAACCCTTCCCAGAGTCAACCCAGTCAAGGCGGTTATGCGCCTGGATTTCAGAGATCCAGTTATCCCCCAGCCCAACCTGTTTATACTCATCCCCAGTCTCATGAGCCTTCGCATAGTCAGTCCTTCGAGGACAAGATGCTACAAGCATTTTCTGATATTAAAGCGAATTTGAGCTCGCATAATCAGTCTATTGCAAAATTAGAGACTCAAATGGGGCAGCTCACTGAAGCGCTTAGCAGGCGAAGTGAGGGGACACTGCCTAGCCAGCCTATTGTCAACCCTAAGGGAAAGGAACCCATGCGTAGCTTGCATATGACTGATGCACATAAAGAGCAAGCTCAAGTCGTAACCCTTAGGAGTGGGAAGCAGTACCAAGCGAGGGAGGCTGCAGAAGAAAGAGAGAAGATAAGTGAGAAGCAGTCTGTCCCTAAGGTTTTACCTCAGGAAAGCGAGAAGGTTCTTCCATCAGCGCCTTCACCATCCTACATTCCCAAAGCCCCCTTTCCTGAGGCGTTAGAAAGGCCGAGAGCATTAGGTAAGGCTGGAGTGAACATGCAAGAGATGCTTGAGATATTCAAGCACGTTCAGATAAACCTCCCCTTACTAGATGCCATCCAACAGGTCCCTGCATATGCAAAGTTCCTCAAAGAACTTTGTACGCAGAAAAGGAAGTCGATGTCCCATGTGCAGAAAAAGATTTATTTAACTGGGCAGGTGAGCGCAGTATTGCAACATCAAACACCACCTAAGCTCAAGGACCCAGGGACTCCTATCATCTCATGTGTCATAGGAAACATCACTGTTGGGCGTGCATTGCTCGACCTTGGGGCAAGTGTTAACATCTTGCCGGGTTTCTTTTATGACCAATTTGGATTGAAAGAGATGAAACCTACACCTATGACTCTTCAGCTCGCAGATAGATCTATCAAGGTCCCAAGAGGGATACTTGAAGATGTTTTAGTCAAGGTAGAGGATTGTTATTTCCCTGTCGACTTCGTGATATTAGATATGGAGGGAGTTGATAGCCCACAACAGACTCCTATTATTCTCGGTCGCCCCTTCCTAGCTACCGCCAATGCGTGCATCAATTGCCGCACTGGTGCGATGGATGTGTCATTCGGAAATAGGAAGATGCGGCTGAACATTTTTCGTGTTGCTATGGGGCCTGCGGTTGAGGAGGCTTCTTTCGAGGTTGATGTCATTCAAGACCTCGTAGAAGCAGAATATGCTTGGTTATTGAATGATCCACCTCTTAAGGAGGATAAGGAATCACTAGAAGAGGATCACTTAGAATTACTTGAGAATCAGATAGGTGATTCGAATTGGATCGGGCACGTCGAGCCATTCAGAGGTAGACAGGATGGAAACACACTGCGCAGTGTCACAGATGACACTATTTTTCATAGAGAGCCCGATTGAGCCTGACTTCATGTCCATTGATCTCATGGACGATGAAGGATTTTTCCAGGGATCCGTCTGGCTGGGGACGTGAAACTTAGCGCTTTATGGGAGGCAACCCATATCTTGTATATTATTAGATTTGCTTAGAATTTATAGATTTTATTTTGTTTTTACTTTTTCATGAGTTTTTCATGTTCTTTTTGTTTCATTCATGAGTTTTGTGTTTTGCCATGTATACATTGCATTTATTACATTCATAGAACGTGTATTTTTTTCATGTCAGGTCATTCTACTATTTTCCCTCATTTATGTCCTCTCATGTGCATTCACGTAGTTTCATATAAGCATGGGGGAGTGCCACTGGGACAGTGTCATTCAAGCATGGGGGAGGGTGTAGAGTGCACACCTTGATATTTCTGTTTACGTTCTTGCACATGTTTACACATATCTCATGAAAAGTAGATTTTTAAAGAAAGAGTTTGAACTTATATGAATGTTATTTCAAATCTGATGTTTTTAGAGGATTTTTAAGCCCCACGAAAATTTTTTCTGACATAGATCTAAAAATTATGGTTGTTTATGCGAATTTCAAAGAAATGATGATAGATACATGTTAGAATTTATTTTGAATCATAAATATGAATATGCACAGTTGTATTTTTGAAAAACTAAGCAAATGAACAAAAGCATAAAAAATGAGCTCAAAAAGTGAGAAAAAGCATGCGTTAGGTTGTTTGGATAATTTCACAATCCTTAGTAGATGGAACTTAGATGTAAGTTGAAACTTTTAATTTCATTTTCGAAAAGAAGAGTGGAAAACTTTGTGATCCTAAGTAACTGAGAACAGATACAAGTTGAAATATTTGACTCTCATGTTATAAAGGTGAATGAAGGAAGTCACTTTTATGTCTTAGTTGATATCTTTTGGGATGTATTGAAAAAGTATAGAAGATATTGACATTGCACAAGGCATAAAAGCAGACCACATGCAAGCTATAAGAGAAGAATAAGTACGCAAAAAGAAAAAGCGTGAAAAAATGAAAAAATTGAGAAAAGAGCTGAAAAAGAAAGAAAAGTTCAGTGCTTAGAAGTATGATTGAGAAAACCTGTGCAGAAAACATATGAGTGAGGATAAGTAAGTAATAATATGTTTTTATTGGATTTTCTAAGAATAAAACATAAATAATTGTGATATTTAGAAAAGTGAAAGAAATTCTTTTCTGTGGTGGTATATAAAAGACTCTAATTATGTTTTGATTTTGAAACAACAGGAAATATTTGTGAAAACAAAGTCTTTGATTACCTACTGATTGTGAGGATGTGTAATATTATGCATACATGACAGAGATGTTTGTGGGTAGCATCACTGCAAACCCTCACGAGACCTTACTCGTCCACTGGGGTAACCCAGGGGTTGAAAGGGCTTGTTGCATGAGCTAAATGCAACCGTGATTCCTACGAAAGTGAGTTAGGTGATAGTTTGATTTCTTGCATTTTTCTAGTTTGCTCGAGGACTAGCAAAACATAAGCATGGGGGTATTTGATCATGCATATATTTTAGGGATATTTCATATAAAAATATGCATGATTTCATGAGAAAATGATTTAAAAACCCAATTTTATGTTAGTTTCGAGTAAATGTGCTAAAATGATTTAAAAATAGAAAATGCATGAAAAATAGTTTTATTTTACATTTTAATGCCTATTTTAGTGTTTGACATAATTGTAGTAGTTTAGTTTTTGAAAATCATAAAAAAATTAGAGTTAAAATAGACTTAGTTTGTATTTTCTAAAAAAATAGTCATTTTGAGTTGTTTTGTAAATAACATTTTGAAGAGAGGTTTTGAAATAGAATTTTTTGAAATAAGATGGACTTATGGAAAAACTTTCAAAATTATAAATACCATACGTAGGGGGAAGAGAGGCTTGTCTTCTCTTTTATGCTTTTGCCCTCTTTTCTAACCCTTCCCCTTCACCTTGTTTCTTGCCTTCTTCTTCTCCTTCTCCCTTGATCTCTCTTCTTCCTCAATCCGGTGGAGGCATCCAGCTACGGTAATGGCATATAGGAGGATTCCATTTCTCTTCTAACCCTTCCAATTCGGTAAGTTCTTCTTCTTCTTCTTCTTCTTCCTCTTCTTCTCTTCTCTAATTCCTTCTTCTATGTTTCAATAGATTAGTTTATCTGGAATAAAATCAAAACAAAATAAAAGTGTAGCATTTATGATTCATTCTGAAAATGTAGATTCAAAAAGAAAATTCTAGATTTCATTGTAATTTGTAGTTCATATGTAGTGTATAGTATTAATTTTTTTTACTGCATTGATAATAAAATCGATGAAGCTTTAGCATCATTTGAACATTAATTTTTCAAATTCACTCAATCCGGTAATCAATAGCAATTTGTGATCGATCATCGGATGCCTGGAGTAATTACATTCAATCAAATGGAATTCTGATGACTGATCGGGGAAATTAAAACTGGAATGCATCTGATCTGTGTTGTTGATAAAATTTCTGGCGAATGAATTTTTTGTTGCTTCCGATAAATCAAGTTTTGTTGATGTAACGATATGAATCTATGGATTGCCTAATATTGATCGATCAGAAAAGGCTTGATTGAAATCCAGTCGGTCAGAATCATCTGGATACATTCGAACTTGTCTTCAGTCTTCAGCCGCCGGAACTTCTCTTCAGTTGCTGTGAGATTCTAGATCTGCTTCAGCCGCCGGAACTTCTCTTCAGTTGCCGTGAAATTCTAGATCTGCTTCAGCCACCAGAACTTCTCTTCAGTTGCCGTGAGATTCTAGATCTGCTTCAGCTGCCGGAACTTCTCCTCAGCCTGCCGGAAACAAGCATTTTTCATTCTTGAACCACCGTGAAATTCAGTTCACGGTTTAATGTTTCCGATCAATGATCGAACTCGTGAATGACATTGAATCTATTACTGTTTGCATTGACTGAGTGTTGAAATTTTATTAAGGGATAAATTGATTTTATCAAAGATCAATCAAATGTTTGAATTTTTCTATCTGAGTGTTTAGATTCCTGAGTTCTGTTATTCCAGCAGCTGTTTGAAAGTTCCAGTAGATATCTGTTGTTCTTGAAATTCCAGTATTAATTTTTGAAAAAAAAAATATTCAATCGGATGGCTGAATCCGATGTAGATATTGAGAGGCACTAAATTTTTTTAATTAGAAAAATAATGTTTTCTGATAAAAGCAATTAGAACTCAGCAGCTTATTTTCTTAGCAGGCGAAGTGAGGGGAGTGGTTCCTGATAGCCGGTTGAAGGCTGTCTTTGATTTTTGCTGCAATTTTCTGTTAATCTTTTAATACAAAGAATTGTATTAATTGTTTGATGGAGCATATTGGATGACTAAATTTGTTGATCGATTGAGTGTGGATTTGCCTAATACAAGAGATTAATTGGATGAAGCTATATAGGATTTAAAGGTTGCTGAATGTTCTGTCTAAAATTGATGCATTACCCACTGAACTTGCTTAACAATGAACTTGATGTAATGCTATTAGTTTAGTAAGCTGTTAGGTATTAGCTTAGCAGTTAGTTAGTGGTGATTTGCATTATAATTAGATGATTTAGTTACTTAGTAGTTAGATTTAATTAGCATCTTTGTAAATTAGATGACTTTAGTATTTTGATATTAGATTTAATTACTATTCCATTATTAGATAATTAGTTCATTTGAAATAATTAGCATTGTTATTTAGATTTCTTGCATAATTGCTTTTGTAATTAGCATTTAGCTAGTTTAGTATAGTTTTAGTTTCTATATTTCTCTCTTGTACTGCTCGTGTCCTTTTGACTTGTGCAGGATCGCACAGAAGAGGAGCAGAAGTGACTACATGACACACGAGATGCAAGATTAGAAGATTTTTACTTTTAAATTTAGAATTAGAATTTTAATTGGGTTTGTAAATATTGCACTTTACGCCCTCTGCGAAGGGTATTCATTTGTTGTAATAGTTAGTTGTTTTTACTCTTCTTGAACATTTTACATTTCAAATAATTCGGCAATAAAGAATAGGTTAGATTTGTGTACTTGAATACAATATATTCCCGTTCCCTGAGTTCGACCCGGTCTCATCCACTAGTGAGAACCGGTTTTTATTATTTGATGTCTGGTTTTCACATGTTTTTCATATAAAAATCTTTTCAAAATTACAACGATTTAAAAGAAGACATCAATCAGCCTGTACTCGAGTACAAGGCATATAAAAAGGAGAGCAAAGGACGACTTATCTCGACATTAAAGGCGCACCGTTGTGTAGAAAAGGGGTGTGAGGCCTTTTTGGCCAGTGTTTCTTTGATAGACCCCAATACTACACCACTGGAAGACTTGGACGTAGTTCAAGATTTTTCAGACGTTTTTCCAGATGACCTGCCTGGCATACCGCCTACCAGAGAGGTGAACTTTGTGATAGAGTTGGTGCCTGGAACGACCCCGATATCTAAAGCACCCTATCGTATGGCCCCAACAGAGTTAGAGGAGCTAAATAAGCAGCTGCAAGAATTCATGGATAAAGGCTTTATTCAGCCTAGTGTTTCACCTTGGGGAGCTCCAGTATTGTTCGTCAAAAAGAAGGATGTGTCAATGCATATGTGCATTGACTATAGGATGCTGAATCAGGTAACAATAAAAAACAAATATCCTCTTCCCAGGATCGATGATTTGTTTGATCAACTCCGAGAGACCAAGGTCTTCTCCAAGATTGATCTTCGATCAGGGTACCATCAACTGAAGATCAAAGAATTCAACGTGCAAAAGACAGCATTCAGGACGCGATACGGCCATTACGAGTTTTTGGTGATGCCCTTCAGGTTAACAAATGCCCCTGCGGCATTTATGGACCTGATGAATCAGATCTTTAGGCCTTACCTAGACCTTTTCGTGATCGTATTTATAGACGATATCCTAATTTACTCCGAGAGCGAGAAAAATCATAAGGAGCATCTAAGGATTGTCCTCGAGACACTTCGACAACATCAGCTATATGCTAAGTTCTCGAAGTGCGAGTTTTGGCTGAATCAAGTTATGTTCTTGGGTCACGTAATATCTAAAGATGGAGTGTCAGTCGACCCTGCCAAGGTGGAAGCAGTCATGGATTGGAGACAACCTAAGAGCGTATCAGATATACATAGTTTTCTGGGGCTTGGAGGCTATTATCGTCGTTTTATCTAGGATTTTTCAAGGATCTGTTCACCTATGACGAAGCTACTTCGCAAAGGAATTAAGTTCGTCTTGACTCAGCTATGCGAAGAAAGCTTTCAAGAGCTGAAGAAGAGGCTTACTACAACCCCTATACTCACATTGCCTTCTAGGCAAGGAGGCTTTGTGATTTATAGTGATGCATCAGGTACTGGTTTGTGATGCGTTTTGATGCAGCACGGCAAGGTGATCGCCTATGCATCACGTCAGCTGAAAGTGCACGAACGAAACTACCCCACTCACGACTTGGAGCTTGCTGCAGTAGTTTTTGCACTGAAGGTATGACGACATTATTTGTACTCGGATCATAAGAGCCTCAAATATATCTTCTCACAAAAGGATTTGAACATGAGGCAGAGACGATGGTTAGAAATTTTAAAAGATTACGACTTCTCCATTTCTTATCATTCAGGCAAAGCCAATGTAGTGGCTGATGCTTTGAGTAGAAAGGCTGAGAGCCTTGCGAGTTTTATCAGCAGTAAGTGGAAATTACTTGAAGACCTGATAGACTGGAAGCCTTTTGAAGGAGAATCGGGTCAGATTCAGATTGCCATCACAGCAGTGTAGATAAAACTCATGAACCGTATCATCGCCCAACAGAAGGATAATCCCGAATTCAATAAGATGATTGCATCATGTAAGCAAGACCAGTCAGCATTGCACTTAGAGGAGGATGGAAGCATCTGGTATGGCCAGAGGCTCTGGGTGCCCGCAGAGCCCCAGTTGAGGAAAGAGTTATTGGATGAGGCGCATCGTACCAAATTTACTATACATTCTGGAAGCACCAAGATGTATAAGGATCTTCAGAGGAATTACTGGTGGCCCGACATGAAGAAGGATGTCGCTGAGTACGTGTCGAGATGCTTAATCTGCCAGCAGGTCAAGATAGAGCACTAGAGACCAGGCGGTATGATGCAGTCGATTGAGATTCCGCAGTGGAAGTGGGAAGACATTACCATGGACTTTGTGGTAGGTCTACCCAAGACACGCCAGCAGTATAACACCATTTGGGTGATTGTGGATCGCCTTACAAAGTTGGCACACTTCTTACTGACCAGGGCGAATCAAACCTTGGAGAGTTTGGTGGATTTATATGTCGACGAGATTGTCAGATTACATGGGGTACCTGTTTCGATTATCTCAGACAGAGATCCTAGATTCACGTCATAGTTTTGGGGACAACTTCAGAAAGCTTTGGGGACAAAGCTTAAGTTTAGCACAAGTTTTCACCCCCAGACGGATGGTCAGTCAAAGAGGACTATTCAAACACTCGAGGATATGTTGCGAGCGTGTGCATTGGAGTGAAAAGGTGACTGGAGTAAGCACCTAAAGTTAGTTGAGTTTGCCTACAATAACAGTTATCCTTCGAGTATCGGCATGGCTCCATATGAGGCATTGTACGAGTGACCATGTAGGTCCCCTGTTTGTTGGAGCGAGGTAGGTGATCGAACTGTTGAATCACCTATAGTTTTGCAACATTATACGAATCAACTACAGTTGATTCGTAAGAGGCTTTTGACAGCGCAGAGCCGTCAGAAGAGTTATGCAGATCCAAAGAGGCGAGAGGTTTCTTTCGAGGTTGGTAATCATGTGTTTGTCAGGGTATCGCCAACAAATAGCGTATTTTGGTTCGGCAAGAAAGGGAAATTGAGTCCGAGGTATGTAGGACCGTTTCTCATCCTCGAGAGGATATGAGGCATCTCGTATAGATTGGCACTTCCTCTTCAGTTTTCTAACATCCACGATGTTTTCCATGTATCAATGTTGAGGAAATATGTACCAAATCCTACTCATGTTATTTAGTATGACGAAGTCGAGGTTCAGAGAAACCTCACGTTTGAGGAACGGCCGGTAGAGATAGTAGATCGACGAGAACAAGTGTTGCGACATAAGTCAATTCCACTTGTTAAAGTACAATGGCAGCACCACGGGCTGGAGGAATGTTCTTGGGAGCTCGAGGCCGATATGAGAGCTAAATATCCACACTTGTTCGGTACGTAATGTTAACCAAATTTCGAGGACAATTTTTTTTTAGGGGGAATGGATGTAATATCCGAAAATTTCTAAGTTCTTTTCTATAGCATTGTGAAATGTCTTGAATTTCGTGCCAATATAGAACCCTAATTTCTTTAAAAAAATTAATGTTCGAGTATATTTGTAAGGCTTAGGGGGTTTAATAAGGTTGAATTGTAATAAATATAAACCCTACATGGTTTGAATAATTGAGAAAACCCTAAGTGATGCCTAATTGAAAATGTCTCTCTTAAAAAGAAAATGTTGAATTTTCTTTAAGTAAAGTTAATTAAATAATGTGAATTAATAAAAGTAGGTTGTGAACATATACATATTAATATGCTTAATAAGTTGTAATTAGTGAATACTTAATGTCTTTACATTTTATATGATTTGTGATTGTATAAAACAAAAATGATTTTTATTGGATTTTTATTGTTATTTAATTATAGTTTAATAAAATAATTTTTTGTTATAAATTAAATCCATTTTATTAGTTTAGTAGGAGCCAATAGGTGGGTCGTCCCATCCTATGTGGCATCTTACTTCAAATTTATTTTGAAATTAAAGGCCTAGTAATTTTCAAGCTTATTTAAAGCTTAACTAGTCAAATAGGGAGATTAAGGGCTCTCATTGGTCCTCATGCTTTGATCAAGAGCTGGAATTAATTCCAGCCCATAACCTAACTTAGAGAGGGTTATAAAACCCTCCCATAGCCCATGCTCCCCTCATTTGTGCTGGAAAAATAAGGAGAGCTTCTCTCTCCCCCCAAAACCCTCTTCTTTCTCTCCGCTCTTTCCCTTCCCTATTATCTTCTTTTTAGAGTTTCTTTTGGTCCTTGAGTGCAAGATCCAGACCTCAAGGGGTGTGGTGAAGATATCTAAGGTCCTCACATTGCTGGAAGGAGGAGCTGATCGGTGGATCGAGCAAAAAGAGCCATTCATCCATCAAGAAATACATTTTTTTTCAACAAAAGGTAGGGTTTCTATGCTTTTCTTGCAAGAACGGAGTTCTTGTCATAGATTTTGATGCTTTTACATGAGTTTAGATCATGATCAAACCCTCCTAACTGTGGGTTTGACTCAGATCTAATGATTCATGGCAAAAACACGTTTTCCTCTAAAGAAAACCATTTTTGAAATCAGGTTTATCATAAAAATCGGTTTCTTAGAAATAGATTTGTAAAATATATTTGTATTTGATTTATTCTATGATTTTTATGAAAATATTAGTTTGGATTGATAGATTATGAAGTGTTCCATCTAATGTGAATATTTTAGAATTTTTGGCATTTTATTTCATGCGTATTCCTCTATTTCTTTTATTTTTTCTTGGGATTCGGGTGACTCGGTTTGATTCACCCAAATGCAAATCTCGGAATTCCAGGTTTTCCACTTGACCTCTGTTCAGTAAAATGGTCATTTCTCTTTTGTCCGGAGAAGTTTTGATGAACGAATTATTGCGTTGGAAAGATAACTCCATTGTGCATCTACTGTAGAAATTTGAGCTCTGTTCATGGACCGAGCACGTCTTTGTAACAGTCGAAACAAAAACTGATAGGTCTGTAGTAAAACATGCATAACTCCCTCATACGAAGAAGTTTTTACAAACGGTTTGCAGCTATGGATAGCTGACAACAATTCCTATATACTGTAAAATTTTTAACTTTGTTTATGAAGCAAAAAGTTTTCTATGAGCTCTGTACCAGTCGGATAGAGTTATGAAATTGGAAAAATTAGGGCAAATTCATAAATCAAGGCTCAAAGGGTGCATAGTATATATGTTTTTATTCAATTTCTTTATAGAATTAGTATTCATTATGTGAATGATTATGCAGGTCTGATTTTATGCAATCTTATATGATTATGGCATGAATTGTAAATGGAAGGTTACACATTAAAGATTTAGGATCAAAAGGTCCAATGAATACAAGTTTATGTTTTAAATTCTAAAAATGTGTTGACTACATGTATGTCCATGATATCATGATGATATGATTGTTTCATTGATATGGATGTTCATATATATTCTCATTGTTGCATTGGCCATGTACATGCATATGCATTATGATGTGTGAAAATGAATAAGATGTTTATGCTACGCATGTGCTCAAATGTCTGTTACAAGTTTAATTATATGACTTTGTCCAATGCTTTATAAGAATGCACCCATGACCATAAAGTGGTTTAAGTTTGATGTTGCATAAAAAATATGACTGTAATCAAGTAATCATGTGACATTAAACTCAAGATACTTGCTTGGAGAGTAGCAGGTGATACAAAATTTCGTGGGGCAAGTTCTGTTACGGGCACAGAAGGTTGCTCGTCCCCTCCCACGATTTTAGGGGGAAAACCTCTGCATTAGACTGCAACGTAGAGGTTATAGTACTCAAGAGGAAAAACTGATGCATCGGGTTGAAAGGTGTTGAGAATCTCTCTCGTATTAACGTCCCTCACCCCGTCTTAGTGAATGGACCTGGCCAGGCTAAAGCCACCCCTGTATGTAAAACACGTCCAGTGTCATGGTCCTGATATGTGAATGTCTGCCTGTGTCGTATCAGCCGGCTAAGAAGTGATAATTTAAATGGTGTGCATTAATTTGGCATCACATGCATCATCTAATTAAGAAAATGTAACTAAAGATAAGAAAATATGCATGCATTGAAAGATCTTCTGCATATAGTAAGTCATGCATTTTGTATTTTGAATGTATGGATTTATGTTTTTCTGTTAAATATGAAAATTCTAAACATGCATGATTTGTTGTATGATTGTTTAAGTTAAATTAAATGTTAAACCATGAAATTTCTATTGAAATCCTTGTCTTGTTATTTTGTCTTACAAGTTTAGCATAATTACTCTACTGAGACATGTTGTCTGACCCTATATGGTTTAAAAATTTTCAGGTAATGAGTAGGTACTTACGTGCGAAGGCGAAAGGTTGCGATGGGGACTGAGCCTACCTTTCCTCTGCTTCATGAATTTTGAACTCTGATTTCATTTTAATTTAATTCAATGACAAATGTGATAAATTTTGGATATTATGGAACTTGATTTTATTTCATGCATGGTTAATTAGTTGTTAAAGTTTAAATTCCATAATTATATGTTTGCAAGCATTCATCTGAAGTAGCACGCCAAGTTTTATGCTCAATGTGTTTTTCCGCTGTTAACTGCTAAAAGATTTAAATGTATTTAAAAAAAAAAATTTCCACCAATTTCGGGTTATAAAAATTGGGGTGTTACATGAACTCTCCTCAGTGGCTTTCTTTTGATTCTTCTTCTTGAAAGAGATTTTCTTTGACCTTGACCTCTGTTTATTCTTATGAGAGGCCATATGTGCACTTGGCACTCTCTCATCCTTCAATCTCTTCTCTTCTTCAAAACACTTGGCTAAGAGGTTATTAAAAGATCACTCATCATTATGTGTATTGTAGGAGATTTTGAAGGATCCATACTCAGTAGGTAATGAGGTTAAGATCAGATGAACCAAGAAGGAGTCAGAGATGACAAACTTCATGTCATTCAATTGAGTCACAATATTTTTTATTTTCAAAATGTGTTGTCGGATGTGACTGTCACCAGAATATTTTATAGACACTAATTTGGACATGAGCATACTGACTCTTGCCTTATTAAAAGTGACGAATTGAGCCTCAATGGCTCCCAGAAATTCCTTCACTGTCTTGCAGTAAGGAATGACACATCAAATATTCTTAGCCACCCAAGATTGTAAAAGCAATATGCTAAGTCTGTTTGAGTACTCTCACTTCTTAGAGGCAGACTTCTGATCGACTGTATTTTGCTCTGTAAGAGCAGAAGGTTCATCAATTCTAAGGGCCAGATCTAAATCCATATAGTTCAAAGTGAATAAGATGATTTTTTTTTCAATCAAAAAAATTAGATCCGTCTAAAAGGAGGATATTACTAGAACCGTCGATAAGGAAGAAACCTGATACAATAAAGAAAAAAAAAACAAAAAGACATTGCTATTATTGCTCAGACGAGACTCATGTTAAAAGGTAGAAGTGAGACCCTTTATTTTCATCTTTCCTAAGACAAACATAGTTGAGCCATTATCGTTCCACTTTGGTGGAAATGATAATACTCATAGTTGCTTCGTCTCTTCAATTCACAAGAAATTGACTTTAATTGATGAAACTAGTAGATCATGTAACTAGAGACAATTCAGCACTGTACCTTTGGGTATGAACATGCTTCATAGACTGAAATACACATCTACAATCACACCCTGTATAAATTTGAAACACAATGACCTACCTTTGGGTAGAATCGATGTTTCATAAATTTACATAGAAGCATAATAATGAATCTTAATACAGTATAAAGAATCCTTAATCAACATGAATCAAATCACTTTGGTGATAACATAAATCAGTCAATCAAGATCTTTTACCAAAATATTCATATTACGAAGCATGGCCATGGACACATGTAAATGCATGTATATTTATGACAAAAATACAAGATCATGCTTCAACTAATATGCATAAACTAATTGTTATGCATTTAGTTATAATTCATGCTTAAAAGCATCATGCATAACTTAACTAATCATAAAACACATGAATTAATATGCATAAGTCATGTTTTCTATACAATAAACACTTTATAAAGCATGAAAAATAATAAAAGCATGCTTATATGGGTAAAACCCAGGCTCCTCAAACAGGAACCAGTCTGAAAACACCCTGAACCGGTCTAAAATGGCCCCGAACCGGTTATTCAAGGGTCTAAACCGGTTCTAAACCTTATGAACCGGTACCAAATATGAAGAAAAGTTCATAAAATCCTATAACCATATGCAAAAATCTCTGTATCTTCATATATTTATGAAAACATGGTCTTAACATCTCAAAACTCGTGAAAAACTGGAAGGAACCAGTAAAAAATGGATTCGAACTAGTCTCTAAAAGGCCCGTATCGGTGCCTGATCCGGTTAAGGTCAAATAGTGTCTGGATCTTGCAGAAACAAGAGTCCGACCCGGTCTGAATTGGACCCAATCAGAAATGGACCCAGGTTTGACCAGGTCCAAACTAGACTCAGATCTACTTGGAATAGACCCAGACTTAGATCCATTATGGGTCCAGGTCCGATCCAATAAAAAATGGCAGACTCGATCTACCCAAAATGGGTTTGGATCGGGCCTGTTACCGGGTAAAAAAGCCAGACTTGATTCGACTATCCGACATTAAAACAAAAACCCGATTGTTTCTATTTACACATTTGAGAATCCGAAAGGTTTCTCTATCTCCGGTTTCATCAACGACCCACGTCGCCTGATCTGTAACCCACAACAGAGCCCAACCGGTAACACAACTTCGGCAATAACCCGATGATAGGTAAGGTTCTATTTTTTTATTATTATTTGTTGCCAGAGCATTGCCGATGACTCGCATCACCTGCCTCTGCTAGAGAGCCACAACGCCTACCGGTGACTCATGTCGCTTGAGCCTTCCGCTCCCAAGCGATGGTAGATCCATCGACAGACCCATGTCTGAAGGAGCAGAAATGGGGGTTTTTAGACCCCGAATGCCCCTTGTCGCCTACGAGTGACCCATGTTGTCTGCCGATGACTTGGGCATCAACCCCACAACGTCGGGATCCCAATCTTCAGCGATTTGATCCCAGCCACCATGGTCACGAACACACTTCTACAACCAGACAAAAAACATTCAAAGTTTCACGATGAAGCTTTTCCATGACCCGTATGGCTGGAACTCAAACTCATCGTCGATGAGGTAGACAATGACGACCCCGACGAAACACCACTGGCCGAAATCTCCAGCTCGACGGCTGAAGAGGCAAACAGGGAATGGGAGGAAAAGGGTTTTTTAAAACCCTTGTTGCCGCACATCGTCGGACAGACGCCAACAATCTGGCATAAATATCTCCCCTTCAATGATGTTCCGCGTGACCTCGGATGTCAGTCGACTTCCCTGCAACCCAACGACGTAGGTAAGAACACCTCTAACTAGCTTTTTTTTGTATCTCTTGTTTGATGCCAGTGATGGTTGGTGAGTAACCGACGAGCCACATCACCCCACAACGATGGGCTGCCGCCTTCAGTCGGTGACCTGCTGTCAGCTACCAACATCTAGTGCCAGAAAACGTTGTCGCCCGATGGTGACAGTCGCTGGAGTTTAGGCGACTATTTGCTGAATACAGATGAGCCACGTCACCCTATGGTGACAGACTCAATCTGTTTCAGTCACCCCACAACGATGCGACTTACCTTGCCCCAAGGCGACAATCACAAGCAAACACGGCCCTACACGCACCCACGCACAACAGAAATATACGGCATGGGCCCATAACCCAATGTGGTGTTTCTTGCAAAATCCAATACAAACACAGAAAACATATCTGTAGTCGTCATAGAGTGCACGTGCAGAGTATTCAACATTCTCTTCAACCGATCGATGCCCACGATGAGTCCATGCTTTAGGTCGACAGTGAGCAGGACCCTTTACCATGTAAGCCTTATGTGGTATTTGGGGTAGGCTAATTGCGATGAATCTCTCATAGTTTTTTATGGCAGCCTACCCCTTGTATAACAGGAGAGATAGGTAGTTACGTGAATGTGATCTCTCCACGTTCACGCAATTCCCACCCACTAACCCCATTATGTGGCCAACTAATGTGGCCCACTAATGGTGTCAAACCGGGTCACCCTGTGGGTTGGACCCAAACCCATTATGTCCAACACCATGTTCTTCTACTTAATGGAACCATTCTCACAAATATTGGGTGAGAGAGAGAAACTTATTTGGTCGTGGACGTAAGCTAAGTCTGAACCGAACCACCTAATATTTCGTGTGTTTTGTGTGTGTGTTGGTCAGGTGGAAGCCAATTTGGCTAATTTACAAGGAATGATATGTAGCATACAACCAATTTGGCTTAAGTCTGGATGCTCACATGCGGCTTCACATCCGATGACCGTCCATCTCAACATTTTTCAAGATGTGTTGGGTGTCCATCTCAGAAAAATATTGACATGGACCGCTTCAGGCAAGTTGCTGCATGCTGCTGTAACACTGCACACAAAAAAAATAAAAAACTGGATTTTTGCGTCACTAAAGTTTTGAAGCTAGGGGTTAGGTCAAATATTATTTTGTCCAAGAAGAAACCAAAGCATCCAATTCTTCTGGGTCTAGGTACGCCCAGCATTTCTTAAGTAGTCCACTTGTGTGCAAAGGTGGTGCACTTTGTGAGATTTTGGTGAAGAGATTTTAGGATAAGACGCCTCTTTTACTGCACTTCTTCCTTTTATCTTGTCTTTTCCTTTATCTTTTGAACTGTAGGAACCTCAGCTGACTGGTATTATCCATATCAAAAAATGGTGGAATGCTGTCAAGGAGCCTATCTCATGCATATGCATAGGGGCCTGCTTTAGAACCCAACTAAAATAAGAAAAAGGGCCATGGCCTCTACCATTGTTGAACTAACCTGGTTAACCTTCATTTTGAAAGATATTGGCCTCTATTTGAAAAAACCTTCTACTCTATTCTGTGATAACTTATCTGCTTTATAGGTTACAATCAAGCATGTATTTCATTCCTGAATAAAACATGTTCAAATCGATTATCATTTTGTTAAAGAAAAGGTGGCGCTTGGCTTCATCAAATCAGGTGGCTGATGTCTTGAATAAAGCTCTTCCTCAAAAATAATTTGAAAATTTCAAAAGCTAAAACATCCCAGTCCAGTTTGAGGGAGGATAATAGAATTCAGATTGGGTCTTTGATCAAAGATGTTGAGGTTCCAGTTTCTAAAGATTCGGGATCCAGAAGTGGCAGCAGGTCTAATGGGGATGACGTTCAAAAATAAGAACAGCAGGGCCAACATGGTTAACAGGAATAAGATTAATGAGGTTGGCATTTCTAATGAAGGTAATAACAATGGGATAAAAGAAGAAATTGTTGGCAGCTTACCATTTAGATTTTCTAATATTTCAATGGTGAATCAATCCCACCATTCAAGGAGAAATAGCAGGAGTATCATGGCTCCTAAAAATGCAAATCTTGGTAATGGGGACTTGCCCATCATATTTGGTGAGGCATGTGTTACCGTGGATGTATGTAGAAATACGCCCAACCACATTTTTTTTTGTGCTTTCCAATTGCGTCAGCCTTATTTGCATATGATTGTATCCAATATCCGACCTAATTAGATTCCGTTTAGTTGTACTTGGTAAGCCAAAACCATACCCAATTATAACTGGATGTGGATATGACGTAGGAGCACAGTAGAAGACTTGGGTCACAAAGTATCTATTTGAATCCGTTTTAGATGTTGTTTTAGATCTTTATGCCAAGATATTGGATCAATATGTCTAATCCATATTGTTAGGATAAGTTTTATCTTTTAGGAATTTAATGGCTTTGAATGATTTTCAACAAAAAATACATTTTTTTATAAGGTTGAATTTATTCTTTTCTTTTTTTTTTGTTTTTTTTCTATCTAAAATATAATAAAGCAACGATATCATCAATTAGCTCGTTCCAACCGTACCAAGTGCTAGACAGAACGCCTGAGTGCAAGCGCGAGCGTATCTTAGCCTCCTACTACAAGTTTCAGTACGGAACCATCCATTAACAAATTCGATTCAACCATTAAATAACAAAAATTATTAATATATCAGGTTTTTCATCATTGGTTTCACCTTAATCGAATCAAACTCTAAGGAGTCAACCTGCGCATGTACCGACGTTTAATAACTCTGTAGAACAAGGTTCAAAGTAAGACATCCAAATGACAAAATCCTCATGTCATTATTGAGTGAGTAAACACAGCGAAAAAATATTGATTTTCTTAAATCAATTTTATAAACTGATTTTTTTGGTTAAATCTCCCGACACATTACATTAAGAGAACTGCTACCATCACATACACGAATAAAAGTTGACCATGTATAAAGTAACTGAAATTTAGAAATTAACTCATAATCAAATGTTCAATTAAATAATACTTTAAAAATTAAGAAATGATTCAAATTTAAATAAAAGAAGCCCTTGGGATCATTGACAACATCAGTGTGCACAACCCCCTCCAGCTTCCTGCACTAGCTCAGACCATCACATATTTCTTGAAAAATATTTTATTTTGAAAGAATGAGACTTTGAAAAGTTTAAGTAAAATTCACACAGCTAATGCAATGTACATCACATAAAGCTTGCATGATATAAGTATTGCAGAATTTGCAACAACTAACAACAAGGTAGATATAAAATTTTTACAAGCTATTCATGAATTCAAAATTTATAAGCAAGTATGAAATAACAATCTTAAACATGGTAACATCAATTCCAGATGAGAACAAGACATATATCAATGAATATGAATTTACCAACTTTCAAAATCACAAATAGTTTGTAGTAATATAAGGTAAAGTAAAACAAAGTGTAGTAAAGTAATTTATGTTTCATCTTGATTTCTCGGTTTACTTGAGTATGACATATACCAACCCAATACAGGCTGACTAGCTCATGTTTTTATTATGCTATGTATTTTATTATGCACGAGTAGCCCCCTAAGTCATATTACCCAAGGACTAAACTCAAAACTATGAGAGGAAATAGTCACTTTGAGAGAACTCTACATGGAGGTGTGACACTTGTGTCACAACGATAATCATGATCACTCACTTCTACAAAAGTACTCAAGAATTGTCACCTAGGATGAACTGACAGTCCTAGTCCTCCTAATCTCCCTAGTTGGAGGACCTGAAGAGAAATTACCTCTCGCGAGTCAAACTGAAGAATCTAGGGAATTTCATTCATTCTACCCCCTCTAAGGTAGATCGTTGCCAAGCAACCGGTTAAGCATACCTTGCCGAAACAAGACATACCTGGAATGGTTATTATAGGGTATCTTTAAATTAGGCCATAGGTAATACATGCAACCAAGGTTGTTAAATGTGATGAGGCGAAGCGAGACGTTGAGCCTGTTATGAAGCGAGGCGTTGAAGCGTAAGCTTCATGATCAAAATAATAAAATATATAATATTAATAAAATAATAAAATTTTTAAATAAGAACTACTAATTTTCTTTTATTACAAAATCCTAAGAAAATAAAATAAAGATGTTTAAAGAAAGGCAAGGTAAGCCATAAGAGGACACTGATTTTTCATTTTTAATTAATAAAACTTATTTTTGATATTTGATAGATAAACTTACATTTTTAGTGAAACACTATTAAAAGGCATTAAAATCATATTAAATATTAAAGTAATGTTTTATATTTTGGGCTTATGAAGCCGAACTGTTTATCTAACCGGATCCATTTGCATCAAGACCGAAATCAAGTCCATATCGAAATTGGTTTGGATGGGCATGCAGATGGTGACACATGGAGAGATTACTAATAGACACGTGTCTGAAGCGATAGAAAACGCCCTAAACAAGGCGTACGAATGAAGCGATCAAAGAGGGAAATTGGGAGAGCCAAATAATAAAAGATTTATTTTAAAATAAAGAATCCAATTTTCTTTTCATCTTCCTATTTTCGTCCGACCAATCGTCTTCCCTCTGCGCATGAAGATTCCGAAGACCCGTAGGCGGTAGCTCCGGTCGTCTGGCCACCCGATCGGTGATATCGAATGAACTCCCTTGCTGGAAAACCCTCCAACTTTGGCTTGGCCATGCGACACTGCGTCCCTTCGATCTCCCTCCCGAGCGAGGAAACCTATACATCTCCCCGTCCGATCATCAAAACCCTAGATTTCCCCGCGAGCTTCGTTGAAACCCTCAGATTTCCTTGCAATTCTTTGGTTCTCCCTACAATTTTCACCGCTGCTTATCGAGATCGCCAACTCTGTACGCCACCTGTCAAAATTTCTAGGGATCCCTTACAGTTTCTGTTTGATCGGTATGACGGGGGTGGATTCTCATGTGTATAATAAGACATGTGTTCTTTGTAACGCTGAATCAAGAGCAGCAACCAATATGCGTCGAAATTCGAAAGAGTGTACCCAATTCGATGATTAAGCTGCGACCTTCCGGAAAGGTTGGTTGGGTGGTGGTGCTGAGTGGAGGTGGATCGAGAGAGAGAGAGAGAGAGAGAGAGAGAGAGAGAGAGAGAGAGAGAGAGAGAGAGAGAGAGAGAGAGCCCCTCTGCATTGCTCAATCGATGGAGAGAAGCCTGATGCGTACGCCTTAGAAGCGAAGTGCCCCCCGATGCAAGGCATGTACCCATGTAAAGTGTGCACTTCGAGCCTGCAAATGCCTCACTACAGCGCCACAGTACCTTGAGCTTGCGCTTCACATCTGAGGCGTACGCTTCAGGTACTAAGGCATTCGCCTGTCACAACACTGCATACAACTACCATTTAGGCTAGTGCACTTTCCATCTCATTATTCCCTCTTATGGAACCATTATTATCTTAATTTCATCAAGTACACCAAGTGCCCATCAAACCCTGTGAGATACCACACTTCCTGCATGTATTTACAAATACTGCATATGTTATCCCTGCAAAATTTTCTCTTGAGCGGGATCCTTTCATATTTCAAACGTTTCTCTTTATGAAAATGAAAATTAACTCACCTCCATTTTTGAAAAAGATGGGAAATAGGGACTCGTTTGTTGGTACGAGGTTCAACTGTTCCTGATGCCTTTACCAGAGGTAATCGAACTAAGGATGGAATCAATGCATTTTGCTTTGCCTAAATTTGACTAAGAAATTATTTTAAAATCCTAAATGCATATTGAATCATGCTTGTGTTATAAACATTGAAAAATGATGGTTTAAAATATGATGCATGCTTTAAAATTAATTTAATTTTGAAAATATTTAGAAAATACTTCAAAATTATAATTACAAATGAATTTCAAAATTGGATTTGAAAATACACTTTGAAAAGTGTTTTGAAATGGCTTTAGAAATTTATTTGAAATAAAATTTGAAATGGAAATTGAAATTTGAAATGAAAATGAAAATAGAAATTGAAATAAGAATTGACTTTGGATTTGAAATTAGAATTGATATTGAATTTGAACTTTGAATTTGGAATTTGAAATTTGAAATTTGAGTTTATATTTTGAAATTGAAACTTAACTTTGAAATTGGGAATGAATTTGGAAATTAAAACTTGGAATTGAAATAAGAATTTGAATTTGAAATTAAAATGGAAATTTAGAAATGAATATAGAAATTGAAAATTTGGAATTTAAAAGTAAACTTTGAAATTGGATTTTGAAATTGAAATTAGAATTTGAGATTGAAATTGAATTTCAGGATTTTGAAATTCAAAATAATTGAAATCAACTTGGAAAAACATCTTGGAAATGTTTTGAAAATATTTTGAATTTAGGAATATTTTGAAATTAAAGAAATTCAAAAGATTTTATTCTAAAAGGTGATTTTTTTGTATTTTTGCAGAATTTAAAACAAAATTAATCTTTAATACATCCATGACTATGGCCACAAATGCATCTCAAATTAATTTATTTTAAATTCTGATAAAAGAAAAAAATATGATGTTTTTCAAAAAGGACCCAAAGTGTAGGTCAAATTTTATTTCATAAAAGATAAAAGTCCTAAGTATTGTTCACATTCTGACTATGGCCATAAATGCAAATCGTCTACTTAGGGTTAATTACCTCTTATTAGAATGGTGCACGTGCCATTCGTGTTACACCATAGTACCTTTTGAAAAATAAAATAAAAATGAAATGTTACAATCAATTACGAGAATTTAAAATGCAACTACATGCTCATGAACATTCTAATCTAGACAAGAAAATAAAAATTCTCATTAAATGAGATTATTACAATCTTTAAATTTAAAAATGAGTAATAAAATCTTCTAATCCAAAAGCAAAGCCAATCTTCTGTGCTTTCCTATAAAACAAGAAACAATACAAAGCAACAATAATACGAAATATAAGAAATGAAAGATTGCAATGGAACAAGGAATATAAGAATGCGATGAATGAAGATGATGCTAAAGTATAAGTGCAATGGATCACAAATAAAAAATTAGAAATGCAAATAAGAATGAAAATAGAAAATGAAATACACATATCAATGGATTATTCAATGTGAATATGGAAGAGATGAGAATGCAATGAAATAGGATGAGATGCATCGCCAAATCAAAAGCACACTAATGATATAGCAAATGGAATGAAGGCAGCCTCTACTTCTTCATTATTATTTTCTTCTACCTGCATAATTCTTTCTAACAAGCATTTGCACATTAGTTCACCATGCTTGTGCATTGATGAAAAGACAAAGCATTGATTACAATGGCTCTTGATGACTGTGGAAGGAAGCTAAGTGCCAAGGTCTGTCAAACAAGAGTAATCAAGGGTTGATGATTTGACATTTTTCTCAACATGTCAATAATTTGCTCCATCTTCTTTGCTATCTCAATAGACACATAACTATTATATCCAATATACTGTGTTTGAGTATTAGAAGATTTTTAAACTACAACTCATAGAATGTTTTGCAAACAAGATTCTGTATATTTGATTCATCATCATTGATAATGGTGAAAATTTGTAAGCAAGCATTCATGCCTTTCACCAAAGTGAGCATTGGACACCATTAGTCTTTATTCAAAACCGGTAAACCATGGATAACAAGTGAAATGCACGCAGATTCAACTCAGATTCATATATTTCATAAATGCAAAGAATGCACAGAGGATTATGATATCCACACATATGCCTAGGATTGTGATGAATCACAATGCAAAGAATGTATTTATGATAAAGAAATGAATGCAACTGAACTAGGATATGCAAGCAATAAACATGAAATGTGCAAGTATTCAGATATGATGAAGGATGAATAATGAGATGCAGTCACAGAATGCAGTAAAATACAACTAATACAAGTGATATATCGAAGGAAATGAAATGCACATATTGATTTACAAGGTTGCGGTTTAATGAAATAAATTAGGGAATGGGGAACTAGTGAAGACATGAATTCAGCAAACAAAACTTCTTGGAGATTTCAAAACATTCCACTATGAAACAGAGTTTCACTGGCAACAGAAGGCTTCCAATAGCAAATGATGCTGGATTAAAATGATGCAATCCAAACTTTCGATGATCTGTCGAATATGATAAATGCAGAAAACATTCAGAGATGCGATGCACACAAAAATGTTTACTAAAATGACACAATGCAAATCACAATGATATGCTGAATTTGCTAAATGCAGAAAATATTCAGAGATACACTAATGAATAAAAAAGAAACCAAATGATGATGATATTCTACGATATCGAATGAAAAACATATAGCAAATGCAAAAAATGTAAATCAAATTAGACAAAAGATGCAAATCAACACAAGAGAAGGCTAATGATGCTGTAACAAAAATGAACAAAATGTAGATGTAGCTAATATAAAAAAAAGGTCTATGGTGACATGCTGATGAAGATGTAAAATTAAGAATGAAATGGAGGTGCCAATGATATTGCTTCAGTTCAGTTGCAGCTCATTTCTGTAATAATGATATACGTTTCAGCTATAACAGAAAATGATCATTTCTGTAATGTATATCATTTTTGTAATGATATACATTTCAGTAGATGCAGGTTAACAAATGGACAAAAGAAACAACAAGGTTGCAATGTGTTGCAGAATTACGCAGTGAATAAAAGAGATGCAGAAATAAATACACAGCAGAATGCATTAAAACGAAAAAAAAGCATGAATGAAAAGAAATATAAAACAACACATGAGATGCTACGATGAACGAGTAATTGATTCTACAAATGCAATTGAAGCAAGGAAGAAAACAAGAACCCAGGATCCTAATGAGTGCCAGATACAACCATTAGATGGAGGATGAATGCTCAGATGATGAAATACAAATCAAAATCACAGAGAAACATGCAGAAACTAAGAAAAACAATGCAGATTGATGATGTATAGCAGATCAACGATGCTGAGCAGACTACTGAAATCAGATGATCATCTAAGATGCAGATGCTAAGTCAAAACTAGATACAAATGCAACAACAAAATATAAAGAAACTGGCAAAAAAAATGAAAATGCTAATGAATGTCGATGCTATGGAGAGGACGATGATCGATGAATTAGGATAATGTTTATGTGAAGATGCAGCGAAAAAAAAAACAGAGAAGAAAATCTCGAATCACTTAATAAGAGGGTGAAAGAAGAGGAAATAAGAGGAGAAAAGGGAGAAGGTATTTACCTACCAAATTGGCTGGAGATTGGAGAGGGCTGCTCCGATGAAATTGATCCTTCTTTGCTTCTGTCGAAACTTCACCTGTGAAGGAAGAAAGAGAATCAGAGGGAGAGAGAAAGGGAAAAGGAAGAAAGGAGAAAAATTAGAGGAAAAGGAGGGAAAGGGGAAGGAAGGAAGAGGGAAAGAGGATATCATTTCCCTCTTCCAAAAAAATTGATCGAACCTCCTTCTTCCAAAATCCGATGCCTTCCCTCTCCTTATAAAGGAGAGGGTGGTTTTTGAGAATTTAAAAAATGCCTTCTAAATTTTCCAAAATTTTAAAAGGGGGTTAATTGCAAAGATTTTCTAAAAAAAACCCTTTTCCTTATTTAATCTAAATTCATTTTTTTTTGAAATTTTGCTTATCTTTTCTCTTTTTTTCTTTTTCTTTTTAGAAATAAAATCTAAAATGCAAAATGCTTTAGAAAATGAGATCCAGATGGAATTTTGAAAGATTTTATAAAATATTGAATTTAGAGTTTGAGGACTTTGTAAAAGAGAGTTTTTGCAATAAAAGAATTAATTTTGAAAAATTGAATTTTAAAAATAGATCTGGATCCAAGATTTTGAGTAAAGATTGAGTTTGGATCTCAAATTGAAGAAAAATGAGAGGAATGGATCTAATTAGAGACTGGATCTCAATACTTGAGCCACAAAAAAAATGATTTTGGATTTTTATAATTAGATTGAAAATAGAAGAATTGGGCTCAGAATTGGACTTAAATGTCTGATCTGGATTTGGGTTTGGGTCCAATATAGAAAATGAACTTGGACTTTGAATCTTCAACAAAGAAGTGAATATGAGAAATGATTAGAAATTGACTCAATTGCCCTTCTGAATGACTCAGAAGGTAGAAATCAAGGTAAAAAAGGATAATTTTTGGAATTTAGAAAATTTGGGGTGTTTACAGATGTCCCTCTTTGCTGCTAAGCCGGTTGAAAGCCAAGCTTAGCAACAAAGATAAAACACACCAAATTTAGAAGAAAGAAAATTGGTTTGAGAAATGTTCCTCACGAAGTGAGGTTGTAGAAATACAATCCCTAAAGCTTTTGAAAAGGTGAAAAATGTAGATGTTTTAGAGATTGAGACGAAATAAGCTTTTGAAATGCAGAAGAATTCAGGTTTAGCCCTTGACCTAGATGGGGAAAAAGTACCTCAAAAAATGGGGTTCAGGTTTATCCCTTAACCTGAAGGAGAAAGAAATATGATGTTGCCAGAGCAAACTTGGAAAATGAATGCGGCAACTCTTTTTGAAGATGCAAACCATGCTAGGTTGCATCAAGCTAGACATTGAGTATTTATTTCATGTTTGAATAGCTATAAAATTTTGCCAATAAGATGAAATTGTAGTTGATTCAAATGCTTGAAAATATGCACGTATGTGCAAAAGATATTCCCTCTTTTACCTAGAGTATTTCCTCCAACGAGGTTAATTCTATGGATTTAAGAGTCAAATTCAAATTTTAGTGCTGTTGATTTTCTTTAAGGAAGCTATCCATTTCTTTGATATGAAGAGAAAAAAAATATTCTTAATTTTATAAAAGCGAGTAATAAAAAAATATTAATAAAAGAATTTTGCATAAGAAAATATGATTCTTGGCAATTTTGGCAGTTTGATATTTGAGATATACTCTTTGTACTTTTTGAGACATAAAATTAAAATCTTTTGTTGGAGTTTGGCGAGAATTTTATTACATCAACCTTCAACTCGGAGATGTACTGATTTTCCCTAGAAGAACACTTCATACTCCTTCAACTTGGAGATGATTAAGGTCTTTCTTGGCCCCAAAAATTAGAACTGATAATGATGTCTCTTTTGACTAAAACCTTTTGATAGTATGAATCAAATATCTTTTAGGGTTGGTTGGGAGGTTCGTCGCATCAGCCTTCAACTTGGCGATGGTCTTATCTTTCCCTGGAAGGATACAACACACACTCCTTCAACTTGGAGGAGATCCAAATCTTCTTTATCCCTGGGGGTCTAACTCTTATATTAGTTTTCAACTTGACGATAGTTGAGAGATCCCTTTTGCAGATAATCAATTATACTCACTTTATTGGAAAATTGAGTGGATTTTTTATTGTTCAAGATATTTCCACTACTTTCTTGCCAGAAGAATCGACTTTTAAAATGCACCATAGCTATGATCAATATCATTTCGCTTCTGGCTTTTCAACATCATTGAATATTTCTTTGTCAATTACACCAATGATATTTCTTTCATCCTTTTGGTTGATCAACAGGGAAAATGTTTGAATTTTGCTCCTTTTCGCAACAAGCTTCACCTTTTAGGAAAGAATACTAGAAATAATCTGAAGTGATTCTTCTGTGCAGTAAAATATTGGAATCAATAAATGTTTTTAGCAAATTAGCAAAATATTCGAGAATCCTTTGTAAAACAATTACTCAACATCAATTTTGATGGGACCGTGGGCTGAAATTTTGGAAGGAATAATGTGAAAATTAGATTTTTGAAAATCCCGACCAGTGAAAACTAGATTTTGAAAGACTGACCAGCGAGAGCTGGAACTTTTGATTTATTAACCAGCAATAGTTGGAACCTTTGATTTACTAACCAACGCAAAAACTAAAACCTTTTGATTTAATGACCAGCGAGAGCTGGAACCTTTGATTTTCTAACCAGTGAGAGCTCAGACCTTTGATTTACTGACCAACGAAAGCTGAAACCTTTGATTTAATGACCAATGAGAGCTGGGACCTTTGATTTACTGACCAACGAAAGCTAAAACCTTTGATTTAATGACCAGTAAGAGCCGAGACCTTTGATTTACTGACCAGCGAAAGCTGAAACCTTTGATTTAATGACCAGCGAAAGTTGGGACCTTTGATTTAATTACCAGCAAGAGCTGAGACCTTTGATTTAATGACCAGCGAAAGCTGGAACCTTTGATTTACAGACCACTGAAAGCTGAAACCTTTGATTTACTGACTAGTGAGAATTGAGACCTTTGATTGAATGACCAGCGAAAGCTGGGACCTTTAATTTAATGACCAGCGAGAGCTGGGACTTTTGATTTACTGATCAACATGAACTGGGATCTTTGATTTACTGACTAGCGAAAGTTGGAACCTTTGATTTACTGACCAGCGAAAGCTGAAACTTTTGATTGAATGACCAACGAAAGCTGGGACCTTTGATTTAATGACCAGCGAGATCTAGGACTTTTGATTTACTGACCAACGCGAACTGGGACCTTTGATTTACTAACCAGCGAAAGCTGAAACCTTTGATTTACTGACCAACAAAAGCTGACACTTTTGATTTACTGACCAACGCAAACTAAGACCTTTGATTGAATGACCAATGAAAGCTGAGACCTTTGATTTAATGACCAACGAAAGCTGAAACCTTTGATTTACTGACTAGCGAAAGCTGAAACCTTTGATTTAATGACCAGCGAGAGCTGGGACCTTTGATTGACTGACCAGCAAAAGCTGAAACCTTTGATTTACTGACCAGCAAAAACTGGAACCTTTGATTTAATGACTAGGGAAAGCTGAAACTTTTGATTTACTGACTAACGAAAGCTGGAACCTTTGATTTATTGACCAGCGAAAGCTGAAACCTTTGATTTATTGACCAACGAGAGCTAAAACCTTTGATTTATTGACCAACGAAAGCTGAAGCTTTGATTTATTGACCAATGAGAGCTAAAACTTTTGAAGAAAGTCTAATTTTTAATTTTTAAAAGAAAGTCTGAGCCGAAACTCAAAACTTTTAAGAAGTCCGAGTTAGAACTTGGAACTTTCAAGAAAAACAGACCAATTCAAAAGTTGAATTTAAGAGAACTAGTCTTTGACAAGATTGTAATCCGAAGGTTTGATCACAAAAATTGGTTGACTTGAAGATCTGAAAATGATTGATTGAATTAGGATCTTAATGAAAGACCAGGTTCAGAAAGAATTCAAATTAGAGATCATATTTTTGAGGAAGAAATTGATTTAAAATGGAATTCAACCTAGGAATCGTAATTTTGAAAGAGAAATCAGTCTAAGGGATTCAACCTAAGACCAAAAATTTTAAAGAAAAGAGATCAGTATGAGGACTAACCTCAAAAAATAGGCTTGATCTAAGATTGAGAATTTTGAGAAATAACTAGTGCGAGGACTGGGTTTTGCAAATGAACTTGATCTTTGATTAAATTTTTTGAGAAATAACCAGTGCGAGGACTGTGTTTTGCAAATGATTCAGCTTGCAAGTTGAATTTTGAAAATAAACATTCTTGATGAAAATTCTGAATTCAATAGACCATCATAGTTAACCGTATGTGGTCCACTTTCAGGATTATTCTCTTATCCTGAATGGGTAGAAAAGAAGCTGATCAAGAGATGGCAGAAATTGATGGTGAAAAATCCTCTCAATCTTGTATATCCATAAGATGTTATGGGTGAAAATAATGTTTCAGGATTGCCCCTTACCCTTAATAGGGATGAAAGAAATACCTCGTTAGAATGAGGCTCAGGTTTATCCCTTAACCTGAAAGGGAACGAAAGAAATACCTCGTTAAAAGGAGGCTTAGGTTTATCCCTTAACCTAAAAAAGAACAAAAGAAATACCTCGTTAGAAGGAGACTCAGGTTTATCCCTTAACTTGAAAGGGAAAGAAAGAAGATTGATGAGAATTATTGGAAATTGATGAAAAATTATTGACAAAAAGTTTTTGCTTGATCTTGCCCGCATACAAAATTTTTTCAAGATGTTCAGAAACTAGTAAAAATTCATTGTTGAGAAGAAGATCAACCGAAAGATTGATTTTGAAAGAGACCAGTAAAATATAATTCTTTTGACAGAAAGGATCAACCCAAGGATTGATTTTGAGATGATGATCAACACAAGAGTTGTTTTGAAAATAATCAACACGAGGGTTGATTTTGAAGAATGATCAACACGAGGGTTGATTTTGAAAAATGATCAACACAAGGGTTGATTTTGAAAAATGATCAACATAAGGGTTGATTTTGAAGAATGATCAACACGAGGGTTGATTTTGAAAAATGATCAACACGAGGGTTGATTTTGAAAAATGATCAACACAAGGGTTGATTTTGAAAATTATCAACACGAGAGTTGATTTTGAAAATGGTCAATGCGAGGGTTGATTTTTAAAAATGATCAACACGAGGGTTGATTTTTAAAAATGTTCAACACGAGGGTTGATTTTGAAGAATGATCAACACGAGGGTTGATTTTGAGAATTATCAACATGAGAGTTGATTTGAAAATGATCAGTTTGAAACCAGTTTTTTAAGAAAAACTCAACTCGGGTATTGATCTAAAAAAAGATTGAAAAAAAAAATTATCTTTGACAAAAATACTGAACTCATGATTTTGAAAAAGACTATTGCTTTAGAAAGCTCTCGATGATCATGATGGAGATTTTGTATTTTTTTTTAAAATTTCACGATTTTGGACAAACCCTTATGGGTAATTTTATCGCTCTCATGAATGATGTTAGTATTATTCCTTATCCTGAATGGGAATGATAATAGGAAATTGATGAAAATTAATAGAAATTGATGATGGAAAGATTTTATCCGGTCCTGTCTATATACAAGACGTTTAAAGTAAAAAGTGAATTTTGAAAAAAAATGTTCCAGCATAATAAAATGAAAGAAATATTGGATATCAGAGATACCAAAAAACTTGATGCTTCATTACTGAAATGTTAACAAGTATCTGGGGAATTTATTGAGAAAAATGTAAGGTGAGGAAATTTGAAAATAGATGACAAGACTGAAAATATAGGAATAAAAAAATCCAGGAGAAAAGGAATGAGGAAATAGCAGGCAAGATCAAAATAAGGCTGAGAATTTGAGATCCAGAAGAAAGAAAGAAAATAAAGGAAATCACCTAGAATTTTTGGAAAACAGAGGAAAATTTTTAGAAAAGGATTTCCAGGGTTTTGAAATAATTGATCTTGAAGAAATAAGGAAAGAAGGAAATATACACCTGGGTTTTGAAAATAGAGAGGAAATTTTGAAAGAAATACCCAGGGTTTTGAAAATATAAGGAAATACCAAAAATAAATGAGAGTTACAAGATATCCACATTAGCAAGCAAAATTATACAAGCAATGATGTGCAAAACAACATTATCTAGAAGCTGACTCTAATATGCAAGCTTTGAAAGAGCTTATAGGTCCTTAATCATAACTCTAATGTTTAGATCATTTGATTCCAATCAAGATATGCTAATATACTCAAGTCAAAGCTCAAAATACGTGGCATAGAAATTTTTCTGGTTCTAGGATAATGGTTTTCTAACATCCTCGAGCACCTACCGATATACTTCGGACTATGGCCCTTAGCACATAGTAGGGGAGGTATTAGACCAAATAAGTGGCTCAGTTGTGAGGCTTTTTCTCGAACTATGGTTCAGTGAGAAAGCCTAGCAACGTGAAGACCGAGACAATATAGGTGGGAATGTTTTGAAAATATGATTCAAGCATGCATGAAATTAGATAGCTCTAATACAAAGTCCTAATGAAATAGAATTTTGAAAATCATAAAGAAGCAGAGACTTACATACATTGTTTGCATTCCATCCTTAGATTGAAAAGGGTTGTATTTCAGACCTAAGTCTAAGTGAACATGCATAAATCTCCTAAATTTGGTCCTACTAAACCATGCTTAATCCTATATGTATTAATGTCAGCTGGGTGTGATTCTTGGTTTCTAAGGCTGCATGAAAATGAAGCTGACATTTAAAGAATAATAACTCAGTCAAATTTAGACAAGGCAAATACATTAATTCAATCGAATAAAAGATGAGGTCCCATCACGGTCGCCAAATTTGTTATCCCTGCAAAATTTTCTCTTGAGCGGGATCCTTTCACATTTCAAACGTTTCTCTTTATGAAAATGAAAATTAATTTGCCTCCATTTTTGAAAAAGATGGAAAATAGGGACTCGCTTGTCGGTAGGAGGTTTGACTATTCCATGCACCTTTACCAGAGGTAATCAAACAAAGGATCAAATCAATGCTTTTTGCTTTGCCTAAATTTGACTAAGAAATTATTTTAAAATCCTAAATGCATATTGAATCATGCTTGTGTTATGAACTTTGAAAAATGATGGTTTAAAATATGATGCATGCTTTAAAATCATTTTAATTTTGAAAATATTTAAAAAATACTTCAAAATTATAATTCCAAATGAATTTCGAAATTGGATTTGAAAATACACTTTGAAAAGTGTTTTGAAATGACTTTAGAAATTGATTTGAAATAAAATTTGAAATAAAATTTGAAATAAAATTTGAAATGGAAATTGAGATTTAAAATTTGAAATGGAAAATGAAAATAGAAATTGAAATAAGAATTGACTTTGGATTTGAAATTAGAATTGATATTGAATTTGAACTTTGAATTTGGAATTTGGAATTTGAAAATTTAAAATTTGAGTTTATATTTTGAAATTGAAACTTAACTTTAAAATTGGGAATGAATTTGGAAATTGAAACTTGGAATTGAAATAAGAATTTGAATTTGAAATATTTAGAAATGAATTTAGAAATTGAAAATTTGGAATTTAAAAGTAAACTTTGAAATTGGATTTCAAAATTAAAATTAGAATTAGAATTTGAGATTGAAATTGAGTTGAAATCAGAATTTAAAATTGAAATTCAGGATTTTGAAATTGAAATTCAGGATTTTGAAATTGAAAATAAATTTTGAAATTCAAAATAATTGAAATCAACTTAGAAAAACATCTTGGAAATGTTTTGAAAATATTTTGAATTTAGGAATATTTTGAAATTGGAACTTTAAAATTGGCTTTTGAAAATACTCTTAAATGGGAATTGATTTTTGAAAATAAACTAAAATTTATTTTAAAAATGAATTTCGAAAATCATTTTGAATATTTTGACATTTGAAATACTTTGAAAATGAAAATGATGAAATGATGTAATTTTATGATGAGCGTATTTAATAAAGAAATTCAAAAGATTTTATTCTAAAAAGTGTTTTTTTTATATTTTTGCAGAATTTAAAACAAAATTAATCTTTAATACATCCATGACTATGGCCACAAATGCATCTCAAATTAATTTATTTTAAATTCTGATAAAAGAAGAAAATATGATGTTTTTCAAAAAGGACCCAAAGTGTAGGTCAAATTTTATTTCATAAAAGATAAAAGTCCTAAGTATTGTTCACATTCTGACTATGGCCATAAATGCAAATCGTCTACTTAGGGTTAATTACCTCTTATTAGAATGGTGCACGTGCCATTCGTGTTACACCATAGTACCTTTTGAAAAATAAAATAAAAAACGAAATGTTACAATCAATTACGAGAATTTAAAATGCAACTACATGCTCATGAACATTCTAATCTAGACAAGAAAATAAAAATTCTCATTAAATGAGATTATTACAATCTTTAAATTTAAAAATGAGTAATAAAATCTTATAATCCAAAAGCAAAGCCAATCTTCTGTGCTTTCCTATAAAACAAGAAACAATACAAAGCAGCAATAATACGAAATACAAGAAATGAAAGATTGTAATGGAACAAGGAATATAAGAATGCGATGAATAAAGATGATGCTAAAGTATAAGTGCAATGGATCACAAATAAAAAATTAGAAATGCAAATGAGGATGAAAATAGAAAATGAAATACACATATCAATGGATTATTCAATGTGGATATGGAAGAGATGAGAATTCAATGAAATAGGATGAGATACATCGCTAAATCAAAAGCATGCTGATGATATAGCAAATGGAATGAAGGCAACCTCTACTTCTTCATTATTATTTTCTTCTACCTGCAGAATTCTTTCTAACAAGCATTTGCACATTAGTTCACCATGCTTGTGCATTGATGAAAAGACAAAGCATTGATTACAATGGCTCTTGATGACTGTGGAAGGAAGCTAAGTGCCAAGGTTCCTTAAACAAGAGTAATCAAGGGTTGATGATTTGACATTTTTTTGAACATGTCAATGATTTGATCCATCTTCTTTGCTATCTCAACAGACACATAACTATTATATCCAATATACTGTGTTTGAGTATTAGAAGATTTTTAAACTACAACTCATAAAATGTTTTGCAAACAAGATTCTGTATATTTGTGTTATCATTGCAAAATTTTACTTTTGCAAGTCCAATTGATCTTTGAAAAAGATTTTGAAAATAACCCGCATTCATTTTAAAATGCAAGATAATTTTGAAGAATAGGACTCACCTGTCGGTACGAGGTTCAACCGTTCCTAGCACCATAACCAGGGGTAATCGAACCAAGGATCAATCATGTGCTTTGCTTTGCTCAACTTGTCTAAATCGATGTTCTATTTCTAAATGCACAAAGAATCAGGCTTGTGCTATGGCTTAGAAAGATTTTGACTTGAAAAACATGATATATGCTTGAAATACTTTGAAATATTAGAAAAGAGGATGCTTTGAAAATCGTGAACCATGTTGAGAGAATATTTTTGAAGAAAAGAAAATCGATTTTTGAAGAAAAGAAAATCGATTTTTGAAGAAATCTTGATGTATTATGAAAATCGATTTCTAAAAAAAATCTAGCAACTTTGAGAAAATCGATTTCTCTGAGATAAATTTGTGAAGTAAATTAGAAGAAGGGGCGTGTGGCCCTATGAAATATTTTCATGATGCAATCCAAACCTAAGTGAATGAAAGAATGCAATTTTCAAAAAAATATTTTATGAAGAATTTGAGGAAAATCTTTGAGAAAAAGAATTTTGGTGCCTTATAGAACTTGGGTGAAATAGATAGTTTATTTGGTTCTAAAAGTAAAAACTATTTGGAAAAACTTTAAAATATGCAATGGTTTCTGAAAAAGCCTAAGAGTGTAGGCCGTTCGTGACTTAGAAAAAGATGATAAATCTGAGTTTTGTTCATATTCTGACTATGACCATAAATACGAAACCCACCGAGTTTATCAACTCCTTAGGAGCTAGTGCACATGACATTCGTGCAGACCATGGTGGATTTGAATATGCATGAATCATCATCCATCATATATTAACATTATTGAAAATAAACTATATGCAATGCAATCTTATTTTAAGCAGGAAAAGTAAATTCTTATTCCAAATTTATAATTAATTTACATCACTAATTGAATTGAAATAAAAGAAAATAAAAAAATACAATCTTGAATATCCTTCAAAATTAGCAAACTTGTTAGTGAAGATATGTCAGCTTTTCTGGATTTATCTAATAATATCTGAAAATTACTGAATTTATTCAGATATAAGACTTTTTCCATGTTTTCTTAAGATAAACATAATAAAATATAATATAAAATTAAAGAAATAATAAAAATAAATAACTTTGAAATTTGAAATTTTAAGAAAAATGATAAAAATACCCCTGAAAGCAAGACTATGGCTTTGAAATCAGAGTTTTCAGAAAAGATTTTTGTAAAACTTTGGATTTAAGGATCAAATAGATTTAAATAAATACCAAATCGGGTGTGAAGCACCCTAGCATGATTATAAACATGATCAAACCCTAAAAATATAAAAATTTTTATAAAAAAATTAAAATATCATAAAAATAGTGATTTTTGTCAGTGTTTTACTCAAACTGGGACTCCACAGACACCTTGTTTTCATGATTTAATCAAATAATATATCAAATAAATTCAAAAATTAATAAAAACTGACATGGACACTTATAATAACTCTAAAATTAAACCTCAATAAAAATATATATATTTGACATTAGTATAATATGAAAATTGAATAAAACCCTAAAATATGCGATTTTGCCCACGAGCACGTACTTGTCACAGTGTTAGACCTTAATCAGGTATCAAACCGCCATATAAATTTAAAAAAATTTACATAGAGATACTAGACAAATAAACAAAATTTTTCCTTTTTACAGTTTGGAAAAATTATCTCCGGTTAGGGAGATATCACTCCGGCAATATACGCTTGATTCCGGCAAATATATAATGAGTTGAAATAAACACATCCGGTTTTGGGTACAGATAAATATTGCAAATCATATTAAAAAATTATAAAATGTTATAAAATGATAGTAGATACATAAATGAAAACACTCCTTTTTACGTATCATCAATCAGATTTCTGGTTAGGGAGATACAATCGACACAAGTCGACCTAGAGTTTAGACAATGCATAACGGCCTGACAACAATAGGTTCTGATTTCTGACAAATAAAAAATAAAAAAATGATATGTAAAAATCTCAACAATTTACATAAAATACTAGACATGATAAAGAATACACTTCAACTTACGGATCATCGATCAGATCTTCGATAAGGGAGATATTATTCTGACAAAACGCTTCCGATTCCATATAACATTTTCACGGTTTAAAAAGCATAGTTTGGTTTCTAATTTTTTTGACAGGGTTACACAACCCAACATAATCCGATTTTTTTTTATAAAAAATCAGTGACATGTTCACGGTTTAACCCTAAAAATTTAGATTTTTTTGATAGAAAATAAAACATGGAATAACACTGCTCCCGCGTGCTCGGAATAAAAAATGCGTATTATCATTAAAGCACATGAATAAACCTAATTTAATCATACTAAAACCATAAAAAATATAAATAAAGCAACAAATCAATTTTTTATGCTTAAACATATAAAATAAGTATTAACATGATAAAAAAAATAAAAAAAAACAATGGTTAGGATTTGATTTAGCCGCTAAAAGAGGGATTCGACCATTAAACGGTTGAATCTCGATCTTTTTTCGAGTGTTTAACATAATAAACATGATCTAAATGTTTTTAATGGATAAAAAATGTGTAAATCATCTTAGATGATCTGTGGATCATCTTATTCAATAATGGAGCATGGAGTTTGAACAAAAAAAATAAGATCATGCATAGAGGGGCGATAATGGTGAAGAATAATAAAAAAAAACACAAAAAGAAAGAGGGGAAGATGACTTACCTTGGGGATGCTGCTGGAGCTTGAGGGCTGAGAGAGGGTTGAGAAAGGATAATGAGAGATGCCCTGGTCAAAATCCCCATGGACCCCTTTTATAGATTTTCAAAATAACATTAATTAGGGTTAATTAGAGAGTTTTGATTTTTCATAACTCTCTTAATTAAAACTAATTAAGAAGGGGGCGATTTTCCTTGGATTTCTAACCCAACAAGGCTCTATTTATCTAACCCTAATTGACTCCTAATTGACCTTGAAAAACCTCAAATGTGGCACCGCCTCTGTGGGCCTACATTTGGTTTTTAAAACTTTAAATAAAAGCTAAAAACAATGTTTAAAAATATTTAAATGAAAATGAGGTTTTAAAATCGATTTTGACTTTTTCAAAACTTCTAATCTAACTAGAACACTAAATAAATTTGAACTAACCTAAACTCTTTCGAATGTAGAGCCACCTACTGCGGGCCCTATTTGTTTTTTTTCAGAAAATAATTTTAAAACTTTAAAATAAATGGGTTAAAATGATTTTTCTCAAAATTTCAGAAAGACACCTAGACTAACTAATATTTTTTTATATATTTGAAATATGAAAGATGTAAAATGAAATGAAATGAAATTGAAATTTAGGGTTTTGCACCCCTGCAGGGTGGGCCTCGCTTGAAGAAAGTTGAAAACTGATTTGAAAATCAAGTTTTCGAAATAAAGAATTTTAAGGAGGAAAGTTTTTGAAAGAAAGTTTAAAAATAAAATCGAGGTTATAAATCAACAAGAGTCCTAAATGGATTAAAACTCTTCCAGATGTGGTGCCAACTGTGTGGGCCCCACACCACGATTTTGAAAAAGTTGAAATAAAGACTGAAAAGGGTTTTGAAACAGAGTTGAAATCATTGGATGAGAATCAAAAGTTTTGATAATAGAGTCCTAGACTGACTGAAACTCTGAACTAGAGTTCTGAAATTTTGAAACTCTTTAAACTTGGGTTTTTTGAAAGAAAACAAAGAGGTTTTGAAAGATCTTTTCAGAAATTGGTGAAAATGAACAAAATACGAGACCAAGATCAGAGTCCTGATCAACTGGGACTCTAGGATAGAGTCTCAAAATTTTGAAACTCTTGGAACTGAATCTGTTTTCGAAAAACAAATAAAATAAAAGTAGAAAGAGAAAATCAGAGTAGAGTTCTGAACCGACCAGGGACTATGGGACATAGTCCTAAAATTTTGAAACTCTACAATTTTGGTTTTTTGAAAAATGAACAAAGAGATTTTGAAAGATATCCTTAGAGATTAATGAAGATAGACGAAAAATGAGATTAGGGTTAGAGTCCTGAAATTTTGAAACTCTGAAACAGAGTTCTAAATTTTTGAAATGCTAAGAATGGGGGCTGTTTTCATAAAACAAGTAAAATGAGGGTAAGAGATGACATCAGAGTAGAGTTTTGAACTGACTGAAACTCTGAGACATAGTTCTAAAATTTTGAAACTCTACAACGAAGTCCTGAAATTTTAAATTGGTTTTTGAGAGATAAAAAAAGAGATTTTTGAAAGATTTTCTAAAAAAATAAAGTCAGAATTATTGGCCTGAAATTTTGAAACTCTTAAAAAAAATCCTAAAATTTTGAAACTCTAAAACTTTGACTTCTTTTGAAATTTTTTTAAAGATTTTCTTGAAAACAGGTAAAAATAGAGATGACAGGTAGAGTCCTACTCTGACTGAAACTCCGGGATAGAGTCGTAGAATTTTAAAACTCTACAATTTTGACCTTTTTGAAAGTCAGATGAGAAGGTTTTTGAAATCAAGTGAAAAATAGGAATAAAAAATGAAATCGAGATAGAGTCCCGATTCGAGTGAAACTCTGAAAATCTGGGATTTTTGAAGGATATATAAAGGAATTTTAAAAGGTTTTCTCAAAATTTGATAAAATGAGCAGAAAAACGAAGTTAGGGTCACAGTCCTAGTTCAACTGAAACTCTTGAAATAAAGTCCTAAGTTGACTAAAACTCTACAAAATTCGATTTTTTTCGAAAAACAGGCGGAAAAGTTTTAAAAACAAGTGAAAATTTGAGTTAAAACAAAAATCAAAACAGAGTCCCGATCCGATCAGAACTCTAAGACATAGTCCTAATTTGACTAAAACTCTAAAAATTTTGATTTTTCTGAAAAAGACAAGAAGATTTTGAGAGATTTTTGCGAAAACAGGTGAAAACAAGATAAAAACTGAAATTAGAATTAGAGTCCTGATCCAACTGGGACTCTGAGACAAAGTCCTAATTCAACTAAAACTCTCAGAATTTTGAACAAACAAGGAGGTTTTAGAAGTTTTTTCACAAAAACAGATGAAAACAAGGTGAAAACTGAAATCAGAATTAGAATCCTGATCCAACTAGGACTCTAGAAATATTGTCCTAATTCGACTAAAACTCTTAAAATTTAGGGTTTTCTAGAAAACAAATGAGAAGGTTTTTAGAAATCAAGTAAAAATAAGATAAAAATTGAAGTCAGGTCCAGAGTCCTGATGCGACTAAGACTTTGAAAAAGAGTCCTAATTCGACTAGAACTGTGAGAATTTTTGGTTTTTGTGAACACCCCAAATTTTTAAAAATGTTGTAAATATTCTCCTTTTGCCCCTGACCCCATTTTCTGAGTAAATTGAGTCATTTTCAATCTAAATTCTAGTTTATTTTTTAGGTTTTACTGGAATCAGATCCATTTTCTATATCTGACTCGATTACGGATCCGAATTCAATCTGATCCTCGCTATCCAGTTTTCAAATCGAAGTTATAAAAATATCAAAAATATTTTTTAAATGGCTCAAACAGCTCATCCGGAACCCGTTTGGATCCACTGTCTTATATTTCTCGATTCGAGGTCCAAAACTCGAATATCTCTTCAAATTCTGGATCCAAACCCATTTTTTTAAAGATTTTGTAAAGAATAGCCTTGAATCCTCAGAAAAACTCCTCTTTTTGTAAATATTTCTCAAAAATAAAAAAATAGTTTTTAAATCCCTCATTTTTCCTAGATTTTAGAATTTTATTCCAGAAAATAACAACAAAATTCGAAAACATAAAGAAAATTTCAAAAAAAAAGAAAAGAAAGTAAGTTTTTAAAACCCATTTTTTTAGAAAACTTTTTCTAAAGAACCCGCTTTTTGAAAATTAGGGTTTTCGCCTTCCTCCTTAAGGAACCTCTCTCCCCTTCTCTCTCTCCCCCTCTCTCTCGCTCGACCGCTTCATCTACAACGACTTCAACAACAACAACCTAACCCTCATCCAGACGACCGAGATCGAGCCCAGCGGCATGCTTCGCTTCACTAGCGAGACCTCCCTCCATCTCCACCCCCGATTGTCTTCTCCTTTTCTCACCATTGGATCAACCTTCCCCAGCCTCAACCTTCAATCACCAACAAACTCCCTCTGGAAGCATCGATCGCCCCATTTGATCACCATCCTCTATCGCCAACAGTTTTGTCGCGCCCTCTCCAATTCATCTGCAACGAAATTCCCCGTTCCCGAGCTTTCCTCTTCCTCTTTAAAAGGGGCATGCAGGAGGAAGGCCAGAGATCAGATTTTCTCGACCCCCTCTACCGTGTTTGCGTTTTCCTCTTTTCTTTTTTTTTTACGATCGGTCGCCGACCCCCCTGATTCTACCAGGAATCATCTTTCCTCCTCTCTTACTGCTTCCCTTGTTCCTTTCTTCGCCCTCGCTGAAGCCATTACAAAGCAGAACCCCTAAAGAACGAAAGAAAGTCTGCACTTCCCTCCTCCGTCGGAGTTTCTGCAAAAAAAAACAAAAAACAAAAAACAAAAAACAACCAAACCAACTCCATAGTCGAACGAAGAGAAGGCCCTCTCCTCTCTCAGAATTCTTGCAAAGCTAAGGTAAGTCGCCGATCATCTTCCCTCTCTTTCATCGATTTTTTATTTTATTTTATTTTTATTTTCATGGGTTTTAATGCAGGTTTATAGTTTGAGGTTATATTTTCATTTTTTTTATATATCCACCTTTTGATTTCCAGCGTTTATTCTTGTGGATTTTCGATTTTGATTATCTTACCTTAAGCATCAATGATCAACGATGCCTCGCAATGGCATCGCCGATTCACCCGGTTCATGAGCTCCAGTTTAATTTCTGCATTTATTTATTTTCTTTTTCTTTTCCCTTTGTTTCTCTGATTTTTTTTTTATCTTTCTTGTTTCTGATCCCATCAATGCACCACGGATGGTGTGAGATTGCCTATAACAATCTCAATCCATCCGTGTCGCTACATCAATGGAACTCTCAAGTTCCAACATCTTCTTTGTTTTGTTGCAATTTTCCTTGGCTTCTTTATTTCTTATTTTCAGGGCGATTGACTTTTTGGATTTTGATCATTTGTTCACATTTTCGATTATTCCCTGCAATCTCATCATGTATGCATCTTTTTTTTTTCTTTCTATTTTTTAGAACATTCTGCAAAGCTTCCTTCCTGGTAGCTATGGTTTTACATTTTCATCATATCTCATTTTCTTTACCTCAATTATTTCATTGGCTCCTTATTTATGATCGCTTGGATAATGTAAGATCACTATGATCAATACCATCTGTGTTGAGTTCATACAATTCAACGCTCATTTGTTTTTCTTGTTTTTTTTTTCTTCCTTTTTTTTATCGCAATATCATCTTTAGTCTTGCAATTGCGATTTCATCTGCCTGCCTTTGCATTCATTTTCATGATATGTGTGTGTTACTTCATAGCATCATCACTATGATTGTATCTTTTAGCACCCACCAATCCGTTTTATTGGTCGATTTTTCAATCCTGTTTGTTATATTTCTTCCAGCATCCGGCTTCAGTCGTGTGATTATTTCCATCTCATTTTTTTTATCTCATTTAGTTTGAGTCGATTGGTACAACAAGAGTCATTTATTTCGATGGATGACCTCCTGCAATGGGCCTGTTATCAGTTCGCAGTTTCATACAACATTAGATTTCTTATTTTTGGCATTATATCAATTTCCCGCTTCATAGAAATGCCCCTGTTATCCTCATGCATCAAATTATAGCAGCTTCATCCACCATTTCACATCATGTCTTCGTTATGCCAGGGTCTGCCTGTATAATACTTAGAGGATCTTCATCATGCTTTCCTGAAATGTTCGTTGAGCTTTATCTATTCATGTATATCACCTGTTGTCTTTTGCATTTACCCATCCTATGTTTTGAAGCAAATGCGTAGATCGTATTTAGCAAGTAATGCTTTCAGACGTCATCAAATGTCAGGTAAATATCATCAGCATCTACATATCCCATATGTTTTAGTAAATTGTGTTCAAACCATCTTGTTTTTTACCCAGAATGCAAAGATTCATATGTTTTCTTCTACCTTTATAATCATAAATGCTGACTCCATCTATCTAATGCTGGGCTTCATGATATCTTCCTTGTTTTAGGTAGCTTTTTGAATATCATGCCTTTTGTTTTAGGTAGTTTTTAGCATCGTCCCCTACCCTGCGCATGTTCATTCTCTGTCACTGCCCCATATACCCTCCTACACACACATCCATCCTATACCTGCTGTCAATTTAAAATAGAGGCCATGAAATTTTGTTGACTCTTTGTTAAAATATACATGATTTGTACGTGTGACAGTGGGTAACAAACACTTCTTCTATTTTTTTTATTTTGGAAGGATTGGATGCAACCATACTGACCATGATGGGTTTTTGTTTTGGATTCAGAATAGCGTTGTAATCTGGTATTCACAGGGTGGAGGTGGCATTAATAGGTATGCCGGTAAAACTAAAATTGCTTTCATTCTGGAATGAGATTTTTTTTTCCTTTGATTTTGCAGGATTGCTTACTCACTCACATGCTACTAAAAACCATTCATTTTATATATATTTAGCATGGTTTATTGGAAAGTAATTTTATTCTATATATGTTTCATTGGGTTGCTCATATCTTGCTCTTGCCTTGTGATCGTAACCTTAGTGTTTCTTAAAACTGAAAGCTCATCAGTTCATTTTCTGCAAAATCTTGACTATGAGTAATCAGTTTCTCTACCTGAGGTTTTTGAGGCATTCATCTTATTTGGGTATATTTTCTGGAAATATGAGATCAGTGGCGGCATTCAGAAGGTGTTAAGGTAGAGAAACGAGTTCAGTTAATGGGTTCTGACCTATTTAACCCATCCAAATTGTTCCCCCTGAATGGTGGTCCCATATTTGGTGTGGATGGAAAGTCGTCAAGTGATATAAGGTTGGTGGCAAGCCAGTACAAGATTCAACTCGTAAGTAGAAGTTTATGTTGCTGGGCCTGATCCCTTCTCTAAGAACTTTTAAGTGATGTAGGATTGGTGACAAACCTATGAGATGATGAATTTGTGGCTAGAAATCGTGTGGCTGGGTTTGAGCAAGCATTGGAGGGAGTCTTTGTACAGGTCATTTGCTTTCAGCAATCTTGGAGTCTTGTGGCGGATGTTACTAGGACTGTAGGGGTGAAAGTTTGAGTTAGCTCAAACATGTCAGCTACTCAATTTTACCATTTATGCAATGAGGGTCATAGTCCTGTGTTTATTAATCCATTTTTCACATTCCACCTGTGCACCTTAGCCTCATAACCAACTTCCCCATGAACTCTAATGTCATGAACCATTGGCGGGCATTAATATTTCCAATTGTTCGAGTGGCTCTTCAAGAGGAAGAGTAGGTAATACTGGCAGTATCCCTGATTTTCCTTTTGATGAAGGATTGGCACCTCAAGCAACAGGAAAAGAGGCTTACTGTTGTCCAGACCCTTTTAGAAGACCTCCATTTGAGCCATCCTCAACCCAGAATATCCAGCAGACTCATTGAATTTCTGGGGAATATATACAAATGTGTGGTGTATTTCTTTGCTACATCTTGAAAGCTATGTCATTCGTGAAAGAAGTTTGGTATACTGGGGCATTTGCTGAGTCACATTGACTATTGAATAAGTAAGATATAAGTTGAGTCACTACATGACTTTTACTAGTTCAGCATGGATACTGGTAATAGGCCCGAAGTCCTTTTCATTAGGTCAGCATAAATGCTGGTTGATTCGTTGTTCTGCACATCCTTCACAGCTGTGTACACATTGCACCTATCATCATATGTATATCCATCTATATTCACCACTGCATCTATCACATTAGTATAAAATACCATCTAATTTCCTGCATCTTCATAATGTTACACCATGGCACAATATCATATATGGGCATATCGTCACACCCTTCTACAACTACAACACCCTCATATATCTGTTTTCACCACACACTCACACTCCATAGCATGCCACATTCACCTGTTGATGATATCTTCACAGCCAGCTATGATTGGGTACTGTTACATCTGAGTTTTGCAGCAGAATTTTAATGGGTGTTACATTTCTTTTCTTACCTGAATTTCTTTTTACACATGAGCTTCACTGTGTTACATCTGAGTTGGAATTAGGATTTAACTGCTATAAATGGATGTGAAGTAGTCTGTATGCATGTGTGAACCATATGATTGAGTGAGTTAGTTCTGAATATTGAAAGATAGTGCAAATAGTCTTTAAGAGTCAGTGTGTGCGCTAGTAATCAGTGGGCGTGAATACATTGAATCAATATTAGCAGTATGTTAGATAGTAAGTCTGCGTTATAGTGTGCATGTTAGCAGTTGCTAGCATGTTTTGTGTCAATACAGAGTGCTGGCATCATCTGTGTCAAGGCGGTGTCTGCAGTTAGGCAAATAGTGGGTGTGTAGTTAAGGTAATCAGTGGAAGTCACAACTAGTAGTGAATAGGTGTTAGCATTAGCAGTCGATAAGTTGGTATTGCTGAAAGTTGAATCAAGGGTGTTAGCATTGTATTTGTTAGCAGTGTACACACGTTAAGCAATTAGTATATATTAGCATATTGTGTTAGTGTGATAACAGTTAGGGCATGGTTAGCAGTAACTAAGCATGTTAGGCAGTGTGTTACAGGTACTATTCTACATTTAAGTTTTTTTTTTATCTGGGTTTTATATCTGAGTCTCATAACTAAGTTTAATTGTTTCTTACATATGGGTTTTATCATGTCCTTGCTTATCGTTGTGTAGTGATTCTAGGCTGCCTTCACACGGCAATGGCTGAAGCTTCATATAGATATTATACTCCATTTGGAGGATACATTAAACATGGATCCTAATTAGTTTGAAGATGTCACTCATAGGTGTTAGTACGTGTCTCCCACTATCTCAGGATATCATACACCATTCCAATGAACGTACTAATAGTGCATTGCATTTCTTTTAGCCTAGGAATGAGGAACTCATCATATTCTGTGTGATATTTCATCGTTTTTTACTTGTCAGAACCTCTTGGTACTAACTCTGTTTTGCAGGGAATGTATGAAAAATCACTATTTTCTTTCATAAGGACAGACACTCTTGTAATCTTAAATTCAATCCAAGTTTGTAATAGCTAGAGTGTAATGAGAAATTTTTATTTTCAGCACTAGATTAGAATGTATGAGCATATACATTTGCTAGAAATGCTTGTTTTCATATAATTTTCCTCTTTTATTGAAAAAATTTCACAAATGGAAACACAAATAGCACACACACCATTTTATAAAAGGTGATTAAATCCTAAGTTGACGATTTGCATTAATGGCCATAGTCAGGATGTAAACAAAACTTAGGATTTTCATCTTTTATGGAATAACATTGGAGTCACACTGGATCCTTTTAAAAAATCATCATATTTCCAAATATTTTCTCCCTTTATCAGGGTTTAACTTAAAATTATCTCAAAATGTATATCAATGGCCATAGTCAGGATATATTGAGGGTTAATTTCATTTTAAACTCTATAACGACACAAAAATGTGTTTCATTCTTCACTTGAATCTAAATATGATTATTATATAATACATTCAATGACCATAGTCAGGAATGTATTATATCTTCAATCTTATTTTAAATTCACTTAAAGAATGAAATATGCCTTTCAAATCCAATTTAAAATTCTTTAATTCATTTCATCATCTAGGATAGAATTACATCATATTTTCAAAATCCTTTCACAAAATCCAAGTGATTTTGAGTATCTTTTTCATTTCTCAAATCAAATTCTTCCTTCTATCTTATTTCAAAGATTCAAATTTCAATTTCAGAGTCTAATTTGACTTTGAGATCTTAAATTCATTCCTGTATTATAAATTCAATTTCCAACCCAAAACAAATTTCAAAGTCCAATTCAACTTTGAAAATTCAAATTCATTTTCATTTCCAGGATTCAAATTCGAATTCAATTTAATATCTCAGATCAAAATTCAAAGTTTAATTTAACTTTGAAATTCCTGATTCATCTTCTGATTTCAAAACTCATACTTCAAATCAAGTTCATTCTTTATTTTCCAAAGTTCTATCTAAAGATTGAATCTTGATTCTCAATTCAAAATCAAGGTTTTGAGATTGATTCTAAAATTCGATTTTCTCTTTTGAATTCAAATCTGGATTTCCAAAATCCATATCCATCAGTCCCATTTGGATTTTTCAAAAACCAAATTCCATTTTGGAATCCAGATTTCGGATTCAACTTCAATTTTTGGATTCCAGACTTCGGATCCAAATTGCATTTTGGATTCCAGACTTCGGATCCAATTCCATTTAGGATTCCAAATTTCGGATTCAACTCTATTTTTTTGGATTTCAGACTTCTGATCCAAATTCCATTTAGGATTCCAGATTCCAGATTCAGTTTCATCTAGGATTCCAGATTTCAGATCAAATTCTATTCCAGATTTACAATCCAGTTCCAATTCTAATTCTCATTTCCAAGGCCAATTTCAAATATATTTCTCAAATCTGAATTCAAATTCAAATCCTGTTTTAGGTCTTGAATTCAAAATCTCCTTCTCAAAATCAATTCTTGAAAATCGATCCAAATTCAAAGTCCATTAGGACTTTGAAAATTCATTTTCTATCTCAGAATTCCAATTCCAAATTCCCTATCTCTTCAAATCAAAGTCCATCTTTCCAAAATTTGATCATTCCAAAACTTTGAATTTAAGTCTCTTCTTCCAGATCTATTTCAAATTTTGAGTTAGACTCAAAATCTAACTTTCTCAAACCAATTTGAAATCTTTTGAGTCCTTTCTTCACTCTTTTATCGTATTTGTTTCAGAATCACTTGGAAAAATCCCAAAATTCTAAACCGTTTTCTCAAAAGCATGCATTTTTGCATTTTGCATAGCACAAGCATGATTCTTTGTGCATTTAGACTTAGAATAAATTCTTAGATGATATTTAGGCAAAGCAAAAGGCATAAATTCGATCCTTAGTTCGATTACCTCTGGTAAAAGCGCCAGGAATGGTCGAACCTCGTATCGACGAGTGAATCCTGTCTCTCCATTTTTCCACAAATTTTCAAAATAGAGGCAAGTGATTTTAAAACATTTTCAAAATTTTGGTCAGATGAGACCTTGCAAAAGAGTTCCTCTCTCTTCTTTCTTTTCTCGTTCTCTATTTCTTTTCTGTCTTCTATTCCCCTTTAAAAGGGAATAGAGGCTAGAAAGGCAAAGAGAAGGAAAAGAGGAACGAGAGAAAATTTTTTGCATGATCACAGGAGTTGGCGACCGTGATGGGACTCGTCTTCGTCCGGTTGAATCTATGATTTTGCTTTGCTTTGATATTATCTAAGTCTTTATTCTTCAGATGTCAGCTTCATTTCCATGCAAACCTTAGGAGCCTAGACTCTGTCCCAGCTGACATAATGCATATAGGATTTAAGTATGGTTTGGTAGGACCATATTGAGGAGATTATTCCATGCTCACTTAGACTTAGGTCTGAAATACGACTCTCCTTAATTCTAGGGATTGAATGCAAACAATGTATGTAAGTGTGTGCTTCTATTCATTTAAAAATTCTATCTCTTTAGGACTTGCATTAGAACTATCTGATTTATTGCATGTTGAACATATTTTCAAAAAAACATCCCTACCTATATTGTCCCGGTCTTCATGTTGCTGGGCTGTCTCACTGAACCATAGTTCGGGAGAGAGCCTCACAACTGAGCCACTTATTTGGGTTAACACCCCCTACCACGTATCTAAGGGCCATAGTCCGAGGTATATCGGTAGGTGCTCAAGGATGTTGGGAAGCCATTACCTTAGAACCAGAGAAATATTTGATATGCCACATACTTCGAGCTTTGACGTACCTTGATTGGAATCAGATGATCTGAACCATAGAGTTAGGATTAACGTCCTATAAACCATTTCAAATATTGCATTTAGAGTTAGCCTTTAGGGAGTGCTGTGTGCGCATCCTTGTTTGTGCAGTTGTGGTTATGCGATGTTTCTCGTATTCTCTTATATATATCAAACCTTTTCAAAATCTTGCGTATATTATTCAAAATTTCCTCTTATTTTCAGAAACCTAGGTGTATATTTTTTCTCTACCTACGTTCTTTTCTCTTTTATGTCATTTTTTCTTTAAAAACCCTGGAAATCCCTTTTCTAAATTTCCTTGATTTTTCAAAATTTTCAAGATTTGTGTCTATTCTCTTTTCTTCAAAAGTCTATCCGTAAGTCCTGCATTCTATCTAATTCTCCTCATTTCCCTTTGCCCCAGTATCATTTCGATGGCGTCCAATTTTCTCGATGTCATTTTTCCCGGAGATCATGTCTTCTATCAGATAAAGGATGGATCCCAGGAGCATCGGGTTATCCAAACTCATTCCTTCTTCCCTCGATGGTATTATTCTTGGTTCGCCACCTTCTAGCGTATGTTCCCAGACCACTTGGACGATTGTGGATTGAAGATGACATCAGCAGTGGGCAAGCAAACCATCAACAAAAGTCTGATTCAGGCTATGGCAGAGCGGTGGAATCCACGTACCTGCACCTTTTGGTTTCCATAGGGAGAGATGACTCTGCTGATGGATGAATTCAGTGACATCATGAGATTGCCAGAACCAGCTGGTCAGCCAGTTGATCCGGTCGAGCAGCAGTTCCTGATCAACGTCAAGGGGGTAGATGTTCGAGAAGCATTAGCCAGAGCAACAGAGAGCAGATCTTGGCCTGTCACTGAGATCAATAGAAGTCAGTTCATTAATCTATTTGGGCTTTATCGCACGTACGAAGCATACGAGGAAGTTGACACCTTGTCCCGAGCAGCGAAAGACAGAATCCAACATGCCATGGTCCTATGCACAGTAGGATTAACATTCTTTGAAGACGGTCAGAATTTCATCGATGTCAGAGTCGCCCAGCTCTTTCAAAGATGGGGAAGCAAGTAGATCCGTTAACTTTCAGTTTTCCTGATGACTTTAGCCTTTCTCTACCGAGGCTTAGCTCGTTTCGCCCTTAGAGAGATCATCTTGGTGGAAGGATGCACTTACGCTCTGCAGTTTTGGTTCCTATGACATGTGCCATCAAAGGCCAGCTTTTTCAGGTTCAACAGCAAGAAGCCGAAGTCTGCCATTCAGTGTTGAGCCCTGATCGAGAGTCTACATCAGGAGGAGATCGTTTGGGATTACTTCGACAGGCAAGAATCAGTTTCTCGCTACACTTACGCTCGTAGCAAACGCTACAGATTGCTTGGTCCCTTCTTTTGCATCGACTATCAGCCAGAGAGGTGTCTTAGACAATTCTCGCAGCGGCAGGTTCGTGTCAACACTCACTTTCGGGCGGGCCACATGCCAGAATTCGATATGCAGTCGGATAAGTGGTCTGGGGCAAACCATGTAACCAAATACACTTGGGATTCTTTCATTTCTCTGTATGTATTTCCTGGACCCCATGTATCTACTGAATATCAAGAGTAGTGACAAATTGTCTGTCCACCCTCTCTTTGTCTTTGAATCCATTATCAATAAAATTTACTTTTATTCTGCTGAAAAGCATTTTTTTTTGGGCCAAATTTTTATTTTGAGCATAGATAGCCGCAATGTTTGTGGCGACCTTATCTCTGACAGTGGGGATATTCCTTTTAATATCTTCCTCATTCATCATCAAATATCTTTTATCATGGTTGACGACCTCGCCTAGGTAACAAGGCACATTTTTTAGTTGTCATGAAAATGATGATGCAATTGTCACAAATCTTGTGACGACGCAATCCGTGGTAATGGGATAATCCTTTTAATTGTCTACCATATTCTCTATTCTTTTCTCAAAATGTTGTTCTAAAACAAGTTTCTTTCTCGCTCTAACCATTCTCTTATTCTACAAAAAGCATTGGCATTGTCAGAATGGTTCAGACAAGAATTGAAAAGAAAACAGTTCCTCAGGACAGTGACAGTGAGACAGAAGGAATTGATTCTCCCAAGTGAGTCAGAGGACAGAGTCAATGCAAGGGAGATGATATCGATCCTACCATGTATGGTCTGTTTCAGAAGATGATGGCAAGGATGATGTCAGAACAAGCAGAGGCCAGTCTGAAGAAGGCCGTTCTTAAAAGCAAATTGAAGAAAAAGGCTATAAAGAAGCCAATCAAAATCGTTAAAAAGAAGGTTCAGCCAGACACTACTTCTGAGGATACAAAATCAACAGAGGAAGAGTAAGAAGAAGAAGAGTTTGTCTTTAGTCAGAATCCTCTGCGGCAGTTTGTAAAGATCGCTGAAGAACCCGAATCTGTGAATAAGCCCAAAATTGGGATCTCAGTTGAAGATCCGATGTATGAGCAATTGAGGGAAATGACTCGAGCAATCAAAGATATCCAGACCAAGAGCAAAGGCAAGCAAACTTATTCGGGTGAAGATTTCTATAACGGCTTAGATGGGGATGATAACCTGGAGAATCTCCCTCGCAAGTTCCTCAAGTTTGATGAAACGGGCAATCCTAAAGCTCATTTAGCTACGTTCTATGCAGAATGCGGCCATTTCAGAAAAGATAACCGAGCCTTATTCATCTGTTTCTCTCGCAGTCTGGAAGGAGTAGCAGCCAGATGGTATGCGGACCACATTAATTCTATTGAACTACGAGAGTTCGATAAAGTCGTGAACCTGTTTATTGAGCGCTTCATGTTCAATGTTGAAGCCTCACCGACTCTCAACCATCTGTATAATCTGAAATAGAATGAGAATGAGAGAGCAGGAGAGTTCATCCACATATGGAGAAGCACCTGTAACAGAATGAAGGTTTCCATTCCAGAGGAACATGCACTGCAAATCATCCTCAATAACGTCTCCCAACCTCTACGGAATCTCATATCCACGTCTCCTGCCAAATCATTCATCAAATTGATCGAGAGAGCCGAATGACTCGAAACAGGATTAAACAATGACCTCTATGAAGGTTACCCGTTCGTTCGAGGTAACCCTGAGTAGAAAAAGAAGATACATGTTGCTTATTCCACAGATTTTTTGGGCAATAACAACAATTCTGGCAACAAGAAGAACCACAACAAGAATTCCGGAAGCTCTAAAAGAACGAACTCTTCAGCCCAGAAGGGAAAGTTCATCAAGTCGCTGCCTGTTCTGCCAGTGCCACAACCTGAAATAAAACAACAACTAAAGCCAAAGCACGATGACTGGAGTTGTGACAGAGAATTCACAGCTCTGGAAAAATCCCGAGAAGATATCATGGAATATATGTTGTCAAAAGGAATGGTCAAACTCCCTAAGGTGGCCAACCCTCCAGCTGTTATGAGAAAATGGATAGAGAAATTTTGCAAGTTCCATCGAACTGTGGGACACGACACAAAGCATTGTTTTGTCCTCAAGAATATCATGCAGGACTGTATCGACAAAAATCTGTTGATCGAGGATGAGGACGAAGAGCAGCCCGAGATTTTGTCCAAGCCTTTCCCCAAACATTTAGCTTCAGTAATTTCAGAGCAGACAGTTTTTCTTCAAGGAAGCATCCAGCCGTGTTCCAGCCAGGACAGCCAGGACCAACATCAGGTCCTCGTGTTGCGTCAGACACAGTCTTCCACCAAGAGGGTGGATATCACTTCATTTTTTAACAACCGGAAGTCAGTTAATGAGCCAGCAAAGGTGACAACCGAAGTCGCCAAGCAGATTCCCAGGATTCCGAAGCGCTTTATCAAGTCAGCTTTAAAGAAGGGTGGAACTTCGGGATCGGTTAAGAAGCCTATCATGGCATTATCAAACATCTCCATTTTGGATTTAACTCTTACTTCCCCGGAACATCAGCAAGTTCTAAATTTCTTGTTGAGAAAGATCAAGGTCAAGTCAAGCACGACTTTGCAGGATATGGCGCAGATCGTTAACCAAGCAATGACCAATGCACCAATCACCTTCTTAGATGAGGATTTGCCAAAACCTCATACATTTCATAACAATGCTTTGTACATAGTAGTGCGAACCAGGGGCATGACAGTCCCTCATGTACTCGTTGATGGAGGCAGCAACCTCAATATCTGTCAAGAGATGACAGCCAAGGCCTTGGGCCTGAAAGAAGAAGAATATACCCCGGACCCGATAACGATCTACGATTTTGACAACCATGGACAGCCAACCAAGGGGAAGGTCTTCCTTGAAATCTTCATCAATTATTCGGTGCACACTGTATTGTTTCATGTGGTGAATGTGCCACCCATGTATAACCTTCTGTTGGGACGTACTTGGATTCATAATGCCAACGCTGTTCCTTCTACCCTTCACCAATGCATCAAGTGGTCGAAGGAAGGCATGATTACCACAGTCTTGGGAGAAGATCCAGAGGAGAGACTCCCGCAGTCAATGATTCCCCGTCCTACTTTCACTGCCGACATCCCGAGCATCCGGGAAGTCGATGAAATCAATCTTAGTGAAAGCCTGGATATGCTCAAACTAAAAAAAGTACAACCATTAGAGAACGTCACAACAGTGATCCAGTGGCAGGGACCTCATTTCTTCAAGCCAGGTGGGCGCCTCGATTGTGCTTCTTTCAAAAATCACCCTCTATTTTCGTAATTCTCAAAGGCCAAGAAAGGGTTCGATCTTCTAATGAAGCATGACTACCAGCCCTTCAAAGGTCTTGGTAAGAATGAGGATGGCATCCTAGAACCGATCATTCCCACCCAACATGTTACTGGCGCAGGATTGGGTTTCACTGGTCAGTCATCCGGTAGAAGAACCACCTTCATCAAAAGGGCAGAATGAAGACAATGCCTTTGTTTTCTGTTTTCTTATTTTCCCATCTTCTTGTAGGGACAACTCAGTCCCAGTTTTTCCTTTCTCTTATCAAATCACCTGTAATTACCAAGTTGGTCAATCAATGAAATTTTGATCTCTTCTCTTCACATCTTGGCGTATATCATTATCTCTTTATATTTTGTCTACGTCATCATTCTCTATTTCTATACAAAAGGCTATATTTGAATCTCTTACCTTTTTCTCAAAAACCTTTCTTGCACTTTTCAGGATCGCCAAAATCATGGCTCCTAAATTTCTCAAAAGGCTCGTTATCAATCCCAATTCTTTTCAAAATAACTCCAAACCAGCCAGAATCTACAAAGCAAATGCAGGGGCAGGAGTCGGCAAGATGGCAAAACAGATTGAAGAGCTAGCAAAGTTTGATTCAACGATTCAAGAGTTGCCAGAATTCGCCAATATTCAGAAGCAGGATGAACCGTCACCGTTGGTTTAGGATCCGATAGAGGATGTCAATATTGATTCAGAAGATGATCCAAAAATTCTCAAGATTGGCTCCAGCTTAAGTTCAGGTGAGAAGGAAAGGCTCATCCATTTTCTCAAACAACATCAAAAAGTCTTTGCTTGGACTTATGAGGATATGCCAGACTTAGATCCCAAGCTGGTCGAGCATCGTCTTGTGCTGAAGACGGACTGCAAACCAATCAAACAGAAACTCAGGAAAATGGATCCTCGAGTAGCATCACAAGTTAAAGAATGACTTGAGGAGTTGTTAAAAGCAGGATTCATCCAGACTATTGATTATCCAGACTGGTTGGCGAACATCGTAGTAGTTCCCAAAAAGAATGGCAAAGTCCGAATCTGCATCAAGTTCAGGGATCTGAACAAGGCCACCCCAAAAGATGATTATCCACTCCCCAACATCAATCTTTTGATCGACAACACAGTGGGCCATGCCATGTTTTCCTTTATGGATGGATACTCAGGCTACAACCAAATCAAATTGGCCGCTCGTGACCAATCAAAAACTTCTTTTACCATGCCTTGGGGCACATTTTGCTACACAATCATGCCATTTGGACTCAAGAATGCTGAGGCAACCTATCAGAGAGCAATGACAACTATTTTTCATGACCAAATGCACAAGAACATGGATGCCTATGTGGATGACATCCTGGTCAAGTCCAAAGAAGGAGAGGATCATCTCGATGCTCTCGACCAAGTCTTTGAAAGACTCATCCTTTACAAACTGAGACTCAATCTGCAGAAGTGCGTCTTCGGAGTGGAGTCAGGCAAACTGCTTGGCTTTATGATCAGCAAGAAAGGCATAGAGGTGGATCCAGCTAAGGCAAAAGCAATCATTAATATGCCGCCTCCTACCAATCTTAGAGAGCTGAGGAGCCTTCAAGGGCGCATTCAGTCGATTCGCTGCTTCATCTCTAATTTGGCCATGAGGTGCGATCCCTTCAATCACTTGTTGAGAAAAGAAGTGAAATTTGAGTGGGGACCAAAATGTCAGCTCTCGTTTGAGCGCATCAAGCAGTATCTTCTCAATCCGCCGATTCTGAAGCCACCAGAACTTGGAAAACCACTGCTCTTGTACATTTCCGTCAACCAGAATGTTTGTGGCAGATTTCTTTCATAGTATGAGGAAGGCAGCCGGATAGAGCATGCCATCTACTAAATAAGCAAGACTTTCATCGATTATGAGAAAAGATATTCTCAGATGGAAAAGACATGTCTAACTTTAGTGTTGATGTGTCAGAAGCTGAGGCATTATCTGCTGACCTCAGAAATCCAAATTTTGTCAAGGCTTAATCCTCTCAAGTATATCCTTGAGCAACATTTCTTTACTGAATGGACCGCAAAATGGCAAGTCCTCCTGATGCAATACGACTTAGAATATGTGTCTCAGAAGTCAGTCAAAGGCCAGTCTATCGCAGATCAGTTGGCAGATTTTCCGCTGACAGAAAAGATCAAGGCGGAAGATGATTTTCTCGACAATCGCATATGCAATATTTAGGAATCTCAAGTTTGGACCCTATTCTTTGATGGATCCAGGAATATGTCCGGTATAGAGATTGTGATCTTGTTAATTACTCCCGAAAAGGATATGATCCCTTATTCTCTCAAGCTCAGCTTTCAATGTACTCATAATATGGCTGAGTATGAAGCTCTGATACAAGGCCTCAAGATTTTGTAAGACTTCAACGTCAAAAGAGTACATGCCTTTGGTGATTCTTTGCTTGTTGTCAGTCAAGCTAATGCAGAATGATAAGTAAAGGATTCAAAATTGATTCCTTATCAGAAGATTGCCTTATCTCTCATAGGCAACTTTGAAGAATTTCAGCTTAATCATATCAAGAGGGAATACAATCATATAGCCGATGGCCTAGCCTGCCTGGGTTCCATTTTATCTTTCAAAGACAGTGAATCTTGTCGTTCCTTTGAGATTGACAGACTTGATCAACCTGCCTTTATTTCAGCTGAACAAGTAAACTAAGTCACTCAGAAAGAGAAGCCTTGGTACCAAGACATCAAAAACTTTATTAAAACCAGTGAATTTCCACCGGAGATGTCAAGAAAGGAGCAATGTGCGATCCAGCGCATGTCAACCCGCTATTTGATCATTGCCAATACTCTCTACCATCGTGGGTTCAGTTCTGAGTACACCAGATGCTTAGATAAAGATAAAGCCATGGAAGTTGTCCAAGAGGCACACGATGGAATTTGTTGTGGTCATGTTGGCTACCAAAAACTCGTCAAGCAGATCATTCGGGCAGGGTATTATTGAAAAACCATGCAGCATGATTGCCATCGATTCATAAGAAAGTGCGTCAAATGCCAAATGCACACACCTTCTATTTATGCACCAACCACATACTTGCAGTCCGTGGTTTCTCCTTGGCCTTTTTCGATGTGGGCCTTCGACGTGGTGGGTCCAATCACTCCTTCGACTTCTAATGGCCATAGATATTTCCTCGCAGCTATAGAATACTTCACCAAATAGGTCAAAGTCGTGACACTGCGAACAATAGAAGGCCGACATGTGGTTTCTTTCATTCATAAGAACCTTCTTTGTCGTTTCAGCGTACCACACGATATTGTGTCAGATAATGATAGTCATTTCAAGAATGAGAGGATGAAGACCTTCTGTTCAGAGTTTAGGATTCATTATCATTTTCAGCTCCATATTATCCTCAAGGGAATGGCCAGACAGAAGCCACCAACAAGATTTTGATCCGCATTCTGAAGAGAACTGTGGAAATGGGCCGTGATTGGCATGAGAAGATGCACAATGCACTTTGGGTATACCGAACCACCATTCGGACCCTCACCAATGCTACACCTTCAGAGCTCATCTATGAGACTGAGGTAGTATTACCTCTCCACATTCAGAAGCCTGCATTCAAGTATGCGTCACTCATAGAACTCCCGCTTGATCAGTATCAATAGCAGAGGTTGGTACAACTTGATCTATTGGACGAGAAGAAACTCAAGGCAGCAGAGCATGCTCAAGCTTATCGTCAGAGGATAGCTAGGCATTATGCCAAGTCAGTTATTGAGAAGAAATTCCGAGTTAATGATCTGGTGCTCAGATCAACCGCTCATCTCAAGCATCGACCACGGAGCAAATGGTCACCCAATTGGTAAGGCCCTTATGTAGTCAAGGAAGCACTGCCTCACAATTCATATCGTCTGATTAACGCAGATGGGGTGGAGCTGCCAGATCCTATCAATGCTCTGCATCTGAAGAAGTTCTATGCTTAAAATGTTTATTCTAGCCTTTTGTACTCTTAAAAGAGTCTTTTTCAATAAAGCAATGATCTTCTATCAATTCTTACATTCTTCTTCATGATACTGGGGCATTTTTATTTTTGATTTTTATATACATCTATCTTCTCTTCAATACAAGCAGGCATAATCAAACAAACTCATTGCTTCAATTTTGTCAAATTTTCATTAAATCTTTGATCAACCTTTATTTTATCAATTTTATTCAATTTTATCAAATTTTATCAATTTTTCATCAATTTTATTAAATTTTATCAAATCCTTACTCTCTAACCCTTTCAGGTTAAGGGATAAACCTGATGCATCTTTTCAATAAGGTACTCCTTTGTTCTTCTCCCCTTTCAGGTTAAGGGATAAACTTGAACCTCGTCTTACGAGGTCCTTTTTCTTTCAGTATAAGGAATAGTCCTGAAGTCTTTTATCATCAATTTTTTTCTCAAATTTCTATTAATCCTTTTCAATTCTTATTGCCAATTTCATCAATTTTATTGATTCTTTTCTTCTTTATTAATTCCTTTTATCCTTATCAATCTCTATCAATTTTGTCAATTTTGTGGAATTTCTATTCAAGAAAAGGGATAATCCTGGAAATCATCATAAATTCAAACCTTAGGCCATCTTGTGTCAAAGATCTTAAATAAATCCCTCATCTTCTTCATAATCATCAGAATCTATTCATATCTTTTGTCAATCCCTCTAGGAATCTGACTCCCGGGTTGGAATCACTTCCTTCCTATTTGAGTTTCTACTCAGGTTTTTGTTTTTATTTTATTTTCTTTATTTTAAGATCCGGGTTTCGACTCGGGTCTCATTTTTTTATTTCATTTTCGGAGTTTCGAGTTCCGACTCGGGCTTCCTTTTTTATCCGATGCTCGCATTGGACCAATTGTTACCTCGAAAATTCGAGTTTTCAAACTCGATTTTCTCTTTTCTCTTTTATTTTGAAGATCCGAGTTTCGACTCGGATTTTCTCTTTTTTTTTATATATTTTATTTCCGGAGTTTCGAGTTTCGACTCGGGCTTCCTTTTGGATCCGATGCTCACATTGGACCAATTGTTACCTCAAAAATTTGAGTTTTTAAACTCGGGTTTTTCATTTTTATTTTCAAAGATCCGAGTTCCGACTCAAGTTTTTCCTTTTATATTTTCGTTTTGAAGTTTTGAGTTCCGACTCGGACTTCCTATTGGATTCAACGCTCATGTTGGAACCAATCGTTCCTTTGAAGATTCGAGTTTTCAAACTCGAGTTTTCCATTTTTATCTTTATTTTTCAAAGATCTGGGTTTCGACTCGGGTTTTTTCTTTTTATCTTTCATTTGAAGTTTTGAGTTCCGACTCAGACCTCCTATTGAATTCAACGCTCGTGTTAGAACCAATCGTTCCTTTGAAGATTCAAGTTTTTCAAACTCAGTTTTTTCAAACTTAGGTTTTTCATTTTATCTTTGTTTTGAAGATCCGGGTTCCAACTCGAGTTTTCCCCTTTATCTTCCATTTCCGTAATTTCGAGTTTCGACTCAGATTTCCCCTTTTGATCCAATACTCGTATTGGACCAAAGTGTTCCTTTGAAAAAAATCGAGTTCTGGACTCAGATTTTATTTTCTCTTCAGGATAAGGGATAATCCTTAAACACCGACAATGATTCTCGCTCAATTCTTAAATATCTTAGAATGTTGGTCTCCTTTTCAACTCTCCGTTTCAAAACCCAGTGCTCGAACTTGTGCGTCTTCAAAAACCCAGTGCTCGTACTGGTGTATTTTTCAAAATCCAGTGCTCATATTGGTGCTTTTTCAAAATCCAGTGTTCGTACTAATATGCACTTTCGAAGACCTAGTGCTCATACTGGTGCTTTTTCAAAATCCAGTGTTCGTACTGGTATGCATTTTCGAAGACCCAGTGCTCGTACTGGTGCATTTTTCAAAACCCAGTGCTCCTACTGGTATGCATTTTCGAAAATCCAGTGCTCGTACTAGTGCATTTTTTTAAACCTAGTGATCGTACTGGTATGCATTTTCGAAAACCCAGTGCTCATACTGGTACTTTTTCAAAACCCAGTGCTCATACTGGTGCATTTTCAAAAACCCAGTGCTTGTACTGGTGCATTTTCAAAACCCAGTACTCATACTGGTGCATGTTCAAAAATCCAGTGCTCGTACTGGTGCATTTTCAAAACCCAATGCTCGTACTGGTGCATTTTAAAAAATCCAGTGCTCATACTGGTAATTTTTTCAAAAACCTAGTGCGCGTACCGATGCATTTTTCGAAAACCTAGTGCTCGCACAAGTGCATTTTCAAAACCCAGTGCTCGTACTGGTGCATTTTCAAAAACCCAGTGCTTGTACTGGTGCATTTTCAAAAATCCAGTGCTCGCACTGGTGCATTTTTCAAAAACCTAGTGCTCGTACTGGTGTATTTTTCGAAAACCTAGTGCTCGTACTGGTGCATTTTCGAAAACCCAGTGCTTGTACTGGTGCATTTTCAAAACCCAATGCTCGTACTGGTGCATTTTCAAAAATCCAGTGCTCATACTGGTAATTTTTTCAAAAACCTAGTGCTCGTACCAATGCATTTTTCGAAAACCTAGTGCTCGCACAAGTGCATTTTCAAAACTCAGTGCTCGTATTGGTGCATTTTTAAAAACCCAGTGCTTGTACTGGTGCATTTTCAAAAATCCAGTGCTCGCACTGGTGCATTTTTCAAAAACCTAGTGCTCGTACTGGTGTATTTTTCGAAAACCTAGTGCTCGTACTGGTGCATTTTCGAAAACCCAGTGCTTGTACTAGTGCATTTTCAAAACTCAGTGCTCGTACTGATGCACTTTCAATATCCAGTACTCGTACTGGTACATTTTCAAAATTCAGCATTCACATTGGTGCATTTTCAAAATCCAGTGCTCGTGCTGGTGCGTTTTCAAAAATTCAGTGCTCGTATTGGTATATCTAACACTCATGCTAGTGTTTGGCTGACTGATCAGTTAGCCTTCCAGGTTCAGTCTTTGTACTAACCATTCATCAACATTCAAGCTCTAAATCTCAATTTCAACCTTCGGATTACCATTCTATCAAAAAATCAATCGTTTTTTTTCTCTTGCGAAGGACCCTCTTTTAGATAGAGTTCGAGGGAGCTCGTTCCTTTCGCACACAACCATCTTTTCGTTCGCAAGAACCCTTTTCTAGGGAGAGTTTGAAGGAACTCGTTTCTTCGTGAACTGTTTGCAAAACAACAAACCAACTTTATACAAAAGAACCCTTTTTCCAGGGAGAGCTTCGACGGAAGCTCGATTTTTTTTGTGGCCCCCGATTTTCTCATCTTTGGCCAACCCCTTCACAGAGGACTCTCTTCTAGGGAGAGTTTGATGGACTCGTTTCTCTGTGATACTTTCTCAAACTTTATTTTTGGCCGCCTTTCCATAAGAGAATCTTAGAGATAGGGAGTTTTGACAAAAACTTAATTTCTCTTCGAAAGTTTCATTTTGCAAACACCTACTCTTCAGGGAAGAGAGGAGTATTTTCAACTTCCCATTTAGGTAAGGGCTAAGCCTGAGTCTCGCTTTTTGGGGAAAAAGAGAGGAGAATTTTGTCATGGATGTGTTGACTCGATGTTAAGCAATTACTTTCATCAAAGATTTCAAGAATATTTTGCCAATTTGATATTAAAAACCATTGTTGATCTCAAAGCTTTTATTGCACAAAGAATTTCCTCAAACTACCTTTAGTATTATTTCTAAAAGAGCAAGTCTTTTGCGAAATAAGAACAAAATTCAAGTTTTTTTTCTGTTGGTCAACAAAGAGGATGAAGAAAAAATCTTCGATATGACCGACAAAGAAAAAATTCGATGATGTTGAAAAGCCATAAGTGAATTGATATTGATCATAACTATGGCACATTCTTAAAGATCGTTCTTCTGGCAGTAAGGCAGTGGAAATATCCTGGGTGATAAAAGAATCTACCCAATTCATATATTCTCAGTCATCTAAGCTGCAATCAAATATCCGCAAAAGGGATCTCTCAATTGTCGTAATGATGAAGACGAATATACGAGCTAGACCCCCGAAGCTAAAGAAGATTTGGATCATCTCCGAGATGAAAGAGATTGTGATGGATCCTTCTAAAGAACGTTTAGATCACCGTCAAGATGAAGGCAACTGCAATGAACCTCCCGACAAACCCTAAAAGATATTTGATTTCTGCTATCATCTAGAGAGTTTTGACCAATGAGCCAATATCATCATTATAATTCCTGAGAAAAAGAGGGATCAGAGCATCTCCACGATGAAGGAGTTTGTGACGTACCCTTCCCCCGAAATAGAAGAAAAAATCAGGACATCTCCAAAATGAAGGATGATGTAATAAGCTTCTCCCAAAAGCCCAAGAAAGCTCCATGACTCAAAAGAGTGCAAAAAGATCATCATGGGGAAAGCCTCAGGATATCAAACTGCCAAAATTGCTAAGGATCATCTTTATCTATGTGAAATTCTTCTATCAATGTCTTTCTATTCAATTGCTTTTATGAAGCTAAGGATATTTCCTCTCTTTTCATATCAAGGAAAATGATATCTTACTTAAAGAAACTCAACAACAACAAATTTGAATTTGATTCTTGATTCTACGGAGTTAGCCCAATTGAAGTTAATACTCTAAGTAGAAAGATGTGATATTCTTATACATATATGCACAATTCAATCATTCTGAATCAACTATAAATTTTGGCATCTTATTGGCAATATTTTCTTGTTATCCCAACATGAAGTAAGAACTTGACGTTCGTTTTGACGTATCCTGACGTCATCCCTCATTAGGACTGAAAAGTCCTTCCCTTCTGTTTGATCTAAGTTCTTCGGATCTGCACACTCCCTATTTTCTCCATTGTCCCACCATAGACAGTTCCCGCTCAGGATAAGGGTTAAACCTGAACTTTCTGCAAAAGGTCTTTTATTGTTAAAAGCTATTTCAGTCTTAGCAATGAGGCACCCCTTTATCAACCCCTTTTCAAGCTTTAGGGACCCCATTTTCATCCTTTTGTAAACCCCTCTCGGACTTGTTGTGCGAAATCTAGAGGTCCCATCACAATTTCCCCGCTCTTTAAAGATCCTGTATCCATTTAGGCTAAGGATTAAACCTGTTACCTTGCTCCTCGAGGTATCACTCGAATTCTCTACGAAAAGTCGTCTGTTTTTAAAAGCTAATTTAGTCTCAGCAATGAGGCGTCCAAGATCATTCCTTTTCTCAGCTATAGGGAACCCCATTTTCTCCTTTCGCAAACCCCTTTAGGATTTATTCGTCCAAACTCCGAAGGTCCCATCATGGTTTCTTCATCCGAGGATTCCATATGGTCGCCCCTTTTAGGTTAAGGGTTAAGCCTGAACCTCGCTCCACGAGGTATCTTCCGTTTAGGTTAGGGTTAAACCTGAATCTCGTTTCGGCTAGATATCCTTTCTAGTCCCACCACGGTTTCTTCATTCAAGAATTCCGTACGGTATCACCCTCTCAGGCTAAGGGATAAACCTGTTGCCTCGTGTTTTCATGAGGTATCTTCCTTTTTCAGGTTCAGGTAAAACCTGAGCCTCGTTTCAACGAGGTTCCTCGTTTCGACAAGGTAAGCTCTCCCAGTCCCATCAGGGTCTTCCTCATCAAAGATACCCATACCTTTCATGTCCATCCAAGAAAAGATTATATTTGAGCTTCATCTCACAAGGCATTTATTTAAAAATGTCCCATTAAGGTCCTCATGTATTCCTTTCCTCATTTAAATCATCTTGATGTATCTTCGTCCCATCCAGGTTAAGAGCTAAACCTGAGTCATTCCAAAAAGTTGATCTTGTCGCACCCATGAGACTAGATCAAAATTCTTATTTCTCATCATTCTGGGATCTTCGCCCAAAGTCCCATCACGATTTCCTCATTTCCGTTATCTAGTCATGTCATTTTTGAGGATTTTGTCTCTCCAAAACCATTCAGGATACGATTTTAAGCCTGAGAAGCCATGTTTTTTTAGAACAAATTCTTCCGCACCCAGTTCAGATATGCTAACTGGGGCATTTTTCAAAATTTGGAGTGTTTTCTTTTCCACTAAGCTCGGCTTTCAACCGACTTAGTGGAAAATAGTGGCATCTGTGAACACCCCAAATTTTTCAAAATGTTGTAAATATTCTCTTTTTGCCCCTGACCCATTTTCTGAGTAAATTGAGTCATTTTCAATCTAAATTCCAGTTTATTTTTTGGGTTTTACTGGAATCAGATCCATTTTCTATATCTTACTCGATTACGGATCCAGATCCAATATGAGCCTCGCTATCCAGTTTTCAAATCGAAGTTATAAAAATATCAAAAATATTTTCTAAATGGCTCAAACAGCTCATCTGGTACCCGTTTGGATCCACTGTCTTATATTTCTCGATTCGAGCTCAAAAACTTGAATATCTCTTCAAATTCTGGATCCAAACCCATTTTTTTGAAGATTTTTTCAAAGAATAGCCTTGAATCCTCAAAAAAACTCTTCTTTTTGTAAATATTTCTCAAAAATACAAAAATAGTTTTTAAATCCCTCATTTTGTCTAGATTTTAGAATTTTATTCTAGAAAATAACAAAAAAAATTAAAAAACATAAAGAAAATTTCAAAAAAAAAGAGAAAGTAAGTTTTTAAAACCCTTTTTTTTAGAAAACTTTTTTCTAAAAAACCCCTTTTTTGAAAATTAGGGTTTTCGCCTTCCTCCTTGAGGAACCTCTTCCCCCCCCCCCCCTCTCTCTCTCTCTTGCTTGACCACTTCATCTACAACGGCTTCAGCAACAACAACCTAACCCTCATCCGGACGATCGAGATCGAGCCCAGCGGCGTGCTTCGCTTCACCAGCGAGACCTCCCTCCATCTCCACCCCGATCGTCTTCTCCTTTTCTCACCATTGGATCAACCTTCCCCAACCTCAACCTTTGATCACCAACAAACTCCCTTTGGAAGCATCGATCGCCCCATTCGATCACCGTCCTCCATCGCCAACAGTTTTGCCGTGCCCTCTCCCATTAATCTCCAACGAAAGCCCCCATTCTCGAGCCTTCCTCTTTCTCTTTAAAAGGGGCATGCAGGAGGAAGGCCAGAGATCGGATTTTCTCGACCCCCTCCACCATGTTCGCGTTTTCCACTTTTCTTTTTTTTACGATCGGTAGCCAACCCCCTTTGATTCTACCAGAAATCATCTTTCCTCCTCTCTTACTGCTTCCCTCCTTCCTTTCTTTGCCCTCGCTGAAGCCATTACGAAGGAGAACCCCTAAAGAATGAAAGAAAGTCTGCTCTTCCCTCCTTCGTCGAAGTTTCTGCAAAAAAAACAAAAAACAAAAAACAACCAAACCAACTCCATAATCGAACGAAGAGAAGGCCCTCTCCTCTCTCAGAATTCCAGCAAAGCTAAGGTAAGTCACCATTCATCTTCCCTCTCTTTCATCATTTTATTTTATTTTATTTTATTTTTATTTTCATGGGTTTTAACGCAAGTTTATAGTTTGAGGTTATATTTTCATTTTTTTTTATATATCCACCTTTTGATTTCCAGCGTTTATTCTTGTGAATTTTCGATTTTGATTATCTTACCTTAAGCATCGATGATCGACGATGCCTCGCAATGGCATCACCGATTCACCCGGTTCTTGAGCTCCAGTTTAATTTCTGCATTTATTTATTTTCCTTTTCTTTTCCCTTTGTTTCTCTGATTTTTTTTTTATCTTTCTTGTTTCTGATCCCATCAATGCACCACGAATGGTGTGAGATCGCCTATAACAATCTCAATCCATCCCTGCCACTACATCAATGGAACTCTCAAGTTCCAACATCTTCTTTTTTTTGTTGCAATTTTCCTTGGATTCTTTATTTCTTATTTTCAGGGTGATTGGCTTTTTGGATTTTGATAATTTGTTCACATTTTCGATTATTCCCTGCAATCTCATCATGTATGCACCTTTTTTTAGAATATTCTGCAAAGCTTCCTTTCTGGTAGCTATGGTTTTACATTTTCATCATATCTCATTTTCTTTACCTCAATTATTTCATTGGCTCCTTATTTATGATCGCTTGGATAATGTAAGATCACTGTGATCAATACCATCTGTGTTGAGTTCATACGATTCAACGCTCATTTGTTTTTCTTGTTTGTTTTTTATCGCAATATCATCTTTAGTCTTGCAATTGCGATTTCATCTGCCTGCCTTTGCATTCATTTTCATGATATGTGTGTGTTACTTCATAGTATCATCACTATGATTGTATCTTTTAGCACCCACCAATCCGTTTTATTGGTCGATTTTTCAATCCCGTTTGTTATATTTCTTCCAGTATCCGGCTTCAGTGGTGTGATTATTTCCATCTTATTTTTTTATCTCATTTAGTTTGAGTCGATTGGTAAAACAAGAGTCGTTTATTTCCATGGATGACCTCCTGCAATGGGCCTGTTATCATTTTGCAGTTTCATACAGCATTAGATTTCTTATTTTTGGCATTATATCAATTTCTTGCTTCATGGAAATGCCTCTGTTATCCGCATGCATCAAATTATAGCAGCTTCATCCACCATTTCACATCATGTCTTCGTTATGCCAGGGTCTGTCTGTATAATACTTAGAGGATCTTCATCATGCTTTCCTGAAATGTTCGTTGAGCTTTATCTATCCATGTATATCACCTGTTGTCTTTTGCATTTACCCATCCGATGTTTTGAAGCAAATGCGTAGATCATATTTAGCAAGTAATGCTTTCAGACGTCATCAGATGTCAGGTAAATATCATCAACATCTACATATCCCATATGTTTTAGTAAATTCTGTTCAAACCATCTTGTTTATTACCCAGAATGCATAGATTCATATGTTTTCTTCTACCTTTATAATCATAAATGCTGACTCCATCTATCTAATGCTGGGCTTCATGATATCTTCCTTGTTTTAGGTAGCTTTTTGAACATCATGCCTCTTGTTTTAGGTAGTTTTTAGCATCGTCCCCTACCCTGCGCATGTTCATTCTCTGTCACTGCCCCATATACCCTCCTGCACACACATCCATCCTATACCTGCTGTCAATTTAAAGCAGAGGCCATGAAATTTTGTTGACTCTTTGTTAAAATATACATGATCTGTACGTGTGACAGTGGGTAACAAAAACTTCTTCTATTTTTTTTTTATTTTGGAAGGATTGGATGCAGCCATACTGACCATGATGGTTTTTTTTTTTGGATTCAGAATAACGTTGTGATCTGGTATTCACAGGGTGGAGGTGGCATTAATAGGTATGCCGGTAAAACTAAAATTGCTTTCATTCTGGAATCAAAATTTTTTTTCTCTTTCCTTTGATTTTGCAGGATTGCTTACTCACTCACATGCTACTAAAAACCATTCATTTTATATATATTTAGCATGGTTTATTGGAAAGTAATTTTATTCTATATATGTTTCATTGGGTAGCTCATAGCTTGCTCTTGCCTTGTGATCGTAACCTTAGTGTTTCTTAAAACTGAAAGCTCACCAGTTCATTTTTTGCAAAATCTTGACTATGAGTAATCAATTTCTCTACCTGGGGTTTTTGAGGCATTCATCTTATTTGGGTATATTTTCTGGAAATCTGAGATCAGTGGCAGCATTCATAAGGTGTTAAGGTGGAGAAACGAGTTCAGTTAATAGGTTCTGACCTATTTAACCCATCCAAATTGTTCCCCTTGAAATGGTGGTCTCATATTTAGTGTGGATGGAAAGTCGTCAAGTGATATAAGGTTGGTGGCAAGCCTGTACGAGATTCAACTCGTAAGTAGAAGTTTATGTTGTTGGGCATGATCCCTTCACTAAAAACTTTTAAGTGATGTAGGATTGGTGACAGACCTATGAGATGATGAATTTGTGACTAGAAAATCGTGTGGCTGGGTTTGAGCAAGCATTGGAGGGAGTCTTTGTACAGGTCATTTGCTTTCTGCAATCTTGGAGTCTTATGGCGGATGTTACTAGGACTGTAGGGGTGAAAGTTTGAGTTAGCTTAAAAATGTCAGCTACTCAGTTTTACTATTTATGCAATGAGGGTCATAGTCCTGTGTTTATTAATCCATTTTTCACATTCCACTTGTGCACCTTAGCCTCACAACCAGCTTCCCCATGAACTCTAATGTCATGAACCATTGGCGGGCACTAATATTTCCAATTGTTTGGGTGGCTCTTCACGAGGAAGAGTAGGTAATACTGGCAGGTTCCCTGATTTTCCTTTTGATGAAGGATTGGCACCTCAAGCAACAGGAAAAGAGGCTTACTGTTGTCCAACCCCTTTTAGAAGACCTCCATTTGAGCCATCCTCAACCTAGAATATCCAGCAGGTTCATTGAATTTCTGGGTAATATATACAAATGTGTGGTGTATTTCTTTGCTACCTCTTTAAAGCTATGTCATTCGTGAAAGAAGTTTGGTATACTGGGGCATTTGCTGAGTCACATTGACTATTGAATAAGATATAAGTTGAGTCACTACAAGACTTTTACTAGTTTAGCACGGATACTGGTAATAGGCCCAGAGTCCTTTTCATTAGGTCGGTTGATCCGTTGTTCTGCACATCCTTCAGAGCTGTGTACACATTGCACCTATCATCATATGTATATCCATCTATATTCACCACTGCATCTATCACATTAGTATAAAATACCATCTAATTTCCTGCATCTTCATAATGTTACACCATGGCACAATATCATATATGGGCATATCGTCACACCCTTCTACAACTACATCACCCTCATATATCTCTTTTCACCACACACTCACACTCCATAGCATGCCACATTCACCTGTTGATGATATCTTCACAACCAGCTATGATTAGGTACTGTTACATCTCAGTTTTGCAGCAGACTTTTAATGGGTGTTACATTTCTTTTCTTACCTGAATTTCTTTTTACACATGAGCTTCACTGTGTTACATCTGAGTTGGAATTAGGATTTAACTGTTATAAATGAATGTGAAGTAGTCTGTATGCATGTGTGAACCATACGATTGAGTGAGTTAGTTCTGAATATTGAAAGATAGTGCAGATAGTCTTTAACAGTCAATGTGTGCGCTAGTAATCAGTGGGCGTGAATACATTGAATCAATGTTAGCAGTATGTTAGATAGTAAGTCTGCATTATAGTGTGCGTGTTAGCAACTGCTAGCATGTTTTGTGTCAATACAGAGTGCTGGCATCATCTGTGTCAAGGTGGTGTCTGCAGTTAAGCGGACAATGGGTGTGTAGTTAAGGTAATCAGTGGAAGTCACGACTAGTAGTGAATAGGTGTTAGCATTAGCAATCGATAAGTTGGTATTGCTGAAGGTTGAATCACGAGTGTTAGCATTGTATCTGTTAGCTGTATACACACGTTAAGCAGTTAGTATATATTAGCATATTGTGTTAGTGTGATAACAGTTAGGGCATGGTTAGCAATAACTAAGCATGTTAGGCAGTGTGTTATAGGTACTATGCTACATTTGAGTTTTTTTTTTATCTGAGTTTTATATTTGAGTCTCATAACTAAGTTTAACTGTTTCTTACATCTGGATTTTATCATGTCCTTGCTTATCGTTGTGTAGTGATTCTAGGCTGCCTTCACACGGCAATGGCTGAAGCTTCATATAGACATTATACTCCATTTGGAGGATACATTAAACATGGATCCTAATTAGTTTGAAGATGTCACTCATAGGTGTTAGTACTTGTCTCCCACTATCTCAGGATATCATACACCATTCCAATGTACGTACTAATAGTGCATTGCATTCCTTTTAGCCTAGGCATGAGCAACTCATTATATTCAGTGTGATATTTCATCGTTTCCTACTTGTCAGAACCTCTTGGTAATAACTCTGTTTTGTAGGGAATGTATGAAAAATCACTATTTTCTTTCATAAAGACAGAGACTCTTGTAATCTTAAATTCAATCCAAGTCTGTAATAGCTAGAGTGTAATGAAAAATTTTCATTTTCAACACTAGATTAGAATGTATGAGCATGTACATTTGCTAGAAATGCTTGTTTTCATATAATTTTCCTCTTTTATTGCAAAAAATTCACAAATGGAAACACGAATAGCACGCGCACCATTTTATAAAAGGTGATTAAATCCTAAGTTGACGATTTGCATCAATGGCCATAGTCAGAATGTAAACAAAACTTAGGATTTTTATCTTTTATGGAATAACATTGGATTCACACTGGATCTTTTTAAAAAATCATCATATTTCCAAATATTTTCTCCCTTTATCAGGGTTTAACTTAAAATTAACTCAAAATGTATATCAATGGCCATAGTGTTTTTGTCGCAAAATTTTTTCCTTCTCTGCGAGAGAGTGGGGAAACCTTCCGCGAGTCAAACTTGACCAGAGTTTGAAAATTGTTTTAAAATATTCGCCTTCATTTTGAAAATAGCGAAAAAATTCTGAAGAATGAGACTCAACCTATCAGTACGAGGTTCGACCATTCCTGGTGCCTTTACAAAGGGTAATCGAACCAAGGACCAAATGTGTGCTTGACTTAGCTAAATTACCAAAAATCGTGTTTTATCCTAAATGCACAGAGAATTCAGGCATGTGCTATGAAACTTTATAAAATGTAGTTTGGAAAACATGATGCATGCTTAGGAATTGCTTTGGAGTTGGAAAATGTTTCTAAGGTAAAAGATGGAAATCAACTTCTCAAGGAAAATCCTGATGAGAGGATTTAAAATCTTAAGAAAGCCTTTGAAGATGTGGAAAAATCATGAATGGATGGAAATCCTTGGGAAGTAGAAATAATTCTTGAGAAAAGACAACTCTTGAAGAAAATATTTGTCAAGAAAACTCCACCTTTGAAAATCATCTTTGAAAAATGATTGAAGATTCATAGGAAAACTCCTTTTGTGAAAGGGAATCACGCCTTAGGAAATTGAAATTCTAAGAAGTATAGCCTCAAGGACTTGAAAAATAATTTTGGACTTTGGAAAGTAGTTGAGAATTCTTAGAAAACTCCTTTTAAGAATGGAACATTCAAATATTTGAGAAAACCATATTTTGAAGAGGTTGCAGGATATCTTTGAGAAATCAATTTTCTTGAAAAAGGATCTTTTAATTTTATCAAAAGGAAAAGCATATGATTTCATGATGCAAACTATCCTGAATGAATGGATGTCCTTTTATGAAAACATCTTTTCAAGAAAATATGCAATTTTAAAATTAAACTAAGGTAAGATTACCATATATTCCGACTATGGCCCTAAATATGCTTGTAATTTACTTAGTTAATTATAAAATATTTTGTAAAATTGAAAATATGCAGTGAATTTCGGAAGATAGCCTAAGAGTGTAGGCTTAGTGTGACTAGTAGAAAGATGCTGCATCTGGGTCTTGTCCATATTCCGACTAGGGCCATAAATATGGACTCCACCGAGTTCATCAATTCTGTAAGAGTTGGTGCGCATGCCGTTCGTGTTCATCCACAGTAATTTTTTTTTATAAAATGCATGAATCACATAATCAGAATATTGCAAAAATTCAAACTATATGATATGCATCCTAATCTAAGAAGAAAAATAAATCTCTTATTCCAAAATTTACATTATTACATTACTAAATAAAATGAAAGAAAGAAAATTGCAAATTCCAGCTCCTTCCTTTGAGTGTCCATGCCAAGCTTGAAATGGGGTTAGCTCAAATATGTGGGTTTTACCAAGAATTTCCAATAATATCCTGAGATTATTGGACTTAGCCGGATATAAACCCGATTTTCATACTTCCTTGATATTTGAATGATGCAAATGCATGAAAATCCGATAATAAATAGTTGAAAATTCGAAATTATGGTCAAAATAACCAAAATACCCCTAATATTGAGGTTATACCTTTAAAATCAGGGTTTTTGAAGGAGTTTTGACAAAATTTAGGGATTTTAAAATGCAAATGGAATCAAACGATGATGAAATGCATGATGACATACTACTAAATATGATGGAACTGTAAAAATCAGAATTGACATTTGAAATTTGGCCAAAATAATGAATTTCGCTTGTTTTTCGCCCGGATCAGGGTCCCGCGGGAACCCTGATTTGATGATACGGCTAAATCGATCATCAAACAGTTCTCAAATCATGACAAATTCGGTAGAGAGAATCCCTCCACCCTTAAGAACAATACAGAATGATAAAATGCATGGAATAACATGGCCTAAATACAAAATTTCAAAGAAAACCCTAAAATAAGTAAATTTTGCCTACGGGTACGAACCAAACATAGCATTTAACACAATAATGCAGAAGTTCACCATAGAAACATATGATATTTTTTAAGCCTCTAAAGAACATGAAAATGAACAGATTTGGTTTTTACAGCCCTAGGATTTGACCTACGGTGAGTTCAGTAGCAGAGATTTAGTTCTGACAGGACTAAAATCAATAGGATGTTCTGTAAAAATAGATACAAAATGATAATTGACCACCAAAATTTTCAAAAATTAAATGGAGAACTGATGACATTAATATGAAAAACTTTCATTTGTATAGATTTAGCATTTGAATAACTGGCTGAGAAATAAAATTACAATGATGCATGCATAAACCAGAAGAGAAGATATAAATACCAAAACAGGAGACCAAAATAAAAAATATGAAAAAGGGATGAATACTGTTCTAAAAATTACACAATTTCAGAATCAAATAGGGAACATTTAGAACATAAAGTTCACTTTTTACAAATCCGGATTTGGAGCTATATTCAGAGAGAAACAATCGACTTTAGTTGATCTAGAGTCCCAGAGACTCAAATTAGGCTATGACACATGTCCCAAACTTTCGGATTTTTGTTAAACAGAAAAAAATAATAAAAATTGGATAAAATCAAATTAAATATGAGACTAAATCCCGAGTTTGGGGTATTTTTGGGTGCGGGAATTGGATCTTCCATGAGGTAGATCTCGATTTTACAAGTTGAGATTCAACATCATTAACGTTTCTTGGGTCATAAAACCCGACTTGGAATTTCGAAATTTGAACAAAGCATATTAACTCAAAAGATTCCGAGTTTTTTGTAGATTATCAAGGATAGCTATACGCACATAATATGTTTTTTTGTGGCATTTTTGAAGAAACATAAAAACATAAAATAATGTATGGACTGACTGCTAAAAACAGAGAACTACTGAAATGAAACAGAATTTAAATAAACACTAAATACTACCTAATTAACTTATAAAATATGCTAAATTAATGAAATAAAATATGAATTAAATCTAATTAATGCATGAATGCTGGAAAATCATCAAGGAAGTATGATCATACTTAATATATGTTATTTTATGAGAATGGTTTGATCCATGATTCGGACGAACCCTTTCTTTAAAACGAAAAATCCATGGGATTCAGTATATAAATTGAAACGAGAACATTATTTCAATAGAATCAACTCGAATGGGAGCTCACCTTGTGTTCTACTAGTATTTCTGGAGCTTCAGGTGCAAAGTTTCAGATGGGACCAAAGGGGGCGTGGACTCAGAGAAGAAAATGGGAATTTAAAACTCAGGTTGAAATTCAGATCCAAAGAGAAAAACCTCCTCTTCCAGACTGGGCGTGGGCTAGGGTATTTATAGATTTCTGAGAAGATTTTGAAATTCAAACAGAATGAATCTGGACCCTCCATGTGGCCCCATCTCAGAGGATGCCACTTTAGATTTTTTTTTTGAAATAAATAAAATATAAATTTTGTAAATAAGACACCTCAGCAGAATTTGAAATTTTTTGAAATGAGGTTGGCTTGATTTTCTCTACAGGAGTTTCTCATATTGCGCCACCTATGCGTGGGCCTACTTTGAGATTTTGTAAAATAAATAAAGTAGAAAATAAGATTGCAAATTCTGGATTTGCGCCACCTCAATGTAGAATTTAAAATTTTAAACTTTTGCTTTTTCTGGAGGAAGCAGAGATGGACATGTGGCGCCACCTCAGGGTGGCTCCACACTGACATGTGTCAGAGAGAAGGAGAAGAGGAAGCATATGGTGCCACCTCAGAAGCCTTTTGAATTTTGGTTTTGCCTTTTCCTAAAAGCAAGCTGCAGAGCTATTTTTGAGGAGAGCTCTTTTTCAGAGATGGTGCCACCTCAAAGGGGGGGGGGGGTGATTCTGCTTTTTTCTGGAGAAGGGAGAGCTAGACATGTGGCACCACCTCATGGTGGCTCTACACTTGACAAGTGTCAGCTGTAGGAGGAGGCATCTCAGATGGCACCACCTCAGGCTCATTTAAAATTTGAATTTGGTTTGTTGTGGAGAAAGGAGGGATGGCCATGTGGAAAGTGAATAAGAGAGAAAGAGAATGACATGTGGCGTCACCTCAAGGTGACCCCACACTGACACGTGACATGAAATAAAGAAGGAGATTGAAGACATGTGGTGCCACCTTAAAGAGGCCCCACACTAACACATGTCAAAAAGTAAAAAGAGGAAAATGTAGGGAGGACAAGTGACAACTAATGGAGGTGCAAGGAGGAGGACATATGGCATCACCTCAGGGTGACCCCACACTGACACATGGCAGAGGATGGAAGGAGAGAGAAAGTGCCAAGTGGTGCCACCTCTGGGTGAACTCCACACTAACACATGGCAGAGGATCAAAGGAGAAAGAAGTGGGACATGTGGAGTCACCTCAGGGCGACCCCACATTGCCAAATGGCATAGAATAAAAGGAGAGAGATGAAGCACCAAATGGCACCACCTCAGGGACAAGGCTTCTATATTTTTGGGTTTTTTTTCAAAATTCAAGTTTTACAAAATGAAGGCCTATGTGGCACCACCTCAGGGTGGACCCCACATCGCTTCTTTATTGAAATAAAAACAAGAAAGTAAAACCTCTTTTTGAATTTTTCATAAAAAACTAGACTAACTGGCAAATAAGAAATACTTGGCCTAATTACGGAAATTTTGAAAAGAGGTGGCCCCTATGGGACGATTTTGTAAAAGAATGATTTTTGAAATTGCTGATAAAAGGGTAAAATCTGGGATAAAATTGCTAAATTCGAAGCTTCGTCCCCTTCTTCAGGCAGATTCGGTCCAGTTGAGAAAATTTGGAAATTGATATTAAAACTATCCAGATCGTTTTCCTGAGAAAACTTTTCATAATCTAAGGTCCAGGGGTTTAAATGAGAGAAATTGGCAATTTTGAAGACCTAGGGTTTTGAAATCAATTTTGAAAAAAGTTGAAATTTGAATCTGGATTAAAAATTTTAAAATCGAGAGTTCTGGACCTTGAAATAACATGTTGTGCAGTGAAATGATATGAAATGCTCTTCTTTCTTTAAAAGGGAATAGAGGCTAGAAAGGCAAAGAGAAGGAAAAGAGGAACGAGAGGAAAATTTTTGCATGATCACAGTTTTCTGAGAAGTAAATGACAAGATTTTGAAAAGAACTTTTGAAAACAAGTGAAAAAAAAATGAAATCAAGACAGAGTCCTGATTCGATTAGGGCTCTGGGGCAGAGTCCTAATTTGACTGAAACTCTGAGAAAAAGACCAAATGAGGGGAATAAACAAGGTATGAACCCACTTCTAACTCAGAATCAATAAATGAAAGATTGAAAGGGCTTAAAAATGTAAACTGCCAGAGTCCTAGTTTAACTAGAATTGAAATAATTAAAATTATGCAAATTTTGAAAGAAATCATTGATTCAGAAGTGACACCATTTGGATGGGTCTCATCCGAGGTTTAAAATATATTGAAAATTGGTTTGGAATGAATCCAGATTGTTTTTTTGAAGAAATGCTTTTGAAATGAAGCTCTGGGGGTTAGCCAAATGGCAAATGTCAATTTAAAAGCCCAAGTTTTTGAAATTGCTTTTGAAAGAAAGGTTTTAAAATCGAATCTAGATTAGATGTTTAGAAAAAGCAAAGTGTTGGATCTCGAAAATAAGATAAAATGCAATGAAATAATATGAAATGATGAGAAATGATAAAAAATGATAAGAAATGATGAAAAATGATAAGATATGACATGGAATGTCATATGAAATGCAAACCCTGGATAAAGGATTTCAGGTATTGGACCCCGATTGACAGTTGTATCAGTTTAAAAAGTGGTAAAATTGATAAAAATAAACAAAATGATTCAAGAAATGGTTTTTGTCCCTGCAAGGTCAAGAGTGACCCTGAAAACTGGGGTTTGAACTGGAATGAACTGAGTTCTAGGGTTTCAGAATTCAAATAAACTGACAAGACACCGACTCAACTAAACTTCTAGACTGAATGATCGAGAAATGCTATCATTTCTTAGAGAAATGGTGAGAAATGATTACTGGAGTGAAGTGAGTTATGAACAAGAACTAGGTTTGAGCTGGAATAAAGATCACTAATACTAAGATAAACTAAAATTGAAGCTCAATTACTAGCTCAACTGACTGGACTTAGCTCAATTTCAGTTGAAATGGGCTAAAATAGACTCCTAGACTATGGAAAATGGATTTGAACTGGAACCGCGCTACTTGAACTCCTGGTGAGCTCAAGTTAGACTCAAGGGAATAGGGTCAACTGAATTTGACTGACCCAGGAACAATTGACTATGATTCAGGTTAGAAATGAGCTCATTTCTCAGAAAATAAACCCATTTTGGCAAGAATGGTTAAAAATGAACATGATCTGCTCATCGTGAGCTCAGGTGAGTTAGAAATGACTGACATTCTAGCTGTTCTGAGCTTAAAAATGAGCTTGGTCGACTCTGATTGACAAGGATTTAAGGTGACTTAGGGGTAAAATAAGAATTTTACTAACAGATTGGGGGGTGAAATGATACCTAAAAGGGGACAGACCTAGGGTTAGACTCCTACACTGACCTACAAGTTTGACATCTATGACAGGGGGTGTCTGGAAGTGAATGAGAAAAATTTAGGGCAGATGCTCCTCTTTGCTACTTAGAAACCATGATGGAACCTTCGGATTTTGCACCACAAATCAGAGAGGGGTTTGCAAATAAAAGAAAATAGGGTTCCCTAAAGCTTGAAAATGGATTGATCTTGGGCGTCTCATTGCTGAGACTGAATGACTTTTAAAACAGATGACCTTTCGCAGAAATAATTCAGGTTTAACCCTTATCCTGAACGGGAACTGTCTATGGTGGGACAGTGGGGAACATAAGAAAGTGTGCAAATCTGAGAGCCCAGGCGCTCAGATTAAAACCATAAGGGAAGGATCTTGAAAACTCTCGTTATCAAGTCCTAAAGAGGGATAACAACAACGCCAGGATATATCAAAATAGACATCAAGCTCTCACTTCATGTCGGGATAACTTAAAAATATTGTCAATAAGATGAAAATTATAGTTGATTTAGAAATGATTGAAATGTAAGCACATTTATATAAAAATATATTTCTCTTCTACCTTGAGTATTACCTCCAACTGGGCTAACTTCGTAGAATCCAGAATCGAAATCAAATTTATTTTTGTTGAGTTTCTTCAAGGAAGCTATCCGTTTCCTTGATATGAAAAGAAAGGAATTTGTTCTCAGTATCATAAAAGCAATTGATGAAAAGGATATTGATAAAAGAATTTCACATAAATAAAGAAGATTCTTGGTACTTTTGGCAGTTTGATATCTGGAGTTTACCCATGATGATCTTTTTGCACTCTTTTGAGACATAGAGAATGAGTTTTCCTGAGATTTGGCAAGAATTTCATCACATCAGCCTTCAACTCGGTAATGTTCTGATTTTCTCTGAAAGGACACATCACATACTCCTTCAACTCAGAGATGATTCACATCTTCTTTACTCTCAGGAATTATATTGATATTAGTGTCTGTTTAATTGAAATCTCTTGATAATCTTTTACACTCTCTTGAGACATGAAAAGTAAGCTCTCTTGGGATTTGGCGAGAATTTCATCACACCAGCCTTCAACTCAGAGATGTTCTGATTTTCTCAGAAAGGACACGTCACATGCTCCTTCAACTTGGTGATTATCTGAGTCTTCTTTAGTCCCAAGAATTATATTTGATAAAATTGTCTATTTGGTTGAAAATCTTTTTATGATAACAATGATTAAATATCTTTTAGGGATTGATGGGAGGTTCATCGCATCAACCTTCATCTTGACGATGATTTAAAATTTTCCTGGAAGGACACATCACATACTCCTTCAACTTGGAGATGATCCAAGTCTTCTTTGGCCCCGGGGGTCTAACTCATCCATCAGTCTTCAACTTGACGATGATTGAGATATCCCTTTTATAGATAGTTAATTGTAGCCTGATTGATTGGAGAAATATTAAAATTGAGATTGAGTGAATTCTTTTATATCGCCTAGGATACTTTCACTGCCTTATTACTAGAAGAATATTCTTTGAAAATGTTCCATTGCTATGATCAATATCAGTTCATTCATGGCTTTTCAACATCATTGAATTCTTTCTAACCAGTCATATCGAGGATTTTTCTTCATTCTTTTTGTTGACCACCAGAAAATAGCTTGAATTTTCTTCTTTCTTTGCAAAAGCTTTGTCCTTTTGGAGGCAATATTGAAGGTAATATGAGGTAAAATTTTGTGCAATAAAGATTTTGAGATCAATAACTATTTTTCATGACAAATTAAAAAAATATTTTTAAAATCCTTGCTGAAAGAAATTGCTCGATATCTAATTGACATATCTGTGACTAAATATTGATGCATTATTTGATTAAATATTGAATCCTGAAAAGACTCGGTAAAAGATCAACTCAAAAGTTGAATTTTGGAAAGACCAACACAAAAACTGGATTTAAAAGAACCAATGCAAGATTGGATTTTGTAAAAGGACCGACGCAAAGCTGGATTTTGTAAAAGGACCAACACAAAGCGAGATTTTGTAAAAAGACCAGCGCAAGGCTGGATTTGATAGAAGGACCAATGCTAAACTGGGTTTGGTTAAAGGACCATTATAAAGCAGGATTTGATAGAAGGACCAATGCTAAACTGGGTTTGGTTAAAGGACCAACTCGAAAATTGGATTTTATGGAAGGACCGATACTAAACCAAATTTGAAAGAACCAATTCGAAGATTAGATTTTTATGGAAGGACCGATGCTAAAGCGAATTTGGAAGGACCAATGCTAATCTGGGTTTGGAAAGACCAGTGCCAAACTGGGTTTGGCAGGACCAACTAAAAAATTGGATTTTATGGAAGGACTGATGCTAAACCGGATTTAAAAGGCCTAGTGCTAAACTGGATTTGGAAGGACCAATTTGAAGATTGGATTTTGTGGAAGGACCGATGCTAAACCAGATTTGAAAGGACCAATTCAAAAATTGGATTTGGAAGGATGAGTGCTAAACAGGATTTGGAAGGGCCAACTCGGAAATTGGATTTTATGGAAGGACCGATGCTAAACCAGATTTGGGAAGGCCAATTCGAAAATTGGATTTTATGGAAGGACCGATGCTAAACCGGATTCGGGAAGGATCAGTGCTAAACTAGATTTGTAGGGACCAACTAAAAAATTGGATTTTATGGAAGGACCGATGCTAAACCGGACTTAGAAAGACCAATTCAAAAATTGAATTTTGAAGGACCAGTACTAAACTGAGTTTGGAAGGACCAATTTGAAAATTGGATTTTGAAGGACCAGTACTAAACTCGGTTTGGAAGGACCAATTTGAAAATTGGATTTGGAAGGACCGATGCTAAACTGGATTTGGAAAGACCAATTCAAAAATTGGATTTTGAAGGACCAACACTAAACTAGGTTTATCAGGAAGGTTTGAGTCGGAACTCAAATCTTCAAAGGAAAACTAGACCAGTATAGACTGGGTTTGAAAACATTGACCAGTAAAAACCAGATTTATAGAGTTCGACCAGTAAGAACCGGATTTAGAAAAAGGTTTAACCCGAAGGTTGATTTTGGCAAGACCAGTGAAAATGGTTTTGATAAAAGACTCGACCCGAAGGTCGAATTTGAAAAAGATTGGTGTTTTGAAAAGTGCTTGACGACTGTGATATGAGATTTTCAATCTTCACCCTCACGATGACTTGGACAAACTATCAGGGTCTCAGGATTATCCCTTATCCCGAATGAGTATAAATTCGATGCAAATGCAAATGGATACAAATAAATGCAAAATATAGAGGAATGCAAATAGATGCAAATGAATGCAAAATATAGATCAATATAAATAAATTCAAATGAACGATGAAAGATTTTGTTTGATCATTCCTGCATATAGGACGTTTTGAAGTAGAGATTAAATTTCAAAAAAATGCCCCACTGTGACTGAGGAGTAAGATGTTGGACGAAATGATAGACAATTGACGAACGCTCTCTAAAGATAACAAGGTGATTGGCAATACACTTCTTGATTGATTCGGGAGGCACTCTGAAAGAGGTCACTCATCGCAAGAAGATATTTTGCAACAAGAAAATGACATCAGGTTATGAAAAAAATAGATAATTTTATTGATGCATTTAAAGAAAGAATGACAAATCAAGGAAAGAAACAAGACTACATCATCCCTTTAAAATGACAAAAGCAAGATGGGAGAGCATTGGCTTTGTAACTTTTTTGAATGATCAAGGAAAGGCTTGGTCAAGACAGTGGCTGATCTTCTTCTTTATCTACCACAAGAAGCTTTTTGTCGATGCAGTCTTGAATGATGTTCTTGAGGACAAAGCAACATTCAGTATCATGCCTCATTACTCGATGAAACTTGCAAAAATGATCTTTTCATTTCCCTAGGGTGACTAGAGGATCGACAACCCTTGGAAGTTTGATCATATCTTTTTCGAGAAGTATTCAAGAATTTCCTCAAGCGGCTGATCTAAAAGAGTGAACTTGCGGTCGTAACCCCAACCGTCGCGCTTTATCTTCTCTCAAGTGCTTGGTTTTTGTGGAGCGCCAGAAGTCTTGTTATCATGCTTGAGGGCATTACCCTTTTTGCTTTTTATGTCACTGCTATTGTTTTGTCCCGTGGTGTTGGTTGCGCAAGCGGCTCACACTTTTCCTTTGGCATCTGAGCTATTCTTCGAGAGCATGAGGCTCTCATATACACCATTTTCTATCCCCATTTCGAGCCATTCGGCTTGTTCTATTAATTCGACAAAGGATCATGTCGGGAAGGTAGAGATCAGGCCTCTCAAGGGTTGGGAGAAATTATTTAAGATAACTGACAATGCATGCCCTTCTGATATCGAATCCCTTATTCGATTGCAGATGGATCTCCATCTGTGAATGAAGTCTCTAGCCTTTTCGTCTTCTTTCTGCTTTAGGTTGCAGAGATGATTCAATGTGGACAAGGCCTCAATATTGAATAGGAATCATTCGATACAAAGGTTGACCACCTTGTCAAACTCTCGCAGCTCGATTGGATTGATATGCTCGAAGTACCACTTGGCTGTTGTGCCCTCTAGGCTGCGCGAAAAGCATCTAAACAAAGCTTGATTATCTCTCTCGAATCAATTGCATTCTGCAAAGAACATGGCCAGGTGAGCCTTGGGATCACCAATCCTATCGAATTTGACAAATTTATGGGGGAGATCTTTCAAACTATTGTCCCCTTCAAGACCATCGTAGAAGTCCTCACTAGTATAGACCTTCTTGCTTTTATCTTGGGCCTGTAGATCCTTGACCATCCTTGTCACTTCCTTCAAATGAAGCTGGATTGGATCATCGACCTCTAGGGTCTGCTTCTTCGACTGATTAATAAATTTAGGCTATTGAATGAACATGTCCTGTTCTTCTCCAGAATCTTCTTCCGTTGAATCTATCCCTTCAGACTCGTTGTCCTGCTAAATCTTTTTTTGAGTGATTTTGATGTGTTTCTTGATGGTTTTTCTCTTAGTTTTCTTCTTGTATGGTGCCTCTTCTGAGCTAGTCTTTGTTTGCTCCGATTGCATCTTGGCCATCATCTTTTGGAATAATGTATACATGACGAGTTTGATGTCATCGCCATCTTGCTGACCCCGTCCTCTGGCCAAACTTGGGGAACTCATCCTTTCTTGCTCGCAGCTAATATCACTAACACGCTGATATGGTACAGTCTTCTTGCCTGATCTGGTTTAAACCATTCAACAATGCCGATATTCTCTATAGGACAAAGGGGATGGTTAGGATGGTTTTTTTTAGGGCAATAATTTGAATAAAAGGAGAAGAGGAAAATCTGATGAGATTAGGTTGACAATTCTGAAAGGACATCCCATTACCAAGGATTGGGTTGTCGCTAAAATTGCGATAATTGAGTAGTTACTTCGATGAAGGAAGTACACAACTAAGGTAAACCAAAAGGGAAGACGAGCAAATAATTTTCCACTGCCATGATCATGGAATAAGGTGAAGGGATTTTTGAAAACATGATTGAAATCCATTAGAAAAACACATGATTTTTCTCGAAAGAAATAGCAGGCAAGATCAAAATAAAGTTGGAAATTCAAGATCCAGAAGAAAAGAAGGATGGAAAATCGCCTGGAGTTTGGAGAAAAAGTAGAGGATTTGCAAAAACCATCGAGAGTTTGAGAAAATAAAAGGGAATATATAAAACTAATTGGAAAATAGGGTATTTTAAAAATCGTCTAGTATTTTTTGAAAAATTATGGAAAATATGAGAAAATAAAAAGAATAAAAAAAAATAACCAAAGTACATTCAATCACATCCTGTACAAACAAGTATGCACATATAACTTTCCTTAAATGCTGACTCTAGATGCACAAATTTTGAAATAGTTGTAGGACTCTAACCCTAACTCTAAAGCTCAGATCATCTGTGTTCAATTGTGCTATGCCGATATACTCAAGCTGAAGCTCGATGTACGTGACATAAAAAGTATTTCTTCGATTCTAGGATCATGTTTTTCAGCATCCTTGAGTGTCTGCCGATATACTTTGAACTATGACCCTCAGTACATGGCAGAGGGTCAACCCAAATAGGTGGTCTAGTTGTGAGGCTTTGTCCTCAACTATGGTTCTCTAAGAAAGCCCAACAACGTGGTGGCCAGGTAAAAGTAGGTGGGGTTGTTTTTGAAATATGATCAACATGCAAGAAAACAGAAGGCTCTAATGACCTAAAGAAGTAGAATTTTGAAGAATTTATAAGAAACAAACATTGTTTTCAATAAGATCCGAGATTAAGGAGGATTGTATTTTGTTGAGAAACTATGTTTTGATGATACATGATAAATATGATATGCTTTTATGATGCATATAGATGATACATGCTAAATACATGATATGCTTTCGTGAGATATGATAAATATGATATGCTTTCATATGGAAAACTGAATATGTTATATTATGACTGGATATGATGTGCTATGTATTTAACGAGTATTTGATGCAAGGTTATTTCACTTAAGAAGAGTGAAGACAACTTGATCAAGTGCAACTATTTGATGCAATCATACTACTCTAAAGAAAAAGCTTGATAGGCCATACATTCATAAAGATCATCCAAGAAGATCGGCTACCTCAAGATGAAGATTTTTTCTTCTTTAGAGTTATATGTAACAGAACCTTCAGAAGCATGCATATTTCATATTAGACTATATGCTTTGAAATCATACAAGCCATTTATTTACAAAAAGTTAAGCTTTCATAAAAGGATACATTATGTAGCATTTCAAAAATACCTTTTTGAAACAAATCATTGTACTTCCTACAAGCATTTATGAAAAAGACAACTTGAAAATATATAAAAGCTCATGATTTCAAAAGCTTTTATGAAAGAAAAAGACAAAATGCATTAACTCATAATACACAATCGTTCATCTTGAATTGACGATTTGAGAAAATAAATATTATTTTATACACAAGTACTTATTGTTTAACAAGACAATTAAGTTAGAAAATGACCTTTTATTTATTTAATACTAAAATCTACACTCAAGAATGTCGACTTATATTTAAAGTCATCATTCTTTGGTGTAAACGTTAAATGGCACTCCAAAAAGCATTTATTTAAGAAATGACCATTTATAAAATAAAGTACTTAACAAGCATTTATTGTACTTACATATATTTAACCAAAGAAGTGACGATTTGTAAGAAAACTATTAATGTACTATAAATCATTAAATTGAGTAAAGGAAAATTACATTATATATTATACTTCAACGATCAATGTACTACAAAGCATTTATTTTGAGAAAAGATCCATTACAAATTAAATATCATTTTTAATTACAACAATGTATAATGTACCTCAAATATTTAATTTATGGATGACAACTTTTTGAAAAAGCAATATAGTACATATATCATTTCACACAAAGTTGTTTTGAGATGACCTGACACCTCACATCTCAAAAGGACAATTATTTCAAAAAACAACGACTATTTTCTTAAGACCTATATATATACAAACAAAATAATATTTCAAGAACATACATGTGAGCTTTCAAAGAGAAAAATTCCTACTCGACACAGTGAAAAAGGGCTTAGAAAAAGAAAAAGAAAAGAAAAAGAAAAAGAAAAAAAAAAAAAAGAAAAAGAAAAAGAAAAGAAAAACTCTCTGACATAAGAATCAAGTGTGTGTGAAAAAGAAAAGAACATTCTTTTCTCCTGAGAGATTATTCTACCTATTTTCAAAGGAGAGAACATTTTGAGAATCTTCATACGTGCATTCATACTCTGCATATCATTCTGAAGGTTTTTTATCAAAGTGTTGTAACTTTCTGTTATCTACTATATCCCTTCTCTGTTGAGAGAAGTAGACCTCTGTGAAAGATGGTGTTTTCCCTTCTCTGTTGAGAGAAGTAGACCTCTGAGGAAGATGATGTTTCCCTTCTCTATTGAGAGAAGTAGACCTCTGAGGAAGAGGGTGTTTCCCTTCTCTGTTGAGAGAAGTAGACCTCTGAGGAAGAGGGTGTTGTACTATTTATCTCGTAACACAAATTTTATAGTGAAGGGCTCAAGTGTTTTACTTGAGGACTGGATGTAGGTCAGTAACTCGACCGAACCAGTATAAATCCTGTGTTTATTTTGTTGTGCCTTATTGTCTTTAATTTTTATTTTATCGATCTGTATCATATTTCACTATTCACCCCCCTTCTAGTGGAATTTCATTTGGTATCAGAGCAGGTTTTGCTGGCTTCGACATAACAAGTCTTCCAGCACAAATGGCATCATCCTCTTATGCTCGTGACATCGAAGGTCAACACACGTCTCGCCCTCCTTTTTTCAATGGCACCAACTATGGTTATTGGAAATGTAGAATAACCATATTCCTAAAATCTATAGACTTTGTTGTATGAAAAATTATAGAATGTCCATACACATCCCCACCTTCAGACTATAGTTTATGGTCTGATGAAGAAAAGAAGATGACAAACCTAAATGCAAAAGCTATGAATGCTTTATATTACGCCATTGATCAAAATGAGTTTAACAGAATATCAATCTGTGAATCTGCATATGATATTTGGCATTCTCTGGAAGTTATCTATAAAGGAACTAACAGAGTAAAAGAAGCAAAGATCTCATCTCTGGTTCAAAAATATGAGCTATTCAAAATAAATAAAGATGAGTCCATCACAGAGATGCTTACCATATTCACCAATATCACCAATGATCTTAAATCTCTAGGAGAAACCTATTCCCAGACCGATAAGGTGAAAAAGATATTAAGATCTCTTACAACTGACTGGGAGAAAAAGACCACAACTATTAAAGAAGCTCAAGATCTATCCAAGCTTACTCTAGATGACTTAATAGGCAATCTTATGACCTATAAAGTTCATATGAATAAAAGAAGGGAAGAGAAACAACCTATAAAGAAAAATCTAGCCTTTTCAGCCATTTCTGAGAATGAGGACTAAAAAAAAGAATATGAAATTGCGCTGCTTACTCGGAGATTTCAGCGCTTTATGAGAAAGAACATGCTATCAAATAAGCACAAGGAAAAGAAAGATTCTAAGGAAGATACCATGTGCTATCAATGCAATAAGCCAGGTCACGTAAGACGTGACTGTCCTCTTCTAAAAAGAAGATCCAAAATTGAGGAACCAAAAAAAATGTTCTTCAAGAAAAAGGCTCTACATGCTCAATGGGATGATTCAAAACCATCCACCACTGAAGAGTCAAGTGACAATGAAGCCGAAACTGCAAACATGTGCTTCATGGCAGAAGAAAACTCTGTAAGTGAATCTTCTGACTTTTCTTTTGAAGAACTTCTAAATGCATTTCAAGAACTTTTTGAAGAATCTAGAAAAATGATTCTAAAAAACAAGGTTCTAAAATTCAAGAATTTAGAGCTTTCCCAGAAAAATGAAAAACTCAGTATTAAAAATTCTGAGTTGAAAAAGAAAAATTTTATTCTTACTTCTGAAATTAGTTCTACTAGTTCCAAGACTAAAAATCTTTAAGTAGAAATTTCAGAATTAAAAAGTAAAACTGAAAACCTTATGAAAACGGTTTTCAAGTTTACCAAAGGAAAAGAGAACCTGGACAAACTCCTATCCTCTCAAAAAGTCTCTTTTTACAAGAATGATATTGGTTACTCTCATCTCAATAGATCTTCTTGTACAAATCAAAAGACTGCTTTTGTCAATGGTTCTGCTGAACCTAAGCAGGAGTATTACAATTTCAATTTTAATACCATGTACTCCTCTAAGTCTATAGATAAACCCAAATCAAAATGGATATGGGTTCCAAAGTCTAACAAAAAGAGACCCGATCGGGTACCAAAAAAAATTTTTACTTGATCTATTGCAGGCACTGAAAAAGAAGAACAGATGGATATTAGACAATGGATGTTCAAAGCATATGACAGAGCATCCAGATCTTTTTTGTTGTTCTTCATCATAAAGAAGGAGGAACTGTCACCTTTGGAGATAACAATAAAGGAATAATAATTGGGATTGGCAATATTGGTAACATCGATAAACCTCTTATTAAAGACGTTCTCCTTGTTAAAGGTTTAAAACATAACCTCTTAAGTATAAGTCAAATGTGTGACACAGGATATAATGTTAGCTTCAAACATAATGCATGCCTCATAGCAGACACCAACAAAAATATTATTTTGAAAGGTATAAGAAAAAATAATATATATAAATTACGCCTAGAGAATATTACTAAACACTGTCTTATAGCTAATAATGACTCTCAAAATTTATGACATATGAGAATGGGACATGTTAACTCTAAATATATGTCTAAATTAGCTAAAAATAACTTGGTACATGGATTACCTAAAATATCATTTAAAAAAAACTATTTTTGTGATGCTTGTCAATTAGGAAAACTGTCAAAATCATCTTTCAAATAAAAAAATATTGTGTCAAGCAAAAGACCTTTAGAGATTCTCCACCTGGATTTTTTTGGTCCTTCTAGGGTAGCTAGTCTTAATCATAATAAATATGCTTTTGTCATTGTTGATGATTACTCAAGATTCACTTGGGTAATATTTTTGAAAAATAAAAGTGATACGTTTTGTGAATTTGAAATTTTATGTAAAAAGTTACAAAATGAAAAATCTTCTATAATTGTTAAAATTCGTAGTGACCATGGAGGAGAATTTGATAATGATTTTTTGTAAATTTTTGTAACTTGCATGGTATCTCTCATAACTTTGCCTTTTCAAGAGTTGCACCTCAAAATGGTGTAGTAGAAAGAAAGAATAGAACCCTTCAAGAATCTGCTAGAACTATGCTCCAACATAATAATCTTGCTAAATATTTTTGAGCTGAAGCTGTTAACATTGCATGCTATATTTCAAATAGATTTCTTATTAGACCTCTCTTGAATAAAACTCCCTATGAACTATTTTATGACAGAACTCCAAGAATAGACTACTTCAAAGTCTTTGGGTGTAAATGTTTTATCCTAAACACAAAAGATAGCCTTGATAAATTTGATGCTAAATCTGTTGAAGGCATATTCTTAGGATATTCAAGTCATAGTAAAACATACCGAGTTTTTAATAAGAGTACTAATACTATTGAAGAATCTATGCATGTCAGCTTTTATGAATTTGTTGATCAATCTGTTCATAAGCAGACTAACGATGATGATCTTGAAAGTACAAATTTTCTCTTAGATAACACAGCTAAATCTAATGAAGATGCTCATTAAAGAACATTTGCCAAAATCAGAGATCATCCTCAAAAGCAGATTTTGGGAGACCTGACCAAGGGGGTTCAAACAAGAGCTTAATTGGAACGTATTGCAAATATGACTTTCATTTCTCAACTTGAACCTAAAAAGATTGATGAAGCCATCATTGACGAGTTCTGGATGCTAGCAATGACTGAAGAACTTAACCAGTTCCAAAGAAATAATGTGTGAGATCTTGTACCAAAACCAAACCATCGTCAAATCATTGGGATAAGATGGATCTTCAGAAACAAGCTGGATGAATCATGTAATCTCATAAGAAACAAGGCAAGGCTAGTGGCTCAAGGATACAATCGGGAGGAAGGTATTGATTTTGATGAAACTTTTGCTCCTGTTGCTAGACTTGAATCCATAAGAATGCTTTTGGCATATGCAAGCTATATGGATTTTAAACTATATCAAATGGATGTTAAAAGTGCTTTTTTTAAATGGTTTTATAAATGAAGAAGTTTATGTAAAACAACCTCAAGGTTTTGAAAATAAACAATTTCCTGATCATGTTTTTAAACTAAAACGTGCATTATATGGATTAAAACAAGCACCTCATGCTTGGTACGATAGACTTAAAACTTTTATATTAAAAACCGAATTTTCTGTAGGCAAAGCAGATTCAACTTTATTTCTAAAAATAGTAAATGATCATACCTTAATCGTTTAAATATATGTGGACAATATTATTTTTGGATCTACTAATAATGGTCTTTGTGAAGACTTTTCTAAGTCCATGTAGAAAGAATTTGAAATGAGTATGATGGGAGAACTCACCTACTTTCTTGGACTGCATATTAAGCAAACCAAGGATGGAGTCTTCATCAATTAGTCTAAATATGCTCATGAACTTCTGAAGAGGTTCAACATGAACTCAACTGCTTCAAAGAATACTCCTATGAGCACAACCACTATATTGGACAAAGATGAAGATGGTAAGACTGTGGATACAAAACTATTCAAAGGTATGATAGGATCACTACTATATTTAACTGCTAGCCGTCCAGATATCATGTTCAGCGTTTGCTTGTGTGCTAGATTTCAATCAAATCCAAAAGAATCACATCTTAAATCTGTAAAAAGAATAATGAGATATCTAAAAGGAACCATTGATTTTGGGTTATTTTATTCAAAATCATCTATATTTGATTTAATCTCATACAGTGATGCTGATTTTGCTGGTAGTAAATCTGACAGAAAAAACACAAGTGGAACATGTCATATGCTAGGGCACTCACTAGTTTCATGGTTCAGTAAGAAACAAAATTGTGTATCATTATTAATTACTGAAGCTGAATATATTGCTGCAAGCCTATCATGTACACAAGTCATCTGGATGAAACAAACATTAAAAGACTTTGGTTTAAATTTTGAAAACACAACTATTTTGTGTGATAATACAAGTGCAATCAATTTATCTAAAAATCCTATTCTTCACTCACGTACAAAGAACATTTAAATTCGACACCACTTTTTAAGAGAACAAGTTTTAAACAACATAATCAAACTTGAATTTATACCCACTAATCAACAATTAACAAATATTTTCACTAACCTTTAAAAAAAGAAGACTTTATACAAATTAGAAGATAATTAGGAATCTGTAAACTAAGTGACTTATAATTAATCACACTTATTTGTATTTTTTAGATAAAACCTTGCAATATCTTATGATTTTTTAGTTTATCATTTATATATTTTAAATCTTTTTCGAATCCGACTCTTTCTTGTCTATTTTTATTCTTTTTATCTATCATTCATCTATTCTTATCATTTTTTCTCTCGAATATATTTTTAACTTTTCTTGTCTCATCATCCTTTTTACCACTTTTCAAAGTCAAAGTGAGTCCTTCTCATATTCACGTACACTCATAAAAACCACAACTATTAAAATACAAAACAAATATTTTATGTCACTCATTTCTTTCAAAAAATGTCGTCTTTCAAAGTACACATCACATGATTACCCTATGACCTATCTCCTTTCACGCCTATTCATAAAAACTATTTTTACATTAAATAAGCCATCATAACATTCTTTCATGTCACTCATCTCATAACTCTCTCTTGTCTTTTTCTCAAAACCTCACTTACGAAAATTGAGTCTATCTCATTTAATTAAATCAAATATTTTGACCCATGATATACCAACTTGTTGTTTGTTTTATTAGGCCATTATTAAAGTCTCTATTTCACACTATCTTATCACTTTATAGCATTCATCTCTTCTCACGACATTTATTTTCCTTATTCCAAGACTCTTTATGTCTCATCACCTCTATAATCGGATTCTTTAAAATCCGTGGGTCATTATTTACATCGTGCCATACATCTCTTTGTTTCTATTCATCCTTTCTATCTTTTCCATCCTTATCAATCACACACAAAAAAAAAAACTTGTTCCAAATAGCACGCTATTCTCAAACCATGACTTCTTTCTCAATTCAATGGACTCTCCTATATCGAGTTTTCCTTATGATGAAAAATAATATTTGAAACTATGTTTTTTCTTTCATACACAAGAATTCAAACCACTCTTCATGTGTCATATCTAACATGATATAATAAGTTCTTATGTCCATATCCACACACTCTTCCAAAGAGTGACTTGATCACTCATTCACGAGTGCCTTAAGATATACTATTCACTCTTCATAAATAGACATTCACGAATAATGGACCCAGCTAAAATCTAAATTTTATTTCATTTCAATTGTCATTCACAAAACATCAAGTTGTTATTAAAATAAACTTCATCCTTCTATTTAATAAACTGATACACTCTTCACGAATTCATCACCTATTTGAAAACTTCTATCCCCTTACATCCTCTCCAAGGTTATATCTTATTTTCTTAGTTACTCGCCATGGCCTCCTCTTCCAAATCCTTCTCTGATGACATCAACATGATTGAATCTTCAGAACTGCGATATCCAGATCTCATTCACCACTACAACTACGTAAGCTCACTTGTCATCCAAACAGAAAAGTTAGTTCACTTCGAAGACTTCACCTCCTTTGATCTCAAAACTTCTCTCCAAGACTTTGTTCAAATTTTAGGATCATCAAATACTGCTTCATATTATCCCACTCTCATCAAGATTTTTTATACCAACTTCTCGATAAATCATGATCAAACTGTTGTTACCATCATGGTTCATGGTAAAATCATTTCCTTTGACATTCACTCCTTAGGGTGCATTCTAAACCTTCCATCCTATGGCATCGATCTACCAAACATAGTACCCATCAATCGTACTGGGTTTAAAAAGGTGCTTCACTCCACAAGATCCACCCACTTTCCGTGGCACATGAGCAATCTGAAACCTCATGCTCAGCTTTTGTCACAAATCCTATCGCACAATGTCTTTCCCAAACAGCCGTTCAAGGGATTCATGCCAAATGAAATCTCTCTCTTAATTTATGCATTTTTTTGTTCCTTTCCCATCAACTGGTCGAGCATCATTTTTAACAACATGATTAATTTTCGTGTCTTTCGTTCACTTTCATTTGGGTGTTTTATAACTCTCATTCTTAAATACTTCAATGTGCCACTTCACAATGAGGTCGTCTGCTATTCTACACATGTTTTTTATGATACCTACTTCTTTGAAGAAGGGTCACTCCTACAACATACTGACGATGAAGGCTTTGGTGAGGCAGATTCTGCTCAGACATCTGAACTTGATATATTCTCTGCTCTCGTGGATGTCCAAAACACACAGGATCTCCTGCTAAAGAATCAAGCCTTTCACTCTTTGAAGATTGGCCAAGATGCTCTCTTTTGACAATTTCATCCCTCATCTAATTCTGAATGATTTATAATTTTGGTCTGTAATATTAACTTTCCTACTCTGATCCCTCATTTTTGTCAATGACAAAGGGGGAGAAAAACCTACCTCTCTTATGTAGGAGAAATACGATTTTCTGAACTTAAACTTTTAAGTATGTTTTTTATATATACTATCGTCTTATGATTTTTTTTTTCATGTATGATATCATATTCAAATTATCATTATGCATATGGATTATTCACAGGGGGAGCATATATTTTCATCATTAAAAAGGGGGAGAATGTTGAAAAACTATGTTTTGATGATACATGATAAATATGATATGCTTTCATGATGCATATAGATGATACAGGCTAAATACATGATATGCTTTCGTGAGATATGATAAATATGATATGCTTTCATATGGGAAACTGAATATGTTATATTATGACTGGATATGATGTGCTATGTATTTAACGAGTATTTGATGCAAGGTTATTTCACTTAAAAAGAGTGAAGACAACTTGATCAAGTGCAACTATTTGATGCAATCATACTACTCTGAAGAAAAAGCTTGATGGGCCATACATTCATAAAGATCATCCAAGAAGATCAGCTACCTCAAGATGAACACTTTTTTCTTCTTTAGATTCATATGTAACAGAACCTTCAGAAGCATGCATATTTCATATTAGACTATATGCTTTGAAATCATACAAACCATTTATTTACAAAAAGTTAAGCTTTCATAAAAGGATACGTTATGTAGCATTTCAAAAAAACCTTTTTGAAACAAATCATTGTACTTCCTACACGCATTTATGAAAAAGACAACTTGAAAATATATAAAAGCTCATGATTTCAAAAGCTTTTATGAAAGAAAAAGACAAAATGCATTAACTCATAATACACAATCGTTCATCTTGACTTGACGATTTGAGAAAACAAATATTATTTTATACACAACTACTTATTGTTTAACAAGACAATTAAGTTAGAAAATGACCTTTTATTTATTTAATACTAAAATCCACACTCAAGAATGTCGACTTATATTTAAAGTCATCATTCTTTGTGTAAACGTTAAATGGCACTCCAAAAAGCATTTATTTAAGAAATGACCATTTATAAAATAAAGTACTTAACAAGTATTTATTGTACTTACATACATTTATCCAAAGAAGTGACGATTTGTAAGAAAACTATTAATGTACTATAAATCATTAAATTGAGTAAAAACAAATTACATTATAAATTACACTTCAACGATCAATATACTACAAAGCATTTATTTTGAGAAAAGACCCATTACAAATTAAATATAATTTTTAATTACAACAATGTATAATGTACCTCAAATATTTAATTTATGGATGGCGACTTTTTGAAAAAGCAATATAGTACATATATCATTTCAGACAAAGTTTTTTTGAGATGACCTAACACCTCACATCTCAAAAGGACAATTATTTTAAAAAGCAACGACTATTTTCTTAAGACCTATATATATATACAAACAAAATAATATTTCAAGAACATACATGTGAGCTTTCAAAGAGAAAAATTCTTACTCGATGCACTGAAAAAGAGCTTAGAAAAAGAAAAAGAAAAGAAAGAGAAAAAGACAAGAAAAGCTCTCTGACATAAGAATCAAGTGTGTGTGAAAAAGAAAAGAACATTCTGTTCTCCTAAGAGATTATTGTACCTATTTTCAAAAGAGAGAACATTCTGAGAATCTTCATACGTGCATTCATACTCTGCATATCATTCTGAAGGTTCTTTAAGAAAGTGTTGTAACTTTCTGTTATCTATTGTATCCCTTCTTTGTTGAGAGAAGTAGACCTCTGAGGAAGATGGTGTTTCCCTTCTCTATTGAGAGAAGTAGACCTCTGAGGAAGCGGGTGTTTCCCTTCTCTGTTGAGAGAAGTAGACCTCTGAGGAAGAGGGTGTTGTACTATTTATCTCGTAACACGGATTTTATAGTGAAAGACTCAAGTGTTTTACTTGGGGACTGGATGTAGGTCAGTAACTCGACCGAACCAGTATAAATCCTGTGTTTATTTTGTTGTGCCTTATTGTCTTTAATTTTTATTTTATCGATCTGTATCGTATTTCACTATTCACCCCCCCCCTCTAGTGGAATTTCATATTTGACCTAAGTCTAAGTGAGCATGAATAATGCCTTCTCAATTAGTTCTACCAAACCATGCTTAAGTCTACATGCAATCCATGTCAACTGGGTTTGATTCTAGGCTCCTAGTTTCATAGGATATAAAGCTGACATTATAGAACACAATTTTGACAAATTGAATAGAGCAAAGCACAAGATTGATCAGGCGGAGACAGGTCCCATCTTGGTCACCAAACTTGTTATTATTGTAAAAGTTTACTTTTGCAAGTCAAACTGATCTTTGAAAAAGATTTTGAAAATAACTCGCCTCTGTTTTAAAATACAGGATAATTTCAAAGAATGAGACTCGCCTGTCGGTACGAGGTTCAACCGTTCCTGGCACCATAACCAGAGGTAATCAAACCAATGATCAATAATGTGCTTTGCTTTGCTCAACTTATCTAAATCAATGTTCTATTCCTAAATGCACAAAGAATCAGGCTTGTGCTATGGCTTACAAAGATTTTGACATAAAAAACATGATGTATGCTTGAAATACTTTTAAATATTTGGAAAAGGGGACACTTTGAAAATCGTGAACCATGTTGAGTGAACATTTTTAAAGAAAATAAAATCAATTTCTGAAGAAATCTTGATGTGTTGTGAAAATCGATTTCCAAGGAAAATCTAGCAACTTTGAGAAAATTGATTTCTCTGAGATAAAGTTGTGAAGTAAATCAGAAGAAGGGGCGTGTGGCCCTATGAAATATTTTCATGATGAAATGTAAACCTAAGTGAATGAATGAATGCAATTTGCAAAAAAATATTTTCTGAAGAATTTAAGGAAAATCTTTGAGAAAAAGAATTTCTGTGCCTTATAGAACTTAGATTATAACTCCCCGGATTTCCAAAACAAAGCTAAGTTAAAATTTTCATGATTTTTTTTTTTCTTGGCAGCAGAACTTAGAAAAGTGAAATCAAATGATAATGAGTCATCAATTTTATAAAACTCTGGGCGAGTCACAGGTATGTGGCCAAGCACTCCTTGACCACCAAGGTGTTCTATTTATCAAAACCACTTGTTTATTACAAATGTCACTCTTTGAAAAAGCAATATCGGTTCAATAAGAGAAAGCAATACAACTCTATCTAGAGAAACCTTGGAACTCGATGTTGTCTTGCTCCACATATTGCAACACAAGTCCAACACCTGAAATCCCCATTAAATGGGGTCAAAACCACTGATGGCCTGGTAAGCAAGCAATCATACATCCATTCAACTCAAGTAAATGCGTCGACCACTCAGGGTCACAATTCACAATAACGACGCTCAAGTCTTCATGACTTGGGGTATATCGCAAGAGCCTCCTCAGGGTTATGAGTTGAACATTTGCTCAAGTCTTCATGACTTCGCGTAAGCCTCTTCAGAGTTGTGAATGAATAATCGCTCAAGTATCAACGACTTAGCGTTGATCACTTCTAGGACTCAAAGGGATGTCTAGCTCAAATATTTATACTTGGCATATCCGTATCACACGAATCTAAGGATAGCTTATCAAGCTTCGCTTAGTTGTGCGAATACAACATGGGTCTTTGCCCAGTCGGTCCAGTGGTATACTGATTATGATATCTTCACAAAGGTTATGCAGGACTTGACACAACAACGTCCATTTACTCATACATTTAAGCATCGTTAAACCTAAGCTAATGCTTTGTTTTGATATTTAATCCCTCCCCCTGAGCTTAAGGGAGGTATATCTGAGCATCAACACAACAATCTGGGGGTTTATTATTCTATATATTTTAGATACCCCAAAGGCCTGTTGACCCCATACTCCTAGTAGGATGATACATTTCATATCAGAAGAAGTCCCTACTAGGTATTCGGATGCATCCTGCTACTGCAGTAGTTGGGTTCAATCCTTAGATATTTAAGGATAACCACGACCTCCATATCTCTGAGTGACGGAGGCCATCATGAACTCTATCATGTTCGAAGGTAAAATATGTCACTCAAGGCTGCACCATCACCATCTTCCTCGGTGAGAAAATTCTGAAGGGTTTTATCAGTCTTACAAACTACTTAATGCATGCTTATAGGGCAGCCATTGAGGAGATATACTTGACCCCATTCAATATGCCTTTAACACGATCATCAACCGTGGGGTATTTTCATTTTATTCATATGCATGCTGGACTCTGCTCTCGGCATTGCGGCCATCACGAGCATCTCACCTCTTTTGGGTGAACAACGTACTCTAGCTCTGTGGCCCTTACGAGTCTAGTTGTATATCAGTCTCTTAATGAGCATGCATATGACACCATATCAATAAATCAACTGCTCGACGTATATCATTGCAATAAGTATTTATCCTAGTCAAGGCACAACCACTACTCTAGCGTAACAACCCTTATGAGTAAGGTGCCCTTACAGACAAAACATGAAAATGGGCCATTCTGGCAACGTTCCAACAACAGGACATCTTTATGTCATTCAATTGGTTCCTGCAGCTCTTCTGCCAACCATTTTGACAACACTTCCTCCGCTTTGACAACATGAGTGAGTCTAACCTTTCTACGTTGTAGAAAGTACTGAGGGCATATGGGTAGCACCTCCTCTGCATGATGGAGTAACATGCTCTGCTCTTTCAGAGCTTGGTTGAGCTTTTTTAAAAAAATTTGCAGCACTCCCTCTCTTTGAATGAGGAAACGTACGATTCTTTTAAGCTCAGAGAGCATCTTTTCAGAATTTTCAGCAGCACTTCCCCTCTTTGACGAAGAAATCGCTACGCTTTAACTCGGAAAATAGATGCACACCGTTGTGTGTACTTCATATCCATCAAGGTTGATTGGAATCTTGGGCCATAGCCAGGCCATACGCAAATGACTTAGCGTTTACGAAAAAACAATTTTGCGTAAAAGCGAAGCCTTTCTAATAAGGACTTCATTCGTCAAGCAAAATCTTGATCAAGAAGCGGTAATGAAATCACATTCGCGATTGAGAATTGTTCTCCATTTGAATGCTCACTTATGTGTCATATACTTAGTATAAGCAGAAGCATGTGCTTTATATGGCGGTGGCATAAAGGAATACATATACTTATTGTTCAAGGGGTGAAACCGAATGAAATATTCTACATATATATTTGTAGAAAGCAGAAAAGCCTTGACATCGTTCAACGCAACAATAAAACAAAATGCGTAATTTAAAGGCATAATTGAAAATTGCAGAAAGCAAGAAGCCTTGACATCATACGACGCGACGACGAATGGTAAATTACATTTAAGCAGGAGCCTTCGCGATATATAACACAACGGCAATCTCAAGATAATATATGCGAGAATCAACATCCAACAATAGTTATAAAGTAAGCGCGTGAACATCGAAGTATCCTAGAGGGTTCATCTAAGAACTAAGGAGAGATACTATTTTTAAGAACACATAAACTGCGTATTCAAATATATATATCCGACGATAGTCACAAAGCGAGCGCGTGAACACTGAAGTGTCCTAGAGGACTCAGCCAGGGACTAGGGTGAGATACTACTTCAGAAGGTATAAGCTATATATAAACAAGCAAATACTTGAGAGAGATGAATCAACAAAGTGAACTTACTTCAAATCGTGGGTTCAGAAGGTATATGCTATATACAAACAAGCAAATTCTTGAGAGAGATGGATCAACGAAGCGAACTTACTTCAAATTGCAGAAAAAACAGCTTTGAAATGCTTTGACTACTTTGAATGAGGTTCAATCCTTCCTTTGAGAGGTCAGATGAGGTCGACCTAGTTGAGAAATAGGAAGAGCAGATCAAGTTGCTAAACCTAAGTGGTTTGAACCAAACTAGGTTCGGTCCAAGTCAACTGGGTTCAGCAGGTTCAGACTTAGCCCAAGCTGGTTGGGTCTGGGTTCAGAAAATCAAACCAAGGTTTGGGACTAAAAAGGACTTTGACTTTGACTTCAAACCCAACTAGGTTAAAGTCAAGTCAACTGGGTTTGGACCAGGTCAGGTGAGCTAGGACTAGGTCAGGCAGGCTTAGACTAGGTCAAGCAAGCTCAGACCTACTGGGCTACGTAGGGAAGGTTTAGGAGTGAGAGATGAGAGAGAAGAAGAAAGGGGGTTGATTTTTATAAAAGGAGAGAGAAGGGGGTGTGGCTATTTATAGCCAAGATTACTTGGCCCCCAAGTAATCCCACCTTATCTAGATTTTTCTAGAAAAAACTAGAAAAATCGAGAGCCTTCTTTCCCCTTCTTGACTTTTCTAGAATTTTTTTAGGAGGTTCCTTCTAGTGTAGGGCCCACATGGAAATTCCATGGTATATTTTGTGGGTTCCACACGATATTTTTTGAGAAATATTTTCATGGGTCCCACCAACAATTCTGTGGGTTTTGCAAAAATTTTAGGTTTCCGGCAATTTCTTTTTAAAAATTTTTTACTATGCCATTCTCTTCGTATTGACGTAACTAAGAAAGTTGGTTCATACAAATCTTTTGATTTTATTTAGGAAAAAAGTTATAACTCCTTGATGATTTTTAAGTATATATTTGCGAAGATACAAACATCCTTAGTATAATTGGCTCATAGAAATCGATTCATTTTGCATTTCGAGTATAAATGCTATTTTCACATAAAAATGCCTCATGAATTTTATTCAGAAGTTCTCTGAAAAATTGGAGGTCTTACATCATTTCCCCCTTAAAAGAATTTCGCTCACAAAATTCCAATAAGAGTACTAAGTGAATAGCTCAGGATACTTATCCCGCATATTGGATACCGCCCCCCACCGAACCACTACTTTCTGCGTTCACTCCCACCTACCTCTTTTTCCCTACAACCTGCCGGAATTCATAGGTAGAGCTACCAGAAAGAAAAGTTTGCCAGCCACCCTTGCATTTCTTTCTCAATTCACCTTCCATCTATTCATCAAAAATCCTGAGCTCATAAAAAATTATCAATCAATCATTTGAATACGTGTATTTGATTGATAATAATCCCGTCCCGCGGCCGTAAGGAACAGAGTGGGAGTGCTCTCTCCTGAGTGAAGGGCCATACATCTTATCAACTTATCCATCGTAGTGCAAGATTTTGACCTCCCAAGTGCATTCATCAACACCATGATGTTGTCATCTTACTTTAACAAGTAGAATGACCTTCGATCTTAGCACTTGTTCACGACGGTCCACGATTTCAACAGGTCTTTCTTCCATCGTCATATCTTCTTGAATGTCGATGTCTTCATGTTGAATGACGTAGGAAGGGTCGTGAATGTATTTCATAAGCATTGACACATGGAATACATTATGTATCTATGCATACTGCGGTGGCAATGCTACTCGGTAGGCAGTCTCTTCGATCCGGTACAAAACCTCGAAGGGACCAAGGAATCTGGGGTTGAGCTTCCCCTTCTTTCCAAAATAGAACACAGTCTTGGTTGGGGAGACCTTAACGAAAACCTTATCTCCAATTGAGAAAGTGAGTTCCCTACGCCTTTTATCTGCGTAGCTCTTGTGTCGAATCTCAGCAGTCAGTAGCTTCTTTCTGATTATATGAACCTGCTCAGTATAGTGTTGCAACATAATGGACGAGTCCAAGGTTCGCTCACCCACTTTGCCCTAATGGATTGGTGATCAACATGGTCGACCATATAAGGCTTCATACAATGCCATCCCAATGCTAGTGTGGTGGCTGTTATTGTAAGCAAATTCAGCTAACGCTAAGTGGGAATCCCAATCACCTTTCCATTCCAACATACAGACTCTTAGCATATCCTCAAGAGTTTGTATGGTCTGCTCAGATTGTTCTTCAGTTTGAAGATGGAATGCGGTACTGAACTTAAGTTTTGTCCTCAAGGCTCTCTGCAGCTGCTCCCAAAAGTGAGAGGTGAACTTCGAGTCACGATCAGATATGATCAATATCAATACTCCATGGAGTTTGATGATTTTCTGAATATAGATCTCTGCCAATCTTTCGGTTGAATATCGAGTGTTAATTGACAGAAAGTGAGCAGACTTGGTGAGTCTATCCATAATCACCCATATTGAGTTATGTGGTCTCTTGGATCGAGGTAATCCTACGATGAAATCCATCATAATACCCTTCCATTTCTATTCTAGAATTTCGATCCATTGCATTTTATCGCCAGTCGTTGATGTTCGATCTTAAGTTGCTGGCAGGTCAGACACTTCGAGATAAATGTAGCCACGTCTCTTTTCATACCCCTCCACCAGTACTTCCTCTGTAAGTCTCGAAACATTTTGGTGCCTCCAAGATGGATAGTGTACCCACTATTATGAGCTTCCTAGAGTATTTCTTCCCTTAGCTTAGGGTTATTTGGAACCCATATCCTTTCTTCTATCCATATAACTCCATCTTATTTCAAATGGAAGAAAGTATCATCTTTAACAACTCGAGCTTTTAATTCCAAGTATTGGAGGTTCTTGAATTGTTCAGCTACAATTCAATCAAGGATCTCGATTTAGATTGTCAAGCATGAGAACCAAATTCTGCCTGAATTCGCCAAAAATGAATTCCAATTGACAAAATCCTCCATCAACTTTCATTGCCCTACGAGGCTGGCCAGAGTGCCAACAGTCTTGCAACTAAGGGCATCTGCTACAACATTCGCCTTTCTAGGGTGATAGAAAAGCATGAATTCAATGTCTTTGAGGAATTCCAGCCATCGCTGTTGCTGCATATTGAATTCTTTTTAAGAAAAGAAGTATTTCAAGTTTTTATGGTTCGACATGACCTCAAATTTCTCTCCATATAGGTAGTGTCGCCAAATTTTAAGTACAAACACCATCGCGGCAAGCTATAGGTCATGGGTTGGATAGTTTCTCTCATAGATCTTTAATTGCCATGATGCATAAGTGATCACTTTGCCGTGTTGCATCAATATGCAACCTAGACCCATTCTTGAGGCATCAGTATAAGCCACGAAGCCTCCATGACCACAAGGTAAGGTAAGGACAGGGGCAGTAGTAAGCTTCTGTTTGAGAATCTTAAAGCACTCCTTACACAGATCATTCCATTCAAACTTGACTCCCTTTTTCAACAGTTTTGTCATGGGTACGGCGATTCAGAAGAAGTCCTGTATAAACTTTCGGTAGTATCTGGCAAGTCCAAGGAAGCTACGGACCTCAGTGATATTTTTTTGTTGCTTCCAGTCTATCACAGCTTCCGCCTTCGTAGGATCCACTGTGATTCCATATTTTGATATTACATGGCTAAGGAACATCATTTTGCCTAGCCAGAATTCACATTTTGGAAACTTGGCATAGAGTTGATTATCTTGAAGTATCTTTAAAATAATTCTTAAGTGCTCCTTGTGTTGTTCCTTGTTCTCTAAATAAACGAGAATGTCATCAATGAAGACGATGCCAAACATATCAAAATAGGACTTGAACACCCGGTTCATCAGGTCCATAAAGGCAGCAGACACATTAGTGAGTCTGAATGACATTACTACGAACTCATAATGACCATATCTCGTTCTGAAGGTAGTCTTATGTATATCCTCCTCCTTGACTCTGAGTTGATGATACCCAGACCTGAGGTCGATCTTGGAGAACACTCTTGCTGTTTTGAGCTGATCAAATAAATCCTCAATCCGAGGCAACAAGTATTTGTTCTTAATAGTTGCCTGGTTAAGCATCCGATAATCGATGCATAACCGAAGGGATCCATCCTTCTTCTTTACAAATAGCACCAGGGCTCCCCATAATGACACACTTGGGAGGATGAACCCTTGTTCCATCAGTTCTTCCAACTGACATTTCAGCTCACTGAGCGCAGTTGGTGCCATATGATAAGGGGCCTTTGATATTGGCGTTGTTCCAGGTAAGGATTGAATTCCAAATTCAACCTCATGAAGTAGCGAAAGTCCTGGCAATTCCTTAGAAAACACATCGAAAAACTCCCGCACCATTTCTAAACTCTCAAGGGACTGAACATTTGAAATTTCCACTAAGAGACTCAGTAGGAAGGTCACATAACCCTTCCTAAGGTATTTTTGTGCCTTAAGAGCTGATATGAGTCGTTTCTGCGGAATAGGTTTGGATAACTGGTATTTCACTTTAGGCAATCCTGGTCGAGATAAAATAAACCTACCCTCGCGACACAAAGTCCTGTCATGATTCTGGGCCAACCAATTCACTCTTAGAATGACATTGTACTGCACCATATCGATTAGGATGACATCAGTAGGCAAGTATTGCCCCACTATCTCTATATCTAGGTTCTTCTTACACTGGATACATTTGGTGCCTTGACCCAACAGGTTATATACTTCAATCATTTTATCAACCAGTTACACCGAAGCATGTAGTTGTTCGGTGAAGTCATCAGAGATAAAGGTATGAGTAGCACCACAATCAAACAAGACATAAGTAGCATGTCCATTAACATGTATGATGCCTTCAATCAAGTCACCATTTTTGACTTGTTTAGTCGTTACAACATACATACGACCTGTTGCAAGTCTTTGTTCTACTCTAGGTGGTCGTCATTGGAACTGAGGGCGCTGTGGTGCTTGTTGAGAGGGTCCGAGAGATCCGATATTCCTCTTCCGTTCATCTGCAAGTCTTCTGCCACACTACCTCGCTTGGTGGCCCACTTTGCCACAATAAAAGCAACCACCTGTATCTCGCGGACACAACCTTCCAGCGTGGTTCACATGGCACTTAGGGCAGTTAGAGTTAGGCTGCCGATTATTTGGAGCCATGTTTTGCCTTAGCATTTCGACTTGCTGAGCAACGTTCCCACCTTGGAACTTTCTCTTTTGAAAGGGTTGTCGTGAGCCCTCGCCACTTGGGAATGTTCTCTTACGGTTCCCATCATTAACTACGGACCTCTTTGCCACAATCACTTTGTATCACTCCCAATCAACTTGTATTTTTTGAAGCTGTTGTCACATCAGCTTGAAACGTCAGGCATGCTGGTTATTACCCGAGACCGCAACCCTTTCCGTAATCCATTGATATACTTGTCGGCTCTCTCCTGGTCTGTCTCAAACAACCGAGAGTAGTAGCGCTCTAGATTTTGAAATTTGGTGGTATAGTCGATCAGACTCATACCACCTTGCTCTAACTCCAGAAACTCCATCTTTTTCTTATTTCTGGAATGCAACGGGAAGTGGTTATCTATGAAAGTCCTCTGAAAGTCCTCCCAAGGGATGACCTCAAGTTGTGAGAATTGGATGATCTTAGTGGTATCTCACCACTTTCGTGCATTATCCTTTAGCCTATATGTGCCGAAGTTAGTCTTTTTCTCTTCTAGTACTCCCAATATCAAGAATGCACATTCTGTTTCCTTGATCCAACTTTCTATAAGCTTTGGATCGGCTCTGCTGATGAAAACTGGTAGGTCAAGTTTAAGGAACTTCTCATAAGTTATTCTTCCCAGTTTCTCATTGCGAGGTGTGACTGGTTCTGGCCTCATTTCATGGATGATTGTTACCAGGTTGTTGAGTGTCTCTAGTAGGAACCCTTGCGTATGGGACTTCTCGCTCTACATGGTTCTTCTCATCGTAGGAGCCATTTATCTATTCACACACAAGCACGTATTTTAGTTTCTTGATGTATATAAGGAAGTAAAACTTTATTTTACTTATATACAGTCCATTACAGAAGCATCACCATTATATACAAGCGTCACACCACTCTGGCGGACATAGGTAGCGAGAAACTATATACATGAGTCTATTGACTCTAAAATAAGAACTAGATTTCCTCGATGTAAATGACCTCATAAAGGCTCATCGATTGCTACATCGCCTCTACTTAGGTACAACTAGAGTTAGCTTGGGCGACACTTACACACTCTCAAGCGAATCCTATGGATAGATCAATGATGCCGGTCAACTTTTTCAAAGAGTAGCATCATGACTCAGGGAGTCCGAGATCATAATGAGATAATAGGAGTTGTATCTCTCACCCAGGCCATTTAGGCTTGGCATTTGTGATGCCAGTTCATTCACCCATATAATAGCACTATGACTTGGGGAATCCAAAATCATAATGAGATTATAGAAGGAGTTGTTGTATCCTTCATCCAGGTTGTGCAAGCTAGGCATATGTGATGCCTGTTGATAGCCTTGCAAGCGATTGAATTCTGCAAGAAAGTTTGAGTCAAACTCTACAGATGTGATAATTCATCTGAAGTCGATGGGGTACGGTTACTCTCAACAGTTGTGTGATGTGATCCACTAATGCGCGAAGTCTCATCCTTAAGACCAAGTGATCCCCGCCGACCCATATCGATGGTATACCTCTTTTGGCATTCGTTGGCGGAATGCCCATCTTCGACACAATACTGGTAGTCTTGGACTTCCAACGAGTATACCCACTCATCGTGCATTATCTTCCAACGATAACAGTATCCACGTGAGTCGTGAGTTGCCATCTATACAAAAATACATCCAAATTAGTAAGTTCAAAGAAATATATACTTATCGTGCGATACCGCAAACATGACGAATCTTGAACCAGGTTTCTCAGACATAGGCTCTGATACCAATTCTGTAACGCCTCGAATTTTCAAAACAAAGCTAAGTTAAAATTTTCATGAATTTCTTTTTTTGCAACAAAACTTAGAAAAGTGGAATCAGACGATAATGAGTAATCAATTTTAAAAAACTCTGGGCGAGTCACAAGTATGTGACCAAGCACCCCTTGACCACCAAGGTGTTCCATTTATCAAAACCACTTGTTTATTACAAACGTCACTGTTTGGAAAAGCATTATCAGTTCAATAAAAGAAAGCAATACAACTCTGTGTAGAGAAACACAGAAACTCGATGTCGTCTTGCTTCGTATATCGCAACGCAGGTCCAACACCTGAAATCTCCATTACACAAGGTCAGAACCACTGATAGTCTGGTAAACAAACAATCATATATCCATTCAACTCAAGTAAATGCATCGACCACTCAGGGTCACAGTTCGCAATAACAACGCTCAAGTCTTCACGACTTGGCATATATCGCAAGAGCCTCCTCAGGGCTATGAGTTGAACATTCGCTCAAGTCTTCATGACTTAGCTCAAGCCTCTTTAGGGCTGTGATTGAATAAGCGCTCAAGTCTTCACGACTTAGCGTTAATCACTTATGGGTCTTGAAGGGATGTCTAGCTCAAGTCTTTATACTTGGCACATCTGTATCCCATGAATCTAAGGACAGCTCATCAAGCTTCGGTTAGTTGTGCTGATACAATATGGGTCTTTGCCCAGTCGGTCCAGTGATATACCGATTATGACACCTTCACAAAGGTTATGTAGGACTTGACACAACAACGTCCATTCACTCATATATTCAAGCATCGCTGAACCTAAGCTAATGCTTTATTTCAATATTTAACCCCTTCCTCTGGGCTTAAGGGAGGTATATCTGAGCATCAATATGATGATCTGGAGGTTGATTATTCTATGTATTTTAGATACCGAGAGGCATGTTCACCCCATTTCTCTAGTAGGAAGGTACATTTTATACCAGAAGAAGTCCCTACTAGGTATTCAGATGTATCCTGCTACTGCAGTAGTTGGGTTCAATCCTTAGATATTTAAGGATAACCACGACCTCCATACCTCTGAGTAACGAAGGCCATTATGAACTATATCAGGTTCGAAGGTAATATATGTCACTCAAGACTGCACCATCACCGTCTTTCTCGGTGAGAAAATTCTGAAGGGGTCTGCCAATCTTATAAACTACATAATGCATGCCTATAGGGCAACCCTTGAGGAGATATATCTGACCCCATTCAGTATGCCCCTACCACAGTCATCAACCGCTGGGTCTTTTCATTTTATTCATATGCATGCTGGACTCTGCTCTCGGCACTGCGACCATCACAAGTATCTCACCTCTTTTGGGTGGACAACATACTTTGGCTCTGCGACCCTTATGAGTCTAGTTGTTTATCAGTCTCTTAATGAGCATGTATATGACACAATCTCAATGAATCAACTGCTCGACACATCTCGTCACAATGAGCACTTAGCCTAGTCAAGGCACAACCAATACTTCGGCGCAATGGCCCTTACGAGTAAGGTGCCCTTACAGGCAAAACATGGAAATGAGCTATTCTGGTAGCGTCTCAACAACAGGGCATCTTCGTGCCATTCAACTGGTTTCGACAGCTCTTCTGCCAACTATTTTGACAACACTTCCTCCGCTTTGACGACAGGAGTGAGTATAACCTTTCTACGTTTTAGAAAGTATCAAGGGCATATAGGCAACATCTCCTCTGCATGACGGAGTAACATGCTCTGCTTTTTCAGAGCTTGATTGAGCTTCTTCAAAAATTTCTTCAACACTCCCTCTCTTTGAATGAGGAAGTGTGTGATTCTTTTAAGCTTGGAGAGCATCTTTTCAGAATTTTCAGCAACACTTCTCTTTGATGGGGAAATCGCTACGCTTTAACTCAGGAAATGGATGTGCACCATTGTGCATACTTTGCATCTATCAAGGTTGATTGGAACCTTGGGCCATAGCCAGGCCATACGCAAATGACTTAGTCTTTACAAAAAAGCAGTTTTGCATAAAAGTGAAGCCTTTCCAATAGGAGTTTCATTCGTCAAGCAAAATCTTGATCAAGGAGCGGTAATGGAATCACATTGGAGATTTGAAGTTGATCTCCATTTGAACGCTCATTTATGCGCCATATATTTAGTATAAGCAGAAGCATGTGCTTTATATGGAGGCGACATAAAAGAATGTATATACTTATTGTTCGGGGGGTGAAACTGAATAAAATATTCTACATATGTATTTGCAGAAAGCAGAAAAGCCTTGACATCGTTTGACGCGATGGCAAGACAAAATACATAATTTAAAGACATAATCAGAAATTGCAGAAAGCAGGAAGCTTTGGCATCATACGATGCAACGATGAATGGTAAATTATATTTAAGCAGGAGCCTTAGCGATATATAACGTGACAACAATCTCAAGATAATATATGTAAGAATCGACATCTAACGATAGTTACAAGGCGAGCACGTGAACACAGAAGTGTCCTAGAGGGCTCAACCAAGAACTAGGTCGAGATACTATTTTTAAGAATGCATATACTGCGCATTCAAATATATATATTCGACGATAGTCACAAGGCGAGCGCGTGAACACCGAAGTATCCTAGATGGCTCAACAAGGGACTAGGGTGAGATACTACTTTAGAAGGTATATGTTATATATAAACAAGCAAATACTTGAGAGAGATGGATCAACGAAGCAAACTTACTTTAAATCGCGGAAAAAAAGCTCTGGAATGCTTCGACTGCTTCGAACGAGGTTCGATCCTTCCTTTGAGAGGTCAGACTAGATCAGATGAGATCGACCTAGTTGAGAAAGAGGAAGAGCAAGTCAAGCTACTAAACCTAAGTGGTTTGAACCAAACTGGGTTCAGTCCAAGTCAACTAGGTTCAGACTTAGTCCAAGCTGGCTGGGGTCTAGGTTTAGAAAATCAAACCAAGGTTTGGGACCAAAAAAGATTTTGATTGTGACTTCAAACCCAACTAGGTTCAAGTCAAGTCAACTAGGTTTGAACCATATCAGGTGAGATAGGACCAGGTGAGACATGATAGGACCAGATCAAGCAGGCTCAAACCTACTGGGCTAGGTAGGAGAGGTTTAGGAGAGAGAGAGGAGAGAGAAGGAGAAGGGGGGTCGATTTTTATAAAAGGAGAGAGAGGGGGGCATGGCTATTTATAGCCAAGATTACTTGGCCCCCAAGTAATCCCATCGCTTCTGGATTTTTCTAGCTTTAGAGCATTCTTTCTCCTTCTTGCCTTTTCTAGAATTTTCCAGGAGGTTCTTTCTAGTGTGGGGCCCACATGAAAATTCTATGGGATATTTTGTGGGTCCTACCAGATATTTTATGAGGAATATTTTCATGGGTCCCACCAACATTTCTATGGGTCCCGCAAAAAATTGGGTTTTCGATGATTTTTTTTTTGAAAAATTCTGAGTACACCATTCACTTCGTATTGACGTAACTAAAAAAGTTGGCTCGTACAAATCAATTGATTTTATTCAGGGAGAAAGTTATGATTTCCTAATGGTTTGAGCATATATTCACAAAGATACGAATATCCTAAGTATAACTGACTCATAAAAATCGATTCATTTCGTATTTCGAGTATAAATGCTATTTTCACATAGAAATGTCTCATGAATTTTATTCAGAAGTTGTTTACAAAATTGTGGGTCTTACATAGATGAAATAGATTCTTTACATATCCCTGACTATGACCACAAATATGTTTTGAACATAGTTCATTTGGTTCTTAAAGAAAAAAATATTTGGGAAAACTTTGAAATATGCAATGGTTTCTGAAAAAGCCTAAGAGTGTAGGTCGTTCGTGGCTTAGAAAAAGATGATAGATTTGAGTTTTGTTCGTATTCTGACTATGACCATAAATACGAAACCCACCGAGTTTATCAACTCCTTTGAAGCTAGTGCACATGACATTCATGTAGACCATGGTAGATTTGAATATGCATGAATCATCATCCATCTCACATTAACATTATTGAAAATAAACTATATGCATTGCAATCCTATTCTAAGTAAAAAAGTAAATTCTTATTCCAAATTTATAATTAATTTATATCACTAATTGAATTGACATAAACTAAATAAAAAAGAAATACAATCTTGAATATTCCTACAAAATTAGCTAACTTTTTAGTGAAGATATGTCGGCTTTTCTGGATTTATCCAATAATATCTAAAAATTACTGGATTTATCCAGATATAAGCCTTTTTCTATGTTTCCTTGAGATAAACATAATAAAATATGATATAAAATAAAAAATATAATAAAAATAAACAACTTTGAAATTAGAAATTTTGAGAAAAAGGACAAAAATACCCTTGAAAACAAGACTATGGCCTTGAAATCAGGGTTTTCAGAAAAGATTTTTGTAAAACTTTAGATTTAAGGATCAAATAGATTCAAATAAACACCAAATTGAGTGTGAAGCACCCTAGCATGATTATAAACATGATCAAACCCTAAAAATTTAAAATATTTTATAAAAAAATTGAAATATCGCAAAAATAATGATTTTTTCCAGTGTTTTACTCGCACCAGGACTCCGCAAGCACCTTGTTTTCATGATTTAATTAAATAATATATCAAATAAATTTAAAAATTAACAAAAATCAACATGGACACTTATAACAATCCTAAAATTAAACTTCAATAAAAAAATATGTTTTTGACATTAGTTTAATATAAAAATTAAATAAAACCTTAAAATACGCGATTTTGCCAATGGACACATACATGTCACAGTGTCAGACCCTAATCAGGAATCAAACCACCATATAAATTTAAAAAAATTTACAAAGAGATACTAGACAGATAAACATGACTTTTCTTTTTTACAGATTGGAAAAATCATCTCTGGTTAAAGAGATATCGCTCCGATAATATATGCTTAATTCTGACAAATATATAACAAGTTGAAATAAACAAATCCAGTTTCGGGTATAGGAAAATATAGCAAATCATATTAAAAAATTATAAAATTTTATCAGATGATAGTAGATACATAGATGAAAATACTTTTTTTTATGAATCATCAATCAGATCTCCGGTTAGGGAGATACAATCGACACAAGTTGATCTAGGGTTTAGACAATGCATAACGGTCTGACAGAAACAAGTTCTGATTTATGACAAAGAAAAAATAGAAAACCTATATATAAAAATCCAAAAAATTTACAAAAAATACTAGAGATGATAATGAACACACTGTAACTTACGGATCATTGATGAGGGAGATATTGTTCCAAGAAGTTGCTCCTAATTCCACATAATGTTTTCACGATTTAAAAAGCATAGTTCGGTTTCCGATTTTTTTGATAGGGTTGTAGAACACAAAATAATCCTATTTTTTTTATAAAAAATCAGTGACATGTGAACGGTTTAATTCTAAAAAAATCAGATTTTTTTACAGAAAGTCAAACATGGAATAACGTTGTTTCCGCGTGCTTAGAATAAAAAATGTGTATTATCATTATAGCACATGAATAAACCTAATTTAAGCATACAAAAACCATAAAAAATATAAATAAAGCAAAAAATCAATTTTTAATGCTTGAACATATAAAATAAGCATTAACATGATAAAATAAATAAAAAAAATCAGGAAAAGCATGGTTAGATATTGATTTAGCCGCTAAAAGAGGGATTCAACCATTGAACGGTCGAATCTCAATCTTATTCGGGCGTTTAACATAATAAACATGATCTAAACATTTTTAATAGATCAAAAACGTGTAAATCGTCTTAGATGATTAGTGGATCATCTTATTTAATCACGGAGCATGGAATTTGTACGAAAAAAACAAGAAGATCATGCATAGAGGGGCGATAATGGTGATGAATAAAAAAAAAAAAACACAAAAAGAAAGAGGGGAAGATGACTTACCTTGAGGCCGCTGCTGGAGCTTGAGGGCTTAGAGAGGGTTGAGAAAGGATATAGAGAGATGACCTGGTCAAAATCCCCATAGACCCCTTTTATAGATTTTCAAAAGAATATTAATTAGGTTTAATTAGAGAGTTTTGATTTTTCAGAACTCTCTTAATTAAAACTAATTAAGAGGGGGGTGATTTTCCTTGGAGTTCTAACCTAACAAGGCTCTATTTATCTAACCCTAATTAACTTATAATTGACCTTGAAAAACATCAAATGTGGCTCCACCTCTGTGGGCCCATATTTGGTTTTTAAAACTTTAAATAAAAGCTAAAAACAAGGTTTAAAAATATTAAAATGAAAATGAGGTTTTAAAATCAATTTTGATTTTTTCAAAACTTATAATCTAACTAGAACACTAACTAAATTTGAACTAACCTAAACTCTTTCAAATGTGGTGCCATCTACTGTGGGCCCCATTTGTTTTTTTTTAGAAAACGATTTTAAAACCTTAAAAATAAAGGGGTTAAAACGATTTTTCTCAAAATTTCAGAAAGACACCTAGACTAACTAATATTTTTATATATTTTTGAAATATGAAAGATGTAAAATGAAATGAAATGAAATTGAAAATTAGGGTTTTTCACCACTGCAGGGTGGGCCCCACTTGAAGAAAGTTGAAAACTGATTTGAAAATCATGTTTTTGAAATAAAGAATTTTAAGGAGGAAAGTTTTTGAAAGAAAGTTTGAAAATAAAACCGAGGTTCTAAATCAACCAGAGTCCTAAATAAATTAAAACTCTTCCAGATGTGGAGCCAACTGTGTGGGCTCCACACCACACTTTTGAAAAAGTTGAAATAAAGACTGAAAAGGGTTTTGAAACAGAGTTGAAATCACCAGATGAGAATAAAAAGTTTTGAAAATAGAGTCCTAGACTGACTGAAACTCTGGACTAGAGTCCTAAAATTTTGGAACTCTTGAAACTTGGGTTTTTTGAAAGAAAACGAAGAGGTTTTGAAAGATCTTTTCAGAAATTGGTGAAAATGAATAAAATACGAGACCAGGATCAGAGTCCTAATCAACTAGGACTCTAGGATTGAGTCCCAGAATTTTGAAACTCTTGGAACTGGATCTGTTTTTGAAAAACAAATGAAATAAAAGTAGAAAGAGGAAATCAAAGTAGAGTTCTGAACCGACCAGAGACTCTAGGACATCGTCCTGAAATTTTGAAACTCTACAATTTTAGTTTTCTGAAAAACGAACAAAGAGATTTTGAAAGATATCCTGAGAGATTAATGAAGATAGACGAAAAATGAGATCAGGGTTAGAGTCCTAAAATTTTGAAACTCTGAAACAAAGTCCTAAATTTTTGAAACTCTGAGAATGGGGTCTGTTTTCGAAAAACAAGTAAAACGAAGGTAAAAGATGACATCAGAGTACAGTTTTGAACTAACTGAAACTCTGGGACAAAGTCCTAAATTTTTGAAACTCTACAACGAAGTCCTGAAGTTTTAAAATTTGGTTTTTGAGAGATGAATGAAGATATTTTTGAAAGATTTTCTAAAAAAATGAAGTCAGGGTTAGAGGCCTGAAATTTTGAAACTCTTAAACAAAGTCCTAAAATTTTGGAACTCTAAACTTTGACTTCTTTTGGAAAATTTTGAAAGATTTTCTTGAAAACAGGTAAAAATAGAGATGACAGTTAGAGTCCTACTCTGACTGGAACTCCGGGATAGAGTCCTAGAATTTTAAAACTCTACACTTTTGAGCTTTTTGAAAGTCAGATCAGATTTTTTTTGAAAACAAGTGAAAAATAGGAATAAAGAATGAAATCGGGATAGAGTCTTAATTCGAGTGAAACTCTAAAAAACTGGCATTTTTGAAGGATAAATAAAAGAATTTTAAAAGGTTTTCTCAAAATTTGATAAAATAAGCAGAAAAACAAAGTTAGGGTCAGAGTTTTAGTTCAACTAAAACTCTTGAAATAGAGTCTTAAGTTGACTAAAACTCTACGAAATTGGATTTTTTTTCAAAAAATAGGCGAAAAGATTTTTAAAACAAGTAAAAATGGGAGTTGAAACAAAAAATAAAAATAGAGTCCTGATCTGATCAGGACTCTAAGATAGAGTCCTAATTCGACTAAAACTCTAAAAATTTTGATTTTTCTGAAAACAGACAAGAAGATTTTGAGAGCTTTTTATGCAAATAGGTGAAAACAAGATGAAAATTGAAATCAGAATTAGAATCCTGATCCAATTAGGACGCTGAGACAAAGTCCTAATTTGACTAAAACTCTCAGAATTTTAAACAAACAAGGAGGTTCTAGAAGTTTTTTCACAAAAACAGATGAAAACAAGGTAAAAACTAAAATCAGAATTAGAGTTCTGATCCAACTGGGACTCTAGAAATAGAGTCTTAATTAGACTAAAACTATTAAAATTTAGGGTTTTCTAGAAAACAAATGAGAGGGTTTTTAGAAATCAAGTGAAAATGAGATAGAAATTAAAGTCAGGTTCAGAGTCCTGATTTGACTAGGACTCTAGGAAAGAGTCCTAATTTGACTAAAACTCTAAGATTTTTGGGTTTTCTAAGAAGTAAATGACGAGATTTTAAAAAGGACTTTTGAAAACAAGTAAAAATGAAATAAAAAAATAAAATCAGGATAAAGTCTTGATTTGATTAGGACTTTGAGGCAGAGTCCTAATTTGATTGAAACTCTGAGAAAAAGACCAAATAAGGAGAATAAACAAGATATGGACCCACTTCTAACTCAGAATCAATAAATGGAAGATTAAAAGGGCTTAAAAATGTAAAATGATAGAGTCCTAGTTCAACTAGAATTCTGAAATAATTGGAATTGTGCAAATTTTGAAAGAAATCATTGATTCAAAAGTGACACTATCTGGATGGGTCTCATATGAGGTTTAAAATAGATTGAAAATTGGTTTGGAATGAATCCAGATTGTTTTTCTGAAGAAATACTTTTGAAATGAAGCTCTATGGGTTAGCCAAATGGCAAATATCAAATTAAAAGCCCAGATTTTTGAAATTGCTTTCGAAAGAAAGGTTTTAAAATCGAATCTGGATTAGATGTTTAGAAAAAGCAGAGTGTTCGATCTGGAAAATGAGATGAAATGATGAAAAATGATGAGAAATGATAAGAAATGATGAGAAATAATGAAAAATGATGAGATATGACATGAAATGTCATGTGAAATGCAAACCTTAGATAAAGGATTTCAGGTATTGGACCTCAATTGAAAGTTGTACTAGTTTAAAAAGTGATAAAATTGATAAAAATGAACAAAATGATTCAAAAAATGGTTTTTGTGCTTGTAGGGTCAAGAGTGACATTGAAAACTGGGGTTTTGACTAGTTTGAACTAGAATGAATTGAGTTCTAGGGTTTCAGAATTGAAATGAACTGACAAGACACTGGCTCAACTAAACTCCTAGACTGAATGATCGAGAAATGCTATCATTTCTTAGAGAAATGATCACTGAAGTGAAGTGAGTTGCGAACAAGAACTGGGTTTGAGCTGGAATAAAGATCAGTAATATTGAGATGAACTAAAACTGAAGCTCAAACACTAGCTCAACTGACTGGACTTAGCGCAATTTCAGTTGAAATAAGTTGAAATGTGATAAAATGGACTCCTAGAATGTGGGAAATGGATTTGAATTGGAACCGCGCTACTTGAACTCCTAGTGAGCTCAAGTTAGACTCAGGGGAATAGGTTCGACTGAATTTGACTGACCCGGGAACAATTGACTGGGATTCAGGTTAGAAATGAACCCATTTTTCAGGAAATAAACTCATTTTGGCAAGAATGGTTAGAAATGAACATGATCTGCTCATCGTGAGCTTAGGTGAGCTAGAAATGACTACATTCTAACGGTTCTGAGCTTAAAAATAAGCTTGGTTGACTCTGACTGATAAAGATCTAAGGTGACTTAGGGGTAAAATGAGAATTTTATTGACAGAATGGGGGTAAAATGACACCTAAAAGGGGACAAACCTAGGGTTAGACTCCTACACTGAACTACAGGTTTGGCATCCATGGCAGGGGGTGTCTGGAAGTGAATGAGGAAAATTTGAGGTATTTACAATTTGATTCATCATCATTGATAATGGTGAAAATTTGTAAGCAAGCATTCATGCCTTTCACCAAAGTGAGCATTGGACACCATTAGTCTTTATTCAAAACAGGTAAACCATCGATAACAAGTGAAACACACGCAAATTCAATTCAGATTCATATATTACATAAATGCGAAGAATGCATAGAGGATTATGATATGCACACATATGCCTAGGATTGTGATGAATCACAATGCAAAGAATGCATTTATGATGAAGAAACGAATGCAGCTGAACCGGGATATGCAAGCAATAAACATGAAATGTGCAGGTATTCAGATATGATGAAGGATGAATAATGAGATGCAGTCACAAAATGCAGTAAAATGCAACTAATACAAGTGATATACCGAAGGAAATGAAATGCACAAATTGATTTACAAGGTTGCAGTTTAATGAAATGAATCAGGGAATGGGGAACCAGTGAAGACATGAATTCAATAAATAGAACTTCTTAGAGATTTTAAAACATTCCACTGTGAAATAGAGTTTCACCGGCAACAGAAGGCTTCCAATAGCAAATGATGCTGGATTAAAATGATACAATACAAATTTCAACGATCTGCCGATTCTGATAAATGCAGAAAACATTCAGAGATGCAATGCACACAAAAATGTTTGCTAAAATGACACAATGCAAATCACGATGATATGCCGAATCTGATAAATGCAGAAAATATTCAGAGATACATGGATGAATAAAAAAGAAACCAAACAATGATGATATCATGTGATATCGAATGAAAAACATATAGCAAATGCAAAAAATGTAAATCAGATTAGACAAAAGATACAAATCAACATAGAGAAGTCTAATGATGCTGTAACAAAAATAAGCAGAATGTAAGTGCAGCTAATATATAAAAAAAAGGTCTACAGTGACATGCTGATGAAGATGTAAAATTAAGAATGAAATGGAGGTGCTGATGATATTGCTTCAGTTCAGCTGCAACTCATTTCTGTAATAATGATATACGTTTCAACTATAACAGAAAATGATCATTTTTGTAATGTATATCATTTCTGTAATGATATACATTTCAGTAGATGCAGGTTAACAAATGGACAAAATAAACAACAAGGATGCAATGTATTGTGGAATTACGCAGTGAATAAAAGAGATGCATAAACAAATACACAACAGAATGCGTTAAAACAAAAAAAAAGCATGAATGAAAAGAAATATAAAACAACACATGAGATGCTGTGATGAACAGGTAATCGATTCTACGAATGCAATTGAAGCAAGGAAGAAAACAAGAACCGAGGATCCTAATGAGTGCCAGATACAACCGTTAGATAGAGGATGACTGCTCGGATGATGAAATACAAATCAAAATTGCAGAGAAACATGCAAAAACTAAGAAAAACAATGCAGATTGATGATGCATAGCAGATCAACGATGCTGAGCAGACTACTGAAATCGGATGATCATCTAAGATGCATATACAAAGTCAAAACTGGATACAAATGCAGCAACAAAATATAGAGATACTGGCAAAAAAATGGGAATGCTAATGAATGTCGATGCTATGGAGAGGACGATGGTCGATGAATTAGGATAATGTCTATGTGAAGATGCAGCGGTAAAAGAAAAAAAATAGAGAAGAAAATCTCGAATCACTTAATAAGAGAGAGAAAGAAGAGGAAAGAAAAGGAGAAAAGGGAGAAGATATTTACCTACCAAATTGGCTAGAGATTGGAGAGGGCTGCTCCAATGAAATCGATCCTTCTTTGCTCCTTTCAAAACTTCAGCTGTGAAGGAAGAAAGATAATCAGAGGGAGAGAGAAAGGGAAAAGGAAGAAAGGAGAAAAATTAGAGGAAAAGGAGAGGGAAGAAGAGGGAAGAAGAGGGAAAGAGGATATCGTTTCCCACTTTTCCAAAAAAAAATCGATCGAGCCACCTTCTCCCAAAATCCGATGTCTTCCCTCTCCTTATAAAGGTTTTCAAGAATTTCAAAAATGCCTTCTAAATTTTCCAAAATTTTAAAAGGGGGTTAATTACAAAGATTTTCTAAAAAAAAACTTTTCCTTATTTAATCTAAAATCATTTTTTTTTGGAATTTTGTTTTTCTTTTCTCTTTTTTTCTTTTTCTTTTTAGAAATAAAATCTAAAATGCAAAATGCTTTAGGGAATGAGATCTAGATGGAATTTTGAAAGATTTTATAAAATATTGAATTTGGAGTTTGAGGACTTTGCAAAAGAGAGTTTTTGAAATAAAAGAATTAATTTTGAAAAATTGAATTTTAAAAATGGATCTGGATCCAAGATTTTGAGTAAAGATTGAGTTTGGATCTCGAACAGAAGAAAAATGAGAGGAATGAATCCAATTAGATATTGGATCTGAATACTTGAGCCAAAAAAAAAATTGATTTTGGATATTTAGATTTAGATTGAAAATAGAAGAATCGGGCTCAGGATTTGACTTAGATGTCTCATCTGGATATGGGTTTGGGTCCAATTTAGAAAATGAACTTGGACTTTGAATCTTCAACAAAGAAGTGAATCCAAGAAATGATTAGAAATTGACTCAATTGCTCTTTTGAATGACTCAGAAGGTGGAAATCAAGGTCAGAAAGGATAATTTTTGGAATTTAAAAAATTTAGGGCGTTTACAGCATACCAAAAGCATAGCATGCATTCTCAAAAATTCAGAATCATCTTAACATGCCATTTAGCAATCCACTCATTCAATACCATATTATTTCTAATATTCCAAGATAAATATGCAACAATATCACATACACATCATTATGCATATACATATATGGCCAACATGAAACAACATTAACATGCTCACTATTCATTTTCACATGTTTTGCAGTTAGAGTCATGCTCATAATCGATTTATCATAAAAATCATATAATCATACTGCTATAATTAAAAAGGTCCACAAATCTTGCTTGCAACATATATAAAAATAATAAATCTTACTATTAACTCTATCACAAATATTTATCTTAGATAAAATATCATTTAAGTACTAAATTTATGAAAAGTTTAAAGAAACATCAAAACATAATCGAAGTCATTAACTCGACTTTCTCGATAAGAGCTCCCATAAACCCTTACCAATCAAATCGATATGACTATAATTAATATATTGAACCTTCAGTCCTTAAATCATATTAAACTTAATTAAAATATCCATGTTAGCATACACATTAAAGAACTCGTTACAACTGACCTGTAACTAAAAACATATAAATCTTTTTCCTCGATTCAAGCCCGCATAAGCCCAAATTGTAAAGGCTTACATATTTCTAATTACCCTCAATTGTAATCATGATTTAAAAAGATTGATATGCATTACTTAAATTCAGTTCATGATATTCATACAACAAACCATTCACATCTCACATGAATATGCCTTCAAAATCAGTTAGAATAATATGTTTACAAAACAAATGCGAAAAGAGTCATGTATTACACATATGATTCACAGAGACATCACAATCAAATCTTTTTATATGTCCAACTCATTAATCTTGATGCAATATGATATACAATCACTAATAATATGCAATCCATGTCAGAGATATATTAGAATCAAGAGTCTTTAACACATTGCTAAATAAAAACAAGTATAAGTGGCAGAATCAAACTCGAATCTCTGTCAGCATGAATTTATAAAATTTGCCAAAAATAGCAGAACATCAATAAAATTATTGTATTTTTACTGTGGTTACCTATATATGTCAAGAATATAACCCACTAAACTGTTCTAAAAAATACCTCAATGAAACAAGGCATACCTGGAATGGTTATCATAGGGTATCTTTAAATTAGGTCATAGGTAACACATGCAACTACCATTTAGGCTAGTGCACTTTCCATCTCATTATTCCCTCTTATGAAACCATTATTATCTTAATTTCATCAAGCACGCCAAGTGCCCATCAAATCTTGTGGGATATCACACTTCCTGCATGTATTTACAAATACCGCATACCAAAAGCATAACATGCATTTTAAAAAATTTAGAATCATGTTAACATGCCATTTAGCAATCCACTCATGCAATATCATATTATTTTTAATATTCCAAGATAAATATGCAACAATATCACATACACGTCATTATGCATCTACATATATGGCCAACATGAAACAACATTAACATGCTCACTATTCATTTTTCACATGCTTTGCAGTTACAGTCATGCTCATAATCGATTTATCATAAAAATTACATAATCAAACTGCTATAATTGAAAATTTTCACAAATCTTGCTTGCAACGTATATAAAAATAATAAATCTTACTATTAACTCTATCATAAATATTTATCTCAGATCAAATATGATTTAAGTACTGAATTTATGAAAAGTTTAAAGAAACATCAAAACATAATCGAAGTCATTAACTCAACTTTCTCGATAAGAGCTCCCATAAACCCTTACCAATCAAATCGATATGACTACAATTAATATGGTGAACCTTCAGTCCTCAAATCATATTAAACCTAATTAAAATATCTATTTTAGCATACACATTAAAGAACTCATTACAACTGGCCCGTAACTAAAAACATATAAGTCTTTTTCCCCGATTCAAGCCCTCATAAGCCCAAACTGGAAAAGCTTACATATTTCTAATTACGCTCAATTGTAATCATGCTTAAACAAGATTGATATGCATTACTTAAACTCAGTTCATGATATTCATACGACAAACCATTCACATCTCACATGAATATGCCTTTAAAATCAATTAGAATAATATGTTTGCAAAACAAATGCAAAAAGAGTCATGTATTACACATGATTCAAGGAGACATCACAATCAGATCTTTTTATACGTCTAACTCATTAATCTTGATGCAATATGATATACAATAACTAATAATATGCAATCCATGTCAGACATATATTAGAATCAAGAGTCTCTAACACGTTGCTAAATAAAAACAAGTATAAGTGGCTGAATCAAACTCGGATCTCTATCAACACGATTTTATAAAATTTGTCAAAAATAGCAGAACATCGATAAAATTATTGTATTTTTACTATGGTTACCTATATCTATCAAGAATATAACCCACTAAACTGTTCTAAAAAATAATAAATATCAAAATAATTATAAATAGTTTATAAAACCCTGTTCGGACAAAATTTTGGTCTAGAATCTGTAATCTACAGGATTTTAATCTGATTAAGGTATTTCTTGGAATTTTTGCAGAACGTTTTTGACAAAACCCTTTTTACACAATCTGATATTAAATATTAAGATTCACCCAAAATATTCATAAAATATTTGGAGTCATTTTCCATAGGTGTTTACAATGTTTATCAAAGATGGGTTGAAATCATCGTGTAAAGAGAGTAAAAAATTAGGGCTCTATTAAAATAGGCATATCTGCATCAATACAGATCCAAAAACGAGCGAAACAAGATTCTAAATTCAAGATCAAGATGTTTGGATAATTGTAGTAATTTTATTTAGATTTTTTGGACATGTATTCATAGAGTTATCGATTTTTTTTAAAACTGGTTAAATTTTTTTTATCAGACATCAGAGCTTTACGTTTCTCAAAAACAATTTTGTAAAAACCCTTTTTAAGATTATAAAACCTTTAGAATCTAACTATTTTTTGTTTGATCTAACTTAATACAGGTTAATACATGAGTAACACTATAAAGAATAATATTATGATTAGATCTAATACGAAATAATAACAAAGGCCTAATTTCGCTTGTTTCTCAAAATTATTTTTGAAAAAATACAATATTTGTATTTTTTGATTCAAGAAACGATTTCTTCAACCAAGAAAGCTTATAGAATAGATCAAGAACATATTCAAAGTTGCTGAAAATCAAAATACTATAATCATAAATGCTCTAAGGGTGCAAAAACATCAGCTATCTAAATCTTACATATCAACAATAGATTTTCAAGATTAAAAGAAAGAAAATGGATGATCCAACTTCTATTCCACTACCGCTCAACGACTAAGTGTAGGTCTAATGAATACACAAGAGTTCTCTAGACCTCCTAGACATTTTGAAGAAGAGAAGAAACAAAAAACAAAAGGAAAAAAAAGAAAAGAGAGAGAGAGAGAACTAACCTTGTTAATCCTTCTCATGAGGACCTCTATTTATAGATGGACTTAGACAAAAGTTCTATCTCTAATATAAGAAGTTAATATTTATTAATTTTTTTATTAATAAAATAAAAAATAAATTATGAGACCTAATTCATGAAATTTTAAAATTTCTTAAGCTACAAAAGAAAATTTGGGACTTCTTACCCTGACATTGGCTTTAGTGACATGTTAACATTTCGGAAAGCCTACAGACCCAAAGACTCATCAAAATTGAACATTTAAATAGTCGATTTGATAGCCCTAAAAACATAAATTGTTATGGTGATCTTAGATTTAATGATACGCATACGGATTGACAAAAAAAATTTAGTCGATATCGAAAAATATTAATTTTTGACCTATAATTAGGCATGAACTTTGGTCGATAATAAAATGCTCAAATCAACACCAATTTGGTTAAGTAGATAGCCAATTTTCATGCCTTCAAAATGAGGAATGTCAAGGTCAACTTCTATTTAATAGGTGAGCCACTAATTGGCCAAAATTTTTGTTCAAACAATAATGATGTTGTTCGAAGCATCCGACGCTATGGATCAAATCCAATAAGACTAGATCCAAATCTAAAATCCATAATCTAATAGTATACAAATCATTTACTTTCTTATTTAGAACACATATTTTAGCTTTTTTAATTATTCTTGAAATAATCTTCATAACTTGAGACAAAGGTTCACAATTAATCGAAATCAAGAAAATCAAAAAAATTGAGAAATCAAGAATATCGAGAAAAAAAAATAAAAAATTCATTATTATAGTCATGAATGCACCAATAATTCATCATTTATGCATTTTAGTTGTTAAAAAAAATCAAGTTTTAAATCCTACCCTCCTTAACAAATATTCATCCTCGATATTCGATATAAGTATAAAACAAAATAACTACCTAAATATAGTTCATCACGCTTCTACTGCACACTTTAACTAAATAATTTAACTTCAAAAATAAAATTTGTATGAGTTTCCAAGCCCTACAGTCAAGCTAGTTGTGTGATATACCCAACTCTTTATTTCTAGTTTCTTAATTCTCAAATTATAATTCAATTACTTTTTTTTTTCAATACAACCATCGAAAGCAAAAAAAAATATATATATATAAAATACTTACAGTGATATGCTGGATTACTGGGTGGTTGTAAATTGATGGGTTTTTTATCCTAAGCTTGAACTATTTTCAACCAAAAATACCAAAAATAATTTTTTTATAAGGTTGAATCTATTCTTTTTTTTTTGTTATTTTTCTTTCTAAAATATAATAACACACTGGTTTTATAAACAAACTTGTTCTAACCGTACCAAGTGCTAGACGAACAGCCTAAGCGCAAGCGCGAGAGTGTCTTAGCCTCCTACTACTATATTCAGTACGGAACCATCCATTAACGAAACTGATTGAACCATTATATAAAAGCAATTATTAATATACCAAGTTTTTCATTATTGGTTTCGCCTTAATCGAATCAAGCTCTATGGAGTCAACCTATACATGCACTGGCATTTAATAGCTTTGTAGAACAAGGTTTGAAGTAAAGCATCAAAATGACAAAATCCTTATGTTATTATTGGGTGAGTAAACACAATGGAAAAATATTGATTTTTTTAAATCAATTTTATAAACTGGTTTTTTGGTTAAATCTCCGAACACATTACATTAAGAGGACTGCTACCATCACATCTAGGAATAAAATTTGACCATGTATCAAGTAAATGAAATTCAAAAATTAACTCATAATAAAATATCTAATTAAATAATCCTTTAGAAATTAAGAAATGATTCAAATTTAAATAAAAGAAGCCTTTGGGTTCATTGAAAACATCAGTGTACACAACCCCCTCCAGCTTCTTACACTCACTCAAATCAACACATATTTCCTGAAAATTATTTTATTTTGAAGGAATGAGACTTTGAAAAGTTCCAGTAAAATTCACACAACTAATGCAATGTACAACACATAAAGCTTGCATTATATAAGTATCTCATAATTTGCAATAATTAATAATAAGGCATATATAAAATTTCTACAAGCTATTCATGAATTCAAAATTTATAAGCAAGTATGGAATAACAATCTTAAGCATGCTAACAACAACTCCAAATGAGAACAATACATATATCAATGAACATGAATTTACCAACTTTTAGGACCACAAATAGTTTGTAGTAATATAAGGTAAAGTAAAGCAAAGTGCAGTAAAGTAATTTATGTTTCATCTTGATTTCTCGATTTACTTGAGTATGATGTATACCCACCCAAAACAGGCTGACTAGCTCATATTTTTATTATGCTATGTATTTTATTATGCATGAGTAGCCCCCTAAGTCGTATTACCCAAAGACAACTCAAAACTGTGAGAGGAAACGACCGCTCTGAGAGAACTCTATATGGGGGTGTGACACTTGTGTCACAATGATAATCATGATCACTTACTTCTCCAAAAGTACTTGAGAACTGTCACCTAGGATGGACTGACAGTCCTGGTCTTTCTAATCTCCCTAGCTAGAGGACCTGGCGAAGAATTACCTCTTGCGAGTCAAACTAAAGGATCCAGAGAATTTCATTCATTATACCCTCTCTAAGGTAGATCGTTGCCAAGCAACCGGTCAAGCATACCTCAACGAAACAAGATATACCTAGAATGGTTATCATAGGGTATCTTTAAATTAGGCCATAGGTAGGTAACTACCATTTAGGCCAGTGCACTTTCTATCTCATTATTCTCTCTTATGGAACCATTATTATCTTAATTTCATCAAGTACACCAAGTGCCCATCAAACCCTATAAGATATCACAATTCCTGCATGTATTTACAAATACTGCATACCAAAAGCATAACATGCATTCTAAAAAATTTAGAATCATGTTAACATGCCATTTAGCAATCCACTCATGCAATATCATATTATTTTTAATATTCCAAGATAAATATGCAACAATATCACATACACATCATTATGCATCTACATATATGGCCAACATGAAACAACATTAACATGCTCACTATTCATTTTTCACATGCTTTGCAGTTACAGTCATGCTCATAATCGATTTATCATAAAAATTACATAATCAAACTGCTATAATTGAAAAAATTCACAAATCTTGCTTGCAACGTATATAAAAATAATAAATCTTACTATTAACTCTATCATAAATATTTATCTCAGATCAAATATGATTTAAGTACTGAATTTATGAAAAGTTTAAAGAAACATCAAAACATAATCGAAGTCATTAACTCGACTTTCTCGATAAGAGCTCCCATAAACCCTTACCAATCAAATCGATATGACTACAATTAATATGGTGAACCTTCAGTCCTCAAATCATATTAAACCTAATTAAAATATCTATTTTAGCATACACATTAAAGAACTCATTACAACTGGCCCGTAACTAAAAACATATAAGTCTTTTTCCCCGATTCAAGCCCTCATAAGCCCAAACTGGAAAAGCTTACATATTTCTAATTACGCTCAATTGTAATCATGCTTAAACAAGATTGATATGCATTACTTAAACTCAGTTCATGATATTCATACGACAAACCATTCACATCTCACATGAATATGCCTTTAAAATCAGTTAGAATAATATGTTTGCAAAACAAATGCAAAAAGAGTCATGTATTACACATGATTCAAGGAGACATCACAATCAGATCTTTTTATACGTCTAACTCATTAATCTTGATGCAATATGATATACAATAACTAATAATATGCAATCCATGTCAGACATATATTAGAATCAAGAGTCTCTAACACGTTGCTAAATAAAAACAAGTATAAGTGGCTGAATCAAACTCGGATCTCTATCAACACGATTTTATAAAATTTGTCAAAAATAGCAGAACATCGATAAAATTATTGTATTTTTACTATGGTTACCTATATCTATCAAGAATATAACCCACTAAACTGTTCTAAAAAATAATAAATATCAAAATAATTATAAATAGTTTATAAAACCCTGTTCGGACAAAATTTTGGTCTAGAATCTGTAATCTACAGGATTTTAATCTGATTAAGGTATTTCTTGGAATTTTTGCAGAACGTTTTTGACAAAACCCTTTTTACACAATCTGATATTAGATATTAAGATTCATCCAAAATATTCATAAAATATTTGGAGTCATTTTCCATAGGTGTTTACAATGTTTATCAAAGATGGGTTGAAATCATCGTGTAAAGAGAGTAAAAAATTAGGGCTCTATTAAAATAGGCATATCTGCATCAATACAGATCCAAAAACGAGCGAAACAAGATTCTAAATTCAAGATCAAGATGTTTGGATAATTGTAGTAATTTTATTTAGATTTTTTGGATATGTATTCATAGAGTTATCGATTTTTTTTTTGAAACTGGTTGAAATTTTTTTATCAGACATCAGAGCTTTAGGTTTCTCAAAAATGATTTTGTAAAAACCCTTTTTAAGATTATAAAACCTTTAGAATCTAACTATTTTTTGTTTGATCTAACTTAATATAGGTTAATACATGAGTAACACTATAAAGAATAATATTATGATTAGATCTAATACGAAATAATAACAAAGGCCTAATTTCACATGTTTCTCAAAATAGTTTTTAGAAAAACATGCAATATTTATATTTTTTTATTCAAGAAACGATTTTTTCAACCAAAAAAATATGTACAATAGATCAATAACATATTCGAAGTTGTTGAAAATCAAAATACTTCAATCATACATGCTCCAAGGGTGTAAAAACATCGACTTTGTAAATCTTACCTGTCAACAATAGATTTTCACGGTTAGAATGAAGAAAATGGACGGTACAACTCATATTCCACTACCACCCAACAACTAAGTACAAATCTAATGATTGCACAAGAGTTCTCAAGACCTTTTAAATGTCTTAGAGGAGAGAATAAACAAAAAACAAAAGAAAAAAAAAAGAAAAGAGAAAGAAAGAGAGAACTAACCTTGTTAATCCTTCTAACGAGAGACTCTATTTATAGATGAGCTTAGACAAGAGTCACATTTCTAATATAAGAAGTTAGTATTTATTAATTTTTATTAATAAAATAAGAAAATAAATTATGAGACCTAATTCATTAAATTTTGAAATTACTTAAGCTATAAAAAAAAAGTTGGGACTTCTTACCCTAGCATTGGCTCTAGCGACATGGTAACCTTTCGGGAGGCCTACAAGCCTAAAGACTCATCAAAATTGGACTTTTAAATAGTCGATTTGATAGCTCTCAAAATATAGATCATCATGGTGGTTTTATATTTAATCATACTTGTACGGATTGACAAAAAAATTTAGTCGATATCGAAAAATGTTAATTTTTGACCTATAATTAGGCATGAACTTCGATCGATGATAAAATACTCAAATCAACTCCAATTTGGGCATGTAGATAGTCAATTTCGATGTCCTCAAAATGAAAAACATTAAAGTCAACTCTGATTTAATAGGTGAGCTACTAATTAGCCAAAAATTTTGTTGAAACAATAATGACGTTGTTCAAAGAGTCTAAAGCTATGGGTCAAATCCAATGAGATTAGATCCAAATCCAAAATTAATAATTTAAAATATATAAATCATTTACTTTCTTGTTTAGTCTACATATTTTAGCTTTTTCAATTATTCTTGAAATAATCTTCATAACTTGAGACAAAGGCTCATAATTAATCGAAATCAAGAAAGTCAAGAATATCAAGAAAATAAAGAAAATCAAGAATTTATGATTATAGTCATGAATGCACCAATAATTCATCATTTATTTATTTTAATTATTAAAGAAAAATCTCAAGATTTATAAAAAAAGTTATCTAAATATGGTAATTAATTTGCTTGTAATTAGGAAACCCTCGTCTATAAAAAGATGAGAGATCTAGGAGGTTAAGCTGAGTTAATATGAGAATCCTGGTTTCTTTCTTGTTAAGTTTTTAATTATTTCATTAATTTTCAGTTATTTTCTTGAATTTCTCATATTTTCTGTTTTTCTAGATTGTAGAGCGTAAAAGTAGCATAGTATAGATTTTATTATAAATCGAGCCATCTCGATTTACATCATGATATGGTTCATATTTTTTGCTACTGAACCTGACAAATATTCAAATTTGACATATACTCAAATCCGTTTACCTAACTAGTATGAGATTTTCACCATCAGAGTCCGAGTCCATTTAGCTAATATTTGATTAGTTGAATATGGTATTGGCTACATTTGATATGAATCCAAACCATTTATGTCTTTAACCATTAGTAATTTCAGGATGTGTTTGATCGCGAGGAATGACACGATGATCAACCACTGGATGCGACGGAAGATCGCAATGCTTTTTTGCTGCATCTATGGAACAATGTTTCACCATTCTAAACCCCCTTGTTACAGTGAGAACAAGGCAAGGGAACATTTGTTTTAAAAAAGAAGTCGATCAAGATGAGTCCCCAAATGCTCTCTCTCTCCTCTTTGCAACAATCAGGTGGCATGGCCAGTAGCAGCAAGAGTCTGACGAGTACTTTGCTCTCTCTCTCTCTCTCTCTCTCTCTCTCTCGACTATGCAACATCGGGTGATGAGACCAGAGTGCCAGCAGCTTCACCGCCAATAATGACTGATCTTTCTCTTCTTTTTTTTTTCTCTAATTAAGGATTTGATTAGGGTTTTGAATCAGAATTCTTAAATTAAAGCGTTTTATAGTTATTTTTATAAAGATTTTTATACATTTTTTTATTAAGGCCTTGAATCAAATTTATCGAGGTAGGTCCTGTTTATAAGGTATTTCTTTGATTTGATTAGGGTTTTTATTTGATTTTATTTGATTAGGGCTTTGAATCAAATTCTTAAAATATGAATTTTTATAATTAATATAATTATGAGGTTTTATTTGATTTTTTTATTAGCACTTTGAATCAAAATTTTAAAATTAGAGCTTTTTATAGTTAATTTGATTAGGTTTTTCTTTGATTTGATTAAAAATTTGAATCAAATTCTTAAATTTGAGATTTTTATAGTTAATTTGATTAGGTTTTTTATTTGATTTTCTTTGATTAGGGCTTTGAATATATATTTTTTAAATTAGGGCTTTTTATAGTTAATTTGACCATAGTTTTTGTTTAATTAGGGCTTTTAATTGAATTTTTAAATTATGGCTTTTCATAGTTAATTTGATTAGGGTTTTTTTATTTGCTTTGAGTTTTTTCTTTGATTTAGGGATTTGAATCAAATTTCTTTAATCAAAGCTTTTTATAGTTAATTTGATTAGGTATTTTCTTGTATTTGATTAGGGTCTTTTTTTTTCATTTTCTTTGATTAGGATTTGTTTTTATTTAATTTTATGGTTTATTTTTTTTGTAGTTTAAGGTCTTTTTAGTTATTTATGATTTTTTTCTTATATTTTATGGTTTTATGAATTATTTATGTTTTTTGTATTTGTATATAAAAAATATGGATTCTTATTTTTTCTCAAATTACCCAAATTTTAAACATTTTTTGGTACTTAGATCTAGTTTGAGATCCATATTAGGTGCTAAAATCCATAAATTTTTGATACACTTTCATAATTAGATTTGATATGACATTGTTTAAAACATTTATAAAAAAATATCAATTCTTATTTTTTCTCAATTGTTCAAATTTTATATTTAGATCCAATACAAGATCCATATTTGGAGCTAAAATCTTTAGTAAACATGTTAAAACACTCATATGGTAGGGTGGATCGATTCGTACAATCCAAAATGAAGATATTCAACTCATTATCTACATACGTTCAAGTTATCTGCACAACGTAAAAATCAAATGCTAGACACAATGAACTCAACTTTTTGTTCGGTTGAAACAAAAGTTGGAAGCAGTACAATTAATATAGAAAGCCTTCTGTTTGCATTGCTGTGGTGGAACCCTCAGAAACGCCTTGTGCTTTCTACATTTTCGTGGAAACCTTCCCTTTTCTGTGACATGCAAACACACCCTAGAACATATAAGCCCCTAAAAAATTTTAGCCATTAAAAAAGAAATGTCTACACTTATTGAAAATCCTTGCTGCTAAACTATAAATTAACTCAAGAATTTGACCATCAATTGTTGAGCACCTAAGTTTTGATGACACACAATATGATACACTGTCATATATGATTTTTATGATATGATAATATGCCTTCATGAATAATGTTATATTATGACTGAATATGATTTGTCATGTATTTAACGAGTATTTGATGCAAGGTTAATTCACCCAAAAAGGATGGAGACCTCCTGCTCAAGTACAACCTTGGTGCAATCATACTCTTTGAAGAAAAAGCTTGATGGGCCATTCTTTCTCAAAGATCATCTAAAGAGATCGGCTACTTCAAGATGAAGATTTTTTTCTTCTTTAGAGTCATATGTAACAGAACCTTCAGAAGCATGCATATTGCATATTACAGGCTTTATCATACAAGTCACTCATTCACAAAAGCTATGTTTCATAAAAGCATACGATATTTCAAAAAGCACCTTTTTGAAAACTAATCATTGTACCTTCTTACAAACTTTTATGAGAAAAATATTTTGACAAGATATAATAGCTCATGATTTCAAAAGCATTAATTGTACCTTCTAACATGCATATATGAATAAAACAACTTGAAAAGAAAAGTAATGATTTCAAGTATGTAAGGAAAAGACAAACATAAAAATCGGTTAGTTGAACTAACAAAGAAAACTAATATTATTATAATATGTTTAGAAAAGACTTTAGTTACTTTATACAACTCAAGAATGTCGACTTACTTAAAGTCATCATTCTTTCTGTAAAACATTAAATACCACCTCAAAAACTTTTTAGAAATGACTATCTTAACCCCACTCAAGAATGTCGACTTGCTTAAAGTATTCATTCTCTCTGTAGACATTAAATAACACATCATAAAGTATTTTGAGATATGACCATTTACAAAATAAAGAACTCAAAAGCATTTATTGTACTTACATACATACTAAGTCAAGAAGTGACAATTTGTAATAAAAATATTAATAAACTACAAATCATTAATTGAATAAAGACAAAACTACATGATGATTTACAATCCAACGTTCAATGTACTACAAATCATTTATTATAAGAATAAACCTTTTACAAAATATATCACACCTAAAATACTACAACGAATAGTGTACCCCAAATACTACACTTATAGAAAGAAGACTTTTTCGAAAAATACATAAAGTTGTTTTTGAAATGACTTGACATCTCACATCCCAAAAAGACAATCATTTCAAAAAGGCAACGACTATTTTCTGAAAGCTATATAAACACAAACAAAATTGTTTTTCAAACAATGGACATGTGAGCTTACAACGAGAAAAATTCCTATTCGATATTTGAAAGAGAGCCTAGAAAAATAAAGAGAAAAGAAAGAGAAAAAGTCAAGAATAGCTCTTTGACAAAGAGTATTGTCTGAGTGAAAAGAACAGAACATTATGAGAATCCTTCATTCGTGCATTCATATCATTCGGAAGGTTCTATAGGAAGTATTGTAACTTTCTGTTATTCACTGTATTTCTTCTTTGTTGAAAGAAGTAGACCTCCGTGAAAGAGGGTGTGCCCCTTCTCTGTTGAGAGAAGAAGACATCTGTGAAAGAGGGTGTTGTCCTTCTCTGTTGAGAGAAGAAGACCTCTGTGAAAGAGGGTGTGTTTCTTCTCTGTTGAGAGAAGAAGACCTCTGAAGAAGAGGGTGTTGTACTATTTATCCGGTAACTTGGATGTTATAGTGAAAGGCTCAAGTGTTTTGCTTGGGGATTGGATGTAGGTCAGTGACTCGACCGAACCAGTATAAATATTGTGTTTTATGTGTTGTGCCTTATTGCATTTAATTTTTAATTTATCGATCTATTTCATATTTCACTATTCACCCCCCTCTAGTGGAATTTCATCAATGACTGCAATTGAACCGATACCTTGACATTTTGATATTTAAAAATGCATTTTCTATTGAAATATTGTTAAAAGGTAATATAAAATTGTCAAAAATGAAAATACTGGTTGCATGAATCTATGTTCGTATCAACGTGTCATAGCCTGTCGGGTCATGTCACAAGGGACACATGATCAAAATGGTGTGCCTCTATGACAGCCATTTAGTTGGAACAACATTCCGGATCAGATTAATTGAACGGGTTGGATTTAGGTTTGGAGATTTACATTCAAATCCTAACCTGAGTACATATAAACGTGTATCCAGTTGAACTTCTCAAGCAAACCAGATATGGAATATATTAGAGGCAGCCTTTTCCCATCTATAAAAACATGATTTTATTAATAGTGAAATTTTCTGCCATGTGAACTGCTGAAGTTTATGTTCAATTGTATGCTCTGGTAGGGCTCTGCCTTGTCATAGGCTTAGAAGCAAAGGTCCCCGCGAAGTAGCTTCAGGTTCATGGCAGTCCCGAACATGCCTAACCCAGCTTACTAATCAAAAAGAAAAAAAAAATTGTAGAAATTTCAAAACTTTAAAAAATTCTACATTATGTTGGGTCGAAGTAAAACTTGTTTCTAGTAAACAAACCATATAGATCATATCCATGGAGCTTGCAAGAAGTCATGAAAATGTTGAAGAAACAGGCCTTTTCTATTAGGTTACAGTCGAGGGTATAGACAATATTTTCCCTTTTCTATTTTTTATTAAAAGGCAAGTTGGGGTTATGCAGACCTCCACCAGTTATTATTCAACGTACCACTGAGTTTTGAACCTGCAACGTCCTGACACAAGAAGACATACACAGACAGCTCCTACCAACCCTCGCTTGGGTAGTAAATAACCAGATTTGTGTAAGTTTCTCAAAATGCCAATTTGATTGCCAGCTTGGGTTGTTTTTGCAATGTCATCAATATCTTTACTGTTTGTGACTAGAGGTACTCTTGTTCAAAGAAAAAAAAATACATATGAAAAATTATTAAATTTATCATGAAATTTTTTAAGTTGTCTAGAGCTGATTTTTTTCTTTATAAGTCAAGCTAAGGAATAGCGTCCAAAGTTTTTTTTTTTTTCATATTTACACGGAGAATCCGCCCCCAAGATCCGAGACCTAGCCGTGTTGGCTGCCCAATGGTTTGAAATGCAAGATCTCTTTAAGATAGTCTACATATCCTCAAGAGTCAAGGCTGGTATGACTTCTTCCTAATAAAATTTAGTTGAAATTATTTATTGACCTATATTGTTAGTTTGAGAAAAAAAATTAAGACCGGTAGCGGTTGCCCGTATCGCAGCGGGGCTGGAGAGAAGGTGCTGACCCCTTCATCCCAAGTTTGTGTTCGACTCCCATATGGTGTGAAAGTGCCTTTAACTGGTGGGCACAGTAAAGGCTTAAGTTTAGGTGACCCTATTCCAGGTTTACCTCACAGTGGCGGGCTCATAATACACCTAAGCTTTCTTTTCTATTTCAAATGTACTCGTGTCTGTATTGAACAAGAAGGAAAAAATGAAAGTGGAGACTTGGGTAGGTTTTGTTGTGTTTTTGAAAAGTAAAAAAATAACAAAAAGAGATTCACTTTTAAAGATTTCAAATTTCATGGAACCTCATGAGAAATGGGATTCACTTTCTAAATCTCACTTTTATGGCATGCTTGGAAGAGAGAAAAACTCTCATAAGAAAAAAAAAAGTTTTGATTAAGAGAGTTTTGTATATGAAAAGTTTTTCGAAAGAATGTTTTTCACTTATTTGTGTAGCAAATGAGAGATTGGAAGAGGAGGGTGGTGATGCTGAGATGGATGCTAGTGGTGATGGTGAGATGGGTGGTGGGTGATGCAACTTTTTTAATAAAGTATTTTAAAAAAATATTTTCAATAAAAACGTATGTGCAAATCGTGCATCAAATAATAAAAATTGGTTAAAACTAGCAATGAAGTTCAGGACGAACTCAGAAAAAAAAATATTTTGTATTCAAGCAAATAGTTAACTACTACTCTTTATTGCCAAAAATAAAAAAAATAATTAAATAAATAACTAAGAGATTGCGGCTCTTTGTAAAGGGATGAAACAAATAAAAATAAAGTCCCTTATTACAAACCCAAATTGAATTAAATTAAATAAAATAAAAACCTAATCTAAAAAATAAGAAAAAAAACTTCAATGCTTCTTGTTTCTTTAGTCTCCTTAAGGTTATGCTTGCTTATTTGTTCACTTTTGTATGTGTTTAATTAAAGGTTCTCTGAGGGTCTTTATGAGGAGATGGGCTCTTTTCAAGACCTCATATGGTACTTTTGAGGGCTCGAAAGAAGGCTTTTCGCATGTCTGATTACAAAACAAAAATAAAATACAGCAAAACAAAACAAACTTGACAAAATTTAAGGGTTAATGGTTTAAAAAAAAATTCAGCAAGAGCAAAGATCTAACTAACTAATAACAAAATAGCAAAACAACCTAACAACTATGTAACAAATTAGATAAATTCAAACAAGAAAACATGAACTAAACTAATCAAATTATAACTAACAAGGAACTAATTAATTAGAAAAGCCGTGCAGCTAAATTAATTATATTAATACTAAATAAAAACTAATTAAATATACAAATAAGCTAAAACAAATTGCTAATTTTTAATTCAAGAAGGGCATGCCTAGACTAGTTGATTAAACCAAAACAAAATGACTGATTAGCCTACGGTTAAATTAACTAAATAACTAACTACTAATAAAAAGAAAAAGAAAGAACACGAAACATACAGAACCTAATTTAACTAGATAATGAAGTAGACTAAACTAACCTTGATTTGGGAAAAGCATGAAATCACCAGATATCTAAGCACGGCCAGAAAATATAAAGAAGATAATCTAATTAGCTGATACGAAACACACTGTGTGCTGCACTGCTGTTTATTCATAACCTAAAGATTCAACTATACTAATTAAACAAAAGAACTAGCATAAAAAAAATGGTAAACAATGTACCTAATAATCTACCTAACTAAATCAATCAAAGCATAAGGATCTAACTGACTAAATCAATCAAAGCATAAACGTAAGTTCACGCACAACACTGGTTGTCTTGCTAGTTTTTCTACTATCTTGCACGCAATTACACCCACACACACACACACCGTCAATCACGTTGTACAGCGTGATTGACGCTGTAGCCTTGGCGAGTTTGTGTAACAGCGTTTTCACGCTATTTGCCAATATATTTATGGTATACTGCCTGAATCGATGCCGGTCACTGCCTAACGATCGCGCTGGACAGTGCACGGTCCAGCAGGCAGAATCACGCGGTTCACCACACCGTGTGTGAACTACCGAAAAAATAAAGAACGAACAACTAGCAAAGCAGTGAAATAAACTCTAGGGATCGATTCCTACTAAAAATTGGGATTTTACACTAGTTTAACTAAAACTATTAAGAATAAATCAAATATAACCAGGAAAATTGCATAAAACTAATTTATATGAGGTATGCGAACTACTCTAAGATGCAGACATGAAATAAACAAAAATCAGAATATGCTATATACAATGAACATGCGAGAAATCAAATATGATGCATGGCTCCATGTTCTTAAAAATTATGAAGATGGGGAAGAAGACACAAACTTGACGATCCGCATCCAATGGAGGGTTGAGAAGTAGTTTTTCCTTTGATCAGCACGCGATTTCGTCGAGAAAGACAAGAAAAACCGACGACAAAAAAACATTAAAAGCAAGACGAGTTCGAGGAGGAAAAAAAGAACGAAAAAAAAATCGGTTGGAAATGAAGAGGAGGAGGAAGAAAAGAGGCTGCATTTTTTCAAGAGGAAAAAACGTGTTTCATAGCTGAAACAAAGCTATTTATAAAAAAAAAAATTAGGTTAAAACATATTTTCTATGAAAGTTTAAAATATTTTCAAAAATTTCAAAATAGGTCTTCCTCAAAAATGCGTTTTTCAAAAGAGTTTTTTCTAAACTAATGAAAGCCTAATCTAATAAAACTATAATTAAGAAAAATTCTAAACTAATAAAAACACTAAAAATGCAGGCCTGGACCAGAAAATATGATTTTTCTTAAAAATTTAATTTAAAGCAAAACCTAAAAAACAACGATAAAGATGGGGTTTTAATGCAATTTTATCATGGATCATGTATAAATAAAAATGAATAAAATGCAAATATTATGCATGATCAGTGAAGAGTGTAAAAATAAAATTTTTCTTGTTAAAAAATATTTCTCCTCTAACGGAGGAATGTTTTCTATCAAAAATATCATTTTTAAAAACTCTCTTAGCGAAAAAGTCTCTCTCATTTGGAATGGTTAGAAAATTTGTATGAATTTTCTCTTTTGCATCACTTTTCTACATCTTTCTTGCTTTTAAACGTGCCTTTAGGGTTTTCTGTGAACTCACTTTGTATGACTCTTGCAGGTTGTCTACCAATTTTTTTTTTTAATATTTGTTCACTTTCAAAATCTCATGTGATTACACATAAAATGCAACCAAACCTAACTTATCGCTAGTCCAAATTTATTGAGACAATAGGCTTGAAATGTGGTCATTAATTTGAATTTCAAACTAGTTTTGTTTGTACCTTTGTTGTTTATTAAGGTATAAATTATAAAAAAAACACTACAGCTATTACCTATTTACATAGAACCACCCAAATTTTTGGTCACTTTTTGTGTTTTTTCATCTTTGCTTAATCGCACTTTTGGTCCTAAAATCACTCCATTGACCATTGTTAGTCAAACAAAACAACTCTAATCCTTTCAATGTTTATTTATTAAGCAAAGAACATGACATGAATTGTTTTCTACTTTACCTGAATTCTTTATTATTAAATGAAAAAAATAGTTTTATACTATCAACAACGGGTGGGCAACGGGCTGAGATGACTGGGCCAGGTTTTCGCCCGATTCTTAATGAACTCGGGTTTGAAGAGAAGCCATGGCCCCGGCCCCGGCCATTGGCCCAACGGGCTAATTAATGTGAAGCGGGCCAAGTTTGGCCCAGTCTAGCCTAACACAATCTTAAAATACACAAATGCTTGACTGGAATTAAAGGTTAATGAGAGAATAACAAGTTTCTATGCAACTAATTAGGTAAATAGTAATAATTAAGAAATAGCAAGTTTTCGTACAACTAATTAACTAAATAATAATAGTTATCTAAGTTAATGTGTAATAGTTAGTTTTTAAAAATTTTATATTATTAACAAATTTAATAAATAACTCAGTCCCATCAGACTGGCCCGGTAGCCTGCGGCCTGGCCCGAGCCCGGCCCATGTATAAAATGGGCCAAGTTTCGGCCCGGTACCTAACAGGCCTGAGCTTAAAATCATGGCCCAAACGAAGTCTATGGTGGGTCAGGTCGGCTTAGCCCATCAGGCTGCCGGGCCGGTTGCCCACACCTATCAGCTACTTTTTTTTTAGAGGATCCACAATTACTTGAAATGCAGAGAGATATGTAATGATAAGAAAATGGAGCAGTTCTTTATCAGTTACTGATAACATTCAATGATTTTTCTAATTTGCCCTTCATGTCGGCAACACGTGCAAGAGTGAAAAATGCCAAAAAACAAGAAGCGTTATGTTCCAACTTCCAAGTCAATTGGAAGCAATATCTTTGGAAAAAATGGGTTCAGGCAGTGCTCGCTATTCCTTGTTAACTCGGATAATAAAATAAAAGATTCAAATCCATAACCATTGTCCAACCTAAAGTGAAATGTCAATCATAAATCCAGGCCTACCTTTTTTTATTTTCGTTTATTATACTGGAGAGACTGTGCCAGAACCCCAAAACAGACTTGATTGTGTTGGTCTTAGTTTCGCATACTTATGGTGGTGGTTGTCCCAGCAGCATAAAACTCTGTGGGCGCCTCCCCTCGACCCCGAGAAAGCCTCTTGCTTGACCTTGTGGAAGGAAGTTGTCATATGAACTTTTTTTTGGAAAGCCAAGCTGGGGTTAGTTAGACCCCTATCAGTTATACAAAGATACCATTGAGATTTGAACTTGCAACGTCCCACCACAAGGTCACGTGCAGTATCTTCTCCTACCAGACAAGCTGAGCCTCTGGTGGTTGGAGACTTCGACTTAGGTTAGGGAGAAAGCTGCCTACCCACAAGCCAACTCAGGCCTATTTACATGTATACATTATTCTAAAATGCTTTAAGGGTTTGATATAATTAATCTAGACATTACTTTATTATCCATGTTGTTTTGTTGCACTCTGCAGCTTAATTGTGTTGCTTAGCTTAATCTTTTATAACTTAAGCCATGCCGATCGAGACTGGCTTGTCCTACTGATTAATGATTTTGGCTTTGTTTGGCTGATTAATCCTCGCACTCTAGGTGGAACTTGATTATTAATCTTAATTTCTTACGGCTAAACAGGTTTTCTGTGGAGCTCTCTTCGCTAGCACATAAACACACTTTGAAAGTGCACTCAATTGACAGTAAAAAATATGCTTGGATTGTTGTGTCCAAACCTTGCGATTCCCACAGTCCATTCTGCCAAGAATGGGGTCCAAGCATCATGCAAGCTCGTTTTGGCATCGTGAAATTCCACTAGAGGGGGGGGGTGGGGTGAATAGTAAAATACGATACAGATCGCTAATATAAAAATTAAAGACAATAAGGCACAACACAATAAACACATGATTTATACTGGTTCGGCCGAGTTACTGACCTACATCAAGTCCCCAAGTGAAACACTTGAGCCTTTCACTATAAAATCCGTATTACGGGATAAATAGTACAACACCCTCTTTCTCAGAGGGTCTACTTCTCTCAACAGAGAAGAGAAACACCCTCTTTCACAGAGGTCTACTTCTCTCAACAGAGAAGGGATACAACAGTAAACAGAAAGTTATAACACTTTCCTATACAAAAAAGCCCTAAAGGGATACCAGCATTTCCTTTTAGGCTAAATAAGAGAAAAATGAATTTGCTTATCGAGTTCATTGGCGTAAAGCCTCAAGAACCTCTTGCCCATGAGAGAGGAGTCCAGATAGGCTATAATTACATGCCACAAAATTTGTGCACTAAGTACTTGATCTCCCTCTTGTTGGAGTGACTCACGTACAAGGACTCCTCTAGAGGTGTCCCTATCCGATAAGCCCTACCATTTTAACTGTTCCCTAATTAAAGTTATAAAAGAGGTATTGATGAGAAACCCCACTGCGTGAAAAAAAAAGTAGAAAACTAAGGAAAAATCATACGTGATTTCTATTTTCTGGGATTGGATTCTACTCACCATCGCGGAAGGGCCTGCACTCATTAACGGTAGCGATCGGCTGGGGGGACGAACATCTCAAAAATGCTCAATCGGTCCACCGTCGGCCATTAACGAACAGTCATGGCCGCATCAGGTATGCTCTTCGTCTCTTCTATGCGTAGGTCATCCCCAACATTGGGTTATGGACCCACGAACTGTGCATTCCGCTACGCGGGCTTGCTGGCTTTTTTTTTTCTGTATCTGTCGCTGTTGGAAGACTGTAACAGGCTAAGCCTGTCGCCGTGGGGTGACGTGACTCCACTGTATTCAACAAACAGTCGCCTAGACTCCGACAACTATCGCCATGGGGAGACAACATTTTTTCGGCAAACCGGATCCAATATCTATTGTTTCTTTGTTGTCAGAATAGCTTTTGAAAGCCAGTGGCCACCGATGATTTCGCTGGTGGCACTGGATGATGGTAGCCGACAACCGACGCAGGTCATTGGTTGCAAGTAACTATCGCCGTGGGGCGATAATATTTTTTTTAGCAGCCCATCGTCGTGGGGCGACGTGGCTCATCGGTTAACCGGCCGACCATTGACGACATAAAAAAAATAGGGGATTGGTAATATTACCTGCACCGTCGGGTTACATTAAGGCTTGTCGACACCAGGGGGTTACCGCAGGATGTCGCTGGGATGTGTGTGTGTGTGTGTGGGGGGGGGGGGGGGGTGGAGATTGCTTTTGCTGTCCGACGACATGCGGCATCCGAGGGCCTTTTGAAAAACCCCCTTTCTCTCTTTTTTTGTTTTATCTTTGTCGTTGGGCGTTGAGGGGCTATGATCGTCGGCAACAAAAATCCATCATCAAAGTGCCGCTATTGCCGAACCTCTATGTCGTTTGGTTGATCGGCATCTGGATAGACTGGCCGCTGATGGAACCCCTTCGTTGGAAGGGGGTTTTCGTCAGGGTCATTGTCGAACGTTGATGCTGTCGACGTCGGGGTCGATGGAGGTTTTAACATGGATCACCGACAGGCGATGTGGGTCATTGGTAGGTCGGTTAGGGAAAACCCTTTTCGGTTTCTCTGAAACCATAAACAAAAACCCTCAGGTTTCTGTTTTAATGATGGACCCAAATCGGGTCCGGTATCCTATCCCGGTGACAGGCCCAATCTAAACCCATTTTGGGTGGATCGGGTCTGCCATTTCATTTGAATCAGACTCGAATCCATATTGATTGGGTCAGACTCGGGTCCATTTCAAACCGGGTCAGACCCGGATCTTGTTTAAACTGGGTTGGACCCATACTTCTGTAGGGTCTAGACACTATTTGGCCTGAATCGGATTAGGAAGTGATACAACCCTTTTTGGGACCAATTCAAAGCCATTTTTTATCGGTTCCTTCCAGTTTTTCACCAGTTTTGAGATGCTAAGACCCTGTTTTCATAAATATAGGAAGATACAGGGATTTTGGCATACGGTTATAGGGTTTTATGAACTTTTGTTCATACCTAACACCAGTTCATAAGGTTCAGAACTGGTTCAGACCCTTGGATGACCGGTTTGGGGTTGTTTCACACTGGTTCAGGGTGTTTTCAGACAAGTTCCTTCTTGAGGACCCCGAGTATTACCCATTTAAGCTTGCCTTTATTATTTTTTATGCATTTTATTTGTGATTATACATGCATTATATATTACTGATATTAGAATCAATGATAGTTAGATAACTTAGTGAATTCATGTTACCAAAGTAACTAGATGCATGTATGTTGTCAATTTTTTATTCTATCATATAGTTTTATCTAATATTAATGTTGTACTTAAATTCATGAAACAACAAAGTGACCTAAAGGAAGTTTCATCATTTTGGAATTTAAGTAGGGTAAAATAAAGTAAGTGTATTGAGATACATTGCGCATGTGTATCCAAAGGTGCCATGTATTGGTGGTCTAGCTTCACATGAGCTTTAGTTTTACAAGCTATAGTCGGTAGGTGTAGTAGTGATTACACATTTCAGAGCTCTTACCAAAGTAAGACTTCGATGACCCCCTACACTCGCCCAGAAATAAGCATATCAAGGGCCTTATATTTATTGTTTTTTTCATGAGGTCTGTCTCGTATATGCTTCTTTTGATACACGTCTTTTGCCATGCGATTTATGGTTCTGTGATTTTAGATGGCTCAAATACTATCTATTTTCTTGATGGATCTAATTTTAGTGATTGAAAATAATTTATCCTTTTCACATTAGGGTATATGGATTTGGCCTTAAGAAAGAATGAGCCTGCTGCCCTGACAGATCAAAGCATCGCTGAACAAAAGAGTGTTTGAGAAGTGAGAGCGCTCAAATAGACTTAACCTGTCGCTTATACAATCTAAGGTGGCTAGGAATATTCGCAGTGCTATCCCGCAATGCAGGACAATGAAGAAATTCCTAAGTGCCATTTAAGCACAATTTATCAGTTCGAATAAGGATAAGGCCAGTACCCTAATGTTAAAACTCATATCTATGAAGTATTTTGGAGGGGATAATATTCGCCAACACATTTTGGAAATGAGGAACTTAGAGTCCCAGCTGAATGACATGAAGTTGATAATTTCTAACTCATTCCTAGTATATTTAATTTTGATATCCCTACCTATGAAATATGGTCATTTTAAGATCTCTTACAACACACATAATGATGAATGAACATTCAATAAACTTATGTCCAAGTGTGTTGAGGAAGAAGAGAGATTGGAAGGAGAGAAGGTACAAAGTGCACATATGGCTTCTCATGGATCCAAGGTAGGACTAAAGAAAAATGCATTTTAAAAAAATGCTAGGAAGAAGTCAGCAGAAGATAAGATATCTCAAAGCAAGAAACCTGATTCTGCTCCCATAAAGTGCTTCTTTTGCAAGAAGAAGAGACACAGGAAGGCAGATTGCATAAAGTATAAAAAATGGTTAAAAAAGAAAGATAATTTATTATTTGTTTCTCATGAATATAATTTATTACATATTCCTGAAAATAATTGATGGATTGATTTTGATGCTATTGTTCATATTGCCATCTGTTTACAGCCGTTCCTGAACAGAAGGGAACCAACAATGCATGAGAAGAACATTTATTTGGTGAACAAGATGTGTTTACATGTGAAGGGTGTTGGGACCTGCAAAATCACTTTAGATACCGGCGTAGATTTAGATCTTCATGATATTTTTTATGTTCCATCATATAGTAGAAATTTAATTTCAATTTCAAGGTTGGATAGATTTGGCTATTGTTTTAAATTTGAAAACTCCAAGTTATTCATATACATAAATTCATTTGAAATTGGTTCTGCTTTTGTTTATGATAGTTTGTATAAATTAAACGTGAAGATCCAAACTCAGGAGTCTTTGACTTCTGAATATGCATTGGTTGGCAATAAACGTAGCATGATTAATGATAAGTCCTATATGCTTTGGCATCAAAGGTTGGGTCATATATCTGAAAAGAGAATAAAGAGACTCGTAAATGAAGGGATTTTGAAATCCCTAGATTTTACTGATAATGACCCGTGTGTTGATTGTATAAAGGCTAAGCAAACAAACACTTATAAAGAGGGTGTCAAACATAGTAGTGAGATATTGGAAATAGTTCATACGGATGTATGTGAACCATTTACCCCCTATTACACAGGCGAAAGATATTTTGTCACCTTTATTGATGACTATTCTCGGTATATATATCTCTACTTGATTTATGAAAAATCTGATATTTTCTAAATGTTTAAAGAATTTAAGAAAAAAGTAGATAAACAAACTGATAAAGTTATTAAGATAGTCAGGTCTGATAGAGGTAGCGAATATTATGGTAGGTTTACTGAGATGGGGCAAAGGAAAAGACCATTAGCATAATTTCTAAAAGCAAAAGGCATTGTGCCTCAGTATACCATGTCTGGTAGTGCCTACTAGAACGGTGTAGCTGAAAGGAGAAATTGTACATTTAAAGAAATGGTCAGGGTCATGTTAAATTATTCAACACTTTCCATCAAGTTGTGGGGTGAAGCCTTAAGGACTGTTGTGCATATTTTGAATAAGGTTCTTACAAAATTTGTGCCTAAAACTCTCTACAAGTTATGGACAGGTAGAAAACCATCACTGTCTTATATACACATATGGGGATGTTCTGCAGAGGCTAAGTTGTATAACCCTCATATTAAAGCCTTTGATCCAAGAACAACCAGTGGATATTTCATTGGTTATCTAGAGAGATCAAAAGGATATAAGTTTTATTCTTCATCTCATTCACCACAGATTGTTGAAATGGATAAGGAAAAATTTCTTGAAGATGGTTCAATTGGATTAAGTGCACTTCAAAATCTTGGTTTTGAGGAAATACATGAACCAATTTCATTACCTGTTAAGAAGAACACCGAGATATACCATATTGTTATTCCTAATAATGATGTGGTTGATCATCTGGTTGTTGATGCATAAATCCAAAATGAACTCATTGTGGATAATACAGAAGAGCACAAATAGGATTAACAACTTCAATCTAAACCTGTAGAACGACCTATTTGAAAATCCACAAGAGTTAAAAAATTTGCCATACATCCTGATTATGTAGTGTACCTTCAGGAGCCTGATGATTTCATAGATATAGATGATGACCCGTTAAATTTTATGAAAGTCGTTGAAAGCAAACAATCTTCACACTGGATAAAATCCATTAAAGAAGAGTTGGACTCTATGCCTAAGAATAAAGTGTGAGATCTTGTCAAGTTACCTAAAGAAGTAAAACCTATAGGGTGTAAATGGGTCCTTAAGACCAAAAAAGACTCTAAAAGTGACATAAGATAAGATTGGTTGCTAAATGATTCACCCAGATGGAGGACATTGACTATAATGAGACATTCTCTCCTGTCTCAACTAAGGAGTCAATGAGGATAATTTTGGCCCTCGTAGCTCATTATGACTTATAGCTACATCATATGGATGTAAAAACAATGTTCCTTAACAGAGATCTGAATAAATAGGTATACATGGAACAACCTCTTGGTTTCTCTGAAGATGATCCTTTGGTTTGCAAGCTTAACAAATCAATATATGGACTTAAACAGGCCTTTCGACAGTGGTATATTAAATTTTTTCAAGTCATCATGACTTTCAGGTTTACAAAAAATATCATTGATCAATGTATATATCTTAAGGAAAGTGAGATTAAGTTCATTATATTGGTTTTGTATGTAGATGATATACTACTTGCAACCAACGATATAAAGTTACTTGCAGAGACAAAACAATTTCTTACATCACATTTTGATAAGAAAGATATGGGTGAGGCTGCTTATGTTCTTGGCATAGACATCCGTCAAGATACAGTAAAAAGTTTTCTAGGTCTCTCCCAAAGATCTTACATAAATAAGATATTAAAGAGATATGGGATAGAGAATTATTCTCCTGGTACATCACCCATATCAAAAGGTGATAAACTGAGCTTAAAGGATTGTCCACAGAACGATATTGACAAAGCACAGATGAGTACTTATCCATATGCATTAGTTGTTGGTAGCTTGCAATTTGCGCATACTTGTTCACGTCCAGATATTTCTTTTGCAGTAGGGATGCTTGATAGATTTCAATCTAACCCAGGCATATCCCATTTGAAGGCTACTAAAAAAGTCATGTGGTATTTGCAAGAGACAAAAAACTATATGTTGATGTATCATAAAGTTGATCACCTTGAGGTCATTGGCTACTCAGATGCAGACTTAAAAGAATGTCTTGATAGTAGAAAGTCTACTACTGGGTACGTCTTCTTACTTGCTGGGGGGCGATCTCTTGAAGGAGTGGAAAGCAGATGACCACTGTTGCTCACACCATGAATACAAAGTTTATAGCATTATACGGGACTACTTCACATGCTATATGGTTGAAGAACTTTATCTCACAGTTAAAGGTGGTTGATTCCATCGAGAAGCCACTAAAGGTCTACTGTGATAATGAAGCTGCAGTGTCCTTTTTGAATAACAATAAAAGTACTACGTCATGTAAGCATATGGAATTAAAGTACTTTGTTGTTAAAGAAAGGACAGTGAATCATCTAGTGCATATTGTTAATATTAGTACTAAAAAGATGATTGTTGATCCTCTTACTAAAGGGCTAGCATCGGGATTGTATTTCGAACATGTATTGATGATGGGCTTGTTAAACTCTTTTTGACATACACATATGAATAAAGTGATCACATGCAATTTTGATTGTCATTATGGTTATTTTGTTAATCTCATAAGGATTAGAGATTCAACTAAGGATCTGTAGAACAAATTTTAAAGGCCAATCTATTCATCAAGTCATTCCCATAAGGTATTCGGTTAAGGGTTTATCGATGGGACAAGTGGGAGAATGTTGGAGTGACCCACGTAATGTAGGAGTGACCCACGCACAAGGACTCCTCTAGAGGTGTCCCTATCCGATAAGCCCTACCATTTAGAGGAAACAATTATCTTAATTGTTCCCTAATTAAAGTTATAAAAGGGGTATTGATGAGAAACCCCACTGCGTAAAAAAGAAAGTAGAAAACTAAGGGGAAATCATACATGATTTCTATTTTATGAGATTGGATCATGCTCACCATCACTAAAAGGCCTACACTCATTGAGGGTAGCAATCAGATGGGGAGACAGACATCTCAGAAATGCTCAACCGGTCCACCATCGGCCATTACAGAGCAGCAAACCAGGTCTGGTCTATGAGGGACCAGACCCAGTTAAACACACCCACGCCTTGGTTTGAACTAGGGAGGTTCGGACCAGGGAAGTTGAGGTGCAGTTCACATGGACAGCCCCAGTCTAGGACAGTCCGGGCGCTCCAATGGCCAAACGACCCCCATCCCGGTCCGGTCCATGAGGGACCAAACCCTGCTAGAACAAGGAGGTCCCTGGTCTAAACCAGGGAGGTTCAGACCGGGGGAAAAGGTGCAGGCTATGGGATCACACTAGGAGGCCTGCGACCAGAAACCAGCTACCCAGGTGCAGCCTACACCTGGTTGGCAGCCCCTGCACGGTTGCACAACAGGGAGCCCCTATTCGAGCCTCTGCTCGGACCAGGGTGCCCTTGGCAGGTCTGAACCGGGAAGGTTCAGACCAGCCAAACTGAAGACAGAGGGGCTGCAGTAGGCCCCAGACTGGGGGTGCTGCTGCAGCTCAGCTACAAACAAAGAAAAGGGAAGGAGAAGTGCCCCGAATTGACCATCACTCGGTAGGCCTGGGTCACGGCTGCATCGCATGCATCCCCAGTCTGGACTGTGGCACACCCAAACCGCCCCAACCTAACAACTACAGAAAAGAAAGAAAAAACAGAGTTGAACAAAAAGAAAAGAAGAGGCATTATGAAAAAACCAAGTTCGAAATGCAAGACACACATGCTTTCAAAACAAAAAAAAGAATAATGCATGATTCTACTACATGTAAGAATGAAAACGACATTCCATCAAAAGCCTACCTAGAACCCCTTGCATTTCGCAAAATGAAAGAAGGGAGTTCCATGTTTTATGCCTTTTACCATCAAAATGAGCACCTTTTCAAAAAGAAAACAAGAAAACCGAGGGTGGGAAATACATTTACACGATCTAGAGTGTGTGGGTGCTCAAAAATTGGTGAAGAACGATTATTCTAACACATGCATAACTCTAATCCCCGTAAAACCCTTGCATGCACTGGATGCGAAGAAGGTTTTGGCTTCATGCTCAAACCAAATATGCATTCAACATCTCATCTAAATCAAAGACAGTAAATAGAGAGTGGAGCATCTCACCTTGATTCAAATGGAGGAAGAGAAGATGAGTTCTTCTCTTAGCTTGAAGATGAAGACGAAAAAAAATGAGCACACATACCACACACACACCCGGATTTTCGGTGGAAGAAGAGAGGAGAGAAGAGAGAGCTAAAAAAAACTTGTTTCTATTCTCTCTCTCCTCCTACAAAACCCTATTTAAAGTGGGGTCCAATGATCTAAGGGTTGGGGTTACTCCAAGAGATCCTACGTTTAGGGTGAGTTGCACACCCATCCATGCAAAGATGGGTGTGCAAATTTTTCCCCGGTCTGAACCTCTCTGGTTCATACCAGAAACATCCTTGTTCCAGTCGAGTCTGGTTCTTCATGGACCAGATCAGGCTGGGGGCCGTTTGGCCATTGAAGCACCCAGACTGTCCCAGTCCGGGGCTGTCTGCGTGAACCACACCTCAACTTCCCTGGTTCGAACCTCCCTGGTTCAAACCAGAGCGTGGGTGTGTACAAATGGGTCTGGTCCCTCATGGACCAAACCTGGTTTTGGTGGTTTTAGTGCCCTGACACTCAGACTGTTGGTTGAACTTTTGTAATGGTGTTTTTAAAACATTATTTTCAATAAAATCATTTGGAAAATCGTCAACCAAAAATAATAAAAACCGACTTTCTACTTTCGTGGTGAGTACGGGTCGAATCCTCAGGGAATGTGATACATTCATAATTATTTTTAAAATTCTCAATTCATTAATATCAATAAAATTTACAACTGAGTTAACATTACAATTCTAATTAAATTATAAACTAAAAATAAAAATTAACTAAAAACAAGTGCTAAGTCTTCCACGGATCGCCAGGGGCATTTTCAGCCTTTCACCACACATGCATTCACACTCACTATTTGAATACACCTGTTGATCTGTATCTAACTTATCAACCTAAACAAAAGAAAATAAAAAGTTAGTAACAATTCAATAAGTAACTCTAAAAATTAAACTAACACTAATTCTAAACTGATTACTAAACTAAAAATAAAATAAAATGCAAAATCAAATTAAACTAGATACTGATATTAATCCTAACTAAGCTAACTACTGTTAATATACTAACATTATGTAGGAAAATGAGAAAAACTACCAAAAATCAATTAAGTAAATAATTGTTTTGCCCTGGATGTAGTGCAAAATAGAATTTTGATAGGTTTTCGAAAACAATAAATTTGAAGATATAAAAGAAGTCCGAATTTGATGATTTTTCTTTTGTTCTGTTTCTAACAAATTAAAAAATCTATCAAATTTTACAGATTTAAAAAATGCATCCAGAAGCTCCAGATATAAGCATTTTAAATTTGTTAAAATTCTGGAAATCATTTGTCCCAAAATTTCAAAACCCGAAAAACCTATTTTTAGAAAATGCTTAAGACTCAAACCAAATCAACTCAAAATGAGTTGAATTTTGGTTTGCAGTCAGTTAACACCCAAATGAATAGAATAAAATAAAATTTTTGGAAAAACTCCGAAAAATTGCACATGAAATAACGAGTGCAGTTTGGTGCAAAACCCAATTTTTAATTCTTTGCACTATTCATATCAAAGCATCCAATTTATGCACTATTAGCTTGAAACATATGCAAAACAGTTATTTACAGTCCTAAAACTAACTAAATATCAGTAAATAAATTTAATTATATTAAAGAAATGAAATCTCAAATAACTATCTATGTTAATTAAAAGAACTAACAAGTCAATAGAAAATTAACTAATACTAACACAACTATGTTAAACGCACAACCTAAAACCTAAATGACAATTACCTAATTACAATCTAATGTAAACACTCCTACATGCAACCATGCTCATACACGAATAATCAAACAATTAACAAATGACATGCATATATAAAACTTACTTACGAAACACTTAAATGCAATCCCCTATGAATCGTCCCCTATGTGGGACCTATGTATATGTAACAAATGATAAAAGACAATACATCATTAACATAATTAATTAATTACCCTAAACACTATGCATGACTAAGGATGGAATACAATACAATGAAGAAATATTCTAAGTCAACGTTTCTTAAATTGTCAATGCAATATGAAACATTAGACTATACTAAATAATTAAATAAAAGGGCATTAAGGTATGTTTAGACCACCTTGTATTTTGGTGGGATCCTTGCACTCTCAATGAGATATTCACTTACCTAACATGGTCACAACCGACAGCCCTATTGGGCCCACAGGGATTTTACAAAATAGTCTTTTTAGGCAAGTGCATTTGAATTTTAAAGTAAGAGTTTTAAATTATTCAATGCTCTTTCCTAAACATTTGAGAGGGAAATCTCATTAAGCTGGGTCTTCTAAGGAATCCAGACTTACTCAAAATAAAGCATACGTAATTGATAATCCCACTAAACTCCAACACTCGCCCATTGATGAAAAATCCACAATTGCCCTTGTATTCAAGAGTCAAAGATGACAACTTTACACTAAGTGACTAGACTCATTACATGCTAACCTAATGAGCATTAACATTCAATGTAAGGACAAAACCAGGAAAAATAACTGACACACGTGAATGCTAGAGCTAACACCTAATTCTAAATTAATTAAATATTGACTAGCCTAATAACTAACATGCAATGCATTTACACACTAACATGAACATACCTAAATCTAATGAAACCTTCTAAAAACACAAAGGACAAATGCTGGACCAGCCATGGCAGCCAGACCCTAAGTGGAAGACGACAACACAACACACAAAAACCGATCTAACACTACTTTAGGAAAAATGATTTTTTTACTAAACAAAATTTAAAATACTCAAAAACTAAATTTTTATTTATCTTAAACTACAACCAAGATCGACCCTAGACTGTGTAAAACAATGAACTAACCTACTGTTTTCTGCTAAAAGAAAAATATTCCAGACTTATAAATTGATGCAACCAAGAATCGGCTAAGCTACGCTTAGCCAACTTTTTGCAATTAATCTAAATACAAGACATGGACTGATTTATTATACTAAACTAAATTAAAACTTGATCTTAACATCTAAAACACAGATTACAAACAGTGGTTTTACTGTAAAAAAAAACAGAAAATGCGAGACGATTTGGGGTATGAGAAGATTGGACTCAAGGTGGACTCGATTTTAACTAATAGAGAGGGGGAGAAGAAAACCTACCTCAAGGGTGGTCCGACGAGGAAGGAGGTGAGGTAGAGCGGTCAATGGAGTCCGTAGAACACACCTAGCATGTCCTTCAATGCCTGCTGACCAGTCCTTCATTGCTGCACCCATCCGGGAACCAATTGATATAGAGGGTTGATGAAAAAGAAAAGGGAAGCCGCAAAGGGAGAAAGAACGACCGGCCAAGTTGATGTAGATGGCACACCACAAGGTCAAGCTCCTTTCCAGTATGCAGCACCTACAGAAAACACAACAACCATTAAAGAATACATAAACATGGAAGAAATGAGGAAAACAAAGAGAAGATTCATGCTCGTAGAGATGGGCATGAGATAGATGGAGAGAGAGAAGAAAGAGAGAAGTGGAGAGAGAAGGAGAGGGGGGCGATTTCTTAGAACTCCAAAAATGTCCAACCTAAAAAACCGGTACTATTTATATTACTAGTTTAACCTAATTCTAAAAGCTACCTAAGAAAAAAGTTAATTTCAGAAAACATGCTAAACTACTTAGTAATTGCAACTAGGTACCTAATCAAGTTAGCAAGAGGTGGTTTTTGAAAAAATCTTTATTTAGACACTTCAAATCACGTGGGTTTGGGTAAAAATAAGGTTTGGATCCAGTGCAAGATCCAAAATTGAGCTCCTGGATTGGATCTGGACCCGCTTTGCATCAAAAATCGATAAGAAACCCTAAAAATGCGATATTTTCCTCAATTTAACTCTGATTCAAGCGAAATTCAAATTGTCGCCTATTCACCTCTAAATACATCAATACATGAGTTCTAAACCTTAAAAACACATGAAAATGCATGAATATTATACTAAAATGATACGCATTTCATGAATCATCAAATACCTGCATGCTTGAATGTTTGTTAGTCCCTTAACAAACTAAGTTAAACTAAGTTAATATGCTACAAACTAAAAATAAACAATATATGTAAATAAAATAAAATTTTTAACTCACTTGCATAGGAATCACAATTGCATTTAGCTCATGCAACAAGCCCTTTAAACTCCTGGGTTATCCCAGTGTACGAGTAAGGTCTCGTGAGGATTTGTAGAGGTGCTACTCACAAACATCAATGTCTTGCAGGAAATAAATTTTTTTTTTTAAAAAATATTAGGCAATTAAGAAATTTGTTTCAGCAAATATTTCATGTAATTTACACTCTCATAACAAATTTAGAATTTTTATGCCACCACAGTAAAAAAAAATTTCTTTCACTTTTCTAAAATTGTAATTATCTATTAAATTTTCTCAGAAAGTCAAGTATTATCATGTTATTATTCATTTATCATCACTTTGTATATTTTCTACACAATATTTCATAATTATTCCTAAGCAATGATTTTTTCTCATTAAGCTCATTCTTTTTCTTTTGATTTTTAATTTTTATATCTTTCAAATTTTCTCAGTTGAGCATTATTTCAAATTTTCAATGTTCTTGACTTGTGTAGCGAGCTTTGGGTCAGTGACTCCCAGGCCAGACGACCTTAGGGCACCAGATACAGAATATCTCTCAGATTTACTTGCTCGAGTCACTAGACCTTCCATTTTAATAGTTTACATATAGTCTTCTTCTTGTCATGTGCAACGTCTCTATCTCTTAGGCTTTCTACGAAGTTCATGTAATGAGCCTTCGAGTCGGTGACTCCTAAGCCAGGTGGCTTTAGGGTCCCAAGTGTAAAACTCCCTTCAGACTCTACTTACTCGAACCACATAGGCTATAGATATCAACTAAGCAAGAAGATGATCTCCTTCGTTATCCTTTTCGTCATGAGACTAAGACACTTCAACTTGTGTCTGAGCTCAGCTACTGAGAATCACGAAGACATCAACAACTAAACATAACTCTTTTTCTTTTAAGCTCATATTTCTAAATATTTTTCATTTGCCTAGTTTTCAAAAATATACTGTGCATACTTATACTTAGTGATTCAAAATAACTCAAACATTCAAATACTATCTTTTCTTTGAATTTGACATAAATAACTACTTCTTTTCAGATTAGTTCAGAAAAAAAAATTCACTAAATTGTTAGATTATGCAAAAACATTCGTATATGCTACAAACTTGTTCTTAAAAACCTAATTTTATAAGTTTTTAGCTACTTGACATATTTTTTTTTTGTGCATCTAAACCATCCCCCCATGCTTAAATGACGTTGTCCCTAGTGGGATACAAAAATATAAACATGCAATGCAGATGTACACTAAAGAACAATAAAATAAATACGAGAGAAAGGATAGATACAACCTGATATGTGACAGACCTCTGAAGCTGATGATTGACTTGACTTTGCACAACCACTATGCATATATGAATGCATAGTTTTCTGCTAATCTGGTCAATAGTCTACTCCCGAAGCCGTACTCTATGTGTGGTAACTTGGACTCTTATATTGAAGCATCAGATGATACAATATTCATGCATGACAACAATGAAATCCAAGATAAAAATAAAATCAAAACAAATAAACAAAATTCTATTTCTAATATATACATACGATATACAATGTAATAAAATAAAAGCACTGAGACACAAATTAACTAAACAATGTTAGACTTACTCTATAAAAACAAATCTAAATCTAAATTAGCAAATTTAGCAAATAATCTATTCTAAGCAATGTTAGAACAATTTAACTAATCTATGAAATAAAAGAACAAAATCTAATCTAAGTCACAAAATCAATAAATACAGGAAATCACCACTATGTTCTCTAAGACTCACCTGTCTAATCGCTCCTTGAATCATAAAATTCAGTGAATCCTAGGAAAAATAACATGTGAATCCTATATTTGCTAACTATGTTAACCCTATTAACTAGAACAACTAAAAGCAATTATCTAAACAAATATTAATAAACTGAAATTTCAGAAATAACAGAATATAATCATCGTTCCCTGGCAATGGCGCCAAAATTTGGTTGAACATTTGTAATGGTATTTTTAAAACATTATTTTCAATAAAATCATTTGGAAAATCGTCAACCAAAAATAATAAAAACCGACTTTCCACTTTCGTGGCGAGTACTGGTCGAATCCTCAGGGAACGAGATATATTCACAATTATTTTTAAAATTCTCAATTCATTGATATCAATAAAATTTACAACTAAGTTAACATTACAATTCTAATTAAATTACAAACTAAAAATAAAAATTAACTAAAAACATGTGCTAAGTCTTCTACAAATCGCCAGGGGCATTTTCAGCCTTTCACCACACATGCATTCACACTCGCATTTTGAATACACTTGTTGATCTGTATCTAACTTATCTCCAAAAGAAAATAAAAAGTTAGTAACAATTCAATAAGTAACTCTAAAAATTAAACTAACACTAATTCTAAACTGATTACTAAACTAAAAATAAAATAAAATGCAAAATCAAATTAAACTAGATACTGATATTAATCCTAACTAAGCTAACTACTGTTAATATACTAGCATTATGCAGGAAAATAAGAAAAACTACCAAAAATCAATTAAGTAAGTAAATGACTGTTTTGTCCTCGATGTGGTGCAAAATAAAATTCTGATAGGTTTTAAAAAACAGTGAGTTTGAAGATACAAAAGAAGTCCGAATTTGATGATTTTTCTTTTGTTATGTTCCTGACAGATTCACAAATTTGTCAAATTTTACAAATTTGAAAAAAACATTAGGAAGCTCCAGATATAAGCGTTTCAAATCTGATAAAATTCTGAAAATCATTTGTCCCAAAATTTCAAAACCCGAAAAACCTATTTTTAAAAAATGCTTAAAACTCAAACCAAATCAACTCAAAATGAGTTGAATTTTGGTTTGCAGTCAATTAACACCCAGATGAATAGAATAGAATAGAATAGAATAGAATAGAATAATTTGTTTTGGAAAAACTCAAAAAAATTGCACATGAAATAATGAGTGTAGGTTGGTGCAAAATCCGGTTTTTAATTCATTGCACTATTCATATCAAAGCATCCAATTTATACACTATTAGCTTGAAACATATGCAAAACAGTTATTTACAATCCTAAAACTAATTAAATATCAATAAATAAATTTAATTATATTAAAGAAATGAAATATCAAATAACTATCTATGTTAATTGAAAGAACTAACAAGTCAATAGAAAATTAACTAATACTAATACAACTATGTTAAACGCACAACCTAAAACCTAAATGACAATTACCTAATTACAATCTAATGTAAACACTCCTACATGCAACCATGCTCATACACGAATAATCAAACAATTAACAAATGACATGCTATATAAAACTTACTTACTAAACACTTAAATGCAATCCCCTATGAATCGTCCCCTATGTGGGACCTATGTACATGTAACAAATGATAAAAGACAGTACATCATTAACATAATTGATTAATTACCCTAAACACTATGCATGGCTAAGGATGGAATACAATACAATGAAGAAATATTCTAAGTCAACGTTTCCTAAATTGTCAATGCAATATGAAACATTAGACTATACTAAATAATTAAATAAAAGGACATTAAGGTATGTTTAGACCACCTTGTATTTTGGTGGGATCCTTGCACTCTTAATGAGGTATTCACTTACCTAACATGGTCACAACCGACAGCCCTATTGGGCCCACACGGTTTTTACAAAATAGTCTTTTTAGGCAAGTGCATTTGAATTTTAAAGTAAGAGTTTTAAATCATTCAATGCTCTTTCCAAAACATTAGAGAGGGAAATCTCATTAAGCTGGGTCTTCTAAGGAATCCAGACTTACTCAAAATAAAGCATACGTAATTGATAATCCCACTAAACTCCAACACTCGCCCATTGATGAAAAATCCACAATTTCCCTTGTATTCAAGAGTCAAAGATGACAACTTTACACTAAGTGACTAGACTCATTACATGCTAACCTAATGAGCATTAACATTCAATGTAAGGACAAAACCAGGAAAAATAACTAACACACGTGAATGCTAGAGCTAACACCTAATTCTAAATTAATTAAATATTGACTAGCCTAATAACTAACATGCAATGCATTTAGACACTAACATGAACATACCTAAATCTAATGAAACCTTCTAAAAACACAAAGGACTAATGTTGGACCAGCCATGGCAGCCAAACCCTAGGTGGAAGACGACAACACAACACACAAAAACTGATCTAACATTACTTTAGGAAAACATTTTTTTTACTAAACAAAATTAAAAATACTCAAAAACTAAATTTTTATTTATCTTAAACTACAACCAAGATCAACCCTAGACTGTGTAAAACAATGAACTAACCTACTGCTTTCTGCTAAAAGAAAATTATTCCAGACTTATAAATTGATGCAACCTAGAATCGGCTAAGCTACGCTTAGCCATTTTTTGCAATTAATCTAAATACAAGACATGGACTGATTTATTATACTAAACTAAATTAAAACTTGATCTTAACATCTAAAACACAGATTACAAACAGTGGTTTTACTGTAAAAAAAAATCAGAAAATGAGAGACGGTTTGGGGTATAAGAAGATTGGACTCAAGGTGGACTCGATTTTAACTAAAAGAGAGGGGGAGAAGAAAACCTACCTCAAGGGTGGTCCGATGAGGGAGGAGGTGAGGTAGAGCGGTCAATGGAGTCTGTAGAACACACCTAGCACGTTCTTCAATGGCTGTTGTCCAGTCCTTCATTGTTGCACCCGTCCGGGAACCGATTGATAAAGAGGGTTGACAAAGAAGAAGAGGGAAGCCACAAAGGGAGAAAGAACGGCCGACCAAGTTGATGTAGATGACACACCACGAGGCCAAGCTCCTTTTCAGTATGCAACACCTACAGAAAATACATCAACCATTAAAGAATACATAAACATGGAAGAAATGAGGAAAACAAAGAGAAGATCCACGCTCGTAGAGAGGGGCATGAGACAGTTGGAGAGAGAGAAGAAAGAGAGAAGAGGAGAGAGAAGAAGAGGGTGGGGATTTCTCAGAACTCCAAAAATGTCCAACCTAAAAATAGGGTACTATTTATATTACTAGTTTGACCTAATTCTAAAGGCTACCTAAAGAAAAAGTTAATTTCAGAAAACATGTTAAACTACTTAGTGATTGCAACTAGGTACCTAATCAAGTTAGCAAGAGGTGGTTTTTGGAAAAATCTTTATTTAAACACTTCAAATCACGTGGATTTGGGTAAAAATAAGGTTTGAATCCAGTCCAAGATCCAAAATTGAGCTTCTGGATTGGATCTGGACCCGCTCTGCATAAAAAATCAATCCAAAAGCCTAAAAATGAGATATTTTCCTCAATTTAACTCTGATTCAAGCAAAATTCAAATTGTTGCCTATTCACCTCTAAATACATCAATGCATGAGTTATAAACCTTAAAAATACATGAAAATGCATGCATATTATATTAAAATGATGTGCATTTCATGCATCATCAACTGTCACAGTCTGGGACAGGTTGTCACGGCCTGCAAGGCAACCACGAGCATGCCTTGTTGCTCGCAACCTAGTCGTCGCAGCTGACTTCAGCAACAGGACATTCCCTGCTGCTGGGCATCCCAGCGTGGGTGCAGGCTTTAGCCCTGTTGTGCTGGCAGCATGGGTGTTGTGGAAATTTGCAGTCCCATGGACTGTTGTGGTGCATGGTTCAAGACAACGAGTTACAGTCTGCCTTGACACCTTTTTCCTTGCACATGTGCAGTGGGTTGTGAGTATGCAGCACAGCTGAACGCTGCCCTTTATTTTTTTTCAGATGCATGTTGTCAACATTATTGCTTTCCTTTGTGCGTAAAGATGGCAAGCAAGGCCTAAATTTGAATTTTGAGCGCTTGGCATGGCTTAATTTCGCCTGCATGAAGTATGGCTTTCGGTAAATGGTTGTGAAATATCGCTTGCCAATATATATATATATATATATATATATATATATATATATATATATATATATATATATATATTCTCATATTTCTATTGCATAAAGTACCATACATCACTCGCACGTCATGACATGTGCGTGGAGATACTTCGTTAAATTGCTTTAGTGTCATAATTGGAATAATTGATAGAATTGCATATTTGACTCATGTATCGAATGTGGTTGCTAGATGACACTCATCACTTGCACATATTTACACTTACGCAATGTTGATGTATGAATATGAGTAGTTGCTACTGTTTGAATTTTGATATATGTGAGAGAATATTGAGAACCTGTTATATGTCTTTGCACTCACACTTTGGCACACCATGACACTAGACTTGACTATCATTTGCTTAACATCAAGTATCATATTTGGGTTCTTGTGCGCTATTTGTAAGACCCGTGAATTTTTTGAGAAAAACTCAATACATGATAAGAATTTCATATGTATTTTTGAGGGCATATATATATACATATATATATACATACACACACACACACATATATATATATATATATATATGCATATGAAACCCTAGAATAAATCAATATATATATATATATACATATATACGTACATCGTAATGATATTATATCGAATCCTTAAGTTTTTATTTAAAATGCATAGAAACAATTGAATTGATCTATAGAAAAACTTAAATGCCTAAGTTCAATGTATTTTAAGAAATTCTAACAAGAATCAAGATTTTTAAGAGAATGCTTGAGTTTTTTGGAAGTTTAGAAAAACACTTTCAAAACCTAAATGCAATTTCACAAAAAAAATGATGGAATAAATAAAATAATGAAGGTTATTGGGGCCCTTCATGAATAGTGCATGAATAGTGCCATGGAGGGGTACTATTGAAAGATTTTCAAATTAATTCAAATAAAATAAGCCTATTGGGGCGTTTTTGGCCTGAAGGGTTTATTTACAAAAGTGCCACCGCCTAGAAGGGGGGTGACACTTAAGTGAATGAACCACAACCATTCATTTTCAAGATTAAAACACCATCGTTGGATCAAAACCCTAACATATAAAACCTTGAGAAGAGAGAGAAACCTTATTTCCTCTCCTCGCTTTTTTTTCTCTCTCTCCCCCCTTCCTTTTCTCTCTTCTCTCTCCCACAAAATTTGTGAACCTCCATTATTCCTACCTTGAGTTTGTGTTTAGGGTTGAGTACCGAAGATGGACACCTCTCTACACTCTAAGGCAAGAGTAGAGTTCAGTTTCCTCCTTTGCACACATCAAAAGTGAGTTTTCTTCCATTTTCTATTTGCATTCTCATCCTTTTTCTTTGAAGTAATGTATTCTCATTTCTTGTGTATACATGAAACCAAATCCTCTAGTGCATGACATGCAATGCATGGTGGATTAGAATGGTAATAGCAGCTTTACTTTATTTTTCGGTGTTGTATGCTATCACATGACAATGACACACACACTCATGGTTTAAAAAAAAAGGGTAGGTATGCATTTAGATAATTGAAGCATTCGGTTGGCTTGTTTTTATTCTTTTGTTTTTGGTTGTTTGATGGCCCTAACCAAGGTTTGAACATTCGGTTCAGATCTGGTCTGTTAGCCCAGTCCATACTCAGTTTTCTATCAAAAAACGAGTTTCTTGAATCCATAGTTGTCAAAGACATCTCTGATAAATCGACTGTATCTTCCTAAATACTGGTTGGTTTTTGGTATTTTTAGACATTCTGAAAAGCTTAGACATAGGCCTTTAACTTTGTAGTTAAAATCTTAGCCTGATTCGGTTCGCATAATCCCTTAAAAATCCTATCAAAATATAGTTTTTGCATGCACTGGTTCTTCCCAATTTTTTGAGTTGTCAGAAACAACTCTAATAAATCGACCGTATCGGCCTAGATACTAGTCAAATTTCAGTGTTCTTGGACATTCTGGAAAGCCAAGACACATGCCTTTAACTTTATAGTTAAAGGCTTGGACTGATTTAGTTCAAATGGACCTCTAAAACCCTTATCAAAAATATAGTTTCTGTATGCACTGGTTCTTCCTGATTTTTCGAGTTGTTAGAGACAACTCTACTAAATCGACTGTATCTCCCTGTATATTGGTCAATTTTTAGTGTTCTTGAACATTTTGGAAATCCAAGACGCATCCCTACAACTTTGTAGTTGAGAACTCTTCCTGATTCGGTTGTAGGGTCCTTCAAATCCCCTATCAAAATGTCAAATATTTGGATTTTTGTCGGTCCCTGTTCAGTCCAAAACACCTTAGACAATGTCTCATATTTTTAGAATTTCTTCTAACTCTCTTAATGAAAATTCAATTGGTTTGATTCTGTGGAAAGATAGGCAATATCTCTACAACTTTTGTGTTTAAAGTCTGGGCTGAATCTTTGCCTAAACATCTCAAAAATATCAAGCTTTCTGCTGTTGTAGGAAGTCATGGTTTTTTTTTTTATCTTATTTGGATCTTTCTCATTTTTGGCTAAGTTGGGTGCAGCCCCACCGAGGTCCCTAGTTACCCAACTTACTAGGGTCTGCCTCAATGCGAAGGTATCTGCAAAATATATATATATATATATATATATATATGTTAAAGTATGACAGACACGAGTCAAACCATTTCTTCAAATAACTATATAATACATGTGTTTCCAATAGCCACATTTGCGTTTCCTAGACCTTAGGGTTCAGTTGGGAGGCAAGGACTGAGGTCTGAACCACGTGGTTCAGACCTGGTCAGTCCATTGGACAAGCCCTATACTGGTCCGAACCCATTCGGTTCAGACCAAGGCGCATAGGCAATCAGTTTGGCCGGCTGCCGCATAGCGGGTGCACCAGCTTGTTGCCCCTTAGGCAGCCAACCACCTTGGAGTTGTGCTCAGTTCAAAGGTCTGTCAACAGAAGTTAGCTGCAACCGAAGTTACAAGAATATATATATAATTGAGATATGTTATTACAAAATGCGATGACAAGGGAAAAATCGGGTAGGCTTTGGCAAATCGGTTTGCATGCAAACCGATTTGTAGCCTTCGAGTTTTGGTATTTTGATTGCGTAGGCTGAGTGGATGAGCTCAGTCTAGTGGGTTAGACCGAGTGGAGGTTTGCCCCTCTTTGTTGCGACCACTGGGTTACGTGGTACCATATTGTCCTTGTGCACTACATAGACGAAGTATCAGTTGACCCTTTTCCCGTCGCCGTGGTAGCACCTTGATGCTTGTCATACATTGACATCTCACCTTAGCATGTGAGATATACATTTTATTCATGCCTAGGGTCATATTTAAAGCAACTCTACGATTATTTGTGCACTTAGATGGATGTCGAGTTACACTCCACATTTTGGCATGACTTTGATGTGAAACACGTATGGTATACTTAGTGGGCATGATTCATTGAATACGTTTATGAAATTATCAATGGCATGTCGATGAAATTGAGACACTTACCTGAGCTCTTGGTTCATGAAATGTGTAAATGGAACTAACACACTTTTTACATCACACACGATTATGCCATATCACTTGGGCACATCTTGAAGATGGTTGTGATTCCTATCGTATGTATGATTATTCAAACATTATAATGTTTTAAATTATGCTTAATGACACACTTTACATGGCATAGCTACTTTATAAGCATGATGGTTCAAGTTTCGTAAGTTATTTATCATATCTTATGAATGATAGTTATCAACAACAAGCTCATTGATAGTTCACGTGCACTTGTCGCACATTCAGACATGTTTGCAAGTATGCAAAATAACTTAGATGTATTGAACAAATTATGTTGATAATTCAAGTGTCTTATATTAAATAACATTTCTTAGCATATAATGAAAGATAAAATGTTTTTGCATCTGTTTACTTTGGACACACGATTCACCCTTGACACTTGTTTTGTCTCGTAAGTACAAAGGGAACTTGAAGCATATTATAGAATTATGCTTGTCCTCGAGACTTGTTTGAATGTTTGAAATCTGTGGCGAGTTAGTGGGGGTGATGAACCCACCTCGTGAGTCGAGCTCACTTATGTTAGAAAAGTGGGGTTACACGTACTTTCACATCTTGTATGATACGTTTCATAAATTCTCATATTAGGGTTCTGACACTGGTTTGAAAGTTGTGGAATATTTGAACTCCGTGGCAAGTAAGCATGGGCGATTGGACCCATGTTGTAAACTAAGCACACTTATCTAAAAGTATCACACCCTGAATGTTGAATGATTGTTATCACCTTCACCGGTGAAGTACTCCTTTTGGTTTGTAGAGCTAGAGCTTTTAAATGTTTGAGTGTGACCTCAACATTTTGATCGTGTTGCTCTGCGGGGAACACAAGGTCGGATGAGCCTAAGTACCTTAGAAGGAGGGAATATTCCTACATATGCCTAATTAAGTTTAGCAATTGATTTATGATATGATGATTTCCATCATCGTAATTGCTTAAATTGTTCAGTTGCTTGTTTACATAATTGCTTAAGGGATAAAATGCTCAAGTACACTTTGTTATGCACCTAGATGCATATTTTCTATCTAATGATGCTATTCATTATTTAATATCAACCCTGTGTTTTAGGGTTGTATGTTTCTGCTCTTAGTTATAATTAATGAGATGTTCCTTATTGCCATTGACTGCTAATGTTAATTACATAGTCATGCTAGCCATTTGATAATAATTTATACTGCTTCACTTATTACAATTACACTTGTTTAATCACTTCAAATATGCTAAATGTCTCACCATGATGCACATATATGCCCACTTGTACATAAGCATTGTTTGCGATATTTTATTTGTTCTATCATGATATATTCTCTTGTGTTGTTACCTTGGTTATTATTGTTATTGGATGCATATCATGTTATAAATGCTATATTTTTTGTAAATGGATAGTCATTGATGATATCTCACCAGCTCACAAGAGTACTGACCCCGTTTTATGGGGATGCAGGTGCTTGACTTCTCGTGGTGCGATGGAGCTCGATGTGCGGTGAAGGATTGGATCCACACTCCATAACTCAAGATCTTGGCAGTTGTCTTTTGAAAAGGGAAATGATGTATATTTCTCCTGTATCATTTTGTAAACTGTGATAAATAAAATATTTCTTCTGGTTGTTCACTCTATAACCTACGCAAAACTTCAAACCGATTTTCCCTTATGTTTTTCCATTTTGCGCAATGTTTTAAAAAAAAAATCCTTAAAAATCTAAATGATTTTCCAAGTTAGGATTCTGAGGCGTTACATAACTTGGTATCAGAGTAGTGTTTTAGAATTGTGGTTCAAGACTCTTCACGCATCGACCATCGCACTATAAGTATGGCTAATTTAGTAGAATTGTATTTCTGTTGCTTAATTATTTTTTCTGTATGCTTAGATCAATGCATGTTTTTTGGTTGTCGTCTAATGCGAGACACAACCTGATGCTTAAAGCCTTACATGATTTGGCTCAAGGCATCGAGAGCCTGAACCAAGTTGTTCAGACTATTATGCAAAACATGTAAGTATTTATGAATCAAGAACTTTCTTGTAAGAGATATAAGATAGATCACGTGAGGAGAATCTGTCTCCGTGAACCGAGTTTATGTGCCTATTAAGTGTCATTTAAAGTTTGGTGTGGAGTTCTCGATTTTTTTTGCTTTTACGCTTGTGGATGTGGTTTCTCAAGCTAGTTTATGTCAACTCCTGTGAGAGTTGAAGTCATTGATCTAACCCAGAGACCTCTTGCATATTTTACCTTCTTGTTCCACATTACTTGAGTGGAGACAATGGATCAATCATAACGAATATCGAAACTGTTACACCAATCGTATTGAAGACGATGTGGTTTTGATAAGAGTTGTCTGATGAGGCTCTAAGATAGTGTTTCCTTCTTGTATTCCAACTATGTTAGAGATGTTCGTAACCCTATCATTGATGAAGGGTATCTTTTCAGATGTGATAATTTGGACAAAAGGCTAAAGCCTTATCTGTGCTAGTTGAACCCTTGATTTATCCCGTTAGAGGATGTTGTTGATCCCCAGTTGTTCTTGGTGATGAGAACATGAATGATGTTGTGCGCTTATCAAGTAGCTTTTGTGTTGTCGATGATGACAATCGACTCATGAGAGGGTCGTAGATGGGGACAACATAACACCGGACTTCAGGATATTATTGCTTTTGAGAGAGCGCTATGGGAATTCTTGTTTCCCATCCACAGTCGGAAGGGATTGTGGTGAGATGAGTTGGCTTAGGTGGTGATTCCTGGTAGTGCCAACGTTGCCATTAGGGTGGTGATTCCCTAATGATGTTGTTGAAGTGGTGATTCTTCAACAACGTCGTTAGGGTGGTGATTCCCTAATGATGTTGTTGAAGTGGTGCTTCTTCAATAATGTTGTTAAGGTGGTGATTCCCTAACGATGCCATTACAGCGGTGATTCTCTAATTAAGGTTGTTGGAGTGGTGATTCCCCAGCAATACCGTTAGAGTGGTGATTATATGGTGATGCTGCTAAGGTGGTGATTCCCTAATGATGCCATTAGAGTGATGATTCTTTAATGAAGGTTGTTGAAGTGGTGATTCTCCAGCAATATCGTTAGGGTGGTGATTCTCTAACGGTGCCATTAGGGTGGTGATGCTCTAATGTTGTTGCTGGGGTGGTGATTCTTTAGCAATATCATTAGGGTGGTGATTCTCTAACGATGCCATTAGGGTGGTGATGCTCTAATGATGCTGTTGGGGTGATGATTCTTCAGCAATGTCATTAGAGTGGTGATTCTCTAATGAAGTTTGTTGGAGTGTTGATTCTCCAGCAATACTGTTAGGGTGGTGATTCTCTAACAATGCCATTAGGGTGGTGATTCCCTAATGATGTTGGTGAAGTGGTGATTCTTCAACAATGATGTTAGGGTGGTGATTTTCTAACGATGTCATTAGAGTGGTGATTCTCTAATGAAGTGGTTGAAGTAGTGATGCTTCAACGGTGACATTAGGGTAGTGATTCTCTAACGATGTTATTCGATCGGTGACTCTTTATTTTGTGATGTTGGAATGGTGATTCTCTGCATGGTGTGTTAGAGTGGTGATTCTCTAACGATGGTCATCTAGAATGGTGATTTTCTGGCGATAGTGGCCGTATGTGGTGTCGCTTGGGTTTGTTCAAAGAACATGTATATAGATTGTGTTACTGCACAATTAAATTATGATGTGGCATTGCTTGAATTGTGCGTAGTGCACTCGAGACTTTATGAAAGACTGCTATGATTATTACCTGACGAGCATGATTGTGAAACCTATTGATTAATTATTATTTTATCTTTTTGTCCTAATAGATGGCATGGAGAGCCAGGTGCATCGATGTCTTGGACACTGTGAACAACCTTGCAGAGGTTGTGCAACAACAAGTGGGTGCAATGCAACAGATGGGTGTGAACCTCCAACACGTAGCCCAAGATAGGTAGAACATAGGTGTGATCACCTACTAGCACTTTATGAAAATGGATCATCCTGCTTTTAAGGGTAAAACAAACCCTAAAGTTGTTGAGACATGGATACATGAGAAAGAACATATTTTTCATGTTCTAAATATTTCAGAGGAGCATAAAGTGAGCTTTGGTACCTATCATTTGAAGGACCACGCTGAGAAGTGGTGGGACACGATTTCTACGGTTAAATTAAAAAATAAAAATGTTATGTGGGATGAATTTGTAGAGGTTTTTAACTCTGCATATTTTTCCAAGCATGATCGAAGTAAGAAAATGCAAAATTTTTTAAACCTACAACAGGGGACTACAACCCTGACAGACTACATCACTAAGTTTCGTTGTTTGGAGCGATATTGTCCAAATGTATATGTCACGGAGAAGGATCGAGCAATGAAGTTCACTCATGGGTTAAAGCCGACTCTGAGAACCAAAGTGTTCACTATCGAACCAAAATCACTCGATGAGGCCATCGAGGTAGGAACCCTATTGGAAGAAGACTAGCCCGAGCAGCAGACCAAGATTCATATGCGTACTAGTGAGAAGAATCCTAGTGGGAAGGAGCCCTTGCCGCCTACTAAAAAGCGAAAGCGTCAGGAAGACTACCAGAACCGCCAACGGCGAAAGCAATCACAACAACCCAATGTCCAACAAAAGTGTCAACGATGCGACGAAGATCATCCTTTTGGAGTTTTCCCTCTCTATGATGGCAAGTGTTTCAAGTGTGAGCAACTAGAACACATCGCTAAGTTTTGTCCAAAGAAGTTTATTGGAGATTTAGTTTATGCTTATTAGACTCCATCGAAAGAAAAGCATGACAAGGATCGAGGAACTTGTCGAGATCGTTGATCATTGAGATCAAGTTTTGTGTACCGTTACCATTTTGTTAGTCAAAGCGTGTTAGCAACACCATGGCATCGAAGAATGCACATGGGAGTTCAAAATGAGTATGGGGGAAAACTATCCTGACCTTTTTGTTATTGATATTTGTGATTTCGCTGACGAAATCCTTTTTAAGGAGGACAGGATGTAAGACCCATGAATTTTCTGAGAAAAATTTAATTCATGATAAGAATTTCATATGTATTTTTGAGGGCATATATATATATATATATATATATACACACACACAAATATGCATATGAAACCTTAGAATAAATCAATATATATATATATACATATATACATACATTGTAATGATATTATACTGAATCCTTAAGTTTTTATTTAAAATGCATAGAAACATTTGAATTGATCTATCGAAAAACTTAAATGCCTAAGTTCAATGTATTTTAAGAAATTCTAAAAAGAATCAAGGTTTTTAAGAGAATGCTTGAGTTTTTCGGAAGTTTAGAAAGACACTTTCAAAACCTTAATGCAATTTCACAAAAAAATGATGGAATAAATAAAATAATGAAGGTTAGTGGGGCCCTTCATGAATAGTGCATGAACAGTGCCTTGAAGGGGCACTATTGAAAGATTTTCAAATTAATTCAAATGAAATAAGCCTATTGGGGCATTTTTGGCCTGGAGGGTTTATTTACAAAAGTACCACCGCCTAGAAGGGTGTGACACTTAAGCGAATGAACCAAAACCCTTTATTTTCAAGATTAAAACACCACCGTTGGATCAAAACCCTCACATATAAAACCTTGAGAAAGAGAGAGAAACTTCATTTTCTCTCCTCTCTTTCTCTCTCTCTCCCCCCTTCCTTTCCTCTCTTCTCTCTTTCACTGAATTTGTGAACCTCCATTAGACCTACCTTGAGCTTGTGTTTAGGGTTGGGTACCGAAGAGGGACTCCTCTCTACACTCTAAGCCAAGAGTAGAGTTCAGTTTCCTCCGTTGCACACATAAAAAGTGAGTTTTCTTCCATTTTCTATTTGCACTATCATTCTTTTTCTTTGAAGTAATGTATTCTCATTTCTTGTGTACACATGAAACCAAATCCTCTAGTGCATAACATGCAATGCATGGTGGATTAGGTGGATTAGAATGGTAATAGCAGCTTTACTTTGTCAGTGTTGTATGCTATCACATGACAATGATACACACACTCACGGTTTAAAAAAAAAGAGGGTATGCATTTAGGTAATTGAAGCATTCGGTTGGCTTGTTTTTATTCTTTTATTTTAGGTTGTTTGATGACCCTAACCAGGGTTTGAACATTCGGTTCAGACCAGGTCCGTTAGCCTAGTCCATACTCTGTTTTCTGCAAGAAACGAGTTTCCCGAATCTAGAGTTGTTAGAGACACCTCTGATAAATCGACTGTATCTCCCTTAATATTGATTGGTTTTTGGTATTCTTAGACATTCTGGTAAGCTCAGACATAGGCCTCTAACTTTGTAGTTAAAAGCTTTGCCTGATTCGGTCCTCATATTCTTTTAAAAACCCCTATCAAAAATATAGTTTTTGCATGCACTGGTTCTTCTCAATTTTCTGAGTTGTTAGAGACAACTCTGATAAATCGACCGTACCAGCCTAGATACTGATCAAATTTCAGTGTTCTTGGACATTCTGGAAAGCCAAGACACAGACCTCTAATTTTGTAGTTAAAGTCTTGGCTTTATTTGGTTCTCATAGTCCTCTAAAACCCTATCAAAAATATAGTTTCTGCACACACACATTCTTCATAATTTTCTGAGTTATCAAAGACAACTCTGCTAAATCGATTGTATCTCCCTGTATATAGGTCTTTTTATAGTGTTCTTGGACATTCTGGAAATATAAGACATATTCCTACAACTTTGTAGTTAAAAACTATTCCTGATTCAGTCAATAGAGTCCCTCAAATCCCCTGTCAAAATGACAAATATTCAGACTTTTGTCAGTCCCTGTTAAGTCCAGAACACCTTGGACAATGTCCTATATTTTCCGAATTAGTCCTGACTCCCTCAATGAAAATTCGATTGGTTTGATTTTGTTGAGAGATAGGAGATAACTCTACAACATTTGTGTTTAAGGTTAGGGCTGAATCTTCATCTAAGCATCTCAAAAATATTGAGCTTTTTATTATTGTAGGAAGTCATGTTTTTTTTTATCTTGATTGGATCTTTCTCATTTTTGGCTAAGTTGGGTGCAGCCCAATCGAGGTCCCTAGTTACCCAGCTCACTAGGGTTTGCCCCAATGTGAAGGTATCTACAATATATATATATATATATATATATATATATATATATATATATATATATATATATATATATATATATATATATATATAGATATATATATTAAAGTATGAAAGACCCGAGTCAAACCATTTCTTCAAATAACCATATAATGCATGTGTTTCTAATAGCCATATTTGCATTTCTCAGACCTTAGGGTTCAGTTGAGAGGTAAGGACTGAGGTCTGAACCACGTGATTCAGACCTGGTCAGTCTATTGGACAAGCCCTATACTGGTCCGAACTCATTCGGTTCAGACCAGAGCGTATAGGCAATCAGTTTGGGCAGTTGCCGCATAGTGGGTGCACCAGCCGGTTGCCCCTTAAGCAGCCAGTCACCTTGGAGTTGTGCTCAGTTCGGAGGTCCGTCAACAGGAGTTAGTTGCAACCAAAGTTACAAGAAATATATATATAAAATAGACATACGTTATTATGAAATGCGATGACAAGGAAAAAATCGGGTAGGCTTTGGCAAATCGGTTTGCATGCAAACCGATTTGTAGCCTCCGAGTTTTGGTATTTTGATTGCGTAGGCTGAGTGGGTAAGCTCAGTCTAGTGGGTTAGACCAAGTGGAGGTTTGCCCCTCCTTGTTGCGACCACTGGGTTACGTGGTACCATATTGTTCTTGTGCGCTACATAGATGAAGTATCAGTTGACCCTTTTACCGTCGCCGTGGTAGCACCTTGATGGCTGCCATACGTTGGGATCTCACCTTGATGGCTGCCATACGTTGGCATCTCACCTTAGCACGTGAGATATACATTTTATTTATGCCTAGGGTTATATTTAAAGCAACTCTACGATTATTTGTGCACTTAGATGGATGCTGAGTTACACTCCACATTTTGGCATGACCTTGATGCGAAACATGTATGGCATACTTAGTGGGCATGATTCATTGAATACATTTAAGAAATTGTCAATGACATGTCGATGAAATTGAGACACTTACCCGAGCTCTTGGTTCATGAAATATGTAAATGGAACTAACACACTTTTTACATCACACATGATTATGCCACATCACTTGGGCACATCTTGTAGATGGTTGCGAATTCCTATCGTATGCACAATTATTCAAACATTATAATGTTTTGAATTATGCTTAATGATGCACCCTACATGGCATAGCTACTTTATAAGCATGATGGTTCAAGTTTCGTAAGTTATTTAACATATCTTATGAATGATAGTCATTAACAACATGCTTATTGATAGTTCATGTCCACTTATCGCACATTAAGACACGTTTGCAAGTATATAAAAGAACTTAGATGTATTGCATGAATTATGTTGATAATTCAAGTGTCTTATATTAAATAACATTTCTTAGCATATAATGAAAGATAGAATATTTTTGCATCTATTTACTTTGGACACACGATTCACCCTTGACACTTGTTTCATCCCATAAGTACAAAGGGAACTTGAAGCACATTATATAATTATGCTTGTCCTCAAGACTTGTTTGAATGTTTAAAGTCCGTGGCGAGTTAGTGGGGGTGATGAACCCACCTCATGAGTCGAGCTCACTTATGTTAGAAAAGTGGGGTTACACGTACTTTCACATCTTGTATGATACGTTTCATAAATTCTCATATTAGGGTTCTGACACTGGTTCGAAAGCTGTTGAATGTTTGAACTCTGTGGTGAGTAAGCATGGGCGATTGGACCCATGTTGTGAACTAAGCACACTTATATAAGAGTATCACACCCTGAATGTTAGATGATTGTTATCACCTTCACCGGTGTAAACACCCCAAATTTTCACTCACCTCCCCTACATCTCCACCAAACATCATCATCCAGCCTCTGAAATTGCTGGAGGGCAAAATGGTCATTTTCTGAGCCCGGACCTTGCAAAAGTCTAAATTTCATCTGAAACTCTCAAAATTTCTCTATTTTTAGCTCAGATGTTCAAAATTTTACTCCTGACAGGAGACAGACATCTCCGAGTCTTGGCTCAAGATTATATTGCATAAGACATGACATTGCATATCATTGCATGAGCATTTCAAATCACTGCACTGCACAGCATGTCATTTCGAGATCCAGAACTCTTGATTTCAAAATTTTCAATCCAGATTAGAATTTCAACTCTTTTCAAAATTGATTTCAAAACCCTGGGTCTTCAAAATTATCAATTCTTCCCATTTTACCCCTAGGACTCTGAATTTCAAAATATTTTCTCAGGAAAATGATCTGGATAGTTTTCAATATGGATTTCAGTCACTTCACCTTAGATTTTGCCCTTTTTGACAATTTCAAATATCTTTCTTTTACAAAATCGCCCTACAAGGGCCAACTCTTTCCAAAAATTCCTGTTTTACCCATTAGTCCAGATTTTATGAAAATTCCAAAAAGAAGTTGTTGTTTTATCCTTATTTCAATAAAGAAGCAATGTGGGACCCACACTGAGGTGGTGTCACACAAGCTTTTCTTTTGAAAATTTGAATTTTGAAAAACCCAAAAATATAGGAGCCTTGTCCCCTGGATTGGTGCCACTTGTCATTTCTCTCTCCTCCCATTTCCATGCCAAGTGTCAGTGTGGGGCTACCTTAAGAAGCCGCCACATGTCATCCCAGGTATCTGCCATGTGTCAGTATCCTATCATGCGCCATGTGTCATTCCAAGATTACCAGGAGATGCCAAGTGTCATAGGTTGTCCTGTCTAGAAAAAGTGGAGCTTGTCTCCTCTGAGGTGGCGCCACTTGAAGTGTGTCTCCTACAGGGGACACGTGTCAACCTCTTACTCCTTCTAGAAAAGTAGCCTGACACATGTCTCTCCCTACTTTTCTCAGAAAAGTAGGAGACACGTGTCACTCCTAAATTCCTCCAGAAAAGGTAAGCTTGTCTCCTCTGAGGTGGCGCCATTTGGAGTGTGTCTCCTGCAGAGGACACATGTCAATCCCTTATTTCCTCAGAAAAAACAAATGCCATGTGTCATTTCCTGCTCTCTTCAGAAAAACTGGAATTCAAAGATTCAAATCTCCTCATAGGTGGCGCAAATCCTGAACTCCTACCTTTTTCATCTTGTCTGAGATGGCGCCACATGGCTTGGCCCTCCTTCTCTCCCCTCTGCCACGTGTCATCTTCTGCTTCTTTCAGAAAAAGCAGGTGACACATGTCTCCTTCTCACTCCTTCAGAAAAAGTAGAGGACACATGTCTTCTCCCTACTTTTTTCAGAAAAGTAGGAGACACATGTCACTCCTGGCTTTCTTCAGAAAAAGCAAACCATTCAAAATTCAAACAAAGCCTAGGTGGCGCAAATCCTGAGCTCTGATTTTTCCAGATGGATTATGAGGGCGCCACATGTCCCTTCCCCCCTTTTCCTCCCTCTTGCCACATGGCATTGTAGGAGTCACCCTGAGGTGGCGCCACATGTCCATCCTCCATTCCTCCAGGGCCAACCTCCATTTGAAATTCAAATTCTCCTCTGAGGTGGCGCCATCTGAAGAACCTCCTCCAGCAGGCTGACACTTGGAACCATCCTGGACTGCCACATGTCCAGATCTCCTTTCTCCAGAAAAGGTAGAATTCAAATTCCTCTGAGGTGGCGCCTTCTGAGCCCACTACTCTGACCTTCTGACATGTGTTAAACACCTTTTGAGGTGGCACCATTCCAGGACTCCACTTGGCTCCATTTTTTGTTTTTTATTTTATTTTTCATAAAGGTAGCCAACCATGAGGTGGCGCCACCTGAGGACTCCCTACAAAAGGTGAGTTTGAATTTCAAATTCCAAGAGAACACCCTCTGAGGTGGCGCCTTCTGGGAGTTCCCTGCAGAGAGAATCAAGCAAACTTTTGAAAAATTCCAAATTTCCCCTGCTGAGGTGTCTCACCCACAAAATTTCCATTTTTTTTATTTTTCTTAAAAATCAAAATAGCACCATGAGGTGGCGCCACCTGAGGGCTCCCTGCAAAAGCCAAATTCGAATTTCAAACCCCCAGATGGCACCCCCTGAGATGGCGCCACATGAAGGGCTCAGATTGATCCTGTTTGAATTTCAAAATTTTTCAGAAAATCTATAAAAACAAGGCTCCACGCCCAGGAGAGGGAGCATCTTTGGAGACCATTTTTGTGAACTGGAGAATTCGACCTAGCCTTCCTAACATCTGATTTCGAACCTTGGAAATCGTGCCCCCTTTGGCTCATTAGAGAAGGTGGAGTAAAGCTCGTGCAGTGGCCAATTCGATTCAAGCGGAGGTCGATTTGGGTGAACCATCCGAAGCCCGGAGTGAAGGACGAAGGAAGCTCGTGATAGCCGCTCCTTTCAAGAGCTTCTACGCTGCGTAACGAAGCAAGGTGCACTTCTTTTCCCCTTGATGTGATTCCATAATCCAAATCGGGAGTCGTTTGAAGAAAGAGCTCATCCGAGGGATGGATTGAGCTATTCTCATAAAATGACATATATAAAAATGTTTCATTATGCTTCCTTGATGATTTTTAACATTCATGTAGTTAGCTAGGTTTAATTTGCATTTTATTTCATTCATTTAGCATATTTCATGAATTAATTAGGATTAGTTTAGCATTTATTTCAACTCTGCTCATTTTCAGTAGGTCTCTGTTTTTGTCAGTCAGTCCACACATCATTTCATGCATTTATTTTTATTTAGAAATCCCAAAAAAATCAAGGAATGCGCCCTTAGGTGTCTCTGAAATTGTGCAAAAAATTCGGAAGCATTTGAATTTGTTTACTGTGGTAAACATTCAAAATGGCAAGTCGGGTTTTGTTACCCGGGATGCATTTTGAAAATCATTTGCCGACTTTTAAAATAGAGATATCCCTCATGGGAGATCCGATTTTCAATTCAAAACATGTTATGAACTCGGGAGAATATAGAGTTTTTAATATGATTTTATCAGATTTTTTTGATTTTTTTGATTTTTTTTAATGTCTGACAAAAATACGAGAGTTCGGGACACATGTCAGAGCCTAATTTGGGCCTCTGAGATCTTGGATCGACTTAGGGCTATGGTTTATCTTTGTGTGTTGCTCCAAATCCAAAACTGTAAAAAGTGAAAGTTATGTCAGAGGTGTGCTCTGTTTGAATCTGAAAGCCTATGATTTTTAGAAGAGTGTTGATACCTGCTTCGAATTTTTCTTGTCAGTCCCCTGTTTTTCTACATTTGTCTGTTCTGTTGATTTAGGCATAAATAGTTACATTTTTACCTGTGTTTCTGTTGATCAAATGCCAAAGTCATGAACATAAAAGTTGTTCATGTAGGTGTCGTGAGTAGCACTGATTAATTTCATAAATTTCCATGGCCGTTTTATATTTTGTTGGCATTTTACATCAGATTAGGGTGATTTTTACCTCTGTCAGAACTAAATCCCTGTTATTGAACTCACCAGGGCTCAAATCCCGAGGCTGTAAAAACCAAAAATGTTATATTTCGGGTCCTTTAACAGTCTGCAAAATATCAGAAGTTTTCATGGTGTAAATCTTGCATTATCATATTAAGCATTGCATTTGGTTCGGATCCATAGGCAAAATCCACCATTTTAGGACTTTCTTTGAATTTTAGCATTTAAATCATATCATTTCGTGATTTTTAGCATTCTACCGAATTTAGTGCAATTTGGAATCCATTTGAGGTTTGGATTAGCCATAATACCAAAACAGGGTCCCGCAGGACCCGGATCCAAGTGAAAAACAAGCGAAAATCGTTATTTTGATAAATTGCAAAATATCAAATTCTGATTATACAGTCCTAATGTGTTTAGCAGCATGTCATCATGTCTCTTACTGCATTTCCTCATCATTGGATTCAATTTGAATTTCGAAATCTCAATTTTACCAAGTTTTCCTTCAAAAACCCTGATTTTAAAGGTGTAACTTTAATTTTAGGGGTATTTTGGTCATTTTGACCACCATTTTGAATTTCAACTATTTTCCACTGAATTTTCTGCATTTACATCATTTCAAATATCAAGGAGGCATGAGAAAATGGTTTATATCCAATTAAATCCAATAATTTCATAATATTATTGGAAAATCTTGGAAAAACCCACATAGTTGAGCTAACCCTATTTCAAGTTTGGCAGGAACAATCAAAAGAAGGAGCTGAAGTCTGCAAATTTCTTTTACTTCCTTTATTTAGTGATGTAATAATGTAAATTTTGGAATAAGAGAGTTAATTTCCTGCTTAGACTAGGATGCATATCATATAGTTTGAATTTATGCAAATATCCTGCTTATGTGATGCATACATCTTATTTCAAAAGCACTATGGATGTTCACGAATGGCACGTGCACCAACTCTTAGGGAGTTGATGGACTCGGTGGGATCCATATTTACGGCCCTAGTCGGAATATGGACGAGACCCAGATCCATCATCTTTCTACTAGTCACATAGAGCCTACACTCTTAGGCTATCTTAAAATGCACATCATATTTTCAAAGTTTTCAAAATCATATGCATTGAATCAAATAAACTCTGAACATATTCATGGCCACAGTCAGAATATGTGAAGGCTTTATTTTGACTTAATGCACATTTTTCCAACAAATTTCTTAGAAAATCTTTTCAAAGTGCATTCATTCACTCATGTCATTTGCATCATGAAATCATTGATTTTCTCAAGATTTTCTCAAGAAAACTTCATTCTCAAGAAATCGATTTCTCAAGAAACTCTAAGGATTTTTCAAAATCGGTTTTCCAAAGACAGGTTTTTCCATAGTTTTCCCTGGAAAATGATATTTTCTTAAGAGATTCAAAAGAGTTTTCCAATCTTTCTCCAAGATCCAAAATCGATTTTCAAGTATTTCAAAAGGTAAAATTCCCAGGATTTCGATTCCCCAAGTTTTGAATTTCCTTCTCCAATGAGTTTTCCTATAAATCTTCCATCATTTTCCTAAGAAAACTCTCAAAGTCCAGGTTTTCCTAAGAAGTGTTTCCCTTCTCAAATGTTCACACTTTTCCTAAGAATTACTTACATTTTCTCAGGACTTCCAATCATTCATGATTTTCCCTTTATAAACTTTCTCGAGATTTCAAGTCTTTTCATCAGAGTTTCCTGAGAAGTCAATTTCCACCTTTTTCCTGAGAAATGTTTTTCAACTCCAAAGTTTTCCCAAGCATACATCATGTTTCCAACTTACATTTTCCAAAACCTCATAACACATGCCTGAATTCTCTGTGCATTTAGGATAGAACATAACTTTGATGATTTAACTAAGTCAAGCATAGTTTTGGTCCTTGGTTCGATTACCTCTGTTAAAGGCGGCAGGAACGGTCGAACCTCGTACCGACAGGTCGAGCCCCATCCCATGGATTTTCCCGCAATTTTCAAAACGGAGGCGAGTATTTCAAAACAATTTCCAAAATCCGGTCAAGTTTGAAGCGCGAAAGCGTTTCTCTTTTTTCTTTTCCGCAAGGAAGGGAAGACGGGGGAAAAATTTTGCGACGATAACAACCGGCAAAGTACTACTTTTGGTTTGTAGAGCTAGAGCTCTTAAATGTTCGAGTGTGACCTCAATATTTTGATCGTGTTTCCCTGCGGGGAACACAAGGCCGGATGGGCCTAAGTACCTCAGATGGAGGGAATGTTGCTAGATATGCCTAATTAAGATTAGCAGTTGATTTATGATATGATGATTTCCATCATCGTAATTGCTTAAATTGTTTAGTTGCTTATTTACATAATTGCTTAAGGGCTAAAATGCTCAAGTACATTTGGTTATGCACCTAGATGCATATTTGCCATCTAATGATGTTATTCATTATTTAATATCAACCTTGTGTTTTAGGGTTGTATGTTTCTGCTCTTAGTTATAATTAATGAGATGTTCCTCATTGCCATTGACTCCTAATGTTAATTACATAGTCATGCTAGCCATTTGATAATAATTTATACTGCTTCTTCACTTATCGCAGTTACACTTGTTTAATCACTTCAAATATGCTAACTGTCTCACCAAGATGCACATATATGCCCACTTGTACATATGCATTGTTTGCAATATTTTATCTGTTCTGTCATGATATATTCTCTTATGTTGTTACCTTGGTTATTTATGTTATTGGATGCATATCATGTTATAAATGCTATGTTTTTCATAAATGGATAGTTGTGAATGATATCTCACCACCTCGCAAGAGTACTGGCCCCGTTTTATGGGGATGCAGGTGCTTGACTTCTCGTGGTGCGATGGAGCTCGATGTGTGGCAGAGGACTGAACCCACACTCTAGAACTTGAGATCTTGGCAGTTGTCTTTTGAAAAGGGAAATGATGTATATTTCTCCTGTATCATTTTGTAAATTAGGATAAATAAAATGTTTCTTCTGGTTGTTCACTCTGTAACCCGCCCAGAACTTACAACCAATTTTTTTTTATGTTTTTTCATTTTGCGCAATGTTTTCAAAAAAAAAATCCTAAAAATGTAAAAGATTTTTCAAGTTGGGATTCTGGGGCATTACACTATCACGTTTTTAGACTGTGTTACACGTTGGCACTACACTGATGCATGTCGCACACTATGCACTTGATATGTCCCGACAAAGGCTTGGGATTGAACACCACGTTATGGTATTGTCACTTTTTCTTTTCCAGTTGATATTGTTGGACTCTATATGAGTTGCGTGGGTGATGGTCCCACGTTTGTGAGCAAGCTCACATGTTGTAATACCCTTAAGAAAAAGAATGATATTGTATCACATTCACCGGCGATGTGCTCTTCTTAGCCGTGTGAGGCTTGAGCGCATGAATGGGCAGGCAAAGACCTCATTTGTGTGACCCTGCGGAGAACATGAGGCATGCATGCCTAAATACCTCGCAAGGAGGCGTATCTGTTAGCCAGCTTAAGAAAGATAAACCACTTGTTTCCTTATTCACAAAATGGTTCACCTTGGAGAGGGTGGATGGTACAAACCTTGAGTGATCGATCGTTACTATGACACATTATAAGGAGCAAAGGCGTTCTTTTGGCCTCTAGTCACTTAGAGTTAGGGAGGTCGATGTGACCTATTGAGGTACCTCAACTACTGAAGTAGTATGGATTGCAATCCTTTACCTATGCGCGATTTTCTCTCGGCCATGGGCCATCCGCATGAGGTTTACTTGGTCTGTAGCTTCCCCGGTTACCACTTTAGAAATTAAATAACAGACGCCGGGTGCATGTCTCACAGAATGTGAGGTTCTTTCACATACCCGAAAGAGTAAGCAAGAAGAACATAATCACTAACCAATCACATGCTGACCTTACCTTGTTAGATGTTTTTGCTTCATCCCTTAAAACTGTATAATGTGTTTTCTTCTTGGTGTTTTCCTTGTTGTACGTACTGTAGATGCCTTACTTTGGTCACATGTTTCTAACTGTCTCATCATGATAAACATGCTTTGTATGATTATTTGTTTTGGTACTTGCACTTATAGCACGTTGCACATTTACTTTGGTTACATATTTTTAACTGTTTCATCATGTTAGCCGTAGTTTTGCTACTTACTTTTGATTCATGTCATAACTGCTATCATGATTCATGCTTTCCTGAAAATAGTATATTGAGAATGGTTTATCTCACCAACTCGCAAGAGTACTGACCCCATTTTATGGGGATGCAGGTGATGATTAGCTTGAGCTGCGATGCGACGGCTGCATGGCGAAAGGCTTGGGACCCACACTTGGACTCGTGGTCTCGACTTTTGGTTTTGAGGAGATTTTCTCTGACTTTTGGGAAGACTTTGTATTTACGATATATTCATAGTTTCATTTTGTAAAGGACTTTGATATAGTGACTTTTGGTAATTATTCATTTGTAACTCGTCCAAACTTGCAATCATTGTTTTCCTTTGTTTTTCATTGCTGATTTAAAACCTTTCAAAGAAAAAAAATTTACTCTAAAAATCTAAGGTTTTTTCTTTGGTTGGGATTTGGGGCATTAAAGTCATGGCCACATCAGGTATGCTCTTCGTGTCTCCTGTGCGTAGGCCCAACACCTCTATCAGGCCTTGGGCCCTACAATTGAGGTGCTTAATGCATAAATACTTGTGCAATCATATTGCACCTTTCTTATGAGTGAGAACACCCAGCTTCGACCTTATGGCCAAGTACTTGCCCATGAAAGAGTACACCCAGCTTCGACCTCACAGCAAAGTACGCACACCCGTGAAGTTATGCAACTTTGCTTTATAATATTTTCTTTATTTTGACACACAACTTTGATTTATAAGTCAATGCTAGACTGCTAGAACTTGATTAGCATCCCTTTTTATTGAACCATCAATTTTTTTTGATCGGCATGAAGGGTTCCCACAAGTTATACAACTGCACCATTGGGTTTTGAAATTTGCAACGTCTCAACACAAGGTCGCATGCACTAATTGCTCCTACCACACAAGCGGAGCCCTCGTTTGGATTTAACCATCGAAGGCAACGTTGGAGTAGGTGCCATCAAGCGATATCATGATCTTGTTCTCTCCCATTGTATATTTGGAATGTGATTTCCCTTTGGGTCGTTTATTGATTGGGAAGCATAGCATTTAAACTTTAGGTCCCTTTGTAAAGTTGTTGATGCAAATGGGTCGGATTCAGGAAGAAGAATATGCAAAATTTGGTTGTTTCGGATCCAAACCGATCTGACTTCTCAATGTAGTTTGGGATCCAAAACCCCACCCATTTGCATCCCTACATCTAAGTCTTATCTACTACCATAGGGTGCATATGCTACTTTGCAAAATAGGGTGATCTACTTCTATTTGAGAAGCGAGGGGCCCCACAAGCTAGCATATTTCGTTTGGGTAAACCTGATGTAGTTATGATTTATATAATTTTGTTTTGTGGAGATCTACATTTGAGTAGCCAAATTCTGACATATGAGTAATTTTTTTGGCAATCCAGAAACCAATGACCATAAACAATTCAAAATTTTAACTTGTAAAACCATTTTTTTTATGAGAAAACATAATTTAAGGGTTGATTCCCAATAAATCGACTATGTTCGATACATCTACGATGTAAGATTGAGTCAAAGTGACTTGCATTATGAGATTCCAACTAGATTTAGATACAAATTATAGTAGCAAATACTTTCTTAAATATAAAACCGAATAAAAGAAGCAACAATTTGGCACGGTGCATAAAGACTCGATAAGCATTGTGAACTTCAAATCGGTGGGGTTCAGACAGATCTTTTTTTTTTATATTTACATGGAGAAACCGCCATCAATATAAAAAACCTAGTCTCACAGGCTCTGTCTGCCATACATCGTAAAACTCAGCGGGCTTACCTCTTGTCCCTAAAGACTCCAAACAGATCTAAATCAACAAAACCACACCAACTAGTTGACATATGAGGCATGAGAGGCTCCAAATTATTTGTGGGCAATTTAGATGGTCCAACTGGCCACCTGACATGCTTTTATGAATTTCATTTATGGATGGAATGAAAAAGGAAGCATTCTTAGCTGTGCATGATTTTGGAAATTAATAAATTTTGCACTATACAAACATTTTTGTTGCCTTGGCTACTAGACACGGGCAGTCAAGGTTCAATTCTCATGGGTGTCACCCCTCTTGGCAAGCTAATGCATAGCATAGGCCCCGGAGTCAGTGGTCTTAGCCTTGAAGTTTCACTCAGTCAGCACGATGACTGTAGGTATGTTCGGCTGCGCCAGTGCAATCCGGTCTGCGTACCAAGTGTGATTTCTTTGGGTAATAAATTTAAAAAAAGAGAGATAAAAGTTGGTAGATGCACCTATTCGTGAATATATGATGTAAAAATATAGCATAATTAATATCAAGATATAGAAAATAAAAAAGTGATGCAAGGAGAGACCTACGGAGAAACCCTTTTGTATTTGGTGTTTATTTGATAATTAAAAGTTAAAAACAACCTATTTAAGACCAAAGAAACATACTAATCTTAAAAAAAATAAAAATTGCAAGAGGGCCATTAAAATTCCTTCTTTAAACTTTGTCATTAAACTGTGTCGTGTAAGCCCAAGGGGTGTGGTGTGGTGGGGAGGGTGTTGTGTGTTCTCCTCCGAAGATGAGGGGTTTGCTACAATGCGTGTTCGGGGTTCGAATGAGCGCCACATATATAAGCATGTGGGGCTCATATCCCCGTGTGTGTCGGCATCACTTAGCGTTAGAGTCTGGTGCGGTTGCAAAGACTTAAGTACCCTTTCCCGCCATTCTCACCATGAAATGATGGTTCGAGAAAAGGACAAAAATGTCCTCCATCCAGAAAAGGAAGGATGATTTTAACTCTTTAAAAAGACCAAATATTCCATTTTTGCCCTAAGCAGTAAACTCCTATGCTGCCAGTGGATCACCCTTTGATGACGCACCATCTGCTGTAACAAGAGCTCCCTTTGACGACACACCCTTTACCATCGTCTGCTGCTGCCAGAGCACCCTTTGTCATCGTTCCCGCCTTGGTTTTTAGCTTGTATTACAACACATTGTTGCCTTCTCGTTCCTACCTTGTGTTACAAAACATTCTCGTGTTCGTTCCTACCTTGTAGAGATAACTATAAATCGATCAACTGGTTCGATCATTGTTGAGCGTCATAGGGGCATTTGTCGGCCATTTCTTTTTACAGTCTTCTCTTTTTCTTCATTTTCGTTAGACAATATGGAAAAAAAATAATGCACAAACATTTCAACAAGTGCCATTAAGGCGTCGTGCGTACCTTTCCATGTCATCATGCTATTGTTGAAGAACGTATGTCGTCGTGAGTGCCATTAAGGCATTGTTTTGTTATTAAAGGTGGATGTTGTATTTTCGACGGTTGGAAAATTAAAGATATTTGTAGGACGTTGGGACCTGTTGATAAGAATGCTTGGTTACAGATGCGAGGAAGGGCTTCTACCCCATCTGGTATCGTTCATTCACTCAGTATATGCAATGTATCATAAATCGCAGTTGTAATAACATACTACTAATTTGTGAGATATTGTTTTGTTTGTTAATATCGATTTGTAAGCTATTATGCTGAATTTTTGTATCAATTTATAATATATTATGCGATATGTATATCAATTTGTAAAATAGTATGTGTTTTGCAGTGTCAATTTGTAAGCTATTATGTTGAATTGCTGTATCGATTTATAATATATTATCTGATATGTATATCGATTTGTAAGATATTATGTGTTTCAATTTGTAAGATAATTGTAGCATGATTTTAAAATATGTGCATGCAAAAATACATTGTTGTGCGCTTGTGATGGCGATTTGCATATTCAAATCGCTGCTTATTTAGCGATTTCTATTAAAATCGCTTCACATCATCGTAGATATAATTAAATCGCTATCACGTGAATTGCTATCATCAACACACATATGCGATAAATCGTTTATTTCGTTGGCATGGTAAATAACAACTCGATATATAGTATAAGCAAATAACAAATCACTATTGCTTTTATATTGTGATTCATTCAATCATTTCATTGACTTTCTTAACTAATTGTTATCCATTGTTATATGCATCTTGAGTAAATCATAGTAAATGTATGCTCTGGCTAACATAAATTGATATCTTGCTTATGCCAGTGGTGAGCCTATCATCTGGTTGCAGTGAACATGATGTATCTCAATCATTGGAAAGTTATGGAGAAGTGAACATCTGTACTAATGATGCACCTGAAAAAGTGAACATGTGCACTAATGATGCACATGATAGAAGGGTGCAGACATTGGATTCACTATTGACTTGAATGTTCCACCAGAAGAAATGCAATTCGATAATGTGGTAGACGATCATGACAATATACTTGATAAAGGTGCAGGCACTGAAAATGTACATGATAGTACACTTGACTCTGTTCCCGTAGAAGAAATGCAGTTTAATAATAAGGAAGCTGCATATAAATTTTATAATGATTATGCCTTAAAACTTGGCTTCAGTGTTAGAAGGTATTCTTGGTCAAAAAATGCATAGGGTGTCATGGTGAGAAAAACATATTTTGTTTTAAGGAAGGTTAGAAGAAGTCAAGTGAAAATCCAACAAAGAGCAAGCCAGATTCAAGATGTGGTTGTCCAGCGAGAATGTTGTTAAGAAGACTTTTGAATGAGAAATATATAGTTCTTACTTTAATTAATGATCATAACCATGAATTAACAACTTCATTTATGACTTCTATGTTAAGGTCACATCGTAAAGTAACTGAAGTGCATGATGTAATTGTTGAAATAGCTGATAGCACCGGCATTGCACCAAGAAAGACATACAATTTGTGTGTGCACATAAATGGTGGTCGCGAGAATGTGTCATTCACACCTATGGATTTAAGAAACTACTTGAGAAAGAAGATGACAGATAACATGAAGAATGGAGAAATATGTTGTTTGGTTGATTAGTTACAGAAGAAATCAAGCAATGACTCTGGTTTTCTTAGTGCAATGCAATTGGATGAAGATGGATATGATGTGAATATGTTTTGGGAAGATTCAAAGTCAAGAGTAGATTATGAATGCTTTAATGATATGCTTATTTTTTATATGATAGTAAGGATTAATACTGAACAGTGGTCATTTGCACAGTTTGTTGGAGTGAACCATCACTCACAGTGTTGCATATTAGGCAGCACTTTTTTGTATGACCAGATCAAGGAAAGCTTTGAGTGGTTGTTTAGATTATTTACACAGGCAATGAATGGGAAGCACCCTGAAGTTATACTTACAAATGGTGATCACGCAATTAAGGTTGTAGTGTCTCATGTATGGCCAGATGCACATCATCGCCTATGTTTGTGGCATATCTTTTAAAATGCAGCAAAGAACATAAGACACATATTTAATCAGAAGACAGGGTTTGATAAAAAAGTTTACAAGGTGTGTACTTGAGAGCGTAGATGAGGTCACCTTTATGTCTGATTGAGAGAAAATGATTCAGATGTACGACCTTGAAGATTGTGCATGGTTACAAAATTTATATGCAGACAAAGAGAAGTATGCATTAGCATATGAAAGACAATACTTTTGTGCAGGTATGATAAACACACAAAGTTATGCATGCCGCACTAAAGAAAATCTTGTATTCATATTTAACAATGTTTTGCTTCATAGAACAATATGAATTATTTGTAGAGAGTCTTAGACAGAATGAGCTTGAACAAGATGTGAAATGCTTCAATACACACCCTGTAACTTTGGGCATAAAAATATTGATGCGACCCGCAGATCTGTATACACTAACTATATTTGAATGGATTAAGAAGGAGGTTATACAGGTCATGAATTGCAACATAGAATGACATGCAAACTGAGAATATGCACAAATATCATATTACAAGGGAGGGCAAAGAGCATCCAAAAAAGCAAGAAGCATATATTATGTATAATGTTGACAACATAACAGTTGAATATACGTGCAAAATATATGAATTCAAAGGTATTTTATATCGTCATGCATTAAAGATGCTTAATCAAGAGAAGATACAAAAAGTACCTGAGTCATATTTAATGCGAAAATGGACGAGACAAGCAAAGATTGAACTGCTGAATACAGATAATGTCAGTCCATCTGATGATGATGAGAAGTGTCGCATAGCCTCTTGTTACCAACAACTATATAGGTCACTTATGCATGTTACAGATTTAGCATCGAAAAAGTGAAGAAACCTATGTATGCATGAAAAAGTGTCAAGGGAGTTACTTAAAAATATGCAGTTAATTTACCATTAGTCCATTGTAGCTTATGAAGACTAGTACAAGAAAATGAGAGCGGACAACGAAGGTAAAAATCATACTCTCCTTGACCTGCATGAGAAGTGTTGAAGCGTAAACATCTTCTTCAACAAGTCAGGAGTCAATGTTGTAGATTATGATAAAAAAATTCACCTAGCGAAGAGTATCAAAAGGAAACCTACCTCTGATCGCAGTCGTTGGAGGACAAATGGTGCATTAGAATTGGTTGTCAAGAAAAGGTTTAAGAAACAACCAACTCCTAAATAAAAGCAACTAGGCTCTTTATATGAACAGGTATGAAATACATTATATTGCTTTCCATATAAATTTTATTACATGCAGCTTCTCAATATCTAACTTGTATAATTTCCAACATGCAATAATACCTTACAGGCGTGCACTACAATGTTGAAACCTTCAATCCTCTTGACCAGTTTGAGTGGGACGATGGCATCAGTTTTACAAGTCTTTTGGTATGTAATCAATGTTGGGAGGATGTTTGCATTTCTTGTCAAACTTAATGTAGTGTCTTATATTATTTTGTTTCATGACAGGCTCAGTTCAATTCAAAAGTGAGAAATAGAACACAAGAATCATGTATGAATTCCTCAGCTACATAATTGTATTTGATTATATTAACATATTTGATCGTTGTAATATGTATCCTTCACATGTATAAATCGTTGTCTCATGTAGCCTTCACCTCTACAAATCGTTGTAGATACAAACCACTTTTTTCCCTTTAATGCGATTTTTATTTATGAAAGGTAAACATGTGATGACAATTTATAATAACGGGTGCTTACTAATATAGCATTTACCAACTTCCCCTATTTGGTAAATCACTAATGTTAATACGTTTATAGTTGTAAACTATGCTGATGAGTTACATTTACTACCTGTGCATGATCATTTTTAAATCGATGTAGCTTAATTTTTATACTACTAGTAAATCGCCTTTAGGGCAATTTATTTGGTAGATAAATCATAGTACCATGTAGTGTCCTATCACAATTTACGCAATGACGTCTATGTCGGCCAAAACTGGATGAAAATCACACTGTGCATTATTATAAATCGCAGTAAAAGTTTAAGTACAAATCGTTGTCTCATCTACCCTTCACATATACACATCGTTATGCATATACTGTATTTGAATCCTTGTGCAAAAAGTTTTGTAAATAAACTATATTAAAAGTAAATAAATTGTATTAAAAGTAAAAATCATTGTCTCATCTAGCATTCACATATTGTTTGTAAATGAATATGGTTGTAAATCACGTCGATTTGTATTTATAAGGTTATTGCGACAATGATATGTCTTTATGAACGATATTAATATATAATATCATGATTTACTCATATCGGTTTGCAACTGTTACTAAAATATTATGAATGAAACAGTGAAATCGATTTGCAACTGTTACTTAAATCAATATCAAGTTGTAAATCAATTTGTATTTATGAAGTTACCCTAATATAGATCTGTGTAAAACCCTATTCTATGTACAACCCTAATATAGATCTGTGTAAAACACTACCCGACCCGACCCGACCCGACCCATTGTCCAGGTCTAAAACCCTAATCTATTTAACATCTCTTTCTATTTTTTGCGACAGTGCAACTTCTTCTTTTTTCTCCTCCGCTTTCATCTTCCTCCTCCTTCTTCTTCTTCCTTGTATTTTTCTTTCTTATTTGTTCTTCTGTGTTTCTTCTAATTGTGCTTGATAGATGGGGTTTGATGTTGATAACCTAGTTGTATTACGTCATGAGGAAAGATCTGGATAATCTTCGATGATGATTATGGTGGTTATCTTCTTTGTATACATCGATATATTCATAACACATACGACTGTGACATATTTATCATGAAGTATATCAAAGTTTACGCAAAATATAACAACCATAATCATCCTTAATCGTTACCGTCATATCGTAGCAAGCATAAATATTCTGCATGATAGACAGGGGGTGATGATGATGACCATCTATTTGATCTCTATATGCCGAACCCTTCATCGTTCATAAACTATTTGCCTAATCTTCAATATACTTCATGAAAAATATGCTACAGTCGTGTGAGCTCCATCTTGTTTGCCTGCAGAAACATATCGATGGTGATGGGATCCCATACATTCTGCAACTCCATCTTGTCCGCCTGTTATGCCTTCGAAGCACATCACTATTTGGACATGGGGATGATACTGATGATAATGTTTGTTTTATTTGATGATGAAGGTCATGTATTGTATCTAAGCCAAACCATTGGTCATGATGTATTGTAACTAAATACTCATATTTTTTTATAAATAAATGTAGTTGTTGGTTGAACTTTTTACAAGAGTATTTTTAAAACACATTTTCAATAACAAGCTTTGGAAAATTGTCAACCAAAAATAATAAAAACCAACTTTTCACGAATATGGCAAGTACAGGTCGAATCCTCAGGGAACGAAAGAATATTCAAATTAATTCTAAAAAATTTCAATTCATTAATAACATAAAAGTTTAGAACTAAGTTAAAACAACTACAGTTAAGTTACAGAATAAAATTTAAACAAAACAAATCCTAAACTAAGTTGATCAAGCTTCTGCAGATCGCCAGGGGCATTTCTATCATTTCACGCATCTGCATTCGCACTTCCAGAATGGATACACCTTTTAACCTATCGTAAGCTTATCAACCTAAACTACAAAAATGATAAGTCAGTATGCAACAATGATAATTAATTCTAAAAATTAAACTAAAACTAATTCTAAAATTGATTATTGAATCTAAAATTACAATTATGCTAAAAATAAAATAAAATATAATATCAAATTAACTAATTAATTAATTTAAATCTAACTAAAATAACAACCATAAACAACTAATATGCAAAAAAATATGAAAAACTATCGAAAACCAACTAAGTACAAAAAGACTGTTTTGCCCTCAATGTAGTGCAAAATTGAAATATGATAAGTTTTTGAAAATAGACTGTTTGAAGAGACAAACAAAGTCAGAATTTGATAAATTTTTTTCTATGCTCTTTATGACAGATTCAAGAATCTGTCAGACTTTATGGATCTCAAAAATTCATTCAAGAGCACCGAATATAAGCATTTCAAGTTTGGAAAACTTCTGAAAACAGGCTCGTCCCTAAATTGGAATTTCTAAAAATCCAGTTTTTGCAAAACGCTTAAAAATCAGACCAAATCAACTCTAATTGAGTTGATTTTTGGTATCCTGACAGTTAACACTCCAATGAAGAGAATAGAGCAAAACTTTCAGAAAAACTCAGAAAAAATGCACATAAAATGATGAGTGAAGAATGCGGCAAAATCTGGTTTTGAAATTCAATGCACTATTCAGTTGAAAGATTTCAATTTATGCACTATCTATTTAATACACGTAATAACAGTCATTATCAATCCTAAAACTAACTAAATAACAGTAAATAAAATTAATTAGACTAATTACACAAATATAACAATAATCTTAACCAAATTAATCCTAATGCAAATCTAAATTACATACTATTACTAACTAACGTAAATAAGACACAACCAAAAGTTGAAATATTCAAACTAATTATCTAACCTAATACAATTAACTTATTCTAAACTGACTATTAACTCAAAAAAGGAAGTTGAACTTTAAAAATAACTTTAAATTAAGGTTATAAACTAACTAACCCTAACTAGGGTTAGTTAATCTAATTAGGGTTAGTTACCTAACTAGGGCTCTAAGGAGGACGGTTAGGGTTGACTTTGACTTTGAGGCTCACGCCCAACCTAGGTGGACACTACCATGACTGATTACACCCTACCAAACATAAACACTAATTCAAACTAATAATTAAGAAACAATTACAACTTAAAGAAATACACTAACCTACCTAAATTGCCTCTTTACATGATTTTGAAAATCACACACAAAGTCACAACTTACTAAAATGAAATTCAAAGGATGCAATGATAACTAATATGCACTACTGAATGCTAAATGCTATGCATTAAGTCACATGCCTAAAACAAACTTACTTAAGTTAGAAATATACTATTAATTATACTAGGCTAAGTAACCAAATGCAAAAGGAGCATTAATAACCATTGACTCATTTGGAAATACGTGGACCCCAATTCACTCTTACCTTAGGACGTTCACTTGCCTAACCTAGTCAAAATTGTCAGCCCTATTGGGTCCACACGATTTTGACTTGACAAGGAAAATTGGATTTCTTTCTAATTCAATTCAAGAAGCCTTTAGGAATGGATTTGAAATTCAAATACATTGCCTAAATTACAACACAGGGAAAGATCCTCTTGGCTAGAAAATAGAATGAGAGTCAAACCTTTTCCCAATTGAAAATTCACAAAATTGGAAACCCACGAATATATCCAAAATTGCCACTTGTTTTGCATTGCCACTTATACCCTTCATATGCAATTCAAATTCCTAAAAACCTATCAAGCTGAACTAATATAAACAGGTCAATATGCCTTCTAAATTATCAAATGCATGGGCACTAATTAATTCGATTAACAAAAAAAATGTGAATGCTAGAATTAAAACCTAATTCTAAATTAATCAATTATTAACTAACCTAATAACTAACATGCAATGCACCTAGACACTGAAATGTATATTCCTAACCTAATGAAACTTCCTAAAAATACCTAAGACCACTATTGGACTAGCAATGGCTGCCAAACCCTAGGTGGAAGACAACCAACACAACACACTAACTTACCGACAATGATTTTTAATAAATGAAAATATAGCAAATAAAAACTAGTTTGTATTTCCACTAAACTACTGATCAGACACAACTCAAGGGGTTAAAGTATCACTGTCCACCTACAACCATCTCTACTAAAATTAGAATACTACAAATAAAATAAGAAGAAAACCACAAAACCGACTAGACTTTGTCTAGCCGATCTTTTCATTTTAACACAAAACAAATACAAATTTGTAATGAATTAATACCTAATTAAGACTCAACTTGATCTTAAAACTCATAAAACAATTGACTCACAGACATTTGCTAGACCCAATCAGAAAATAAAATACGACAAATCACAAGAATCGGCTAGACAAGATCTAGCCAATTTTTGTAATTTGTCTACGAACGAAGATAAAAACAGAATTAATACTAAACTTAAGACTCAGACTCGGTCTTAAGCTACTGAATTTACAGATTGCAGACAGTGGTTTGCTGTCAAATAAATCAGAAAATAAATAAATAAAACTAGGTATGACTCGACACGACAAGGTGACTTGATTTAAACTAAAAGAAAGGAGGAAGGGAAGACTAACCTCTAGGGTAGTCCGACGAGAGAGAGGGTGAGGTAGAGCGGTTGATGGAACCTAGGTTCACATGCCCACACATCCTTCAAGGTGTTGCAGTCCTCCTTTGCACAACTGCACCCACATAGAAGCCAACTTGCAGAGGGTTTGAAGAAGAAGATGAGGGCCGCATGGAAAGAGAGAAACGACCAGCCCCTTTGGTGTAGATGGCACACCTCCGGGGTGAAGCTCCATGTGATCTGCAGCCCTGCAAAAAGAAAAGAAAATAGTACATAGAAAGAATAACAAAAACAAGGAAGAAAAGAGATAAAGAAGAGAAGACACATGCTCGTAGAGAGGGGTGTGTGGTAGAGAGAGGAGAGAGGAGAGAGGAGAGAGAGAGAGGCTATTTTCGAAGGCATCCAAAAATGTGCTGACCCTTTTTTTCAAACTATTTATACCCCCTAAACCCTATCTAATTCACAAAGCTACCTAAATAATAAACTAGTTTTAGCTAAATGCCTAACTCTATTTTAATTGCACTACACTACCAAAACGAGTTAGAAAGAGGGGGGTTTCAGAAAATATCATTGAAAAACTCTTTAAATCACGTGGGTTTGGGTTATTTAAGGTTTGGATTCAATCTAAGATCCAAATTAAAACTCTTGGGTCAGAATTGGATCCAGTCTACCTCGAAATCTAGTCCAAACCCTAAAAATGTGATATCTTCCTCGTTTTAACTCTGATTTAAGTAAAATTTGAACTGAGACCTCTTTATATCTAAATACATCTAACCATTAAAAATTTATGAAAATGCATGAATTTGATATAAAAATGATGTCATTTTATGCATCATCAAATATCCCCATGCTTGAATGTTTGTTAATCCCTTAACAAACTAAACTAAAGAAAGTTAATATGCTATAAACCAAAAATAAACATTGCATGTAATAAATAATTAAAATAAAATTTCTAACTTACTTTCGTAGGAATTACGGTTGGATTTAGCTTATGCAATAATCCTTTTAAACCCCTAGGTTACCCCGGTGGATGAGTAAGGTCTCATGAGGGTTTACAAAGATGCTACCCACAAACATCAATATCTTGTAGGAAATAAAAATTCTTTTTTAAAAAAAATAGGCAATTAAAAAATGAGTTTAAGCAAATATTTCATGTAATTTACACACTCAAAACATATTTAGATTTTTTATACTTCCACAGTAAAAACTTTTTCCTTTCACTTTTTTAAAATTTGTAGTTATCTATGAATTTTTCTCAAAAAGTTAAGTATTATTATGTTATTATTTATCATCACTTGTATGTTTTCTGTAGAGTATTTCATAATTATTTCTAAGGAATGAATTTTTCCCTTAAGCCCATTCTTTTGATTTTTTTATTTTCAATTTTCTCATTTTCTATTTTTTTTCAATTAAGCACTATTTCAAATTTCCAGTTTCGTGACCCGTGTAGAGAGCTTTGGGTCAATGACTCCCAAGCCAGACGACCTTAGGGCACCAGATACAGATAATCCCTTGGACTTAATTGCTCGAGTCACTAGGCCTTCCATTTTAATAGTTTAAGTATAGTCTTCTTCTTGTCATATGCAATATTTTTATCAATTAGGCTTTCTATAAAGTTCGTGTAACGAGCCTTTGAGCCGGTGGCTCCCAAACCAGATGGTTTTAGAGCACCAGATGTAAAACACCTTTCAGACTCTACTTGCTCGAACCAAATAGACCACATATATCTACTAGATAAGAAGGTGATTTCCTTCGTTATCCTTTTTGTCATGAGACTCAAACACTTCAACTTATGTCTAAGTTCAGCTATTGGGAATCACGAAGACATCAACAACTAAACATATGCTCTTTTTATTGTAAGCTCATATTTCTTTATATTTTTCAATTGCTTAGTTTTTCAAAATATACTATGCATACTTATACTTTAGTGATTCAAAATAATTCTAGCATTCAAATACTATCTTTTCTTTAAAATTTACATAAATAACTACTCCTTTTTAGATTAGTTTAGAAAAAAAATTCACATGGGGCTTAAAAAAAATTCTAATTTGTCAGATTATGCAAAAACATTCATATATGCTAAAAACTTGTTTCTTAAAGACATAATTTTATGAGTTTTAGCTACTTGAACCGTTTTTTTTTTTAAGTGTACATCTAAACCATCCCCTCATGCTTGAATGACATTGTCCCTAGTGGCATACAAAACAAACATGCAATGCAGATGCACACTAAAGAACATAAAATAAATATGGGAGAAAAGAAAGATATAACCTGATATGTGCAGGGCCTCTTAAGCTGATGATTGACTTGACTTCGCACCACCACTATGCATATACGAATGCATAGTTTTCTGCTGATCTGGTCAATGGTCTGCTCTTGAAGTCATGGCTTGTGTCTGGTAACCTGGACTCATACACTGAAGCATCACATGATAAAGTATTCTTGCATGACAACAATACAATTCAAGCAAAAATCAAATCTAAAAAAATAAAACAAAAATTTATTTCTAATATATATATATAACATAATATCTGCTCAAATTCTACCTGACTAAACTAAACACACAACAAAAATTCGCAAAAATACAAGTAACTAACAATCAAATAATCTAAACTATGTCAGAATTACTCTACAAAAACAAATCTAAATCTAAATTAGCAAATTTAGTAAATATAGAAAAAGCACAAACTATGTTCTCTAAAACTCACTTGTCTATTCGCTCCATGAATCATGTAATTCAGTGAATCCTAAGAAAACAACATGTAAATCCTATATTTACTAACTATGTAAAAACCTATATTTACTAACTAATCATACTAACTAGAACAAATAAATACAACTAACTAAACAAATATTAGTAAACTGAAATATTAGAAATCACAGAATATAATCATCGTTCCCCTACAACGATGCCAAAAATTGGTTGAACTTTTTGCAAGAGTATTTTTAAAACATATTTTTCAATAACAAGCTTTGAAAAATTGTCAACCAAAAATAATAAAAACTGACTTTCTATGAATGTGGCAAGTATGGGTCGAATCCACAGGGAACGAAAGAATATTTAAATTAATTCTAAAATATTTTAATTCATTAATAACATAAAAGTTTACAACTAAGTTAAAACAACTACAATTAAGTTACAAAATAAAATTTAAACAAAACAAATCCTAAAATAAGTTGATCAAGCTTCTCCAGATCGCCAGGGGCATTTCTGTTATTTCACGCATCTGCATTCGCACTTCCAGAATGGATGCACCTTTTAACATGTCATAAGCTTATCAACCTAAACCACAACAATAACAAGTCAGTATCTAACAACGATAATTAATTCTAAAAATTAAACTAAAACTAATTCTAAAATTGATTACTGAATCTAAAATTACAATTATGCTAAAAATAAAATAAAACATAATATCTAATTAACTAATTAATTAATTTAAATCTAACTAATCTAACTACTGTAAACATACTAAATGATATGCAGAAAAACAGGAAAAACTATCAAAAACCAACTAAGTATAAAAAGACTATTTTGCCCTTAATGTAGTACAAAATTAAAATATAATAAGTTTTTGAAAATAGACTGTTTGGAGGGCCAAACAAAGTCTGAATTTAATAATTTTTCTTTTATTCTCTTTCTAAAAGATTCAAGAATCTTTCAGACTTTATGGATCTCAAAAATTCATTCGGGAGCTCTGTATATAAGCGTTTCAAGTTTAAAAAAAAATCTGAAAACAGACCTATCCCAAAATTAGAATTTCTAAAAATCCAGTTTTTGCAAAACCCTTAAAAATCAGACCAAATCAACTCCAGTTGAGTTGATTTTTGGTCTAATGACAGTTAACACTCCAATGAAGAGAATAGAGCAAAAATTTCAGAAAAACTCAGAAAAAATGCACATAAAATGATAAGTGCAAAATGAGGCAAAATTCGGTTTTGAAATTCAATGCACTATTCACTTGAAAGATTTCAATTTATGCACTATCTATTTAATACACATGCAATAACAATCATTATCAGTCCTAAAACTAACTAAATAACAGTAAATAAAATTAATTAAACTAATTACACAAACATAACAATAATCTTAACCAAATTAATCCTAATGCAAATCTAAATTACATACTATTACTAACTAACGTAAATAAGACACAACCAAAAGTAGAAATATTCAAACTAATTAACTAACCTAATACAATTAACTAATTCTAAACTAACTACTTAACTTGAAAAAGGGAGTTAAACTTTAAAAGTAACTTTAAATTAAGGTTATAAACTAACTAAACCTAACTAGGGTTAGTTAATCTAATTAGGGTTAGTTACCTGACTAGGGCTCTAAGGAGGATGATTAGGGTTGACTTTGACTTTGAGGCTCACGCCCAGCCTAGGTGGACCCTACTATGACTGATTACACCCTACCAAACATAAACACTAATTCAAACTAATAATTAAGAAACAATTACAACTTAAAGAAATACACTAACCTACCTAAATTGCCTCTTTACATGATTTTAAAAATCACACACAAAGTCACAACTTACTAAAATGAAATTCAAAGGATGCAATGTTAACTAATATGCACTACTGAATTCTAAATGCTATGCATTAAGTCACATGCCTAAAACAAACTTACTTAAGTTAGAAATATACTATTAATTATACTAGGCTAAGTAACCAAATGCAAAAGGGGCATTAATAACCATTGACTCATTTGGAAATACGTGGACCCCAATTCACTCTTACCTTAAGACATTCACTTTCCTAACCTAGTCAAAATCATCAGCCCTATTGGATCCACATGATTTTGACTTGACAAGGAAAATTGAATTTCTTTCTAATTCAATTCAAGAAGCCTTTAGTAATGGATTTGAGATTCAAATACATTGCCTAATTTACAGCACAGGGAAAGATCCTCTTGACTGGAAAATAGAATGAGAGTCAAACCTTTTCCCAATTGAAAATTCACAAAATTGGAAACCCACGAATATATCCAAAATTGTCACTTGTTTTGCATTGCCACTTGTACCCTTCATATGCAATTCAAATTCCTAAAAACCTATCAAGCTAAACTAATATAAACAGGTCAATATGCCTTCTAAATTATCAAATGCATGGGCACTAATTAACTTGATTAAAAAAAAATGTGAATGCTAGAATTAAAACCTAATTCTAAATTAATCAATTATTAACTAACCTAATAACTAGCATGCAATGCACCTAGACACTGAAATGAATATTCCTAACCTAATGAAACTTCCTAAAAATATCTAAGACCATTGCTGGACTAGCAATGGCTGCCAGACCCTAGGTGGCAGACAACCAACACAACACACTAACTTACCCACAAAGATTTTTAATAAATGAAAATATAGCAAATAAAAACTAGTTTGTATTTCCACTAAACTACTGATCAGACTCGACCTAAGAGGTTAAAGTATGACTATCTAGCTACAACCATCTCTACCAAAATCATAATACTATAAATAAAATAAAAAGAAAACCACAAAACTAGCTAGACTTTGTCTAGTCGATCTTTTCACTTTGACACAAAACAAATACAAATTTGCAATAAATTAATACTTAATTAAGACTCTGAAAGTGCTATAGGATCGAGGCAATGAGCACTAGAGAGGGGGTGAATAGTGCTTTTGAATAATGTCTTTGGAATTTTGAGATTCGCAAAGCAATCACACAAAGAAGATAAGAATTTATCTTGGTTCGGTCTTCCAGACCTACATCCAGTCCCCAAGCAAAACCCACTTGAGATTTCCACTATCAACCTTGTGTAACCACAAGAACATACAGACCAAATTCAGTCCCACTTTTAGTAACAAACCTACTGAAAGCAAACAACTCCTTTAAACCAAGGAGTCCTTTCCTTTTATAGAAAAATGAAATAATCAACTTACAATCAACCTACGAGCCCTTCTTATGAATGCAAATGGAATGCAATTAGCTTTTGAGGTTGTTGAAATACTCAAATCATAAATTTGTTGTCTCTCAATAGAATTTGGGTGAAAAACTGGAGTGAAAATATCAAGTGAGTGTGAAAACAAATACTTGAATGAATAGGAGTAAAAAGCAAAGAATTTGATCTTTGTAATTAAATGTAATTCGATATGATTCGATGGTTTGGAGTGTGGAATGCACTCATATTTATTATTGAAAGATTCCATACGTTGAGGGTATGAAAGGGTGTCAAAACAGTCTATTTTGAATGATCAAAATATTTGAAAAATGAAAAGACATGCCTTTTAAAAGTTGCAAAAAATGACAAAATTAGTCGACTGGAACAATAGTTAGTCGACTGAAATAAAATATTAGCAGACTGATAGTTATCGTCGGTCAACTAATATATTTATCATAGCCGTTTGAAAATCTGAAGTTTTGAAAGTTAGTCGACTAAAGAAAAAGTTAGTCGACTGATAATATCATCAGTAGACTGAAAAATCTTTCAGTCGACTGCTGCTAAAATTTTTTGAAAACACACATTCTGTCCGGTCGACTGATAAAACCTTCAGTCGACTGGTGCTAAATTTTCCAGAAAACGAACATTCTGTTCGGTCGACTGATAAAACCTTCGGTCGACTAATTTTATAAAAATGACATTTTTGCTTAGAATATTTGGCGCGAAAAGGTTGGTCGACTGGTGAGTCTATTGGTCGACTAATAAACATGAAAAATTAAGTAAAAAGTTTTCTAAAATGTTTTTCATGAAGGGTTCTTTTAGAAAAGTTTTTCTAAAGACTTTTTAGGTGAAATGCAATCGAAATATGCACTCTAAATAAGGCTCTTACAAGAATCTAAGACATTTAATGAATTTAACATTTGAACACTAGTCTTCAAAGATTCTTCATCGAATTCTTCAGTTCTTGTCATCTTTCTTCATTGCCTTAGCTGAAATGTAGTTGATTCATTTGTTCATTATCAAAACCTTGTACTTGAAGTATCGTGTACGACTTCATTGTCGTAACAATCTCCCCTTTTTTTATGATGACAAACTAGTCAAAGATAAAGTATTTGGATGCATAGATGGAGATTTTACTCCCCTTATCAATATGTTGTAAAACATAAGAAGTTAGCACAATCAAAGCACATATATCACATATTGATTGTTTTGCATTTCCATCATTACTTCATGCATTTCTAAAACTTTTTCATGAATGCAATTTTCAATGCTTTCACATTATGCAATTTCCATGATGCAATATGCAATTTCCATGTGTCTTGTTCTTTTTCTCCAATTTTCATGTGTCTTGTTCTTTATCTCTCCCTTTGTCATAATAAAAAAGAATAAGTGCAGACATAGCATAAGCAAAATGCAAATTCAAGTTCAAAATATTACAACCCAGAAAGTATCTAAGTTCAAGAGAAGTGTTGATTGATCATCTCTTTGAGTTCAGCAATATCCTTTTGAATTGACGAAAGTTGTTGAGTTACATATTCACGAAAGGTATGTTGATGTAGCTCCAAAGCTTCAATTTGTTGCAAAATTTCGTCATTGTCTTGACTAGTAGAGACTTTCTTTCATTTTGCTTAAGATGAAGGTGTCACAATAGATGGTGATGGTTCAGAGGGTTCAGTTTGATCAAAATTTAAAAAAGGTAGATATTTGATTTTCATTCATTTAAAAATAGTTTGATCAAATAACTTCTTTTGTTCAATATATTTTTCATTTGTTAGGGGTACTTTGAAATATCTGAAAATACAGGTAAGAAGACATCCATATGGAAGAAAGGGTTTTTGTTTCCACAAAGTAGTAAAATACACGTTGGCCCAATTTACAGAAATATTTCCAAATAAGATGTAAAGAGCCGTAGAGATATTTGTGGAATAGTAATCAAAAGATCCAATTTTAGGTAGAACATTGCGGGCAAGAATTCGTCCATCAATGCGAGTGTGAGTTTGATGATTGGTATTTTTGAAAGGACAATGAGGTACACCGGGAAGAAGAATTTGTTCGAAAATTCTTTCATCATTAAGTTCAATAGTATTGAAAAGAGTTTCTGAAGGTGGAATATCTAAGATTTGTCTAAGAAGTTTAGAATCAAACTCAATTTCAACATCGCAAACGAGAGAGGAAAGAAATCCAGTTTCATGATCAATTTGTAAATTAGTGTAAAATAAATAGATCAATAAAGGATAATGAAGGGGGTTTGCACGAGCGTAAAAAAGGTATGAAATGCCTGTGAATAATTCTCTGATTTTGTAGTAAGAAAATAGGTGAAACAGAACATTTTGACCTGGTAAAATAGAAAGTGCAGAAATTGATCCAAAGGTATCATATAAAAGAGGATTTCTGAGTAGTCTAAGAGAAAATCCATGACGTGCTTGTGGTGTAGATGGAGGGGAACCTTGTGTGGATGTTGTTTTTGACGAGGCATGGTTGTTAAGAATGAAACAGATTCATCTATCAAAGAGAATCGTTGTTGCAAGGAGTGGTTGATCAACAAAGTCTTTGAGAGAAACAGGTGGAGACGCTGTCGATGTCGGCTTTCCAATGTTGTCCAGTGGGAGGAAAAAGTCGTTCGGCGTCGTAGAGGATAACCAATGCTGCAGAATCACTTTGTGCGATGCAAACGGTGTGCCTTCTACGATCAAGGTCTCTATTAGTGGCCAAAACAAGCAGTGAAGGCAGTATGCCGGAAGATGGATATCAATTTTTCAAGGGTTTTAGGAAAACAATGCGATCTTCAGTGAAGAACAGGCTGAGACACATTAGATGTCGTCTGGCTTTTCAACGTTGCAATGGATGTCTTTAGGCATTGCTATAGAAACCCCTTAGTCACGGTAGCCAAAAGAAATGACAGTAGAAACTCCTTAGTTGCGGCAGGAGGGTTTTGGCGAGGAGGAGTTCGTCTGCTACAGAAACAGGAGGTAACACGGTGGATGACTACAGGTGAGAAGATGTTGTCGCAAGCATCGACTGCTAAAGATGCACCTTGTCATGGCAGGAGGATTCTGGCGAGGAGGAGTTTGTCTGACACTCCTAGGGTTTTTAGAAAAGAGGGAAGAGGCAGTAGAGGGTGAGGCTAATTGGCTTCTGAAGAGGGGAAAACAACACGGGCTTAAAACGAAACGGTGCAATTTTAAAACAAAAAATAAAGGGGTATCGAGTCCCTTCAGTTAAAATTTTAAAAAAAAAACATCAATCGACTAGAATTTTATCGGTCGACTAATAAGGTACGCTTTTGAGATTTTTCAAAAAAATTTAAAAACAAATTTATAAATCTAAAAATGAGCAAATGCCTAGTTCTTTAGACATGGCCAAAAGCCAAAATTCATCATCACAAGCCTCATTGATATTCTTTGGTTCTATTTTAGATATGAAAGCAATATTTGCAATATATTGCAATTGCCTTCTAGTTTGGACACCACTCTTTATTTCTCCAATAATTTGCTCATGTGGATGATTAGGAACAATTTTTCAAACCGGTGGAAGAGGAATATTTTCTTGAGAAGTGCTCTCTATCAAAGGTTCTTCTTGAAGTATGACTTCTTCTCCTTCGCATAGAGGTATAACTTGCTCACAATTCTCATCAAATGCAACATGTAAAGATTTTTCAATGCAAGATGTTCTTTTATTAACAACACGATAAGCTTTGCTTCTAGAAGAATATCCAAGAAATATTGTTTCGTCTGATTTTGAATCAAACTTATCAAGATTATCTTTGGTATTTAACAAGAAGCATTTACTACAAAAAAAATTGAAATATAAGATCTTTGGTATACGATCATAATATAATTCAAAACATGTTTTATGTAAGATTGGTCGAATAAGAACACGGTTTAAAACATAACATGTTGTATTTATTGCTTCAGCCCAAAAGTATTTTGGTAAATTTTTATCTTAAAGCATGGTTCTAGCACATTCTTGCAAAGTTCTATTCTTTCTTTCAACAACTCCATTTTGTGGAGCCGCTCTAGGAAAAGTAAAGTTGTGAGATATACCATGTAAATTATAAAACTTTAGAAAAGAATCATTTTCAAATTCACCACCATGATCACTACAAATTGTAATAATAGATGTAGATTTTTCATTTATAATTCTTCTACAAAGTTTAAAAAAATCAAAAAAAGCATCATTTTTGCTTTTTAGAAAAATCACCCAAGTAAATCGAGAATAATCATCTACTATAACAAAAGCATACTTGCTACCATTCAAACTTTGAATTCTAGATGGTCCAAATAGATCTAAATGTAAAAATTCAAGAGGACGCTTTGTTGAAATTATATCTTTTGCTTTAAAAGAACTCTTGATTTGTTTACCCATTTGGAAAGCATCACATAAGTGGTCCTTCTTATATGGTATTCTAGGTAAACCTCTAACAAGATCATTCTTGAATAACTTAGAAATTAATTTAAAGTTAACATGTTCAAGTCTCTTATGCCATAACCATTGAATTTCATTTTAAGCGATAAGACATTTTTCATTAAAAGTGGGTAACTCATCTAGATAAAGTTTATATACATTATTCCTTCTTTTACGTTTAAACATGATCTTTTTAGATTGAAAAACAAAAATTAAGCATAAATCATGTTCAAAAGAAACGAGAAAACTTTTATCACATAATTGACTAATGGATAATAAATTATGCATTAAACCATCTACTAAAAGAACATTTTCTATCAAGGAAAATTTTGGATTACCAATGTTACCAATACCAATTACTTTTCCCTTATTATTGTCACCAAAGGTGACGGTTCCTCCATCCTTACTTTGGAGGGTGGAAAATAACTCCGGACTTCCAGTCATATGTTTGGAACAACCGCTGTCCAAGATCCATTTGCTTCTTATTTTGTATACCTACAACAAAATTGGAAGACAAAGCATTTGACCCCTTTCTATTTTTGGGTCCATGAGAGTTAGTCTTAGGAACCCATATCCATTTGGATTTTGGTTTCCTTTGAGAATAATCATTCTTTCTATAAAAGGATTTAGCATTTCTAGAGTAATCATTTTTAGGCTTATAAGCTTTATAAGTACCATGATTTGATGTATTTTTATTATAACTAGAAAATTGAGTTCTTTGAGAATTTTGTCTTTGATTTTTTACCACATAGTTTGGTCTATTTTGAGTATCAAAGAAGCTATATCCCAAACCGGTTTTGTTAACCGAGCATATTTGAGAACCAAGAAGTCTTTCTAGATTCTCTTGTCCATTAGTGAATTTGGTCCCAATAGAAAGAAGATCATTTGACTTTTCTTTTAGACTTGTTATTTCTTTTTGTAAGAGATTGGTTCTAATTCCAATTTCTTTTATCTCAAATGATTGACAAGAGTTTTCCTTCTTGAGATCTTCTATCTCTTGAAGTAACACTTTGTTTTGAGAGTCAAGAGTTGAATTTTCAGTTTTAACTCTTTGTTTTTAGAACTTAGACTCTTAAATTTAGCATATAAATCATTAAATGCTTCTAATAAATCATCATACTCAAATTGACTTATTGAGTCTTCTTGTGCTACAAAGCACATGTTGGCGACTTCTTCATTAGATTCTTCATCAGAAGAGGAGTCACTATCATACCAACTTGCGTAAAATGTCTTTTTCTTCTTGAATTGGCCCTTAGTCTTGATTTTGAGAAGAAGACAATCTTTCTTGATGTGTCCTGCCTTTTTGCAGTTAAAGCACTTGACTTTATTAGGATTAGAAGAATCTATTTTCTTTATCTTTCTTTGAAATCTTCTCTTTTTTATGAATCTTTTGAATTGCCTTGTGATGAGGGCAATATCTTCATCTTCTTCTGAATCTTCAGAGTCAGAAGTGACCTTGAAAGCAAGAGATTTCTTCTTGGGTTCTTCTTCTTGTCTATCATGAAGTTGAACTTCATATGCCATCAAATTACCAACTAAGTCTTCAAGAGAATGGTTATTTAAATCATTGGCTTCCTCTATAATTGTGGTCTTTTTCTCCCATTCAAGAGTTAAACACCTTAGGACTTTTCTAACTAAATCCACTTGCGAATATTCTTTCCCAAGGGATTTGAGAGTATTAGTAATATCAGTGATTCTTGTTACCATGTCTGATATAGACTCATTTTGCTTCATTTTAAATAATTCAAATTTATGAACCAAAGAAGCAATCTTAGATTCCTTTACCTTTGACGTACCTTCTTGAGTAATGAGAAGAGTATGTCAGATTTCATTTACTGTACAGCATTGAGAGATGTAATTGAACTCTACCTTGTTAATGGCACAATATAGCGCATTCATAGCTTTGGCAATAAGTGAAGCAATCTTCTTTTCTTTATCGGTCCATTGGCTGAAATCAGTTGATGGCATTTGGTATTTTTCTGAAACAACTCTCCAAATTTTGAGATCCATGGATTGTAGGAATATTGTCATTCTTACTTTCCAGTATCAATAGTTTGTTCCGTCAAAGGGAGGAGGACAAACAGAGGAGTATCCTTCTTTGTGCTGAGATGATGTTGTTGCCATGCTAGATGATGGTCAAATCAAAATATAGCTAACCTTCTCTGATACCAAATGAAAGCGTTATAGGATTGAGGCAACAAGCACTAGAGGGGGGTGAATAGTGCTTTTAAATAACATCTTTGGAATTTTGAAGGATTTTGAGATTCGCAAAGCAATTACACAAAGAACACAAGAATTTATCCTGGTTCGGTCTTCCAGACCTACATTCAGTCCCCAAGCAAAACCTACTTGAGATTTTCACTATCAACCTTGTATAACCACAAGAACATACAGACCAAATCTGGTCCCACTTTTAGTAACAAACCTATTGAAAGCAAACAACTCATTTAAACCAAGGAGTCCTTTCCTTTTACAAAAAAATGAAATAATCAACTTACAATCAACTTATGAGTCCTTCATATGAATGCAAATGGAATGCAATTGGCTTTTGAGGTTGTTGAAATACTCAATCACAAATTCACTGTCTCACAAAAGAATTTGAGTGAAAAACTGGAGTGAAAATATCAAGTGAGTGAGAAAAAAAATACTTGAATGAATAGGAGTAAAAAGCAAAGAATTTGATCTTTGTAATTCAATGTAATTTGATATGATTTGATGTTTTTTAGTGTGGAATGCCCTCATATTTAGAGTTGAAAGATTTCATACGTTAAGGGTATGAAAGGGTGTTAAAACAGTCTATTTTGAATGATCAAAACGTTTGAAAAATGAAAAGATATGCCTTTTAAAAGTTACAGAAAAAAGACAATTAGTCGACTGGAACAATAGTTAGTCAACTGAAATCAAATATTAGCAGACTGATAGTTATCGTCGATCGACTAATGTGTTTATCATAGCCGTTTGAAAATCTGAAGTTTTGAAACTTAGTCGACTAATAATATCATCAGTAGACTGAAAAATCTTTCAGTTGACTGCTGCTAAATTTTTCTGAAAACACACGTTCTGTCCGGTCGATCAACTAATAAAACCTTCAGTCGACTGCTGCTAAATTTTTCAGAAAACGAACATTTTGTTCGGTCGACTGATAAAACCTTCGGTCGACTAATTTTATAAAAATGACATTTTTGTTTAGAATATTTGGCGCGAAAAGGTTGGTCGACTAGTGAGTCTATTGGTCGACTAATAAACATGAAAAATTAAGTAAAAAGTTTTCTAAAATGATTTTCATGAAGGGTTCTTTTAGAAAAGTTTTTCTAAAGACTTTTTAGGTGAAATGCAATCGAAATATGCACTCTAAATAAGGCTCTTACAAGAATCTAAGACATTTAATGAATTTTACATTTGAACACTAGTCTTCAAAGATTCTTCATCGAATTCTTCAGTTCTTGTCATCTTTCTTCATTGCCTTAGCTAAAATGCAGTTGATTCATTTATTCATCATCAAAACCTTGTACTTGAAGTATCCTGTAATTGTTGTAACTGACTCAACTTGATCTTAAAACTTATAAAACAATTGACTAACAGACATTTGCTGGACACTATCAGAAAATAAAATATGACAAATCACAAGAATAGGCTAGACAAGATCTAGCCGATTTTTGTAATGTGTCTACGAACGAAGATAAAAATCGAATTGACACTAAACTTAAGACCCAAACTCGATCTTAAGCTACTGAAATTACGTATTGCAGATAGTGGTTTGCTGTCAAATAAATCAGAAAATAAATAAATAAAATTGGGTATGACTCAATTTAAACTAAAAGAAAGGAGGAAGGGTAGACTAACATCTAAGGCAGTCCGATGAGGGAAGGGGTTAAGGTAGAGTGGTTGATGGAGCCTAGGTTTACACACCCACACGTCCTTCAAGGTGTTGCGGTCCTCTTTTACACAGCTGCACCCACATAGAAGCTGATTTGTAGAGGGTTCGAAGAAGAAGATGAGGGCCGTATGGAGAGAGAGAGAGACGGCCAACCCCTTTGGTGTAGATGGCACACCTCCAAGGCAAAGCTCCACGTGATCTGCAGCCTTGCAAAAAGAAAAGAAAATAGTACATAGAAAGAATAACAAAAACAAGAAAGAAAAGTGATAAAGAAGAGAAGACACACGCTCGTAGAGAGGGGCGTGTGGTAGAGGGAGAGAGAAGAAATAGAGAAGAGAGGAGAGAGAGAGAGAGGCAGTTTTCCAAGGCATCCAAAAATGTGTTGACCCTTTTTTTTAAACTATTTATACCCCCTAAACTCTATCTAATTCACAAAGCTACCTAAATAATAAACTAGTTTTAGCTAAATGCCCAACTTTATGTTAATTGCACTACACTACCAAAATGAGTTAGAAAGAGGGGGGTTTCAGAAAATATCATTGAAAAACTCTTTAAATCACGTGGGTTTGAGATATTTAAGGTTTGGGTCTAGTCCAAGATCCAAACTAAAACTCTTGGGTCGGAACTGGATCCAGTCTACCTCGAAATCTAGTCTAAAACCCTAAAAATATGATATCTTCCTCGTTTAAACTCTGATTTGAGTAAAATTCAAACCAAGACCTCTTTATATCTAAATACATCTATTCATTGGTTTTAAACCATTAAAAATTTGTGAAAATGCCTGAATTTGATATGAAAATGATATACATTTTATGGATCATGAGTTGTAAATCACATCGATTTATAGTTATGTAGTTACCACGACAACGATATGTCTTTGTTTGTCTTTGTGAATGAAATTGATTTGTATTTATGAATTTACCTTGATTTATATTGTTGAATTTACCTCAATTTGTACTTTACCAATAAACATCATGTCGATTTGTTTATTGTTTTTTCTTTCTGCCTTTTATGAATCAGTCATTGTGTAAATCGCGATAGGAGATATCATGATAGAATACTTTCTCTATAAAAACAAATCGATATCAAGTTATATTTATGAAGTTACCACGACAATGATATATCTTTGTTTGTTTTTGTGAATGATATCGATATGTAATATCGCGATTTACTTATATCGATTTGCAACTATTACTAAAATATTGTTTTAGTATAAAACTTAAATTGGTATCAAGTTGTAAATTGATTTGTGTTTATGAAGTTACTGCGCTTTGTACGTTACTAAGTCTAAACATTGTGTCAGTTTGTGTAAATCACGATAGAAGATATCCTTCACATAGACAAATCTCACAAAGGCAAATCGTGATAGGATAAATCATGTTTGCTTTTTATCCATGGTTGTACAAATACCCTGATAGGTCAAACGAATTTGATGGGATGGGATATATTCGATTGAGAGGATGGGTTTAGGTGGGGGAGTGATTGGATTGGGTTGGTTGTGAGACCTTTTTAGCTCTCATCAAATCCAAACTCAATCTAAACTATTATATATATATATATATATATATATATATATATTAATTAAATTTATTTGGGTATCAAATGATCTCAAATTCTATTTATTTAAGTAGGATCCATTTGGAATTTAGATAGATCTAAAACTAAACGCTAAACCGCAAACCCGAAACCCTGAACCCTAAACCCTAAACCCTAAAGCCTAAACTATAAACCCTATACCCTAAACCCTAAACTCTGAACCCTAAATCTGAAACCCTAAAACCTAAACCCTAAACCACAACCCTAAACCCTATATCCTAAACCCTAAACCCAAAACCCTAAATCCCTAAATCCCTAAAACCCCAAACCCTAAACTATAAACCCTAAACCCTAAACCCTAAACACTAAAACTGAAACCCTAAACTCAAATCGGTATCAAGTTGTATTTATGAAGTTATTGCGACAACGATATGTCTTTGTAAACGATATCGATATGTAATATAATTGTTACTAAAATATTGTTTTAATATAAAACTTAATTTGATATCAAGTTATAAATCGATTTGTATCATTGAAGTTACCTTAATTTGTACTTTACTAAGTCTAAACATTGTGTTGATTTGTTTATTATTTTTTTTTCTGCCTTTTATGAATAAGTCATTGTGTAAATCGTGATACGACATATCGTTCACATAGACAAAGCTCATAAAAGCAAATCACGATAGGACACTTATTAAAAAAGGATTTATATACTTATAGAATGTCACATTATAAAAAAAAAAGTACAGAATTATAACAAAGAATTATAGAATTACAAAAAATAATTATTGGGATATCGATTTGTATTTATAAAGTTATCGCGACAACGATATGTCTTTGTTTATCTTTATAAATAATATTGATTTATATAAACTATTATATATACATTACTGTGACAATGATATGTCTTTATAAACGATATCGATTTACTCATATCGGTTTGTAATTGTTACTAAAATATTATAAACGAAACAGTGATAGCGATTTGCAACTGTTACTTAAATCGGTATCAAGTTGTAAATCGTTTCAAGAAGAAGAAAAAATAAAAAAGAAGAAAAAAATAATAATGACATAAGAAGAAAAAAAAAGAACAACATAAGAAGAAGAACAAAGAAGAAGAAGAAAAGGTACATGTGCATAAATACTCATTTTTTTAAAATGAATCTAGTTATAAATCATGTCGATTTTCAGTTATAAATTTTTATACTCGTTTAGTAAAATTGAATTTTTATTTCAACCCAGAGAGATTTACATAATTTATATATATAGTCTTACAAAATTTGTATACAAAATTTATATACAAAATTTGTATACATAGTCCACAAAATTTGTTAGAAATCTCTGTACATCATATTACTTTTAGGAGGGGGTCATGTCGTTCATTGCCTTTTACGTATTCTTGCTGGCTGAGTTTTTTTTTCTCTTCTTCAATTTAAAACTCCGTTAATTTTTTGCATAGTTCTGTGTGGAATCCAAGTATATCATCTTGCAATAAAAAGGTAATGTGACACTAATATATAAATTAATTTCCCAATAATATAGGATAATAAAACATGTTTAAGTGTAGAACATACAACGTCAAAATCAGGTTCTTGTTCAATGTATATTGCTTCAACATACTTTATTATAAATATGCCATAATCGACTTCATTATTTTGTAAAGGAGCATCGTGTGCACCATATTTGTTTTTTTCATAAATCCATCACGTATAAGAATCAATGCTCACAAGTTTGCCACAATATAGGGGTCAATATCTATAAATCGATAATAAAATACCATACAAATCGATATAAAAATTCATATTGATAGCTTAGAATCAACATACAAATCGATATTAAGAATCAAAACAATGTCTTCAATCGATATAATATCTTGGACAACAGGTTTCTTCACTTACCTTTTCACTTGACCAAAAGTCTACGTAGTGATCATCGTTACCCCAGCATTGTAGTCCATCCTGAAATCAAATGGTGTATGGTAGTCGACAGACGAAACTCTGTTGAACGAAACAGTGACAATAGTAAGGTTAAAACATGAATCAACAAGAGTAAATAAAAATATACATATATATATATATATATATATATATATAAGAAAACTGATATACCATGAAATAAGGAGTGACGACGCATCTAGTATTGGTTGTTGCTTTGCTTTGAATATACATGACGAAATCGTATATAGTCTATTTGCAATAAATATGCACGTGTTAACATACATACCCATGGCATACATAAATATATAATTGATAGTGGTTTCATACGTACAAAATTAGAGATAGTGTTTCCTTCTGCAAATTCATCTTGCAGCCAGTTGATGTTATCTTGGAGCTCTTTGCCGAGTTTTTGGGCATCTTTTTTTGTGGATGTTCTACTAACATTAGCAGAATATTCAATAAACAATTTGTTGCATTATATTGCAATTCATTTCTATAGTACACAAAATAAATTGAATATATGACATAAAAGAGACAAATTTTGAAGAAACTCATCACGAGGTTTAAAAAATATATGTCTGAATCATCATCGCTAGCAGTGTAGCTGTTGTCGTCGCCTTCTTCGCCATCGATACCCCCTTTGCGATGAAGCAAGTTATACGTTCGACTCACAAACATGTCATTTATAAAGAAAATTTTGGTTTATTTATTCCTTACTGACGAAGCAAAGTGAAGCGACACCCTCTTGAACTTGTGTGATGTGTCATTCATTTATAAAAGAAATGTCGTTTTACATGCCACTCATTTTAAAAAACTGCACATAAATAAATTACATTGTGCATTAATTAAAAAACATCTTTTTATTTGCCATTTACAAAAAAATTTATTACTGGTGTCGATTTATAGTTTACTAAGTCTAAACATCATGTCGATTTGTTTATTGTTTATTGTTTTTGCCTAATATGAATTAATCATTGTGTAACCACGATATGCCATATCGTTCACATAGACAAAGCTCAAATAGGCAAATCACAATAGGATATTCAACCGGATTTGGTGGGATGGGATGTATTAAATTGAATTGATGGGTTTAGGTGGGGGAGTGATTGGATTAGGTTAGTTGTGAGACCCATTTAGCTCTCATCAAATCCAAACTCAATCTAAACTACTATATATATATATTAAGTAGGATCCATTTCAAATTTAGATAGATCCAAAACTTAAACCCTAAACCCCAAACCCCAAGCCCTGAACCCTAAACCCTAAACCCTAACGCCTAAACTATAAACCCTAAACCCTTAAAAACCTAAATCCTAAACCCTAAAATCTAAAACCCTAAACCCCAAACCCTAAACCCTAATCCCTAAAGCCTAAACCCTAAATCTTAAACCCTAAACCTTTAAAACCCTAAACCCTAAACCCCAAACCCTAAACCCTAAACCCCAAACCCCAAACCCCAAACCCCAAACCCCAAACCCTAAAGCCTAAAATATAAATCCTAAACTCAAAACCCTAAACCCTAAACAATACGTCTTTATGAACGATATTGATATGTAATATAGCAATTTACTCATATCGATTTGAAATTGTTACTAAAATCAAGTTATAAATCAATTTGTATCGTTGAAGTTACCTTGATTTGTAGTTTACTAAATCTAAATATCATGTTGATTTGTTTATTCTTTTTTGCCTTTTATGAATCAGTCATCGTGTAATCGCGATAGGACATATTGTTCACATAGGCAAAGCTTGAATAAGCAAATCGCAATAGGATATTCAAATGGATTTGGTGGGATGGGATGCATTCTATTGAATTGATGGGTTTAGGTAGGAGAGTGATTGAATTGGGTTGGTTGTGAGACTCATTTAGCTCTCATCAAATCCAAATTCAATCTAAACTACTATATATATAGAGAGAGATACACATTTACATATATATATTTTAAGTAGGATCCATTTGGAATTTAGATAGATCCAAAACATAAATCCTAAACCCCAAACCCTAAACCCTAAACCCTAAACCCTAAACCCTAAACCCAAATGCCTAAACTATAAACCCTAAACGTTAAATCCTCAAAACCCAAAAACCTAAACCCTAAACCACAAACCCTAAAACCCTAAACCCCAAACCCTAAACCCCAAACCCTAACCCTAAACCTAAACCCTAAATCCTAAACTATAAACCCTAAATCCTAAACCCTAAACCCTAAAACCTAAACCCTAAACCCCTAAAACCCTAAACCCTAAACCAAAAATTTGAAACCCTAAACCCTATACCCTATACCCTAAACCCTAAAACCTAAACTATAAACCCTAAATCCTATACCCTAAACCCGAAACCCTAAACCCTAAACGATATATCTTTGTTTGTCTTTGTGAATGATATCGATATATAATATAGCGATTTACTCATATCGATTTGCAATTGTTACTAAAATCAAGTTGTAAATAAATTTGTATCGTTGAAGTTACCTCGATTTGTAGTTTACTAAGTCTAAACATCGTGTCAATTTGTTTATTATTTTTCTTTTCTACCTTTTATGAATCAGTCATTGTGTAATCGTAATATGACATATCGTTCATATAGACAAAGCTTGAATAGGCAAATTGCAATAGGATATTCAAACAAATTTGGTAGGATGGGATGCATTCAATTGAATTGATGGGTTTAGGTGGGGGAGTGATTGGATTGGGTTGGTTGTGAGACCCATTCAGCTCTCATTAAATCTAAACCCAATCTAAACTACTATATATATTGTGATAAATGTATATGTATATATATATATATATGTATATATATATATATATATTAAGTAGGATCTATTTGGAATTTAGACAGTTCCAAAACTTAAACCCTAAACCCTAAATCCTTATGCCTAAACTATAAACCCTAAACCCTTAAAACCCAAAAAACTAAACCCTAAACCCCAAAATTTAAAACCCTAAACCATAAATCCCAAACCCCAAACCCTAAACCCTTAAAACCCTAGATCTAAACCGTAAACCCCAAACCCTGAACCCTAAAGCCTAAACCGTATAACCTAAACTCAAAACCCTATACCCTAAACAATATATCTTTGTTTGTCTTTGTGAACGATATCGATATGTAATATAGCGATTTACTCATATCGATTTGCAACTGTTACTAAAATCAAGTTGTAAATCGATTTATATCATTGAAGTTACCTCAATTTATAGTTTACTAAGCCTAAACATCATGTCAATTTGTTTATTGTTTTTTCTTTTCACCTTTTATGAATCAGTCATTGTGTAAATCATCATAGGACATATCATTCACATAAACAAAGCTCGTAAAAGCAAACCACGATAGGACACTTATTAAAAAAAGATTTATACACTTATAGAATGTCACGTTACAAAAAAGAATTATAGAATTACAACAAATAATTATATAATCACAAAAAATAATTATTGGGATGTCGATTTGTATTTATGAAGTTACTGCGACAATGATATGTCTTTGTTTGTATTTGTGAATGATATCGATATGTAATATCGTGATTTACTCATATCGGTTTGTAACTGTTACTAAAATATTATAAATGAAATAGTAAAATCGATTTGTAATTGTTACTTAAATCAATCTCAAGTTGTAAATCGATTTGTATTTATGAAGTTACCTTGATTTATACTTTACTAAGTCTAAACATCATGTCGATTTGTGTATAAATGCATAAAACCCTAGTATATGTAAAACCCTAATATAAATCTATGTAAAACCCTATTCTATGTAAAACCCTACCCGATCCGACCCAACCTGTTATTCAGGTCTAAAACCCTAATCTTTTTAACATCTTTTCCTCTTTTCTGCGGCAGCGCAACTTCTTTTTCATATTCTTTTTTCTCCTCCGCCTTCGTCTTCATTCTTCTTCTTCCTTGTATATCAGAGCAAGCACATATATTATGCATGATAGACAGGGGGTGATATTGATGACCATTTATTTGATCTATTCCTACTATCATACCCTCCATCGTTCGCAAACCATCCTTCGCAGTTGAAAAAATATCTGCCTAATCTTTGATATAATTCATGACAAATATGCTAGTCGTGTGGGCCGCATCTTATCTGCCAGTTGCAATCCATATCTTGTGCAGCTTGTTCAGTTCTACCTCGAAGCTTTCTGCACTAGCAAGCTAGATTTCATGCGTACTTGGATTGCACTCGAAGCACATCACTATTTGGACGTGGGGGTGATGTTGATGTCTATTTTCTTTGATGATAATAGTCATGTATTGTATCTAAGCCAAACTATTGGTCATGATGTATTGTAACTAAATACTCATACTTTTTTGTAAATAAATATGGTTGTAAATCGCGTCGATTTGTTGTTATGTAGTTATTGTGACAACGATATGTCTTTGTTTGTCTTTATGAACGAAATTGATTTATATTTATGAAGTTACCTCGATTTGTATCATTGAAGTTACCTTGATTTGTACTTTACTAACTCTAAATATCGTGTCTATTTTTTATTGTTTTTCTTTTTTGCCTTTTATGAACCAGTCATTGTGTAAATTGCGAAAAGTATGAATTGTTTAAGCCTTTTATCATTCATTGTGTCGATTTGTTTTTTGTTACCTCAATTTATATTTTACTAAGTCTAAACATCGCATCAATTTGTTTATTGTTTTTCTTTTTCAACTTTTATGAATTAGTCATTTTGTAAATCGTGATAGGACATATCCTTCAGATAAACAAATCTAATATCGGTTTGCACTGTTACTAAAATATTGTGAACAAAACTGTGAAATGGATTTGCAACTGTTACTTTCTAAGGCCCATGATAATTCTGAGATAATATGATATATGATGTACTTCAGTGGATGGAATTTTGCGTATGATTATGAGGATTTTTTTTAAAGTCATATATATATATATATATATATGTGTGTGTGTGTGTGTGTGTGTGTGTGTGTGTGTGTATACGAGGTCCTAAATCACGTAATTGAGATGTATGAAGCAATTGAGGGCAAACGACGATAAATTAAATTCTGATATTCCTAAATTGGATTTATAATATATCTAATTAGTCACTCCTCGAATTTGGAACCTAAACAAGGGAAAAACCTTGTTATTTCATGTGAATTAGCAGTAAACGACTATCGACAGGATACAAGTCGTAACGAGGATAAATTTGGTCAGAAATAAAAAACTAAGTAAATAATTTCAAAACTTAGATTTTATTTCATGAAATGTAAGTTAGAAATGGGACATTTAAATATTTGAAACCTAACTTTAAGATAAAAAGCAATTAAGGTTTTTGAAATAATCAAATTGGAATTTTTCAAAATCAAAGTGAGGTTTTTCAAAAAACTTCAAGAAAGAAGTTTGTTTGGGGGTATTAAAAGAGGTAGTTAGCATGGGGCCCACATGATCATGAGATCAGCCCATGCTACATTTATGTGTGTTAAAAAAAATTATTAATGAGTCTTTTAGAAAAAAAAGTGTCAAAGCAAAATTTTACAAAAAACAAGGAAGGTTTTCAAAAAACTTAAAAAGGAAGTTGTTTTGGGACTTTTAATAAAATGGTTATCATGGGGCCCATGTGAGCACGAGCTCAGCCCATGCTACATTGGAAAAAAAAAAGAAAAAACGAATTTCAAAGAAATGCATTTAATAGGGTTTTTTTTGGAAAAAAATCAAAAAGCAAGATGTATTTGAAAAAAATTAAAACAAAGGTTTGTTTTGGGGATTTAAAGGAAGTGGTTAGCATGGGGCCCATGTGAGCATGAGCTCAGCCCATGCTACTTAAAAAAAAATCGAATTTAAACAAAACAGAGTTTGAAAAGTCAAAAAAGTAGCAAGGAGACCAACTCCTCTTGAATTAAGGGGAGTGGTTGGCCTCTCAAGTTCTAACCTTAAGGGTCAACCTTAAGACCCATAGGAGGGGGCGTGGAGATGGAGAGCCCTCCATCTCTCCCTCCAAAATCCCAGCCCTCCATCCTAGGGTGCTCTCTATTTAAGGTTTGAGGGGGGTGAGGAGAGAGAAAGGTTCCTCCCTCTTCCACTTCTCGTCCAACATTTTCTCTTCTTCCGAAGTGAGAGAGAGAGTGTGTAGTAGAGTGGGAGCTTGAGAGTGTGGAGAAGATCCACCACAAGCACAAGTAGCCCCATCTCCAACCGAAATCCCTTCCTCCATTTCCAACCGAAGACCCCAAGGTGAAGTCTTCAACCTTGTTTTTCCATTTTTTTTTTGGGAAACTCCATGTAATATGAAAGGTGAAGTATGGTTCATGCTGGTTCTATATCAAAAGGGATGACACTTTAGCATGTACACACACACACACCTTGTGTTTGGCACGAAATTGCTTGCTTTTGTATTTTCAGAATTCTATGTCGTCAGAGGCACCTCTGACAAAATGACTATATCTTTCTGGATACCGGTCGGATCAGGGTGTTCTTAAACATTTTGGAAAGGTTAGACGTAGCCCTTCCAGTTTACTGTTGATGACTTTCTTTGGTTCAGTCTGAAACACTTTTTAAAATCTATGTTTTTGGCGGACAATAGGATTTTCGTCAGCAGTCCAGAAACTCATGGATAATGTCTGGTGTTTCCGCGATATCTCCCGGACCCCTTCACAAAATTCCAACTTCTCTAATTCTGTAGAAAGCTAATGAGTAGTTCACATATCTCGTGTTAAACATTTTTGTTGAAACGATACGTAAACACCCCAAAAATGGCAACCTTTTGGTTGCTGCCTGAAATATATATATATATATATATATATATATATATATATATATATATATATAGAGAGAGAGAGAGAGAGAGAGAGAAATAGCTGCTCATTTCTCTTTTTTTTCTATCGTCCCTAACGTCTTATTTTTGTAGGGTCGCCCAACCCGTTTGGTCTGCACCCACATGGGACATACCCAGCTAGGTGCACACTGGTCCGAGACCAAGCTCGACCAAGTGCACCCAGCTGGAACTGTTGGTGTGGCAGCTGGGCCGCTAGCCTCATCCGACTAGCCCAGCCGGCCTGGGCGCCTGCTGTGAGCTGGTTGCCCCCAGTTCTAACTAGTCTGAACCATGAGTTCAGACCCAAGAGTTGACCTGGCCTGATGGTCTGGTCCAACGGACCAGACCCCAATCCGTTTTCCCTTTTGCCATGGCACGACTGTGGGCGCCGAGAGCTAGTGCACCTGGGTAGCCTAGTCGGTCCCTCCTCCATTAACCCGGGCCATGCTGCACACTGAATGCAGTGCCTGGTCTGAGCCTTGTGGGCTCAGACCAGGGGTTGCATCGACCCCGAGGTCTGATCCGAAGGACCATACCCCATCCCTTTGGCCTTCGCTTTGGCGCGATAGTGGGCATCGGGCGCTAGCGCGCCCGAGTGACCCAGTCGGCCACCACTTGGCCACGGGCTGAGCTGCACCTGGGGTGCAGTGTCCTGGGCTCAGATCAGAGCCCTAGGTGACCCTTGTGGTCTAGTTCGACAAACCAGACCAAATGGTCCAGCCCGCTTGCCACCCATTTTTGCTGCAAACCTACAAAACACGAAAAATAAAGTAAGAAATGAGAGAAAAGCAAGGAAAGGCAAAAAGGAAAATTTCAGAACACTGTGTGTGACGCCCCTAGAATTCCCGACTTGGAAAATCCTTTAGAATTTTGGATAAACTTTTTTTTTTTTGAAATATATTGCGTGAAGCGGAAAAACCGAAAGGGAAAAACAAGTGAAAAACCCTGGGCGGGTCACAGAGGAAACAACAACATTTATGAAACATCTTGTATTTATCACGTTTTACAAATAGTACAACAATTCCCTTTTTCAAAAATCCAACTGCCAAGATCTTTGGCGTTCTAGAAGTGTGGGTTCATGTCTTCCACAACATATCGAGCTCTATCGCGCACCTAGTAGCAACACCTGTATCCCATAAAACGGGGTCAGTACTCTTGCGAGCTGGTGAGACAAACCATTCACAATATACCAATATGTGGAAAACGAAAGCAAAGCTTATCATGAAACACATAGCATTCTCATTCATTCGTTCATTCACAATAACTGAACACATATAGCATAAGCAAGTATAAAGAGAGTGACGAAACTACACATGGAGCCATAAGTGATAACTACTAACAATATTATGCTTTTAAAACGTAAGTCAATGCAATTAGGCAAAACATGAGAAATTGACCACGACTATCCATTACACAATTCATGGCATTTATAACATTATACGCATCACAAAACATAATCAACCAATGTAACTACACAAGAGAATATGTCATGCAGAACAGATAGGTTATCGTGAACTGTGCATAGATACAAGTGGACATATATGTGCATCGTGCAACAAGTACGAGAACTAGCAATGTGACGATACAAAACATCGAGCATCACAATGAGACAGTTAGAAACATTTAGCCACGGTAAGGCATCTCTAGAAACGAATCACGAGACGTATAAAAGCATATAAAACTATGTATCTCTAATATAAGCGAGCTCGTTTCACGAGGTGGGGCCATCACCCACACCAAAACTCGCCAAGGAGTTCCAACTCTCACATAAGTCTCAAAAGACTAAAATTTCCATATATGTGTCTCAAAATCCTTTCGTACTTAGGGAATACATTTAATTGTCAAAGTGATTCGTACATCCAAATATCACGAATATGAGCATGTGATTGTATTCATTTGTGCACTAGCTTTCGTGCTAAGGTGTGTGGCAGTGTACATGTCATAAGATCTTCTTCATAATACTATGTCACCTAACATGTGATGATACTCTTAAATAAATAAATTGTGACGTGTCATGGTGCCAAATATGTATGACAAGAGAAGTGCTACAATTGCATTATTTCGTTTGACATACGTCATAGGTTTCTTAATTACGCAAAAACCTTATTTATTTGAAGGCATTCGATAAGGTATCATTTGCAAGCACTTTGAGTTCTATTGCAAAAGCGAACATACGCACAAAAGTGTGAAACCACACTATGCATATTGACGGGTTTACCATTTCTTTATGTATACACAACTATGTATATATATAAGTTTGCTTTGGACAATCGCGCACACTTCGTCCATGACGTGATGAGTCAAAACTATGGATTTATCGGTCAATTGGAACCGCGTGATACTCATATGCAGCCCCAAAAGCTGCAACCTTGAGGCTTGCTAACAAGGCAAGGCAGCGCGACGTATGGGTTCCTACGAGTGAGAGAAAATCCCAAAGGCTAAGCGGGAATTTGTCCAGATCAGACCTGCTAACTTACTAACCTCGCGGTGCCGTGGGGCACCACACGCACACAGCAGGGCCCGATTGGGCGGCTCTGCTGAGCCAAAAGAGGGCAGCCGACTATGCTGCGAGGTGTCTACACTCAGTTCGCTGCAGGGATTGAACCACCTGGTCCAAGTGGGTTTGGTCCGAGGAAAAGACCACACACGTGGGTCGCAGCCACCAAGAAAGAAAAAAAAAACCAGGTCTGGACCGACTAGTCCAGACCCACAAATGGCTGTGCTCAGACATGAGCAAAGTCTGGACCGAGTGTCCAGACCCCACATGTGGCTCGGCCACCACCGAAGGGAGAGGTGCAGGCCCACACGCTTGCACCCGGTTGCAGCCCACCTGCTGCAACTCAGTTGCAGCAGGCCCACCGACATCAGCCATTGGGGCTGAAAGGCGGAGGTGCCCTTAACCAAACCGGGTTCGGCCAAGGGCCTCTGACAGGTCTGGACCAGATTCGGTCCAGACCATGTCAGGCCAAAGGAGAGAAACCGAACTCACAACCACCCAAAACGGGCGCGTAGCCATGGGTTGCGCAAAGCCAAAAATGCACGAGAGAGAGGAGGGTCCTGGCTGACCCGATTGTGGTCGATCTGGAGCCATCTTCTTGCTCGACACGTCCAGCAAGCTGGACTGGTTCCACTGTATAGGAAAAGAGACCATGAAGTTTGTGGCTCGACAAAACAGAAACGAAAAGAAGTAATAGGGGAAACAATGGTGCGTTCCATCATGGCTCGACCTGCCTAGCCTAGACCAGCAGCACCCGAACCCAAGAAGGTTGACCCGGCTGTGTATGGTTGCTGAGCATAGGGTTGGTCTAAGGCCTCCTTGCCAACCAAAGAAAAACCTCGTAACAGCCCACATTTGCTGCAATAACCGGGCAGGATCTTGGCTATCATGAACACAAACCACAAGAGGTAAAAGGAAGAAAACTAACAAAATCAAAGTGCCAAAACGCAAAGGCTAGAGAATATAAGCATAGAACTCACAAAAATGCTGAAAAACAAGAAGGCTTGCTTATGCGAAAACCACAACATAGGTAATACAAAGTGGAATAGTAGCTCACCTTCGTTGTGTGCCAAAACGGAAGAAAAGGAAGGGCTCAACCAAGCTCGTGGTGTAGGAGGGAGTCCCGACTTGGTACCCACTACTACACCTAAGCTCAAGGGAGGAGCACAGCTACAATGGAGAAAGAGTCCCACGATTGGGAGATTAGAGAGAAGAGAGTGAAGAGAGGAGAGAGAGACTCCAAGAAAAATCGCCCAAAAAAAATGGGGTTCTCTCTCTTTCTTCAAGGGATATATACCTAGGTTTTCTAAAGGAGTGGCTAGGATTAGCCTAGAGGAGATGGAGGGCTGAGGTGAAACATGCCCCTCTATGGCCGCCCACTCCACCTATCAAGATCCATTATTTGAAATGATTTAAACCCTTTTCAAAAATGCCACTCAATAGGGTTTTGAAAAGCCATTAAAACATTTGAAATTTACAAGGGGAGCCCCCAAGCTGCCGCCCTTTACAACCAATGCATGTGCGCCCTTTTGGCTGCACTTAAGTCTTTTCAAAATTGCCATGCGTTGCCGCTCACTTGGCCAACCCATGGCTGGGATTCAAATCCAACTTGGGGTTTTTACACCCGTGCCACCGCCCAGCTGGTCAACCATTGACCAGCTGGTCCTCATGGCGACATACGTCCACCTAGAGGGGCACATAAAGGAGCTGGATCGTCCATGGGTCTGGATCATCCCCAGATCCAAAAACGATAATGCAATATTGTAAAAACAAATGCTCATTTAATGATTTTAAAGTAAAATTTGACTTTCATAAATCATATACTCATTTTCAAATTCTTGATTGACATGAAATGCTCAAAGCTCCTTAAAGAAATTTCCCTTCGTTTGCGAGAAATGCACTCGTTACGACTCACATACTATCAATAAGCAATTCTCGTAATTCACATGCACTGACAGGGTTTTTCCGTCGTATAGGTCCCAAATTCGGGGACAAACTAAATACATACATTATGAACCTACCTTAAAAAATCTAGAAGTTAATTCATTCAGAATTGGGCTCTTCTATCTCATATACTATACTTACGCGATTTCGGGTCGCGCTCATTATGAACAGAAATTCAAAGCATAGTCAATTTATATCTAATTACGTGCTACAACTCGTAAACATACGAAAGTATACACTTCAATTCTATGCAAATAGTGAATTTCTTAGAAAAAATCATGGGTCTTACACTGTGTGCGTTGTCTAGCAGTCCCGGGTTACTCTTGGCACTGATGGTGCATGATATGAATCCGCAAATGTGGCCTCATGGGCCGCGGTTGGTGTTTTTGGACTCATTGGCACTTTGTGCTTTATGTTTGTTGCTTGCGGTTAGCCTATCGCATGGTTGGCATGGAGTGACCATCATGACCACTTGCTACCTCGTTCTGGCAGTATTAAGGTAAGTTGTGTAGCAAGCGGTACACTGCCCACTCGTATATACATGTCTTCTTACGTCATAGGTTTTTGACCGCTTCGGCAAAAACCACTATTGTGACGTTATTGGATTTTGCAAGTGCGGCGACCCGCCTTGGTTATGCAAATGAAATCCTCATACGTATGTGAATAAAGTAAATTTCATTCTCAACACATGTGTGTGTTGATATCACAGAGTTCCCTAAGCGAACGGTCTCGCTATGTGTAATGAGCCGACATATGACATTGAAATACGCATACTTGGGAAATTTGTATTCAAAGCTTTGGGCACTCATTATATGTATGATCATGATTGAATATGTATTTTGAGCCTTGTATCGCTCAAAAATATTGAAATGTGCATTTCCATAAGGATGTGTTTGTATCATTGCGTTCATTTTGATAATTGTGTGAAAGGCTTAAAAATGTGTGGCTTATGGATGTTGGCACATCTTGACACATTGTCCCGTTTAATGCGTACCTCATACGGTACACTATTGTCTCATGCTCGAGACATCGGAAAATGCACCAAAGGTGTGCTATACACTTGATGTGACACATGAATGAAACTGGAACACCATATAGGTATTGGCACAAAACCCTTGTTGAGAGTTGTGACTCGGCTGGAGTCTTTGGGCGATGGCCCCATGATCGTGACAGAGCTCACGTACTGTGATACCCTAGAAAGGGAAATGGAAATGGTGTTAGATCGCTTTTACCAGCAATGTTCTCTTTCTTGGGTCGTATGAGGCCGAGCACGTGAATAAAATGACTAAGACCTCATTGTGTACCCCGCGGAAGACTACGAGGCGTGTGTATTTAAAGATCTCTACAAGGTTTAAATTCGTGCAGAGGGGCACGAGTTTGATACGCTTGCATTGTCATAATTGTAAATATCGTAATGCGAGCACTTGTTTACTGTTATGGTTGAATGCTACTTGGCACTTGCAGGTGCCTACACGGGAATAGAAATGAAATACATAAATATTAACATTTACGTTTGATGGTTGAGCAATTACACTTCACACTTGTACATATTGACACGATCATTCTTTGGATCGTATGCGACATCGATGTATATATATATATATATATATATATATATATATATATATATATATATATATATATATATATATATATGCGATAATTCACTTCTTGGCATTAAGCTAATGCAAGTCACATATTTTGTATCTGACACGTCCCGATAAAAATTTGGGATCAAAACACTACGTTAAGATATTGGCATATTTTCCAATCGATATTGTTGAACTCTATAGGAGTTAAGCATGGGCGATGGACCCATCTCATGAGTGAAGCTCACTTGTTTAAGTATGTCGCATCCCTGATTATTAATGTACTGTTATCACCTTCGACAACATAGTACTTCTCTGTGTGCTTGTTGTGTTAGAGCATGTAAAGATTAAGTGTGACCTCGACAGTTTGCTCGTGTTGCTCTGCGGGGAACACAAGGCCAGATGGGCCTAAGTACCTCGGAAGGAGGAATTGTGACTGGATACGCCTAATTAAGATTAATTGTTGATTAATGAATGTGATGATTTCTAACATCGTAATTGCTCTATTATTTACTTGTTTTACTGCTTAAATGCCTGGATATTTTCGTGTACATTTGCATTGGGCACATGGTTTACCCTTGACACTTGATCTGTCCCATAAGTACAAAGGGGACTTGAAGTGCATTATGCTTGTCTTTGAGACTGAATTGGATGCTAGAAACTCTGTGGTGAGTTTGTGTGGGCGATAAACCCATCTCGTGAGTTGAGATCACTTGTACTAAAAATGTGTGGTTACACATGTCTTCCTTCATAGTATATCCTGTGTGCTTTGGATATATAATTGATGAAACATTCATCGTTGCCCTTGAATGCAAAAGCTAATTTCGTGATCCTGCTAATCATTTGATCACGATAGTACTGCTTATCTGGGATCATGATGCTAGAGTTGTATCTTCCTTGTTCACTTACTTAGATGTTTGATGTTATTGTCTAAGTGTGTTAATCCTTGACATTATCGCTTACCACTTAACATTATCTTTACTTTACTGCTGGTGTTAGTATTGTTCTTGTACTTATCTTGCTCGTGGTCCTTAGTTACTTGTGGTTCAGCAGATGTTTGGCTCAATTCCTTGTTTTGTTTAGTTCCTTCGTTTCGTTGTTCAGTAGTTGCTTGGCTTGTTTTTCCTTGTTCAGTTCATAGTAGTTCCTTGTACTTGCTACTTTCACTGTTGCTTAGACTTGTAGCACGTGCACTTACCTGACACATGCACATATCTCTGCCACTTTGCCTTTACATGCTATATGTTTTTTCCTGATAAATGAATACACAATGTTATTGTTCTTCACCAACTCGCAAGAGTAATGACCCCGTTTTATGGGGATACAGGTGACTAACTCAACATGGTGCGATGGAGCTCGATGTGCGGCGGAGGACTGAACCCACACTCTAGAACTTGAGATCTTGGCAGTGGTCTTTTAAAAAGGGAAATGATGTATATTCCTCATGTATCAATTTATAATAAATAAAATGTTTCTTTTTGTTGTTTCTTCCTGTGACCCGCTCAGAATTTCCAACTGTTTTCCCTTGCCAGTTTTTTGCTTTAGGCAATGCTTTCAAAAAAAAATTACTCTTAAAATTTAAGGATTTACCAAGTTGGGATTTTGGGATGTCACAGATCTTGGTATCAGAGTAGTGTTTTAGAAGTGTGGTTCAAGTCTTTGCACGCATCGACCATCGCATTGTAAGTATGCCTCATTTAGTGTAATTGTGTTTTTGTTGCTTAATTGCTTTTTTTGTGTGGTTGAAGTAGTGTTCTCGTAAAGAGTTTGTGCTACGCTTGTGGATGTGGATTCCCATGCTAATTTGTGTCAACTCCTGTGAGAGTTGAAGTTTTTGGTCTAAATTCAGAGACTACTTGCACATTTCACCTTTTCATTCCACATTACTCGGGTGGAGACGATTGTTGAATCGTAACGAATATTGAACTGTTATACCAATCGTGTTGAAGACGATGTGGTTTTGATCTGATGAGGCTCTAAGTTAGTGCTTCCTTATGTTTTCCAACTATGTTGGATATGTTCGTAATCCTATCCTTGCTGGAGGGTATATTTTTGGAAGCAAACTTTCAAACAGAAGGCTAGAGCCCTATCTGTGCTGATTGAATCTTTGTGTTCCTCATTGGAGGATGTTGTTGATCCTCAGTTGTTCTTGGTGATGAGAACATGCACGCTTAGCAAGTGGCTTTTGCATTGTCGATGATGACAATCGACTCCTGAGAGGGTCGTTATTGGAGACAACATAACACCGGACTTCAGAGTATTGTTGCTCTTGAGGGAGCATTGTGAGAGTTCTTGTTTCCCAACCACAATCTATGGGACTCGTGGTACCATGAGTTGGCTCAGGTGGTGATTCCTGGTAGTGCCAACATTGTCGTTGGAGTGGTGATTCTCCAGCGATGATGTTAGAGTGGTGACTCTCTGGCGATGCCATTAAGGTGGTGATTCCCTAGTGATACTACTGAAGTGGTGAGTCTTCAATATTGTCATTGGAGTGGTGATTCTTCAGCGATACCGTTAGAGTGGTGACTCTTTGGCAATGCCATTAGGGTGGTGATTCCCTAGTGATGTTACTAAAGTGGTGACTATTCAGTATTGTCGTTGGAGTGTTGATTCTCCAGTGATGTTAGAGTGGTGACTCTATGGCGATGCCATTAGGGTGGTGATTCTCTAGTGATGCTACTGAAGTGGGGACTCTTCAGTATTGCCATTAGAGTGGTGACTCTCTGATGATGCCATTAGGGCGGTGATTCTCTAGTGATGCTACTGAAGTGGTGATTCTTCAGTATTGCCGTCAAGGTGGTGATTCTCTGACGATGCCATTAGGGTGGTGATTCCCTAGTGATGCTACTGAAGTGGTGACTCTTCAGTATTATTGTTAGAGTGGTGACTCTCTAACGATGCCGTCAGGGTGGTGATTCTCTAACGATGCTATTAGGGTGGTGATTCCCTAGTGATGCTACTGAAGTGGTGACTCTTCAGTATTGCCGTTAGAGTGGTGACTCTCTAACGATGTCGTCAGGGTGGTGATTCTCTGATGATGTCATTAGGGTGGTGATTCTTTAGTGATGCTACTAAAGTGGTGATTCTTCAGTATTGCTGTCAGGGTGGTGATTCTCTAACAATGCCATTAGAGTGGTGATTTTCTAGTGATGCTACTGAAGTGGTCACTCTTTAGTATTGCCGTTAGAGTGGTGACTCTCTGACGATGCCGTCAGGGTGGTGATTATCTGATGATGTCATTAGGGTGGTGATTCTCTAGTGATGCTACTGAAGTGGTGATTCTTCAGTATTGCCGTCAAGGTGGTGATTCTTTGACGATGCCATTAGGGTGGTGATTCCCTAGTGATGCTACTGAAGTGGTGATTCTTCAGTATTGCCGTTAGAGTGGTGACTCTCTAACGATGCCATTAGGGTGGTGATTCTGTAATGATGTTGTTAGGGTGGTGACTCTTTAGCAATGCCGCTAGGGTGGTGACTCCCAATGATGCTGCTAGGGTGGTGATTCCCTAACAATGCCATTAGAGTGGTAATTCTATAATGAAGGTTGTTGAAGTGATGATTCTTCAATGATGTCATTTAAATAATGATTCTCTTGTGATGATGTCGGAGTGGTGATTCTTCAAATAGTGTGTTAGAGTGGTGATTCTCTAACATGGGTCATCTAAAATGGTGATTTTTCGATGATAGCGGCCTTATGTGATGTCGCTTGAGGTTGTTCGAAGAACATGTATATAGATTGCGATGTTGCATAATTAGATTTTGATGTGGCACTGTTTGAATTATGCATCGTGTACTTGAAACCTTTGAAAGATTGTTGTGGTTATTACTTAGCAAGCGTGGTTGCGAAACCTATTGATTAATAATTATTATATTTTCTGTCATGATAGATGGCATGGAAAACCAGGTGCAACGATATCATGGGCACTGTGAACAACCTTGCGGAGGTTGTGCAACAACAAGTGGTTGTGATGCAACAGATGGGCGCAAATCTTCAACAGGTAGCCCATGATAGACAGAACATAGGTACGGTCACCTATAAATGCTTTATGAAATTAGATTCTCCTGCTTTTAAGGGCAAGATGGACCCTGAAGCTGCTGAGTTATGGATACGCGAGATAGAATGTGTTTTTCGTGTTTTGGATGTCCCAAAGGAGTAGAAAGTGAACTTCGACACCTATCATCTAAAAGACCATGCTGAGAAGTGGTGAGACACGATCTCTATGGTTAAATTCCAAAACGGGAATATCACATGGAATGAATTTATAGAGGTTTTTAACTTTGCATATTTTCCTAAGCATGAACTAAGTAAGAAGCTGCAAGAATTTTTAGACCTGCAATAGAGGACGACAACCCTGTCTGATTATATCACTAAGTTTTGTTGTCTAGAGCGATATTGTTCGAACGTATATGTCCTGGAAAAAAGATCGAGCAATGAAGTTTGCTCGTGGGTTGAAGCCAAGTCTAAGAACCAATGTATTCACTAGCGGGCCAAAGTCACTTGACAAGGCCATCGAGCCAGCAACACTGCTGGAAGAAGACTGGATCGAAGAGCAGAGAAACCAGTGGAATGAAATCGGATCATAGACCAAGATTCACGCATGTGCTAGTGAGAGTTTTGATGAGAAGGAGTCCTCACCACCTACAAATAAGCAAAAGCGTTAGGAAGACTACCAGAACCGCCAGCAACGAAGTCAATCTCGACAACTAAATGTCCAACGAAAGTGTCGATGATACAACAAAGATCATGCTTTCGGAGCTTGCCCTCTCTACGATGGCAAGTGTTTCAAGTGTGAACATCCAGGGCACATTGCCAAATTTTGCCCGAAGAAGTCTACTGGAGATCTTGCTTATGTTGATTAGGCTCCAACGAAAGAGAAGACGTGACAATGAACGAAAAACTTGTCAAGATCGTGGATCATCGAAATCAAAGTTTTATGTACAAAGACCATTTTGTTGGTCAAAGTATGTTTGTGACACCATGGCATTGAAGAATGCTCATGAGAGCCTAAAGCGTGTATAAGAGAAAACTATCCCGACTTTTGTGTTTGTGATTTCGTGGATGAAATCCTTTTTAAGGAGGGAAGGATGTAAGGCCCACGATAATTCTGAGATAATGTGACATATGATGTACTTCAGTGGATGGAATTTCTCATATGATTATGAGGATTTTTTTTAAAGTCATATATATATATATGTTCTCATGGTTATACGAGGTCCTAAATCACGTAATTGAGATGTATGAAGCAATTGAGGGCAAACCACAATAATTTAAATTTTTATATTCCTAAATTAGATTTATAATATATCTAATTAGTCACTCCTCAAATTTAGAACCTAAACGAGATAAAAACCTTGTTATTTCATGTGAATTAGCAGTAAACGACTATCGACAGGATACGAGTCGTAACGAGGATAAATTTCGTCAGAAATAAAAATCTAAGTAAATAATTTTAAAACTTAGATTTTATTTCATGAAATGTAATTTAGAAATGAGACATTTAAATATTTGAAACCTAACTTCAAGATAAAAAGAAATTAAGGTTTTTGAAACAATCAAATTGGAATTTTTCAAAATCAAAGTGAGTTTTTTCAAAAAACTTTAAGAAAGAAGTTTATTTTGGGGTATTAAAAGAGGTAGTTAGCATGGGGCCCACGTGAGCATGAGCTCCGCCCATGCTACATTTATGTGTGTTAAATTTTTTTTTATTAATGAGTCTTTTAGAAAAAAAAAGAGTCAAAGCAAAATTTTACAAAAAACAAGGAAGGTTTTCAAAAAACTTAAAAAGTAAGTTGTTTTAGGAATTTTAATAAAGTGGTTAGCATGGGGCCCACGTGAGCATGAGCTCAGCCCATGCTACCTTGGAAAAAAAAAAAGAAAAAATGAATTTCAAAGAAATGCATTTAATAGGGAGTTTTTGGAAGAAAATCAAAAAGCAAGATGTATTTGTAAAAAATTAAAACAAAGGTTTCTTTTGGGGATTTAAAGGAAGTGGTTAGCATGGGGCCCATGTGAGCATGAGATCATCCCATGCTACTTCAAAAAAAAATCGAATTTCAAAAAAAAAAGAGTTTGAAAAGTCAAAAAAGTAGCAAGGAGACCAACTCCCCTTGAATTAAGGGGAGTGGTTGGGGGTGTTGGCCTCTCAAGGTCAAACCTTGAGGGTCAACCTTAGGACCCATAGGAGGGGGCGTGGAGATGGAGATTCTTCTATCTCTCCCTCCAAAATCCCAGCCCTCCATCCTAGGGTGCTCTCTATTTAAGGTTTGAGGGAGGGTGTGGAGAGAGAAAGGTTCCTCCCTCTTCCACTTCTCCTCCAACATTTTCTCTTCTTTCGAAGTGTGTGTGTGAGAGAGAGTGTAGTAGACTGGGATCTTGAGAGTGTGGAGAAGATCCAGCACAAGCACAAGTATCCCCATCTCCAACCGAAATCCCTTCCTCCATTTCCAACCGAAGACCCCAAGGTGAAGTCTTTAACCTTGTTTTTCCATTTTTTTTTGGGAAACTCTATGTAATATGAAAGGTGAAGTGTGTGACTTAGTTTTTCGTGTGGTTCATGCTGGTTCTATATCAAATGGGATGACACTTTATCATGTGCACGCACACACCTTGTGTTTGGCACGAATATGCTTGCTTTTGTATTTTCGAAATTCTGTATTGTCAGAGGCACCTCTGATAAAATGACTATATCTCTATGGATACCGGTCGGATCGGGGTGTTCTTAGATATTTTGGAAAGGTTAGACGTATCCCTTCAACTTTACTGTTGATGACTTTCTTTGGTTCAGTATACAACACCTTTTAAAATCTCTATTTTTGGTGGACAATAGGATTTTCGTCAGCAGTCCAGAAAGTCCCGGATAATGTCCGGTGTTTCCATGATGTCTCCTGGATCCCTTCACAAAATTCTGACTTCTTTGATTCTATAGAAAGCTAACAAGTAGCTTCACATATCTCGTGTTCAACATTTTTGCTGAAATGATACGTAAATACCCCAAAAATGGAACCTTTCGGTTGCTGCCCGGACGATATATATAGTTGTTTGTTTCTCTTTTTTTAATATCGTCCCTAACATCTTATTTTTGTATGGCCATCATACCCGTTTGGTCTGCACCCACATGGGACAGACCCAACTAGGTAAACACTGGTCTGAGCCCAAGCTCGACCAAGTGCACCCAACGGGAACCGTTGGCGCGGCAGCTGGGCCTCTAGCCTCACCCGGCTAGCCCAACCAGTCTGAACCCTGAGTTCAGACCAGAGAGTTGACCTGGCCTGATGGTCTGGTCCAACGGACCAGACCCCAATCCGTTTTCCCTTTTGCTGTGGCGCGGCTGTGGGCGTCGGGTGCTAGTTCACCCGGGTAGCCTAGCTGGCCCTTTCTCCATTGACCCGGGCCACCCTGCACACTGAGTGCAGTGCCTAGTCTGAGCCTTATGGGCTCAGACCAGGGGTTGCATTGACCCCGAGGTCTGATCCAAAGGATCAGACCCCGTCCCTTTGGCCTTTGCTTTGGCGCGATAGTAGGCATCAGGCGCTAGCGCGCCTGGGTGACCCAGCTGGCCACCACTTGGCCACAAACTGAGATGCAGCTAGGGTGCAGTGTCTTGGGGTCAAACCAGATCCCTAGGTGACCCTTGTGGTTTGGTCCGACAGACCAGACCAAGTGGTCCAGCCCGCTTGCTTCCCATTTTTGCCACCAACCTACAAAACGCAAAAAATAAAGTAAGAAATGAGAGAAAAACAAGGAAAGGAAAAAAGGAATTTTTTGGGACACCGTGTGCATTGTCTAGCAGTCCCGGGTAGTACTCTTGGCACTGATGGTGCATGATACGGATCCGCAAATGTGGCCTCATGGGCCGCGGTTGGTGTTTTTGGACTCATTGGCACTTTGTGCCTTATGTTTGTCGCTTGCGGTTAGCCTATCGCATGGTTGGCATGGAGTGACCATCATGACCACTTGCTACCTCGTTCTAGCAGTATTAAGGTAAGTTGTGTAGCAAGCGGTACGCTGCCCACTCGTTTATATATGTCTTCCTACGTCATAGGTTTTTTACCGCTTCGGCAAAAACCACTATTGTGACGTTATTGGATTTTGCATGTGCGGCGACCCGCCTTGATTATGCAAATGAAATCCTCATATGTATGGGAATAAAGTAAATTTCATTATCAAGACATGTGTGTGTCGATATCGCAGAGTTCTCTAAGCGAACGGTCTCGCTACGTGTAATGAGCCAATGTATGACATTGAAATACGCATACATGGGAAATTCGTATTCAAAGCTTTGGGCACTCATTATATGTGTGATCGTGATTGAATATGCATTTGGAGCCTCGTATCGCTCAAAAATATTAAAATGTGCCTTTTCATAAGAATGTGTTTGTATCATTGCTTTCGTTTTGATAATTGTGCGAAAGGCTTAAAAATGTGTGGCTTATGCACGTTGGCACATCTTGACACATTGTCTTGTTTAATGCGTACCTCATATGGTACACTATTGTCTCATGCTCGAGACATCAAAAAATACTCCAAAGGCATGCTATACACTTGATGTGACACATGAATGAAACTGGAACACCATATGGGTATTGGCACAGAACCCCTGTTGAGGGTTGCGACTCGGCTGGAATCTTTGGGCGATGGCCCATGATCGTGAGAGAACTCATGTACTGTGATACCCTAGAAACGGAAATGGAAATGGTGTTAGATCACCTTTACCTGCAACATGCTCTTTCTTGGATCGTATGAGGTTGAGCACGTGAATGAAATGGCTAAGACCTCGTTACGTACCCCGTGGGGGACTACGAGGCATGTGTATTTAAACATCTCTGCAAGGTTTAAATTCGTGCAGAGGGGCACAAGTTTGATATGCTTGCATTGTCATAATTGTAAATATCGTAATGTGAGCACTTGTTTACTGTTATGGTTGAATGCCACTTGGCACTTGCACGTGCTTACACGGGAATAGAAATGAGATACGTAAATATTAACATTTACGTTTGATGGTTGAGCAATTACACTTCGCACTTGTACATATTAACACGATCATTCTATGGATCGTATGCAACATCGGTGTGTATATATATATATATATATGCGATAATTCACTTATTGGTATTAAGCTAATGCAAGTCAAATATTTTGTATCTCACATGTCCCGACAAAGGTTTGGGATCAAAATACTACGTTAAGATATTGGCATATTTTCCAATCGATATTGTTGAACTCTATACGAGTTAAGCATGGGTGATGGACCCATCTCGTGAGTGAAGCTCACTTGTTTAAGTATATCGCATCCCTGATTGTTAATGTATTGTTATCGCCTTCGACAACATAGTACTTCTCTGTGTGCTTGTTGTGTTAGAGCACGTAAAGATTGAGTGTGACCTCAACAGTTTGCTCGTGTTGCCCTGCGGGGAACACAAGGTCAGATGGGCCTAAGTACCTCGAAAGGAGGAATTGTGACTGGATACGCCTAATTAAGGTTAACTGTCGATTAATGAATGCAATGATTTCTAACATCGTAATTGCTCCATTATTTAATTGTTTTACTGCTTAAATGCCTGGATATTTTCGTGTACGTTTGCATTGTGCACATGGTTTACCCTTGACACTTGATCTGTCCCGTAAGTACAAAGGGGACTTGAAGCACATTATGCTTGTCTTTGAGACTGGATTGGATGCTAGGAACTCCATGGTGAGTTTGTGTGGGCGATAGACCCATCTCGTGAGTTGAGCTCACTTGTGCTAAAAATGTGTGGTTACACGTGTCTTCCTTCATAGTATATCCTGTGTGCTTTGGATATATAATTGATGAAACATTCATCGTTGCCCTTGAATGCAAAATCTAATTTCGTGATCCTGCTAATCGTTTGATCATGATAGTACTGCTTATCTGAGATCATGATGCTAGAGTTGTATCTTCCTTGTTCACTTACTTAGATGTTTGATGTTGTTGTCTAAATGTGTTAATGCTTGACATTATCTCTTACCATTTAGCATTATCTTTACTTCACTGCTGGTGTTAGTATTGTTCTTGTACTTATCTTGCTCGTGGTCTTTAGTTACTTGTGGCTCAACAGATGTTTGGCTCAGTTCCTTGTTTTGTTTAGTTCCTTCGTTTCGTTGTTCAATAGTTTCTTGGCTTGTTTTTCCTTGTTCAGTTCGTAGTAGTTCCTTGTACTTGCTACTTTCACAGTTGCTTAGACTTATAGCATGTGCACTTATCTGACACATGCACATATATCTACCACTTTGCCTTTACATGCTATATGCTTTTTCCTTGATAAATGGATATACAATGTTGTTGTTCTTCACCAACTCGCAAGAGTACTAACCCCGTTTTATGGGGATACAGGTGACTGACTCAGCATGGTGCGATGAAGCTCGATGTGTGGTGGAGGACTGAACCCACACTCTAGAACTTGAGATCTTGGCAATGGTCTTTTAAAAAGAGAAATGATTATATTCCTCATGTATCAATTTGTAATAAATAAAATGTTTCTTTTTGTTGTTTCTTCCTGTGACCCGCTCAGAATTTCCAATTGTTTTCCCTTGCGTGTTTTTCGCTTTGCGCAATGTTTTCAAAAAAAAATTTACTCTGAAAATTTAAGGATTTTCCAAGTTGGGATTTTGGGGCATCACATACTTGAATCATTATCAAGTTGTAAATCTTATTGTGAACAAAACAGTGAAATTGATTTTTACTTTAGTAAGTCTAAACCTATCACGATAAAATATATCGTTCACATAGACAAAGATCGTAAACACAAATTGCGATAGGACAAATTATTTCTGCTTTATGTCTGTGGTTGTACAGATCATAATAGATACTTCTATAAAAAAAAGTTGCGATCTTTTATGGAAAGAACTATATAATTATTGAATGTTATGCTACAACAAAGAATTATAACTGGTTGCAAGCTAATTAGTATCAAGCAAATCGTGATAGCATGTAGCCTTCATACATATAAATCATTTTAGGCTTTTATCAATCATTGTGTAAATTACGATAGGAAGACAACTCATAAAAGCAAATCATAATTTCTGCAGTATACAATGCTAAATGCTTCTTCGATTTTTTTTATGGAGGCTGAACATTACAACGTTTTATTCTGTGGCACTTGTGTGTTACACTTATTAAAAAAAGATTTATACATTTGTAGAATGTCACGTTATAAAAAAAGAATTATAGAATTACAACAAAGAATTATAGAATTATAACAAATAATTATCGAGATAAAAAAATCACATAATGTTTATTCAATGGCACTTGAAGACTCAGATGGACTATGACATACAAATCGTCTCTTTCTTTTCCTTGGTGGACTCTCTTTCCTTGGTGGCCTCTTGATTCCCTCTACCAGTGTACTATATTGTGACTGTATTTGTCTCCCTAAATTTCTCACCTGCTTTCATAACTGCTTATTTTGCCTCTCCAACATCTCTAACCTTGTGGCAGAGACTACCTTCTTTTTTGTGAGTTGTGTTTGCAACTCATTGTGTACTGCAACTGAGAGAATCGTTGTTGCAGCTGGAGGGACAGGATGGACATTTTTTCTATGCTGAGAGACGACATGATGGGAGACAAGAGGGATGCATGGGTTCCCAATATTTTCATATTGCTTTTTCTCAATCTCTAGATTTTTGACGCATAGGTTTCCAATATTTTTTGAAATAGTTGGGGTTATATTGTCGTTCTTTATAATCATATTCTATGGGATGAACACCTCCTTTATACCAGCTATCCAATTGTTCCCTGAAGTGTCTATGCCAATTCATATTCCTAGCCCCACCACTATTCATCTTTGATCTCACTTCCACTGGCTACTTTGGGGTAGACTGTCCTAAGCCAACTTGTAAGAGAACTCAACTACCATTATGCAACTTGAAAGTGCACTAGGATCGAGACAACGAGCACTAGAGGGGGGTGAATAGTGCTTTTAAAAATAATCTGTAGAATATTGAAGGATTTTGCAAATCGAAAAGCAAACACACAAAGAACACAAGATTTTATCCTGGTTCAGTCTATCCTGACCTACATCCAGTCCCCAAGCAAAATCCGCTTGAGATTTCCACTATCGACCTTGTTAACTACAAGATCACACAGACCAAAATCGGTCCCACTTTCAGTAACAACCCTACTGAAAGCAAACAACTCCTTTACACCAAGGAGTCCTTCTTTTTACAGAAAAGAAATAACAACTTACAATACAACCTATGAGCCTTTCTTTTGAATACGAATGAGATGCAATTGGCTTTTGAGGTTGTTGAAATACTCTACTCACGAATTCACTATCTCTCAAAGTGATTTCAGTGAAAAACTGAAGTGAAAATATCAAGTGAGTGAGAAAATAAATACTTGACTGAATAGGAGTGAAAAGCAATAAGTAAATTATTCAAATCAATTGAATTCTTGTTATATTGAGTGTAAAATGCACTCATATTTATAGTTAAAGTTTTCCATACGTTGAGGGTATGAAAGGGTGTCAAAACTGTCCATTTTGAATGATCAAAATGTTTGAAAAATGAAAAGACACACCTTTTTGAAGTTTCAGGAAAACGGCAAAATTAGTCGACTGAAACATCAGTTAGTCGACTAATAGTTAGTTATTAGTAGACTGACAGTTATCGTCGGTCGACTGATCTGTTAATCGAGCCGTTTAAAAATCTGAACTTTTGAAACTTAGTCGACTTGAGAAAAGTTAGTCGACTGATAATATCATCAGTAGACTGAAAAACCTTTTAGTCGACTGCTGCTAAAATCTTCTGAAAAACAAACATTTTGTTTGGTCGACTGATAAAAGCATTAGTCGACTGCTGTTGAATTTTCAGAAAACACATGTTTTGTTCAGTCGACTGATAAAACCATTAGTCGACTGTTGCTAATTTTCCAGAAAATAGACTTTATGTCCAGTCGACTGATAAAACCTTCGGTCGACTAATTTGACAAAAATGACTTTTTATAGAAAATATGGCACGAAAGGATTAGTCGACTGGTAAGTCTATTGGTCGACTAATAAACATGAAAATTTAAGAAAAGAGTTTTCTAAAAAGATTTTCAAGAGGGTTTCTTTTAGAAAAGTTTTTCTAAAGACTTTTAAGGTGAAATGCAACCTAAATATGCACTCTAAGTAAGACTCTTACAAGAATCTAAGACTTTTAATGAATTAAACATTTGCACACTAGTCTTCAAAGATTCTTCATTGAATTCTTCAATTTCTTCATAGCCTTAGCTGAAATGCAGTTGATTCCACTTGCTCATCATCACAACCTTGTACTTGAAGTATTATGTATGGCTTCACTGTCGTAACAATCTCCCCCTTTTTGATGATGACAAACTTAATCAAAGATGAAGCATTTAGATGCATAGATGGAGATTTTACTTCCCCTATCAATATGCTGCAAAACATTAAAAGTTAGTACTTTCAAAGCACATATATCACATATTGATTGGTTTGCATTTCCATTCATCATTACTTCATGCATTCATTCAAAGCTTACTTTTTCTCTTAATTTTCTTGCAATTCTCATGCAAGATCTTCTGCAATTTCAATGTAATGCTATCTTTTACTTTTTCTCCTCCTTTGTCAGAATAAAAAAAGAGTAAGGGCAGAAATAGCATAAGCAAAATAGCGATACAAGTTTAAAATATTACAACCCATAAAATATGAAAGTTTATACAACAAAGTTCAGAAAAGTGAGTTTAGCAAATCCTTAATTGAAGTTACATCCTTCTGAATCGAAGATAGTTGTTGAGTCACATCTTCACGAAAAGTGTATTGATGCAGCTCCAAAGCTTCCAATCTCTGCATAACTTCATCATTGTCTTGATTTGTCGAAAATTTCTTTCTTTTTGCATGAGATGAAGGTGTCGCAGAAGGTGAAGGTTCAGAAATTGATGATTCAGTAGGATCAGATGGTTCAGTTTGATCAACATTTAAAGGAGGCAAATATTTAATTTTTATTCTTTTAAAAATTGTTTAATCAAAGAACTCTTTTTGCTCAATACATTTTTCATTTGTTAAAGGAACTTTGAAATGTCTAAAAATACGAGTTAAAAGACAACCATAAGGAAGAAATGGTTTTTGTTTCCACAAATTTGTAAAATACACATTGGCCCAGTTAACAGAAATATTTCCAAATAAAACATAAAGAGTCGTGGATAGATCTGTGGAATAATAATCAAAAGAACCAGTTTTAGGTAGAACATTATGGGCAAGGATTCGTCCAGCAATGCGTGCACGAGTTTGAAGATTAGTATTTTTGAAAGGAGGGCAGTGAGGTGCGCCTGGAAGAAAAATTTGTTCAAAAACTCTTTCATCATTTAATTCAATAGTGTTGAAAAGAGTGTCTGAAGGTGGAATTTCAAGAATGTCTCCAAGTAGTTTCGAATCAAACTCGATTTCAACATCACGAACAAGAGAGGACAAAATTCCAGTTTCATGATCCATTTGTAGATTTGTGTAAAACAAGTGAATAAGAAAAGGATAGTGAAGAGTATCTGCACAAGCATCAAAGAGATGTGAAATTTCAGGAAATAATTCTCTTATGTTGTAACGAGAAAATAGGTGAAATAGAACATTTCGGCCTGGTAAAATAGGTAGTGCAGAAATTGATCCAAAAGTATCATATAAGAGGTTATTTGGGAGTAATCTGAGTGAAAAACCATGTCTTGAAGTAGGTGTAGGAGGAGGAGAACCTAAACCTTTTGCAGATGCAGACTTCGTACGAGGCATGGTTAAAAACAGATTTACCAAAAAAAATGTCGGCTTCTAAATGACGTCCGGCAAGGAGAAAACGTTGTCCGGCGTTCAGAAACGAAGGACGATGCGGTGGCTGACGGCGAGTGTGAAGTCGGCCACAAGAGGATTCCGGCAATACACTGTCACGGCAAGAGAGTTCCGACGTGTTTTGAAGATGCGTTAGTTACTGCAAGAGGATTCCGGCGTTTCAAGATCACGGCCAGAAGATTCTGGCGTCTCCCTGTCACGGCAAGAAAAACCCGGCGACGATGGGATCGAACGACACTCCGAGGGTTTTTCGGAAGAGAGAGAGAGGCAAAAGAGAAATAGGGTTTTCGTTTTAAGGGTTTTGTTTTTAAGAAAAATGAAAAGGTACGAAAACGAAGTGAAACGATGCCTATTTTTTTAAAAAAAAATGGGTGAAAAGAAATCCAAGGGGTATCGGGTCCCTTCATTTAAAATTTTAAAAAAAATTTAGTCGACTAAAACTTTATCGGTCGACTAAAAATGTGTGACTCATTCTAAAAATATCATCAGTCGACTAGAAATATATAGGTCGACTAATATGGTGCAATTCATTCTAAAAATTCTGAAACATCAGTCGACTAGAATTTTATCGGTCGACTAATATAGTGCGATTTTGAGATTTTGTTTAAAAAACAACATTTTTACAAATCTAAAAATGAGCAAATACCTAGTTCTCTCCTAATTCTCATAAAATCTTCATTTTTAAGAGGTTTAGTGAAGATATCGGCATGTTGTTCTTTAGTGGAAATAAAATTTAACGAAATATCTCCTTTTAACACATGATCTCTTAAAAAATGATGTCTACTTCAATATGCTTAGTTCTTGAGTGCTGAATAGGATTTTTCGAAAGATTTATAGCACTAGTGTTATCACAATAAATAGTTGTTGTGGAGTAATTCAAACCAAAATCTTTTAAGGTCTGTTTCATTCAAAGTACTTGTGAACATGCTAAACTAGCTGTTATGTATTCAGCTTCAGTTGTTGAGAGTGATACTGAATTTTGCTTTTTACTAAACCAAGAGACTAAGGAATTTTCTAAGAAATGACAAGTTCCACTAGTACTCTTGCGATCAGATTTACTTCCTGCAAAATCTGCATCACTATATGAAACTAAATCAAAGGAAGATGATTTTGGGTAAAACAAACCGAAATTTGAAGTATCTTTCAAATAACGAAGAATTTGTTTTACGGCAGTTAAATGAGATTCCTTTGGATTAGCTTGAAATCTTGCACACAAACACACACTAAACATAATATCAGGTCGACTAGCAGTTAAGTATAATAGAGATCCGATCATACCTCGGTAGAGCTTAGTATCTACACTTTTACCATTTTCATCTTTATCAAGAGAAGTAGTTGTACTCATAGGATTCCTTCTTGATTTTGATGAGTCCATCCCAAATCTCTTGAGAAGTTCTTTTGTATACTTAGCCTGATTGATGAAGATTCCTTCTTCAGTTTGCTTTATTTGAAGTCCAAGGAAGTAGTTTAATTTGCCCATCAAGCTCATTTCAAACTCTTCCTGCATAGCTTTAGCAAATTCTTTACAAAGAGAATCATTAGTAGAACCAAATATTATGTCATCAACATAAATTTGCATAATAAGAATATCTGAATTAAGATGTTTAATAAATAAAGTGGAGTCTACCCGACCAATGGAAAAACCAGATTGTTCTAAAAAATTTCGTAGTCTTTCATACCACACTCTTGGTGCTTGTTTGAGTCCATACAAAGCTCTTTTCAATTTGTAGACTTTTTCTGAATATTTCTCATTTTCAAAGCCTGGAGGTTGCTCTACATAAACTTCTTCATTGATGTATCCATTTAAAAATGCACTCTTAACATCAATTTGATATAATTTGAAGTTCATGTAACTAGCAAAAGCAAGCATCATACGAATTGACTCTAATCGAGCCACTGGTGCATAGGTTTCATCAAAATCTATGCCTTCTTCTTGATTATAGCCTTGTGCTACTAGCCTTGCTTTGTTACGAATGACTTCACCATTTTCATCCAGCTTATTTCGGAAGACCCATCTTGTTCCAATTACTGGATGATCCTTTGGTCTATCAACTAGATCCCAAACATCATTCCTAGTAAATTGGTTAAGTTCTTCAGACATGGCCAAAAGCCAAAATTCATCATCACAAGCCTCATTGATATTCTTTGGTTCTAATTTAGATATGAAAGCAACCTTTGCAATATATTTTTCTAATTGCCTTCTAGTTTGGACACCACTCTTTATTTCACCAATAACTTGTTCATGTGGATGATTAGGAACTTCTTTCCAAACCGGTTGAAGAGGAATATTTTCTTGAGAAGTATTCTCTATCAAGGGTTCTTCTTGAAGTATTACTTCTTCTCCTTCGCTTAGAGGTATAACCTGCTCACAATTCTCATCAAATGCAACATGTAAAGATTCTTCAATACAAGATGTTCTTTTATTGAAAATACGATAAGCTTTACTTCTAGAAGAATATCCAAGAAATATTGATTCATCTGATTTTGAATCAAACTTATCAAGATTATCTTTGGTATTTAACAAGAAACATTTACTACCAAATATTTTGAAATATGAGATCTTTGGTATACGATCATAATACAATTCAACATGTTTTATGTAAAATTGGTCGAATAAGAACACGGTTTAGAACATAACATGTTGTATTAATTGCTTCAGCCCAAAAGTATTTTGGTAAATTTTTATCTTGAAGCATGGTTCTAGCACATTCTTGCAAAGTTCTATTCTTTCTTTCAACAACTCCATTTTGAGGAGCCGCTCTAGGAAAAGCAAAGTTGTGAGATATACCATGTAAATCACAAAACTTTAGAAAAGATTCATTTTCAAATTCACCACCATGATCACTACGAATTTTAATAATAGATGTAGCTTTTTCATTTGTAATTCTTCTACAAAGTTTAGAAAATTCCGAAAAAGCATCATTTTTGCTTTTTAGAAAAATTACCCATGTAAACCGAGAATAATCATCTACTATAACAAAAGCATACTTACTACCATTCAAACTTTGAATTCTAGATGGTCCAAATAGATCTAAATGTAAAAGTTCAAGAGGACATTTTGTTGAAACTATATCTTTTGCTTTAAAAGAACTCTTGATTTGTTTACCCCTTTGGCAAGCATCACATAAGTGATCTTTCTTATATGGTATTCTAGGTAGGCCTCTTACAAGATCATTATTGGATAACTTTGAAATAATTATAAAGTTAACATGTCCAAGTCTCTTGTGTCATAACCATTGAATTTCATTTGAAACAATAAGACATTTTTCATTAAAAGAGGGTAATTCATCTAGATATAGTTCATACACATTGTTCCTTCTTTTACCTTTAAAAATGATCTTTTTAGATTGAAAATCAGAAATTAAGCATAAATCATTTTCAAAAGAAACATGAAAACCTTTATCACATAATTGACTAATAGATATTAAATTATGCATTAAACCATCTACTAAAAGAACATTTTCTATCAAGGGAAATTTTGGATTACCAATATTACCAATACCTATTACTTTTCCCTTGTTATTGTCACCAAAGGTGACGGTTCCTCCATCCTTATTTTGGAGGGTGAAAAATAACTCCGGCCTTCCAGTCATATGTTTGGAACAGCCGCTGTCCAATATCCATTTGCTCCTTATGTTGTGTACCGAATTTTCTTGTGCTACAAAGCACATGTTGGCGACTTCTTCATTTGTTTCTTCATCGGAAGAGGAGTCACTATCATCCCAACATGCTTGAAGTGCCTTTTTCTTCTTGAATTGTTCCTTGGGCTTGATTTTGAGAAGAGGATAATCTTTCTTGATATGTCCTGCCTTTTTGCAGTTAAAGCACTTGACTTCATTGGGATTGGAAGAATCTGCTTTCTTTACCTTTCTTTGAAATCTTCCCTTTTTGATGAATCTTCTGAATTGCCTTGTGATGAGGGCAATATCTTCATCTTCATCTTCATCTTCTTCTGAATTTTCTGAATCAGAAGTAACTTTAAAAGCAAGAGACTTCTTTTTGGGCTCTTCTTCTTGTCTGTCTTGAAGTTGGACCTCATATGCCATAAGGTTACCAACTAAATCTTCAAGAGAGAGAGTATTGAGATCATTTGCTTCTTCAATAGCAGTGGTTTTTCTTTCCCATTCAAGAGTTAAACACCTTAGAATCTTTCTGACTAAATCCACTTGTGAATATTCTTTTCCAAGAGATTTCAAAGTGTTAGTTATATCGGTCATTCTAGTTACCATGTCTGATATAGATTCATTTTGCTTCATTTTGAACAATTCAAATTTATGAACTAAAGAAGCAATTTTAGATTCCTTTACCTTTAACGTACCTTTGTGAGTCACGAGAAGAGTATGTCATATTTTATTTGCTGTAGAGCATTGAGAGATGCGATTAAACTCTACCTTGTCAACACCACAATATAATGCATTCATTGCCTTGCATTAAGTGAAGCAGTATTCTTTTCTTCGTCGGTCCATCGGCTGAAATCAGTTGATGGAGTTTGGTACTTTTCTGAAACAATTCTCCAAATATCTAGATCCATGGATTGCAAGAATATTGTCATTCTTACTTTCCAGTATCCATAGTTTGTTCCGTCGAAGAGAGGAGGACGAACAGAGGAGCTTCTTTCATTATGCAGAGATGTTGTAGTTGCCATGCTAGATGATGGTCAAATCAAAGTAATAGCTAACATGTGCTCTGATACCAAATGAAAGTGCACTAGGATCGAGGAAACGAGCACTAGAGGGGGGTGAATAGTGCTTTTAAAAATAATTTGCGGAATATTGAAGGATTTTGCAAATCGAAAAGCAAACACACAAAGAACACAAGATTTTATCCTGGTTCGGTCTATCTTGACCTACATCCAGTCCCCAAGCAAAACCCGCTTGAGATTCCCACTATCAACCTTGTTAACTACAAGATCACACAGACCAAAACCGGTCCCACTTTCAGTAACAACCCTACTGAAAGCAAACAACTCCTTTACACCAAGGAGTCCTTCTTTTTACAGAAAAGAAATAACAACTTACAATACAACCTATGAGCATTTCTTTTGAATGCGAATGAGATGCAATTGGCTTTTGAGGTTGTTGAAATACTCTACTCACGAATTCACTATCTCTCAAAGTGATTTCAGTGAAAAACTGAAGTGAAAATATCAAGTGAGTGAGAAAATAAATACTTGACTGAATAGGAGTGAAAAGCAATAAGTAAATGATTCAAATCAATTGAATTCTTGTTATATTGAGTATAAAATGCACTCATATTTATAGTTAAAGTTTTACATACGTTGAGGGTATGAAAGGGTGTCAAAACTGTCCATTTTGAACGATCAAAACGTTTGAAAAATGAAAAGACACGCCTTTTTGAAGTTTCAGGAAAACGGCAAAATTAGTCGACTGAAACATCAGTTAGTCGACTAATAGTTAGTTATTAGTAGACTGATAGTTATCGTCGGTCGACTGATCTGTTAATCGAGCCATTTGAAAATCTGAACTTTTGAAACTTAGTCGACTTGAGAAAAGTTAGTCGACTGATAATATCATCAGTAGACTGAAAAACCTTTTAGTCGACTGTTGCTAAAATCTTCTTAAAAGCAAACATTCTGTTCGGTCGACTGATAAAAGCATTAGTCGACTGCTGCTAAATTTTCAGAAAACACATGTTTTGTTCAGTCGACTGATAAAACCATTAGTCGACTGCTGCTAATTTTCCAGAAAACAGACATTCTGTCTAGTCGACTGATAAAACCTTCGATCGACTAATTTGACAAAAATGACTTTTTATAGAAAATATGGCGCGAAAGGATTAGTCGACTGGTAAGTCTATTGGTCGACTAATAAACATGAAAATTTAAGAAAAGAGTTTTCTAAAAAAAAATTCAAGAGGGTTTCTTTTAGAAAAGTTTTTCTAAAGACTTTTAAGGTGAAATGCAACCTAAATATGCACTCTAAGTAAGGCTCTTACAAGAATCTAAGACTTTTAATGAATTAAACATTTGCACACTAGTCTTCAAAGATTCTTCATTGAATTCTTCAATTTCTTTATAGCCTTAGCTGAAATGCAGTTGATTCCACTTGCTCATCATCAAAACCTTATACTTGAAGTATTATGTATGGCTTCATTGTCGTAACACAACTCAACTTCAGATTTGCTAAACAGCCAAATATCGCAGGTAGACAGTCTCGCAGCCTCAGTAACAACCTCTTGGTTCTCGTCCTCTGCATCTCCATACAGTCTCCACACAACCTGGTACATTGAAGATTATGGTTTAGGTCTAGACATAATTATTCATACTAATGAATGCTAAATATTAAAATGATTTATAATAACAAGTGTTAAATATATTATAATGATTGTTACTAATGGGTGCTTTGTATTAAAATGATTTACACTAATAAATGATACATATTACAATGATTTACAATAATGAATGCTAAATGCTAAAATGATAACGTTTTGTATTAACGAAGATAAAATCCTGCAATGAACATTACTTAAGAATGCTAAAGATTACAATGATTTACACTAATGAAAGTTAAATGCTAAAGCGATAATGATTTGTACTAAGGAATACAAAATCCTGCAACGATCATTACTTAAGAATGTTAAACACTATAACGATTTGTACTAACGAAGATAGAATCCTGCAACGATGATTACTTAAGAATGTTAAACATTTCAACGATTTATACTAATGAATGATAAACGCTGAAACAATTGTAAACGATTTTAAACCATTTACCTCATTTAATTGCAGACCATCTAAAATGAACTTAGCATTATCCTCCTTGATATTTATTCTAGCCCATCGACCGATCTTGAAAACTACAAATCACAAGGCCACACTGAAGACGCAAGGCGACAATATGCTCCCACGCCCAGGCCTACAAAATCAATATATTAGTAAGACTATAACCTTCAACGATCTTAGTCTACAACTACCAAATATGTAATAAACAATTACCTAAACAAATGGCTAAAACCCTTCGACGATTTTTGTACCCTTACTCGCAGGGTAAAGTTGACTGTATAAATGTGCAAGTATAGCAGCACCTCATGCATAGTTGTCCACTGCATCTAAGTCTTCCAAGAACAACAACAACAAGTAATTTAGCCTCGAATGAGACAAATCCGAAAATAAAGTAAGTCCAAAAAAATAAAGAAGGAAGTTGCACAACTCTTGGTAAGCTCTTTCAGATGCACATGTAGCCGACCGGCCTTCCCATTTATTATAGAAAGAAGAAACTTTCATCAATGTGGAATTGTTTTCACCAGAAATACATTGACCTCAGTTGATATAGACTCGGTGAAAACCGATCCATGATCCAAGATCCAAACAAATCTTAACACGCGCAGAAGCTTTTCACGAAGATGAGTCTGAACAGAACTTAGGGAAATAAGGTTTTTTGGGATTTGTGCACTCTATTTCGATAGAGGCAGTCCAAAGGAAAGTTGTGTGCAATGCACACACCTTTCCAACGAATCTAAAATTACTGGATTTGGATCAAAGGTGTTCATTCTACAGACTTGACACTGGGATGGACAAACAAATCTATGAAATATTTCCAGACTCCCAGATAGTCTGTTCGAAAGGGTTTTCGACCCTTCAGACAATAGAGTTTACAAAAACCATCAACAGAAAAAATGTAGGTCAGATTCAAACCTTTCCAACGAACTAAGATTTGGATTTTTCTAAGTTTTTTATGAGTCTTTAAGAATTTTTGAATTTTCAAAATGATATATGACATTTGTTGTAAAATATAATTTAGGATTCATAACATACATTCACATCAACATAAATTTCAGACATGCAAACATAAGATTCAAATGAAACTCAGAATGATAACTAGGTTCAATCATATATCAACTAATTAATTCAAGTTTCAGATACTCAAGTTATGTAGGAGATATCAAGAAAACTGGAAAACTCAAAAATATAAAATCAGGATATTAACACATGCTTTAACTTCATGATTTTTCAACAGCAGCAGAAAGATTGATATTTTTGAGACACCTAGACGAAGATTCAGCCACAACTCTAAACATAAAAGTTTTAGAGCTACGTCTTAGATTTTCACATAATTAAAGAAATAAAATTTCCAATGAGGAAGTTGAGAGGAATCACAAAAATTTGGAACGTTGTTCACAGTGTTCTAGACGGGACAAGGCTGACAGACTTTATCCAGCCGACTGCTTGATAGGAAAATTTTGAGACCCTGCTGACTGAATCAGGTCGCGACCTCAACAACAATGTTGAAGGTCTGTGTCTTGGCTTTCTAGGAAGCTTAAGAACACCAGAATTGAAACATTATCTAAACAAATATAGTCAATTCTTTGGAGTTTTCTCAGACAACTCAAGAATCAGGTTACTCATTTATTGACAGAAACCGAGTTAGACAAAACCAGGATGTTCTGAAATAAAATATGAATGGCAATCACACTCAGTAACATAAAACACCTCAAAACATTCACTTAATCGATCATAAATAGTTTCTTAACTGGCCGCAATGAACAAAAACAATAATGAAGATAAGCAACAACTAGGAAACTTAAAAAAAAAACTGGATTTGAGTTATCATGTTTGTAGACAAATGAAGAGGGTGCAGCTATGAAGCAGCAACCACCACCACATGAGCACAAGCAGAAGGAAGACTCAAGCTTTCCTGAACATCCAGCAACTCTAAACTAGAACCAACACCAGCCAAAGTTCGATTTTCACCAAAAGGGTTCTAAAAAAATCTCATAAACTCAAGCTTTTCCACCAACCAAAAGGCTTGATGCTGTCAATAGAAAACTTGCTAGGGATTTTAATGGCTTAATCGGGTCAAATCATGCAAAATGGTAAACAGCAAACTTGTAGGACAAGATCTTAGCTTTCCAACAAGCTAAAGATCATGTAATTTGAACCGGTATCTAGGGAGATATGGTCAAAATACTGAAATTGTCTTCACCCTTCAAACACTTCTCCACCAATAAAATTTCAAAATTTTCATAACAAAAGCCACCTTCCCTTGGTTAATAAGCTTGGTAAAGAGCCATATTATAGAGGAGAATGACCTTCCCAAGCATGGCACAACCCACGATTTTAACTAAGCTAATTTTGGCTAAGGACCATTAAGAGGTCCAACAACCATATTGACTTGGAATAGTTAAGGCTGAATTTGAATAAGGTCCAAATGGCGCAAACTAGGGCTCTATTAAAATGGATCAAGATCCAGATCAAGCAACGAATTGGATCCTGCACAAAAATATATTAGAAAAATGCAATTACAAGATATAAAAACTACCCACGTTCCCCATACACCCTCTAGTGCCATAAAAGAATCTTACAGGGCACCAGAACTATCTAGATCCGTAGAATTCGGCTCTTAAAAAGATAAAAATAAAAATAAAAAAAGATTAGATGAAATAAAGTTTATAGACCAAATGTCCAAAAAAAATATGATTTCATGAAGATGCAATGGAATCAAAGCATCTAGCAAAGGAGCACGACGAGCATCAACTAAACTGTAGATCCACTAGGACTAGGGATGTCTTGCACGCATGTGGTTCACCTCGGGTAGTGATGCCCGTATCGGGTCTAGAGAGTTGGATTAGGATTCAACTATGCTTCTAAACTCTAAATCTCTGGATGCTCTGCATCATCCCCCTGGGTCGAAAGACTTCATCCTCAGAACCTGTTTCTGCTCAAACACCACTCCATAATCCCTGTACACATTCAAAATGTAATTAGCACAGAATCTGTTCAAGGCAAATAAAAGAGAACTAAACAAGGCAGAAAATTCTACATAAGAATGACAAAAATATTTGATGCAATGTAATGCAATATGTCAAGCAAAAATAAATTTAGATAAATGTGATACAGAATAATGGAATTAAAGCTCAAAATTATGTAAAACATTATATTTAATAACCTTATCTTGCATCAACGCTCTGCAGATAGTAACAAATTTTGAGTCAGCTGCAGATATCAATTGACTATATAGCACGTGATTCAATATTGCAAAATTTTCATTAATATTTTAGCAATCACAAGGCAATTCATGAGCAATACAGTATAACAACAATTCATATTTACTATGAGGATTTATTAAGAATGTAGAATCTATATTATCGACTAAATCCTAATGTTTCCAAAATAAATTTGGAGTATGCATAATTATCATTTTAGCTTTACCCATATCGCATTTAGGGTTCACATGAGGCTCAAAACTTTCTAATGGTTCACTAAAAGAATTTTTAAATTCTAAGGATTCATTGACATGAATTTTCACAGACTCTCTAATACTAGAATTGAGCCTTTTGATTTCGACATTAGCCTCAAAAATAGGATTATTAATGACAAGTGTGAAGTCATCGATGACATCCTCACACACAAGCGCTTCATCATCATCATCGTCATAGAGCGAATTATCAAAGATGAAGTTGTCCTCGAACCAGCTTGGACAACCTTCAGGATTCTCCATGAATAAAGGGTTGTTATAAATGATGTGAGACAACTCTTCATGATCTTCTATATCAGAAAGTGAAGAAAGATCAGACAACTCATCTATCTCTCTAATGAAGGTGGGTTCTACATTCATCTCTTCAAAGACTGGATCAGAAATGAACGCATTCATAGGAACCTCAAATTCAGGTGAGGGTTCCTTCACAATTTTCTCATTAACTTCAATGATAGGATCACTACAGAATTCAGGAGAAGGGTCCGCTAGGGAATCCTTCATGACAAAATGGGATTTTCACAAATTTTGTAGTTCATGCCTCGCGATGAACACACTGGGTCCCTTAATTTGAGATGCAACAATCTTAAGGGTATCATGAGGGAAAATGGGGATAATAGACAAAGATGGAGGAACTACAACCAAAATAGTGGATTGGACAACGGATAATGAGGCGAAAGATAATGGAGGCAAATCTTTTGAAGGAAGCAACTTGAACTTTTTGCCCTCAAAAGTGAAGGAATAAACATTGGTCTTATCATGATGGATGATATTTCGATCATATTGCAAAGGTCTTTCTAAAATCAAGTGACTCGCGTCCATAGGAAGCACATCATACCAAACTTGATCAAAGTTAGTGTTGTCTATTGAGAAATTGACCAAACACTGTTGGTCGACATGAACGTCGATGCTCTTCTGAAGCCACAACATTTGATATATACGGGAATGAGTTTTTACAACTCAAGTTTAACTTGGTCATGGCTTTGATCGATATCACATTTTCACAGCAACCGAAGTCAATGATAAATCAACATACTTTCCCATTGATGGTATAGGCAGACTCAAATATATGAGTTCGAAGTCAACAGTCATTCACTTTTTAATGCGGGGTTAAACATATCCTCCTAGAAATGAGTGCTTCGCTTCTATCAGTCAATAACACCTCTTTCACATGCTCCTCTTCGGGATCTCTCTCAAAATCTTCAAGATCTTGATCATAAACAGGATTGGATTTGGGTTCCAATCTAGAATCGTCCTCAACGTGCGATCCTTCAATGAACAGGGTCTTGCCACTACACTTAGTCAACTTGTGTCCTTGCTTTCCACAAGTGTAGCACATGATGGGGGTATTGGAACTAGAAGTTTGAGCTTGGGTTTCTACCAAAGCATTCTGACTCATAACCCTAGAAAAGTTAGTCACATTGGGGGTGTCGGTAGGGTGGGTCAACCTTTCCACTTGGGACTACTGGAGCTCGCACTGAGGGTCTAGTGGTCTAACTAGATTTCACCAAGGTCTTTCGCTGAGTAGACCTTTCTCATTGACGCGCTTTCTGATGAGCCTTAGACATAGTCTAACACTCAACAACGTTAAGCATATCCTATAATTGGAAGTTCAGACATCTAACATATTTCGATACTAATTGTTCCTCACTTTCACTGATGTCATTCCATGCAATGAGATCATGAAAATCTTTGGTGTATTGATCTACCGACCGGGTTCTTTGCTTTAGACTTTGATACTTATGATATAGTTCTCTGTGATAGTTCAGAGGTAGGAATTGAGCACAGAGTTTCTGCTCCATATGCTCTCAATGCTCAATCGGGGCATGACCCTGATGTCTGCATATTTGCTTGAGCTAATGTCACCATGCTGCAACTCAAACCTTCAATTTAAGTGATATTAATCCCACACGACGATCCTCCGAAACTTTCTTAAATTCAAGGATTTTTCGAACTTCGCTAATCCAATCTAAGAATTCTTCATGAGTTCCAGTCCCCTTGAATTCTGGGATATCAAATCGTAAGCCAGAATCTCAATGAGATCTTCTCAACTATAGATTATCTCTTCTCTCTAGACTTCATCGGTGTAACTCAAAGTCATCATCAGAATCATACAATTGAGTCTCATGAGTTTCTTGAGAATTACGTGAACTTCGCTCAGTTTGTTGATCTTGAACTCTAGCATTTTTAGCCATCTGGTGAGTTAATTCTTAAACTCGGTGATTAGCCTTGAAGAGTTGTCTTTATAAATCTCAAACCTCATATTGATAATCACGTTCATCATTTCCTTTATTAAAGTTATTTTGACCTCGACCGCCCATTTGACCCGCCATGATGAATGGTACCTAAAAAAAAAAAATTTGACTACCCATACACCGAGAATCATGTTGGACTGAGAAATCTAACAACCCTCGCTTTGATACCTAAATGATGTGAACTCGATGAATATCGATCCACGATCCAAGATTCAAATGGATCTTAACACACACAAAAGCTTTTCACAAAGATGAGTCTAAATAGGACTCAGAGAAATAGGTTTTTTTGAGATTTGTGCACTTTGTTTCAACAGAGGTGGTCCAAAGGAAAGTTGTGTGCAACACACACACCTTTCCAACAAATCCAAAATCACTAGATTTGGATCATAGGTATCCATTCTACAGACTCAGGACTGAGATGGACAAACAAATCTATGACAGACTTTTAGACTCCACAGACAGTTTATTCAAAGGGATTTTTGACCCTTAAGACAATAGAGTTTGCAGAAACCACCTACAAAGAAAACATATTCAGACCTTTTCAACGAACTAATATTTGGATTTTTCTGAGTTTTCTACTAGTCTCTACAAATTTTTGAACTTTCAAAATGGTATATGATATTTGTTGTAAAATGTAATTTAGGATTCATAACATACATTCACATCAACATAAATTTTAGAAATGCAAACACAAGATTCAGATGAAACTCATAATAATAACTAGGTTTAACAGTATATCAACTAATTAATTCAAGTTTCAGATGTTCAAGTTATGAAGGAGATATCAAGAAAACTAAAAAACTCAGAAATATAAAATCAGGATATTAACACATGCTTGAACTTCATAATTTTTCAATAGCAGCAGAAAGATTGATATTTTTTAGATATCTGGACGAAGATTCAACCACAACATTAAACATAAAAGTTTTAGAGCTATGTCTTAGATTTCTACATAATCAAAGAAATCAAATTTTCATTGAGGGAGTCGAGAGGAATCAAGAAAATACAAGACACTATTCACAATGTTCTGGATGGGACAGGGCTGACAGACTTTGTCTAGCCGACTGCTTGATAAGTAATGTTTGAGATCCTGCCAACTGAATGAGGCCATGACCTCAACATCAATGTTGAAGGTCTATGTCTTGGCTTTCCAGGAAACCTAAGAACATTAGAATCGGACCAGTATCTAAACAGATACAGTCGATTATTTGCAGTTGCCTCAGACAACTCAAGAATCAGGTAACTCGTTTCTTGACAGAAATCGAGTTAGACAAAACCAGGATGTTTTGAAATAAAATACGAATGAAAATCACACTCAGTAACATAAAACACCTCAAAAAATTTACTCAATCAATCATAAACAGTTTCTTAACTGGCCACAATGAACATGAACAACAATGAAGATAAGCAACAACTAGGAAATTTTTAAAAAAAACTGGATCTGAGTTATCTTGTTTGTAGACAAATGAAGAGGGTGCAACTATGAAGCAGCAGCCACCACCACATGAGCACAAGCAAAAGGAAGACACAAGCTTCCCTGAATGTCCAACAACTTTGAACCAGAACCAACACCAGCTAAAGTTCGATCTTCACCAAAAGGGTTCTAAAAAACTCACAAACTCGAGATTTTCCACCAGCCAAAGGGCTTGATGCCGTCAACAAGAAACTTGCCAGGGATTTTAGTGGCTTAATCTAGTTGAATCATGCAAAATGGTAAATAGCAAACTTGTAAGTCAAGATCTTAGCTTTTTAACAAGTTACTGATCATGCAATATGGACTGGTATTTAGGGAGATACAGTCAAAATACTGAAGTTGTCTTCACCCTTCAAACACTTCTTCTCCACTAAGAAATTTTCAAAATTTCTAGAACAAAAGCCACCTTCCCTTGGTTAATAAGCTTGGAAAAGAGCCACATTAAAGAGGAGAATGGTCTTCCTAAGTATAGCAAAACCTATGATTTTGACTAAGCTAATTTTGGCTAAGGACTATTAAGAGGTCCAACATCTATATTGACTTGGAATAGTCAAGGCTGAATTTGAATGAGGTCCAAAAATGGTCCACTCTAAATGGTGCCAACTAGGGCTCCATTGAAATGGATCAAGATTCGGATCCAGATCTAACATCAAATTGGATCCTACACAAAAACACATTAGAAAAAAACAAAAACTATTCACGCTCACCATATACCCTCTAGTGCCACAAAAGAATCCTACAGGATACCAGAACTATCCGGATCCATAGAATCCGGCTCCTAAAAAAAAGATTAGATGAAATAAAGTTTGTAGACCAAATATCTAAAAAAATAATGATTTCATGAAGACGCAATGGAATCAAAGCATCTACCAAAGGAGCACGACGAGCATCAACTAAACTGTATATCCACTAGGACAAGGGACATCCTGCATGTGTGTGGATCGCCTCGGGTAGCGATGCTCGGATTGGGTCTGGAGAGTTGGATTGGGATCCAACTCTGCTTATAAACTCTAAATCTCTAGATAGCAGACTGGCCTTCCCATTTATTATAAAAAGAAGAAACTTTCATCGATGTGGAATTGCTTCCACCAGAAATACATTGACCTCACTCCTCCATCGACATTCATAGAAGGGTCGTGCACTTGTTCCTTGCATTATAGTTTGAATCCCATAATAGGAAAACACTTCCATGGCACTTAAGACCCGTAATCCACGCTACATCTTCTATGGTCATGGTGATCTCAAAAGAATCAAACTAGAATGTGTTTGTCTTATGATTTCACTTATTTATCAGGTGGGTCATGATGTTTTAGCACGTTTTAAAATAATGTCGGTCTAAAAGGCTGCCGAAGTGCATATTTTATAATCGATTCTTCTGATATTCACTCAGTTGTCCATACCGCAACAAAACTACAGGCCACTGACACCATCCTCTGAGCTTTTTATCGGGTGCTCTACTTCTCATCTGACATCTCTGTAACACAAAATAACATATTATTCACATCAAATCAAAATTAGTCTCATTTATACTTTTACATGTCGTTGTACATAGTAATCACTATATATAATAATCCCTGCACACTCGCTATCACAGTAATCACTATACATAATAATACATATCACAGTAATCGCTATCATAGTAATCACTATACATAATAAGCGTTATGCATAGTAATCACTATCACAGTAATCGCTATACATATAATACCTATCACAGTAAATCGTTCACAGTAATCGTTATCATAGTAATCGCTATACATAGTAATCGCTATCACATTAATCGTTATACATAATAATACCTATCACAATAAATCATGACAGATAGGAGCGATTTACGTACCTTGGTCACACTTTTCTTCTCTTCATCCCCTCCGCCCATCATCTGCCTTTCTTATTACTTCATCATTCGCTTATCCTCCTCCCTCATTTGCCTTTCTTGTTTCCCATTCGTTCAATCCTCCTCTACCTTTCTTGTTGCTTCTTCTCTCCGCCGCCTCCCTCCTTTGTTTTTCTACTTCCTTCATTCTCTCCTTCGCCTCCCTCATCTGCTTTTCTACTTCTTCCTTCATTTCTCTTTTCTTCTTTTCCTCCTGCTTTTTCATTTCTCTTTCCTTCTCTTCCTCCTCCTACTTCTTTCTTTTTTTTTTCCTTATTTTTCTCGTCCTCCTTCTCCTTCCTTTTCCTTTCCTTATGCTCCTCGTCCTCCTTATCCTTCCTTTGCCTTTTCTTCTCTTCCTCATCCTCCTTTTCCTTCCTTTACCTTTCTTTCTTTTCCTCATTCTGATGTATCTTTCTTTGTCTTTTCTCTTCCATCTTCATCATTTGCCTTTCCTTCTCTTTCTCCTCCTTATTCTTCTTCAATTGCCTTTCCTTATCTTTCTTCTTTTCCTTATTTTTTCTTTGCCTTTTCCTCTCCTCCTCCTTCATTTGCCTTTTCTTCCTTTGATTTTCATTCTCCTCCTCCTACTCCTCCTCCTTCATTTGCCTTTTCTTTCTTTGCTTTTCATTCTCCTCCTCCTTCTTCCTTTGCTTTTCCATCTCTTCGTCATCCTTCTTCTTCTTCTTCTTCATCTTTAATTCTTCCGCATCCTTCTTCCTTTGCTCTTCAGCCTCAATATATGATGGATAATGCTCCGCATTATACAATTCTAACGTTTTATCCTTGTCTTTATCATTCTCAATCTTTATTATATTTTGTTGTCTTTCATAACCCTCATATATATAGGACTGGCAGATAATTTTTCCAATAGACATCTCATTAAACGATGGGGGCTTTCTTATCTTACGAGCTTTAGTCATTGCTAACATGCGCAACACATAAATTTAACCACATCATTATATATTACAACCGCCTCCCCAAGTATATAATATTATAAATTATCACATTCGTTAAACAATCCCCAACATTACAAATCATCACAATATTTGGCTTCATAAGTAAACATCATTGTAAGATTTAGCAAACTTAAGTATAAATCGATGTAACTTCATAAATACACATCGCTATTACTTTAAATGTATAAATTGTTGCTGCTTCAAACTTATAATTTGTTATAAAAATTGCAACCTTCGTAAGTACATATCATTGTAACATTAGGCTTCATAAGTAAACATTGTTGTACAATTTAGCAAACTTAAGTATAAATTGTGATAACTTCATAAATCATAAATACACATCTTTACTGCTTTAAGCGTATAAACTGTTATTGCATTGAACATACAAATCGCTACTGCATTAAATGTATAAATCATTGCTACATTCTAACGTACAAATCGTTATAAAAATTTAGCCTTAATAAGTACATATAGTTGTAATGTTTGGCCTTCATAAGAACAAATCGTGTTGACTATTTTTTGATGCCCAAAAGGTGGATAGGTATAAATCGATTTGTTTTAGTATGAAAATAGGTGTTATTTAGCGTGAATAGTACAACTAGTTGTAAGATTTAACATTCAAATTTATAAATTGATTTGTTTACATAATTAAACCTTAGACGAAACTCATCGAAATGACATGAGTTTTGGTAATCCGACAGTGGAGGAGAAACACCCAGAAGGTAGATACAGCTGATGGTGGCAATGATGCTCCCACTACACATACGATGGCAAAGGATGCTCCGATGGCAAAGGTTGCTCTGGCGGCAACAGACGATGACAAAGGGTGCTCTGGTGGCAGCAGACGACTGCAAAGGGTGCGTCGACAGAAGGAGCTCCTGTTATAGCAGATGGTGCAAATGTTTACTGCTTAGGGCAAAAATGAAACATTTGGACTTTGAAGAGTTAACATCATCCTTCATTTTCTAGATGGAGGACATTTTTGTCCTTTTCTCGAACCAACATTTCACTTTTCTAGATGAAGGACATTTTTGTCCTTTTCTCGAACCAGTGTTTCATGGTGGAAAAGGGTACTTAAGTATTTGCAATCGCACCAAACTCTTACGCCAAGTGATGTTGACACACACAGGGGAACGAGCCCCATGTGCTTATATATGTGGCACTCATTCAGACTCCCGAATTTGCACTTGCATCTTCGGGGGGGGCATATAACCTGCGGTTAGGCGACTAGATGAGCGCTCGTGGTTCCAATCCCATAGATGTCAACCCCTTGCATTATAGTGAAAACAAGGTGATGCACCACGATTTTATGCCTCTGGAGAAGCGACCTTTGGTTGGTAGGCGTTGACCAGTGAGACCAAGTCTCTTAGCTTAGGGAGTGGTTTTTCTATTCTTCATGTAGAGATGGCAGTGGACCAGGGCGGGGGACAAGGTCTCCACCCCCACCCCTTATCAAAATCATGTCCTCCATCCCCGCCTCTATCCCCGCACGAGTTTTGCTTTTAACCTCCATCCCTGTTTCATGTCCACAATCCTCGGTCCAAATGAGATGAGGCAGTGCAGGGCCCCATTTTCTCTAGGTCCACTGCCATCCCTAAAGAAGGAATAGGGATGGGGCATGGCGGGGATCAGGATGAAGATGGGGCGGGGCAAGGCAGGGATCAGGACGAGGCAAGAGAAAGCATAAGTCCATCCTCACCTTCATCCCTGCACCACTTTTGATTTTAACCTCTATTTTCGTTTCATGTCCTCCATCCCCGGTCCAAACGGGGTGAGGCGGGGCAGGCCCAATTTTCCCTTGGTCCAGTGTCATTCCTATCCTCATGAAAAATCAAACAAGGTACAATGCTTCCCTACAAGACTAAACATTTATGGAAAATGGTGTCCGGCTTTATTACCAAGTTAGGTTAAAATTTTTAAGAATGGGGATGGTGCTGACCTTTTTTCATTTGGTCACCTTTGGCTCCTCAAAAAATAATCTTTTTAGATTTTTATGCTAAATCTAAACCATTGAGTATGTTTATCATTGCTTATTTATTAATAAGCAAGTTTTGTTTTGAATTGATATGAATACTTTATCATCAAATTTTAGTACAATAACAATAATTGATTTTTTTTACCTCTTTAAAATACACATAGCATAAAGATGCTTAATCAAAAATATGTTTTATATTGAATAAACAATGATAAGTATATCTAACGGCTCAGATCTATTATAGAACAATTAAAACTATGATTTTTTAAGGATCCTACCATGACCTAACGATAAAAGGGGCATGACAATCCCCATTCTCGAAAAAATTGCTCCCAAAAATTTCCCAGTTTCATTATACTCTTTAATCAATTGCCCCAATTTACCTTTTTGTTTTTTTTTGGGGTGGGGTGGGTTGGGGGGGTGTTGGTGGAGGAAATTCGATGTACAGCTCCATCTCGTGTATCATAATTCAAAAGATCATGTTTTCATGGATACTGTAATGATTTGCACACAAACCGCAATCGTACAAGCTGATGACAACGGCAGATATCAACCCCTGACGAGATTCGAATATATCAAAGAACAAAAAACTTAACATTTTATTCAAATTTTAAAATTTTGATTTTCTTTTGTGATATTTTCCTAAAAAATTGTAGAAAACGAAGAGTTTGTTGTCAGCATCGTCTCGGACCATGAATCGTTTTTTCAAACGAATTCCAGGTGAATCGGGTGATACCGATTCAGGGATGAATCGTTTTGAATCGGCAAACTTTTAGTCACAAAAAAAACACATGGCAAAATAATATTAAAATAATACTAAAAAAGATTAAAAATTCATTTTGACTATTTTTCAGTTTTGTTTTTTGAAAATTAGCCGATTCAGGCCAATTGCATATCGATGTTCTGGCGACATTCACAATGTTGTTAGTATCATCAATGCTGAATCAGCCGATACGCACTGAATAGGCCCAAAATCGATTCTATATATAGAATCAGCCGATTCAACCCCAATTCACCTCAAATTAAGCAGAAGCTGAATCAGATTTTTTTTTTTTATTTATACGGAGAAACGGACTCCCAGATTAGAGACGTAGTCGTGCTGGCTCTGCCAGTTGTACTTACGACAGAGTAAAACTCGATAATCAGGCATTATTTTAACATTTCAATATTTTTTATTTTTTAATGATTTTTAAAAGTAAAAAAACTTATTCAGCTCAATTTAGTTCAAGTTTGAATGGATCGATTCTTTGAATCCAAAACCCATATTGACAACTTTTGTTAAATCTTGTGATGTCCCTTCCACTTGAAATTGTCATGAGGATTAAGTAGTTTTCTGGTATAGATAATTTGAAAAATACTTTGCTATTAACCTGAAGTCCCTTTTTCACTATTACACAAGCAATTTGGTTTGTCATGGCCTATGTCACAAAGATATGTCGACACTAGGACACGTGACACAAATTCGACTTGCAAGTGCAATTAAAAAAAAAAAAAAGACATTTTAAGATTAAAAAACAAGTTTTTATTAAAATAATACTTACAATCATTAAAATATATTAAAATATATTAAAATATTGATCATACTTGGTATCCACGTGCTTTTGCTTGTTCAGTGAAGGATACTAAGGATGGCAGTGGATCTGGGCCGGGGACAAGGTCTCCACCCATGCCCCGGGGATGAATTTTAACCTTCACTCCTGCCTCCACCCTGTTTCAAGTCCTCTATCTCCGATCTAAACAGGGATTATAATGGAGATGGGGCAGGGCAGGGAAAAGCGTAAGTCCATCCCTACCTCCATCCCCGCACGAGGATAGATTTTAACCTTCATCCCTGTTCCATGCCCTTCATCTCCAATTCAAACGGGCAAAGCGAGGCCGGGGCGTTGTCCCCCAGTCCACTGCCATTCCTAGATACACCACCAGAATGGCATGTCCCATTGACATAGGTCATGGCAAAGGAGGTCCACCCGTAGATTTTGAAACTTGTGACATCTCCTTACTTGATGATTCTCCAACTTGATGATGCTCGTGACTTATGTGTGGATGCATTTAACTGGTGGGCTCAGTCTGATCTTGGGTTTTCTCGACCCCATTGAGAGTTTTACTCCGTTGAGGATAAGGATGGCAGTGGATCGGGTCAGGGGGCGGGGGACAAGGTCTCTACTCTTGCCTTATCTCAAAATCCTGCCCTTTATCCCCCCACCTTCTTCATTCCTACACAGGTTTTGATTTTGACTTTCATCCTTGCTTTCATTCCCGTTTCATGTCCTCAATCCCCGATCCAAACGAAACAATGCGGGGCGGCGCACCTACTAGGAGACGACGATTAAATTTCCTTAATGAAATGGCCGAAAGTTACACCCAACAAAACCAAGCTGCAAGCTGCAGCTGCGCGCGTGTCGGCCATATAAGATGATGTCAAAAGGCCAGAGAGGTTTTTCACCTTTTACCTACACCGTCCAAAACCCCACGATCGGCGCAGCAGTCTGTAAATATCGACCCTTCGAATCCCCTTTTAGCCCTTTCCTCTTCCCTCTCTCTTTATTCCTTTTCCCCTTTCACCTTCTCCTTCCCACCACCACCACCACGTACCGTACTCTAACCCGAATCATCACTAACCATAGTTCCTTTTCCCTAACCGCAGTTAAACTCCCAAACCCCCTCATCTCCAATACCCTCTCTCCCCACCATTTGGGTGCTACCATTAATCATCTCCATTAGTCCATCTGGTCTACTACACTCAGAGAGAGAGAGAGAGAGAGAGAGAGAGAGAATGGCGTTTCGGTTCCGGCTAGTCCTGGTCATGTTGTTGGCGGTGGCAGCGGTGGTGGCCTCCCACAACATTACCGACGTGCTATCGGCGACGCCGGACTACAGCCTCTTCAACGACGCGCTCACGCGCACAAAGCTGGCGGACGAGATCAACGTCCGCATGACCATAACGGTGCTGGTGCTGCCCAACGCGGTGATGTCGCCGCTGCTGGCGCAGCATCCTCTCCCCGTCGTGAAGAAGGTGCTGAGCCTTCTCATCCTGCTCGACTATTACGACGAGAAGAAGCTCCACGACATATCCAAGGGTACCACGCTCAGCACCACCGTCTACCAGACCACCGGCCAGGCCACGGGCAACCTGGGCTTCGTCAACATCACCGACCTCCGCGGCGGCAAGGTCGGCTTCGGCTCCGCCGCGCCGGGATCCCCACTCGACTCGACCTTCACGAAGAGCGTCAAGCAGATTCCTTACAACATCTCCGTGCTGGAAATCAGCGCACCGATCATCGCCCCGGGGGTGCTCTCGGCTCCGGCGCCGACTGCCGCCGACCTGAACATCACCGCCCTCCTGGTGAAGGCCGGCTGCAAAACGTTCGCCGGGTTGATCGCCACCACGGGGGTGCTGAAGACGTACCAGGGCGCCGCCGAGAAAGGGCTCACCCTCTTCGCTCCCTCTGACGACGCCTTCAAGGGCGCCGGCGTGCCCGACCTCAGCAAGCTCACCAGCGCCGACATCGTCTCTCTGCTGGAGTACCACGCTGTTGCCGACTACAAGCCCATTGGGTCCCTCAAGACCACTCTCGGGAACATCAGCACGCTCGCCACCAGCGGCGCCGGCAAGTTCGACCTCACTGTCTCCTCCGCCGGGGATGCCGTGAGCCTCTCCACCGGCGTCGACAGCTCCCGGATCTCTGGCACCGTCGTGGACGACACCCCGCTCGTCATTTTCACCGTCGACAAGATCCTCCTTCCCGTCGAGCTCTTCGCCGCCTCGCCGGCCACCTCCCCCTCCCCCTCCCCCTCCCCGGCCTCCGCTCCGTCACCCGCCCCAGAATCCGCTGCCGCTCCGTCGCCGGAAGCCGCGAAAGCACCCGCCTCCGTCACTTCTCCTCCCGCTCCGCCCTCTGGGCCCGCGGAGGCGCCCTCGGCCTCGTCGCCAGCGGCTGCCGCTAACAGCACGTCGGATACAAAGAGCGGTTCGCCGGCACCATTCTCGCTGGAGGTGCCGTTCCTCGTCGTAGCTGCGTCTATCGTCTCCGCATTGGCTTCTCTGTTGTAGTCGGACAAGGGAGTGAGTGGAGTAGTGAGGAGAGGGAGATGCGGCACTTTTTTTTTTCCTGGTTTTGCTGTTTTGATCCGTTCTCTTTTCTTTTTTCATTTTTTGTCAGTGGTTCGAGTATTTGGTGGGTGCTCTTTGTGCATTTGAGACGATGACCATCATTTTCTTGTGTATTCTTGATTTTATTTCTCAGAGCTTGTCTGCTATTATCTTCCTTTCTTTGTATGTGGTTTTTCTGCATTGCTCTAGCGAGTCATTGCTATCTTCCCCACAGAGAGAGAGGGAGAGAGAGGTACCCTTCGGTTTTTTTATGCTGCTTTGCTTCTTTTCATGGTTTATTTACTCGTTTAGTTTGAATTAAACGCATTCTTCTATCAATGCGTACCCAAGAGAGAGAGGGTTCCCTTCGGTTTTTTATGCTGCTTTGCTTTCTTTTCATGGTTTATTTACTCGTTTAGTTTGAATTGAGCGCATTCTTCTATCAATGCATACCCAAGAGAGAGAGGGTTCCCTTCGATTTTTTATGCTGCTTTGCTTGTTCTTATGGTTTATTTACTCGTTTAAAAATTGATTGCACGCATGAATGCATACCCAAGAGAGAGAATGTGGGGGAGGTTGTGCTGCTGCCACAGAAAGCAGCATCTGACAGGAGGCCATGTGCAAGGTGTCTGCCTCAGGGCTGCAGCTATTTAATGAGTGGTGTTTTTTTCCCTCGGGTGGGTTCATCTTTCTGTTCTTCTTTGGGCGACGCATCGCTTTCGAACCAGAAAAAAGGGAGCAAAGATGCACGAGATTGAGATAAAACGACACCGACCGAGTGCGCGCTTGGCTCCCGGTCCCCCCCCATGCCCTTCAATGTTAGGTCCTTTACGGGTAAATTCTCATCTCTCTCTCTCTCTCTCTCTTTCTCTTCACAGGCAAAATACCACCAACAAGGAAACCCACATTCTGGCCCTTGGCAGGGTCCCATTTCTTGAGAGGGCTCTTGGTTTATTAGTAGAATGACGGGCATGGCTTTGTTATGTATGGCCTGTGCCTGCTTTTATAAGCGGTAGATTGATAAAAAAAACTGCTTCTCAATATATGTTGTTAGATTGGACATCTCGAAAAATTCTTGAGATTTGATGGAACATGGGCATTAGTGTAAAAACTTGTGCGTAGAGAAAGTGTGACAGATGGGAATCAAATGCTATTTGCTGGGATGATCATCTGACTGTTTCAGTCGAGTTGTCTCAAACACGATGTGATGTATAGTTGGTAGGGTCGCATTCCCTAATTGTGAGGGGTCTTTGGTTAGAGTTGCCGCATAACTTGCAAGTATAGCACCATAAAGGAACTGAGATTTATTTTTATTTTATAACCCGAAGAAACCACACTCAACACAAAGACTTGATTGTGGTCGTCGACAATGTAAAACTCTTAGGCTAAGATTTTATAGCATCCCTGTTTTATGGTTATAGTAAGGTCTTTAGTTTGTGAGAGCGATCAAGGGGTTTTAAGTTTTGCCTGGGGTAGGTCATAAGGCAAAGCGTCAGTCTGTCTAGTCCACCACTTGGAACCAAGGTTGTTAAATGCGATGAGGAGAAGTGAGGCGTTGAAGCATAAGCTTCATGATCAAAATAATAAAATATATAATATTAATAAAATAATGAAATTTTATTAATAATTTTACCGTAAAACATAGATGATAAGAACGTTCATTCTTCACTTTAGCATCACGATAAAAATGCAATATATTGACAGAATGAACATTTTTAAATTATCTTTTAAATTATCTTGCTTTGGCATTATATCGGCATTTTTAAATATCACTTTGTATGTGTGTTTCTAAAATGCACTTGGTCAAATTCGGCCCAAAACAAATTCTCGCCCAAACCTTCCTTTCTTCCCCCGCAAGCTTCTCTCTCTGGTTCTCATTCTGATCGTCGATTCAATCTATCGTTCTTGCCCTAATTTGCATCTCCGATCAACGATGGACACCGCTTCCTTGCTCTCCCGCTTGGAAAATCTCGAAATCAAAGACCTCCGTTGGGACTTCACGACATTCTTTCAGCCTCTCCTGCAACACCAGAATGAGAAACAAAAGAAGAAGGGGAAGGCGATCGGTTTGAGATCAAGGATACGCAACTCTGCTCACTCGCGAAACAATTCCTCCCTGTTATCTCCAGACTCCTGAAGATTTTCCATAACCTCCTCTTGAACCCGTCATCAGACGGAGATGATTGTCGCCGTGCCCTAGAACTCTTTGAGATCTTCAAGATGGTGCTCGACTGCTTCGGTTGTATCTCACCCTGCCTTAATGCGAAATCTTTCGAGGCTGAACTGTAGAGGTATCGTCTCGTCCACCGGTTGGAAGCCTGGAGGCTCCACAATGATGTGTGGGAGGAGTGCTACGTGATCCTTGCAAATCTATGATCGAACATTTTCAGCATGGAGGCCAGGCCTGGTGACGCTGAAGAAGGTGGCCCTTGTCTTTTTTCGGATAGGGCTGTGAACTGCGATCCTGAGCTTGTTTTTCTGGCAAGGTATGGCTTTCTTTCTTTTTCTCCCTCTTCCTCCTCTTCTTCTTCTTCTCTATCCCTCAGAAGGTGACATGATGAGTACGCCTTAGAAGCAAAGTGCATCTCGACGCGAAGCGCGCTTCGAGACTCAATGCTTCACTACAGCGCCTCATTACCTTGAGCATGCGCTTGGCCTCTGACGTGGAACCGTGGGTTTTTCCTCAGTAAACATAGAGGAAAAAGTAGAAGCAGACCAAGAGGTTTCTCAGGAAATGTTAATCGTCCTTGTTTCACGAGAAGTACACGCCCTTGATCTGTTCCGTTGCTTTATTAATGTCTCGAGGTTTCCTCATCTACCGTTGTCATTCAAGTAAATTTATCCATGCAAAGGGTTATTTTAACTTTTTATCTTTTTTTTTTTTCAGACTAATTTTGAAGGAAATCAAATTAGCGCTGCTTTTGTGGCGCATTTCTCGTTCCACACAATGTCACCCAACTGCTAGAACCGTTAATCCTGCACCAGTCTGTTGTAGCTCCGTTCAAGCGGAACCCAGCCAGGAGGAGATTAACTGTTTTAGCTACTGAGCGACATTGTTAATGTCATACATCCACTCTCGTTGCAGACTGCATCGGTTTTGCACATGCCAAAGATCTTGAGGCATTGTTAGCACCTGCTATGGGACTGGTAAGATGGCAGGGAACCCTAATCAACGTGGCATTGTGCTTCTGCGCCTGATACGCATAAAGTTTTATACATTTTTGATAAATAATGCAGTTTTGTAATATCAAAGAACAAAACATTATTTTTTATTGATTAAAACAAATAAAAAATCATGTTTTCGTATTCATTTAAAAAAAAAAACTTTTCAAAATCCCGTGTCATGTCAGATTGTACGCATATCGTTGTATAATATCTTATAATAGACCTTGGCACATATGGGTAGCTAGGGAAGCTGTAAGTAGGGATGTAAACAGAACGGGTTTGGGTCCGGTACTCAACCCAACGGACCCATTTTACTCGGGTTTGGTAGGAAACTTAGGAACAGATCGATAATCTGATGCGGGTTTGGTAGGAAACTTAGGAACAGATTGATAATCTGATGCGTGTTTGGTATTGAGTTTTGCATTCAAACACAAACCCGAATCCAACAAAGCCCCGAACCCGATTAAGTGTAAATGTCGGGTTTTGAGCTGGTCAGTTTCAGATTTGGTTTTATCTTATTCCATCCAAACCCAAATCTTTAACAGAACCCGATTAAGTCGGACTTGGTAGTGCCTAAACCCAACCTGAATCTGACCCCGTTTACATTTCTAGCTATAAGTTTGAACCAAGAGGTGGGCCCCAGTCCATTAGGCCCACAGGCCAGGTTCTTCAAATTAAATTGTAGCTCAGCTCGGGCTTTTAGCCTCGCCCATCGGGAAACAGGACAGACATTAATCTTGACATTTCTCGAGATGGGTGTGGTGTTCATTTGAAAAAATGTTGAGATGAATGGTCAGCTGCATGCTAAACATGCAGCACCACTGCATTTTTTTTAATAAGACTGTAAATTAAAATGACAACCGAGTTTTTGGAAGACATTTGGAACGAGGAAATTGCATGTTTAAAATTAAAAATAAAAAGGAGTTTTAGCCTAAACTCAACTTGCTTAAAGGAAAATAGAACATATATTTCCATTTCTTTGCTTCATAAAGTTAAGACCAAACTACTTGAGTTGGTAAATCCTTAAGAGCAGATGCAAAGGAATGATTACCTTTTTTAAAGCAATCTTCCATAGCTCGTTATAGGCCTTTACCCACACTGTCTCAAGAAATTTGGTAGAAACATGCAGGAAATCTATCCAAACTTAAGGTTTGGTCACATCGGCTCAATATGTTCGACTAATGAAAGTAACTCGTGACTCAGGAATTGGCTCGTGATTTCGGATGGGTCAACTTGGTGACTCGGTTAGGTCAACTGGATGACTCGTCTGGATTTTATTAACTTTTGATTTTATATAAAAATAATGTATATTAATCAAATAAATACAAAGAAACTACAAAAAGCCATGATTACTTTTAAATCACTAAAAAAAAAACATCATGCTAAGTTGCTCTAAACGAGTCTTCCCAGTGGGTTGGCCCAGTAAATGGCCTATCCGATCCGAGTCAACAAGTTGAGTCGTCGAGTTTTTAAACACTGGGAAAAGCCCTCACCATTTTCATTTCAAGGAAGGGTTTTAGTAGGATATTGGTTTGGTAAGGAGAATGATAAAAAGGAGTTAGCATCCACCAAGAGCATGTTTTTGAATCTAACATGGGCATCATTTATGGAAACCCTTCCAAACAGTCGCATTAAATAAAATGAAAAGAACATGACTTCTACAATCCCATGTGATTTTATTCTAAAAGTCCATTTTTACAGGTTATTAGGAATGCATGAATGTCTAGTCGTTCCTCTTCCCTTCATGACATAGCTTCTTAGGCCTGGGATATGAACATTGATGATATAGTCCTTCCAATCAATGTTAGCCACATTAAACCCAAAGCATTTCCTTTCTTCTTCTGACATTTCTTCCATCAACTTTTGAGTATTCGCATTGTCAAACCTGAGAAATAAACACAAAAACTAAAAACTTGTCATTTCGAAGATCTTTCAAGTTCATAATACTACTTGTTTTTTATTTTTTTCAAGGTCAAATGAGAGCCCCATCTGCTTGTTCCATATCAGGTGACTAACCACGGTGACCCTTAACAAAAAGGAAGATCCGTTGTGGTAGGATGTCACCGGGTCGGATGTAACCTGACTCCGACCCAAAGTTGAAATCCAATTAGTCGGATTCGGTAGTCAATGTCAGATCTGCTTAATAATCTACGTAGACTCGGTGTTGAGTTTTGCATTCAAACCCGAACCTTCGTCTGACTAAAACCCAAACTCAATTAAGTTTAAATATCTGTTTTAAGCTAGTTGAATCTGGATCTGGATCCAATTAGGTCAAACCCGATTAAGTCAGACTGGGTAATGCCTAGATTAGACCAAGTCCGACCCGTTTACATCCCTACATTGTGGGCACCTTTAAAGTATTTTTAAAACACGTCCTTATATGAAAAATCTTACATCTTAATTGAGTTTTTAATATTAACATTTGTTTTAGCTTAAAACAAGTCAACAGAAGAATTAAGAGAGATAATTAGCATACCGTCCTCCATAAAAGGTGTAGGGTTCATATATCTTTGCCAAATTCATGGCTTGTTCAACTGATTTGAGAAGCGCATTTTCAAGTCTTTGAGAGAGCTTTGGTGGGGAAGCCGTTGGATTTCTTGGTCTTTCCATGAAATCACTCCATATACGAGATGAGAAATCATCCCAAGATACAAAGAGCTTCATCTCGGGAACCTTGATGATCCTGCCTTTGGAATCCACGTAAGGAGACGAATGGAAGTGATCATAGAGCATCCTTGCAAGGTCTTCAAACACAAGAGGGTTGATGACTGAGGAGGCAACATGATAGACGTGGGTGCCTGACTTGCCTTTGCTGCCATGCTTAGCCATTGCGGCCAACATTGCATTCACTACCATATCTGCCGGCACCTACAATGGAGTTGCAATTCAGCATTAAATAGGAGCTCAAAAACTGGGTAGTTGGGTTTCGGCACCTTCTATTATTATTATTATTATTATTATGCTATAAGTTAAGGGGAAACCCTATCATAGACAAAGGAAGAAGAGGTGCAATCACATTCCACACTTTGAGTGTGCCGCTGCACCTGACCGCCCTCCAGTCACTGGGATACTGCTCAATATTATCAGTACCTGTATTGGCCAGATCATATCGGCAGAATTTCCATAAGCTGCAGGCCTGAATCGGCTATTTTTTAATAAATGTAAAAAATACCAACAAATAATTTTTTTACCAACAGAAGATGGAGGGCAGATCAATTAAGGAGCACACTAAAGTGTGCAATGTGATTACACCTGATCTCCTGACATCATAGACCGCACATTGCCAGGCTTCTTTTGGCTGGGGAGTACAACCAGCTTCAACCTCGTGACAAGTGACGCCCTCTTGGGTTGAAAACCATGGTCGTCCCATGTCAAGTGACAAACCAAGGTTGCCTCTAGCCAAGAAGGTAGAGCCCTTTTGAGCAGGTTTAGGCATTTTTTAACTATCCAATCGTTGGAATTACTGCATCTAATTAATCTAGTCTAAGACTCGACTCGAGTTAAACTTGACTATAATTGAGTCTCAAGTGGACCCATTTGCACACTTGAGAGAGAGAGAGAGAGAGAGAGAGAGAGAGAGAGAGAGAGAGAGAGAGAGAGAGAGAGATCATACTACATCAAGGACTCCTTTCGGGTTTGCTAGAAAGCAGGAAATTTGGCCCTTTCCATAATATAAAATGATGGGATCCATCATTCTGCGATCAAACCCATTATCAGTCAGTGACAGCCATGAAATTGAGATACAAAAGGGTCACAAATAAAAAGAAAGGCATCATGAAAGAAAAAGTTAAAATCAGGAAAATTGTGTCACTTTCCTTACCTATTTCCTTCCATCCATCCAGGGAAGGGTTCATTTGATGTGCTCTCTACTACGCTAGGCCTAACGATTACTATGGGCACATCCCCTTTGATGCTATCAATCGCCATTTCTCCCATCGCCTTTGTAAATACATAAGTGTCTTGCCATCCATAAATTCTAGCCCTATTCCAAAATCCAAATTTGGCACGTTGGTCACTTAAAAAATTTGATCACAATAAAGTTTTTTTTTTTCCATCAGGAATGGAGAAACCACTCCCAGAATCAGAGACCTAGTCGCACTGGCTAAGTCACTTTCTCGAAGGTGTGAACCCATGGAGAACCCCTTTCCTTCAGTAAGGTGCCTTTGGCGCGAGCAAGGGACTTAATGCCCTTGGCCCTTCTTATATTCAAGGGGTGGCGTCGGTGTGAATGAAACCCTGACTATCAGCCTAGCAGACAAGGCTCCCTTCCACTGGCCAAACGTTAATCAAGTTCATCTAAAAAAAAAAAAGACAACATTAATCAAGTTATATACTTACATTTCTAAACCGAACTCTTTCATTCTTTGAGTCTCTTGTTTATTTTGCAAACTCATTAGGTTTCTCACTGCTGACTTGAGTTCAGCTTCAACATCTAATGTCAATAATGATGATGACAATGAAGCTGAAGATGATGATGGTGACATTGTCAATGATGATGATGATGACATAAACCTCTCCCTTGCAATGCTATCACCTAATTGAAATGGCTTCTCTGTGATCCTACCTTGCCTTTGCCCGTTCACGAAAGCTATAAGAAGATCAGAGAGAAAGGTTAATCAAGTAGAAGAACAAGTTCCATCATCTCAAGCCAAGCATATGCAGTGGTTGCTTTGTTTTACCAGTGGATACATGAAGGAAAAGCTTTAGTCTCGTGCACTTGGCTGCAAATTTCATGAGTCTGTATGGGCCCCTAGTGTTTATATCTAGTGCAACGTCGTACCTGCAATTTTATAATCCACTGAACCATTAATATATATTAAAATAGGCAAAAACTAAAAATCCGTCACATAGAGAAAGAGGGGTAGATGTGCACTCGATTTTTTACTAATTCTTTTTTTATTTTTTTGAAATTCCATCTTATAAATGTATTGTATATGATCGAATAGGGACCAGCTTTTGAATCATTTGATTCCAATACATAAGCAGGTTTTTTTTAAGGGGTTGAAAAATCAACATCATGCAAATTTTTAAAGCTGAAATGTTATAGAATCATATTTTTTTGTTGAAAAAAGATGAACCAAGGGTCAATCCCTAGCAAATGAAACATGCCTAACACATTTGTATGGTTTAATCACAACTTGCAAATTTTTAAAGCTGAAATGTCATAGAATCATATTTTTTGGTTGAAAATAGATGAACCAAGGGTCAATCCCTAGCAAATGGAACATGCCTAACACATTTGTATGGTTTAATCACAAAAAAATGATGCTTCACTTGTACGCTCGAGCTGTGCCCACCCACCTCTTTTAGTATTATATATATATATATATATATATAGAGAGAGAGAGAGAGAGATGCAAACATGTTAAATAGTTTTTTCAGGCTTTTTCATTTTATTTTTAAAATCTGACCATAAAGATGTGATCTAAGTACTTGATTTTACAGGGTTCAGTTCTTGGAGTGTTTGATTCAGACACATGAGTGGGTTTCTATAAGGTTTGAAAACTCAATAATCCAAAATCTTCGTAAACTTTCAAAGCTCCAAATAACATTTTTTATTGAAAACACAGGATCTGGAAAATCAATTCCTAGTAAATTGGTCATGCCTATCACATCTATGGGGATAAGAATCGTGAAAAAAACAAGCAAAATCCAAAATAGCCAATTTAGCTTGTTTCATGCATTTAGCTTATATATAGTGATAGTATAAAAAATTAAAATACAAAGTGATCAGAAAAAAAAAAACAACCTCTCATCGAATGTTGTATTGGCAGCAGAATTTACAATAACATCCACCTTCTTTGAGATCTCCCTAGCAACCTTGTCCTCCAACCCAAGATCATCATAAGTAACATCACCATCAACGGCAATCAATTTGCTCATCATGAAAGCCTCGTAGGAGTTTCCTTGGGCTTCTCTCAAGCACCTAAACAACTCTGAATTTATGATCTAAACAAATAAAAAAGATTACGAGAATTTAATAATCTCCCGACATTGAAAAAAAGAAAAAACAAACAAACTGAAACCATGATACTATAAAGAACCATACTTCATTCTTTAGCCTATCCGCTGCAGCCACATTGCTTTTTGCCCTTATCAAAAGGAATAGGTTTCCTACTTCTGGTTCTGTCCTCAAAATCTTTTCTATGAAAACTGCCATTAAAAATCTTTAAGATGTAAGTTGTGGACATGGCAGCATCTAAAAGCATGGTTACCAAGAAACATGGATACAAGAAGTGATGCGTGAAGCAGACAAGCTAGTGTTAAAAAATAGTATGAAGCGAGAAGCGGGGTACCTTTATGAAATGATTATTCGAGTGCATAAAAAATCAAAAGTAATCACACAGAAAGCAGTACGAAGCACAAGCTGAAGCAATTAAGAAATGTGGAGAATACAAATATAAAAAAGATATAAAACCAACATATAAGCTTGTTATGAAAAAATTTAATTTTTTTAATATGAAAAACATAAGGACTGAAAGGGAAACTAGTGAAAAGTGACAAGAAACAAGAGTAAAACATTAAGCAAACCAAAGGGAATTGATTTGAGGAACGAAAAAGAAGCGGGTTTCCCACTAAAAATAATCGAGTTTCTCATATCTCGAAAGCGAGTTTCCAAAACTTTCCCTTCTTTCGAAAAACAAAGAGTTTTCTGCTTGCGAAGCAAGTTTCTAGCTAGTAATTGAGCTTCCCCATATACAAGAAGCTCTAGCATTTAAAAGATTAAAAAGAAAATAAGAATATTCAATATAATTATAGAAATAGGAAAACCGACAAGGGAAAATCACCTTTTCCAACAAAACCAGTGGCTCCTGTGATCAGAAAATTCTTGCCCTTGAGGAACCCCACAATGCCTACGCCTTCTTGCGTTGTCACCTTTGTCCCGTTAGGCTTCGGCAACTCATCTTTCTTAATTTTCACACTGGTTTTCTCATCATGAGAAGGCAACAAAAGCTCTCGTTGGTAAATAATGGCACTAGTTGAATGAGCAGCAATGGACTTCTCAGATTGGAAACGAGGCACATCATGAGAACTGCACGCAACATTGTTATGGTAACAATTGTTGGTACTCGTCTTCCATGATAATTTCCTGGAAACCCCTCGTTTGCAGCATGAAGCATTCGCCATGAGAGTGGGGTTGAAGAACCTTGCCTCCATGACTAAGCCAAAAAGAAAACAAAATTTAATGAAGAAAAGATGTAAAAGGTAATAAGAAACTGTTGGTATGTGTTGACCTACACTCTTCCTGAGAGAGAGAGTTTAGTTGGGGAGTGAAGGAATTTGGAGGGAGGTGGTGGCAAGCATGAGGGGAAGAGGGAATCAGGTGAAGCTCAACAAGAATGAGAGAGTTAAGAGGGAAAAAAAAGGTGGTGGGGGAGGAGTGATGGATTGGATGAGCGATGTTGTAGGTTGCATATAACCAAAGCGGGCATGTGGGGAGGACAGTCTTGATGCCACCCTCTTTATGCTTCATCGATACTCTAAAGAAAGTGCCAAGAAAACCAACTCTAATTAGGAGGGCCACCCACTTGATATTATTGGGCCTAACTCAGCGTAGGTGCTTGAACATTAAGTGCTCATACGCGCTTCATGGTTTTTTTATGCTTTTTTGTTTTTTGTTTTTTTGCAGTTTTAACCCCGTAAATGTGTTGGCATGGTTTATTTATGAGGAATCTACACCTGAAACATGTGTTTTGAATGAAAAAAATATGATATTTGGAGCCTCAAAAATTATAAAGGTTTTGGACCATTGATTTTTTGAACCTTATAAAAACCTACCCATGTGTCTGAATCTAACACTTCAAGAGCTGATCCCTTTAAAATCAATTACATAGATCACAATTGTAAGATCAAAATTTAAAAATAAAATAAAAAACCCTACAAAATCCATCAAATAAGTATCGCAAGCACCTACTGTTCAAGCACCTACGTTCTACTTACCAAACTAGTAGTAAGACTTACATTAATTAATTTCCCTCTAAGCTATCAAATCGAAGCAAATCCAGGGGTCAAGTACTTTACAAAATACCACTACAAGAATAGGGAGCAATAACAGTGACATTTTAGTAGATACTCAAAAAAGTAGTTATTGTTGAATGGGCAAGAAGAATGATATTAAAGGTGGCTGCTGATACACAGGTATTAGCCAAGTGGCCTTCGCTAATCTATTGCAACCACATTAGTGGCTGCTATTGGGTAAGCAATAACAACCACACTTTTAGTAGATGTTGTGTATTAGCAACCACCTTCTCAAGTGGTCTTTGATAATATAATACAACCACATTAGTGGTTGCTATCGAGTAAGTGGCCTTTGATAATCTATTACAACCACCAATGTAGTTGATTTTGGGTAAGCAAAATAGACTCCGTTAAAATTGGCTGAGTCTATTTTGAATAGTTATGAATCGCACTCAGGAACATTTTGACTGCATCGGATGTCGCACTTGCACTTGAGTTTTATCGCATCGACATGAGTGCGGCACCCTGTTGGGCAAATCCCTGTGACATAGTACACTACAGCAGTGGAAGGTTGTAAAACCTATCCCAAATAAGAACAAAAATTAGCCATGAAATTTGGGAACCCCCTGTACCATCCCATGGTTCCATTCACAGTGATCAGCCAGCTAACATCTGAAAGTGCACTAGCATCGAGGCAACGAGCACTAGAGGGGGGTTGAATAGTGCTTTTAAAATTTTCTGCAGAATATAGAATGATTTTGCAAATCTCAAAGCAAACACATAAAGAACACATGATTTTATCCTGGTTCGGTTTAACCCGACCTACATCCAGTCCCCAAGCAAAACCCGCTTGAGATTATCCACTATCAACCTTGTAAACTACAAGATCACACAGACCATAACTGGTCCAACTTTCAGTAACAACCCTACTGAAAGCAAACAACTTCTTTAAACCAAGGAGTTCTTCTTTTTACAGAAAAGAAATAACAACTTACAATACAACCTATGAGCCTTCCTTTTGAATGCAAATGAGATGCAATTGGCTTTTGAGGTTGTTGAAACACTCTACTCACGAATTCACTATCTCTCAAAGTGATTTGAGTGAAAAACTGAAGTGAAAATATCACGTGAGTGAGAAAACAAATACTTGAATGAATAGGAGTGAAAAGCAATAAGTAAATGATTCAAATCGATTGAATTCTTGTTTTTGAGTGTACAATGCACTCATATTTATAGTTGAAGTTTTTCATGCGTTGAGGGTATGAAAGTGTGTCAAAACTGTTCATTTCGAATGATCAAAACGTTTGAAAAATGAAAAGACACGCCTTTTTGAAGTTTCAGTAAAACAGCAAAATTAGTCGACTAAAACATCAGTTAGTCGACTAATAGTTAGTTATTAGTAGACTGACCGTTATCGTCGGTCGACTGATCTGTTAATCAAGCCCTTTGAAAATCTGAACTTTTGAAACTTAGTCGACTTGAGAAAAGTTAGTCGACTGATAATATCATCAGTAGACTGAAAAACCTTTTAGTCGACTGCTGCTAAAATCTTCTGAAAAACAAACATTCTGTTCGGTCGACTGATAAAAAGCATTAGTCGACTGCTGCTAATTTTCCAGAAAACAGACATTCTGTCCAGTCGACTGATAAAACCTTCGGTCGACTAATTTGACAAAAATGACTTTTTATAAAATATGGCGCGAAAGGATTAGTCGACTGGTAAGACTATTGGTCGACTAATAAACATGAAAATTTAAGAAAAGAGTTTTCAAAAAAGATTTTCATGAGGGTTCTTTTTAGAAAAGTTTTTCTAAAGACTTTTAAGGTGAAATGCAACCTAAATATGCACTCTAAGTAAGGCTCTTACAAGAATCTAAGACTTTTAATGAATTAAACATTTGCACACTAGTCTTCAAAGATTCTTCACGGAATTCTTCAATTTCTTCATAGCCTTAGCTGAAATGCAGTTGATTCCACTTGCTCATCATCAAAACCTTGTACTTGAAGTATCATGTATGGCTTCATTGTCGTAACAATCTTTCCCTTTTTGATGATGACAAACTTAATCATAGATGAAGCATTTAGATGCATAGATGGATATTTTACTCCCCCTATCAATATGCTGCAAAACATTAAAAGTTAGCACATTTAAAGCACATATATCACATATTGATTGGTTTGCATTTCCATTCATCATTTCTTCATGCATTTAGAAATACATTCATTCAAAGCTTTCTTTTTCTCTTAATTTTGCATTTCTCATGCAAGATCTCCTGTAATGTAATTGCTATCATCTTTTTCTCCCCCTTTGTCAGAATCAAAAAGAGTAAGGGCAGAAATAGCATAAGCAAAATAGAGATACAAGTTTAAAATATTACAACCCATAAAGTATGAAAGTTTAGACAACAAAGATCAGAAAAGAGAGTTTAGCAAATCCTTAATGGCAGTTACATCCTTCTGAATTAAAGCAAGTTGTTGAGTCACATCTTCACGAAAAGTGTGTTGATGCAGCTCCAAAGCTTCCAGTCTCTGCATAACTTCATCATGGTCTTGATTTGTCGAAAATTTCTTTCTTTTTGCATGAGATGAAGGTGTCACAGAAGGTTCAAAAATAGATGGTTCATTAGGATCAGATGGTTCAGTTTGATCAACATTTAAAGGAAGCAGATATTTAATTTTCATTCTTTTAAAAATTGTTTGATCAAAGAACTCTTTTTGCTCAATGTATTTTTCATTTATTAAAGGAACTTTGAAATGTCTAAAAATACGGGTTAAAAGAAAACCATAAGGAAGAAATGGTTTTTGTTTCCACAAATTTGTAAAAATACACATTGGCAGTGGCCAAAATAATTAAAAAAGTAACAATTCTGTAAACTGAGCCAAAATAATCAAAAGTATCATATAAAAGAGGATTGCGAAGTAATCTTAGTGAAAAACCATGTCTTGAAGTAGGTGTAGGAGGAGGAGAACCTAAACCTTTTGCAGATGCAGACTTCGTACGAGGCATGGTTAAAAAGAATAGAGTTACCAAAAACAATGACGGATTCCAAATGATTTCCGGCAGAAGTAGAACGCTGTCCGGCGATGTGAAACAGAACCAGAGGAGGATACAATGGCTGACGGTGAGTGAGAAGTCGGCCACAAGGGGATTCCGGCAATGCACTGTCACACAAGAGGGTTCCGGCGTGTTTTGAAGATGCGCCAGTTACTGCAGGAGGATTCCGGCAATGCACTGTCACACAGGAGGATTCCAGCGTTTCAAGATCACGGCCAGAAGATTCCGGCGTCTCCTTGTCACGGCAAGAAAATCCCGGTGAAGATGGAATCGAACGACACTCCGAGGGTTTTTCGGAAGAGAGAGAGGCAAAAGAGAAAGAGGGGTTTTCGGTTTAAGGGTTTCGTTTTTTTTTTTTATTTAAAAAAAAATAAAAAGGTACGAAGTGAAACGATGCCTAAAAAAAACGGTTTTTAAAACAAATCCAAGGGGTGTCGGGTCCCTTCATTTAAAAAATTTTAAAAAAAATTTAGTCGACTAAAACTTTATCGGTCGACTAAAAAGTGTGACTTATTCTAAAAATATCATCAGTCGACTAGAAATATATCGGTCGACTAATATGGTGCGATACATTTTAGAACACCAGTCGACTAGAATTTTATCGGTCGACTAATATAGTGTGATTTTGAGATTTTGTTCAAAAATCAGCATTTTTTATAAATCCAAAAACGAGCAAATACCTAGTTCTCTCCTAATTCTCATAAAATCTTCATTTTTAAGAGGTTTAGTGAAAATATCGGCATGTTGTTCTTTAGTGGAAATAAAATTTAACGAAATATTTCCTTTCAACAACTCCATTTTGTGGAGCCGCTCTAGGAAAAGCAAAGTTGTGAGATATACCATGTAAATTACAAAACTTTAGAAAAGATTCATTTTCAAATTCACCACCATGATCACTACGAATTTTAATAATGGATGTAGATTTTTCATTTGTAATTCTTCTACAAAGTTTAGAAAATTCTGAAAAAGCATCATTTTTGCTTTTTAGAAAAATCACCCATGTAAACCGAGAATAATCATCTACTATAACAAAAGCATACTTGCTACCATTCAAACTTTGAATTGTAGATGGTCCAAATAGATCTAAATGCAAAAGTTCAAGAGGACATTTTGTTGAAACTATATCTTTAGCTTTAAAAGAACTCTTGATTTGTTTACCTCTTTGACAAGCATCACATAAGTGGTCATTTTTATATGGTATTCTAGGTAGGCCTCTTACAAGATCATTCTTGGATAATTTTGAAATAATTTTAAAGTTAACATGTCTAAGTCTCTTGTGCCATAACCATTGAATTTCATTTGAAACAATAAGACATTTTTCAAAAAGAGGGTAATTCATCTAGATATAGTTCATACACATTGTTTCTTCTTTTACCTTTAAAAATGATCTTTTTAGATTGAAAATAAAAAATTAAGCATAAATCATTTTTAAAAGAAACATGAAAACCTTTATCACATAATTGACTGATAGATATTAAATTATGCATTAAACCATCTACTAAAAGAACATTTTCTATCAAGGGAAATTTTGGATTACCAATATTATCAATACCTATCACTTTTCCCTTGTTATTGTCACCAAAGGTGACGGTTCCTCCATCCTTATTTTGGAGGGTGGAAAATAACTCCGGTCTTCCAGTCATATGTTTGGAACAGCCGCTGTCCAATATCCATTTGCTCTTTATGTTGTGTACCTACAACAAAATCAGAAAACAGAGCATTTGACCCCTTTCTATTTTCGGGTCCATGAGAGTTAGTCTTAGGAACCCATATCCATTTGGATTTTGGTTTCCTTTGATAATAAATATTCTTTCTATAAATGGATTTAGAATAAACATGTCTAGAATAATCATATCTAGATGCATTTCTAGAAAGTTTAGTTTTATGAACAAAAGGTTGAGAATAATGTCATTGATTTTTCACCACATAGTTTGGTCTATTTTGAGTATCAAAGAAGCTATATCCCAATCCGGTTTTATTAACCGAGCATCTTTGAGAACCAAGAAGTTTTTCTAGATTCTCTTAACCATTTGTGAATTTGGTCACTATAGAAAGAAGATCATTTGACTTTTCTTTAAGACTAGATATTTCTTTTTGTAAGAGATTGGTTCTAACTCCAATTTCTTTTATCTTAAGTGCTTGGCACAAATTTTCCTTCTTGAGATCTTCTATTTCTTGAAGTAACACTTTATTTTGAGAGTCAAGAGTTAAATTTTCAGTTTTTAACTCTTTATTTTTAGAACTAAGACTCTTAAATTTAGCATATAAATTATTAAATGCTTCAAATAACTCATCATAGTCAAATTGACTTACCGAATATTCTTGTGCTACAAAACACATGTTGGCGACTTCTTCATTTGATTCTTCATCGGAAGAGGAGTCACTATCATCCCAACATGCTTGAAATGCCTTTTTCTTCTTGAATTGGTCCTTGGGCTTGAATTTGAGAAGAGGACAATCTTTCTTGATATGTCCTGCCTTTTTGCAGTTAAAGCACTTTACTTCATTGGGAATAGAAGAATCTGCTTTCTTTGCCTTTCTTTGAAATCTTCCCTTTTTGATGAATCTTCTGAATTGCCTTGTGATGAGGGCAATATCTTCATCTTCATCTTCTTCTGAATTTTCTGAGTCAGAAGTAGCCTTAAAAGCAAGAGATTTCTTCTTAGGCTCTTCTTTTTGTCTGTCTTGAAGTTGGACCTCATATGCCATTAGGTTACCAACTAAGTCTTCAAGAGTGAGAGTATTGAGATCATTTGCTTCTTCAATAGCAGTGGTTTTTCTCTCCCATTCAGGAGTTAAACACCTTAGAATCTTTCTAACTAAATCCACTTGTGAATATTCTTTTCCAAGGGATTTCAAAGTGTTAGTTATATCGGTCATTCTAGTTGCCATGTCCGATATAGATTCATTTTGCTTCATTTTAAACAATTCAAATTTATGAACTAAAGAAGCAATTTTAGATTCTTTTACCTTTGACGTACCTTTGTGAGTTACTAGAAGAGTATGCCAAATTTCATTTGTTGTAGAGCATTGAGAGATGCGATTGAATTCTACCTTGTCAACGCCACAATATAATGCATTCATGGCTTTGGCATTCAGTGAAGCAGTCTTCTTTTCATCATCGGTCCATCGACTGAAATCAGTTGATGGAGTTTGGTACTTTTCTGAAACAACTCTCCAGATATCGAGATCCATGAATTGCAAGAATATTGTCATTCTTACTTTCCAGTATACATAGTTTGTTCCGTCGAAGAGAGGAGGATGAACAAAGGAGCTTCCTTCTTTGTGCTGAGATGTTGTAGTCGCCATGCTAGATGATGGTCAAATCAAAGTAATAGCAAACCTGCGCTCTGATACCAAATGAAAGTGCACTAGGATCGAGGCAACGAGCACTAGAGGGGGGTGAATAGTGCTTTTAAAATTTTCTGCGGAATATAGAATGATTTTGCAAATCTCAAAGCAAACACACAAAGAACACAAGATTTTATCCTGGTTCGGTCTAACCCGACCTACATCCAGTCCCCAAGCAAAACCTACTTGAGATTATCCACTATCAACCTTGTAAACTACAAGATCACAAAGACCATAACTGGTCCCACTTTCAGTAACAACCCTACTGAAAGCAAACAACTCCTTTAAACCAAGGAGTCCTTCTTTTTACAGCAAAAAAATAACAACTTACAATACAACCTATGAGCCTTCCTTTTGATTGCAAATGAGATGCAATTGGCTTTTGAGGTTGTTGAAACACTCTACTCACGAATTCACTATCTCTCAAAGTGATTTGAGTGAAAAACTGAAGTGAAAATATCACTGAGTGAGAAAACAAATACTTGAATGAATAGGAGTGAAAAGCAATAAGTAAATGATTCAAATCGATTGAATTCTTGTTTTTGAGTGTACAATGCACTCATATTTATAGTTAAAGTTTTCCATACGTTGAGGGTATGAAAGGGTGTCAAAATTGTCCATTTCGAACAATCAAAATGTTTGAAAAATGAAAAGACACGCCTTTTTGATGTTTCAGGAAAACGGCAAAATTAGTCGACTGAAACATCAGTTAGTCGACTAATAGTTAGTTATTAGTAGACTGACCGTTATCGTCGGTCGACTGATCTGTTAATCGAGCTGTTTGAAAATCTGAACTTTTGAAACTTAGTCGACTTGAGAAAAGTTAGTCGACTGATAATATCATCAGTAGACTGAAAAACCTTTTAGTCGACTGCTGCTAAAATCTTCTGAAAAACAAACATTCTGTTCGGTCGACTGATAAAAAGCATTAGTCGACTGCTGCTAAATTTTTAGAAAACACATGTTCTGTTCAGTCGACTGATAAAACCATTAGTCGACTGCTGCTAATTTTCCAGAAAACAGACATTCTGTCCAGTCGATTGATAAAACCTTCGGTCGACTAATTTGACAAAAATGACTTTTTATAAAATATGGCGCGAAAGGATTAGTCGACTGGTAAGACTATTGGTCGACTAATAAACATGAAAATTTAAGAAAAGAGTTTTCAAAAAAGATTTTCATGAGGGTTCTTTTTAGAAAAGTTTTTTTAAAGACTTTTAAGGTGAAATGCAACCTAAATATGCACTCTAAGTAAGGCTCTTACAAGAATCTAAGACTTTTAATGAATTAAACATTTGCACACTAGTCTTCAAAGATTCTTCACTGAATTCTTCAATTTCTTCATGGCCTTAGCTGAAATGCAGTTGATTCCACTTGCTCATCATCAAAACATTATACTTGAAGTATCATGTATGGCTTCATTGTCGTAACAGCATCCACGGACTCTTTAACATTTTGCCTTTGTTGACAAACATGATGAAAAACTCACTCTTAGGCAACAAAGAGGACGATTGTGATGTCTTAAAATTCCATTTGTTAATAAGTAAGCTCTTGTGCATAGAACTTGCTCCATAGCCTTGGTATCTCACTTATAAGCCAAAACAAGGCAGTACTTCAACTTTTCCTTTTTTTCTTATAAGAACTCGAAGGAATGTTAATGATCATGTGACCATCACCATCTAGGAGAGGCGGTTCTTTTCTAGGATTTGAAATTGGTATGCCTCCAACTACCTGCACACAAGATTTATTAAACAAAAAACTTGATGTCTTCAGCAGCTATCAACTCCTGCAGGTTGTGAATTGTAAGGCCAAGTTCCGATGTAGTATCCATGAGCACATCTCCATCCTGGGTCAGATCTAATGCTATCAAAAAGTTTTTACAATGGTTCAATATGCTCATATGTGTTCTAATACTGTCAAAAAAATTCTATACATATAAAAAAACACAAAAAAGCTGAAAGTGAGACAGAGTTGAAAAGTAGGTTTGAACAAAATTTGAAGGATGTAATTAATAAATATTAAGGTGTAAATTTATACTTGAAGAATCTTGGTGATAGCATAGGTGATGAGAAACTTCGAGAATTGTTTTCTGAGTTTGGTACAATTCCTTCATGTAAGGTGTGTGCATTGTGACAACTCTATTTGGTTACATTTGGTATTATATTTAGTTCCTTCGTTTTTCTGTTACTTTTCTTTCCTGTGAGATATAACTAGGGTGATTTTGTTTATAGAATTCTCTCTTTTTGTCACTTTTACAGGTTACGAGGGATCCAAATGGAATTAGTAGAGGATCAAGATTCGTAGCATTCTCAACATCTGAGGAAGCATCCCAAGTTGTAAGCTCATTTTGTAAAATGCCATTGAACGATTTCATCCCTTGACATATCATTTCAACCTTTATTTTTTTAGCTTATGGAGATGAATGGGGAGATTGTTGTTAACAAGCCCCTTTACGTTGCTCTTGCACATCGTAAAGAAGATAGAAGGGCAAGGTTGCAGGTAGTTGTTCAGACATCTACGAAAAACCTGATTTTAGTTAATGTCTGATTATGTGGGGGAAATCTAGTGTGACTTACAAAAAAAGTAAATAGTCAAAGCAGATCTTTGAGTAAAAATCCAATTTCACCATCACTACAATGGTGCCAGCTTCCTACTCTTCCCGTCAATGCCCACTTTTTTCTTCCATTTCTTTGATTTGGTAGTGTCAAAATGGTAACTCTCAAAATGCTATCCTGGACGTGATTCTCGGATGGAGCGATTCTGGGAGCTGATTTCTGTTACTCCTTTCCTTGATAATCCAAGGATATCGTAGGATTTAAATTAGCAGTTCAAAATTTAAATTTCATACTTATCATTTGGTTGTTACTTTATTTGTGAATATATGATGTACATAAATATACTTACACGCTGAATGAAAGATAACGAGTATTCTTTCTTTGTTCCTTATCAAGTCTGTTAACATGGTATCAGAGCAGGTCGATTGACCTTGCTTCTCTCGTCATTCACAATCATCACAAGGCGTTGTAGACCCACCCTCTCTATCGGTCGTCGTGTAAGCAACAAAACAATAGTTTTTCTCGTTGCAGATTTGCTGACCATCGTGTGTTCACAGAGCAGCATATCAAACCTGACGCTGCTATCATCGTTGTTGTGTTGTTGACCACCATTGTCACACTGTCGTATCTCTGCTGCCACACCATCTCTGTCCACTCCAGTGCTGAGCTGTGAGATCAAGCCACTCACAGGCGAAGAACTATTGCATATTATGTTAGCCGGCTACTAAACTGCATAAAAAAAAAGTCCATGTCAGGCGAAAATGTCGAGTCATACCTTCAATCTCAAAGCAAAGAAACTGAGAATGATAGCCCATATTGCATCCATCATTCGGACAACCCAGGTACCATGCTCGTTTCTTATTGTTTAACGAGGGATAACTACCATACATGGCGGATTGCCATGATCATGGCATTAAATGCCAAAAACAAAATGGGATTTGTTGATGGATCAATCCCAAAACCAGATTCGCCAGCCCCTTTAGTTGCAGCCTGGAATCGGTGCAACAACCTCGTTCAATCTTGGATTTTAAACGCCATACATAAAGACCATGCTGCAACTGTCATCTATGCTCAATCTGCGGCCGAAGTGTGGGTCAAATTGAGTGAACGATTCACTCAAGCTGATGCACCACGAGTGTACCAGATTCAATACCAAATCTTGAATTGTAGACAAGGGCAACAATCAATTGCCGTATATTACAGCAAGATCAAAGCATTATGGGACGAACTTGCTTCCTACACATCCTTGCCCGTATGTGTTTTGCGGTGCTATGAAGAAAGTGTATGAATTGCAACAACGTGATCAACTAATCCAATTCCTAATGGGGTTGAATGAAAGTTATAATCAAGTTCGAAGCCAAATTCTATTGATGGAGCCATTACCTACTACGGCCAAAGCCTATTCTCTCCTAATACAGGAAGAAAGACATAAAGAACTGAGCGTGGTGACACCAGTAACGGAATCCATTGCTGCCAATATTTCTTTGCCAAACAATTACAGAGAACATCAAAGATGAGGATGAGGGAAACCTCGAATGAAATGTGAACATTGTGGTAAATTGGGACATATAAAGGCAAAGTGTTATTTTTTGGTGGGGTTCCCAAGTAGGACAAATTTTTCTAATGCTCATTCAAGGCCTAAGGTTAATGCCACTACATCTGCAAGCACAAACCAGACCATAAGTGAGCCTAACACAAATCAAGTGAGTCCCGAACTACTCAAAAAAATTGTTGAACTCATGACCAAGGCCAACCAAGGTAAAACCGAACCACTTGCGAACATATCAGGTATGAACCTAAACTTGTCTTTTTGTCTTGTTTCTTCAAACAAACTTTGGATTTTGGACACCAGAGCCACTGATCACATATGCAATAACTTGACAATGATAGAGTCACCAAAAAAATCCCTTCATCCATCCGTTGGTCTCCCTAATGGAACCCGTGCCAATGTCACCTACACGGGAACCGTAACTATCACTCCCACTCTCATCCTCAAAGATGTCCTATATGTACCAGAATTCCAATTCAACCTTATTTCCATACCCAAGTTGTGTGATGACTCCAAATGTGAAGCAATATTTAATCATGTTTCTTGTACCTTGCAGGACCAACACTCGACGATTATGATTGGAACGAGTAAATTGCAAGGTGGCCTATATATCCTTGAGCAAGCCGATCAAGTCATCAATTCTTCCATCACTGATAAGTCCAATTTATGGCATTGTCGTCTCGGACACCCATCAAATTCTAGAACCACTTCTCTACTTGGTACTAATTTTATTGAACATTTTAAGCACATAGATAATTGTCATGCTTGCCATCTAGCTAAAGATTCTAGACTTCCTTTTCCCAATAGTGGAGTTTCTACCTCTAAAGTGTTTGATTTGATTCATTGTGATGTATGGGGAGAATATAAGACCGCATCCCTTAATGGTGCCCATTATTTTCTAACAATCGTTGATGATTTTTCAAGAGCCATTTGGGTTTATTTATTAAAGTACAAAGATGAAACATTTTCCATCATTAAAAATTTTGTGAACCTTATTGAAAATCAATTTGGAGTACGAATCAAGAAAATACAAAGTGACAATGGGATTGAGTTTTTTCACAAGAAATGCAGTTGTTTTTAAATGAAATGGGGATAGAACGTCAACATAGTTGCGTTGCCACACCCCAACAAAATGGAGTAGTAGAACGCAAACATCGCAATCTTTTGAACACTGCCCGTGCTCTTCTTTTTCAAAGCGGCCTATCTACTAAGTTTTGGGGAGAAAGTATCATGACTACAACTTTTCTTCTCAACCATTTACCAACTAATGTGATTTCAAACAAGGTTCCTTATGAAGTTTTATATAATTGTCCTCCAAAATATGAACATCTCCGTGTTTTTGGTTGTCTTTGCTATGCTCACAATATCCATAAAATCAATAAATTTGATAAAAGAGCCCGAAAATGTATATTCATAGGTTATCCATTTGGCTAAAATGCATACAAATTATATGACTTAGAAAACCACATCGTTTTTACCAGCCGAGATGTTCGTTTTTATGAAAATAATTTTCCATACCAAGAAAATAATGGGTCCCAAATAGATGAATCTCACATTGTTCTCCCCTTACCCTTCGATGAACAAATTGCTTCCAATCCATATCCAAATACAGACATCAATACCAACCAAAGCCATATATCCATCGAACCTCCAACCCAGTCTATAAATTTTGAGTCTGCGCCCGACCCTACCCATTCTCCAACCTCAGTACAACCCGTTCGTCGATCTACACGACACCATCATCCACCTACACATATCAAGGATTATTGTTGCCTTGCTCCTTTACCCGAATCCAACAACAATCACAAGAGTGTTGTTCCCTGCAAACAAAACGGAACACGTTATCTGATTGTTTCATGTTTGGATGATCATAGGTACTCTTCAAAACACTGTTGTTTTCTCACTAACCTAATTAAGGATTTTGAGCCATCCACCTTCCACCAAGCCATGCAAGATGAGAAGTGGAAAAATGCCATGCAAGCTGAGATTCGAGCATTAGATGAAAGCAATACTTGGAACCTCATGAATTTACCTCCCGGCAAACATCCCATTGGATGCAAATGGGTCTACAAGATCAAGTACCACTCTGATGGATCTATTGAACGCTATAAGGCATGCCTCGTTGCCAAGGGCTATACACAAACAGAAGGGATTGACTACAACGAAACATTTGCTCCTGTGGCTAAGGTCACCACCATTCGTTGTATTCTAGCACTTGTTGCTAGCTTTAATTGGCATCTTTACCAGGTTGATGTCAACAATGCCTTCCTGCATGGCGACCTTCAAGAAGAAGTCTATATGACTCTTCCACCAGGCTATAGTCGACAGGGGGAGAATGTTGTATGTCGACTAAATAAATCCATATATGGGCTCAAGCAATCTTCACGAAACTGGTTTGCCAAGCTTTCAGATTTTCTCGTTAGCATGGGATTCCTCCAATTCAAAGCCGATTATTCCCTATTCTAAAAAATCACGGCCAGTGGAAGGATTTTCCTAGTTATCTACGTCGATGACATCATCATTGCAGGAGATGATTTGCAAGGAATATCACAGGTAAAAGAACTCATCAATGAGCATTTTCGATTAAAGGACCTGGGCAAGCTCAAATATTTTCTAGGAATTAAAGTTACCAAATCCAAGGATGGCATCTTCCTTTCCCAAAGAAAATATACACTCGGCATCTTAGAAAGTGTTGGATATACAGAAGTAAAACCATGTGAGTTTCCCATGGAGCAAAATTTGAAACTCGATAATGAAAGTGGAGAAATTCTCAAAGATCCTACGTCGTACAAAAGAATAGTGGGGAAACTTCATTTATTTGACCATTACACGACCAAACATAGTTCACTCAGTCCATATTTTGAGCCAGTTTATGAATGAGCCAAGGATTCCCCACCAAGATACAATGTACAGACTCCTCAAATACTTAAAGGGAACCATATCACACAGAATCATGATGTCATCACAAAGCAATGTCAATGTAATGGGTTTTTCTTACTCTGATTAGGCTTCTTGCCCAATGACCCGGCGATCCACTACGGGTTACTGTGTTATGATTGATAAAAGCCCCATATCATGGAAGACTAAGAAGCAGACCACAATATCAAAATCATCAGCCGAACCAGAGTATAGAGCTATGGCATCAGCATGTTGTGAATTAACATGGATCCGGTATTTGCTTAAAGACTTGGGCATTGGACATAAAGAACCAATAAATCTATGTTGCGACAATCAAGCAGCAATGCACATAGCAGCAAATTCAGTCTTTCATGAACGAACCAAACACATTGAGATAGATTATCATCTCATTAGAGAAAAAATTCAAACAGGAGAGATTTGCACTACATTCGTACGATCGAAGGATCAAATTGCCGATATTTTTACCAAGTCCCTTAGACAAGAGCAATTTGGTCACCTAACACGCAAGTTGGCCCTCATCAACATAGGAGCACCAACTTGAGGGGGAGTGTCAAAATGGTAACTCTCAAAATGCTATCCTGGATATGATTCTCGGATGGAGCGATTCTGGGAGCTGATTTCCATTACTCCTTTCCTTGATAATCCAAGGATATCGTAGGATTTAAATTAGCAGTTCAAAATTTAAATTTCATACTTATCATTTGGTTGTTACTTTATTTGTGAATATATGATGTACATAAATATACTTACACGCTGAATGAAAGATAACGAGTATTCTTTCTCTGTTCCTTATCAAGTCTATTAACAGGTAGCCATATACTTTTCTTGCAAATTAAATACGTACAGATTCTACAGACACAGTTTGTGCAGTTTTGTCATCTAATGTTGCTGCTTGTGTGATCAAGATATTTTCATTATGTATGTCACATTTCCTACATTAACGAGTTCACGCTATTCTTTTATTATGTAGTGCATATTGACTTTGGTGATTGGTATTATTTGTACCACGATTGACGTGGAGGTTATCCACGATATGGATACATCCCCACATCAGGGATGATCCATCCGATAAACAAGGTATAGGATAAGAGGGAACGGTTACGCAAACCGTTCCCACCCTATGCTTTATAAATACAGGGTATCATGAGCGACCCTGATACGGGGAATACAGGTCTACTCACTGGCTGCTTGAGGAAGCTTGCGCTTGTGGTAGTTGCAGCCCGGTTGAGCAGAGAACCTTCGGCGACCTCCATTTTCGGTAACCACAAAATCCAAATGAACCAGATCAGGTATGCGTCCTCTGTATTTTTGTTCTGTGTTTTCTGTCTTTACGCAGGGCCACCACCATTCAAGACAGGCGATGCGTTTGTCGAACCAGTGACCCAACAATAGGTTATGGGCCCACTCCACCCCTCCGCTGTGATGGTTTTTCAGGCAACTGTCGCCATTGGGCTACAATGTTTTCCGGCGACTATCGCCATGGGGTGACATAGCTTTTTTCGGTAGAGAGGCATCGTCGTGGGGCGACATTGCAGGCTGTCGATAGCAGGTCGCCGTGGGGCGACATGATGTCGATGGCAGCCGCCGACTGTCATCGTTGGGCGATAGACAAAAAAAAAATCAAAGGGGTTTTGGGTTTTTACCTAAGGCTATTAGGTTGCTGGATCTTTTGCTGTCGCTGGAGACTGTCGCGCAGTGTTGCTGATTTTCTGGCCTGCATCTGTCCAGCGATGCAAGCATCCAGCCGACGACGCAACACAAGGGTTTTCGGTAGAGATGTTGCGTCGGGTCTGGGCTCTGTGAGGGTCGTCAGAAGGTGTGGCAGCTCGTCGGTAGGCGACATTAGCTGTCGACAGATGACGTTAGTCGCCGGCAGGCGACGTTGGTCCCCGGTGGGCGACGTTGGTCCCCGGTGGGCGACGTTGGTCACCGACAGGAAGATGGGAAAACCCCCTTTTTTCAGAAAAATCATGTTTTAAGTTTTAAAGTTCTGATTTTAATCGGGTGGAACCGGATCGGGTCCAGTACTGGGTCAGACACGGATCCGGCCCGAATCAAGTAATACCGGGTTATCCGGATACAACTCAAGTCCGACCCGGATTCGGTTCCAACCGGACCTGACTCGGATCCGGTTCATATCGGGTCTGACCCGGATCGGTTACACCCGGGTCTGACCCGGATTCGATTCGTACCGGATCTGACCTGGATCCAGTCCAAGTCGGATCCGACCCAGATCCAGTTTATATTGGTCTGACCCGGATCCGATCCGAATCCAGTTTATACCGGGTCTGACCTGGATCCAGTTACAGTCGGGTCCAACCCGGATCCAGTAGGGTCCAGGCACTATTTGGCCTGAACCGGATCAGGGACTGATTTGGCCCCTTTCCAGGACCGGTTCAAAGTTGTTTTGACCGGTTCCTTCCAGTTTCTCACCAGTTTTGAGATGCTAAGACCCTGTTTTCTTAAATATAAGAAAATACAGGGATTTTGGCATACGGTTATAGGGTTTTATGAACTTTTGTTCATACTTAACATTGGTTCATAAGGTTTAGAACCGGTTCAAGCCCTTTAATGACGGGTTCAGAGCTGTTTCAGACCGGTTCAGAGTGCTTTCAAATCGGTTCCTGCTTGAGGACCCAAGGTTTTACCCATTTAAGCTTGGCTTGGGTTATTGCTCATGCATTTATTTATAATTATGCATGCGTGAATGATTGTGTATAGTATTGACATTAAGGATAGCTAGATGACTTAGGGAATTCATGTCACCGAGGTGACTGAATATACGTATGTTGTCAAAATTTTATACTATCATATGGTTTTAGCCAATATTCTTGTTGTACTTATATTCATGAAATGATAAATGACCCAAAGGTAGTTTTATCGTATTTGGAATTTAAGTAGGGTAGAATAAGGTAAATGTGTCAAGATACATCACACATGTGTATCCAAAGGTACCTTATGTTGATGATCTAACTTCACAAGAACCTTAGTTTTACCGAATATAGTCGGTAGGCGAAGTGGTTTCGCGTGTCAGAGCTCTTACCAAAGTAGGACTCCGATGACCCCCTTCACTCGCCTGAAAATAAGCATATCAAGGGCCTTTATTCTTTTGCTTTTTCCACTAAAGTTTTAGTCTCTTACGAATGCTTCTTGATACATGTCTTTTTGTCGTGCAGTTTCTAGTTCTGTGATTTTAGATGACTCTAGATCTATAACTTTTCTTGATGGATCTAACTTTAGTGATTGGAAAGAAACTGTTCTTTTTACATTAGGGTATATAGATTTAGATCTGGCCCTAAGGATAGATGAACCCACTGTCCTCACTGATCAGAGCACTACTGATCAAAAGATTGCTTTTGAGAAGTGGGAGCACTCGAATAGGCTTAGCTTGTTGCTTTTGCAATCTAAAGTAGCTAAGAATATTCGTAGTGCTATTCCATAATGCAGAACAGTGAGAGAATTTCTGAGTGCCATTGAGGCACAATTTGTAAGTTCAAAAAAGGCCAGAGCCATTACCCTGATGTCTAAGCTCATATCTATGAAATATTCTGGAGGGAAAAACATTCGCTAGCACATTTTGGAGATAAGGAACATAGCGTCTCAGCTAAATGACATGAAGCTCACCATCTTTGATTCTTTCCTAGTGCATTTAGTTCTAACATCCTTACCTTTGGAATACATACCTTTCAAAATCTCTTACAACACACATAATGATGAATGAGCGTTCAATGAACTTATGTCTAAGTGTGTTAAAGAAGAAGAGAGGTTGAAAGGAGAGAAGGTGTAGAGTGCAAATATGGCTTCTCATATATCCAACGTAGGACCAAAGAAGAATGCATTTAAGAGAAATGCTAGGAAGAAGCCAACTGGGGATAAGTCATCCTAAGATAAACAATCTGACTCTACTCCCATAAGGTGCTTCTTTTGTAAGAAGAAGGGACACAGGAAGACAGATTGCATAAAGTACAAAAAGTGGTTGGAAAAGAGACGTAATTTGTCATTTGTTTCTCATGAATGTAATTTATTACAAATTCCTGAAAATAGCTGGTGGATTGATTCTGGTGCTACTGTTCATATTTTCAGCTGTCTACAGTTGTTCCTGAGCAGAAGAGAACCAACAATACATGAGAAGAGCATCTATTCGGGAAACAAGATGCGTTCATATGTGAAGGGTGTTGAAATCTACATGATTACTCTGGATACAAACGTAGTTTTAGATCTTCATGATGTCTTTTATATTCTATCATATAGTGGAAACTTAATTTCAATTTCGAAGTTGGATAAATTTGGATATTGTTTTAAGTTTGAAAATTACAAATTGTTTATTTATAGAAATTCAATTGAAATTAGTTTTGCATCAGTTTATGATGGTTTATATAGATTGAATGTGAAGATCCAAACTCAAGAGTCTCTAACTTCTGAATACACATTGGTTGGAAATAAACGTAGCTTGATAAATGATAAATCTTACATGCTTTGACATCGAAGGTTGGGTCATATCTCTGAAAAGAGAATAAAGAGACTTGTAAATGAAGGGATCTTGAAATCTCTAGATTTTACTGACAATGACCCATGTGTTGATTGCATAAAGGCTAAGCATACAAACACATATAAAGATGGTGCAAAACGCAATAGTGAGATATTGAGGATAGTCCATACGGATGTATGTGGACCATTTTCTCCCTGTTACACAGGCAAAAATTATTTTGTCACCTTTATTGATGACTATTGTCGGTATATGTATCTCTACTTAATCTTTGAAAAATCTGATGTTTTTCAGATATTTAAGAAATTTAAGAAGTAGATAAACAAACTGATAAGGTTATTAAGATAGTCAGGTCTGATAGATGTGGCAAATATTATGGTAGATTTACTGAGATGGGGCAAAAGGAAGGACTATTAGCGCGATTTCTCAAAAAGGAAAGCATTGTGCCTCAATATACCATGCCTGGTAGTGCCTACCAGAATGGTGTAGCTGAAAGGAGAAATTGTACGCTTAAGGAAATGGTCAGAGCTATGTTGAATTATTCAACGCTTCCCATAAAGTTGTGGGGTGAAGCCTTAAGAACTGTTGTGCATATTTTGAATAAGGTTCCTACAAAATCTGTGCCTAAAACTTCTTATGAGTTGTGGATAGGTAGGAAACCATCAGTTTTATATGCACATATGAGGATGTCCTGTAGAGGCTAAGTTGTATAACCCCCACATTAAAGCTTTGATTCAAGAACAACTAGTGGATATTTCATTGGCTATCCAGAAAGATCAAAAGGCTACAGGTTTTATTGCCCATCTCACTAACCATAGATTGTTGAAACGGATAAGGCAAAATTCCTAGAAGATGGTTCAGTAGGATTGAGTGCACTTCAAAGTCTTGGTTTTGAAGAAGTATAGGATCCAGTTTCATCACCTGTTAAGGAAAACATCGAAAGATACCACATTATTATTCCTAATGATGATGTGGTTGATTATTCGGTTGTTAATGCACAAATCCAAAGTGAACCTATTATGGACAATGCAGAAGAGCATGAACAGGATGATCAAGTTCAATCTGAGCTTGAAGAATGACTTGTTTGGAGATCCACAAGGATTAGGAGATCTGCTATACATCCTGATTATGTGGTGTACCTTCAGAAGCCTGGTAATTTCATAGATATGGATGATGACCCATTGACTATTATGGAAGCTGTTGAAAGCAAACAATCTTCGCACTTGATAGAAGCCATGAAAGAAGAGTTAGACTCTATGGCTAAAAATCCAGTGTAAAATCTTATAACGTTACCTAAAGGAGTAAAACCCGTAGGGTGTAAATGGGTCTTTAAGACCAAGAAGGACTCCAAAGGTAACATAGAGAGACATAAAGCAAGATTGGTTGCTAAAGGATTCACCCAGATGAAGAGCATTGACTATAATGAGACATTTTCTCCTATCTCAACTAAGGAGTCAATGAGGATAATTTTGGCCCTCGTAGCTCATTATGAATTAGAGCTACATCAGATGGATATGAAAACAACGTTCCTCAACAGGGATCTGAATGAAAAGGTATACATGGAACAACCTCTTGGTTTATCTGAAAATGATCGTCTGGTTTGCAAGCTTAACAAATCAATATATGAACTTAAACAAGCCTCCCGACAGTGGTATATTAAATTTTCTCAAGTCATTGTAACTTTCGGGTTTACAGAAAATATTATTGATCAATATATATACCTTAAGGAAAGTGAGAGTAAGTTCATTATATTGATGTTGTATGTGGATGACATCTTACTTGCAACCAATGATATAAAGTTGCTTTCAGAGACAAAACAGTTTCTTGCATCACATTTTGATATGAAAGATATGGGTGAGGCTGCTTATGTTCTTGGCATTGAGATTCCTTGAGACAGAGCAAAAGGTTTTCTAGGCCTCTTACAGAGATCCTATATAGATAAGGTGTTAAAGCGATATGGGATGGAGAATTGTTCTCCTAGTTCTACACCTATATCAAAAGGTGACAAGCTGAGCCTAAAGGATTGTCCACAGAACGATATTGACAAAGCACATATGAGTGCTTATCCATATGCATAAGTTGTTGGCAGCTTGGAGTACGCGCAAACATGTTCTCGACCAGATATTTCTTTTGCAGTAGGGGTACTTAGCAGGTTTCAGTCTAACCCAGGTTTACCCCATTAGAAGGCTGCCAAGAAAGTCTTGCGGTACTTGCAAGGGACAAAAGACTATATGTTAACGTATCATAAAGTTGATCACCTTGAGGTAATTGGCTACTCAAATGCGGACTTAGGAGGATGCCTCGATAGTAGAAAGTCTACTACTGGGTATATCTTCCTACTTGCTGGGGGCACTATCTCTTGGAGGAGTGGGAAGCAGACGACCACTGCTGCTCATACCATGAAAGCATAATTCATAGCATTGTACGAGACTACTTCGCAGGCTATATGGTTAAAGAACTTTATATCACAGTTAATGGTGGTCGATTCCATTGGGAAGCCACTGAAGGTCTACTGTGATAATGAAGTTGCGGTGTCCTTTTCGAACAACAACAAAAGTACTACGTCATGTAAGCATATGGAATTGAAGTATTTTGTTATTAAAGAAAGGATGGAGAATCATTTAGTGCATATTGTTAATATTGGTACCAAAAAGATGATCATTGATCCTCTTACTAAAGGGCTAGCACCGGGATTGTATTCCGAACATGTAATGAGGATGGGATTGTTAAACTCTTTTTTGACATATGCACATAAATAAAGTGACTACTTTCAGTTCTTGATTCTCATTATGGTTGTTGTCAATCTCATAAGGATTAGAGATTCAACTCAAGATCTATAGAATAGATTATAAAGGCCAATCTATTCATCAAGTTATTCCCATAAGGTTTTCTGATTAAAAAGGTTTATCGTCGGATCAAGTGGGAGAATGTTGGATTAACCACCATGATTGACGTGGTGGTTATCCACGATGTGGATACATCCCCACATCATGGATGATCCATCTGATAAACAAGGTATAGGATAAGGGGGAAAGGTTACGCAAACCATTCCCAACCTATGCTTTATAAATATAGGGTATCATGAGCGGCCCTGATACGGGGAATACAGGTCTACTCACCGGCTGCCTGAGGAAACTTGCACTTGTGGTAGTTGCAGCCCGATTGAGTAGAGAACCTCCGGCGACCTCCATTTCCGGTAACCACAGCATCCAAATGGCTGGATCAGGTATGTGTCCCCTGTATTTTTGTTCTGTGTTTTCTGTCTTTACGCAGGGCCACCGCCATTCAAGACAGGCGATGCGTTTGTCGAACCAGCGACCCAACATTATTTTCATATTTAGTACTAAATTATCATTTACTTTTTCAGGCACAATTTATGCAAATGTGACCTATTGCTTTAGCACCATCTCCTCGTGTACCAATTTATCCTCCCAGTGGTTCAGGTCTTGGGCAACAAATATTTTATGATCAAGGACCTCCAGCCATTATTCTGCCACAGGTAATTCCACTATTTTTTTACTATAAACGATGCTTGATCTTTGAGCCATCTCCCTTTTTTTCGGAGAGGGGATTTGTTGAATTATTTATAGGAAAGTTTACAGTATGATGTATCATGGTGACTGGCTTTATTATGTATGATGTATTATGGTGAAATCCAAATCAATGACTGCAAAGAAAGTTTATAAGAAATGTTTGTTAGACTAACAACTAAATATGATTTTATTGTCTCATTGGCTTTGCATTTGTTCTTACTTCTTAGTTGATCCTAAAAACATGTGGTTTGTTTAGTGATTTAGAGTTTCTAGAGATCTTTTTTTATGAAACACATGCAATGTAGGTGTTGTATCAAGTCTGTGTGCATGTTCTTTTTCTTTTGGTGCTAAAGTAAGATGACATTGGAAGATGGTTTAGTTACATTATATTATTGAAAGTTTTATAGCTATGAAGAGTAATTGAGGGAGCTTGACTTCTACAATATTAAAACCGAAAGGCAGAAAGAAACATAGCAAGAGGAAAAATGATAATGCCGAATAAGATATTAGACTGGTTTCTACTATCAGATTGCATGAACAACAAATATCGATACAAAATATATAGGAGTAGAATACAGAAAATAACGACATTCTACAGGGTCCTTCATTTGATAAGGGGTCTGATCAAATCCACAAAATTAGGACATCGGTTTGGTAGTTATATCAAGGGATAATACCAAGAATACGATAACTCTGGGAGAGTTATCCGGTAATATTGGTTTATCCGATAAAGTCGGTAACCACCGAACAAAGAGAGTATGCTAATACGCCCCCTCAAGTTGGAGCATGCATATCGAGCATGCCCAACTTGGTCTTCAGAAGGGATAGGTGTGCACTACCCAAAGCTTTGGTAAAAATAAAGTAGTAATGATCCCATTTTAGATTTTCTCCCTAATAAGATGGCAGTCGACCTCAATATGTTTAGTGCGTTCATGGTAGACTGGGTTGGCTGCAATATGTAGTGCGTTCATGGTAGATGGTGAAGAGAGCTTTGACCCAAATAAGTTCATAAGTGGTGAGAGCTATGGAACGATATTCAACCTCAGCAAAAGAGCGAGATACAGTAGATAGTTTCTTAGACTTTCAAGAAATCGGGCTCGAGTTGAGCATGATGCAATACCCAGAAGTGGACCGATGAGTAATGGGGCAAGAGGCCCAATCAGAGTCTGAGTAGCTAGTATCAGTTAAAGCATTGGAGGCGTTCATGAAGATGTTGTTGAGAAACTCTGTTTTGATGTCACATAATATGATACACTGTCGTATTTAATTTTATATGATATAATAATATGTCCTCTTGAAAAATGTTATATTATGACTGAATATGTTTTGCCATAAAACTAACGAGTATTTGATGCAAGGATATCTCACCCAAAAAGGATGGAGACTTCTTGTTCAAGTACAACTAGTGCAATCATACTCCTTGAAGAAAAAGCTTGATGAGCCATGCATTCCTAAAGTTCAAATGAAGAGATCGGTACCTCAAGATGAAGACTTTTTTCTTCTTTAGAGTCATATGTAACAGAACCTTCAGGAACATGCATATTGCATATTACATACTCATTCATAAAAAACTATATCATAAAAGTATACGATAGTTTCAAAAAGCTCCTTTTTGAAAACCAATAATTGTACCTTCTTACAACCCTTTATGAAAAAGATATTTTGTCATGTAATAATTGTACCTTCTTACAACCCTTTATGAAAAATATATTTTGTCATGTAATAATTGTACCTTACACTATATACAAGACAACATGAAAAAGAAATGTAGGAAAAAGACAAAAACATAAAATCGGCTACATAGAGAAAAACAAATATAATATGTTTTTTGAAAAGACTCTAGTTACCTTCTTTAAAGAAATATTTTTAATATAAGAAGAAGACAAAAACATAAAATCAGCTACACAAAGAAATACAAATATAATATGTTTTTGAAAGGACTCTAGTTACCTTTTACAAAAGCATAGAATGTCGACTTACTTGAAGTCATCATTCTCTTTGTACAAAGCATTAAATACCTCCTGTAACAAGTCCTTGTTAATATCCTTCTCAAAGAATGTCGACTTTCTTTTAGTCCTCATTCTCTCTGAAGACTTTGAAAAACACAACATAAAGAAAACACTTGACATGACTATGTACAAATATATATCTCAAAGCACTCATTGTACTTACACTCATTTAAAGTAAAGAAGTACTTATTGTTATCATCGCAAAATTGTTCCCCTCCCTTGCGAGAGAGAAACGAATTTCGCGAGTCAAACTCGACCAAAGTTTTGAAAATTGTTTTGAAAATTTACTCGCCTCCGTTTTGAAAATTTGCGGGAAAATTCCATGGAATGGGATCCGCCTGTCGGTACGAGGTTCAATCGTTCCTGGCACCTTTACCAGGGGTAATTGAACCAAGGACCAATTATGTGCTCTAACTTGATTCAAGTATCTAAATTATGCTCTATTTTTCCTAGAATGCACAAAGAATCAGGCTTGTGCTATGAAATTTTGAAAATAATGCAAGTTTGAAAAAAATATGATGTTTGCTTTGGAAAATTGAAATATGCTGGAAAATGATTGGAAAAGTGCTGGAAATGGAATCCTTGGGAAAATCATTGAATTTCATTGGAAATCAGAAATTTGATTGGAAAATGAATTCTTAGTAAAACTTGAATCTTGGGGAAAAACAATTTTTGAAATTTGGAATTTCTTTTCTAAGAAAATGGATTTGAGAATTCTGAGAAAATCTAAGAAATTCATTGGAAAATGACTTTTGAAATGGAAAATGAATTCTCAGGAAAAACTGGAAAATATGAGAAAATCGATTTCTGAAAACTTGGGATTTTGAAATTTGAGAATTTGAAAACATAGGAAAATATTGGTTTGAAATTGGGAAATGCTTTGAAATCTCTTTTGAAAATTCAGGATTTTGAGAAAATCAGATCCTGAGAAAGACTTGGAAATTTTTGAGAAAGCTGAATTTTCTGAAATTGAAATTGGAAAATGAATTTGAGAATAATGCAATTTGAATGATATGAATGAATGAATATGAATTTGAAAAGGGAATTTCATTGAGGAATTGGGAAATCCTTTTAAAACTTTGAAAAATGCAGTGCATTTTGAAGTTAGCCTAAGTGTGTAGGCTGAATGTGGCTAATACGAAGATCATAAATCTTGGTTTTCTTCGTATTCTGACTATGGCCATAAATACGAATCCCACCGAGTTTATAAACTCCATAAAAGCTTGTGCACGTGCCATTCGTGTAAACCATAGTGGATTTGAAATAAATGCACATGAATCATACATCAAATATCAAAATTTGCGTAAATTAAACTACATGCAATGCAGCCCTATTCTAAGCAGAAAAGTAACTCTTATTCCAAATTATTACATTTGAGATTACATTGAATTGAAATAAAGAAAAGAAAATCTAAGTCTTCTTTCTTGAATGTTCCTGCAAAACTAGAAAACAAGGTTAGCACAAAAATGTAGGTTTTTCTGAATTTATCCGAAAATATGGGAAATTATCGGATATTATTCAGATATAAACCCAAATTCATACCCCCTTTGATATAAACATAATAAATAATGAATAAATTTGGAAAATAAACTTGAAAATTCGAAATTGGGGTTCAAAATGACCAAAATACCCCTGATGACCTTGAAATCAGGGTTTTATGAAAGAATTTTTGTAAATTTTGGAATTTTGAAAATCAAATGAAATAAATCAAACTTAATATAATAAAATATGATGATATGCATGAAATTTTGGAGAATTAGAAATTGAAATTTCGAAATTTAGGTCAAAATGACCAAAATACCCCTGATAATAAGACTATGGCCTTGAAACCAGGGTTTTCTGAAATAAATTTTGCAAAATTGAAAAATATGAAATGCAAAGGAGATTAAAATTAACCCTAATATGATTCTACATGCTTATGTACATGATAAAAACCCTAAAATGGCAAAAATATCATAAAATATCAAATTTAACTTGATTTTCGCCTGATTTTCGCTTCTGAATTTAAAGATAAACTAACACATGGAGCAAATGAACTTGGAATTAAACCAAATTTGGCATGGACACCTAAAATAACCCTAGAAACATAATGGAGCTCGAAAATCTATTTTTTTGGTACTTTTAAATATGAAAATTCAAATAAAAACCCTAAATTTTATGATTTTTGCCTAAAATATTGATTCTAAAGGAGATTTAGGATATCAAACTTCCATAAAAATTTCCCAAATTTTATGGGATGACAGAGGACAGTAAGACAAGGATTTGTTCCTTTGACACTTTCTGGTTTTGACCTATGGTCGGAGCTGTACCACTCCGGCAAGTCGGATCGGAATCCGGCGACTCTAGTAAATGAAGGAAACAGATAGGTTTTGGTAGAAAATATGGGAAAAATAGCAGACCGATGGGAAAATGGCTGAAATTGTGAGAAAATGTCCCTGACAAACATAGGAAGATTTTATATTTTGACACTATTAGGATTCGGGTTACGGTTTGGAAAAGGCCACACTGTTATCAGAGACCTAAATCTCTGGAATTTCTGGACATTGGAATCTGTTAGACAGAAATAGAAAATCCGGGAAAAATAATGAAAAAGATTCAAAAATTCCCAAATTTTGGAAAATGACAGAAAATTATGTTATGAACAACTTTCATGTTGAAAGTTTTTGCAGACGGGCTACAGATTGAACAGACTCGATGTATTAGGGTATGTCTGTACCCTGACACAGGAAAATTAAGATTTTCCCAGGGGTATGGGAAATCCGATTTTTGACAGAGGTCAAAACTTATTGGAAAAAGCTCAAAATTTCCAGATCATTAGTGGATTCAATTATGAATCCACTGTGATTTTTGGGAAAAAATCCGGATGCCCCACGGTGGTGAATCCGAAGGTTATTTTCTGCTAAATCAGAGATTGAATATTTTGGAGAGTTCAAAACTCGATTCGGTTCTTGACTTTTGAAATGAAATTTCCGACCCCAAACCAATTTAGAATTTTTACAAGATATCAATAACACGCAAGAATGTCTAATACGAAATTTTTAGAATTTATCAATGAAGATTCATACATGAGATAACAACTAGACTCTATACATGAATTAAAAAAAAAATGATAAAGCAATAGACATGTGTTAATGAAACTAATAAAAGAAAAAAAAAAAAAAGACAATAACTAATTAAGCTAAACACCTAAGGCATATGATTTTCACTAAAATGATGATTAAAATAACATAAAATAAAAATGATAATAATAATAATAATAATAAAAAAAGGATATGAAATTGATTGTTGTTGGCTTTTGACATAAGAGACCCGATTCATCTTTCGAATGGATCATCTTACATGCATAGCGTTGACATGGGCGACTACCGTTTCACATCATCCAATCTTCATAAAGAAACTCGTGAATCCAGTTTTAAACTGGATTCGTGTTAGATCTATGTAAACATCATATGAAAATTTTTCATTACATCTTGAGACAAAGTTTTTCTCTTTGCCTTTTTTTTTTTTTTTATTTCTTACTTTACCTTGAAGGAGACTTGTTGTTGTGGCTGTCACCTTGATCGGAGAGGAGGGCTACCTTGGTGGAGATGCTGGACTGTTGAAGAAGGTGGAGACTTGTTGCTGTGGCTGTCACCTTGATAAGAGAGGAGCTTCACTTGCTGCACCGACTGAGGGTCTTGAAGGTAGCACCAGCTGCTGCTAGGGTGAAGAAGATGAGCTCAGCCGTGTAGATGCTTTTGTATGGTGGCTGTCAAAAGAGAAGAGGAGCTGGGGTGGCTGCAGCTAATGGGGAATGCCTTGAAGGTAGGAGGGATGTTAAGAGGAAAAGGTATAAGAGAGAAAGAGGGGTGGCTGGAGAGAGAATGAATAGGCAACCGTGTGTTGCTGTGATGGATCTTGATGACTTAGGGAGAAATAACCTTTTTTCCTAAGTTTTTGAGAAGTGGGTTTTAATGAGAGGGAAGAAGTACGTGAATGGGCTGAAGAGGTGTGCGTGAATCGAGAGCCAATGTGAGAGAGAAGAAGGGGTGAATACCCTCCCAAGATGTCCAGCCGTATGGGTGTGGAGGCTGAAGCTGGTAGTGCTGCTTGAACATGGCTGAAGGTTGGGGTAGTATCAGCTGCTACCAAGGAGGCTGGATGGATGCCGTGGCTTGTGAGCTGGCTGGAGGTGATGTGTGGCTGAGAAGGAGCACTTGAAGATGGCTACAAGTCTGAAGCTTTTTTGGTGAAGGTGGCTGATGGTGTTGAAGAGCTGGAGATGTTGCTGCCTTGGCTGGAGAGAGAAGCTCCTTGGTGGTGCTGTGAGATTTGAAGATGTTGGACTTCAAAGAGATGCAAGAGGGAGCGGCTGAAGAAAGCTTGAAAATGCAGCCATGGAGGCTGCAACTCAAAAGAGAGAGAGAGAGAGAGAGAGAGAGAGAGAGAGAGAGAGAGAGAGAGAGAGAGACGTGAGTTGAGATGGGGAGGCAGCCGTAGTTCTTTTTTTTTTGTTTTTTGATAACTTAGGTTTTTAATTAGCTAAAACCTAAGTTTCTAATGATATCCAATGACCTTGATGAATGGCTATACGTGAATAGCTGCAGCCATATGGCTTTTGGGGGAATAGAAAGGGAGTAAGGAAGAAAGGGGAAGGAAGGAAGGGAAGGAAAAAGGAAAGAAGAGGGGAAGAAGGGAAAGGAAAGAAAGAAAGAAAGGAGAGGGAAAGAGGAAGAGAAGGAAGCTGGAAAATCCCATACGTGAGTGGCTAGGAGAGGAAAGAAAGGAGGAAATAAAGAAAGAAAGAAAGAAAAGAAAGAAAGAAGGAAAGAAAGGAAGGAGGAAAGGGAAAGGAGAGGAGGAGAGAAAGGAAATGGAGAAATAGAGGGGCTGGAGGTTTGGGCGACCACCTTGTGGGTCCCACCTCTCTAAAATAAAAAAATAAATAAAATAAAAAATAATAAAAATCAATAAAAACAAAAATAAACAAATAAAAAGAAGCATCTTTTTTTTTTTTTAATAAAATGGAAAAGTAAATGAATGGACCATCTCAGAGCGGGTCCAAATTCCACTTTTGAAATTCATTTTGACGATTAGAGGGGTAAAATAGTCTTTTTAGAAAGTTTCCAGACGAAACGAGCTATTTTTGGCAGTTTTTGAAACGAGCTCGGATTTTGAAGTTCAATACCTCGTTGCAAAGCAAATCCAATGTAGAGTTTAAAATTTTAATTTTGGAAGAAATCCAAATTGTTTTTCTCGAGAAAATGCTTCAAACAAAACGAGCTATTTTTGGCAGTTTTTGAAACGAGCTCGGATTTTGAAGTTCAATACCTCGTTGCAAAGCAAATCCAATGTAGAGTTTAAAATTTTAATTTTGGAAGAAATCCAAATTGTTTTTCTCGAGAAAATGCTTCAAACAAAACGAGCTATTTTTGGCAGTTTTTGAAATGAGCTCGGATTTTGAAGTTCAATAGCTCATTGTGAAGCAAATCCAGTGTAGAATTTGAAAATTTGATTTTAAAAGAAATCCAGATTGTTTTTTCGAGAAAATATTTCCAAATTTAGAATCTCGGGGTGAAAATGCCAATTTTGGAAACCCGAGGTTTGAAATTGATTTCTGAAAACTTTTAAAACTCAATCTGGATTGAAATTTATAAAACTGGAGTTCTGGACTTCGAAAATGAAATGAAATGTGATGAAATGTTATGAAATGCTGAGAAATGATATGAAATGATGAGAAATGACATGAAATGACATGAAATGACATGCGAAATGCAGACCCTGAATAAAGAATTTTGGATGTCAGACCTCGATTGACACTTGTACCAGTTTAAAAAGCATTAAAATTGATAAAATTTGCAAAATAACTCAAGAAATGGTTTTCGGGACTCTACTGGGTCAGAGTGACACTGAAAATTGGGGTTCAAGCTGGATTGAACTGAGATGAGCTAGATTGAGCTGGGTTTTAGAGTTTCAGAACTCCAATGAGCTGACAATGATATTGACTCAACTGACCTTTCCGACTGAATTTTCAAGAAAAGTTGCCATTTTTAGAGAAAGGGTACGGAATGATCACTGGAGTGAAGTGAATTACGAACTTGAGCTGGCTTTGAGCTAAAACAAAGGTCAGTAATACTGAGATGAACTAAAATCAAGTCTCAAATACTAACTCAACTGACTGAACTCGGCTCAATTTCAGCTGAAAGAGCTGAAATGGACTAAAATGGGCTCCTAGACACTTGGAAATGGTTTTGAACTGAAATTGGAGCACTTGAACTCTTGGTGAGCTGAAGTTAGACTCTGAGGAATATGACTGACTATGAATGACTGACTCGGAGACAATTGGCTTGGATTTGAGTGAGAAATGAGCTCATTTCTGAAGAAATTATCCCATTTTGGCAGGAATGGTCAGAAATGGAAATGTTCTGTCTATTGTGAGCTCAGATGAGCTTGAAATGATTGATATTCTAAATGTTCTGAACTGACCAATGAGCTTGGTTGACTCCGACTGACTGGGGTCCGGGATGACCTAGGGGTAAAATGATAATTTTCCTAATAAAAATGGGTAAAATGGTGCTTTTCTGAAACTGACTCAGGGTTTGACTCCTATACTGACCTAACAGAGTTGGCACTACACGAGGAGGGTTGTTTGAGAATGGATGAGGAAAATTTGGGGTGTTTACAGATGCCCCTCTTTGCTACTAAGCCGGCTTGAAGACGAGCTTAGTGGCAAAGAAAAACACACCAAATTTGGGCTATAAAAATGCCCCAGTTAGAAGGATCTCACTGGATATGAAAATATTAGCCCTGATGAAAATGGTAGATATGCAATGGAGAATAAAGAAGAAAAATTTTACCTCAAAAGAAGTGAGATTCAGGTTTTGCCCTTAACCTGGATGGGACGGAAAATACCTCGTGTAGAAACGAAGCTCAGGTTTGACCCTTAACCTGACCGGGAAATGAAATACCTCATCAAAATAAGGCTCAGGTTTAACCCTTAACCTGATCGGGAAATGAAATACCTCATCGGAATGAGACTCAAGTTTGTACCCTTAACCTGACCGGGAAATGAAATACCTCATCAAAGGAGGCTCAGGTTTGTACCCTTATCCTGATTGGGCGGAAAATGAAATACCTCATCAAAGGAGGCTCAGGTTTGTACCCTTATCCTGATTGGGCAGAAAATGAAATACCTCATCAAAGGAGGCTCAGGTTTATACCCTTATCCTGATTCGGCGGGGAAATGAAATACCTCATCAAAGGAGGCTCAGGTTTGTACCCTTATCCTGATTGGGCGGAAAATGAAATACCTCATCAAAGAAGGCTCAGGTTTGTACCCTTATCCTGATTGGGCGGAAAATGAAATACCTCATCAAAGGAGGCTCAGGTTTGTACCCTTATCCTGATTGGGCAGAAAAATGAAATACCTCATCAAAGGAGGCTCAGGTTTGTACCCTTATCCTGATTGGGCGGAAAATGAAATACCTCATCAAAGGAGGCTCAGGTTTGTACCCTTATCCTGATTGGGCAGAAAATGAAATACCTCATCAAAGGAGGCTCAGGTTTGTACCCTTATCCTGATTGGGCAGGAAATGAAATACCTCATCAAAGGAGGCTCAGGTTTGTACCCTTATCCTGATCGGGAAACGAAATACCTCATCAAAATGAGGCTCAGGTTTAACCCTTAACCTGACCGGGAAATGAAATACCTCATCAAAATGAGGCTCAGGTTTGTACCCTTATCCTGATTGGGAGAAAAATGAAATACCTCATCAAAGGAGGCTCAGGTTTGTACCCTTATCCTGATTGGGTGGAAAATGAAATACCTCATCAAAGGAGGCTCAGGTTTGTACCCTTATCCTGATTGGGCAGAAAATGAATGGAATCCTCGAAGGAAGAAACCATGATGGAACCTTCGGATCTCCGCACAATGAGTCCGATAGGGGTTTTGCAAAAGGATGAAATTGGGGTCCCTAAAGCTTGAAAAGGGGTTTGATTTTGGGCGCCTCATTGTTGAGACTAAATAACTTTTGAAATTGATGACCTTTTGCGAGAAAATTATTGGTGGCTTAACCTCAAGCCGAAATTGGACTGTCTATGGTGGGACAGTGGGGACACAGGGAAGTGTGCGAATCTGAGAGCCCATGCGCTCAGATTATACCAACAGAAGGGAAGGAATCTTGAAAACTCCCGTTATCAAGTCCTTAAAAGGGATAACAACTGATGTCAGGATGCGCCAAAGATGAACCTCAAGCTCTCGCTTCACGCCAGGATAGCTAGAAAATATTGTCAAAATGTTTGAAAATTATTGTTGATTCAAAATAATTTAAAATGATGCACATTGTTTTGAAAATAATCCCTCTTTTCTACCTGAAGTATTACCTTCGACTGGGCTTAACTCCGTAGAATCAAGATTCAAATTCAGATTTCTTGCAATTGACTTTCTTTCAAGGAAGCTATCAATTTCCCTGATATGAGCAGAAAAGAGAGTATTCTTGATATTGTGAAAGTAATTTGTGAAAGAATATTGATAATAGAATTTCACAAAATTTAAAGAGGATTCTTTGGCAGATTTGGCAGTCTGATATCCTGGAATTCTTTCTCATGACGATCTTTCTGCCTACTATTTTTTTTTGGCAGAATTAGAGCTCTCTTGGGTTTTTGGAGATTACATCATCCTTCATTTTGGAGATGTCTTGACTTTTCTCTCTCTTTTTTTTTTTAGAAGGGTACGTCACAAACTCCTTCATCTCAGAGATGTTCCGATCCTTCTTTTCTCTCAGGGATTATATTGACGGTTATTGGCTCTTTGGTTGGAAATCTCTTGATGATAGCAGAAATTAAATATCCTTTAGGGTTTGTCGGGAGGCCCATCGCAGTCGCCTTCATCTTGACGGTGCTCTGAACTTTCCCTAGAAGGATCCGTCACAAACTCCGTCATCTTGGAGATGATTCAAATCTTCTTTGGCCCCGGGGGTCTACTCGCCTAATTCGCCTTCATCTTGACGACAATTGAGAGATCCCTTTTGCAGATATTTAATTGCAGCTTAGGTGATTGAGGAGATATAGGGATTTAATGGATTTTTCTGTACCACCCAGGATATTTCGACTGCTTTATTTTCCAAGAATGATCTTTAAAAATGTGCCATTGACTGCGATCAATACCGATCACTTATGGCTTTGCAACAATATTGAATTTCCTTTGCTGGCCATATCGGGGATTTATTCTTCATCCTTTTGGTTGGCCAATAGAAAGAATTTGAATTTTGAATCCTTCTTCGCGAAAGCTTTGACCTTTCAGAAATAATACTGAAGGTATTCTGAGGTAATGTTTTTGTGCAATAACAATTTTGAAATCAACAAATATTTAATGACAAATTGGCAAGATTTTCTTGAAATCCTTTGTGGAAGCGAGTATTTGAAGCACAACATAACACATCCATGACAAAAAATTTCTTCTCCTTTCCCCAAAGGAGAAGATTCAGACATTGGAAATAGAAATTACTCCTCTCTTCCCTGAAGAGGAGGTGTTTGCAAAACGAACTTTCGAAGAGAAATTAAGCTTTCGTCAAAACTTCCTAACATTAGGCTTCTCTTATGGAAAGGGGGTCGGTAATGATGAGGTCGGTGAATTGGTCATGAAGGAACGAGTCCATCACACTCTCCCTGAAAAGAGGGTCCTTCATGATAAAATGGCCTAGTTTGAAATTGCGGTCACAAGGAAAGCGAGCTTCCGTCGAAGCTCTCCCTGAATTAAGGGTTCCTTGTATGAAATTGGAAATTTGTTTTGCAAACGGTTCACATAGACACGAGTCCCTTCAAACTCTCCCTGAAAAGGGGCTAGGTGAACAAATTGGATAGCATGCGAAAAGAATGAGCTCCCTCGAACTCTCCCTATAAAAAGGGTCTCTCGCAAGAGAAATTTATTGGAATTGGTATTGGATGACCAAAAGAGTCAAATTTTGGAAATTGAAATTTTGAAATTTGATATTTGAAATTGGAAATTGGAAATTGGAAATTGGAAATTGGAAATTGGAAATTGGAAATTGGAAATTGGAAATTGGAAATTGGAAATTGGAAATTGGAAATTGGAAATTGGAAATTGGAAATTGATAATTGGAAATTGGAAATTGGAAATTAGAAATTGAAAATTGGAAATTGATTGGCTAAAAAGGTCGAAATTGTGAATTGGTTTACTGAAAATGACATGGGTTCTATAGGGATTCCTCCTAAGAATGACATTGGTTCTATTGAGAACGGCATTGGTTTCGCAGGGGTTCGACCTGGGTTCAATAGGGATTCAGCCTAAGAACGACATTGGTTCAATTGAGAACGACATTGGTTCACTAGGAACGACATGGGTTCGATAGGGATTCAGCCTAAGAACGACATTGGTTCAATTGAGAACGACATTGGTTCACTAGGAACAACATGGGTTCGATAGGTATTCAGCCTACGAACAACATTGGTTCAATTGAGAACGACATTGGTTCACTAGGAACAACATGCGTTCGATAGGTATTCAGCCTACGAACGACATTGGTTCAATTAAGAACGGCATTGGTTCACTAGGAACAACATGGGTTTGATAGGTATTCAGCCTACGAACAACATTGGTTCAATTGAGAACGACATTGGTTCACTAGGAACGACATTGGTTCGATAGGTATTCAGCCTACGAACGACATTGGTTCATTTGGAACACTATCAGTTCAATGAAGAACGACTATCAGTTCACTTGGAACACTATCAGTTCAATGAAGAACGACTATCAGTTCACTTGGAACACTATCAGTTCAATGAAGAACGAGGACTATTATATAGACTTGGATTGCTTCTATGAACGGTTTCAGGATTATCCCCTTATCCTGAACGGGGATAGAAATTGGATGACTCGAAGGTCGAAATTGACATAATTAATATTGAACTTGAATTCTGATGAAAGGTCATCGTGAAGACTGCACCTAAGAGATCGAATAACGCGACCAATGGGCAAGACACCAACACGAGTGTTAGATTTTTAAAGGGTACCAGTACGAGCACTGGATTTTGAAAACGTACCAGTACAAGCATTACGTTTTGAAAGATTACCAGTACGAGCGCTGGATTTTGGGAGATTACCAATACGAGCACTGGATTTTGAGAGATTACCAATACGAGCACTGGATTTAGAAGAATTTACCAGCACGAACCTTGGATTTTGAAAATCTTACCAGCACGAACACTGGATTTTTGAAAATTTACCAGCACAAACACTGGATTTAGAAAATTTTTACCAGCACGAACCCTGGATTTTGAAAATCTTTCCAGCACGAACACTGGATTTTTGAGAATTTACTAATTGATTTTGATAGAAGATTTTCAGTCTTCACCCTCACGACGACTTGGACAACTGTCGGGGTCTCAGGATTTATCCCTTAACCTGAAGGGGGAGTTCAGGTTTATCCCTTAACCTGAAGGGGAAGTTCAGGTTTATCCCTTAACCTGAAAGGGAAACTCAGGTTTATCCCTTAACCTGAAGGGGAAGTGAATTTGATGCAAATGAATGTAAATGGATGCAAATGAATGCATGTAAATGTAAATGAATGCAAATGTATGCAAAATGATGTAAATGAATGCACATGTATGCAAAATGAGAGATTTGTTTGATCCTGCCTGCATACATAATGTTTTGAAGACAAATTTTAAAATAATGCCCTAGTGTAACTGGGAAAGAAGGATTTGACCATTATTGAGGAAAATATATTGAGGAATTACAAAGGATGGAATAGAGGATTTAAGTATAGAAAATTTTCAAATGTTGAGCATTGATGGGGTCTGATAATTCCACACCATCGGCATTGATGAACAGATATGAATTGTGAGGTAATGCTTCCTCGACAATATAGGGCCCTTCCCAATTCGATGACCATTTGCCACCCGGGCGGTGCTTGAGATAGGTCGTTGATCTGATCACTAGATCATTGACTCAGAATTTCCTTTGAATGACAAATTTTGCATATTGCCTGGCTATCCTCTGACGATATGATTGAGCATGCTCTACTGCTCTGAGTCTTCTTTTATTGAGCAAATCAAGTTGTACCAGTCGCTGCTGCTAATACTGATCAAGCGATAACTCCAGCAGTGATGCGAACTTCAAGGCAGGTTTATGAACATGTAGAGGCAGTACTACTTCAGTTCCGTAGACAAGTTTTGACGGAGTAGCATTAGTTGGAGTACAAATGGTGATTCTGTATGCCCATAATGCATCATGGATCTTCTCATGCCAATTATGGCCTGTTTCCAAGGTTCGCTCCAGGATTCGAATCAAAATTTTATTGGCGGCCTTTGCCTGACCATTCCCTTGAGGATAATAGGGAGCGGAGAAATGATGCTGAATTCTGAACTTCGAGCCAAATGTCCTCATTCTCTTATTCTTGAAATGACTCTCATTGTCTGACACGATATCGTGCGGTATGCCGAAACAACAATATTCTTGTGGATGAATAAGACCATGTGTCGACCTTCTATTATACGCAAAGTGATAGCTTCGACCCATTTAGTGAAATATTCTGTTGCGGCAAAAAAAATATTTGTAGCTGTTTGAAGCAGGAGTGATAGGGCCCACAACATCAAAGGCCCACATAGAAAATAGCCATGGAGAGATGGCGATTCGCAAATATGTTGCTGGCGCATGAATAGAAGGTGCATGTATCTGGCATAGAGCACACTTCTTCACAAAATGGTAGCAATCTTGTTGCATAGTCTTCCAATAAGATCATGCCCGGATGATTTGCTTGATAAGAGTTTGGTAGCCGATGAGTCTACTGCAAATGCCTTCGTGAACCTCCTGGACAACTTCTTTGGCTTCATCTTCGTCTAGGCATCTGAAATATTTAGAACTGAATCCACGATGATAGAGGACATCGGCAATAATAAAATATCGGGCAGACACATGCCAAATCGCTCGTTACTCTTACCAGTGATATTCTAAGAGAAGGAGACAGATGTCTTTTTTTTTATGGGAGCCTTTCTGAAACAGTCCTTAGCTTGCTCAGACATCATCCTAATCATCATTTTCTTGAACATCTGATATGTAGTAGGATCAATGCCATCCCTATCATTCAAACTCTGTCTTCTGGCAGATCTTGGAGAATCCATTTCTTCTTGCCTGCTTCTAAAATCACTGATGCCCTGATACAGTGGTGTCTTCTTGCTTGATCTGATCTGAACCACTTGGGAATACTGATGCTCTTTATAGAATGGATGATTAAATTTCGATGATGAAGATTCAAGATAGAAATGAATATAGTAAAAATATTTGATGAGAATTTGATAGATAATTGAAAGAACATCCCATTACTAGGGATTGGGTCGCCGCTGGAGTCACGACAATTATGTTGTCATTCTTTACAAGGAGAACAAACAACTGTAAATATGCCTTGTCACCTAGGCGAGGTTATCAAACCATGATAGAATAAAAATTGAAGGATTTTTTTTTTCTTTATTGAAGGAAAAATATGATTGCATCAATAGTGGACTTGAGAAAGAGGGAGTATATAGACAGTCTGTCACCACTCTTAACGATCAACAGAGACACGAGGACCAAGGAAAAGAGTGAGAATGATGAAAGAATCCCAGCCATATATGGCAGAATGGTATGTTTCAGACCATTGTGCTGATGTAAGGTCAAACTTTGGCATAACCTCTAATAGTAGCCGAGCTTCTACGCGCTTTTGTCTCTGAGAGAATTGTCTGATGCATCACTCTGGATAGTAGTAGGTACAGGAAAATGGGCCAAGTAGCTTGAATCTCTTGCCATATGCATAGGTGTATCTGGGAGGTGATAATTCTCGATCAAAATAGTCCCACACCACTTCTTCTTCCTGCAGATAGTCGATCAGGAATCGGTACCGCGCAACTGGAAGGAGCTCCTTGCCGTTGTATCTGAATGAACTAGCTCTGGTCGGTACATGCTGAAGGAACCAAGACTGAAAAGCATAGGTACATCCCTCGACTAGGATGGACTCTCCAAGTGTGAAGCGGGTCAGTCCTCTGTATAGAAAAGCAAGCGCGGCCATGGCTATCGAGAGACGGCTGGTCTGTCGACTTCCCCATCTTCTCAAAAGTTGAACTATTCTGACATCCACATAATTTTGTCCATCTGGAAAGAAAGCAAGTCCCACAGTACACAAAACCATCGCATGTTGAATTCTCTCTCGAGCTGTCCTGGACAACGAGCTGACTTCTGCGAATTCTCCATACTGTCGGTAGATCTCGATCAGACTCACGTACTCATTCCCATTTTCTTCAATCAGCGGCCAAGACTTGCGCCCTGTCATGCGAGCTACGACATCTTTGGGGTCCAGACCCTTGACATTGATCAGAAACTGCTGCTCTAACAGATCTCCAGGTTGACCGGCTGGCTCAGGCAGTCCCATAATCTCTGAAAATTCATTCATCAGTAGTGTCATCTCGCCCCACGGGAACCAGAACGTGCAAGTGCGCGGATTCCACCGCTCCGCCAGTGCATGAATCAGATTGCCGTTGACTGTCAACTTTCCCACTGCAGATGCCAATTCCAACCCACAATCGCTCAAGTGGTCCGGAAACATACGAGAGAAATTTTTGAACCAGACATAGTACCACCGGGGGAAGAAGGGTCCGGTGCTAAGAGATCGATGCTCAGGAAGACTTTGTCGCACCTCATAGGAGATGTGACCCTCAGGAAAAACAGAATCGAGCTGACTGGATGCCATTGGACTGAAAGACAAGAAGACTGGAATTAGACTTTGGAAAAATATAAGAAATTTGAAAATTGCAGGCAGGATAAAATGAAAGCTGGAAATTCGAAGTCTAGTGGAACGAAAGAATGGAAGATTTCCTGGAGTTTTGAAGGAAAAGGTGGATAATTTAGAAAAATCGTCCAGGGTTTTTGAGAAAAAGGAGATATTTCATAAAAAATGAAAAATGAGGTATTTTGGAAAATTGTTTGGTATTTTGGAAAACTTGGGAAAAATATGAGAAAATAAGGCGAAAATGAATATCATATATTCAATTACAAACAATTATGCACATACAGCAATCCCTAGGCAGCCAACTCTAAATGCATTGATTTTGAAAGAGCTTTAGGACCCTAATCCTGACTCTAGGCTTAGATCAACTGTGTCTAATCATGCTATGCCGATATACTCGAGCCGAGGCTCGATGTACGTGGCATAAAACTCATCTCCGGGTCTAGGCTTGTGTTTTCCCAACATCCTTGAGCGCCTGCCGATATACGTTGGACTATGGCCCTTGGTACGTGGCAGGGGGGCGTTAGCCCAAATAAGTGGCCCAGTTGTGAGGCTCTGTCCCGAACTATGGTTTTGGAAGAGAGCCCAGCAACGTGAAGACCGGGTAGACATAGGTGGGGTGGTTTTTGAAATATGATCACATGCAGGCAAACAGAGGGCTCTAAGTCCTAAAGAGATAGAATTTTGAAAACTTTTGAAGAAGCAAACATTGTTTTCATACAAGTCCTAGATTGAGGAGTGTTGTATTTCAGACCTAAGTCTAAGTGAGCATGCATAATTCTCCTCAATATGGTCCTACCAAACCATGCCTAGTCTATATGCAATCCATGTCAGCTGGGTTCAAGTCTAGACTCCTAGGTTCACATGATATCAGAAATTAAAGCTGACATTTCATAGAACATAATTTTGACAATTGGGCTAAGTTAAAGCACATAATTGATCAGGCGAGGACAGGTCCCATCACGGTCGCCAAACCTGTTATCATCGCAAAATTGTTCCCCTCCCTTGCGAGAGAGAAACGAATTTCGCGAGTCAAACTCGACCAAAGTTTTGAAAATTGTTTTGAAAATTTACTCGCCTCCGTTTTGAAAATTTGCGGGAAAATTCCATGGAATGGGATCCGCCTGTCGGTACGAGGTTCAATCGTTCCTGGCACCTTTACCAGGGGTAATTGAACCAAGGACCAATTATGTGCTCTAACTTGATTCAAGTATCTAAATTATGCTCTATTTTTCCTAGAATGCACAAAGAATCAGGCTTGTGCTATGGAATTTTGAAAATAATGCAAGTTTGAAAAAAATATGATGTTTGCTTTGGAAAATTGAAATATGCTGGAAAATGATTGGAAAAGTGCTGGAAATGGAATCCTTGGGAAAATCATTGAATTTCATTGGAAATCAGAAATTTGATTGGAAAATGAATTCTTAGTAAAACTTGAATCTTGGGGAAAAACAATTTTTGAAATTTGGAATTTCTTTTCTAAGAAAATGGATTTGAGAATTCTGAGAAAATCTAAGAAATTCATTGGAAAATGACTTTTGAAATGGAAAATGAATTCTCAGGAAAAACTGGAAAATATGAGAAAATCGATTTCTGAAAACTTGGGATTTTGAAATTTGAGAATTTGAAAACATAGGAAAATATTGGTTTGAAATTGGGAAATGCTTTGAAATCTCTTTTGAAAATTCAGGATTTTGAGAAAATCAGATCCTGAGAAAGACTTGGAAATTTTTGAGAAAGCTGAATTTTCTGAAATTGAAATTGGAAAATGAATTTGAGAATAATGCAATTTGAATGATATGAATGAATGAATATGAATTTGAAAAGGGAATTTCATTGAGGAATTGGGAAATCCTTTTAAAACTTTGAAAAATGCAGTGCATTTTGAAGTTAGCCTAAGTGTGTAGGCTGAATGTGGCTAATACGAAGATCATAAATCTTGGTTTTCTTCGTATTCTGACTATGGCCATAAATACGAATCCCACCGAGTTTATAAACTCCATAAAAGCTTGTGCACGTGCCATTCGTGTAAACCATAGTGGATTTGAAATAAATGCACATGAATCATACATCAAATATCAAAATTTGCGTAAATTAAACTACATGCAATGCAGCCCTATTCTAAGCAGAAAAGTAACTCTTATTCCAAATTATTACATTTGAGATTACATTGAATTGAAATAAAGAAAATAAAATCTAAGTCTTCTTTCTTGAATGTTCCTGCAAAACTAGAAAACAAGGTTAGCACAAAAATGTAGGTTTTTCTGAATTTATCCGAAAATATGGGAAATTATCGGATATTATTCAGATATAAACCCAAATTCATACCCCCTTTGATATAAACATAATAAATAATGAATAAATTTGGAAAATAAACTTGAAAATTCGAAATTGGGGTTCAAAATGACCAAAATACCCCTGATGACCTTGAAATCAGGGTTTTATGAAAGAATTTTTGTAAATTTTGGAATTTTGAAAATCAAATGAAATAAATCAAACATAATATAATAAAATATGATGATATGCATGAAATTTTGGAGAATTAGAAATTGAAATTTCGAAATTTAGGTCAAAATGACCAAAATACCCCTGATAATAAGACTATGGCCTTGAAACCAGGGTTTTCTGAAATAAATTTTGCAAAATTGAAAAATATGAAATGCAAAGGAGATTAAAATTAACCCTAATATGATTCTACATGCTTATGTACATGATAAAAACCCTAAAATGGCAAAAATATCATAAAATATCAAATTTAACTTGATTTTCGCCTGATTTTCGCTTCTGAATTTAAAGATAAACTAACACATGGAGCAAATGAACTTGGAATTAAACCAAATTTGGCATGGACACCTAAAATAACCCTAGAAACATAATGGAGCTCGAAAATCTATTTTTTTGGTACTTTTAAATATGAAAATTCAAATAAAACCCCTAAATTTTATGATTTTTGCCTAAAATATTGATTCTAAAGGAGATTTAGGATATCAAACTTCCATAAAAAATTCCCAAATTTTATGGGATGACAGAGGACAGTAAGACAAGGATTTGTTCCTTTGACACTTTCTGGTTTTGACCTATGGTCGGAGCTGTACCACTCCGGCAAGTCGGATCGGAATCCGGCGACTCTAGTAAATGAAGGAAACAGATAGGTTTTGGTAGAAAATATGGAAAAAATAGCAGACCGATGGGAAAATGGCTGAAATTGTGGGAAAATGTCCCTGACAAACAGAGGAAGATTTGATATTTTGACACTATTAGGATTCGGGTTACGGTTTGGAAAAGGCCACACTGTTATCAGAGACCTAAATCTCTGGAATTTCTGGACATTGGAATCTGTTAGACAGAAATAGAAAATCCGGGAAAAATAATGAAAAAGATTCAAAAATTCCCAAATTTTGGAAAATGACAGAAAATTATGTTATGAACAACTTTCATGTTGAAAGTTTTTGCAGACGGGCTACAGATTGAACAGACTCGATGTATTAGGGTATGTCTGTACCCTGACACAGGAAAATTAAGATTTTCCCAGAGGTATGGGAAATCCGATTTTTGACAGAGGTCAAAACTTATTGGAAAAAGCTCAAAATTTCCAGATCATTAGTGGATTCAATTATGAATCCACTGTGATTTTTGGGAAAAAATCCGGATGCCCCACGGTGGTGAATCCGAAGGTTATTTTCTGCTAAATCAGAGATTGAATATTTTGGAGAGTTCAAAACTCGATTCGGTTCTTGACTTTTGAAATGAAATTTCCGACCCCAAACCAATTTAGAATTTTTACAAGATATCAATAACACGCAAGAATGTCTAATACGAAATTTTTAGAATTTATCAATGAAGATTCATACATGAGATAACAACTAGACTCTATACATGAATTAAAAAAAAAATGATAAAGCAATAGACATGTGTTAATGAAACTAATAAAAGAAAAAAAAAAAAGAAAGACAATAACTAATTAAGCTAAACACCTAAGGCATATGATTTTCACTAAAATGATGATTAAAATAACATAAAATAAAAATGCTAATAATAATAATAATAATAATAAAAAGGATATGAAATTGATTGTTGTTGGCTTTTGACATAAGAGACCCGATTCATCTTTCGAATGGATCATCTTACATGCATAGCGTTGACATGGGCGACTACCGTTTCACATCATCCAATCTTCATAAAGAAACTCGTGAATCCAGTTTTAAACTGGATTCGTGTTAGATCTATGTAAACATCATATGAAAATTTTTCATTACATCTTGAGACAAAGTTTTTCTCTTTGCCTTTTTTTTTTTTTTATTTCTTACTTTACCTTGAAGGAGACTTGTTGTTGTGGCTGTCACCTTGATCGGAGAAGAGGGCTACCTTGGTGGAGATGCTGGACTGTTGAAGAAGGTGGAGACTTGTTGCTGTGGCTGTCACCTTGATAAGAGAGGAGCTTCACTTGCTGCACAGACTGAGGGTCTTGAAGGTAGCACCAGCTGCTGCTAGGGTGAAGAAGATGAGCTCAGCCGTGTAGATGCTTTTGTATGGTGGCTGTCAAAAGAGAAGAGGAGCTGGGGTGGCTGCAGCTAATGGGGAATGCCTTGAAGGTAGGAGGGATGTTAAGAGGAAAAGGTATAAGAGAGAAAGAGGGGTGGCTGGAGAGAGAATGAATAGGCAACCGTGTGTTGCTGTGATGGATCTTGATGACTTAGGGAGAAATAACCTTTTTTCCTAAGTTTTTGAGAAGTGGGTTTTAATGAGAGGGAAGAAGTACGTGAATGGGCTGAAGAGGTGTGCGTGAATCGAGAGCCAATGTGAGAGAGAAGAAGGGGTGAATACCCTCCCAAGATGTCCAGCCGTATGGGTGTGGAGGCTGAAGCTGGTAGTGCTGCTTGAACATGGCTGAAGGTTGGGGTAGTATCAGCTGCTACCAAGGAGGCTGGATGGATGCCGTGGCTTGTGAGCTGGCTGGAGGTGATGTGTGGCTGAGAAGGAGCACTTGAAGATGGCTACAAGTCTGAAGCTTTTTTGGTGAAGGTGGCTGATGGTGTTGAAGAGCTGGAGATGTTGCTGCCTTGGCTGGAGAGAGAAGCTCCTTGGTGGTGCTGTGAGATTTGAAGATGTTGGACTTCAAAGAGATGCAAGAGGGAGCGGCTGAAGAAAGCTTGAAAATGCAGCCATGGAGGCTGCAACTCAAAAGAGAGAGAGAGAGAGAGAGAGAGAGAGAGAGAGAGAGAGAGAGAGAGAGAGAGAGAGAGAGACGTGAGTTGAGATGGGGAGGCAGCCGTAGTTCTTTTTTTTTTGTTTTTTGATAACTTAGGTTTTTAATTAGCTAAAACCTAAGTTTCTAATGATATCCAATGACCTTGATGAATGGCTATACGTGAATAGCTGCAGCCATATGGCTTTTGGGGGAATAGAAAGGGAGTAAGGAAGAAAGGGGAAGGAAGGAAGGGAAGGAAAAAGGAAAGAAGAGGGGAAGAAGGGAAAGGAAAGAAAGAAAGAAAGGAGAGGGAAAGAGGAAGAGAAAGAAGCTGGAAAATCCCATACGTGAGTGGCTAGGAGAGGAAAGAAAGGAGGAAATAAAGAAAGAAAGAAAGAAAAGAAAAAGGAAGAAGAAAGAAAGAAAAGAAAGAAAGAAGGAAAGAAAGGAAGGAGGAAAGGGAAATGAGAGGAGGAGAGAAAGGAAATGGAGAAATAGAGGGGCTGGAGGTTTGGGCGACCACCTTGTGGGTCCCACCTCTCTAAAATAAAAAAATAAATAAAATAAAAAATAATAAAAATCAATAAAAACAAAAATAAACAAATAAAAAGAAGCATCTTTTTTTTTTTTTTAATAAAATGGAAAAGTAAATGAATGGACCATCTCAGAGCGGGTCCAAATTCCACTTTTGAAATTCATTTTGACGATTAGAGGGGTAAAATAGTCTTTTTAGAAAGTTTCCAGACGAAACGAGCTATTTTTGACAGTTTTTGAAACGAGCTCGGATTTTGAAGTTCAATACCTCGTTGCAAAGCAAATCCAATGTAGAGTTTAAAATTTTAATTTTGGAAGAAATCCAAATTGTTTTTCTCGAGAAAATGCTTCAAACAAAACGAGCTATTTTTGGCAGTTTTTGAAACGAGCTCGGATTTTGAAGTTCAATACCTCGTTGCAAAGCAAATCCAATGTAGAGTTTAAAATTTTAATTTTGGAAGAAATCCAAATTGTTTTTCTCGAGAAAATGCTTCAAACAAAACGAGCTATTTTTGGCAGTTTTTGAAATGAGCTCGGATTTTGAAGTTCAATAGCTCATTGTGAAGCAAATCCAGTGTAGAATTTGAAAATTTGATTTTAAAAGGAATCCAGATTGTTTTTTCGAGAAAATATTTCCAAATTTAGAATCTCGGGGTGAAAATGCCAATTTTGGAAACCCGAGGTTTGAAATTGATTTCTGAAAACTTTTAAAACTCAATCTGGATTGAAATTTATAAAACTGGAGTTCTGGACTTCGAAAATGAAATGAAATGTGATGAAATGTTATGAAATGCTGAGAAATGATATGAAATGATGAGAAATGACATGAAATGACATGCGAAATGCAGACCCTGAATAAAGAATTTTGGATGTCAGACCTCGATTGACACTTGTACCAGTTTAAAAAGCATTAAAATTGATAAAATTTGCAAAATAGCTCAAGAAATGGTTTTCGGGACTCTACTGGGTCAGAGTGACACTGAAAATTGGGGTTCAAGCTGGATTGAACTGAGATGAGCTAGATTGAGCTGGGTTTTAGAGTTTCAGAACTCCAATGAGCTGACAATGATATTGACTCAACTGACCTTTCCGACTGAATTTTCAAGAAAAGTTGCCATTTTTAGAGAAAGGGTACGGAATGATCACTGGAGTGAAGTGAATTACGAACTTGAGCTGGCTTTGAGCTAAAACAAAGGTCAGTAATACTGAGATGAACTAAAATCAAGTCTCAAATACTAACTCAACTGACTGAACTCGGCTCAATTTCAGCTGAAAGAGCTGAAATGGACTAAAATGGGCTCCTAGACACTTGGAAATGGTTTTGAACTGAAATTGGAGCACTTGAACTCTTGGTGAGCTGAAGTTAGACTCTGAGGAATATGACTGACTATGAATGACTGACTCGGAGACAATTGGCTTGGATTTGAGTGAGAAATGAGCTCATTTCTGAAGAAATTATCCCATTTTGGCAGGAATGGTCAGAAATGGAAATGTTCTGTCTATTGTGAGCTCAGATGAGCTTGAAATGATTGATATTCTAAATGTTCTGAACTGACCAATGAGCTTGGTTGACTCCGACTGACTGGGGTCCGGGATGACCTAGGGGTAAAATGGTAATTTTCCTAATAAAAATGGGTAAAATGGTGCTTTTCTGAAACTGACTCAGGGTTTGACTCCTATACTGACCTAACAGAGTTGGCACTACACGAGGAGGGTTGTTTGAGAATGGATGAGGAAAATTTGGGGTGTTTACACTTATGTACCTCAAAATCATTAATTAGAATAAAGACAAAACTACAATCCAACGTTCAATGTACTATTGTAAGAAATAGACTTTTTACATAAAATATGTATTACCTAAAATATTACAACGACTAGTGTACCCCATACTTCACTGTTTATGGAAAAAGGCATTCTCGAATTTCTCTAAAGATGTTCTTGAAAATGACATGACATTTCACATCTCAAAAAGGCTACGATTTCAAAAAGCAACGACTACTTTTTCAAAAGCTATATAAACACACTCAAATAAACTATTCAGGATGGAATGGAATAGACGTGTGAGCTTACAACGAGAAAAATTCCTATTCAATATTTGAAAAAGAGAGCCTTGAAAAAGAAAGAGAAAAAGAAAAGAAAGAAAAGAGAAAAAGTCAAGTCCAGCTCTTTGACAAAGAGCATCCTCTGAGTGACAAACAGAACATTCTGAGAGTCCTTCATTTGTGCATTCATATCATTCTGAAGGTTCTATAGGAAGTATTGTAACTCTGTTATTCACTGTTTTCCTTCTTTGTTGAAAGAAGTAGACCTCTGTGAAAGAGGGTGTTGCCCTTCTCTGTTGAGAGAAGAAGACCTCTGTGAAAGAGGGTGTTGTCCTTCTCTGTTGAGGGAAGAAGACCTCTGTGGAAGAGGGTGTGCCCCTTCTCTGTTGAGAGAAGAAGACCTCTGAGGAAGAGGGTGTTGTACTATTTATCCGGTGACTCGGATGTTATAGTGAAAAGCTCAAGTGGTTTGCTTGGGGACTGGATGTAGGTCTGGGTACTGACCGAACCAGTATAAATTCTGTGTTTTATGTGTTGTGCCTTATTGCCTGATTATTTTATTTTATCGATCTTTATCGTATTTCACTATTCACCCCCCCTCTAGTGGAATTTCATTTGGTATCACAGCAGGTTTGCTGGTTTCGACGTAACAAGTCTTCCAGCACAAATGGCATCTACCTCCTATGCTCGTGATATTGAAGGTCAACACGCATCTCGTCCACCTTTCTTCAATGGCTCCAACTATGGATACTGGAAGTGCAGAATGGCTATATTTCTCAAATCCATAGATTTTGCTGTATGGAAAATTGTTGAGCATCCATACACATCTCCATCCGCAGACTATAGCTTATGGTCTGATGAAGAAAAGAAAATGGCAAACCTAAATGCAAAGGCTATGAATGCCTTATATTGTGCCATTGATCAGAACGAATTCAATAAAATATCTATATGTGAATCTGCATATGATATTTGGCATTCTTTGGAAGTTATTCATGAAGAAACCAACAAAGTGAAAGAAGCCAAAATCTCATCTCTTGTTAGAAAATATGAGTTGTTCAAAATGAACAAAGATGAACCCATCACAGAGATGTTTACCAGATTCACCAACATCACCAACGATCTGAAATCTCTGGGTGTAACATATTCTCAGACTGAAAAGGTGAAGAAAATCTTGAGATCTCTCACAACTGATTGGGAGAAAAAGACTACAGCTATTGAAGAAGCTCAAGATTTATCTAAGTTTACTTTGAACGACTTAATAGGCAATCTTATGGCCTATGAAGTCCACATGAAAGAAAGAAGGGAAGAAGAGCAACCAATAAAGAAAACTTTGGCTTTCCCAGCTCTATCTGAGAATGAAGACTCAGATAAAGAATCCGAAATTAAGCTACTAACCAGAAAATTCCAGCGCTTCATGAGAAGGAACCGACTTCCAAATAAGCACAAGGAAAGAAAAGATCCTAAGGAAGATCCCATGTGCTATCAGTGTAACAAGCCAGGTCACTTGAGACGTGACTGTCCCCTTCTCAAAAGAAAGTCCAAGACTGAGGAACCTAAGAAGAGGTTCTTCAAGAAAAAGGCTCTGCATGCTCAATGAGATGATTCAGAACCATCCAGCAGTGAAGAGTCAAGTGATGATGAAGCCGAAACTGCAAATATGTGCTTCATGGCAAACGAAAGTTCTGTAAGTGAAATCTCTAATTTTTCCTTTGAAGAACTTCTAGATGCTTTTCAAGAACTATTTGAAGAATCTAGAAAATTGAGTTTCAAAAATAAAGATTTAAAATCTGAAAATCTAAAGCTTTCCCAAAAGAATGAAAAACTCAGTAGTGAAAATTCTGAGTTGAAAAAGAAAAACCTTATACTTATGTCTGAAATCTCTTCTACTAGCTCCAAAACTAAAAATCTGCAAGTAGAAATTTCAGAGCTAAAAAGTAAAACTGAGAACCTCATGAAAACGGTTTTCAAGTTTACTAAAGGTAAAGAGAACTTGGATAAACTCTTATCCTCTCAGAAAGTCTCTTTCTACAAGAATGATATTGGCTACTCTCATTTCAACAAGCCTTCTTGTATGAATCAAAAGACCACGTTTGTAAAAAATTCGTCTGAACCAAATAAGGAGTATTATAATTTTTTTAACTCCTCTAAGGTTGTAGACAAACCCAAATCCAAATGGATATGGGTTCCAAAGTCTAACAAAAAGGGACCCGATTGGGTACCAAAAAGAAATTTTACTTAATGATTTGCAGGCTCCAAACAAGAAGAACAGATGGATACTAGATAGTGGATGTTCAAAGCACATGACAGGACATCCAGACCTTTTTGCTGTTCTTCATCATAAAGAAGGAGGAACCGTCACCTTTGGAGATAACAACAAAGGTTTGATAATTGGCATTGGTAATATTGGTAACATAGATAAACCTCTTATCAAAGACGTTCTCCTTGTTAAAGGCTTAAAACATAACCTACTAAGTATCAGTCAAATGTGTGACACAGGTTATAATGTTAGCTTTAATCATGATGCATGCCTCATAGCAGACACCAACGAAAACATCATCTTAAAAGGTATAAGAAAGAATAATATATATGAACTATACCTAGAAAACATCACAGAACATTGCCTTATAGCTAATAATGACTCTCAACATTTATGGCACATGAGAATGGGTCATATAAATTCTAAGTATATGTCTAAATTAGCTAAAAATAAATTAGTATGTGGGTTACCCAAAATTTCTTTTAAAAAAGATTACTTTTGTGATGCATGTCAATTAGGAAAATTGTCAAAATCATCTTTCAAATCAAAAAATATCATTTCAAGTAAAAGACCTTTAGAGCTTCTCCACCTGGATCTTTTTGGTCCTTCTAGAGTAGCTAGTCATAATCACAATAAATACGTTTTTGTTATTGTAGATGACTACTCAAGATTTACTTGGGTAATATTTTTGAAAAACAAAAGTGACACATTTTGTCAATTTGAAATCTTATGTAAAAAATTACAAAACGAAAAATCTTGTTCTATTGTTAAAATCCGTAGTGACCATGGAGGAGAATTTGAAAATGAACTTTTTGAAAATTTTTGTAACTTGCATGGTATTTCTCATAACTTTGCCTTTCCTAGAGTTGCACCTCAAAATGGTGTAGTAGAAAGAAAGAATAGAACCCTTCAGGAATCTGCTAGAACTATGCTCCAACACAATAATCTTGCTAAATCTTTTTGGGCAGAAGCTGTTAATACTGCATGCTACATAACAAATAGAGTTCTCATTAGACCCTTATTAAATAAAACTCCCTATGAACTATTCTATGACAGAACTCCAAGAATAGACTATTTCAAAGTCTTTGGATGTAAATGCTTTATCCTAAACACAAAAGATAGCCTGGATAAATTTGATGCAAAATCCGTTGAAGGCATATTCTTAGGATATTCAAGTCATAGTAAAGCATATAGAGTTTTCAATAAGAGTTATAATACTATTGAAGAATCTATGCATGTTAGTTTTTGTGAATCTATTGATCAATCTGTTCATAAGCAAACTAATGATGATGATGTTGAAAGTACAGATTTATTCTTAGATAACACAGCTAAGTCTAATGAAGATGATCATCAAAGAACATTTGTCGATATCAAAGATCATCCTCAAAAGCAGATTTTGGTTGACCTGACAAAAGGGGTTCAAACTAGAGCTCAGCTAGAACGGATTGCAAACATGACATTCATTTCTCAACTTAAACCAAAGAAGATTGATGAAGCCATCATTGATGAGTTCTGGATGCTAGCCATGACTGAAGAATTGAATCAATTCCAAAGAAATGATGTTTGGGATCTTGTACCAAGACCAAAGGACCATCAGATCATTGGAACAAGATGGATCTTCAGAAACAAGCTGGATGAAACAGGTAATGTTATAAGGAACAAAGCTAGACTAATAGCTCAAGGATACAACCAGGAAGAAGGTATTGATTTTGATGAAACATTTGCTCCTGTTGCTAGACTTGAATCTATTAGAATGTTTTTAGCATATGCAAGCTATATGGATTTCAAATTATATCAAATGGATGTTAAAATTGCCTTTTTAAATGGTTTTATAAATGAAGAAGTTTATGTAAAACAACCTCCAGGATTTGAAAATGAACAATATCCAGATCATGTTTTTAAACTAAAACGTGCTTTATATGGTCTAAAACAAGCACCTCGTGCTTGGTATGATAGACTTAAAACCTTTTTATTAAAAACTGTTTTTTCTGTAGGCAAAGCAGACTCGACATTATTTGTGAAAATAGTAAATAATCATACCCTAATTGTTCAAATATATGTAGATGATATCATCTTTGGATCTACTAACAACACTCTCTGTGAAGAATTTTCTAAGTCCATGCAGAAAGAATTCGAGATGAGTATGATGGGAGAACTCACCTACTTTCTTGGACTGCATATTATGCAAACCAAGGATGGAGTTTTCATCAATCAATCTAAGTATGCTCGTGAACTTCTGAAGAGGTTCAACATGAACTCAACTGCTTCAAAATCTACTCCTATGAGCACTTCTACTGTTTTGGACAAAGATGAAGATGGTAAGTCTGTTGATACAAAGGTATACCGAGGTATGATAGGATCACTTCTCTATTTAACTGCTAGCCGTCCAGATATTATGTTCAGTGTTTGCTTGTGTGCTAGATTTCAGTCAAATCCAAAAGAATCACATCTTAAAGCTGTAAAAAGAATAATGAGATATTTAAAAGACACAGTTGATTTTGGATTATTCTATTCAAAATCCTCTACATTTGATCTAATCTCATACAACGATGCTGACTTTGCTGGAAGTAAATCTGACAGAAAAAGCACAAGTGGAACATGTCATATGCTAGGGCACTCTCTAGTATCATGGTTCAGTAAGAAACAAAACTGTGTATCCTTATCAACTACTGAAGCCGAATACATTGCTGCTAGCCTAGCCTGTACACAAGTTATCTGGATGAAACAAACCTTAAAAGATTTTGGTCTAAATTTTGAAAATACCACTATTTTCTGTGATAATACTAGTGCTATAAACTTATCTAAGAATCCTATTTTACACTCACGAACTAAGCACATTCAAATAAGACACCACTTCTTAAGAGAACAAGTCTTAAACAACATAATTAAACTCGAATTCATACCTGCTAATCAACAGTTAGCAGACATATTCACTAAACCATTAAAACATGAAGACTTCACACGTATTAGAAGAGAACTAGGAATATGCAAACTAAATGACTTGTAAATTAATCACACTTATTAAGAGTATTGCTTTTGATAAAATCTTATTTTAAAAGTTTCTTATTATCGATTTTTTTTGTGTTTGTTTTACTATTCAAAGTCAAACTATGTTTTCATATTTTCGTATACTCACAATACTCATAAAAATTCATTCATCATAACACATTCTTTATGTCTTTCAACATGTCATCTTTCAAGTACACTCTCATAATGTCTTCTTGTCCTATCTCCTTTTCACATATCCATAAGAACCATTTACTTTAAGTAAAAAGTTATCATGACTTGGATCACATCATTCATTTCATTACACCTTTTATATCTTTTGTCTTTTTGTGACAACCTCTCATACAAAAAGCTAGCCGACCTCCAAACATGACTCCTCATTATTATTCTTAATAAATTATATTCATGTGATATATATTTTTTTTTATGACCTCTTATCAATGTACGTATCTAAAATCTTAAGACCTCTTATGAAAAATTCAAAGTGATTATTATTTTTATCACCTCTTAAGTGGTTATATTTCACGTAAACTTTTACTATATCATCGGTTATTTCATAGCTTAAGTATAATCTATTATCATCCGGTCATCCTTCACATCTTTTATGAAATCATATTCTAAACAACTTGTCCTCTATTGTTTTTAATACTACTAGTACCACCTTTTTATTTCCTCTTTCTCTCTTTATCTCATATGAAGTGACTTTCCATCCGTGACCATGACTCTCTCTTATATTGTATATCTCTCTAAAATCGAGACTCATTAAAGTCTTGTCTTCAAGCAAAACTTTATTTATTCTAACTCTACTTTATGTCATATCTAAATCAAGTGAATGTTGTCCTTTATAACCTTTCTCTTTTCTCTACATATCCGTATCATCTTTTTATGTCTTTTACTCTCCTTTCACGCTTATCAATATATATACTTCTTAAATAAAAACTATTATTGCCTCTCACTCATACCCCATGGGTTGTCCTATTCTAAACTCTCCATTCACGAATTAAGAATACTTCCACATAAAGTAAAAAGTTGCTTGTTTTATTAGGCCATTATTTTTAAAATCATTCACTCTTTTTAGTTCAACATGACACCCCATACTCTATTAATGGCTTCTCTCACTAGTCGATAAACTCACCCATAGTAAAATCTATATATATACTAATTATTTCAAAACTATGTCCTTCTCAACCCAATATAATACACTATCTTTAAACATTGATTTGATTTGTCATTCACAAGTCTCTTAACTTACTACTCACGGATTTCCTTATTTGACTAAATTCTAAAAATCACTCACTTCCAATGTCATTCAAAACCTATCAAAATTATTTTCATTCCTCTATTTAATGGATTGGTTCATCACACACCAATTCCACTCGTATCTATCTATCATCCTATAAACTATTACCCACTTCAAACTCGCCCTTCTTAGTCCTCCTTTTTCCTTACAAACTCTTGCAATGGCCTCTTCCTCCTCCAACAATGTGATTACTGCAGCAGATCTAAGGTATCCAGATCTGTTTCACAATTACAACTTACTATGCTCTCGCCCCATTCATGAAGGTAAATTGGTTAACTTCGACGACTTCATGCTATTTGACTTAGACAACTATCTCCCTGAACTCAAACCTCTACTAGGATCTTCATCCCAAGCTGCCTACTATCCTGAACTAGTTCGACTATTCTATACAAACTTTTCCACTAATCATGAACAAACTACAATCACCACCAAAGTTCGAGGCAAGCTGATGTTCTTTCATGCTTCCTCACTAGGTAGAATTCTAAATCTGCCTTCCACCGGCACCGACCTCAACACCATAGTACCTATCGAACGATCGGTACTTCGAAAAATTCTTCTCTGTACCAACTGCTACCAACTACCCTGGCATATGAGGAATCTCCAACCTCATGCTCAATTACTTGCCCAGATTCTTCTCCACAACATCTATCCCAAGCTTCCCCGCAAGGGATTAGTTCCACGAAAAATCTCTCTTCTTATATACGCAATTTTTTCTTCTACTCCGATAAACTGGTCCTCCATTCTTTTCAACCTTTTTATTCGTTATCAGAAATTCAAGCCTCTTCTTTTCGGGTGTTTCATAACTCCCATTCTCAAATACTTCAAAGTACCCCTTCACAACGAAGTCATCCTCCATCCCTCTCAGGTCCTCGATGCTACCACCTTCAATCTAAGGTGCCTGCACATGCCCGGCTCTGATGAAGAAGATCCAACATCCACCTTCAATTACTTCCCTGCTCTGATGGATGTCCAGCGCTCTCAGGATCGTATTCTTCGCAATCAAGCCCTGTTGCAGCAGACTCGTCAAGCTCACCAGCAGAATCGTGCAGACCGAACACATCAACCTCCTCCACCTTCGGGATAAACTTATTTTTTTTGGTCTGTAATAACTCTCTTTACTCTGATCCCTTCCTTTTTGTCTATGACAAAGGGGGAGAAAAACCTGTCTCCATTATTGGAGAAACATACTCGTATTCAACATTTTTCAATATTTTTATAAGTATTATTTCTATGCATAATGTCTTTTTGACAGGGGGAGCATATTTTGTCATCATCAAAAAGGGGGAGAATGTTGAGAAACTCTGTTTTGATGTCACATAATATGATACACTGTCGTATTTGATTTTATATGATATGATAATATGTCCTCTTGAAAAATGTTATATTATGACTGAATATGTTTTGCCATAAAACTAACGAGTATTTGATGCAAGGATATCTCACCCAAAAAGGATGGAGACTTCCTGTTCAAGTACAACTAGTGCAATCATACTCCTTGAAGAAAAAGCTTGATGAGTCATGCATTTCTAAAGTTCAAATGAAGAGATCGGCTACCTCAAGATGAAGACTTTTTTCTTCTTTAGAGTCATATGTAACAGAACCTTCAGGAACATGCATATTGCATATTACATACTCATTCATAAAAACTATATCATAAAAGTATACGATAGTTTCAAAAAGCTCCTTTTTGAAAACCAATAATTGTACCTTCTTACAACCCTTTATGAAAAAGATATTTTGTCATGTAATAATTGTACCTTCTTACAACCCTTTATGAAAAAGATATTTTGTCATGTAATAATTGTACCTTACACTATATACAAGACAACATGAAAAAGAAATGTAGGAAAAAGACAAAAACATAAAATCGGCTACATAGAGAAAAACAAATATAATATGTTTTTTGAAAAGACTCTATTTACCTTCTTTAAAGAAATGTTTTTAATATAAGAAGAAGACAAAAACATAAAATCGGCTACACAAAGAAATACAAATATAATATGTTTTTGAAAGGACTCTAGTTACCTTATACAAAAGCATAGAATGTCGACTTACTTGAAGTCATCATTCTCTTTGTACAAAGCATTAAATACCTCCTGTAACAAGTCCTTGTTAATATCCTTCTCAAAGAATGTCGACTTTCTTTTAGTCCTCATTCTCTCTGAAGACTTTGAAAAACACAACATAAAGAAAACACTTGACATGACCATGTACAAATATATATCTCAAAGCACTCATTGTACTTACACTCATTTAAAGTAAAGAAATACTTATGTACCTCAAAATCATTAATTAGAATAAAGACAAAACTACAATCCAACGTTCAATGTACTATTGTAAGAAATAGACTTTTTACATAAAATATGTATTACCTAAAATATTACAACGACTAGTGTACCCCATACTTCACTGTTTATGGAAAAAGGCATTCTCGAATTTCTCTAAAGATGTTCTTGAAAATGACATGACATTTCACATCTCAAAAAGGCTACGATTTCAAAAAGCAACGACTACTTTTTCAAAAGCTATATAAACACACTCAAATAAACTATTCAGGATGGAATAGAATAGACGTGTGAGCTTACAACGAGAAAAATTCCTATTCAATATTTGAAAAAGAGAGCCTTGAAAAAGAAAGAGAAAAAGAAAAGAAAGAAAAGAAAGAAAAGAGAAAAAGTCAAGTCCAGCTCTTTGACAAAGAGCATCCTCTGAGTGACAAACAGAACATTCTGAGAATCCTTCATTCGTGCATTCATATCATTCTGAAGGTTCTATAGGAAGTATTGTAACTCTGTTATTCACTGTTTTCCTTCTTTGTTGAAAGAAGTAGACCTATGTGAAAGAGGGTGTTGCCCTTCTCTGTTGAGAGAAGAAGACCTCTGTGAAAGAGGGTGTTGTCCTTATCTGTTGAGGGAAGAAGACCTCTGTGGAAGAGGGTGTGCCCCTTCTCTGTTGAGAGAAGAAGACCTCTAAGGAAGAGGGTGTTGTACTATTTATCCGGTGACTCGGATGTTATAGTGGAAAGCTCAAGTGGTTTGCTTGGGGACTGGATGTAGGTCTGGGTACTGACCGAACCAGTATAAATTCTGTGTTTTATGTGTTGTGCCTTATTGCCTGATTATTTTATTTTATCGATCTTTATCGTATTTCACTATTCACCCCCCCTCTAGTGGAATTTCAGATGTCGTGACCCAGGGTGCCTTTGAGGTAATGCAAGATCCAGAGAGCGGCATCCAAGTGAGGAGTGAGTGGTTGGCTAGAGAATTGACTTAAGAGATTCACAATGTAGGTAATGTCAGGGCAAGTGATGGTGAGGTAGATTAATCTGCCAATTAACCGACAAAACATGCTCGGGTCTTCCAAGGCCAAACCATCAGTGTTATTGAACTTTAAATGTTGCTCCATGGGAAAGGAGCATGGTTTAGATCCAAGGTAGCCCATGTCATCGAGGATGTCGAGTGCATACTTGAGTTGAGAGAGAAAAATATCATATTTGGAGTGGGTCCAAGAAATATTTGAAAGTACCGAGATCTTTAAGACAAAACTGCCGATGAATGTTCTCCTTGAGAGCACGGATTTGAGTGAGATTGTCACCTATAATGATGATGTCATCAATGTAGATAAAAAGAAAATTGTAAAAATTGTCCCCGAGTTGGGAAAATAGAGAATAGTAGGCCTTGGATTGGATGAAGCCAATTTCTTGTAAATAAGAGGAAAGCTTGGCAAACCAGTTTCATGAGGACTGTTTGAGGCCGTAAAGGGACTTGTGAAGTCGGCAATCTAAAGGCACCCTTTGATAAGAAAAACTAAGAGAAAGTCGCATGTAAACTTCTTCATGAAGATCGCCATGGAGAAAAGTGTTGTTAACATCCACTTGAAAGAGGTGTCAACGACAAATAGAAGCAATGGCAAGAAGGCAACGAACAATGATCAACTTGGCAACGAGAGCAAATGTCTCATGGTAATCGAGGCCTTCGATATGAGTATATCCTTTGGCAATCAGTCGAGCTTTATAGCGTTCAATGGATTCATCAGACCAAAATTTATTTTTGTAGACCCATTTGCAATCAACAGGATGCTTATCAGCAGGTAAAGTAGTCACCATCCAAGTATGGTTCTCCTCAAGCGCTCGAATCTCAGCAGCCATGGCATCCCTCCAATGTTGATGTTGCATGGCTTGAGAGAAAGTCTTGGGTTCAGAAGTGTAAGTGATGGCAACCAAGAAGGTGGTGTAGAGGATGGTGAATATGAGAAGCCACGTCACTTGAAGCGTTCGATGGGAGCACATAAGCTACAGAGTAGTACTTATAATCCTTGAGGTGAGTCGGTTGTTGACGAGGGCGATCAAAACGGTGAGGAGGGAGGTTAGGAGAAGTAGAGGTGATGGGCAGAGGGGGGGTGGGCAGACGATGGTAGAGGAGAATTGGAGGGAGGTGGGATGATGGAAGAGGGCTCAATGGGAGGGGTTTGCAGAATGGATTCTGCAAAATCAAAGATGGGTATGGGTATAACATTGGAAGTATCAAATAGAGGGGCCGAATGGTCATGAAAAGGAAAAATGGTTTCATAAAATTTGACATCTCGACTGAAAAAAATCTTTTAGGATTCTATGTCATAGACTTTATAACCAACTTGGCCATACGGATAGCCGACAAATATGCATTGTCAGGCCCGTGTGTCAAATTTATGCGTATGGTGGATATTAAAGGCATAACAAAGACAACCGAATGTACGGAGGTGGGCATAGTTGGGTGGTTTGTTGTACAACACTTCATAAGAAGTTTTGCCCATTAACGATTTAGAAGGAAGATGATTAAGGAGATACGTGATAGTAAGAACGCACTCTCCCCAAAACTTGAGGGATAAATTGGATTAGAAACGGAGAGCTCGAGCGGTATTTAGCAAGTCACGATGTTTGCATTCGACAATGTCATTTTGTTGCTAGGTGGCAACACAGTTGTGCTGATGGTGGATGCCATTATCTGTAAGGAAGGTTTGTATATCATTGGAAAAGAACTCGGTTCCATTATTGGACTGAATGCCTAAGAGGTTGGTTTGAAATTGATTATGGATTAACGCAATGAAACTTTTGATAATATTGAATATTTCATACTTATACCTCATGAGATACACCCATGTACATCTACTGAAGTCATCTACGATGGTTAAGAAAAAATGAGCCCCATACATAAAGGGGGTTTGATATGAAGCCCATATATCACAATGAATTAACTCGAAGGGCTTGGAAGAAGATATGGTCCCATGGGGGAAAGGTAACTGGTTTGTTTAGCTTTATAACAAACAGAACAAGGATAATGAGAAAGCTTGTCATTAATTTTATTTGTATTGATGAGAACTTGAAGACGTGAATTGGATAAATGTCCAAGACGATGATACCCGAGAGAAGGAGATGTAGTGCTCAAAACATGGTTACTACTGCCCTCAAGGCTATAAAGATTCCCTTGTAGCCTACCCGCTCCAATCGTCATCTTCGAGTGAGGGTCCTGAAAAACACAACGATCATCATTAAACATAATGACATAGTTTAAGTCATGTATTAATTTGCTAATAGAAATAAGGTTAAATTTGAAGTTAGGGACATAAAGAACATTATGTAATGTGATGGTGGGTGATAGGGAAACACTGCCTGTGTAGGTGGCATGGGTGGATGTCCCATCAGAGAGACTGGTGAGTGGAAAGGAAATAAGTTCAGGGAAAAAGAGGGTGGATAAAGAGTTAGTGATGTGATTTGTTGCCTCATAGTATATGATCCAACTCTGAGATGCAAATAGACATATAGACGATGTGGGAATATTACCTGAAAGGTTGGTGATGGATGGATTTGATTGGTTACCTAGATTGACAATGGCCATAATTTTATCATATTGTTCTTGGGTGAGTTTAGGAAGGGTTGCACTTGGAGCCAATTTTTCGAGTTTTGTAGAGGGAGCATAGACGTTGGCCTAGCTGTTGGATCGAGCATTGGGAGGATCCCTTGGTCGGGTAGGAAACCCATGGAGGTAGTAACACTTTGATTTGATGTGTCCAAGGCGCCCATAATGATCACATTTTGAACATGGGCACGGGTGACCCATTCTTGGTGTATCAGCTTTGACAAGAACATTATTTCAATCGACTGCTGTAGCAGCCGGTTCATGTGATGGCATAAGGCGAAGATCATGTTGCTGCTCCTCTTGGATAATCAATAAGTATGCTTTGGATATACTCGGTAAGGGTGCCATAAAGAGTAATTGACTCCAGTTGACACTAAAACTATCGTTCAGGCCCATCAAGAATTAGATGAGTCGTTCATGCTATTGGAGATCTTGAATGATCTGCATGGAACCACATGAGCAAGAAAGAATCTTGATGTAAGTGGACATTTCGTCCCATAAACCCTTTAGCTTGGTGAAGTAAACAGTTATGGGGAGTTGATTTTGCTTGAGATCGATTATCTCTTGTTGGATTTGATATATCATGTGAGTGTTGGATTGAGAGAACCGTTCACAAAGTTCTACCCAAACCTCGACAATAGTTTGAGCATAGATGACGTTGGTTGCAAGGTCCTTATGGATAGATATAAGCAGCCATGATAGTACCATATTGTTGCATCGTTCCCATAGCAACATTTGGTGATGATGGATCGGGTTTCATGATGGATGCATCGATGAAACCTATTTTGTTTTTGGTACTTAGTGCCATAAACATAGCTCTACTCCGCATTGAGTAGTTATTTCCAACAAGTTGTTGGGAAACCAGCAATATCCTGGGATTATCAAAGTGGTGAAGGAAAAATGGATTGAGCATCGATTCCTAAGCGCTCTCAGATGAGCTGTTGATGTTGTTCGATGCTATCGAAGATGATGCATAAGAGGACAATATGAGATATGAAGATCTAGCCGAAATAGCAGGTTGGGTGCGATGGAAATCATGAACTCAAACATCCCTACTCTGATACCATATTAAAATCGAAAGGCAGAAAGAAACAATAGCAAGAGGAAAAACCATAATGTCGAATAAGATATTAGACTGGTTTCCTCTATCAGATTGCATGAACAATAAATATCGGTATAGAATATATAGGAGTAGAATACAGAAAATAATGACATTCTACAGGGTCCTTTATTTGATAAGGAGTTTTATCAAATCCACAAAATTAGGATGTCAATTCGGTGGTTATATCAAGGGATAATACCAAGAATACGATAGCTCTGGGAGGGTTATCCGATAATATCGGTTTATTCGATAAAGTCAGTAACCACCGAACAAAGAGAGTCTGCTAATATACAACAACAAAGGAGTTTATGTCATCATGGATGCTAGAGGCTTCACATAGTTTTCAATCTTATTAAAGAATGGTTGTTAGATTTGATGATCTCAAGCATTGTTATCCGGTGATGTAATCTGAATGTAATCTCTTGTTGTTCTTTAATTTCAGTAGTACTCTTATGCAAGGATACATAATACATAGCAAATTACAAGACAGTAACTGAGACATCCCTACCAATTGTGTATATATGAGGATGAGAAGTAGACTACGAACTATGTTTTTGGAGGTTGTTTCTGAGGTTACAAAGTTAGCTTTGCTTTCAATACACTATTAAAACTTGATTGCTAAAATTATTGCCTTATCAAATGTTACATTATATCCTCTAATATTTGTCAACACATTTCTCAAGCATGTAGCTTTAAGAATTATTAGCTAATTTCTTTACATAACTTTAGGTTTGAAGAAAAAAGATTTTAAAGTTGGGTGTTGCTTGGACTGGGTCAGTAAAAATACAATCTTTTTAGGTAGATAGGCAATAGCATCAACATTTTTGTCTAGCGGCTATTGCTGACAATAACAGCCACCCTTATTACTAATAACAATAACCACCACTTTTGATATGGTTGTTATAGAGAGCAATAGGGGCAATACTTTTGTCCCCGCTATTACTTTATAGCAGCCACATTAACATGGTTGTTATTGCTATAGCAGCGACTTTAAGCATGTCCCTTATAGATTAATAGCATCTAACAATAGCAGCCACTTCTAAAGTTGTCATGATTACTTAGGAAGTTGATATTAATCGGGGTCATTGTTGTTGGTTGAATTAATAACAACCATTGGAAAAGTGTCTGTTAATAGTGCTACCAATACCGATGACCCAATTTTCAAAAATATCGTTGCTATTGACTAAATAGCAATGACATTTTTACTAATAGCAACCTCAAATGTCGTTGCTAAAGCTCCTTATCCTTGTAGTGTACTCTCACCATACAAAACACAAAAAATTATCGAAAAATGATTGCATTGTACAGGTAATTTGACCTAATTTCTTAAAAACCTTATAATTTTTTATATTCTCTCGATGTCCAAAATCATAAATATCTGACATTGTTAGGACCTTTTTGTCGTTCGCAATTGAAAATTTAGGCTTTTTTGCGATAAAATTGTATCTCTTGTCGGCTATGTCTAACACCCACTTATACTAGTGAACACCTGACATATAAGCAGATACCTGTGTGAAGTTAAATCTTCAGTTTCTGCCAAAATACCGCATACACTCTATGATAGATATACCACAATCATATCTGTAAAATGAGAAAATATCAAGTGAAAAAAATGTTATAGTTGTGAAGGGTAAAAAGGTCTTAATGATGTCGGATATTTGTGATTTTGGATATTGGGAGAATATAAAAAATTATACAAATTTTAAGGAATTGAGTCAAATCATCAATACCGTCATTTTCCTAAAAATCATTGTGGTTGTAGTGATTTTTTGTGTTTTGTGTTTTACGTTCTATGGTAGCGATTTTTTGTGTTTTGTGTGGCGGAGTCATTTTTATCCTGATAATTTCGTGAATATGAGTATATTTTTATTTATGTAAGGTTCAAATTGGTCGGGCATATATATTTTGTTTTTTAGTGTTCATGTTGAATTTATTTTGTTTGTGATCTGCTCAAGTTATTATTAATACATGAATGAATGGGTTTATGTTTGTTGGAAAACATACTATAGACCACCGATGGGGTGAACATACTACAAGTAGGGGTGTTAAAGGGTCAGGTTTAACCCGAACTCAACCCGTACCAAACCCTATAGGGTCAAGGTCTGGTGATAAATAAGAAGGCCCAATTATAATTTGGGTTAGACCCGAAATGTCTGATTTATATATGGATCTGGGTATGGTTTCTGAATTTTCATACCAGACCAAGACTCAACCCAAGTTTTGATTAAGATCCACAATTTTTCAATGTAAAAATGATTAAAAATATTATTTTACTGGGTATAGTCCAAGTCTGGTTCATGTTATCCTTATAGGATCTAGGTATGGTATCTCTTATGATGGGTCTAATTAGACTCGGGTCTCAACCTGATACCATATCTCAAGTCAGGTTTGGGTCTGGTTCCACATGGGTCTGAAACAAACCCAACCCATTAACACCCCTAACTATAAGCATAAAAACGGATTGGGTACAAATGTCTCCTGGCAATAAACTTTCATGCACTAAAATCCACCCACTTCCAAGGTGTATTGAGGCTTCATTGTACCGACATGAGTCGAGCCCAATATCATGATCTTTGGGTGAGCCCAAAACCTATAAAGGCCAGATCAGGATTTCGGTAGGTGGTGGGACCCCTACTGACCTCGCGGTAGCTCCATGGAAGTACAACTAATCTCATCGTAATGAGAGTGCACGAAAGTGTAATGTAGGCACAAACTGAATCGGTCTAATGCCTTATGGTCTAGAGACCTAAAACATGGGTGGTGTCTTTCAATCGTGAACGGATCCAGTCTTACCAAACTGGGATCTCGACTGAACCACAACCCACACGGGCCTCAAGGGGGGTTTCAGCTTCCTAGAAGCGAGAGTACAAGCATAAAGTACTCAGACGTGCAAGCCCCAAGTAGGGATGGCAGTGGACCGGGGGATAACGACCCTCCGCCCCACCTTGCCATGTTTAGACTGGGAATAAAGGGCATGAAACGAGGATGGAAGTGGGGATGAAGGTTAAAATCTATCCCCGTGCAGGGATGGAGGCGGGGATGGACTTACGCTTTCCCCCACCCCGCCCCCATTCCCGTCTCAATCCCTGCCTTGCCCTGCCCCGCCCCATCCCCAATCCTTCAAGGAATGACTATAGACTGAAGGGAAACGGGGCCTCGCCCCACCTCACCCCCGTTTGGACTAGGGATGGAAGACTTGAAATGAGGATGGTGGCCGGGGTGGAAGTTAAAATCCATCCCCGTGCGGGGATGGAGGCTCAGATTTTGAGACAGGGTGGGGGTGGAGACCTTTTCCCCTGCCCCGCCCCGGTTCACTGCCATCCCTAGCCCCAAGCCACTTAGGGTCAAGCGGGGTATGCAGACCCTTAATTACAAACCCAAATTGGAAGGCCCAAAAAAATCAAGACAACTTATAATTAGACTCGAATGGATTTAATCTGTTGAATTGGGTTCGGGTATGATATGGAGCCTATGGGTCTGGCAGTGTGTAGGTGCACACCTACTATCCTGTGTCATGCACAGTTTGTGCACTTTGCTCATGCGTTCCAACTATGCACATAGAGATGCAGCGCATTGCATGTGCGTTGCACCTTCTATGCATGTGCACAACTGCAGATCGACCCTGCACACCGCTTGTGTCCAAGGAGAGGGTGGTGTGTGTTCTCCCCCGAAGATGACCATTAGCTACATCTCGTGTTCAGGGGTCCCAATGAGCGCCATGTATAAGAGCTTGTATCCCCGTGTGCATCAGCATCACTTAGCATCAGAATCTGGTGCAGTTGCAAAGACTTAAGTACCCTCTCCTGCTATGCTCACCATGAAATGACGGTTCGAGAAAATTATAAAATATCCTCCATTCAAAATAAGGGAAACGACGGTTCAAGAAAAGGACAAAAAAACTCCATCCAGAAAGTATGATGTTAACTCTTCAAAGTCCAAACGTTCCATTTTCACCCAAAGTAGTAAACTTTTGCGCCATCTGCTGTAACAGAAGCTCCCTTTGACAATACAAAATTTGTCGTCATCTCAAGTCGAGGTTTTCGCCTTATTTTTTAGCCTGTTTTACAACACATTGTCACCTTCTCGTTCCTACCTTGTGTTCCAAAACATTCCTGTGTTCGCGATCGACTGGTTCGATCATTGGTGGGCGTCATAGGCGAATTTGTCGGCCATCTCTTTTTACAGTCTTCTCTTCTTTTTCGTTGTCGTTAGGCATTATAGAAGAATGCAATGACGCACAAACATTCCAACTAGTGCCATTAAGGCATCGTGAGTACCTTTCCATGTCATTGTGCTATCATTGAAGAACATATGTCGTCTTGAGTGCCATTAAAGCGTTGTTTTGTTATTGCAGGTGGATCTTGTCCTTTTGATGGTTGAAAACTTATCGATATTTGTAAGACGCTGGGACCTGTTGACAAGAATGATTGTTTACAAATGCGAGGAAGGGCCTCTACCCCATCCGGTATCCTCCATTTCACTCAGTATATTGTAAACACCCCAAATTTTTACTCACCTCCCCAACATTTCCACCAAACATCATCATCCAGCCTTTGAAATCGCTGGAGGGCAAAATGGTCATTTTCTGAGCCCGGACCTTGCAAAAGTCCAAATTTCATCTGAAACTCTCAAATTTTCTCTATTTTTATCTCAGATGTTCAAGATTTTACTCCTGACAGGAGACAAACATCTCCAAGTCTTGGTTCAAGATTATATTGCATAAGACATGTCATTGCATATCATTGCATGAGCATTTCAAATCACTGCACTGCACAGCATGTCATTTCGAGGTCCAGAACTCTTGATTTCAAAATCTTCAATCCAGATTAGAATTTTAACTCTTTTCAAAATTGATTTCAAAACCCTGGGTCTTCAAAATTATCAATTCTTCCCATTTTACCCCTAGGGCTCTGAATTTCAAAATATTTTCTCAGGAAAACGATCTGGATAGTTTTCAATATGGATTTCAGTCACTTCACCTCAGATTTTGCCCTTTTTGACAATTTCAAATATCTTTCTTTTACAAAATCGCCCTACAAGGGCCAACTCTTTTCAAAATTCCTGTTTTGCCCATTAGTCCAGATTTTATGAAAATTCCAAAAAGAAGTTGTGGTTTTATCCTTATTTCAATAAAGAAGCAATGTGGGACCCACACTGAGGTGGTGTCACACAAGCTTTCCTTTTGAAAATTTGAATTTTGAAAAACCCAAAAATATAGGAGCCTTGTCCCCTGGATTGGTGCCACTTGTCTTTTCTCTCTCCTCCCATTTACATGCCATGTGTCAGCATAGGGTTCACCTAGAGTCGGTGCCACATGTCACCCTCCCTCTTCTGCCAAGTGTCAGTGTGGGGCTACCTTAAGAAGCCGCCACATGTCTGCCATGTGTCAGTATCCATCCTGCGCCATGTGTCATTTCAAAGACTACCAGAAGATGCCAAGTGTCATAGGTGGTCCTGTCTAGAAAAAGTGGAGTTTGTCTCCTCTGAGGTGGCACCACTTGAAGTGTGTCTCCTGCAGGGGACACGTGTCAACCCCTCCTTCCTTCTAGAAAAGTAGCCTGACACATGTCCTCCCCCTATTTTTTTCAGAAAAGTAGGAAACATGTGTCACTCCTAAATTCCTACAGAAAAGGTAGGCTTGTCTCCTCTGAGGTGGCGCCATCTGGAGTGTCTTCTGCAGAGGACACATGGCAAGCTCTCATTTCCTCAGAAAAAGCAAGTGCCATGTGTCATTTTCTGCTTTCTTCAGAAAAACTAGAATTCAAAAGTTCAAAACTCCTCATAGGTGGCGAAAATCCTGAACTTCTACCTTTTTCATCTTATCTGAGATGGCGCCACATGGCTTGGCCCACCTTCTCTCCCCTCTGCCACGTGTCATTCTCTGCTTCTTTCAGAAAAAGTAGAGGACACATGTCTTCTCCCTACCTCTTTCAGAAAAGTAGGAGACACATGTCACTCCTGGCCTTCTTCAGAAAAAGCAAACCATTTAAAATTCAAACAGGGCACTAGGTGGCAAAAATCCAGAGCTCTGATTTCCCAGATGGCCTATGAGAGCGCCACATGTCCCTTCCCTCTTTTTCCTCCCTCTTGCCACATGGCATTGTAGGAGCCACCCTGAGGTGGCGCCACATGTCCATCCTCCATTCCTCCAGGGCCAACCTCCATTTGAATTTCAAACTTCCCCCTGAGGTGGCGCCATTTGAGAAAGCCTCTCCAGACATCTGACACTTGTCCGCCACATGTCCAGATCTCCTTTCTCCAGAAAAGGTAGAATTCAAATTCCTCTGAGGTGGCGCCTTCTGAGCCCACTGCTCTGACCTTCTGACATGTGTCAAACACCTTTTGAGGTGGCACCACTCCAGGACTCCACTTGGCTCCATTTTTATTTTTTATTTTATTTTTAATAAAGGTAGCCCACCATGAGGTGGCGCCACCTGAAGACTCCCTACAAAAAGTGAATTTGAAATTCAAACTCCAAGAGAGCACCCTCTGAGGTGGCGTCTTCTGGGAGTTCCCTGCAGAGAGAATCAAGCAAACTTTTGAAAAATTCCAAATTCCCCCTGCTGAGGTGTCTCACCCACAAAATTTCCATTTTTTTTATTTTTCTCAAAAATTAAAACACCTTTTGAGGTGGCGCCACCTGAGGGCTCCCTGCAAAAGACAAATTCGAATTTCAAACCCCTCAGATGACACCCCCTGAGATGGCGCCACATGGAGGGCTCAGATTGAACCTGTTTGAATTTCAAAAATTTTCAGAAAAGTTATAAAAACAAGGGTTCACGCCCAGCCTAAGGGGAGATCATTTTTTAGCTCTTGTGAACTTGGAAAATCCGACCTAGCCTTCCTAACATCTGATTTTGAACCTTGGAAATCGTGCCCCCTTTGGCTCATTGAAGAAGGTGGAGTAGAGCTCGTGCTGTGGCGAATTCGATTCCAATAGAGCTCGATTTTGGTGGACCATCCGAAGCTCGGAGCGAAGGACGAAGGAAGCTCGTGATAGCTCCCCTTTCAAGAGCTCCTACGCTGCGTAACAAAGCAAGGTGCACTTCTTTTCCCCTTGATGCGATTCTATAATTCGAATCGGGAGTCGTTTGAAGAAAGAGCTCATCCGAGGGATGGATTGAGCTATTCTCATAAAACGACATATATAAAAATGTTTTGTTATGATTCCTTGATGATTTTTAACATTCATATAGTTAGCTAGGTTTAATTTGCATTTTATTTCATTCATTTAGCATATTTCATAAATTAATTAGGATTAATTTAGCCTTTATTTCAATTCTGCTTATTTTCAGTAGGTCTCTGTTTTTGTCAGTCAGTCCACACGTCATTTCATGCATTTGTTTTTTATTAAAAATCCCAAAAAAATCACGGAATGCGCCCTTAGATGTCCCTGAAATTTTGCCAAAAATTCGGAGGCATTTGAATTTGTTTACTATGGTAAACATTCAAAATGACAAGTCGGGTTTTGTTACCCGGGATACGTTTTGAAAATCATTTTCCGACTTGTAAAAGCGAGATATCCCTCATGGGAGATCCGATTTTCGATCCGAAAGATGTTTTGAACTCGGGAGAATGTCTAGTTTTTAATATGATTTTATCAGATTTTTATGATTTTTTTTATGTCTGAAAAAAATCCGAGATGTCGGTACACGTGTCAGAGCCTAATTTGGGCCTCTGAGATCTTGGATCGACTTAGGGCTATGGTTTCTCTTTGTGTGTTGCCCCAAATCCAAAACTGTAAAAAGTGAAAGTTATGTCCGTGGTGTCTTCTGTTTGAATCTGAAAGCCTGTAATTTTTAGAACAGTGTTGACCCCTGCTTCGGATTTTTCTTGTCAGCCCCCTGTTTTGCTACATTTGTCTGTTCTGTTAGTTTAGGCAGGAATAGTTATATTTTTATCGGTGTTTATGTTGATCAAATGCCGAAGTCATAAACATAAAAGTTGTTCATGTAGGTGTCGTGCATAGCTCTGATTAATTTCATAAATTTCCATGGCCGTTTTGTATTTTTTTAGCATTTTACATCAGATTAGTGTGATTTTTACCTCTGTCTGAACTAAATCCCAGTTATTGAACTCACCATGGCTCAAATCCCGAGGCTGTAAAAACAAAAAAATGTTCCATTTTGGGTCTTTTAGCAGTCTGCAAAATATCAGAAGTTTCCATGGTGTAAATCTTGCATTATCATATTAGGCATTGCATTTGGTTCGGATCCATAGGCAAAATCCATCATTTTAGGACTTTCTTTGAATTTTGGCATTTAAATCATATCATTTCATGATTTTTAGCATTCTAGGCTGTTTATCAGAGTGTTTAGATGCTTCATACCGAATTTGGTGCAATTTGGAATCCATTTGAGGTTCGGATCATCCATAATACCAAAACAGGGTCCCGCAGGACCCAGATCCAAGCGAAAAACAAGCGAAAATCGCTATTTTTGATAAATTGCAAAATACCAAATTCTGATTTTACAGTCCTAATGTGTTTAGAAGCATGTCATATTGCATTTCATCATCATTGAATTCAATTTGAATTTCGAAATCCCAATTTTACTAAGTTTTCCTCCAAAAAACCCTGATTTTAAAGGTGTAACTTTAATTTTAGGGGTATTTTGGTCATTTTGACCCCAATTCCGAATTTCAAACTGTTTTCCACTGAATTTCTTGCATTTTCATCATTTCAAATATCAAGGAAGCATGAGAATAGGGTTTATATCCAATTAAGTCCAATAATTTCATAATATTATTGGAAAATCTTGGAAAAACCCACATATTTGAGCTAACTTTATTTCAAGCTTGGCAGGGACATTCCAAAGAAGGAGCTGAAGTCTGCAAATTTCTTTTATTTCCTTTATTTAGTGATGTAATAATGTAAATTTTGGAATAAGAGATTTAATTTCCTGCTTAGACTAGGATGCATGTCATATAGTTTGAATTTATGCAATATCCTGATTATATGATTCATGCATTTTATTTCAAAAGCACCATGGATGTTCACGAATGGCACGTGCACCAACTCTTAGGGAGTTGATGGACTCGGTGGGATCCATATTTACGGCCCTAGTCGGAATATGGACGAGACCCAGATCCATCATCTTTCTACTAGTCACATTGAGCCTACACTCTTAGGCTATCTTAAAAATGCACATCATATTTCCAAAGTTTTCAAAATCATGTGCATCAAATCAACTAAATTCTGAGCATATTCATGGCCACAGTCAGGATATGTGAAGGATTTATCTTGACTTAATGCACATTTTCCCAACAAATCTCTTAGAAAATCTTTTCAAAGTGCATTCATTCACTCATATCATTTGCATCATGAAATCATTGATTTTCTCAAGAAAACTTCATTCTCAAGAAATCGATTTCTCAAGAAATTCTAAGGATTTTTCAAAATTGGTTTTTCCAAGACAAGTTTTTCCACAGTTTTCCCAGAAAAATGATATTTTCTTAAGATATTCAAAAGAGTTTTCCAATCTTTCTTCAAGATCCAAAATCGATTTCCGAGTATTTCAAAAAGGTAAAATTCCCAGGATTTCGATTCCCCAAGTTTTGAATTTCCTTCTCCAATGAGCTTTCCTATGAATTTCCATCATTTTCCTAAGAAAACTCTCAAAGTCCAAGTTTTCCTAAGAAGTGCTTCCCTTTTCAAAAAGTCCATCTTTTCTCAAGAATCACTTCCATTTTCCCAAGATTTTCAACTATTTCTGAATTTTCCACATCTTTATAAGCTTTCTCATGTTTTCAAAAACCCCTTTTTTATCTGAGTTTCCTGAGAAATTGACCTTTTTCCTGAGAGATTCTTTCCAACTCCAAATGTTTTTCTAATCATACATCATGTTTTCCAACTGGCATTTTCCAAAATCTCATAGCACATGCCTGAATTCTCTATGCATTTAGGATAGAACATAACTTTGATAATTTCGCTAAGTCAAGCATAGTTTTGGTCCTTGGTTCGATTACCCCTGTTAAAGGCGGCAGGAACGGTCGAACCTCGTACCGACAGGTCGAGCCCCATCCCATGGATTTTCCCACAATTTTCAAAAACGGAGGCGAGTATTTCAAAACATTTTCCAAAATCTGGTCAAAGTTTGAATCGCGAAAGCGTTTCTCTCTTTTTCTCTTCCGCAAGGAAGGGAAGGCGGGGGAAAAATTTCGCGACGAAAACATATATGCATTGTATCTCAAATCGCGGTTTTAGTAACATACTACTGATTTGTGAGATATTGTTTTGTTTTCTAATATCAATTTGTTTGCTATTATGCTAAATTTCCATATCAATTTGTAATATACTTTGCGATATATTTATCGATTTGTAAGATATTATGTATTTTATAGTATCGATTTGTAAGGTATTATGCTAAATTACCATATCGATTTGTAATATATTATGCGATATGTATATTGATTTGTAAGATATTATGTGTTTTGTAGTATATATTTGTAAGATATTTGCAGAAAGACTTTTAAAACATGTGCGTGTATAAATACATTTTTATGCGCTTGTAGTGGCAATTTTCGTATTCAAATCGCTGCTCATTTAGTGATTTCTATTGAACTCGTTTCACAACATCGTAGATATAATTAAAGCGTTATCGTCAACACACATGTACGACATGTCATTTCTTTTATTGGCATGGTAAGCAACAACTCGATGCATAGTATAAGCAAATAACAAACCACAATTGCTTTTATATTGTGATTCATTAAATCATTTCTTTGACTTGCTTAATCTTATCGGTATCCATTGTTATATGCATCCTGAATAAATCATAGTAAATGTATGCGCTTACTAACGCAAATTGGTACCTTGCTTATAATAGTGGTGAACTTATCATCTGGTTGTAATGAAGATGATCTATCTCAATCATTTGAAAGATATGGAGAAGTGAATATATGTATTAATGACACACCTAAAGAAGTGAACACGTGCACTAATGATGCACATGATAACAAGGGTGCAAGCATTAGATTCACTCTTGACTTGAATGTTCCAGCAGAATAAATGCAATTCGATAATGAGGTAGATGATCCTGACAATACACTTGATAAAGGTGCAGGCACTGGGAATGTACATGATAGTACACCTGACTCTATTCCCGTAGAAGGAATGCAGTTTAATACTGAGGATGCTGCATATAAATGTTACACTGATTATGCCTTAAAATTTGGCTTCAGTGTTAGAAGGTTTTCTTGGTCAAAAAATGCATAGGGTGTCATGGTGAGAAAGACATATGTTTGTTCTAAGGAAGGTTGGAAGAAATCAATTAGAAATTCAACAAGGAGCATGTCTGAATCAAGATGTGGATGTCCAGCAAGAATGGTGTTAAGAAGACTTCCGAATGAGAAATATGTTGTTCGTACTTTAATCAGTGATCATAATCATGATTTATCTGCTTCATTTATGACTCTTATGTTAAGGTCGCATCATAAAGTAACTGTAGTGCATGCTGCAGTAGCTGATAGCGTCGGCATTGCACCAAGAAAGACATACAATTTGTTTGCGCACAAGATGGTGGTCGCGAAAATGTGTCATTCACACCTATGGATCTAAGAAACTACTTGAAAAGGAAGCTGACACATAACATAAAGAATGGAGAAATATGTTCTTTGGTTTATAACTTACATAAGAAATCTTTGGTTGATAACTTACAAAAGAAATCAAGCATTGACCCTGGTTTCTTTAGTGCAATGCAACTGGATAAAGATGGATGTGCTGTGAATATGTTTTGGGCATATTAAAAGTCAAGAGTAGATTATAAATGCTTCAATGATGTGCTTATTTTTTATATAACAATGAAGATTAATATTGAACAGTGGCCATTTGCGTAGTTTATCAGAGTGAACCATCACTCACAGAGTTGTATATTAGGCAACACTTTTTTGTATGACTGTTATCGTCGCGAAAATTTTCCCGTCTTCCCTTCCTTGCGGAAGAATGAGGGAAATGGTTTCGCGATTCAAACTTGATCGGATTTTGGAAATTATTTTAAATACTCGCCTCCATTTTGAAAATTGCAGGAAAATCCATGGGATGGGGCTCGACCTATCGGTACGAGGTTCAACCGTTCTTGCCGCCTTTAACAGGGGTAATCGAACCAAGGACCAAAATTGTGCTTGACTTAGTGAAATTACCGAAATCGTGTTCTATCCTAAATGCACAGAGAATTCAGGCATGTGCTATGAGAATTTTGGAAAATGTAAATTGGAAAATATGATGTATGTTTAGAAAACATTTAGAGTTGAAAAGCATTTCTCAGGAAAAGATGAAAATCAATCTCTCAGGAAAACTCAGACGAAGAAGGTTTGAAATCTCGAGAAAGTTTATAAAGAGTTGGAAAATCTTGAACAGATGAGAATCTCGAGAAAATCTTGAGAAAGTTTATAAAGACTTAGAAAACCATAAAGAAATGAGAATCTCAGGAAAATTTTGAGAAAGCTTAGAAAGACTTGGAAAACCATGAGGAAATGAGAATCTCGAGAAAATCTTGAGAAAGTTTATAAAGACTTAGAAAAATGAGAATCTCAGGACAATTTTGAGAAAGCTTAGAAAGACTTGGAAAATCATGAGGAAATAAGAATCTCAGGAAAACTGTAGGAATTCTTGAGAAAATATGAACATTTGAAAAAAGGAAAGTACTTGTTGGGAAAACTCAGACTTTGGGAATTTTCTTAAGAAAAGGATAGAAAATTTATAGGAAAGATTCATTGGAGAAGGAAATTTAGAACTTAGGAAATTGAAATCCTGAGAATCTTGTCTTTGAAATGCCTGAAAATCAACTTTGATTCTTGATAAAGATAAGAAATTCCTTTTGAAAAGAATCTTAAGAAAATAACATTTCCAAGGAAAATCATAGGAAAACTTTGATTTGGAAAATCCAACTCCGAATATCATCATAGTTTCTTGAGAAATCGAGTCCCATGAAGTGAAAAATTTCTTGAGAAAATCATGAGAAAACCGAATGATGCAGATGATTTGAATGAATGAATGCACTTTGAAAAACTTTCTGAAAAATTTGTTGAAAAAATGTGGATTAAACCAAAGTAAATCCTTCACATATTCTGACTGTGGCCATGAATATATTCAGGGTTTATTTGAATTAATTCACAATATTTTGAAAACATTGGAAATATGAGGTGCATTTTCAAGATAGCCTAAGAGTGTAGGCTCAATGTGACTGGTAGAGAGATGATGGATCTGGGTCTCGTCCATATTCCGACTAGGGCCGTAAATATGGACTCCACCGAGTTCATCAACTCTCTAAGAGTTGGTGCATGTGTCATTCGTGTTCATCCACGGTGGGTTTTGAAAATTGAGATATATGCATCATAGAATCAGGATATTATTGAAATCAAACTATATGAGATTCGGCCTAATCTAAGCAGTAAAAGTAAATCTTGAAAGTGCACTAGGATCGAGGCAACGAGGACTAGAGGGGGGGTGAATAGTGCTTTTAAAACTTTTCTGTGTAATATTGAATGATTTTGCAAATCTCAAAGCAAACACACAAAGAACACAAGATTTTATCCTGGTTCGGTCAAAGTCGACCTACATCAAGTCCCCAAGCAAAACCCGCTTGAGATTTTCCACTATCAACCTTGTAAACTACAAGATCACACAGACCATAACCGGTCCCACTTTCAGTAACAACCCAACTGAAAGCAAACAACTCCTTTACACCAAGGAGTCCTTCTTTTTACAGAAAAGAAATAAGAACTTACAATACAACCTATGAGCCTTCCTTTTGAATGCAAATGAGATGCAATTGGCTTTTGAGGTTGTTGAAACACTCTACTCACGAATTCACTATCTCTCAAAGTGATTTGAGTGAAAAACTGAAGTGAAAATATCACGTGAGTGAGAAAACAAATACTTGAATAAATAGGAGTGAAAAACAAGATTCAAATCGATTGAATTGTTGTTTTTGAGTGTAAAATGCACTCATATTTATAGTTACAAGATTCCATACGTTGAGAGTATGAAAGGGTGTCAAAACGGTCCATTTCGAACGATAAAAAATGTTTGAAAAATGAAAAGACACACCTTTTTGAAGTTTCAGGAAAACGGCAAAATTAGTCGACTGAAACATCAGTTAGTCGACTAATAGTTAGTTATTAGTAGACTGACAGTTATCGTCGGTCGACTGATCTGTTAATCGAGCTGTTTGAAAATCTGAACTTTTGAAACTTAGTCGACTGAAGAAAAGTTAGTCGACTGATAATATCATCAGTAGACTAAAAAACTTTTTAGTCGATTACTGCTAAAAACTTCTGAGAAACAAACATTTTGTTCGGTCGACTGATAAAAAGCATTAGTCGACTGCTGCTAAATTTTCAGAAAACACATGTTCTGTTCAGTCGACTGAAAAAACCATTAGTCGACTGCTGTTAATTTTCCAGAAAACAGACATTCTGTCCAGTCGACTGATAAAACCTTCGGTCGACTAATTTGACAAGAATGACTTTTTAGAAAATATGGCGCGAAAGGATTAGTCGACTGATAAGTCTATTGGTCGACTAATAAACATGAAAAATTAAGAAAAGAGTTTTCTAAAAAGATTTTCAAAAGAGTTTCTTTTAGAAAAGTTTTTCTAAAGACTTTTAAGGTGAAATGCAACCTAAATATGCACTCTAAGTAAGACTCTTACAAGAATCTAAGACTTTTAATGAATTAAACATTTGCACACTAGTCTTCAAGGATTCTTTACTGAATTCTTCAATTTCTTCATAGCCTTAGCTGAAATGCAGTTGATTCTACTTGCTCATCATCAAAACCTTGTACTTGAAGTATCATGTATGGCTTCATTGTCGTAACAATCTCCCCCTTTTTGATGATGACAAACTTAATTAAAGATTAAGCATTTAGATGCATAGATGGAGATTTTACTCCCCCTATCAATATGCTGCAAAACATTAAAAGTTAGCACATTTAAAGCACATATATCACATATTGATTGGTTTGCATTTCCATTTATCATTTCTTCATGTATTTAGAAATACATTCATTCAAACCTTTCTTTTTCTCTTAATTTTGCATTTCTCATGCAAGATCTTCTGTAATGTAATTGCTATCATCTTTTTCTCAAGATCTCCTTGCAATTTCAAAGTAATGCTATCTTTATCTTTTTCTTCCCCTTTGTCAGAATCAAAAAGAGTAAGGGCAAAAATAGCATAAGCAGAAATAGAGATAAGTTTAAAATATTACAACCCATAAAGTATGTTTTTCAAAGATCAAAGATCAGAAAAGAGAGTTTAGCAAATCCTTAATGGCAGTTACATCCTTCTGAATTGAAGCAAGTTGTTGAGTCACATCTTCACGAAAGGTGTGTTGATGTAGCTCCAAAGCTTTCAGTCTCTGCATAATTTCATCATGGTCTTGATTTGTCGAAAATTTCTTTCTTTTTGCATGAGATGAAGGTGTCGCAGAAGGTGAAGGTTTAGAAATAGATGGTTCATTAGGATCAGATGGTTCAGTTTGATCAACATTTAAGGGAGGCAGATATTTAATTTTCATTCTTTTAAAAATTGTTTGATCAAAGAACTCTTTTTGCTCAATGTACTTTTCATTTGTTAAAGGAATTTTAAAATGTCTAAAAATACGGGTTAAAAGACAACCATAAGGAAGAAATGGTTTTTGTTTCCACAAGTTTGTAAAATACACATTGGCCCAGTTGACAGAAATATTCCCAAATAAAACATAAAGAGCCGTAGATAGATCTGTGGAATAATAATCAAAAGAACCAGTTTTGGGTAGAACATTGTGGGCAAGGATTCGTCCAGCAATGCGTGCACGAGTTTGAAGATTAGTATTTTTGAAAGGAGGGCAGTGAGGTGCTTCTGGAAGAAGAATTTGTTCAAAAACTCTTTCATCGTTCATTTCAATAGTGTTGAAAAGAGTGTCTGAAGATGGAATTTCAAGAATTTCTCTAAGTAGTTTCGAATCAAACTCGATTTCAACATCACGAACAAGAGAAGATAAAATTCCAGTTTCATGGTTCATTTGTAAATTTGTGTAAAACAAGTGAATGAGAAAAGGATAGTGAAGTGTATCTGCACAAGCATAAAAAAGATGTGAAATACCAGGAAATAATTCTCTTATTTTGTAACGAGAAAACAAGTGAAATAGAACATTTCGGCCTAGTAAAATAGGTAGTGCAGAAATTGATCCAAAAGTGTCATAGAGAAGAGGGTTACGAAGTAATCTTAGTGAAAACCATGTCTTGAAGTAGGTGTAGGAGGAGGAGAACCTAAACCTTTTGCAGATGTAGACTTTGTGCGAGGCATGGTTACCAAAATGTCAGCTTCCAAATGACGTCCGGCAAAGAGAAAAAGCTTTCCGACGATAAAAAATGAAGGACAATGTGGTGGCTGACGGTGAGGAGAGGTCGGCCAAAAGGGGATTCCGGTAATGCATTGTCACGGCAAGAGAGTTCCGGAGTGTTTTGAAGATGCGCCAATCGCTGCAAGAGGATTCCGGCGTTTCAAGATCACGGCCAGAAGATTCCGGCGTCTCCCTGTTACGGTAAGAAACTCCCGGCGATGATGGAGTCGAACGGTACTCCGAGGGTTTTTCGGAAGAGAGAGAGAGACAAAGGAGAAAGAGGGGTTTTCGGTTTAAGGGTTTCGTTAAAAAAAAAACGAAAAGGTGCGAGAATGAAACAATGCCTTCTTTAAAAAAAACGGGTTTTTAAAAAAAAAAAACAAATCCAAGGGGTGTCACGTCCCTTCATTTAAGTTTTTAAAAAAAAATTTAGTCGACTAAAACTTTATCGGTCGACTAAAAAAGTGCGACTTATTCTAAAAATATCATCAGTCGACTAGAACTATATCGGTCGACTAATATGATGCAATACATTCCAAAATATAAAAACACCAGTCGACTAGAATTTTATTGGTCGACTAATATAGTGCGATTTTGAGATTTTGTTCAAAAATCAGCATTTTTATAAATCCAAAAACGAGCAAATACCTAGTTCTCTCCTAATTCTCATAAAATCTTCATTTTTAAGAGGTTTAGTGAAAATATCGGCATGTTGTTCTTTAGTGGAAATAAAATTTAACGAAATATCTCCTTTTAACACATGATCTCTTAAAAAATGATGTCTAACTTCAATATGCTTAGTTCTTGAGTGCTGAATAGGATTTTTCGAAAGGTTTATAGCACTAGTGTTATAACAATAAATAGTTGTTGTGGAGTAATTCAAACCAAAATCTTTTAAGGTCTGTTTTATCCAAAGTACTTGTGAACATGCTAAACTAGCCGCTATATATTCAGCTTTAGTTGTTGAGAGTGATACTGAATTTTGCTTTTTACTAAACCAAGAGACTAAGGAATTTCCCAAGAAATGACAAGTTCCACTAGTACTCTTGCGATCATATTTACTTCCTGCAAAATCTGCATCACTATATGAAACTAAATCAAAGGAAGATGATTTTGGGTAAAACAAACCGAAATCTGAAGTATCTTTCAAATAACGAAGAATTTGTTTTACTGCAGTTAAGTGAGATTCCTTTGGATTAGCTTGAAATCTTGCACACATACAAACACTAAACATAATATCAGGTCGACTAGCAGTTAAATATAATAGAGATCCGATCATACCTCTGTAGAGCTTAGTATCTACACTTTTACCATTTTCATCTTTATCAAGAGAAGTAGTTGTACTCATAGGATTTCTTCTTGATTTCGATGAGTCCATCCCAAATCTCTTGAGAAGTTCTTTTGTATACTTACCCTGATTGATGAAGATTCCTTCTTCAGTTTGCTTTATTTGAAGTCCAAGGAAGTAGTTTAATTCGCCCATCAAGCTCATTTCAAACTCTTCCTGCATAGCCTTAGCAAATTCTTTACAAAGAGAATCATTAGTAGAACCAAATATTATGTCATCAACATAAATTTGCACAATAAGAATATCTGAATTAAAATGTTTAATAAATAAAGTGGAGTCTACCCGACCAATGGAAAAACCAGATTGTTCTAGAAAATTTCGTAGTCTTTCATACCACGCTCTTGGTGCTTGTTTAAGTCCATACAAAGCTCTTTTCAATTTGTAGACCTTTTCTGGATATTTCTCATTTTCAAAGCCTGGAGGTTGCTCTACATAAACTTCTTCATTGATGTGTCCATTTAAGAATGCACTCTTAACATCAATTTGATATAACTTGAAGTTCATGTAACTAGCAAAAGCAAGCATCATACGAATTGACTCTAATCGAGCCACTGGTGCATAGGTTTCATCAAAATCTATGCCTTCTTCTTGATTATAGCCTTGTGCCACTAGCCTTGCTTTGTTATGAATGACTTCACCATTTTCATCCAGCTTATTTCGGAAGACCCATCTTGTTCCAATTACTGGATGATCCTTTGGTCTATCAACTAGATCCCAAACATCATTCCTAGTAAATTGGTTAAGTTCTTCAGACATGGCGAAAAGCCAAAATTCATCATCACATGCCTCATTGATATTCTTTGGTTCTAATTTAGATATGAAAGCAACATTTGCAATATATTTTTCTAACTGCCTTCTAGTTTGGACACCACTCTTTATTTCACCAATAACTTGTTCATGTGGATGATTAGGAACTTCTTTCCAAACCGGTTGAAGAGGAATATTTTCATGAGAAGTACTCTCTATCAAGGGTTCTTCTTGAAGTGTTGCTTCTTCTTCTTCGCTTAGAGGAATAACCTGCTCACAATTCTCATCAAATGCAACATGTAAAGATTCTTCAATACAAAATGTTCTTTTATTGAAAATACGATATGCTTTACTTCTAGAAGAATATCCAAGAAATATTGATTCATCTGATTTTGAATCAAACTTATCAAGATTATCTTTGGTATTTAACAAGAAACATTTACTACCAAAATTTTTGAAATATGAGATCTTGGGTATACGATCATAATATAATTCAAAACATGTTTTATGTAAAATTGGTCGAATAAGAACACAATTTAAGACATAACATGCTGTATTAATTGCTTCAGCCCAAAAATATTTTGGTAAATTTTTATCTTGAAGCATGGTTCTAGCACATTCTTGCAAAGTTCTATTCTTTCTTTCAACAACTCCATTTTGTGGAGCCGCTCTAGGAAAAGCAAAGTTGTGAGATATACCATGTAAATCACAAAACTTTAGAAAAGATTCATTTTCAAATTCACCACCATGATCACTACGAATTTTAATAATAGATGTAGATTTTTCATTTGTAATTCTTCTACAAAGTTTAGAAAATTCTGAAAAAACATCATTTTTGCTTTTTAGAAAAATCACCCATGTAAATCGAGAATAATCATCTACTATAACAAAAGCATACTTGCTACCATTCAAACTTTGAATTCTAGATGGTCCAAATAGATCTAAATGTAAAAGTTCAAGAGGACGTTTTGTTGAAACTATATCTTTTGCTTTAAAAGAACTCTTGATTTGTTTACCCCTTTGACAAGCATCACATAAGTGATCCTTTTTATATGGTATTCTAGGTAGGCCTCTTACAAGATCATTCTTGGATAATTTTGAAATAATTTTAAAATTAACATGTCCAAGTCTCTTGTGCCATAACCATTGAATTTTATTTGAAACAATAAGACATTTTTCATTAAAAGAGGGTAATTCATCTAGATATAGTTCATACACATTGTTTCTTCTTTTACCTTTAAAAATGATCTTTTTAGATTGAAAATCAGAAATTAAGCATAAATCATTTTCAAAAGAAACATGAAAACCTTTATCACATAATTGACTAATAGATATTAAATTATGCTTTAAACCATCCACTAAAAGAATATTTTCTATCAAGGGAAATTTTGGATTACCAATATTACCAATACCTATCACTTTTCCCTTGTTATTGTCACCAAAGGTGACGGTTCCTCCATCCTTATTTTGGAGGGTGGAAAATAACTCCGGCCTTTCAGTCATATGTTTGGAACAGCCGCTGTCCAATATCGATTTGCTCCTTATGTTGTGTACCTACAACAAAATCAGAAAACAGAGCATTTGACCCCTTTCTATTTTCGGGTCCATGAGAGTTAGTCTTAGGAACCCATATCCATTTGGATTTTGGTTTCCTTTGATAATAAATATCCTTTCTATAAAAGGATTTAGAATAAACATTTCTAGAATAATCATTTCTAGATGAATTTCTACTAGAAAGTTTAGTTTTATGAACAAAAGGTTGAGAATAATGTCTTTGATTTTTCACCACATAGTTTGGTCTATTTTGAGTATCAAAGAAGCTATATCCCAATCCGGTTTTATTTACCGAGCATCTTTGAGAACCAAGAAGTTTTTCTAGATTCTCTTGACCATTTGTAAATTTGGTCACTATAGAAAGAAGATCATTTGACTTTTCTTTAAGACTAAATATTTCTTTTTGTAAGAGATTGGTTCTAACTCCAATTTCTTTTATCTCAATTGCCTGGCAAGAATTTTCCTTCTTGAGATCTTCTATTTCTTGAAGTAACATTTTATTTTGAGAGTCAAGAGTTAAATTTTCAGTTTTTAACTCTTTATTTTTAGAACTAAGACTCTTAAATTTAGCATACAAATCATTAAATGCTTCAAATAACTCATCATAGTCAAATTGACTTACCGAATCTTCTTGTGCAACAAAACACATGTTGGCGACTTCTTCATTTGATTCTTCATCAGAAGAGGAGTCACTATCATCCCAACATGCTTGAAATGCCTTTTTCTTCTTGAATTGGTCCTTGGGCTTGAATTTGAGAAGAGGACAATCTTTCTTGATATGTCCTGCCTTTTTGCAGTTAAAGCACTTTACTTCATTGGGAATGAAAGAATCTGCTTTCTTTGCCTTTCTTTGAAATCTTCCCTTTTTGATGAATCTTTTGAATTGCCTTGTGATGAGGGCAATATCTTCATCTTCATCTTCTTCAGAATTTTCTGAGTCAGAAGTAGCCTTAAAAGCAAGAGACTTCTTTTTAGGCTCTTCTTCTTGTCTGTCTTGAAGTTGGACCTCATATGCCATTAGGTTACCAACTAAGTCTTCAAGAGTGAGAGTATTGAGATCATTTGCTTCTTCAATAGCAGTGGTTTTTCTCTCCCATTCAGGAGTTAAACACCTTAGAATTTTTCTGACTAAATCCACTTGTGAATATTCTTTTCCAAGGGATTTCAAAGTGTTAGTTATATCGGTCATTCTAGTTATCATGTCCGATATAGATTCATTTTGCTTCATTTTGAACAATTCAAATTTATGAACTAAAAAAGCAATTTTAGATTCCTTTACCTTTGACGTACCTTCATGTGTTACGAGAAGAGTATGCCAGATTTCATTAGCTGTAGAGCATTGAGAGATGCGATTGAATTCTACCTTGTCAACGCCACAATATAATGCATTCATGGCTTTGGCATTCAGTGAAGCAGTCTTCTTTTCTTCATCGGTCCATCGGCTGAAATCAGTTGATGGAGTTTGGTACTTTTCTGAAACAACTCTCCAGATATCGAGATCCATGGATTGCAGGAATATTGTCATTCTTACTTTCCAGTATCCATAGTTTGTTCCATCGAAGAGAGGAGGACGAACAAAGGAGCTTCCTTCTTTGTGCTGAGATGTTGTAGTTGCCATGCTAGATGATGGTCAAATCAAAGTAATAGCAAACCTGTGCTTTGATACCAAATGAAAGTGCACTAGGATCGAGGCAACGAGCACTAGAGGGGGGGTGAATAGTGCTTTTAAAACTTTTCTGCGGAATATTGAATGATTTTGCAAATCTCAAAGCAAACACACAAAGAACACAAGATTTTATCCTGGTTCGGTCAAACCCGACCTACATCAAGTCCCCAAGCAAAACCCGCTTGAGATTTTCCACTATCGACCTTGTAAACTACAAGATCACACAGACCATAACCGGTCCCACTTTCAGTAACAACCCAACTGAAAGCAAACAACTCCTTTACACCAAGAAGTCCTTTTTACAGAAAAGAAATAAGAACTTACAATACAACCTATGAGCCTTCCTTTTGAATGCAAATGAGATGCAATTGGCTTTTGAGGTTGTTGAAACACTCTACTCACGAATTCACTATCTCTCAAAGTGATTTGAGTGAAAAATTGAAGTGAAAATATCACGTGAGTGAGAAAACAAATACTTGAATAAATAGGAGTGAAAAACAAGATTCAAATCGATTAAATTATTGTTTTTGAGTGTAAAATGCACTCATATTTATAGTTACAAGATTCCATACGTTGAGAGTATGAAAGGGTGTCAAAACGGTCCATTTCGAACGATCAAAAACGTTTGAAAAATGAAAAGACACACCTTTTTGAAGTTTCAAGAAAACGACAAAATTAGTCGACTGAAACATCAGTTAGTCGACTAATAGTTAGTTATTAGTAGACTGACAGTTATCGTCGATCGACTGATCTGTTAATCGAGCCGTTTGAAAATCTAAACTTTTGAAACTTAGTCGACTGATAATATCATCAGTAGACTAAAAAAACTTTTTAGTCGACTGCTGCTAAAAACTTCTGAGAAACAAACATTCTGTTCGGTCGACTGATAAAAAGCATTAGTCGACTGCTGCTAAATTTTCAGAAAACACATGTTCTGTTCAGTCGACTGAAAAAACCATTAGTCTACTGCTGCTAATTTTCCAGAAAACAGACATTCTGTCCAGTCGACTGATAAAACCTTCGGTCGACTAATTTGACAAGAATGACTTTTTAGAAAATATGGCGCGAAAGGATTAGTCGACTGATAAGTCTATTGGTCGACTAATAAACATGAAAAATTAAGAAAAGAGTTTTCTAAAAAGATTTTCAAAAGAGTTTCTTTTAGAAAAGTTTTTCTAAAGACTTTTAAGGTGAAATGCAACCTAAATATGCACTCTAAGTAAGGCTCTTACAAGAATCTAAGACTTTTAATGAATTAAACATTTGCACACTAGTCTTCAAGGATTCTTTACTGAATTCTTCAATTTCTTCATAGCCTTAGCTGAAATGCAGTTGATTCTAATTGCTCATCATCAAAACCTTGTACTTGAAGTATCATGTAGGGCTTCATTGTCGTAACAAATCTTATTCCAAGGTTTACATTGGATTGTTACATTGCATAACATAAAGTAAAAGAAAATTGAAATGGAGCCAAGGAATCAACATCTTCTAGATTTTCCTGCAAAATGAGAGTTAGTACAAAATAACCAAGGAAATGGACATATATACTATATACAACAAAGATATACAAGTAAATGTAGAAATACTTGAATTTATGATGAATGATATATGATAATGAAGATATATTTACAAAAAAAAATAAAAAAAATAAAATAAAAGAAGATATATGTGATAACAAGTGCACATGAAGGGATATATATATATATATATATATATATATATATATATATATATATATATATATACGCATACGTATAGGTAGATATACAATAGATATACATATACATAGATATATATATACATATAATGAGAAAATATATATTTTTAATGGAAATTCCATATAATAGGTAAAACCAGAAAATACAGGTATATACAGTTTCTGTAGGGGATTTCACGAAGTTGTAATTCTCAAATTATAGCATATTTCTCAGTGAAAATGGGTATGGGGCTTCCCTATATATCAATAATGAAGCATATAAAAGATGGTCAATAAATCATGAATGGATGTAAAAATATCCATTCATAAACATGGCCGATTATCCAGACTGCACTCCTGTAGAAAATCATGTTTATGGCATAAGATCAAATTGGTTTACAGATTGAGTGCCTTATAGGCCCTTCCACAAGCTCCACCTTCTAATTCTATACTGACTTTATACTTTTTTTTTTATCACTTTAGTTCTACAACCCCCATTGGCATTACCTCACTGAACTTCTAATTGAATACCTACATAGGTCATGCTAATACCAAGCATTGTCATTTGCTTGAACTTTGAAAATTTAAACTTCTCTAAACAGGAGCACAAAATGAAATCGTTCTGGAAAAACCCACTTGGGATGATATAAATGGTTAAACTTCACCCAGTACATGATCTGCACTCATGGATACAACTATTATCAGTTGGATCAAACGGATATCACCTGTAAACAACCAGGATAATCTGCAAAATCTTAGGCATAGTTGTTGCAGGTAACCAAAAAAAAAATCCAAGACTAATGACCACCAGCTTCATTAACCTTCAACACAACCAAATATCAAATAACCTGTGTAACCAACCTTTCAATGAGCAACTATCCTGTGCAGGTTTTACTATATTCATTATTATTAGTTCAGCATATGTACACTAAATCAGATGCCTATAGCCATGGAAACAATGCACAGATGGTTATTTGGTTCAGAGATGTTATTCCTAAATGAAGTATGACATCCTGCCACAACCAAGTTTTTGAAAATCAATGGAGATCAAAACACTATCCAACAATATCTAGGAGTTGAAAGTGGTCCAAACAGAATGCATTGCTCGACATTGTCCATTTTTTTTTCTCATACTTGGGTGGAATGCACAGCCGGATTATCAGAACTTGATTATCCATTGCATGGAATCAAGTCATGAATCTATACTCTTTCAAAAAAAAAAAAATAGATTGGACATTTCACTTTGTGAGGGTAATAGCCAAGTGGATTGACAACATTGCATCAGTAGCCTCTGATCAAGATTGAGCCATTATCACATTGCAATTCGGAAGTAAAGAGCCCATGATCATGTGAAAAAAAAAATAGCAAAGGCCACCATCACAGATAATGACTAGAGAGATACCAACTACAGATAGGGCACCAAGAATGAAAAACCACACATCGATATTTCCATCAAAATCCATAGTGGGTAGCAATCAAGAAAACTATTAGCAAAATTGAAGAGAGAGAGAGAGAGAGTACTGATCTTTACCTTGGTTCAACAGAAGTTGCTAATGGAGAGGGAAACATCCGTCAAAGGTGGGACTTCTCCAAGGAAATCGCAGCCTTCTCAAAGAAAACGCAGACCCCTTTTGTGTTGGGCCCTCTGCTGCTGGACTCAAAGAAGAGGCAGCAACCGTGTGGCTTCTACTGAGGGGCTGAAGAGGAAGAGGGATCCGCTGGATTTCTGCTGGATTGCATGAAGATGGGGAGCAACAGCTTGGCTGGAGGTGCTGTTGGTGTGAATGGGTTGAAGAACAGGGGCAAAACGTTGGCTGGGGCTGAAGAATTGAAGTGGGGATGCAGGAATCGTTGAAATGTCTGCTGGTTGGGCTGAAGGCTGAAGGAAGATCTGGACAGCAACTGGCTGGGGCTGAAGAAGATGCAAACTCCCCCCCCCCCTTCAATGGACAAGGGCGCTGGTGGTGAAGACCCTGCAAAACCCAAAAACCCTCCAATTCAATCGGCTCCTCCCTCTCATCGTGAATGTTGTGCCCCCCTTTTTAAAAACTTTCCCCTCTTTTCAAAAAAACATGCAGCCCTCCCTTCCGTTACAAATTTTTTTTTTGAAAACTTTTGAAAGTTTTTGTAACTGAATTTTGAAAACTCGCTGTTTTAGAGGCTGGACAAAATCATAGGTTTTTTAAAATCATTTTGGGTTTGTTGACCTAAGTCTTAGATAACTAAGCATTTTTAAAAACTGTTTCTAAAAAAATGAATAGTGATATCATAAAAGAAAGAAAAAAAATTAATGATAATAATAAATGGGAGATGCCACCTCAACCATCTTTAAAATTCTTTTTGAAAATAAAGCTTTATTTTGTGTTGGCAACTTCTTTTATTTTCAATTGGGGTGCCACATGTGTGTGGGCCCACTAACTAAAAATGAATAATATTGAGAAAAAAAATATTTGCAAATTGGTATGGACTTCGGGTGGGTCCCGCTTGAGAATAAACAACTTACCTGAGAGTCTGAGTATGATGCTAGTTCAAAGGCGGGTCCCGCTCCATTTATTTGAAGATACGAGATAAAACATTATTTGTTTTCAAGAATTTGGAAAATTTGGGTTTTCAGAGCAAAATATGGATAAAGTAAGTGTAAAAAAAATTTGTAAAGAGATTTAAAATCTTTTGCAAAAAGTTTTGAGATAAAATCTTTAAAATCAATATCCAAATATCCAGATTGTTTTTCTTGAGAAGATTTTTGTAATTCAAAGTCCTGGGGGTAAAATGGGAAAATTTGGTAATTTTGAATACCGAGGGTTTTAAAAATCGATTTTGAAAAGTTTAAAAATCAAATCTGGATTAACAATTTTGAAAATCAGGAGTTCTGGATCTCAAACTGACATGCTATGTAGTGAAATGATGCAAAGTGTTAATGCAATGCGATGCAAAGACATGTTTCAGGAAATGTTACTCTGAACCAGGAAGTGGAAATTCTACCTTCTTCTCCAGAAAATGGATTTGAAATTTTTCAATTTGAAGATGTCTCTGAACCTAAATATAGAAATTTTGAAGCTCAAGAATGAAATTTAGGACTTTCTGCAAGGTTCATTCTTAGAAAATGACCATTTTGCCCTTCATTGCTTCTGAAGAACTGAAATATGATGATTGAGGGCGATGTCAAGAAGGTGAGTGAAAATTTGGGGTGTTTATAAATGCCCCTCTTTGCTACTAAGCCGACTTATGGTCGAGCTTAGTGGCAAAGAAAACACACCAAATTTGGGCTATATATATAAAAAAAAATGCCCCAGTTAGAAGGATCTGACTGGGTATGAAGAAGTTAGCCCGAATAAGATGGTAGATATGAAATAGAGAAATGAAGAGGAGAAACTCACTCTGTGAGAGCGAAGTTCAGGTTTATGCCCTTAACCTGGATGGGACAGGAAATGCTCCGTATGGAACGAAGCTCAGGCTTTGACCCTTAACCTGATCAGGCAGAAAATGGAATACCTCATTGAAGGAGGCTCAGGTTTATACCCTTATCCTGATCGGGCGGAAGATGAAATACCTCGTTGATTGAGGCTCAGGTTTATACCCTTATCCTGATCGGGCGGAAAATGGACGGAATCCTCGAAAGAAGAGACTATGATGGAACCTTCGGATTTTGCACAATAAATCCGACAAGGGTTTTGCAAAAGGAAGAAAATGGGGTCCCTAAAGCTTGAAAAGGGGTTGATTTTGGGCGTCTCATTGCTGAGACTAAAATAGCTTTTGAAATTGCCTTTTGCGAGAAAATGATTGGTGGTTCGACCTCGAACCGAAATGGACTGTCTATGGTTGGACAGTGGGAACACAGGGAAGTGTGCGACTCTGAGAGTTCACGCTCTCAAAGAAGGGAAAGAATCAAGTCCTTAAGAGGGATTTAAAATTGGTGTCAGGATGTATCAAGGACGGATATCGAGCTCTCACTTCACGTCAGGATAGCTAGAAAACATTGTCAAAATATTGAGAATTCTGTTGTTGATTCAAAGTTTTTGAAGATGTTGCACATTATTGCAAAGATATTCCTCACTTTCTACCTAAAGCATTACCTCCAAACAAGGTTCACTTCGTAGAATCGAGACTTGAAATCCAAATTGCTTGCAATTGACCTTCTTCAAGGAAGCTATCAATTTCCTTGATATGAACATGAAAGAGAATTTGATATTATGAAAGCAGTTGATGAAAGAATATTGATAATAGAATTTCATAAATTTAAAGAGGATTCTTGATAAATTTGGCAGTTTGATATCCTGGGAGCTTCTCTCATGATAATCTTGCTGCACTCTTTTGGCTCTTTTGGGTTTTTGCTATAGTCTCCTTCATTTTGGAGATATTCTGACTTTTTCCCTCTCTTGCTCTCTTTTGGGAAGGGTACGTCACAAACTCCTTCAACTTGGAGATGTTTCGATCCTTCTTTGACGATATTGGCTCCTGGGCTGGGAGATCTTTGGAGGATAGCTGAAATTAAATATCTTTTGGGGATTGTCGGGAGGTTCATCATATCTGCCTTCATCTCGACAGTGATTTGAACTTTCTTTGGAAGGATCCGTCACAAACTCCGTCATCTTGGAGATGTTTCAAATCTTCTTTGGCCCTGGGGGTCTACTCACTTAATTCGCCTTCATCTTGACGACAATTGAGAGATCCCTTTTGCGGATATTTAATTGCAGCTTGAGGAGACAAGGCTTGGGTAAATGCTCTATTTTCTAGTGCTCAGGATATTTCCACTGCCTCGTTTTTACAAGAATGGTCTCTAAAATGTGCCATAACTGCGATCAATCATCTAAGGCTTTTTGATAACATTGAATCTTCTTTTCTGGCCATATTGAGGATTTATCCTTCATCCTTTTGGTTGGCCAATAGAAAGAATTTGAAGTTTGAAACTCTTCTCGCAAAAGCTTCACTCTCTTGGGAGTAATTCTGAAGGTGAAATAAGGTAAATATTTATGCAATAAAAATTCTGAAATCAACAAATAATTTGATTGACAAATTGACAACATGTTCTTGAAATCCTTGGTGAAAGAGAGTATTTGAAGTCCTGCTTAACGCATCCGTGACGAAAATTATCCTCTCTTTTTCCCCCAAAAAAGAGACTCAGGCTTAGCCCTTACCTGAATGGGAAATGGGAAATACTCCTCTCTTCCCTGAAGAGGAGGTGTTTGCAAAACAGACTTTCGAAGAGAAATTGAGCTTTCGTCAAAGCTCCCTAATATTAGGCTTCTCTTATGGAAAGGGGGCCGATAATAGTGAGGTCTGAAAATTGGGTCATGAAAGGAACGAGTCCATCACACTCTCCCTGCAAGGAGGGTCCTTCATGACGAAAAAAAAATGGCCTAGTATGAAATTGGGGGGTCACAAGAAAAGTGAGTCTCCGTCGAGCCTCTCCCTTTAGAAGGGTTCCTTGTGTGAAATTGGAAATTGTTTTGCAAACGGTTCACGAAGACGCGAGTCCCTTCAAACTCTTCCTAAAAAGGAGCTAAGTGAACGAATTGGATAGCATGCAAAAAGAACGAGCTCCCTCGAACTCTCCCTAAAAAGGGTCTCTCGCACGAGAAAATGATTGAAATTGGATATTGAGATTGATTGACCCAAAGGTCGAAATTGGAAAATGGAAAATTGGTTGCTGGAAATTGAATGACCCGAAGGTCGAAGTAGGATGACCTGACGGTCGAAATTGAGAATTGGTTGACTAAAAGGTCAAAATTGTGAATTGAGTGACCCGAAGGTCGAAATTTGGAGATTGGGTGACCCGAAGGTCAAAAATTTGGAAATTGATTGACCCGAAGGTCGAAAAATCGGAAATAGGGTGACCCGAAGGTCGAAAATTGGAGAATTGCCCGATTTGAAGATTTAAATTGAAATTTGGAGGGCAAAATATCAAATTTGAGCAGTTGACGAACCCTGGCGATTGAAATGACTTGGATCAATCAAAGGAGTATGAAGAGCTCGAGTCAAGGCTCGAGTAAGGTAATGAGATCATGAGTCGGAACCCGGATCAACAAAGGAAAATGAAAGGCTCAAATCAGAGCTCAAATAGGATAATGAGATCACGAGTCGGAACTCGGACCAACAAAAGAAAATGAAGAGCTCAAATCAGAGCTCAAATAAGATAATGAGATCACGAGTTGGAACTCGGATCAACAAGGAAAATGAAGTGCTTGAATTAGAGCTTGGATAAGATAAAGAGATCTCGAGTCGGAACCCGGACCAACAAAGAAAAAATGGAGAGCTTGAATCTGAGCTTGAATGGATAGAGAGATCTCGAGTCGGAACCCGGATAACCAGAAGAAAATGATTTGGATAAAAACCCGGGTTGGAACTCGGTTTTCCGAAAAGTTAGGATTTTGAAAATGTACCAGTTTGAATGCTGGATTTTGAAATAATACCAGTTCGGGCACTGGGTTTTGGTTCAGCATTGGTGATTACCTTTCAATTTGGAATCATTAGGAATTGTGATGGGACTGTTTGTTGAAATCCCAATGTTGACCGGATTGTTGTTAATGCAGTTGAGTGCAAATGAATATGAATTGATGCATATGAATGCACAATTGTGTAAAATGAGAGATTTGCTTATCCTGCCTGCATACAGAACAAAATTTTAAAATGCCCCAGTGTAACTGGGAAAGAAAGTTTGATCATTATTTGAAGGAAATAGGGAGATTACAAAGGAAGAATAGGTGTTTCAAGTATAAAATTTTTTCAAGTGTCGGGCATTAATGGGATCTGATAATTCTACCCCATTGGTATTGATGAGCCGATATGAGTTGCGGGGTAATGCTTCTTTGACGACATATGGGCCTTCCCAATTTGGCGACCATTTCTCGCCGGTATGATGTTTGACATAAGCTGTGGATCGAAGTACTAAATCATTGACTTTGAATCTTCTTTCGATGACAGACTTCGCATATTGCCTGGCTACTCTCTGGCGATAGGATTGAGCATGTTCTGCTGCTTTTAACCTTCTCTCGTCGAGTAAGTCTAACTGTACCAGTCGCTGCTGCTGGTATTGATCAAGAGGTAATTGTAGAAGTGAAGCAAATTTCAAAGCGGGCTTTTAAACATGTAGTGGCAATACTACTTTTGTTTCATATACCAATTCTGATGGAGTAGCATTCGTTGGAGTGCGAATAGTGGTCCGATAGGCCCATAGTGCATCGTGGATCTTCTCATGCCAATCACGACCTGTTTCCACAGTTTGCTCTAAGATACGAATTAAGATCTTGTTGGTGGCCTCTGCCTGACCATTCCCTTGAGGATAATATGGGGCAGAGAAATGATGATAAATCTTGAACTTTGAGCAGAATGTCTTCATTCTTTCATTCTTGAAATGACTGCCATTATCTGATACAATGTCATGCGGGATGCCGAAATGGCAAAGGATGCTCTTGTGAATAAAAGAGACCATGTGTCGGCCTTCTACTGTGCGAAGAGTGATAGCTTCTACCCACTTGGTGAAATATTCTATTGCGGCAAGGAAGTATTTGTGGCCATTGGAAGCTGAAGGAGTGATGGGACCTACAACATCGAAGGTCCACATAGAGAACGGCCATGGAGAGACAACAAATTGCAGATATGTTGCGAGAGCATGGATGGAAGGTGCATGTATTTGGCATTGCACACACTTCTTCACATAATGATAACAGTCTTGCTGCATAGTTTTCCAATAATAACCTGCTCTGATGATCTGCTTGACAAGGGTTTGGTAGCCGACATGACCACCACAGATGCCTTCGTGTGCTTCTTGTACAACCTCTTTGGCTTCGTCTTCATCTAAACATCTGGAATACTCTGAACTGAATCCACGACGATAGAGGACATTGGCCAAAATGAAATATCGAGTGGACATACGCTGGATTGCTCACTGCTCTTTCTTTGAGAGTTTTGGAGGAAATTCGCCAGTTTCTATGAAAGTTTTGATATTGTAATACCAAGGCTTCTTCCTTTGCTCAGTCTGGTTTACTTGTTCCGCTGGAAGGAAAGCAGGTTGGTCAAGTCTGCCAATTTCAAAAAAGCGACAAGATTCTCCATTTCTGAATGCCATAATGGAGCCTAAACTGGCTAGACTATCGGCCACTTGATTAAAATCTCTCTTGATATGGAAGAGTTGGAATTCTTCAAACTTGCTGACAAGAGCTGAAACAATTTTCTGATAGAGAAATAGCTTCTGATCTTTGACTTGCCATTCAGCTCGAACTTGATTGACAACAAGTAATGAGTCACCGTAGGCATGCACTCTCTTAACATTAAAGTCTAGTAGAATCTTTAGACCTTGAATCAGGGCTTCATATTCAGCCATATTGTGGGTACATTGAAAATCTAACTTGAGAGAAAATGGAATCATCTCTTTCTCAAGAGTGATTAATAAGATCCCAATGCCTATTCCGACCATATTCTTAGAACCGTCGAAAAATAAATTCCAGATTGGATGTTGCTGGATATTGCATATTTGCTCATCTGGGAAATCGTCTTCAGCTTTCACCTCTTCCGCTAAAGGAATATCTGCTAATTGGTCTGCAATTGCTTAGCCTTTGATTGATTGCTGCGAGACATATTCTAAGTCATACTGCATCAGTAAGACTTGCCATTTTGCGACTCGTCCGCTTAGAAAAGGTTGCTCTAAAATGTACTTTAGCGGATTGAGTTTAGACAAAATTTTGACTTCTGATGCTAGCAGGTAGTGTCTTAGCTTCTGACACATCCATACCAGAGCTAGGCAGGTCTTCTCTATGTGAGAGTATCTTTTTTCATAATCTATGAAAGTCTTACTCACGTAATAAATGGCGTGCTCTATCAAGCTGCCTTCTTTATACTGCGCCAAGAATCCGCCGCATGCAACTTGATTGACTGAGATGTATAAGAAAAGAGGTTTTCCCAATTCTGGCGGCTTCAAGATAGGAGGATTGAGAAGATACTTTTTGATTCGATCGAACGATTGCTGACATTCTGGTCCCCATTCGAACTTTACTCCTTTTCTGAGTAAGTGGTTGAAAGGTTCACATCTCATCGCCAAGTTGGAAATAAATCGCTGGATTGATTGCATGCGTCCCTAGAGGCTACGCAACTCTTTGAGATTTTTCGGGGGTGGCATATCAATGATAGCCTTGGCTTTGGCCGGGTCAACTTCAATTTCCTTTTTGCTGACCAGAAAACCCAACAGTTTGCCTGATTCGACTCCAAAGACACATTTTTGCGGGTTAAGCCTTAACTTGTAAAGAATGAGTCTCTTAAAGACTTGATCAAGCGCTTCGAGGTGATCTTCTCCCTCTTTAGATTTCACGAGGATATCATCAACATACGCATCCATGATTTTGCGCATCTGATCGTGAAAGATAACGGCCATTGCCCGTTGATATGTTGCTCCAGCATTCTTGAGCCCAAAAGGCATAACTGTATAACAGAAAGTACCCCAAGGCGTAGTGAAGGAAGTTTTTGACTGATCGCGGGCGGCCAACTTAATCTGGTTGTAGCCAGAATATCCATCCATGAAGGAGAACATGGCATGTCCTGCTGTGCTGTCAATCAGAAGATCAATGCTTGGCAGTGGATAGTCATCCTTCGGAGTTGCCTTGTTGAGGTCTTTGAAGTCTATGCAAATCCTGACTTTGCCACTCTTCTTTGGGACAACAACGATATTAGCTAACCAATCTGGGTAGTCAATAGGTCAGATAAATCCTGCTTTGAGCAGATCTTCAAGTCCTTCTTTGACTTGTTTCTCTATTCTAGGATCCATTTTTCTCAGCTTTTGCTTAACTGGCTTTACATCTGGCTTGAAAACGAGTCGGTGTTCGACCAATTTGGGATCTAAGCCCGGCATATCTTCATATGTCCATGCGAACACTTCTTCATGTTGCTTGAGAAAATTTGTAAGCCTTTCTTTCTCTTCCAGACTTAGACTGGTACCGATCTTGAGAATCTTGGGATCTTCCTCTGAGCCGATATTGACATTTTCAGTAGGATCTTGTACTAGAGCGGATGGTTCATCTTGCTTCTGAACTGAGGCGAACTCTGGTAATTCCTGAAGAGACTGATCAAATTTTGTATAATCATCTAACTGCTTTGCAACCTTGCTATCTCCTGTGCTTGCTTTTACTCGGTGAATTGCTGCCGATTTCTGGAAAACCTTGGGATTGATAACGAGTTTCTTGATTGTTCGGGAAGACATTTCTGAAATTTTGGATAAGAAATTGGATTCAGGAAAATCGTCCATCATACGACAAACCATCATTTAAAAGAATTATGCATAAAATGACATTGAGTTATGAAATAAGGATATAGAGATAAAGGAGACAGATGGCATCCAGATAGACAAAGAAACTTGACATTTTATTGATTTGACTTGATAAAAGACATTGAGACATTTATTTTGAAAGGAATAGAAAGGAAATGCAATAACGATTCTCAATGTGCCCCTTTAACAAAAACAGTCTTCTTTGGTGAGCTCCCGCCGGAAAACCCTAATCCTGCCCTGTGGGGACGATGCTTTTGGATCATTGGCTCGACACGACCATCTTCATTTTTGCCCAGTCCTTTAAAGGGTTGATAACCATGCTTCAGAAGTAAATCAAATCCCTTTCTTGCTTTCATAAATTGTGGGAACAATGGATGATCTTTGACAGTGTCGTAGCTGACACGACCTCCAATCTTGAAGAACTTGGGACCTCTCCATTGGGTCATGGCTACGGTATGCAGGGATAATTCTGATGTTGCCTGGAGTATCTTCTGACTTTCTCTAAAACTGATCTCTTCATTCTCTCTGATGCTAGGAATATCTGCAGTGAATGACGGTCGAGGGATCATAGGCTGTGGGAGCTTTTCTTCTGGGTCCTCTCCGAGCACTGTTGTAATCATTCCACCTTTGGACCATTTTACGCATTGATGCAAGGTGGAAGGTACTGCATTTGCATTATAAATCCATGTCCTTCCGAGCAACAAATTGTAGGTGGGTGGCACATTGACTACATGAAAAAGCACTGAATGTACCGAATAATTAATGAATACTTCCAGGAATATCTTGCCTTTAGCTGTTTGACCATGGTTGTCAAACCCATAGATGGTAATAGGATCTGGAATGTATTCTTCTTCCTTAATGCCTAGCGCCTTTGCGGTCATTTCGGGACATATATTGAGGCTGCTGCCTCCATCAACTAGCACATGGGGTACTGTCATTCCCCTTACCCGAACGACGATGTAAAGAGCATTATTGTGAAAGGAATGAGGCTTTGGAAGGTCCTCATCCGAGAAAGTGATCGGCGCATTGGTCATGGCCGAATTCACTATTTGTGCCATGTCTTCAGGAGTAGTACTGGGCTTAACTTTGATCTTTCTGAGCAAATCATCCAGTACTTGTTGATGCTTGCAGGAACTCTTGGCCAAGTCAAGAATGGAAACATTGGACAGAGCGGTCAGAGGCTTCTGACTTGAATTCTCTGGCTTGGGCTTGATGATTTGATTGAGAAAATCAGAAATTCCCTTTGACTTGGGGGCTGACTTTACAGGTGTTTCAGAAACTTTCATCTTGCCCAATGCTGAGATTAGATCCATCTTCTTAGAATCAGGAGTTGCTTGTCGTAGTACTGACACCTGGTGCTGAACCTGGAGATCTTGTGCAGAACACGGCTTGATGTGCTCATGCGGTAAGAATGGTTGTGCGGACACCACTGCCGTGGTGTGTGAAGGAAAAGGCTGCTTAAGAATGTCCATTTTTTCTTCTTCTTCTCCTTCTACCAATAAATTCTTGTCAATAAGATCCTGCACAATGTTCTTGAGAACGAAACAGTTCTCAGTGCTGTGTCTCACTGTTCTGTGGAACTTGCAGAATTGATCTTTCCATTTCCCCATAGGCACAGGGGGATCGGCCAGTCTAGGCAACTTGACCATTTCTTTCGACAACATATACTCGAGCACATCTTCGAGTGATTGATCGAGAGGAGTAAACTTTCGGTCATAACTCCATCCTTCATGTTTAACTTTTTCACGCAATTTCGGCCCTTGGTCTTGCTGAGAAGGCTTGCTGTATTAAGGAGCAGGCTTCATTTTCTGATCTCCTTTATTGTTGGAATTGCCTGCGTCGTAGCAGTAATCTTTCTTCTGCCCTTTGTACTGATTTCGGCTATTGTGGTTGTTGTTGTTGGCAGAGAAGGTGAAGTGAGCTTTCTTCTTCTGCTCACCTTGGGGATTACTCTTGGAAAAAGTGAAGCCTTCATAGACTCTATTCTCTACGCTCAGCTCGAGCCATTCTGCTCGCTCAGTTAATTCAATAAAGGTCCTGAACGGTGCAGTAGAGATTAATCCTCTTAATGGCTGAGAAAAGTTATTGAGGATCAATGACAAAGCGTGCCTTTCAGATATGGGATCTCTCATTTTGTTGCAGGCTGACCTCCATCTGTGAATGAAATCTTGTGCTTTTTCATTCTCATTCTGCCTCAGACTGCAGAGATGACTTAATGTCGGGAGTGCTTCTGTGTTGAACAAGAAGCGTTCAATAAATAAATTCACCACTTTATCGAACTCCTTGAGCTCGATGGGATTGATATGCTCAGCATAGCATTTGGCTGCAACTCCTTCCAAGCTGCGAGGGAAACACAGGAACAGTGCTCTGTTATCTCTCTTGAATCTTGAGCACTCTGCAAAGAAAGTGGCGAGATGGGCTTTCGGATCGCCAGAACCATCAAACTTGATGAATTTTCGGGAAAGGTTTTCGAGATCGTCATCCTCTTCAAGGCCGTCATAGAAGTCCTCACTGGTGAAGACTTTCTTGCCCTTGTCGCGGGCTTGGAGATCCTTAACAACTCGGGCCATTTCCCTGAATTGTGATTGTAGAGGTTCTTCTATGACCTGATTCTTTGATTTGCGGCTTTTCCTTTGTTCTCGGCCGCGTTTCTGAAACGCTGGAGTCACCTCATATTCTTCCTCAGTGTCTTCTGTTGATTCAGATTCATCTGAGATTTCTTCTGGCTGAACCTGCTTCTTAGGAGCCTTCTTATTCTTGTGCCCGTGAAACTTTTCTCTGAATTGATTTTTTTCTGCACTAGTCCCAGCTTGTTCACTCATCATTTTATTCATCATCTTTCGGAACAAGGCATACATTTGCGGGTCTATGCCATCATCCTCTTGTTGTTGATCTTGATTCACGGGATGATCCATTTCTCCTTCTGAGGCTGAGGTGATGTGGTTCTTTTTCCTGACCTTGTTCGAACCATCAAATGCTGCGGATGCTCTAACGTAGCTGTGGATGCTCTCTCTGCAGGGCAAAGACCTGATTAGATTATGAAGGAATTGGCTTTTGGAAGAAATATTTATTGAAAATATGGTAGACAATTTGAAGAAGATGTCCCATTACTAGGGACTGAGTCGTCGTGAGAATCATGACAATTGTGTTGTCAATTCTTAGCACGAGAAACAAACAACAAAAATATGCATTGTTACCTAGGCGAGGTCGTCAAACCACAATAGAAAAAGAGAGAATTTTATTGAAATGAGAAAATATGATTTTATTGATCTTGACAAAGAGGTGGAGGACAAACAATTTGCCACCATTCACGATAATCAGCAGACACTCTAGGACCAGGAAAAATTTTAAGAGAGACAAAGGAATCCCAGCCGTAGCGGGCAGAATGATATGCCCCGGACCATTGTGCGAAAGTGAGATCAAACTCTGCCATAACTCCTGATAACAATCGGGCTTCGACGTACTGCTGTCTCTGGGAGAACTGTCGAACACATCTCTCTGGTTGGTAGTAAGTGCAGAAGAATGGTCCCAGTAACTTGAACCTCTTGCCATAAGCATATGTGTATCTGGGAGGAGATAATTCCCGATCAAAATAGTCCCAGACTACGTCATCTTCTTGAATGTTGTTGATCATAGTCCGGTACTGTACCACTGGAAGAAGTTCTTGACCGTTGTATCTAAAAGAGCTTGCTCGGGCTGGAACATGCTGAAAGAACTAGGATTGAAGTGCGTAGATACATCATTCTACTAAGATGGATTCTCCAAATGAGAATCGAGTCAGACCACGATATAGGAAAGCGAGCGCTGCCATGGCTATGGAGAGGCGATTGGTCTGTCGACTTCCCCATCTTCTCATAAGCTGGATTATTCTGATGTCCATGTAGTTTTGTCCATCTGGAAAGAAGAATAATCCTACAGTGCACAACACCATTGCATTCTGAATCCTTTCTTTAGCTGTCCTGGATAGCGAACTGACTTCAATGAAGGTCCCGTACTGGCGGTACAACTCAAGCAGGTCAACATATTCATTTCCCTCCAACTAGATAAGGGGCCAGGCTCGGCGGCCTGTCATACGAGCTAAGGAATCTCGGGGGTCCAAACCCTTGACATTGATCAGGAATTGATGTTCTAATGGATCACTTGGCTGACCGGCTGGTTCTGGTAACCCCATGATTTCTGAAAATTCATCCATTAAAACGGTCATTTCTCCCCACGGGAACCAGAATGTACATGTCCGAGGATTCCATCGTTCTGCCATTGCGTGGATCAGGTTGCCGTTGATGGTCTGTTTTCCGACTGCTGACGCCAGTTCTAATCCGCACTCGCTCAAATGGTCCGGGAACATTCGGGAAAAGCTTTTTAGCCAGGAATAATACCACCGGGGAATGAAAGTTCCGGTGCTAAGGGCTCGATGTTCAGGACGACCTTGTCGCACCTCGTAGGAGATGTGACCTTCAGGAAAGATAGGATCAACTTGACTGGATGCCATCGAACTGAAAATAGAAAAAGACTCAGAATGAGACTTAGAAAAATGTAGGAAATTTCGAAAAATTTTGCAGGCAGGATATAAAATGTGGCTGGAAATTCAAGATCCAGTAGAAAGGTAGCATGGAAAACCACCTGGAGTTTTGAAAGAAATAGGATGTTTTGAAAATCATCCAGGGTTTGAGAAAATAAAGGAAAAGGTGAGAAATATTGATATTTGAAAATATTTTGGGGAAAATGTAAGAAAATAGAGGTATCATACAAACAATCACATCCTGCACAAACATTCATGCACATACAACACTCCCTAAAAGGCTGACTCTAGATGCATTATTTTGAAAACAGTTGTAGGACCCTAATCCTAACTTTAAGTTCAGAAAATCTTTGTCCGATCCAGTTATGCCTATATACCCGAATCGAAATTCGAGGTACGTGGCATATAATCTCAACTTCGGTTCTAAGGTAAGGATTTCCAACATCCTTGAGCGCCTACCGATATACTTCGGACTGTGGCCCGTGGTACGTGGTAGGGGGGTGTTAACCCAAATAGGTGGCCCAGTTGTGAGGCTCTGTCCCGAACTAGGGTTCTGGAAGAGAGCCTAGAAACGTGAAGACCGGGTAATGATAGGTAATGGAGGTTTGAAAAAAATGATCACATGCAAGAAATAGATGACTCTAAACCTAGAGAGATAGATTTTGAAAATCTTTGAAGAAGCATACATTGTTTGCATTCAGATCCTAAATTGAGGAGAGTTGTATTTAGACCTAAATTTATATGAGCATGAAAATATCTCCTCAATATAGTTCTACCAAACCATGCCTAAGCTATATGCAGTAAATGTCAGCTAGGTCAGAATCTAGGCTCCTAGGCTCACATGATATTGAAAGTAAAGAGCTGACATGTTGTGAACATAATTTCGATAATTGGACTAAGTCAAGCATAATTTAGGTCAGACAATGACAGGTCCCATCATGGTCGCCAAACCTGTTATCGTCGCGAAATTTTCCCGTCTTCCCTTCCTTGCGGAAGAGAGAGGGAAATGGTTTCGTGATTCAAACTTGACCGGATTTTGGAAATTATTTTAAATACTCGCCTCCATTTTGAAAATTGCGGAAAAATCCATGGATGGGGCTCGACCTATCGGTACGAGGTTCAACCGTTCCTGCCGCCTTTAACAGGGGTAATCGAACCAAGGACCAAAATTGTGCTTGACTTAGTGAAATTACCGAAATCGTGTTCTATCCTAAATGCACAGAGAATTCAGGCATGTGCTATGAGAATTTTGGAAAATGTAAATTGGAAAATATGATGTATGCTTAGAAAACATTTAGAGTTGAAAAGCATTTCTCAGGAAAAGATGGAAATCAATCTCTCAGGAAAACTCAAACGAAGAAGGTTTGAAATCTCGAGAAAGTTTATAAAGAGTTGGAAAATCTTGAAGAGATGAGAATCTCGAGAAAATCTTGAGAAAGTTTATAAAGACTTAGAAAACCATGAAGAAATGAGAATCTCAGGAAAATTTTGAGAAAGCTTAGAAAGACTTGGAAAACCATGAGGAAATGAGAATCTCGGGAAAATCTTGAGAAAGTTTATAAAGACTTAGAAAAATGAGAATCTCAGGACAATTTTAAGAAAGCTTAGAAAGACTTGGAAAATCATGAGGAAATAAGAATCTCAGGAAAACTGTAGGAATTCTTGAGAAAATATGAACATTTGAAAAAAGGAAAGTACTTGTTGGGAAAACTCAGACTTTGGGAATTTTCTTAAGAAAAGGATAGAAAATTTATAGGAAAGATTCATTGGAGAAGGAAATTTAGAACTTAGGAAATTGAAAACCTTAGAATCTTGTCTTTGAAATGTCTGAAAATCAACTTTGATTCTTGAGAAAGATGAGAAATTCCTTTTGAAAAGAATCTTAAGAAAATAACATTTCCAAGGAAAATCATAGGAAAACTTTGATTTGGAAAATTCAACTCCGAATATCATCATAGTTTCTTGAGAAATCGAGTCCCATGAAGTGAAAAATTTCTTGAGAAAATCATGAGAAAACCGAATGATGCAGATGATTTGAATGAATGAATGCACTTTGAAAAACTTTCTGAAAAAATTGTTGAAAAAATGTGGATTAAACCAAAGTAAATCCTTCACATATTCTGACTGTGGCCATGAATATATTCAGGGTTTATTTGAATTAATTCACAATATTTTGAAAACATTGGAAATATGAGGTGCATTTTCAAGATAGCCTAAGAGTGTAGGCTCAATGTGACTGGTAGAGAGATGATGGATCTGGGTCTCGTCCATATTCCGACTAGGGCCGTAAATATGGACTCCACCGAGTTCATCAACTCTCTAAGAGTTGGTGCACGTGCCATTCGTGTTCATCCAAGGTGGGTTTTGAAAATTGAGATATATGCATCATAGAATCAGGATATTATTGAAATCAAACTATATGAGATACGGCCTAATCTAAGCAGTAAAAGTAAATCTTATTCCAAGGTTTACATTGGATTGTTACATTACATAACATAAAGTAAAAGAAAATTGAAATGGAGCCAAGGAATCAACATCTTCTAGATTTTCCTACAAAATGAGAGTTAGTACAAAATAACCAAGGAAATGGACATATATACTATATACAATAAAGATATACAAGTAAATGTAGAAATACTTGAATTTATGATGAATGATATATGATAATGAAGATATATTTACAAAAAAAATAAAAAAAAAGAAAAGAAGATATATGTGATAACAAGTACACATGAAGGGATATATATATATATATATAAGTATATATACATGTATATATATATAGATATATATATATACATATATACGCATACGTATAGGTAGATATACAATAGATATACATATACATAGATATATATATACATATAATGAGAAAATATATATTTTTAATGGAAATTCCATATAATAGGTAAAACCAGAAAATTCAGGTATATATAGTTTCTGTAGGGGATTTCACGAAGTTGTAATTCTCAAATTATAGCATATTTCTCAGTGAAAATGGGTATGGGGCTTCCCTATATATCAATAATGAAGCATATAAAAGATGGTCAATAAATCATGAATGGATGTAAAAATATCCATTCATGAACATGGTCGATTATCTAGACTGCACTCCTGCAGAAAATCATGTTTATGGCATAAGATCAAATTGGTTTACAGATTGAGTGCCTTATAGGCCCTTCCACAAGCTCCACCTTCTAATTCTATACTGACTTTATACTTTTTTTTTTATCACTTTAGTTCTACAGCCCCCATTGGCTTTACCTCACTGAATTTCTAATTGAATACCTACATAGGTCATGTTAATACCAAGCATTGTCATTTGCTTGAACTTTGAAAATTGAAACTTCTCTAAACAGGAGCACAAAATGAAATCGTTCTGGAAAAACCCACTTGGGATGATATAAATGGTTAAACTTCACCCAGTACATGATCTGCACTCATGGATACAGCTATTATCACCTGGATCAAACGGATATCACCTGTAAACAACCAGGATAATCTGCAAAATCTTAGGCATAGTTGTTGTAGGTAACCAAAAAACAAATCCAAGACTAATGACCACCAGCTTCATTAACCTTCAACACAACCAAATATCAAATAACCTGTGTAACCAACCTTTCAATGAGCAACTATCCTGTGTAGGTTTTACTATATTCATTATTATTAGTTCAGCATATGTACACTAAATCAGATGCCTATAGCCATGGAAACAATGCACAGATGGTTATTTGGTTCAGAGATGTTATTCCTAAATGAAGTATGACATCCTGCCACAACCAAGTTTTTGAAAATCAATGGAGATCAAAACACTATCCAACAATATCTAGGAGTTGAAAGTGGTACAAACAGAATGCATTGCTCGACATTGTCCATTTTTTTTTCTCATACTTGGGTGGAATGCACAGCCGGATTATCAGAACTTGATTATCCATCGCATGGAATCAAGTCATGAATCTATACTCTTTCAAAAAAAAAAAATAGATTGGACATTTCACTTTGTGAGGGTAATAGCCAAGTGGATTGACAACATTGCATCAGTAGCCTCTGATCAAGATTGAGCCATTATCACATTGCAATTCGGAAGTAAAGAGCCCATGATCATGTGAAAAAAAAACAGCAAAGGCCACCATCACAGATAATGACTAGAGAGATACCAACTACAGATGGGGCACCAAGAATGAAAAACCACACATCGATATTTCCATCAAAATCCATAGTGGGTAGCAATCAAGAAAACTGTTAGCAAAATTGAAGAGAGAGAGAGAGTACTGATCTTTACCTTGGTTCAACAGAAGTTGCTAATGGAGAGGGAAACAGCTGTCAAAGGTGGGACTTCTCCAAGGAAATCGCAGCCTTCTCAAAGAAAACGCAGACCCCTTTTGTGTTGGGCCCTCTGCTGCTGGACTCAAAGAAGAGGCAGCAACCGTGTGGCTTCTACTGAGGGGCTGAAGAGGAAGAGGGATCCGCTGGATTGCATGAAGATGGGGAGCAGCAGCTTGGCTGGAGGTGCTGTTGGTGTGAATGGGTTGAAGAACAGGGGCAAAACGTTGGCTGGGGCTGAAGAATTGAAGTGGGGATGCAGGAATCGTTGAAATGTCTGCTGGTTGGGCTGAAGGCTGAAGGAAGATCTGGACAGCAACTGGCTGGGGCTGAAGAAGATGCAAACTCCCCCCCCCCCTTCAATGGACAAGGGCGCTGGTGGTGAAGACCCTGCAAAACCCAAAAACCCTCCAATTCAATCGGCTCCTCCCTCTCATCGTGAATGTTGTGCCCCCCTTTTTAAAAACTTTCCCCTCTTTTCAAAAAAAAATGCAGCCCTCCCTTCCGTTACAATTTTTTTTTTTTGAAAACTTTTGAAAGTTTTTGTAACTGAATTTTGAAAACTCGCTGTTTTAGAGGCTGGACAAAATCATAGGTTTTTTAAAATCATTTTGGGTTTGTTGACCTAAGTCTTAGATAACTAAGCATTTTTAAAAAATGTTTCTAAAAAAAATGAATAGTGATATCATAAAAGAAAGAAAAAAAATTAATGATAATAATAAATGGGAGATGCCACCTCAGCCATCTTTAAAATTCTTTTGAAAATAAAGCTTTATTTTGTGTTGGCAACTTCTTTTATTTTCAATTGGGGTGCCACATGTGTGTGGGCCCACTAACTAAAAATGAATAATATTGAGAAAAATAAAAAAAGAAAATTTGCAAATTGGTATGGACTTCGGGTGGGTCCCGCTTGAGAATAAACAACTTACCTGAGAGTCTGAGTATGATGCTAGTTCAAAGGCAGGTCCCGCTCCATTTATTTGAAGATACGAGATAAAACATTATTTGTTTTCAAGAATTTGGAAAAATTGGTTTTTCAGAGCAAAATATGGATAAAGTAAGTGTAAAAAAAATTTATAAAGAGATTTAAAATCTTTTGCAAAAAGTTTTGAGATAAAATCTTTAAAATCAATATCCAAATATCCAGATTGTTTTTCTTGAGAAGATTTTTGTAATTCAAAGTCCTGGGGGTAAAATGGGAAAATTTGGTAATTTTGAATACCCAGGGTTATAAAAATCGATTTTGAAAAGTTTAAAAATCAAATCTGGATTGACAATTTTGAAAATCAGGAGTTCTGGATTTCAAACTGACATGCTATGCAGTGAAATGATGCAAAGTGTTCATGCAATGCGATGCAAAGACATGTTTCAGGAAATGTTACTCTGAACCAGGAAGTGGAAATTCTACCTTCTTCTCCAGAAAAAGGATTTGAAATTTTTCAATTTGAAGATGTCTCTGAACTTAAATATAGAAATTTTGAAGCTCAAGAATGAAATTTAGGACTTTCTGCAAGGTTCAATCTTGGAAAATGACCATTTTGCCCTTCATTGCTTCTAAGAACTGAAATATGATGATTGAGGGCGATGTCAAGAAGGTGAGTGAAAATTTGGGGTGTTTACAATGACCAGACTAACAAAATCTTTGAGTGGTTGTTCAGAGTATTTACACATGCAATGAATGGGAAGCAACCTGAAGCTATACTTATAGATGGTGATCACACAATTGCGGCTACAATGTTTCATGTGTGGCCAGATGCACATCATCACCTATGTTTGTGGCATATGTTTCAAAATGCAACAAAGAATATAGGACACATATTTAATTAGAAGACAGGGTTTGACAAAAAGTTTACAAGGTGTGTACTTGAGAGAGTAGATGAGGTCATCTTTATGTCAGATTGAGAGAAAATGATTCAGATATACGACCTTGAAGACTGTCTGTGGTTAAAAAATTTATATGCAGAAAAAGATAAGTGAACATTGGCATATGGAAGACAATACTTTTGTGCAGGTATGATAAGCACACAAAGAGTTGAATCTATGCATGCCACACTGAAGAAAACCTTGTCTTCATGTTTAAAAATATTTTGCTTCATGGAACAATATGAATTATTTGTAGACGGTCTAAGACAAAATGAGCTTGAACAAGATGTGAAATGCTTCAAAACACGCCCTGTAACTTTGGGCATGAAAATATTAATGCGACCTACAGATCTGTATATGTAACAACCACAAATTTTATACTAAAACTTAAGAATTATGTGGATTTGGGCCTAGGATCCGTTATTGGATCCAAAAGAAAAATACGCATATTAGAGTATTTTAGTAATATTATATAAATATTTAAGAATTTAGATATTTCAAATCCACGGTTCGGACCCAAGTGGATCCAACCCCTGGGTCCATTGTTGTTCAAGCGACCCGGACCCAAATCAAATTGGGTCCAGCATTTCGGGTCGGGGGATCGGACCCGGACCCGACCCACTCCCTGTAAAGTTTTAATACAGGGAGGGATAAAAAGGGGAGGGCAACCCGATATGGGTTGCCCGATACACGTAACAAGAGGGGGGGAAAACCCCTCCCCCGACGTATCGAGAGTTAGGGTTCAGTGGAACCCTAACGCGTAAGGATGAGGAGGTGGGGGAGCACACCGCAGCTGCCAGACAGGTAAGATTTCCTCCCTTTTCGGGAGGCCACCCACCTACAATAGGGGACCCCCGAACCTCTCTTTCTCTCTCTCTCTTTCTCTCGCTGTCCCATTCTCTCTCTCACTCTCTTCTACCTCTCAAAACCTCGAAGCTCCCTCCGACCCCAGGCCGCAGCTCGAGACCTTGCAGTGAAGAGCCGACCTCGCCGGTGGTGGTGCTGTCCAGGCCGACCGACCCCTCTCGTGGATGCCGCAACACCCTCGCCGGATAATGGTAGGTTTTCTGTGATTGTTTTTCAGGTTAATCATGGGTTTGGTGGGGTGTGGGTTGTCCAAAACCCAAATCGGCTGATTTGAGAAGGGGGGGGGGGTCGTGTAATAAAATGAGGGGACTTCGAATGGGATTTTTGCTGAGTCCTGTTAAGGGATTCACGAATCTCTAAATAGCTGTACATGTTCTTTATTTTTAAGGGGTATCTTGCAATTTTCTGCAGTATGGGTCATGGTTGGGTACACTGCTGGTACCCAAACCAATATGACGATTGTGTAGTTGTCGAGTACATGAATCTCTGTTAATTTTTGAGTTTGATTTCATGTTAAATTGAAAGTGTTGAAATCTTTTTGTTTTGTCTAGTTAACTGTTAATCTATCCAGATATTGATGAGTGGTATGCCTGCTAACATTTAGGACTTGGTAAGTTGGTACTGTATGCTGACGTGACTAAAAGTATTATAGGTAGTCTGTTCTCAAATCGGTTTTATACCATTTGACAGTGAAGTGACTTCGCTTACTGTTAGCAAGTCTGGTTAGCTGTTGATGGCTATTTCACATTAACTTCATATATCAGACTCTGCTTGTCCTTTTTAGAGGATTCTGGTTCGGATTATCCCTTATATTAACATGTTATGTTTCCAAATCCATAAAGTTTAAGGTAAGGTTCACAGGTTACTATTAAGTATATTGTTGTACCACTATTAAGGGTTCTATCTTGCAAATAACCTGTGGTATAAATACATAATATAGTATGCTGATTCTTAAACACGTAGATTAGTATGTAACCAGGTCACATATCACTCACACACTTAAATACAGCACTATTTTGAGTAATTGAATTAAGTGCGATTTGGTTTTTTGTGCACTCGGTTATCAACTAAAGGATTGTATTTTTGACTTCATCAAGATCTGATATTTGAAGGCAAAATGCTTGGAAGCTCATGAATTAGTTCTGTACATATTTTTAAAGATTTCATGAATTGTTTTGTGCAACTTTCTTTAAGTATTATATGAAAGGTTGATGTGAGGCATGCCTAGGACCTGTATACATAACTCTGGTTAACTTATATTAGGTTGCAATATGTTGATCAATAGGCTGTAGCATATGAAAAGTAGCCTTAACTGAGTAGCTTATTATTTTGAAGAAAACTACTTGTAAAGGATACCTATACATTGTTTGCTTTACCCCAATTTTATGCTCATGGCAAAATTTGCATGCTGAATTGTGATAACTAACAGGCCCAATTACTGTAGTTGGACTGTGACCTAATCAATCCAAAACCCCTTGTACCTGTTGGAGGAAAATGTTAAGACTTAATTCTTGCACATGTTGGATTCAAAATTTATAGGCCTAGATAGGCTGGGTGAGTTGTTTCAGCAGTACTCCATTAGATGTTGTGTATATGCACCATGCTCAATCATCAAAAAGGGACTATACCCATTATATTGGAACATAACACAAAATGGATTGGATGAACTATAACTAGTGTCATTTGGGAAACCCAGCCTAATGGGCAATATGGGTTGAATACCTGGTACGGGTACCAGACTATTTACTTGTATACTATGGCAATAAAACTGATGAAAAACTTAATATTAAAGGTTGTGCGCCCGACTGGTTTAAAAGTACCGGGGTCTTGGTGCTTGACGATTTAAAGGTACCGAAACATTATAAATAATGATCAAAACACTGGTAAGAAACTTAAATTTAATTTATGTGCTTGACTGGTTTAAAGGCACCGGAGCACTTTGAGTGGGTTTAAGCAATCAATATAGAAAAAAGATTTGGATGGTTTATTCACCTTGGTAAATAAACTAAGGATGGGAATTCTGCTGCCGTGGTAGTAGAAGGAAGTTGGGGAAAGGTCCTGTACTTCGGGAAATAAATTTTAATAAAAAGAGTAACCCACTCAGTTTCAGGCTTACCTTGGAGAGGGTAGGTGGTACAAAACTCTGGGGGCGTGTTTAGTTTCGAGCGTAAAGCGACTCGTTGGTCCCAGTCCCCTGAGTCGGGGGACCCGGACTACCAAATGTGTCCTAGGTGGTAGTTCCATGTTCTTCTGCAGAAGTTAGGGATGCATCCTGTTTTGGTTTTGGCCTTTGGGAGTTTCTCTCGATCACTGGCCGCTCCCTTGGGATTTTCAGTCACAGTTAGAATGTTCGGGTTAATAAAACAACCTTGAATAATATACCCCCGAATGTTCTCTTCTGTGATGGTTGCCTAGGCCCGTGTGTACCCGCGGGATAAGAAAAGATAAACATCAACTAGAACAGTTAGGTATCACTGTGTTAGAGTCATTAAAGAGACAATTGCATACTCTTTCATCATGCTTTATATTCGATGCTTATGATGAAACGACATCCTAAACTATGTATATATTAGTTAATTGAATTCATATTATGGATGTTATTCATGTTAGTGTAAGTTCTGCTTTAATAGATTAATACCTTGCTTAATTGTTGTAGTTGCATAAAATGCTTTTTGTGCTTAAGTATAACTATTACATAATCCACCTTTCTATTCAGATATATGTCTATTATTGCTATTACATCGAATTCCTTATGTGTTTATGTTTAGACTGAAATTCAAACACGACACCCACATCACACCTGACACATGATCTACTTGCAAGAATAATTGTAGTTTTCCTACTTAGACGTGGTAGTCTAATTCCTATAACTTTTATCATTTTCAGGCACAGAGTAGTCCATGAGCGAAGTGGGATGAGGCGCTGACCAGGACTGGATCTATTTGTTCCCTGGCGGTCCTAATTGCTTTTTGATTGGAATTTTTGTTTTAAGACTGATGATGTAAAAACCAGTTTAAAAAAAAAAAAATTTAAAAAGATCGGACCCGGTTCGGGTCCAGACCCGACCCGGATCCAACCTATGCCAGCCCCTCGAAAACCCTTTTCGAGGGGACTGGCAGCCCACGGCAGGGAGCCTCTCCGGCGACACAGGGGGCGGGCCCTGTGTGCGCCCCCTCCCTATTAAAAGACGAGAGGGGAGAGGGGAGGGCCTACGAGCCTCCCGCGACCGCCCCGACTCTCTCTCTCATGTCTCGTCTCTCTCCCCTCTGCTCTCTCTTCCCCCGACTCCATCTCCCTCTCCCTTTGCCGACGCAGGCCAACCCCCCCCTCCCTTCACGGCGCCACCCTCTCCGGCGAGCTCCCTCCTCGACAACCACCTCCTCGGCGTCCTCCCTTCTCTCCGGCAGCCGCAGGTGAGCCCCCTCCCTCACTGTCTCCTCTCCTGTTACGGCAGGCAGGGGCCAAAGGCCCCTGCGACTACCCCCCCCCCCCTCTCTTCTTCTGTAGGTTCGCCGGAAGGCCGGCAGCCCCTGCCGAGCCTTCCTCCTCCTCTTTTTCGGCAGGCAAGGGGCTCCGCCCCCTTGCCTTCCTCTTTCTCGACAGGCAAGGGGCTCCGCCCCCTTGCCTCCCCCTTTTTTTTCGACAGGCAAGGGGGCTCCGCCCCCCTTGCCCTCATCTTCTTAGCAGGCAAGGGGTGGAGCCCCCTGCCCTTTTTAATTTTCTGGCAGGGGCCATGGCCCCTGCCCTTCCCTTCGTGTAGGGGCCGATGGCCCCTGCCCCTCTCTTGACCGACAGGGGCCTCTGGCCCCTGTCTCTCTTTCCTGTCGAGCAGAGGGTCGACAGGGGCCATTGGCCCTTGCCACCTCTCCTGATAAGCCGCAGGGGGGGGGGGGGCTTTGGCCCCCGCACTCCCCCTCTTTTCCTTGATACCCAGCAGGGGCCAATGGCCCCTGCCCCTCTTTAGACCGACAGGGGCCTCTGGCCCCTGTCCCATTTTCTTGTCAAGCAAAACTCGACAAGGGCCATTTGGCCCCTGCACCCATTTCTTTTAACGGTATGGGTCATTGGACCCTACCCCGTTCTCTTTCGCAATTGTAGGGACCAATGACCCTTGCAGTGGATTGCGGAGAAACTAAGCTTTCTCCCTATCCATTCTTTTTATGCATGCTAAACTACGTATTTTTGCAGTTTACGCAATGGAGCCCGTTCGCGCCCCGCGAACTAAACCGACAATCACCTACGTTCGTAGACGGCTTCATTCTCGCAATACTCCAAGGTAGGAGAAGTTGCACAAGGACTTAAATAATTAAATCAAGCTTAAATAATTAATAATCGAAAGGACTTAATGATATATTTATATACTTATATGTATATAAGTACACTTTTAAATCAAGGACGCGGTTTCGCGATCCTTGTCCTTTGCTTTCGCATTTCAGTTTGTCGTCGCGCTTTGCGCCCAGACTTTTTACTTTCGTATTTACTGCTTATTGTCTTTTAATTCAAGGACGCGGTTTCGCGGTCCTTGTCCTTTGCTTACGCACTTTCTTTTTCTGTTGCCGTCGCGCTTTGCGCTCAGGCTTTTGCTTTCATAGTTACTATTTACTGTCTTTTAATTCAAGGACGCGGTTTCGCGATCCTTGTCCCTTGCTTTCGCAGTTCCTATTTGCCGTCGCGCTTCGCGCCCAGGCACTTCTTTTTCGCATTATTATCTTTTGTTTCTTTTCCTTGCCATAGACTCAGAGTATTCGAGAGGAATACCTATTCCTCTTTTCACCCGATACGTTTTGGGAAAAACCCTTGATCTGGAGCAAGACCAAGTTGTTGGGTGATAGGTTCTTTTGTGAAACCCATTTACCAAAACCAGTGTCGTGACTTACATAGCACCCAGACACTGCGTCATCGGATGTCAGATTCGATAAAATCACATGCCTTATGTTGGCAAGATTGTGTGTGGTTTCGAAAGGTTTGATATGTTAAAATAGATTTTAAAAAACATTATATCTTTGCGAAACACACTCCCGAGGCTCCTATTAAGGACCTGTATCCCTTTTCTCGTAAGCGTACTTCTAAAACATGCAAGACATGTTAGTACTACGACGATTGGATGAGAGAGTCTTATGACCTCGATTAATGCTTAGTGCAGGTTGTTGAAAACACATATAAGAGTGGGATCGCCTTCATAGGCAAGATGCTCGTTTCGGTCTAATGGACCAGAGCATGAAGAATGAGGCAACGGCTAAGAAACCCCGTCGCGCTCAATTCAACCTTGCTTCGTCAAGAGAGAGGACGAAGGATACCAACTCCGATGGACAGTCCATTTATGGCTTTCAAAAAGGGCAAAAGACCTGTTTTCCCCCAGTCATCGGAGGATAGGGGAAGGGATAGGGGCTACATAAGTTAACCTAACACTTCTGCAAAAGTTGGATGCATCCCTATCAGGCCTTGGGGACTTACTCTCTCGACCATCGGTCGTCTCCATAGGAATAGGATTCAGTCAGACAACCGAGGTATATTAAAATACTTAACATTATGAACACTCGGTTTGGACTCGACTGTTTCGACTCACGTGTCATGTATGTACCCGCATGGCCGGTTATCAAGTAATAACTAAATTGAGCATGCACACCTTTTCAGTTTGTTGTACTTAGCTTATTTCCTTCAGTCTATTTGCTTAGTTTGCTCGTTACTACCTGCTGCATAAATTATCTATGCCTAATTTAGTTCTTTCTGTCTTTGTACTCTCCTGCTAGTTTTTCACAAAACTAACCCATCTCATGGGTACAGGTGACGATTAGGTGCATCAGGAGATGGCGCGACTGCGAGATGATTTAAGGATCCACTGTTTCTACTCGTAGTGCTTCTTCTAGACATTTTTGGTTTTTGATACGGTTTTTCCTTGAGGAAACCCAAATTTTGTACAAACTTGATACTCTCTTCAAATAGAAGGAATGATTTCCTAAGTATTATTGCAGATCATCCATGGTAAATCTTTGTTTTCTCGCTAACGTGCCCAAGGTTGTCAAACTCGTCCTTTTTCTTTTAAAAGAAATCGTTTCCGCTGATTTAGAAATAAACTCTGTAAAGAAAAGGAATTTTCCAACTATTTCAAGGAATTTATAAGGTTCGAAATTTTGGGGCGTTACAACTTTGTATCAGAGCAGATCGAAACAGTGATTCTTGGTCATCGAGCATCCGCATCGCGCTGTAAGTAATTTAATTTCTCTTTTTCTATACTATTAGACTAGAGTATACCTTACATGAGTATTTGGGATTTTTCTTGTCCAAAGAAAATAAACACTCCGGATGGTGAAAGATTGGGACGCAGAAGAGGCGCAAGAAGAACGCGTTGTCGTTCTGTGAGGGGCAGAAGCTCTGTGGTAGGAAGACTTGAGTGTTCTTCTATCGGTTCAGATCATTGGACCAGCGGGCCGCCCCCTGCCACTTTTGCGGATTCTTGGGGCTTTACGCTTCCGGATACCTACCAGGCACCGCTAGCCGCGACATGGGCAGCAGTGCACTTTCAGGAAGGAAGTCGTGTGCCAAATCATGTTTTAGTTAATCGACATACTTCTCGGGAATCCTCTGAAGCAGAATCCCCCTGGCAAGCCCAGATGGGATGCAATTTCTGCGGCGAAGAAGGACATACGATGGATAATTGTCAACTCAGGGAAGCATACGATAGAAGGGGGATTGCAGCACAAGATCTGGAAGACACAGTGTAAACACCCCAAATTTTCACCCTCATCCCGTGTTTGTCCATTTCATAAGTCATTACAGATCATTGCATGTCATTGCATGTATTCTGCATAGCATTGCATGTCATTGCATAGCATTGCAGGTCATTGCATCTCATTTTCGAGATCCAGCACTCCTATTTCAAAACATTCAATCCAGATTTGAATTTTAAAGCTTTTATTTCAAAATCAATTTCAAAACCTGGGTCTTTATTCAATACTCTGTCATTTTCCAACCCCAGGACTTTATATTTCGAAATATTTTCTCAAGGAAACAATCTGGATTCATTTAAAATTCAAATTTTAATCGATTTCAATTCACAGATGAGACCCATTGAGGTGGTGTCGCTTCTGAATTCCTCTATTCATCAAATTTCTCAAAATTTTGAAAGTTTAAGTCCGATCAGGACTCTGTCTCAGAGACCTGATCCGGTCAGGAGTCTGTTTTGAAGTCTGTTTTACTTCCATTTTTAATCTTTTTCGATTATTTTCAAAATTTAGGTCATTTTACATAGTTCAGTTAGTTCAGGATTCTATTTTAGAGTTCGGTTGAGTTAGGAGTCTAACCCTGACTGTGTTTTCTGACTTATTTCATCATTTCTTGATAAAATCTTTTGAAAATTCTTTCATTTGGCTTTTAAAATCTAAAATCTCAGAGTCCTAAGAGTTCAGGACTCTAACCCGGAGTTCTAGTTCGCTTGAGACCCTATTTTCAAAGATCTTGAATTTCAAATATCGATTTTAACCCCTTTCAAAGCCATTTTCAGTGTTTATTTCAAAATTTCTAAAACTCGATGTGGGCCCACTCAGTTGGCACCATATCCAGAGGAATTCTAATTCAGTTAGAACCCTATGCCATTTCAAAAATTCAAATTTTAAGATTACTTTTGAAAATCCTTTTGAAAACTCCTTCAATTTCAAGTTTTAAAATCATCTTTTTGTAAAAACTCAAGTAGGGCCCACTCGGGGTGGTGCCATATTCGAGTCAGTCAGGGCTAGACTAGGGTTAGTTGATGTCTTGGTTAGTGTTAGAGGTTTAGAAGAGTCAAAACCATTTTGAAAAACTCATTTTTAAAAGTTAGTTTTTAAAACTAGTGTTTTTAAAGGTTTTTAAAGGTGTTTTAAAAACCCAATGTGAGAAAATGCCAAGTGGCACCACATTTGGGGATTTCTAGGTTTAGATAGGGGCTAATTAGGACTTAATTAGGATAATCTAGGCTAGGGTTAGTTAGGTAAACTCACACCAAAATCGCCCCCCTTAGAGAGTCCAAGATTTTCAAAAGTGTTAAAATTTAAACCTAATTTTTTTATTATAAATAGATGCATAAGGGGGGTCGATTTTTCCAACTTGCTTTCCTTTGGATTCTTAGAGCTTATCTCTCTTCTCCAGCCCTTCCTCCATTGCTGCAACTCCAAGGTATGAATTCCTTTGCCTTTTTCATATTTTATTTAATGATTTTAATGTTTTAAACCTAGATCTAGGCTTAGATACCCCTCCTTATGGAAGATCAACCATGGTTTCACCTCAAGAACCATCAAGAATCAGCAAGAAAAATCCAAGAAGGTGATCTAACCCTGTTTTGGGTGATTTACAGGGATTTTAATCCATTAGAATTGATTTTAATATGATTCTTTACATTATTAACCAATAAAATATATGATTTACCCTTTTTAATGGGTTAAATCTATGTTTTAAAGGTGATATCAAATTCCAGCCATTGATTCCCTGTTTTTATTTTATTTTCATGGTTTATTCATGTTTGTTTTACGTTCTATAGCATAGAAATAAGTTTTATTTATTGTTTTATGGTTTATTTTATTTATTTACATTAGTTAATGCATGGTTTTTCAAGTTTCTTAAATTTCTGTGTGTTCTAGGTTTAGAACAGTAAAGATGATGTTATTTCGGATTGAAGCACTCATTTTTGATTTTTGATTTTTTTATATGTGATGCATGCATGAGTTATTGAGTTACTGTAGAAAAATCAGAGGTTTTGAATCTCGGGAACCTAGTCAAAAAAATCAGACATCAAATCGGGTTTTTAAAGCTTTAAAATTGTGGTTAAAATCAAGAAGGTAACTTGCTGTGATGATATTTCTCTCATCTTATATCCGATTTTAGATCTGTAAAGTGCTATGGATTCACATTGAGTAGATCTGTCTGCTGTAAAATTTTCGGATTTTTTGATCACTGTTTAGTATTTTTCCCCTTTTAGAGAATCTGTTTTTAAATTTAAAACTCGTTAGGGTTTACCAAAACCCTAATCAGACTTGTGTTAGTCATAAATCCAAAACCACAGATCCGATTCATGATATGTAAAAAGTGAGTATTGTTATTTTTATGTCTACTGTTCACCACTAAAATGTCAGAGATTTTTGTTTCGGATTGCTATTTATGTCTGTATTTTCAATCTGGAATAGCTGTTTTAATCCCTGTTAAGAGTGATATATTTTAGCTCAGATTGCCGGAAGGGTTTCTCCCTAACCAGAGATGATTTTTCCGATCTGTAAATTGGAAAATCTCTGTTTTTCTTCTTAGTTAGTCTCTGTAAAATTTCATAAATTTCCATGAAGATTTGACCCCTGGTTCAGGTCTTGGATTGAGACTGGTTGGTGAATTAGGTCAAAAATAGCATATTTTAGGGTTTAATGCAATTTTCGGATTAATTTAATGTCAAAAAACTATTTTTATAATTCCAATTCAACATTAGGGTTATAACAAGTTCAGGTACCAATTTTTATGGATTTTGGAATCCATTTGATGGCTGAATTAAGCAAATTGCAAAACCGGGTTCCTGAAAGATCCAAAAACACTGCTAAAATCACAGTTTTTGTGATATTATTGGATTTTCGTGCATAAGCATATATTTTTAGGGTTTAATCATGTTCATAATCATATTGGGATGCTTTAGGTTTAATTTTGTGCTCATTTGATTTCATTTAGTGCATAAAACCTAAGTTTTTACCAAAATCTATTTCTAAAAACCCTGATTTCAAGGCCATAGTCTTGCTATCAGGGGCAATTTGGTCATTTGACCTAAATTTTGAAATCCCTAACCTTAATTTTCATGTGTTTAAGTATGTCATATCATATTTTAGCCTAGTTTATTTGCATTTGAATTTCAAAACTTGCATTTTACCAAATATCTTTCTAAAAACCCTAATTTCAAGGCCATAGTCTTGTTATTAGGGGTATTTTGGTCATTTTGACCCCAATTTCGAAATTTCAAATTACATTTTCGTATTTTTTTCATTTTATTTCATATTTTATCAATTTTGATTTAAGGGAATCAAGGAAGAGGCTTATATCTAGCAAAATCCAACAATTTCCTGATATTGTTGGATAAATCTAGAAAAGCCAACATATATTCATTAACCAAGTTTTCTAGTTTTGCAGGTACATTGAAGACTTTATTTTTCATGTATTTAAATTTCAATAGTGATGTAATTTGTAATTAAACTTTGGAATAAGAATTTACATTTCCTGCTTAGCTTAGGTTGCATTGCATATAGTTTATTTTTATAATTTTGATGTGTGATGGATGATGATTCATGCATATTTTTACAAATTCACCATGGTCTACACGAATGGCACATGCACTAGCTTCTATGAAGTTTATAAACTTGGTGGAATTTGTATTTATGGCCATAGTCAGAATATGAATGATACTTAGATTTATGATCTTCACATTAGCCATATTCAGCCTACACTCTTAGGCTAACTTCAAAAATGCACTGCACTTCTCAAAAATACAAAAAGTATTTCTCAATTCCTCAAAATCATATTCATTCATTTCATGCATTTGCCAATTCCAATTCCAATCTCAATTCAAAGAAGTTCATTTTCTCAAAATCTCCTAAGTCTTATAGCAAAATCGATTTTCCCAAAGACATTGAATTTCAAAGGATATTTCAAGTATTTCCCAAGTTCCAAATTCAAATTTTCTAAGTTAGAATTTCAATTTCCAAGTTTGAATTCAGAGAAACCAAGTCTCTCTGAATCGATTTTCACCAAATGTCAAGGATTCCTCAAAATCGATTTTTATTTCTCTCAGAAGTACATTTCAAATCCCAATTCACGATTTTCCATGTGATACCTATTCTAAATATTTCAATCATTCAAAGCAAACATCATGTTTTCAAAATGTGCATTTTCTGAAAATTCATAGCACATGCCTGATTCTATGTGCATTTAGAAATTAGAATATGATTTAGACAAGTTGAATAGAGTAGAGCATAAGATTGATCCTTGGTTCAATTACCCCTGTTAAAGGTGGCAGGAACGGTTGAACCTCGTACCGACAGGCGAGTCCCATTCTACGGAATTTTCCCGTATTTTAAAAACGGAGGCGAGTTATTTTCAAAAATCTTTTTCAAAGGTCAGTTTGATTTGCAAAAGTAAAAATTTTGCGATGAAAACAGGTTTGGCGACTGTAAACACCCCAAATTTTCACTCACCTCCCCAACATTTCCACCAAGCATCAACATCCAGCCTCTGAAATCGCTGGAGGGCAAAATGGTCATTTTCTGAGCCGGACCTTACAAAAGTCCAAATTTCATCTGCAACTCTCAAAATTTCTCTAATTTTAACTCAGATGTTCAAAATTTTATTCCTGACAGGAGACAGACATCTCCAAGTCTTGATTCAAGATTCCATTTCATAAGACATGACATTGCATATCATTGCATGAGCATTTCAAATCACTGCACTGCACAGCATGTCATTTCGAGGTACAGAACTCTTGATTTCAAAATTTTCAATCCAGATTCGAATTTTAACTATTTTCAAAATTGATTTCAAAACCCTGGGTCTTCAAAATTATCAATTCTTCCCATTTTACCCCTAGGGCTCTGAATTTCAAAATATTTTCTCAGGAAAACGATCTGGATAGTTTTCAATGTGGATTTCAGTCACTTCACCTCAGATTTTGCCCTTTTTGACAATTTCAAATATCTTTCTTTTACAAAATCGCCCTACAAGGGCCAACTCTTTCCAAAATTCCTGTTTTGCCCATTAGTTCAGATTTTATGAAAATTCCAAAAAAGAAGTTGTGGTTTTATCCTTATTTCAATAAAGAAGCAATGTGGGACCACACTGAGGTGGTGTCACACAAGCTTTTCTTTTGAAAATTTGAATTTTGAAAAACCCAAAAATATAGGAGCCTTGTCCCCTTGATTGGTGCCACTTGTCTTTTCTCTCTCCTCCCATTTCCATGCCAAGTGTCAGTGTGGGGCTACCTTCAGAAGCCGCGACATGTCATCCCATTTATCTGCCATGTGTCACCCTATCCATCCTGCGCCATGTGTCATTTCAAAGACTACCAGGAGATGCCAAGTGTCATAGGTTGTCTTGTCTAGAAAAAGTGGAGTTTGTCTCCTCTGAGGTGGCGCCACTTGAAGTGTGTCTCCTGCAGGGGACACGTGTCAACCCCTCCTTCCTTCTAGAAAAGTAGCCTGACACATGTCCTCTCCCTATTTTTTTCAGAAAAGTAGGAAACATGTGTCACTCCTAAATTCCTACAGAAAAGGTAGGCTTGTCTCCTCTGAGGTGGCGCCATCTGGAGTGTCTCCTGCAGAGGACACATGGCAAGCTCTCATTTCCTCAGAAAAACAAGTGCCATGTGTCATTTCCTGCTTTCTTCAGAAAAACTAGAATTCAAAAGTTCAAAACTCCTCATAGGTGGCGAAAATCCTGAACTTCTACCTTTTTCATCTTATCTGAGATGGCGCCACATGGCTTGGCCCACCTTCTCTCCCCTCTGCCACGTGTCATTCTCTGCTTCTTTCAGAAAAAGTAGAGGACACATGTCTTCTCCCTACCTCTTTTAGAAAAGTAGGAGACACATGTCACTCATGGCCTTCTTCAGAAAAAGCAAACCATTTAAAATTCAAACAAGGCATTAGGTGGCGAAAATCCGGAGCTCTGATTTTTCCAGATGGCCTATGAGGGCGCCACATGTCCCTTCCCTCCTTCTCACCCCTCTGCCACGTGTCATCTTCTACTTCTTTCAGGAAAAGAAGGTGACACATGTCTCCTTCGCATTCCTTCAGAAAAAGTAGAGGACACATGTCCTCTCCCTACTTTTTTCAGAAAAGTAGGAGACACATGTCACTGCCCTCTTTTTCCTCCCTCTTGCCACATGGCATTGTAGGAGCCACCCTGAGGTGGCGCCACATGTCCATCCTCCATTCCTCCAGGGCCAACCTCCATTTGAAATTCGAATTCTCCTCTGAGGTGGCACCATCTGAAGAACCTCCTCCAGCAGGCTGACACTTGGAACCATCCTGGACTGCCACATGTCCAGATCTCCTTTCACCAGAAAAAGCAAAATTTCAAACATTTGAACTCCCCAGAGGTGGCACCACATGGCATGCCCCTACTGTTCCAACTTTACACCTCAGAACACCTTTTGAGGTTGCACCATTCCAGGACTCCACTTGGCTCCATTTTCATTTTTTTATTTTATTTTTAATAAAGGTAGCCCACCATGAGGTGGCGCCACCTGAGGACTCCCTACAAAAAGTGAGTTTGAATTTCAAATTCCAAGAGAGCACCCTCTGAGGTGGCGCCTTTTGGGAGCTCCCTGCAGAGAGAATCAAGCTAACTTTTGAAAAATTCCAAATTCCCCCTGCTGAGGTGTCTCACCCACAAAATTTCCATTTTTTTTATTTTTCTCAAAAATTAAAACACCTTTTGAGGTGGCGCCACCTGAGGGCTCCCTGCAGAAGACAAATTCGAATTTCAAACCCCTCAGATGGCACCCCCTGAGATGGCACCACATGGAGGGCTCAGATCCAGCCTGTTTGAATTTCAAAAATTTTCAGAAAAGTTATAAAAACAAGGGTTCACGCCCAGCCTGAAGGAGATCATTTTTTTTAGCTCTGGTGAACTTGGGAAATCCGACCTAGCCTTCCTAGAATCAGATTTTGAACTGTGGAAATCGTGCCCCCTTTGGCTCATTGAAGAAGGTGGAGTAGAGCTCGTGCTGTGGCGAATTCGATTCCAACAGAGGTCGATTTTTGTGAACCATCCGAAGCTTGGAGCGAAGGACGAAGGAAGCTCGTGATAGCTGCCCCTTTCAAGAGCTCCTACGCTGCGCAACGAAGCAAGGTTCACTTCTTTTTCCATTGATTGGATTCCATAATTCGAATCGGGGGTCGTTTGAAGAAAGAGCTCATCCGAGGGATGGATTGAGCTATTCTCATAAAACGACATACATAAAAACGTTTCATTATGCTTCCTTGATGATTTTTAACATTCATATAGTTAGCTATGTTTAATTTGCATTTTATTTCATTCATTTAGTACATTTCATGAATTAATTAGGATTAATTTAACCTTTATTTCAATTCTGCTTATTTTCAGTAGGTCTCTGTTTTTGTCAGTCAGTCCACACGTCATTTCATGCATTTGTTTTTTATTAAAAATCTCAAAAAAATCACGGAATGCGCCCTTAGGTGTTCCTGAAATTTTGCCAAAATATCGGAGGCATTTGAATTTGTTTACTGTGGTAAACATTTAAAATGGCAAGTCGGGTTTTGTTACCCGGGATACGTTTTGAAAATCATTTTCCGACTTGTAAAATCGAGATATCCATCATGGGAGATCCGATTTTCGATCCGAAAGATGTTTTAAACTCGGGAGAATGTCTAGTTTTTAATATGCTTTTATCAGATTTTTATGATTTTTTTTTATGTCTGACAAAAATCCGAGATGTCGGTACACGTGTCAGAGCCTAATTTGGGCCTCTGAGATCTTGGATCGACTTAGGGCTATGGTTTGTCTTTGTGTGTTGCTCCAAATCCGAAACTGTAAAAAGTGAAAGTGGTGTCCGAGATGTCCTCTGTTTTAATCTGAAAGCCTGTAATTTTTAGAACAGTGTTGACCCCTGCTTCGGATTTTTCTTGTCAGACCCCTGTTTTGCTACATTTGTCTGTTTTGTTAGTTTAGGCAGGAATCGTTATATTTTTATCGGTGTTTATGTTGATCAAATGCCGAAGTCATAAACATGAAAGTTGTTCATGTGGGTGTCGTGCATAGCTATGATTAATTTCATAAATTTTCATGGCCGTTTTGTATTTTTTTAGCATTTTACATCAGATTAGTATGATTTTTACCTCTGTCTGAACTAAATCCCTGTTATTGAACTCACCATGGCTCAAATCCCGAGGCTTTAAAAACCAAAAATGTTCCATTTCAGGTCTTTTAGCAGTCTGCAAAATATCAGAAGTTTCCATGGTGTAAATCTTGCATTATCATATTAGGCATTGCATTTGGTTCGGATCCATAGGCAAAATCCATCATTTTTAGGACTTTCTTTGAATTTTGGCATTTAAATCATATCATTTCATAATTTTTAGCATTCTAGGTTGTTTATCAAAGTAAGTAGATGCTTCATACCGAATTTGGTGCAATTTGGAATCCATTTGAGGTTCGGATTATCCACAATACCAAAATAGGGTCCCGCAGGACCCGGATCCAAGTGAAAAACAAGCGAAATTCGTTATTTTGGCTAAATTTCAAAATGTCAAATTCTGATTTTACAGTCCTAATGTGTTTAGAAGCATGTCATATTGCATTTCATCATCATTGAATTCAATTTGAATTTCGAAATCCCAATTTTACTAAGTTTTCCTCCAAAAAACCCTGATTTTAAAGGTGTAACTTTAATTTTAGGGGTATTTTGGTCATTTTGACCCCAATTCCGAATTTCAAACTGTTTTCCACTGAATTCCCTGCATTTACATCATTTCAAAACATCAAGGAAGCATGAGAATAGGGTTTATATCCAATTAAGTCCAATAATTTCATAATATTATTGGAAAATCTTGGAAAAACCCACATATTTGAGCTAACTTTATTTCAAGCTTGGCAGGGACATTCCAAAGAAGGAGCTGAAGTCTGCAAATTTCTTTTATTTCTTTTATTTAGTGATGTAATAATGTAAATTTTGGAATAAGAGATTTAATTTCCTGCTTAGACTAGGATGCATATCATATAGTTTGAATTTATGCAATATCCTGCTTCTATGATTCATGCATTTTATTTCAAAAGCACTATGGATGTTCACGAATGGAACGTGCACCAACTCTTAGGGAGTTGATGGACTCGGTGGGATCCATATTTATGGCCCTAGTCGGGATATGGACGAGACCCAGATCCATCATCTTTCTACTAGTCACATTGAGCCTACACACTTAGGCTATCTTAAAATGCACATCATATTTCCAAAGTTTTCAAAATCATGTGCATCAAATCAACTAAATTCTGAACATATTCATGGCCACAGTCAGAATATGTGAAGGATTTATCTTGACTTAATGCACATTTTTCCAACAAATCTCTTAGAAAATCTTTTCAAAGTGCATTCATTCACTCATGACATTTGCATCATAGAATCACTGATTTTCTCAAGATTTTCTCAAGAAAACTTCATTCTCAAGAAATCGATTTCTCAAGAAATTCTAAGGATTTTTCAAAATCGGTTTTCCAAAGATAAGCTTTTCCACAGTTTTCCCAGGAAAATGATATTTTCTTAAGATATTCAAAAGAGTTTTCCAATCTTTCTTCAAGATCCAAAATCGATTTCCGAGTATTTCAAAAAGGTAAAATTCCCAGGATTTCGATTCCCCAAGTTTTGAATTTCCTTCTCCAATGAGCTTTCCTATGAATTTCCATCATTTTCCTAAGAAAACTCTCAAAGTCCAAGTTTTCCTAAGAAGTGCTTCCCTTTTCAAAAAGTCCATCTTTTCTCAAGAATCACTTCCATTTTCCCAAGATTTTCAACTATTTCTGAATTTTCCACATCTTTATAAGCTTTCTCATGTTTTCAAAAACCCCTTTTTTATCTGAGTTTCCTGAGAAATTGACCTTTTTCCTAAGAAATTCTTTCCAACTCCAAATGTTTTTTTAAGCATACATCATGTTTTCCAACTGGCATTTTCAAAAATCTCATAGCACATGCCTGAATTCTCTATGCATTTAGGATAGAATATAACTTTGATGATTTAACTAAGTCAAGCACAATTTTGGTCCTTGGTTCGATTACCCCTGTTAAAGGCGGCAGGAACGGTCGAACCTCGTACCGACAGGTCGAGCCCCATCCCATGGATTTTCCCGCAATTTTCAAAAACGGAGGCGAGTATTTCAAAACAATTTCCAAAATCCGGTCAAAGTTTGAATCGCGAAAGCGTTTCTCTCTTTTTCTCTTCCCCAAGGAAGGGAAGACGGGGGAAAATTTTCGCGACGAAAACAGGTTTGGTGACCGAGATGGGACCTGTCCTTGTCTGACCTAAATTATGCTTGACTTAGTTCAATTATCAAAATTATGTTCACAAAATGTCAGCTCTTTTACTTTCAATATCATGTGAGCCTAGGAGCCTAGATTCTGACCTAGCTGACATTGATTGCATATAGCTTAGGCATGGTTTGGTAGGACCAGATTGAGGAGAAATTTTCATGCTCACATAGACTTAGGTCTAAATACAATCCTCCTCAATTTAGGATCTGAATGCAAACAATGTATGCTTCTTCAAAATTTTCAAAATCTATCTCTCTAGGACTTAGAGCCCTCTATTTCTTGCATGTGATCATTTTTTCAAATCTCCATTACCTATCATTACCCGGTCTTCACGTTGCTGGGCTCTCTTCCAGAACCATAGTTCGGGACAGAGCCTCACAACTGGGCCAACTATTTGGGTTAACACCCCCCCTACCACGTACCGCGGGCCACAGTCCGAAGTATATCGGTAGGCGCTCAAGGATGTTGGAAAACCTTACCTTAGAACCGGAGTTGAAACTCTATGCCACGTACCTCGGATTTCGATTCGGGTATATCGGCATAACTGGATTGGACAAAGATGATCTGAACTTAGAGTTAGGATTAGGGTCCTACAGCTGTTTTCAAATTGATGCATTTAGAGTCAGCCTTTTAGGGAGTGCTGAATGTGCATAAATGTTTGTGCAGGATGTGATTGTATGTATGATTTTCTCAATTCTTTATATTTCCCAATGTTTTTCAACTCATTAGGTCTTTTCCAAATATCCTTATTTTCCACAAGATGTTTTTCTCAAACCCTGGATGATTTCCTCAAATATCCAATTTCTTCCAAAACTCCAGGAGATTTTACATTCTATCCTTCTACTGGATCTCGAATTTCTAGCTGCATTTTTATCCTGCCTGCAAAATTTTTCAAAATTTCTCATATTTTCCTAAGTCTCATTCTGAGTCTTTCTCTGTTTTCAGTTCAATGGCATCCAGTCAAGTCGATCCTATCTTTCCTGAAGGTCACATCTCCTTCGAGGTGCGACAAGGTCGTCCTGAACATCGAGCCCTTAGCACCGGAACTTTCATTCCCCGGTGGTATTATTCCTGGCTAAAGAGCTTTTCTCGAATGTTCCTGGACCATTTGAGCGAGTGCGGATTAGAGCTGGCATCAGCAGTCGGAAAGCAGACCATCAATGGCAACCTGATCCATGCAATGGCGGAGCGATGGAATCCTCGAACGTGTACCTTCTGGTTCCCGTGGGGAGAGATGACTGTTTTAATAGATGAATTTTCAGAAATCATGGGGTTGCCAGAACCAGCTGGTCGACCGAGCGACCCATTAGAGCATCAATTCCTTATCAATGTCAAGGGTTTGGACCCCCGAGACTCCTTAGCTCGTATGACAGGCCGCCGATCTTGGCCCCTGATCCAGTTAGAAGGAGATGAATATGTTGACCTACTTGAGTTGTACCGTCAGTACGGGACCTTCGTCGAAGTCAGCTCGCTTTCAAGAACAGCCAAAGAAAAGATTCAGAATGCAATGGTTCTATGCACCGTAGGACTGTCCCTTTTCCCAGATGGACAGAACTACATGGACATCAGGATAATCCAGCTTATGAGGAGATGGGGAAGTCGGCAAACCAATCGCCTCTCCATAGCCATGGCAGCGCTCGCCTTCCTTTATCGAGGTCTGACTCGATTCTCACTCGGAGAGTCCATTTTAGTTGAAGGATGCATCTACGCACTTCAGTCCTGGTTTTTCCAACACGTTCCAGCCCGAGCAAGCTCTTTCAGATACAATGGTCAAAAACTCCTTCCAGTGGCGCAGTACCGGTCTATGATCAACAACATTCAAGAAGATGACGTAGTTTGGGACTATTTTGATCGGCAGCTGTCTCCTCCCAGATATACCTACGCTTATGGCAAGCGGTTCAAGTTGCTGGGACCATTCTTCTGCACTTACTACCAACCAGAGAGATGTGTTCGGCAATTTTCTCAAAGGCAGCAGTACGTCGAAGCCCGCTTGTTATCAGGAGCTATGGCAGAGTTCGATCTCACCTCCGCACAATGGTCCGGGGCATATCATTCTGCCCGCTACGGCTGGGATTCTTTTGTTTCTCTTAAAATCTTTCCAGGTCCTAGAGTGTCTGCCGACTATCGTGAATGGTGGCAAATTGTTTGTCCCCCACCTCTTTGTCAAGATCAATAAAATCTTATTCTTCTCATTTTAATAAAATTCTATTTCCTTCCATTGTGGTTTGACGACCTCGCCTAGGTAACAAAGCACATTTTCGTTGTTTATTTCTTTTGCAGAAGGAATGACAACACAATTGTCGTGATTCCCACGACGACTCAGTCCCTAGTAATGGGACATCTTTTCCAAATTGTCTACCATATTTTCAGCAAATATTTCCTCCAAAAGCTAATTCCCTCATAATCTAATCAGGTCTTTTGTTCTGCAGAGAGCATCCATATCATTTGATGGTTGAGACAAGATCAGGCAAAAGAACCACAGCATCCCAGTACTCGTCAGCCTCGGAAGAAGAGATGAGTTCCCCTCGATCTGAGAAGAGTCGAGAGCAGCAGCAAGGAAGACTGTTTTTGTCAAAAGGGCACAATGAAGACCATTTGTTATTTTCTTTCTATTCTTTTCCAAATAAGTGTCTCATTTTACCAATGTCATTGATCAATTCAATCAATAAAATTCCAAGTTTCTTTGTCTATCCGGATGCCATCTACTCCCTTTTTGTCTGTCTCATCATTTTATAATTCAATGCCATTTTATGAATGGTTCTCTTCAAATGGTTGCTTGTGTTACTATAGGCCGATTTGTCTGAACCAGATTTCTTCTCCAAAATTTCAGAATGACTTCTCGGACAATCAAGAAGCTCGTTCTCAATCCCAAGGCCTTTCAGAAGTCGACAGCAATTCACAGAATCAAAGCAAGCACCGGAAATGACAAGAGTGCAAAGCAGTCTGATGATTGTGCAAAATATGATCAGTCTCTTCAGGAATTACCGGAGTTCGCCTCAGTTCAGAAGCAGGACAAACCATCTCCTCTAGTACAAGATCCAACTGAAGGTGTCAATATCGGTTCAGAGGAAGATCCCAAGATTCTCAAGATCGGTACCAGTCTAAGTCCGGAAGAGAAAGAAAGGCTTACAAAGTTCCTCAAGCAACATGAAGAAGTGTTTGCATGGACGTATGAAGACATGCCGGGCTTAGACCCCAAATTGGTCGAGCACCGTCTTGTCTTAAAGCCGGATGCTAAGCCAGTCAAGCAGAAGCTGAGAAAAATGGATCCCAGAATAGAACAACAAGTCAAAGAAGGACTTGAAGATTTGCTCAGAGCAGGATTTATTCGAGCTATTGACTACCCAGATTGGTTAGCCAATATCGTCGTCGTCCCAAAGAAAAATGGCAAAGTAAGGATTTGCATAGACTTCAGAGACCTCAATAAGGCAACTCCGAAGGATGACTATTCACTTCCAAGCATCGATCTTCTAGTCGATAGCACGGCAGGACATGCCATGTTCTCTTTCATGGACGGATATTCCGGCTACAATCAGATTAAGTTGGCCGCCCGCGACCAATCAAAAACTTCCTTCACTATGCCTTGGGGCACTTTCTGCTATACAGTTATGCCTTTTGGGCTCAAGAATGCTGGAGCAACATATCAACGGGCAATGGCTGTCATCTTTCACGATCAGATGCGCAAAATCATGGATGCGTATGTTGATGATATTCTCGTGAAATCTAAAGAGGAAGAAGATCACCTCGAAGCACTTGATCAAGTCTTTAAAAGACTTATTCTTTACAAGTTAAGGCTTAACCCGCAAAAGTGTGTCTTTGGAGTCGAATCAGGAAAACTATTGGGTTTTCTGGTCAGCAAAAAGGGAATTGAAGTTGACCCAGCCAAAGCAAAGGCTATCATTGATATGCCACCCCCGAAGAATCTCAAAGAACTACGTAGCCTTCAAGGACGTATGCAGTCAATCCGGCGATTCATTTCCAATTTGGCAATGAGATGCGAGCCTTTCAACCACTTGCTCAGAAAAGGAGTGAAGTTCGAATGGGGACCAGAGTGTCAGCAATCGTTCGATCGGATCAAGAAGTATCTTCTTAATCCTCCCATCCTAAAGCCGCCAGAATTGGGAAAACCTCTTTTATTATACATCTCAGTTAATCAAGTTGCATGCGGTGGATTCTTGGCGCAATACAAAGAAGGCAGCCTGATAGAGCACGCCATCTACTACGTGAGCAAGACTTTCATAGATTATGAGAAGAGATACTCTCAAATAGAGAAGACCTGCCTAGCTCTGGTATGGATGTGTCAGAAGCTAAGACACTACCTGTTGGCATCAGAGGTCAAAATCCTGTCTAAACTCAATCCTCTCAAGTATATCTTAGAGCAACCTTTCCTCAGCGGACGAGTCGCAAAATGGCAAGTCTTACTGATGCAGTATGACTTAGAATATGTCTCGCAGCAATCAATCAAAGGCCAAGCAATTGCAGATCAATTGGCGGATTTTCCCCTAGCCGAAGATGACTTCCCTGATGAGCAAATTTGCAATACCCAGCAATTTCCAGTCTGGAATTTATTTTTCGATGGTTCTAAGAATATGGCGGGAATAGGCATCGGAATTTTATTAATCACTCCTGAGAAGGAGATGATTCCATTTTCTCTCAAGTTAGATTTTCAATGCACTCACAACATGGCTGAATATGAAGCCCTGATTCAAGGTCTAAAGATTCTGCTAGACTTCAATGTCAAGAGAGTGCATGCCTACGGTGACTCATTACTTGTTGTCAATCAAGTTCGAGCCGAATGGCAAGTCAAAGATCAGAAGCTATTCCCCTATCAGAAAATTGTTTTAGCTCTTATCAGCAAGTTTGAAGAATTCCAGCTCTTCCATATCAAGAGAGATTTTAATCAAGTGGCCGATAGCCTAGCCAGTTTAGGCTCCATTATGGCATTCAAGAATGGAGAATCTTGTCGCTCTTTTGAAATTGGCAGACTTGACCGACCTGCTTTCATCCCAGCGGAACAGGTAAACCAGGCTGAGCAAAGGAAGAAGCCTTGGTATTACAACATCAAAACTTTCATAGAAACTGGCGAATTTCCTCCAGAACTCTCAAAGAAAGAGCAACAAGCAATCCAGCGTATGTCTACTCGATACTTCATCTTGGCCAATGTCCTCTATCGTCGTGGATTCAGTTCAGAGTATTCCAGATGTTTAGATGAAGACGAAGCCAAAGAAGTCGTGCGAGAAGCACATGAAGGCATTTGTGGCGGCCACGTCGGCTACCAAACCCTTGTCAAGCAAATCATCAGAGCAGGGTACTACTGGAAGACTATGCAACAAGACTGTTATCATTATGTGAAGAAATGTGTACAATGTCAGATACATGCACCTTCTATTCATGCTCCGACAACTTATTTACAGTCTGTTGTCTCTCCATGGCCATTTTCTATGTGGGCCTTCGATGTCGTAGGCCCCATCACTCCTTCAGCTTCAAATGGCCACAAATACTTCCTTGTCGCAACAGAATATTTCACCAAGTGGGTAGAAGCCATCAGTCTCCGCACAGTAGAAGGCCGACATGTGGTCTCTTTCATCCACAAGAACATCCTTTGCCGTTTCGGCATCCCACATGACATTGTGACAGACAATGGCAGTCATTTCAAGAATGAAAAGATGAAGACATTCTGCTCAAAATTCAAGATCTATCACCATTTTTCCGCTCCATATTATCCTCAAGGGAATGGTCAGGCAGAGGCCACCAACAAGATTTTAATTCGTATTTTGGAGCGAACTGTGGAAACAGGCCGTGACTGACATGAGAAGATCCACGATGCACTGTGGGCCTATCGGACCACCATTCGTACACCAACGAATGCTGCTCCATCAGAACTGGTCTATGGAACAGAAGTAGTATTGCCGCTACATGTTCAGAAGCCCGCTTTGAAATTTGCTTCACTTCTGCAATTACTTCTTGATCAATACCAGCAGCAGCGACTAGTGCAGCTAGACTTACTCGACGAGAGAAGGCTAAAAGCAGCAGAGCATGCTCAATCCTATCGCCAGAGAGTAGCCAGGCAATATGCGAAATCTATCATCGAAAGAAGATTCAAAGTCAATGATTTAGTACTTCGATCCACAGCTTATCTCAAGCATCGTCCTGGCGGCAAATGGTCGCCAAATTGGGAAGGTCCCTATATTGTCAAAGAAGCATTACCCCGCAACTCATATCGGCTCATCAATGCCGATGGGGTAGAATTGCCAGATCCTATCAATGCTCGACACTTGAAAAAGTTTTATACTTGAAACATTTATTCTCCTCTTGTAATCCTTCCTGTTTCCTTCAAATAATGATCCAACTTTCTTTCCCAGTTACACTGGGGCATTTTAAAATTTTGTTCTATATGCAGGCAGGATAAACAAATTCCTTATTTCATGCACATGTGCATTCATATGCATCAACTCATATTCATTTGCATTCAATTGCATTAATAACAATCCGGTCGGTATTGGGATTTCAACAAACAGTCCCATCACAATTCCTAATGATCCAAAGATCATCGTCAATACTGAACCAAAACCCAGCACTCGAACTGGTATTATTTCAAAATCCAGTATTCAAGCTGGCACATTTTCAACTTTTTGGAAAACCGAGTTCCGACTCGAGTTTTTATTCAAATCATTTTCCTTTGTTGATCCGGGTTCCGACTCGTGATCTCTCTACTTTATTCGAGCCTTGACTCGAACTCTTCATTTTCCTTTGTTGATCCGAGTTCCGACTTGTGATCTCTCTACTTTATTCGAGCCTTGACTCGAACTCTTCATTTTCCTTTGTTGATCCGAGTTCCGACTCGTGATCTCTCTACCTTATTCGAGCCTTGACTCGATTTCTTTATTTTCCTTTGTTGATCCGGGTTCCGACTCGTGATCTCTCTACCTTATTCGAGCCTTGACTCGATTTCTTCATTTTCCTTTGTTGATCCGGGTTCCGACTCGTGATCTCTCTACTTTATTCGAGCCTTGACTCGAACTCTTCATTTTCTTTTGTTGATCCGAGTTCCGACTCGTGATCTCTCTACCTTATTCGAGCCTTGACTCGAATTCTTCATTTTCCTTTGTTGATCCGGGTTTCGACTCGTGATCTCTCTACTTTATTCGAGCCTTGACTCGAATTCTTCATTTTCCTTTGTTGATCCGGGTTCCGACTCGTGATCTCTCTACTTTATTCGAGCCTTGACTCGAACTCTTCATTTTCCTTTGTTGATCCGAGTTCCGACTTGTGATCTCTCTACCTTATTCGAGCCTTGACTCGAATTCTTCATTTTCCTTTGTTGATCCGGGTTCCGACTCGTGATCTCTCTACTTTACTCGAGCCTTGACTCGAACTCTTTATTTTTCTTTGTTGATCCGGGTTCCGACTCGTGATCTCTCTACTTTATTCGAGCCTTGACTCGAACTCTTCATTTTCCTTTGTTGATCCGAGTTCCGACTCGTGATCTCTCTACCTTATTCGAGCCTTGACTCGATTTCTTCATTTTCCTTTGTTGATCCGGGTTCCGACTCGTGATCTCTCTACTTTATTCGAGCCTTGACTCGAACTCTTCATTTTCTTTTGTTGATCCGAGTTCCGACTCGTGATCTCTCTACTTTATTCGATCCTTGACTCGATTTCTTCATTTTCCTTTGTTGATCCGGGTTCCGACTCGTGATCTCTCTACTTTACTCGAGCCTTGACTCGATTTCTTCATTTTCCTTTGTTGATCCGGGTTCCGACTCGTGATCTCTCTACTTTACTCGAGCCTTGACTCGAACTCTTCATTTTCCTTTGTTGATCCGGGTTCCGACTCGTGATCTCTCTACTTTACTCGAGCCTTGACTCGAACAAATCATTTTCCTTTGTTGATCCGGGTTCCGACTCGAGATCTTTTCGAGCTTGTCATTCTCTTTTGTTGATCCGGGTTCCGACTCGTGATCTCATTACCTTACTCGAACCCTGAATCGAGTTTTTCATTTTCTTTTGTTGATCCGGGTTCCGACTCGAGATCTCTTTATCTTATCTAAGCTCTAATTCGAGTCCTTCATTTTCCTTTGTTGATCCAGGTTCCGACTCGTGATCTCATTATCTTATTTGAGCTCTGATTCGAGCCTTCCATTTTCCTCTGTTGATTCGGGTTCCGACTCGTGATCTCTATATTTTATTCGAGCTCTGACTCGAACTCATCATTCTCTTTGATTAATCCAAGTCATTTCAGTCATCAAAGTCTGTCAAATGCTCAAGTTTGACATTTTGCCCTCCAAATTTCAATTTAAATCCTCAAATCAGGTAATTCTCTAAATTTCGACCTTCGGGTCAATCAATTTCCAATTCTCGACCTTCGGGTCAATCAATTTCTAATTCTCAACCTTCGGGTCAATCAATTTCCAATTCTCGACCTGCGGGTCAATCAATTCCCAATTTTCGACCTTCGGGTCAATCAATTCTCAATTTCGATCTTCGGGTCACACAATTTCGACCTTTCGGTCAACCAATTCTCAATTTCGACCTTTGTGGTCAAATCAATTCTCAATTTCGACCGTCAGGTCATCCAATTTCGACCTTTGGGTCATTCAATTTTCAGCAACCAATTTTCCAATTTTCAATTTCGACCTTTGGGTCAATCAATCTCAATATCCAATTTCAATCATTTTCTCTTGCGAAAGACCCTTTTAGGGAGAGTTCGAGGGAGCTCGTTCTTTTCGCACGCTATCCAATTCGTTCACTTAGCCCCTTTTTAGGGAGAGTTTGAAGGGACTCGCATCTTTGTGAACCGTTTGCAAAACAATTTCCAATTTCACACGAGGAACCCTTTTGATAAGGGAGAGGCTCGACGGAGACTCGCTTTTCTTGTGACCCCCCAATTTCATACTAGGCCATTTTCGTCATGAAAGACCCTCTTTACAGGGAGAGTGTGATGGACTCGTTCCTTTCATGACCCAATTTTCAGACCTCACTATTATCGGCCCCCTTTTCATAAGAGAAGCCTAATATTAGGGAGCTTTGACGAAAGCTTAATTTCTCTTCGAAAGTTCGTTTTGCAAACACCTCCTCTTCAGGGAATAGAGGAGTATTTCCCAATTCCCATTCAGGTAAGGGCTAAGCCTGAGTCTCTCTTTTTGGGGAAAAAGAGAGGAGAATTTTCGTCACGGATGCGTTGAGCCGGATTTCAAATACTCACTTTCACTAAGGATTTCAAGAAAATTTTGTCAATTTGTCAAATTATTTGCTGATTTCAGAATCTTTATTGCACTAGTCAGTTTACCCTCAGCATTACTTCCAAAAGAGCGAAGCTTTTGCGAAAAGGGATTCAAACTTCAAATTCTTTCTATTGGCCAACCAAAAGGATGAAGGATAAATCCTCGATATGGCCAGAAAAGAAGATTCAATGATAGTAAAAAGCCATAAATGATTGATATTGATCACAGTCAATGGTACATCTTTAAGGATTATTCTTGTAAAGACAAGGCAGTGGAAATATCCTGAGCGCTAGAAAAGAGAGCATTTACCCAAGCCCCGTTTCCTCAAAATCACCTAAGCCGCAATTAAATATCCGCAAAAGGGATCTCTCACCTGTCGTCAAGATGAAGGTGAATTAGGCGAGTAGACCCCCGGGGCCAAAGAAGATTCGAAACATCTTCAAGATGACGGAGTTTGTGACGGATCCTTCCAGGGAAAGTCCAAAGCACTGTCGAGATGAAGGCAGATGCGATGAACCTCTCGACAATCCCTAAAAGATATTTAATTTCAGCTATCGCCCAAAGATCTCCAAACCCATCATCCAAGAAGGATCGAAACATCTCCAAGTTGAAGGAGTTTGTGACGTACCCTTCCCAAAAGAGAGAAAGAGAGGAAAAAGAAAGAGAGAAAAAGTCAGAACATCTCCAAAATAAAGGAGAATGTAGCAAAAAAACCCAGAGAGCCAAAAGAGTACAGAAAGACTATCAAGAGAGAAGCTCCCAGGATATCAAACTGCCAAATTTATCAAGAATCCTCTTTAACTTTGTGAAATTCTATTATCAATATTCTTTCATCAATTGCTTTCATAATATCAAATTCTCTTTTCTGCTCATATCAAGGAAATTGATAGCTTCCTTGAAGAAGGTCAATCACAAGCAATTTGGATTTCCAATCTCGATTCCACGAAGTGAACCTTGTTTGGAGGTAATGCTTTGGGTAGAAAAGAAAGAATATCTTTGCAACAATGTGCAACATTTTCAAGTATTTTGAATCAACAACAAAATTTCCAACATTTTGGCAATATTTTCTAGCTATCCTGACATGAAGTGAGAGCTTGATTTCCGTTTTCGATGCATCCTGACACCAATTTAAATCCCTCCTAAGGACTTGATTCCTTCCCTTCTTTGAGAGCATGAACTCTCAAATTTGCACACTTCCCTGTGTCCCCACTGTCCCACCATAGACAGTCCCATTTCGGTTCGAGGTCGAACCACCAATCATTTCCCGCAAAAGGCAATTTCAAAAGCTGATTTTAGTCTCAGCAATGAGACGCCCAAAACCAATCCCTTTTCAAGCTTTAGGGACCCCATTTTCCTTCCTTTTGCAAAAACCCTATTGGATTTATTGTGCAAAATCCAAAGGTTCCATCATGGTCTCTTCCTTCGAGGATTCCATTCCATTTTCCGCCCGATCAGGATAAGGGTACAAGCCTGAGCCTCAATCAAAGAGGTATTTCATTTTCCGCCCGATCAGGATAAGGGTACAAACCTGAGCCTCAATCAAAGAGGTATTCCATTTTCCGCCCGATCAGGATAAGGGTACAAACCTGAGCCTCAATCAAAGAGGTATTTCATTTTCCACCCGATCAGGATAAGGGTACAAACCTGAGCCTCAATCAAAGAGGTATTTCATTTTCCGCCCGATCAGGATAAGGGTACAAACCTGAGCCTCAATCAAAGAGGTATTTCATTTTCCGCCCGATCAGGATAAGGGTACAAACCTGAGCCTCAATCAAAGAGGTATTTCATCTTCCGCCCGATCAGGATAAGGGTACAAACCTGAGCCTTAATCAAAGAGGTATTTCATTTTCCACCCGATCAGGATAAGGGTACAAACCTGAGCCTCACTCAAAGAGGTATTTCATTTTCCGCCCGATCAGGATAAGGGTACAAACCTGAGCCTCAATCAAAGAGGTATTTCATTTTCCACCCGATCAGGATAAGGGTACAAACCTGAGCCTCACTCAAAGAGGTATTTCATTTTCCGCCCGATCAGGATAAGGGTACAAACCTGAGCCTCAATCAAAGAGGTATTCCATTTTCCGCCCGATCAGGATAAGGGTACAAACCTGAGCCTCGATCAAAGAGGTATTCCATTTTCCGCCCGATCAGGATAAGGGTACAAACCTGAGCCTCGATCAAAGAGGTATTCCATTTTCCGCCCGATCAGGATAAGGGTACAAACCTGAGCCTCAATCAAAGAGGTATTTCATCTTCCGCCCGATCAGGCTAAGGGTACAAACCTGAGTCTCATTTCGATGAGATATTCCATTCCCCAATCAGGTCAAGGGTCAAAACCTGAGCTTCGTTCCATGCGAGGTATTTCTGTCCCATCCAGGTTAAGGGCATAAACCTGAACTTCACTCTCATAGAGTGAATCTTTTCTCTCCATTCTTTGCTTGATATCTACCATCTTCCTCGGGCTAATTTTTTCACACCCAGTCAGATCCTTCTAACTGGGGCATTTTTTTCGTATAGCCCAAATTTGGTGTGTTTTCTTTGCCACTAAGCTCGGCCATGAGCCGGCTTAGTAGCAAAGAGGGGCATCTGTAAACACCCCAAATTTTCACTCACCTCCCCAACATTTCCACCAAGCATCAACATTCAGCCTCTGAAATCGCTGGAGGGCAAAATGGTCATTTTCTGAGCCGGACCTTACAAAAGTCCAAATTTCATCTGCAACTCTCAAAATTTCTCTAATTTTAACTCAGATGTTCAAAATTTTATTCCTGACAGGAGACAGACATCTCCAAGTCTTGATTCAAGATTCCATTTCATAAGACATGACATTGCATATCATTGCATGAGCATTTCAAATCACTGCACTGCACAGCATGTCATTTCGAGGTCCAGAACTCTTGATTTCAAAATTTTCAATCCAGATTCGAATTTTAACTATTTTCAAAATTGATTTCAAAACCCTGGGTCTTCAAAATTATCAATTCTTCCCATTTTACCCCTAGGGCTCTGAATTTCAAAATATTTTCTCAGGAAAACGATCTGGATAGTTTTCAATGTGGATTTCAGTCACTTCACCTCAGATTTTGCCCTTTTTGACAATTTCAAATATCTTTCTTTTACAAAATCGCCCTACAAGGGCCAACTCTTTCCAAAATTCCTGTTTTGCCCATTAGTCCAGATTTTATGAAAATTCCAAAAAAGAAGTTGTGGTTTTATCCTTATTTCAATAAAGAAGCAATGTGGGACCCACACTGAGGTGGTGTCACACAAGCTTTTCTTTTGAAAATTTGAATTTTGAAAAACCCAAAAATATAGGAGCCTTGTCCCCTGGATTGGTGCCACTTGTCTTTTCTCTCTCCTCCCATTTCCATGCCAAGTGTCAGTGTGGGGCTACCTTCAGAAGCCGCCACATGTCATCCCATTTATCTGCCATGTGTCACCCTATCCATCCTGCGCCATGTGTCATTTCAAAGACTACCAGGAGATGCCAAGTGTCATAGGTTGTCTTGTCTAGAAAAAGTGGAGTTTGTCTCCTCTGAGGTGGCGCCACTTGAAGTGTGTCTCCTGCAGGGGACACGTGTCAACCCCTCCTTCCTTCTAGAAAAGTAGCCTGACACATGTCCTCTCCCTATTTTTTTCAGAAAAGTAGGAAACATGTGCCACTCCTAAATTCCTACAGAAAAGGTAGGCTTGTCTCCTCTGAGGTGACGCCATCTGGAGTGTCTCCTGCAGAGGACACATGGCAAGCTCTCATTTCCTCAGAAAAAGCAAGTGCCATGTGTCATTTCCTGCTTTCTTCAGAAAAACTAGAATTCAAAAGTTCAAAACTCCTCATAGGTGGCGAAAATCCTGAACTTCTACCTTTTTCATCTTATCTGAGATGGCGCCACATGGCTTGGCCCACCTTCTCTCCCCTCTGCCACGTGTCATTCTCTGCTTCTTTCAGAAAAAGTAGAGGACACATGTCTTCTCCCTACCTCTTTCAGAAAAGTAGGAGACACATGTCACTCATGGCCTTCTTCAGAAAAAGCAAACCATTTAAAATTCAAACAAGGCATTAGGTGGCGAAAATCCGGAGCTCTGATTTTTCCAGATGGCCTATGAGGGCGCCACATGTCCCTTCCCTCCTTCTCACCCCTTTGCCACGTGTCATCTTCTACTTCTTTCAGGAAAAGAAGGTGACACATGTCTCCTTCTCATTCCTTCAGAAAAAGTAGAGGACACATGTCCTCTCCCTACTTTTTTCAGAAAAGTAGGAGACACATGTCACTACCCTCTTTTTCCTCCCTCTTGCCACATGGCATTGTAGGAGCCACCCTGAGGTGGCGCCACATGTCCATCCTCCATTCCTCCAGGGCCAACCTCCATTTGAAATTTGAATTCTCCTCTGAGGTGGCGCCATCTGAAGAACCTCCTCCAGCAGGCTGACACTTGGAACCATCCTGGACTGCCACATGTCCAGATCCCCTTTCACCAGAAAAAGCAAAATTTCAAACATTTGAACTCCCCAGAGGTGGCACCACATGGCATGCCCCTACTGTTCCAACTTTACACCTCAGAACACCTTTTGAGGTGGCACCATTCCAGGACTCCACTTGGCTCCATTTTCATTTTTTTATTTTATTTTTAATAAAGGTAGCCCACCATGAGGTGGCGCCACCTGAGGACTCCCTACAAAAGGTGAGTTTGAATTTCAAATTCCAAGAGAGCACCCTCTGAGGTGGCGCCTTCTAGGAGCTCCCTGCAGAGAGAATCAAGCTAACTTTTGAAAAATTCCAAATTCCCCCTGCTGAGGTGTCTCACCCACAAAATTTCCATTTTTTTTTTATTTTTCTCAAAAATTAAAACACCTTTTGAGGTGGCGCCACCTGAGGGCTCCCTACAGAAGACAAATTCGAATTTCAAACCCCTCAGATGGCACCCCCTGAGATGGCGCCACATGGAGGGCTCAGATCCAGCCTGTTTGAATTTCAAAATTTTTCAGAAAAGTTATAAAAACAAGGGTTCACGCCCAGCCTGAAGGAGATCATTTTTTTTAGCTCTGGTGAACTTGGGAAATCCGACCTAGCCTTCCTAGAATCAGATTTTGAACTGTGGAAATCGTGCCCCCTTTGGCTCATTGAAGAAGGTGGAGTAGAGCTCGTGCTGTGGCGAATTCGATTTCAACAGAGGTCGATTTTTGTGAACCATCCGAAGCTTGGAGCGAAGGACGAAGGAAGCTCGTGATAGCTGCCCCTTTCAAGAGCTCCTACGCTGCGCAACGAAGCAAGGTGCACTTCTTTTTCCATTGATTGGATTCCATAATTCGAATCGGGGGTCGTTTGAAGAAAGAGCTCATCCGAGGGATGGATTGAGCTATTCTCATAAAACGACATACATAAAAACATTTCATTATGCTTCCTTGATGATTTTTAACATTCATATAGTTAGCTATGTTTAATTTGCATTTTATTTCATTCATTTAGTACATTTCATGAATTAATTAGGATTAATTTAGCCTTTATTTCAATTCTGCTTATTTTCAGTAGGTCTCTGTTTTTGTCAGTCAGTTCACACGTCATTTCATGCATTTGTTTTTTATTAAAAATCCCAAAAAAATCACGGAATGCGCCATTAGGTGTCCCTGAAATTTTGCCAAAAATTCGGAGGCATTTGAATTTGTTTACTGCGGTAAACATTCAAAATGGCAAGTCGGGTTTTGTTACCCGGGATACGTTTTGAAAATCATTTTCCGACTTGTAAAATCGAGATATCCCTCATGGGAGATTCGATTTTCAATCCGAAAGATGTTTTGAACTCGGGAGAATGTCTACTTTTTAATATGATTTTCTCAGATTTTTCTGATGTCTTTTTATGTCTGACAAAAATCCAAGATGTCGGTACACATGTCAGAGCCTAATTTGGGCCTCTGAGATCTTGGATCGACTTAGGGCTATAATTTCTCTTTGTGTGTTGCTCCAAATCCGAAACTGTAAAAAGTGAAAGTGGTGTCCGAAATGTCCTCTATTTGAATTTGAAAGCCTGTAATTTTTGGAACAGTGTTGACCCCTGTTTAGGATTTTTCTTGTCAGCCCCCTGTTTTGCTACATTTGTCTGTTCTGTTAGTTTAGGCAGGAATAGTTATATTTTTATCGGTGTTTATGTTGATCAAATGCCGAAGTCATAAACATGAAAGTTGTTCATGTAGGTGTCTTGCATAGCTCTGATTAATTTCATAAATTTCCATGGCCGTTTTGTATTTTTGTTAGCATTTTACATCAGATTAGTGTGATTTTTACCTCTGTCTGAACTAAATCCCTGTTATTGAACTCACCATGGCTCAAATCCCGAGGCTGTAAAAACCAAAAATGTTCCATTTTGGGTCTTTTAGCAGTCTGCAAAATATCAGAAGTTTCCATGATGTAAATCTTGCATTATCATATTAGGCATTGCATTTGGTTCGGATCCATAGGCAAAATCCATCATTTTTAGAACTTTCTTTGAATTTTGTCATTTAAATCATATCATTTCATGATTTTTAGCATTCTAGGTTGTTTATCAAAGTAAGTAGATGCTTCATACCGAATTTGGTGCAATTTAGAATCCATTTGAGGTTCGGATTATCCACAATACCAAAACAGGGTCCCGCAGGACCCGGATCCAAGTGAAAAACAAGCGAAATTCGTTATTTTGGCTAAATTTCAAAATGTCAAATTCTGATTTTACAGTCCTAATGTGTTTAGAAGCATGTCATATTGCATTTCATCATCATTGAATTCAATTTGAATTTCGAAATCCCAATTTTACTAAGTTTTCCTCCAAAAAACCCTGATTTTAAAGGTGTAACTTTAATTTTAGGGGTATTTTGGTCATTTTGACCCCAATTCCGAATTTCAAACTGTTTTCCACTGAATTCCCTGCATTTACATCATTTCAAAACATCAAGGAAGCATGAGAATAGGGTTTATATCCAATTAAGTCCAATAATTTCATAATATTATTGGAAAATCTTGGAAAAACCCACATATTTGAGCTAACTTTATTTCAAGCTTGGCAGGGACATTCCAAAGAAGGAGCTGAAGTATGCAAATTTCTTTTATTTCTTTTATTTAGTGATGTAATAATGTAAATTTTGGAATAAGAGATTTAATTTCCTGCTTAGACTAGGATGCATATCATATAGTTTGAATTTATGCAATATCCTGCTTCTATGATTCATGCATTTTATTTCAAAAGCACTATGGATGTTCACGAATGGCACGTGCACCAACTCTTAGGGAGTTGATGGACTCGGTGGGATCCATATTTACGGCCCTAGTCGGGATATGGACGAGACCCAGATCCATCATCTTTCTACTAGTCACATTGAGCCTACACTCTTAGGCTATCTTAAAATGCACATCATATTTCCAAAGTTTTCAAAATCATGTGCATCAAATCAACTAAATTCTGAACATATTCATGGCCACAGTCAGAATATGTGAAGGATTTATCTTGACTTAATGCACATTTTTCCAACAAATCTCTTAGAAAATCTTTTCAAAGTGCATTCATTCACTCATGACATTTGCATCATAGAATCACTGATTTTCTCAAGATTTTCTCAAGAAAACTTCATTCTCAAGAAATCGATTTCTCAAGAAATTCTAAGGATTTTTCAAAATCGGTTTTCCAAAGACAAGCTTTTCCACAGTTTTCCCAGAAAAATGATATTTTCTTAAGATATTCAAAAGAGTTTTCCAATCTTTCTTCAAGATCCAAAATCGATTTCCGAGTATTTCAAAAAGGTAAAATTCCCAGGATTTCGATTCCCCAAGTTTTGAATTTCCTTCTCCAATGAGCTTTCCTATGAATTTCCATCATTTTCCTAAGAAAACTCTCAAAGTCCAAGTTTTCCTAAGAAGTGCTTCCCTTTTCAAAAAGTCCATCTTTTCTCAAGAATCACTTCCATTTTCCCAAGATTTTCAACTATTTCTGAATTTTCCACATCTTTATAAGCTTTCTCATGTTTTCAAAAACCCCTTTTTTATCTGAGTTTCCTGAGAAATTGACCTTTTTCCTGAGAAATTCTTTCCAACTCCAAATGTTTTTTTAAGCATACATCATGTTTTCCAACTGGCATTTTCCAAAATCTCATAGCACATGCCTGAATTCTCTATGCATTTAGGATAGAATATAACTTTGATGATTTAACTAAGTCAAGCACAATTTTGGTCCTTGGTTCGATTACCCCTGTTAAAGGCGGCAGGAACGGTCGAACCTCGTACCGACAGGTCGAGCCCCATCCCATGGATTTTCCCGCAATTTTCAAAAACGGAGGCGAGTATTTCAAAACAATTTCCAAAATCCGGTTAAAGTTTGAATCGCGAAAGCGTTTCTCTCTTTTTCTCTTCCGCAAGGAAGGGAAGACGGGGGAAAATTTTCGCGACGATAACAGCGACCGAGATGGGACTTGTCTTTGCCTGATCAATCTAATGCTCTACTTAGTTCAAATTGTCAAAATCGATTTCCATGGAATGTCAGCTTTGCTTTATGATATCATGTGAACCTAGGAGCCTAGACTTGAACCCAGCTGACATGGAATGCATATAGACTAGGTATGGTTTGGTAGGACCATATTGAGGAGAATTATTCATGCTCACATAGACTTAGGTCTAATACAACACTCCTCAATTTAGGAATTGTATGAAAACAATGTTTGCTTCTTCAAATATTTCAAAATTCTATCTCTTTAGGACTTAGAGCCTTCTGTTTGATTGCATGTGCTCATGTTTTTCAAAAATCACCCTACCTATATTGTCCCGGTCTTCACGTTGCTGGGCTCTCTTCCAGAACCATAGTTTGGGACAGAGCCTCACAACTGGGCTACCTATTTGGGTGAAAACCCCCCTGCCACGTACCAAGGGCCATAGTCCAACGTATATCGGCAGGTGCTCAAGGATGTTGGAAAACTTGAACCTAGAACCGGAGGAATTGATTTTATGCCACGTACATCGAGCCTTGGCTTGAGTATATAGGCATAACTGGATTGGATACAGATGATCTGAGCCTTAGAGTTAGGATTAAGGTCCTACAGCCATTTCAAAATTTGTGCATCTAGAGTCAGCTTTTAGGGAATGCTGTATGTGCATACTTGTTTGTGCAGAATATGATTTAATATGTTATAGTCATTTCCTTTTATATTTTCCCAATTTTCTAAAATACTGGACGATTTTCTCAAAATTCCCCAATCTATGTCCATGTACTGTCCATGTTTTAAAACCTTGGACGATTTTTCAAATACTTCATTTTCCATTCATTTCTTCATATTTCATCAAACCCTGGACAATTTTCCAAATTTCCCTTAATTTCCTCAAAACTCCAGGTGATTTCCCATCTTTCCTGTCTTCTGGATCTCGAAGTTCCTGCTTTATTTTTTTTCCTGCCTGCATTTTCCTCAAAATTTCTGTATTTTCCCAAGTCTTATTCCAATTTCCATGTCTTCCAGTCCGATGGCATCTAGTCAGCTTGATTCAGTCTTCCCCGAGGGTCACATCTCCTACGAGGTGCGACAAAGTCTTCCCGAACATCGAGTCCTCAGCACCGGATCCTTCTTTCCCCGGTGGTACTATTCATGGTTCAAGAACTTCTCTCGTATGTTTCCGGACCATCTGGACGAGTGTGGATTGGAACTGGCGTCCGCAGTGGGAAAGCAGACAGTCAACGACAACTTGATCCATGCACTAGCAGAGCGGTGGAATCCGAGCACTTCTACCTTCTGGTTTCCGTGGGGCGAGATGACAGTACTGATGGATGAATTTTCAGAGATTATGGGATTGCCCGAGCCAGCCGGTCAACCTGGAGATCCATTGGAGAAACAGTTTCTGATTAATATTAAGGGTCTGGACCCAAAGGATGCCTTAGCTCGCATGACGGGACGCAAGTCTTGGCCTCTGATTGAAGAAGATGGGAATGAATATGTGGACCTGCTCGAAATCTACAGACAGCATGGGGCATTTGTGGAAATCAGCTCGCTGTCCAGAACAGCTCGAGAGAGAATTCAGCACGCGATGGTTCTGTGCACGGTGGGATTAGCTTTCTTTCCCGACGGACGGAATTACATGGATATCAGAATAGTTCAGCTTATGAGGAGATGGGGAAGTCGACAGACCAGCCACCTCTCAATAGCCATGGCCGCACTCGCCTTTCTATACCGAGGGTTGACTCGTTTCGCACTCGGAGAGTCGATCCTAGTCGAAGAGTGCACCTATGCCTTGCAGTCTTGGTTCCTCCGGCATGTGCCAGTCCGAGCCAGTTCATTCAGATACAATGGAAAAAAGCTTTTGCCAGTTGCGCGATACCAGTTCTTGATCGACAACCTTCAGGAGGAAGAAGTCGTATGGGACTACTTTGATCGCCAGGAATCACCTCCCAGATATACTTATGCTTACGGCAAGCGATTCAGACTACTTGGCCCATTTTTCTGTGCATACTATCATCCCGAGCGGTGTGTCAGGCAGTTCTCTCAGAGGCAGAAGCGCGTAGAGATTCGTCCACTAGCGGGGGTTCTGCCAGAATTCGATCTCGCATCAGATCAGTGGTCCGGGGCATACCATTCTGCCAGACATGGCTGGGATTCCTTTGTCAGTCTTACTATTTTTTCTGGTCCTCGTGTGTCTTCTGATTTTATAGAGTGGTGGAAAATTAGAGCATCAACAACATCCAAGAGAACATTTGCAATACCCGATGGTCAATACAAGATCCAGAAAGAAAACCACATCAGTTGAAGGTGTCGCATATTCAATAGCTTCAGAAGAAGAGATGGACTCACCTCGATCAATCCAGAGTCAGGGTCAGCAGGCGGATGATGGCATCGATCCCCAAATGTATATCATGTTCAAAAAGATGATGACCAAGATGCTGGCAGAGCAAGCTGAGGCCAGTACTGAGCAAATTCAAACTAAACAGAAAGATAAGGGTCAGGCCATCAAGAATGTGAAGATCAGCAAAAAGCAGAGTCGTCACGAGGAAATATCTGATGAGTCAGAATCAGCTGACGATGCTGACAAGGAATGTGAAAATAAATATGAATTCAGAAGGTCGACTCAGGGTCAGGGGTCAGCTTACAAATCCAAGAATCAGTCTGTTGACGACCCTACGCAGTCACAACTGAAAGATGTGATGAAAATGGTTAAGGATCTGCAAGCCCGCGACAAGGGCAAGAAAATCTTCACCAGCGAAGACTTCTATGATGGATTGGATGGGGATGATGATCTCGATAACCTCCCCAAGAAATTCATTAAGTTTGATGGTTCGGGTGATCCAAAGGCGCACCTCGCCCTTTTCTTTGCAGAGTGTTCCAAGTTCAGGAGGAATAACAGGGCCTTATTTCTTTGTTTCCCTCGCAGTTTGGAGGGTATTGCAGCAAAATAGTATTCAGAGCATGTTAATCCCATAGAGCTGAAAGAGTTTGATAAAGTGGTCAATTTGTTTATTGAGCGCTTTTTATTCAACGCTGAGGCACTCCCGACCCTCAGCCACCTCTGTGGCCTGAAACAGAGAGAAAATGAAAAGGCCCGAGATTTTATCCACAGCTGGAGGTCAGCTTGTAATAAAATGAGAGATCCCATATCAGAGGGGCATGCTTTGTCCTTAATTCTAAGCAATTTCTCGCAGCCTCTGAAAGGCCTCATCTCCACCGCACCATCCAGAACCTTTATTGAATTAACAGAGCGAGCCGAATGGCTCGAATTAAGTCTGGAGAATGGCTTCTATGAAGGTTTCACTTTCACCAAGAACAGCGGCCAGAACGAGTCAAAGAAGAAGACTCACTTTACTAATTCTGTCAATAATAATAAATGGAATCATCGCAAGGGGCAGAACAGAGACTTCTGTTATGGGGCAGGAGGTTCAAACAGGAATGATCAGAAAGGGAAGTCGATCCCGCAATTCAATAAGCCGCTTCAGCTGGAGCAGGGATCAAAACCCCGAGAAAAAGTGAAGCATGAAGGATGGAGCTATGACAGGAAATTCACTCCATTAGATCAATCACTCGAGAATGTGCTCGAGTACATGTTGACCAAGGAGATGGTCAAGTTGCCAAGGCTGGCCGATCCTCCCGTTCCTATGGGAAAATTCAAAGACCAATTCTGCAAGTTCCACAGAACAGTGGGGCACAATACTGAGAACTGCTTTGTTCTGAAGAATATTGTTCAGGACCTTATTGATAAAAATCTTCTGGTAGAAGGCGCGGAAGATGAAAATATAGATATTCTAAAAGAGCCATTTCCTCGTCATTCTACAGTAGTCATCACCGAACAGTCGTTTCAACCACAGGAGCATATCAGGCCATGCTCTGAAAATGACATGCAAGCTCAGCATCAAGTCCTGGTATTGCAGCAGGCTCGGTCCAAGGCCCAGAAGATTAACCTTATTTCAGCTTTCGGCAAATTGAAAGTGTCTGACAAGTCCGCCGGGATATCTCCCGAGGTAGCCAGAAGTATGCCATGGCTCCCTAAGCATCTCATTAAGTCCACCACAAAGAAAAGCGAGACATCAACTCTAAAGCCTATTACAGCATTATCAAATGTCTCAATTTTGGACTTAACTCAAGCCTCCGCCAAGCATCAGCAGGTGTTGAATGATCTGCTACAAAAAATCAAGGTGAAACCAAGCACAACTCCTGAAGACATGGCCCATATAGTCAATCCGGCCATGACTAATGCTCCAGTTACTTTCTCTGATGAGGATCTCCCTAAACCTCATGTATTTCACAACAATGCCTTGTATGTTGTGGTTCGAACCAGAGGGATGACAGTTCCTCATGTGCTGATCGATGGAGGCAGCAGTCTCAATATATGTCCGGAAATGACCGCCAAAGCTTTGGGCATAAAAGAAGAAGAATACATTCCAGATCCAATCACCATTTATGGGTTTGACAATCATGGCCAAACTGCGAAAGGAAAAATATTCTTAGAGATCTTCATTGACTACTCGGTCCATTCAATTCTCTTTCACGTGGTCAATGTGCCGCCCACTTATAATCTACTTCTCGGGAGACCATGGATCCACAACACAAACGCGGTACCGTCTACTCTACATCAATGCATCAAGTGGTCAAAAGGTGGTATGATCACGACAGTCTTAGGCAAAGATCCGGAGCAGAGGCTAGCACAGCCCATGGTTCCCAGGCCCTCTTTCACTACTGATATCCCTAGCATTAGGGGTATTGAAGAGGTCAGCTTCGAAGAGGATTCAGGAATAATGCAGACGGCAGAGCAGCCCGAGCATACAGTGGCTGCGACCCGATGGGGAGGTCCACAGTTCTTCAAGATTGGAGGACGAATTGATTACAGCACTCTTAAGGGTCATCCCCTATTCTCCCAATTTATGAAGGCTAAAAAAGGATTTGATTTACTAGTAAAGCATGGCTACCAGCCTTTTCGAGGCCTAGGCAAAAATGAAGATGGTCGTCTTGAACCAGTGATTCCTCAACACTGCCCTAAAAGAGCCGGATTGGGCTTTAATGGTCGAAGGTCTCAGAAAGGGACTGTTTTCATTAAGGGAGCACATTAGAAGAATTCCTTTGTCTTTCTTTTTCTATTCTGTTATCGGGATGATATCCCATTTCATTTTCATCATTGTCATTTTGATTAATTCTATCTTTCAATAAAGTTGCCAGTTTCCTTTGTGTATCTTGGTGCCATTTGTCTCTTTATTCCTCAGTATTAAATCTTCACAAAATTGAAATCATTTTGCTCTTTTATCTTTCCAATTATTTTCAATAAAAGCAATTTATTTCATGATGAGCAATTTCCCTAAATCAATTTATCCTCCAATTTTCAGAATGTCTTTCCGATCTATCAAGAAGCTCGTCTTTAATCCAAAAGCTTGTTCGAAATCAGCAGTAATTCATCAGGTCAGAATAAGAGCAGAATGTAGTCAAACTGCAAAGCAGTCAGAAGAACCCGCAGACTTCGATTCAGCTCTTCAGGAACTGCCAGAATTTGCATCGATTCAGAGGCAAGATGAGCCATCATCCTTGGTTCAAGATCCGACTGAGGATATCAATATCGGATCAGAAGACGATCCTAGAATTCTCAAAATTGGCAGTGGTTTGATCCCAGGAGAGAAAGAAAGGCTCACTAATTTCCTCAAGCAGCATGAAGAAGTATTCACATGGACTTATGAGGATATGCCAGGTTTAGATCCGAAATTGGTGGAGCATCGCCTCGTTTTGAAGCCTGAGGCGAAACCAATCAAGCAGAAGTTGAGAAAAATGGATCCTCAAATCAAGCAACAGGTCAAGGAAGGACTTGAGGATCTGCTTAAAGCAGGATTCATTCGAGCAATTGATTATCCGGATTGGTTGGCGAATATCGTAGCAGTTCCTAAAAAGAATGGGAAAGTGTGAATCTGTATCGACTTTCGTGATCTCAATAAAGCCACTCCGAAGGATGACTATCCGCTCCCAAACATTGATCTCCTAGTCGATAGCACAGCCGGGCATGCTATGTTTTCCTTTATGGACGGATACTCCGGATATAATCAAATCAAGTTGGCCGCTCGTGACCAATCCAAAACATCATTTACCACGCCATGGGGCACTTTCTGTTATACAGTCATGCCTTTTGGGCTCAAGAATGCTGGAGCCACTTATCAGCGCGCTATGGCCGTTATATTCCATGATCAGATGCACAAAATCATGGATGCATATGTTGATGATATTCTAGTAAAATCCAAAGAAGAGGAAGATCACATTGAAGCCCTCAATCAAGTTTTCAAGCGGCTCATTCTTTACAAGCTAAGACTCAATCCACAAAAATGTGTCTTTGGAGTCGAATCAGGCAAGTTGCTAGGCTTCTTGGTCAGCAAGAAGGGGATAGAAATGGATCCCGCTAAGGCCAAAGCTATCATTGGCATGCCGCCTCCGACTAATCTCAAAGAATTGCGTAGCCTTCAAGGACGCATGCAATCAATTCGGCGATTCATTTCTAATTTGGCCATGAGATGTGAGCCTTTCAATCATTTGCTCAGAAAAGGAGTGAAGTTTGAATGGGGACCAGAGTGTCAGCAATCGTTCGAACGCATCAAGAAATATCTTCTCAATCCTCCTGTTTTAAAGCCGCCAGAATTAGGGAAACCCCTATTGTTATACATTTCAGTTAATCAAGTTGCTTGCGGCGGATTCTTGGCACAATACGAAGAAGGCAGCTTGATAGAACATGCCATTTACTATGTGAGCAAGACCTTTATTGATTATGAGAAGAAATACTCTCAGATAGAGAAGACATGCCTAGCTCTGGTATGGATGTGTCAGAAATTGAGGCATTATCTATTGGCGTCTGAAGTCAAGATTCTATCTAAATTAAATCCTCTCAAGTACGTTCTTGAACAACCATTTCTCAGCGGACGGATCGCCAAATGGCAAGTCCTATTAATGCAATACGACTTGGAATATGTCTCTCAGCAATCTATCAAAGGCCAAGCAATTGCAGACCAATTAGCAGATTTTCCTCTAGCAGAGGATGTTAAAGCTGAGGATGATTTCCCCGATGAGCGGATCTGCAATATTCAACAATCCCCAATTTGGAATTTATTCTTCGACGGTTCCAAGAATATGGCAGGCATAGGAATCAGAATTCTACTAATTACACCAGAGAAGGAGATGATTCCCTTTTCTCTTAAACTGGATTTTCAGTGCACTCATAATATGGCCGAGTATGAAGCTTTGATACAAGGTCTGAAAATTCTACAGGACTTCAATGTCAAAAGAGTGCATGCTTATGGCGATTCTTTGTTAATCGTCAATCAAGTTCTGGCCGAATGGCAAGTGAAAGATCAGAAACTACTTCCTTACCAGAAGATTGTCTCAGCTCTTGCCAACAAATTCGAAGAATTCCAACTTTTTCATATCAAAAGAGATTTCAACCAAGTTGCAGACAGTTTAGCCAATCTAGGATCCATCATGTCTTTCAGGAGTGGAGAATCTTGTCGCTCATTTGAAATTGGCAGACTTGATCAACCCGCTTTCGTTCCAGTAGAGCAGATAAACCAGGCTGAGCAGAAGAAGAAGCCTTGGTATCATGATATCAAAAATTTCATTAAAACTGGCGAATTTCCTCCAGAATTATCAAAGAGAGAGCAACGAGCAATTCAACGCATGTCTGCTCGATATTTTATTCTTGCCGACGTCCTTTATCGTCGTAGATTCAGTTCTGAATATTCCAGATGTTTGGACGAAGAAGAAGCCAAAGAAGTTGTGCAAGAAGCACATGAAGGCATTTGCGGTGGCCATGTTGGCTATCAGACTCTCGTCAAACAAATCATCCGAGCAGGATATTATTGGAGAACTATGCAACAAGATTGCTATCGTTTTGTAAAGAAGTGCGTTCAATGTCAGATGCATGCGCCTTCCATTCATGCGCCAGCGACATACTTGCAATCTGTCGTCTCGCCATGGCCATTTTCCATGTGGGCTTTCGATGTTGTAGGCCCCATCACTCCTTCAGCCTCCAATGGTCATAAATATTTTCTTGCCGCAACAAAATATTTTACTAAATGGGTAGAAGCAGTCACTCTACGCACAGTAGAAGGTCGGCATGTGGTTTCTTTCATCCATAAGAATATCCTTTGCCGCTTCGGTATACCGCATGATATTGTGTCGGATAATGGCAGTCATTTCAAGAATGAGAGAATGAGGACATTCTGCTCAAAATTCAGAATTCATCATCATTTTTCCGCTCCTTATTATCCTCAAGGGAATGGTCAGGCAGAGGCCACCAACAAGGTTCTGATTCGAATCCTGGAGCGAACTTTAGAAACGGGCCGTGACTGGCATGAAAAGATTCATGATGCATTATGGGCATACAGAACCACCATTCGAACTCCAACGAATGCTACTCCGTCAGAACTTGTCTACGGAACTGAAGTAGTGCTGCCTCTACATGTTCAGAAACCTGCTCTGAAATTTGCATCACTTCTAGAATTACCTCTTGATCAGTATCAGCAACAGCGACTGGTACAACTTGATTTGCTTGATGAAAGAAGGCTCAGAGCAGCAGAGCATGCTCAATCCTATCGCCAGAGGATAGCCCGACAATATGCAAAATCTGTCATTGAGAGAAAATTTCGGGTCAATGATCTAGTGCTCAGATCAATAACTTATCTCAGGCATCGCCCGGGTGGCAAATGGTCGCCAAATTGGGAAGGTCCTTATGTTGTCAAAGAGGCACTACCTCGCAATTCATATCGACTCATCAATGCTGATGGAATAGAATTACCAGATCCCATCAATGCTCGACATTTGAAAAAATTCTATACTTGAACAATTCTCTATTCTTTGTAATCCTTCCAAATTTTCTTCAATAATGATCAAAATTCTTTTCCCAGTTACACTGGGGCATTTTAAAATTTTGTTTTTATCTACAAATATTCCGTATGCAGGCAGGATAAACAAATCTCTCATTTCACGCACTTGTGCACGCCTGTGCACCCATTTACATTCATTTGCATTTGCGTGCATTCATTCGCATTCGTCTGCATCAATTTGCATTAGCATCGATTACCCATTCAGGATAAGGGATAAATCCTGAGACCCCGACAGTTGTCCGAGTCGTCGTGAGGGTGAAGACTGAAAATTTTCCATCAAAATCAATTAGTAGTTCTTCAGGATCCAGTGTTTGTGCTGGTAATTTTTCAAAAATCCAGTGTTCGTGCTGGTAAACTTTCAAAATCCAGTGTTCGTGTTGGTAAATTTCCAAAACCCAGGGCTCGTACTGGTAACCATTTAAAATCCAGCGCTCGTACTGGTAACCATTTAAAATCCAGCGCTCGTACTGGTAACCATTTAAAATCCAGCGCTCGTACTGGTAACCTTTTAAAATCCAGCGCTCGTACTGGAAATCTTTCAAAATCCAGCGCTCGTACTGGTAATCTTCCAAAATCCAGTATCCAAACTGGTACATTTTTAAACCAGTATGCATACAGGTATCTTTTCAAAATCAAGCACTCGTGTCATGTCAGTCGACCTCTTGAGTTCAGTCCTCGTGCTGATCACTCATCAAATTCCCAATTTCCAAATTCCCAATTTCCAAATTTCCAATTTCCAATTTCCAATTATCAATTTCCAAATTTTCAAATTTCTAATTTCCAATTTTCCAATTTCAAATATCAAATTTCAAAATTCCAATTTCCAAAATTTGACCCTTTTGAGTCACCCAATACCAATTTCAATCATTTTCTCTTGCGAGAGACCCTTTGTATAGGGAGAGTTCGAGGGAGCTCGCTCTTTTCGCATGCTATCCAATTCGTTCACTTAGCCCCTTTTCAGGGAGAGTTTGAAGGGACTCGTGTCTTTGTGAACCGTTTGCAAAACAAAATTCCAAATTTCACACAAGGAACCCTTTTTATAGGGAGAGACTCGACGGAGACTTGCTTTCCTTGTGGCCCCATAATTTCAGACTAGGCCATTTCATCATGAAGGACCCTCTTTTCAGGGAGAGTGTGATGAACTCGTTCCTTCATGACCAATTTACCAACCTCACCAATTCCGGCCCTCTTTCCATAAGAGAAGCCTAATGTTAGGAAGTTTTGACGAAAGCTTAATTTCTCTTCGAAAGTTCGTTTTGCAAACACCTCCTCTTCAGGGAAGAGAGGAGTAATTCCCAATTCTAATTTCTGAATCTTCTCCTTTGGGGAAAGGAGAAGAGAATTTTTGTCATGGATGTGTTGCGTTATGCTTCAAATGCTCGCTTTCACAAAAGGATTTCCAGAAAATTTTGCCAATTTGTCATTAAATATTTGTTGATTTCAAAAATCTTTATTGCACAAAAATTATTACTTCAGAATACCTCCAGTATTACTTCCGAAAGGACAATGCTTTCGCGAAAAAGGATTCAAAATTCAAAATCTTTCTATTGGCCAACCAAAAGGATGAAAAATAAATCCGCGATATGGCCAGCAAAGAGAATTCAATGTTGTTGCAAAGCCATGAGTGATTGATATTGATCGCAGTCAATGGCACATTTTAAAGACCATTCTTGAAAAATAAAGCAGTCGAAATATCCTGGGTGATACAGAAAAATCCACTCAATTTTCATATCTCCTCAATCACCTAAGCTGCAATTAAATATCTGCAAAAGGGATCTCTCAATTGTCGTCAAGATGAAGGCGAATTAAGCGAGTCGACCCCCGGGGCCAAAGAAGATTTGGATCATCTCCAAGATGACGAAGTTTGTGACGGATCCTTCCAGGGAAAGTTCAGATCACCGTCGAGATGAAGGCGAGTGTGATGAGCCTACCGACAAACCCTAAAAGATATTTAATTCCAGCTATCATCAAGAGATTTCCTACCAAAGAGCCAATAATCATCATGATAATCCCTGAGAGAAAAGAAGGATCGGAACATCTCTGAGATGAAGGAGTTTGTGACGTACCCTTCCAAAAAAAAAAGAGAGAGACAAGTCAGGACATCTCCAAAATGAAGGAGGATGTAATTCCCGAAAAATCCAAGAGAGCTCCGATCTGCTTAAAAAAGAGTGCAGAAAGATCATCATGAGAAAAGAATCCCAGGATATCAGACTGCTGAATCTATCAAGAATCTTTTTTAATTTTGTGAAATTCTTTTATCAATATTCTTTCACCAATAGCTCTTGCAATATCAAGTATACTTTCTTTCCCGTCCATATCAAGGAAATTGATAGCTTCCTTGAAAGAAAGTCAATCGCAAGCAATTTGAATTCGAATCTTGATTCTACAGAGTTAAGCTCAGTCGGAGGTAATACTTCACGTAGAAAAGAGGAAATACTTTCAAAACAATGCGCATCACTTTCAATTATTTTGAATCAACAATAATTTTCAACATTTTGACAATATTTTCTAGCTATCCTGGCGTGAAGCGAGAGCTTGAGGTTCATCTTTGGCGCATCCTGACATCAGTTGTTATCCCTTTTAGGACTTGATAACGGGAGTTTTCAAGATTCCTTCCCTTCGTTGGTATAATCTGAGCGCACGGGCTCTTAGATTCGCACACTTCCCTGTGTCCCCACTGTCCCACCATAGACAGTCCAATTTCGGCTTGAGGTTAAGCCACCAATTTCAGCAAAAGGCAATTTCAAAAGCTATTTAGTCTCAGCAATGAGACGCCCAAAATCAAACCCTTTTCAAGCTTTAGGGACCCCAATTTCCTTCCTTTTGCAAAACCCCTATCGGATTCATTGTGCGGAAATCCGAAGGTTCCATCACGGTCTCTTCTTTCGAGGATTCCGTCCATTTTCTGCCCAATCAGGTTAAGGGTACAAACCTGAGCCTCATTTGATGAGGTATTTCATTTTCTGCCCAATCAGGTTAAGGGTATAAACCTGGGCCTCCTTTGATGAGGTATTCCATTTTCTGCCCAATCAGGTTAAGGGTACAAACCTGAGCCTCATTTGATGAGGTATTTCATTTTCTGCCCAATCAGGTTAAGGGTATAAACCTGGGCCTCCTTTGATGAGGTATTCCATTTTCTGCCCAATCAGGTTAAGGGTACAAACCTGAGCCTCATTTGATGAGGTATTTCATTTTCTGCCCAATCAGGTTAAGGGTATAAACCTGGGCCTCCTTTGATGAGGTATTCCATTTTCTGCCCAATCAGGTTAAGGGTACAAACCTGAGCCTCATTTGATGAGGTATTTCATTTTCTGCCCAATCAGGTTAAGGGTATAAACCTGGGCCTCCTTTGATGAGGTATTCCATTTTCTGCCCAATCAGGTTAAGGGTACAAACCTGAGCCTCATTTGATGAGGTATTTCATTTTCTGCCCAATCAGGTTAAGGGTATAAACCTGGGCCTCCTTTGATGAGGTATTCCATTTTCTGCCCGATCAGGTTAAGGGTACAAACCTGAGCCTCCTTTGATGAGGTATTTCATTTTCTGCCCAATCAGGTTAAGGGTACAAACCTGAGCCTCCTTTGATGAGGTATTTTATTTTCAACCCAATCAGGTTAAGGGTATAAACCTGAGCCTCCTTTGATGAGGTATTTCATTTTCAACCCGATCAGGATAAGGGTATAAACCTGAGCCTCCTTTGATGAGGTATTTCATTTTCTGCCCGATCAGGATAAGGGTATAAACCTGGGCCTCATTTGATGAGGTATTTCATTTTCTGCCCAATCAGGTTAAGGGTATAAACCTGAGCCTCATTTGATGAGGTATTTCACTTTCCGCCCAATCAGGTTAAGGGTATAAACCTGAGCCTCATTTGATGAGGTATTCCATTTTCTGCCCAATCAGGTTAAGGGTATAAACCTGGGCCTCCTTTGATGAGGTATTTCATTTTCAACCCGATCAGGTTAAGGGTACAAACCTGAGCCTCCTTTGATGAGGTATTCCATTTTCATTTCCCAGTCAGGTTAAGGGTCAAACCTGAGCTTCGTTTCTACACGAGGTATTTTCTATCCCATCCAGGTTAAGGGCAAAACCTGAATCTCACTTCTTTTGAAATAAAATTCTCCATTTCATATCTACCATCATCATTTGAATTAATCCTTTCATACCCAGTCAGATTTATCTAACTGGGACATTTTTATATAACAAATTTGGTGTGTTTTCTTTGCCACTAAGCTCGGCTTTCAACCGGCTTAGCAGCAAAGAGGGGCATCTGTAAACACCCCAAATTTTCACCCTCATCCAGTGTTTGTCCATTTCATAAGTCATTACAGATCATTGCATGTATTCTGCATAGCATTGCATGTCATTGCATAGTGTGATCATCGCAAAATTTTTTCTCTCGTGATATTCTCTCTCTTCCTTCTCTTTTCCTTTCCAACCTCTTATTTTCCTCCTTTTTGAAGGGAGAAAAGATAAAAGAACGAAAAAGAAAGAGAGAGGAGAAAAGAAAGAAGAGCAGATAAGAGAAATTCTTTTGCGGGTCTCACTTGACCTTGATTTTGAAAATATTTGAAATAACTCGCCTCCATTTTTGAAATATTTGCGGAAAAATCGGGAGACGGGATCCGCTCGTCGGTACGAGGTTCGACCGTTCCTGGCGCCTTTACCAGGGGTAATCGAACCAAGGGTCGAATTTTATGCCTTTTGCTTTGCAAAGAATTTATCTAAGTTTTTATCCTAAGTCTAAATGCACAATGAATCATGCTTGTGCAATATGCAAAGATGTATGCTCTTTTTGAAAAATATTTTGAAGAATTTCCAAGTGAAATTGATAAAGTGAAGAAATGATTCCTAACTTAGAACTTAAGATTAAAGTTCTAAGTTTTTAGAATAATCAAGAGCTTGGGAAGATAAATCTAGATCTGGAAAGAGATGGTTTTTGAAGTTTTTGAGATAAAAGAAGAAGAAAGAAATTTTCTAAGTCATAAATGGACTTTGAGTCAGAAATAGAAATGAAAATGGAATTGAATCAGTAGGAAAGATAGAATTGGGAAAAATTGAAAAATGGAAGTGATTTAAAAGTTGGAATTTCAAGATGAAATCCGAATCCAAGTTCTGGATAGAGTTTTGAATTGATTTTTAGGATTCGAAATAGGGACTTGGTTTGAATGCAATGGAATTGGCTTTAAGAATTGGAATTTAAATGGAATTTTGGATTTGGAATTTTGAAGGGAATTGGATTTAAGATTTGGAATACGAGATGGTATTTGGATCTGAAATCTGAGATCCAAAATAAGGTTGGGCTCTGGATTCTAAGATGGAATTGGATCTGAAATCTGAGATCCAAAATAGAATTGGGTTCTGGATCCTAGAATGGATTTGGGTCTCAAGTCTGAGATCCAATGTAGGATTGGATTCTAGATCCTAAGAATTGGATTTTGGATCTGAATCTGAGACCCAAAGTAGGGTTGGATTCTGGATCCTAAGAATTGGAATTTGGATCTGAATCTGAGACCCAAAGTAGGGTTGGATTCTGGATCCTAAGAATTGGATGTTGGATCTGAATCTGAGATCCAAAGCAGAGTTGGATTCTGGATCCTAAAAATTGGATGTGGGATCTGAATCTGAGATCTAAAGCGGAGTTGGATTCTGGATCCTAAAAATTGGATGTAGGATCTGAATCTGAGATCCAATGGAATGAGGATCTGGATCCTAAAAGAAATTTGGACCTATGATTGGAGATCCAAAGTGGAATAAGGATTTGGATCCTAAATGGAATTTGGATCTGTAATTGGAGATCCAAAGTAGAATGGAGTTTATACTTGGAAATCTGGATCCAAGTTTGAGACTAGGATTTGATTTTGGATTTGAGTTTTGAGAAGTCCAAAATAGGACTTTTAAAGATGATCTGGGGTTTTGAAGATCCAGATTTGAACTTGAGAAAGTTTGAGATTCAAAGTCAATCTCAACTTTGATTTAAAACTTGAAGAAAATTGGATTTTGAATCAGAAGATGGATCAGAAATTTCAAAGTTATATTAAACTTTGAAATTGGATGCTGAATTTGAGTTGGAATTTTGGATTTTTAAAATTTATTTGAGAATTCGAATTTATAAATGAACTTCAAAGTCAATTTGAACTTTGAATTTGGAATGAATCAAGAATATAAAGATTGAATTTTGAAATTTCAAAGTCAATTTGGACTTTGAACTTGAAATTTAAATCTTTGAAATAAGATAGAAGGATGAATTAAACTGTAGACTGAAGAAAGATATTTGAAATTACTTGGATTTTGGAAAAGGAATTTGAAAAATATGATGTCATTCTATCCTATATGATGAATTTGAATAAGTTTGAAATTGGATTTTTTTGAAAAGCTATTTCATTCTTTAAGTGAATTAAGAATGGGGTTGAAGATATAATATATCCCTGACTATGGTCATTGGATATATTATATAATAACCACATTTAAATTCAAGTGAAGAATAAAATACATTTTTTTGTACTTTTATAGAATTTAAAATGAAATTAACCCTCAATATACCCTGACTATGGCCATTGGTATATATTTTGAGTTAATCCTAAGTTAAATTCTGATAAAAGAAAGAAAATATTTTGAGAAAATATGATGAATTTTGAAAGTGGATCCAATGTTATTTCGTAAAAGATAAGAATTCTAAGTTTTGTTTACACCCCGACTATGGCCGTTGATGTAAATCGTCAACTTAGAATTAACTTACCTCTTACGAAATGGTGCACGTGCCATTCGTGTTTCACCATTGTGGGGATTTTGAGAAATAAAGGAAAAATGCATGGAATAAACAATTCATGGTATTCTATGATGCTCATTCATTCTACTTAAAGCAGAAAATGTAAATTCTCATTCAAATCTAGCTATTACAACATGTGAAATTAATTTTACAACTTCAAATGATAACTTTATCCACATACTTCCTGTAAAACAACTTGGTTAGTAATGAAAAGAGAAGGAAAACCACATATATCATAAAAAAAAAAATTGTTCATATATCAAGATATACATGCTGAAAAAGATGAAGAATGACATGCATACTTATATATATATATATGTACATGAGAGCTTATACATACTTATATACATATGAATACACATACATATATATGTATATATATATACATACGTGTATATATATATATATATAATATATACTCAGTGTAGATGGATAAGGGTGTTGGAAGTGAATCATAGTGAAAGTGTGTGATACAAGTGCCGAAAGAGAAGAAGAAAATAATGTGCAGATGTTGTATATATATGCTGCTGTAAGCATAGAATACATGGAAGATGGCATGAAAATTGGATTAGGATCAATAACTGAGGCCCTTGTTATGCTGCTGGTCTGTACCACATCATGAGATGAGATTGACATACCCATGTTGGAGATGGCAGAGAAACTACAGTACATTTTCCTTTGGGGGACTGATGCTTTCTTTCGCAGGTACTTGTAAACACCCCAAATTTTCACTCACCTCCCCAACATTTCCACCAAGCATCAACATCCAGCCTCTGAAATCGCTGGAGGGCAAAATGGTCATTTTCTGAGCCCGGACCTTGCAAAAGTCTAAATTTCATCTGCAACTCTCAAAATTTCTCTATTTTGTCTCAGATAGTCAAAATCTTACTCCTGACAGAAGACAGGAATCCTCAAGTCTTGGTTCAAGATTCCATTTCATAAGACATGACATTGCATATCATTGCATGAGCATTTCAAATCACTGCACTGCACAGCATGTCATTTCGAGGTCCAGAACTCTTGATTTCAAAATTTTCAATCCAGATTCGAATTTTAACTATTTTCAAAATTGATTTCAAAACCCTGGGTCTTCAAAATTATCAATTCTTCCCATTTTACCCCTAGGGCTCTGAATTTCAAAATATTTTCTCAGGAAAACGATCTGGATAGTTTTCAATATGGATTTCAGTCACTTCACCTCAGATTTTGCCCTTTTTGACAATTTCAAATATCTTTCTTTTACAAAATCGCCCTACAAGGGCCAACTCTTTCCAAAATTCCTGTTTTGCCCATTAGTCCAGATTTTATGAAAATTCCAAAAAGAAGTTGTGGTTTTATCCTTATTTCAATAAAGAAGCAATGTGGGACCCACACTGAGGTGGTGTCACACAAGCTTTCCTTTTGAAAATTTGAATTTTGAAAAACCCAAAAATATTGGAGCCTTGTCCCTTGGATTGGTGCTACTTGTCTTTTCTCTCTCCTCCCATTTACATGCCATGTGTCAGCATAGGGTTCACCTAGAGTCGGTGCCACATGTCACCCTCCCTCTTCTGCCAAGTGTCAGTGTGGGGCTACCTTAAGAAGCCGCCACATGTCTGCCATGTGTCAGTATCCATCCTGCGCCATGTGTCATTTCAAAGACTACCAGAAGATGCCAAGTGTCATAGGTTGTCCTGTCTAGAAAAAGTGGAGTTTGTCTCCTCTGAGGTGGCGCCACTTGAAGTGTGTCTCCTGCAGGGGACACGTGTCAACCCCTCCTTCCTTCTAGAAAAGTAGCCTGACACATGTCCTCTCCCTATTTTTTTCAGAAAAGTAGGAAACATGTGTCACTCCTAAATTCCTACAAAAAAGGTAGGCTTGTCTCCTCTGAGGTGGCGCCATTTAGGGTGTGTCTCCTACAGGGGACACATGTCAAGCTCTCATTTCCTCAAAAAAAAGCAAGTGCCATGTGTCATCTCCTGCCCTCTTCAGAAAAACTAGAATTCAAATATTCAAATCTCCTCATAGGTGGCGCAGATCCTGAACTTCTACCTTTTTCATGTTGTCTGAGATGGCGCCACATGGCTTGGCCCTCCTTCTCTCCCCTCTGCCACGTGTCATTCTCTGCTTCTTTTAGAAAAAGCAGGTGACACATGTCCCCTTCTACCTCCTTCAGAAAAAGTAGAGGACACATGTCTTCTCCCTACTTCTTTCAGAAAAGTAGATGACACATGTCATCTCCAGCTTCCTTTAGAAAAAGTAGAAGACACATGTCACTCCCTGCTTTTTTCAGAAAAAGCAAGTGACACATGTCACCCTCTGCTCTTCTCAGAAAAAGCAAGGGACACGTGTCATTCTCTGCTTTCTTCAGAAAAAGCAAGTGACACATGTCACTTTCTGCCTCCTTTAGAGAAAGCTAGAATTCAAATATTCAAACTCCAGACTGAGGTGGCGCAAATCCTGAACTTCACCTTTTCTATTTTGTCTGAGATGGTGCCACGTGTCCCTTTCCCTCCTTTTCCTCCCTCTTGCCACATGGCATCGTAGGAGTCACTCTGAGGAAATGCCACATGTCAGCCTCTTCTTTCCTGCAGAAAAGTAGAATTTGAATTCTTCTGAGGTGGCACAATCTGCTTCCTCCACTCCTATCCCTCTGACACATGTCAAGCACCTCCAGAGATGGCGCCACATGGCATGCTCCTACTGCTTTCAACTTTACACCTCAGAACACCTTTTGAGGTGGCACCAATCCAGAGTCCCACTTGGCTTCAAAATTTTATTTTTATTTTATTTTTAATAAAAAATACCCACCATGAGGTGGCGCCACCTGAGGACTCCCTACAAAAAGTGAATTTGAATTTCAAACTCCAAGAGAGCACCCTCTGAGGTGGCGCCTTCTGGGAGTTCCTTGCAGAGAGAATCAAGCAAACTTTTGAAAATTTCCAAATTCCCCCTGCTGAGGTGTCTGACCCACAAAATTTCTATTTTTTATTTTTCTCAAAAAATCAAAATAGCCTTTTGAGGTGGCGCCACCTGAGGGCTCCCTGCAGAAGACAAATTCGAATTTCAAACCCCTCAGGTGGCACCCCCTGAGATGGCGCCACATGGAGGGCTCAGATCCAGCCTGTTTGAAATTCAAATTTTTTTCAGAAAATCTATAAAAACAAGGATCCATGTCCAGCATAGGAGATCATTTTTTTTGGCTCTGGTGAACTTGGAAAATCCGACCTAGCCTTCCTAGAATTAGATTTTGAACCTTGGAAATCGTGCCCCCTTTGGTGCATTGAAGAGGGTGGAGTAGAGCTCGTGCTGTGGCCAATCCGATTCCAACAGAGCTCGATTTTGGTGGACCATCCGAAGCTCGGAGCGAAGAACGAAGGAAGCTCGTGATAGCTGCCCATTTCAAGAGCTCCTACGCTGCGTAACGAAACAAGGTGCACTTCTTTTCCCATTGATTGGATTCCATAATTCGAATCGGGAGTCGTTTGAAGAAAGAGCTCATCCGAGGGATGGATTGAGCTATTCTCATAAAACGACATACATAAAAATGTTTCATTATGCTTCCTTGATGATTTTTAACATTCATATAGTTAGCTAGGTTTAATTTGCATTTTAGTACATTTCATGAATTAATTAGGATTAATTTAGCCTTTATTTCAATTCTGCTTATTTTCAGTAGGTCTCTGTTTTTGTCAGTCAGTCCACACGTCATTTCATGCATTTGTTTTTTATTACAAATTCCAAAAAAATCACGGAATGCGCCCTTAGGTGTCCCTGAAATTTTTCCAAAAATTCGGAGGCATTTGAATTTGTTTACTGCGGTAAACATTCAAAATGGCAAGTCGGGTTTTGTTACCCGGGATACGTTTTGAAAATCATTTGACGACTTGTAAAATCTAGATATCCCTCATGGGAGATTCGATTTTCGATCCGAAAGATGTTTTGAACTCGGGCAAATGTCTAGTTTTTAATATGATTTTCTCAGATTTTTATGATGTCTTTTTATGTCTGACAAAAATCCAACATGTCGGTACACATGTCAGAGCCTAATTTGGGCCTCTGAGATCTTGGATCGACTTAGGGCTATAATTTCTCTTTGTGTGTTGCTCCAAATCCGAAACTGTAAAAAGTGAAAGTGGTGTCCGAAATGTCCTCTGTTTGAATTTGAAAGCCTGTAATTTTTAGAACAGTGTTGACCCCTGCTTAGGATTTTTCTTGTCAGCCCCCTGTTTTGCTACATTTGTCTGTTCTGTTAGTTTAGGCAGGAATAGTTATATTTTTATCGGTGTTTATGTTGATCAAATGCCGAAGTCATAAACGTGAAAGTTGTTCATGTAGGTGTCGTGCATAGCTCTGATTAATTTCATAAATTTTAATGGCCGTTTTGTATTTTTTTAGCATTTTACATCAGATTAGTGTGATTTTTACCTCTGTCTGAACTAAATCCCTGATATTGAACTCACCATGGCTCAAATCCCGAGGCTATAAAAACCAAAAATGTTCCATTTCGGGTTTTTTAGCAGTCTGCAAAATATCAGAAGTTTCCATGGTGTAAATCTTGCATTATCATATTAGGCATTGCATTTCGTTTGGATCCATAGGCAAAATCCACCATTTTAGGACTTTCTTTGAATTTTGACATTTAAATCATATCATTTCATGATTTTTAGCATTCTAGGTTGTTTATCAGAGTGTTTAGATGCTTCATACCGAATTTGGTGCAATTTGGAATCCATTTGAGGTTCGGATCATCCATAATACCAAAACAGGGTCCCGCAGGACCCAGATCCAAGCGAAAAACAAGCGAAAATCGCTAATTTTGATAAATTGCAAAATACCAAATTCTGATTTTACAGTCTTAATGTGTCTAGCAGCATGTCATCATATCTCTTACTGCATTTCATCATCATTTGATTCAATTTGAACTTCAAAATCTCAATTTTACCAAGTTTTCCTTCAAAAAACCCTGATTTTAAAGGTATAACTTTATAATTAGGGGTATTTTGGTCATTTTGACCCCAATTCCGAATTTCAAACTGTTTTCCACTGAATTCCCTGCATTTACATCATTTCAAAACATCAAGGAAGCATGAGAATAGGGTTTATATCCAATTAAGTCCAATAATTTCATAATATTATTGGAAAATCTTGGAAAAACCCACATATTTGAGCTAACTTTATTTCAAGCTTGGCAGGGACATTCCAAAGAAGGAGCTGAAGTCTGCAAATTTCTTTTATTTCCTTTATTTAATGATGTAATAATGTAAATTTTGGAATAAGAGATTTAATTTCCTGTTTAGACTAGGATGCATATCATATAGTTTGATTTTATGCAATATCCTGTTTCTATGATTCATGCATTTTATTTCAAAAGCACTATGGATGTTCACGAATGGCACGTGCACCAACTCTTAGGGAGTTGATGGACTCGGTGGGATCCATATTTACGGCCCTAGTCGGAATATGGACGAGACCCAGATCCATCATCTTTCTACTAGTCACATTGAGCCTACACTCTTAGGCTATCTTAAAATGCACATCATATTTCCAAAGTTTTCAAAATCATGTGCATCAAATCAACTAAATTCTGAACATATTCATGGCCACAGTCAGAATATGTGAAGGATTTATCTTGACTTAATGCATATTTTTCCAACAAATCTCTTAGAAAATCTTTTCAAAGTGCATTCATTCACTCATGTCATTTGCATCATGAAATCATTGATTTTCTCAAGATTTTCTCAAGAAAACTTCATTCTCAAGAAATCGATTTCTCAAGAAACTCTAAGGATTTTTTTAAAATCGGTTTTCCAAAGACAAGTTTTTTCACAGTTTTCCCTGGAAAATGATGTTTTCTTAAGAGATTCAAAAGAGTTTTCCAATCTTTCTCCAAGATCCAAAATCGATTTTCAAGTATTTCAAAAGGTAAAATTCCCAGGATTTCGATTCCCCAAGTTTTGAATTTCCTTCTCCAATGAGTTTTCCTATAAATCTTCCATCATTTTCCTAAGAAAACTCTCAAAGTCCAAGTTTTCATAAGAAGTGTTTCCCTTTTCAAAAGGTTCATCTTTTCTCAAGAATCACTTCCATTTTCCCAGGATTTTCAACCATTCATAATTTTCCCAAGTCTTTATGAACTTTCCTGAGATTTCAAATCTTTTCCATCTGAGTTTCCTGAGAAATTGACTTTCAGCTTTTTCCTGAGAGAATCTTTTCAACTCCAAATATTTTCCAAGCATACATCATGTTTTCCCAAGCTGCATTTTCCAAAATCTCATAGCACATGCCTGAATTCTCTGTGCATTTAGGATAGAACATAACTTTGATAATTTAACTAAGTCAAGCACGATTTTGGTCCTTGGTTCGATTACCCCTGTTAAAGGCGGCAGGAACGGTCGAACCTCGTACCGACAGGTCGAGCCCCATCCCATGGATTTTCCCGCAATTTTCAAAAATGGAGGCGAGTATTTCAAAACAATTTCCAAAATCCGGTCAAAGTTTGAAGCGCGAAAGCGTTCTCCCTCTCTCTCTTCCGCAAGGAAGGGAAGGCGGGGGAAAAATTTCGCGATGATAACAGGTTTGGCGACCGAGATGGGACCTGTCCTTGTCTGACCTAAATTATGCTTGACTTAGTTCAATTATCAAAATTATGTTCATAAAATGTCAGCTCTTTTACTTTCAATATCATGTGAACCTAGGAGCCTAGATTCTGACCTAGCTGACATTGATTACATATAGTTTAGGCATGGTTTGGTAGGACCATATTGAGGAGAAGCTTTCATGCTCACATAGACTTAGGTCTAAATACAACTCTCCTCAATTTAGGATCTGAATGCAAACAATGTATGCTTCTTCAAAGTTTTCAAAATCTATCTCTCTAGGACTTAGAGCCCTCTATTTCTTGCATGTGATCATTTTTTCAAAACCTCAATTACCTATCATTACCCGGTCTTCACGTTGCTGGGCTCTCTTCCAGAACCATAGTTCGGGACAGAGCCTCACAACTGGGCCAACTATTTGGGTTAACACCCCCCTACCACGTACCGCGGGCCACAGTCCGAAGTATATCGGTAGGCGCTCAAGGATGTTGGAAAACCTTACCTTAGAACCGGAGTTGAAACTCTATGCCACGTACCTTGGATTTCGATTCGGGTATATCGGCATAACTGGATTGGACAAAGACGATCTGAACTTAGAGTTAGGATTAAGGTCCTACAGCTGTTTTCAAAATTGATGCATCTAGAGTCAGCCTTTTAGGGAGTGCTGTATGCGCATAAATGTTTGTGCAGGATGTGATTGTATGTATGACTTTCTCAATTCTTTATATTTCCCAATGTTTTTCAACTCATTAGGTCTTGTTCAAAATATCCTTATTTTCCACAAGATCTTTTTCTCAAACCCTGGATGATTTTTCTCAAATATCCAATTTCTTTCAAAACTCCAGGTGATTTTCTATTCCCCTGTTCTACTAGATCTCGGATTTCCAACCTTATTCCAATCCTGCCTGCAAATTTTTGAAATTTCAAATTTTGCTCATGTCTTCAAAAACTTCTTTTTCGGTATATCTTCCAAATTTTGTCCAAAATTTTGTTTGTCATTTCCTTCCAAGATTACCTAATCCCATCATTTGTTTTCTCTCAAGATTGTTGCTTTTAAAATTCTTTTTCCCATCATCCCAGGTTGTTCTGCAGAGGGCATTGGCATAGTTGTGTGATCCTGACGAGATCAAAGACCGCGCTACTTCAGCACATTATTTACAGACAGTGAGTGAGAAATGGATTCCATAAAGTCTGTCAAAGAGGGAGCTCAGACCATCAAGGAGGAGATTGATCCCGCCATATATCGGTTGTTCAAAAGAATGATGATTGAGATATTATCCGAGCAAGCTGCAGCCAATTTCGGAAAAGTTCCTGTTAAAGAAGGGGCATCGATCACCATCCCTATGAGCATCATTGGAGACCACAACAGGGCAACCGGTTCTAAACCCAGCAACAACAAAAACAGAGGTAGTCAAAGCAGCAAGTTAGAAGAGTCTAAAGATTTGAAAGGAAAGTATTCTAGAATCCAGAATAGACCTTTTCAATCCAGCCCTCAGCAAAAGGAAAAAAATCAAGGAAAACCAAAGCGCGGAAACTGGAGCGGCGATCGAGATTTCACTCCTATAGACAAGCCACTCGACGAAGTCCTTGAATACATGTTGATTAAGGGATTAGTGAAGCTCCCAAAGGCCACAACTCCTCCCACCATCATGGGAAGGTTCAAGAATCAGTTTTGCAAGTTCCATCGGGCAGTAGGGCATGACACTGATCAATGTTTTGTCCTCAAAAATATTGTACAAGACTGTATTGAAAAGAACCTCTTTGTTGAAGGCAGAGAAGAAGAACATCCAGTAGCCCTAACCAAGAAAGAAGTCAGCATTCAACAGAAATCCAACAATCCGAAGAAGATAAAGCGTGATGGTTGGAGTTATGATCGCGAGTTTACTCCTTTAGGTGAGCCAATCGAAGAAATTCTTGGATATCTGCTCGCGAAGGATATGATCAAACTTCCAAGGATTGTGGATCCTCCCGTCACCATGGGGAAATGGAAAGATTGTTTCTGCGAGTTCCATCGAGCAATGGGGCACGATACTGAACGTTGCTTCGTTCTAAAAAATATTGTACAGGACTACATCGATAAAGAGCTTTTCGTGCCGGAAGAAAGGGAGGGACGAGTTGCAGTCCTGACCAAGCCTCTCCCAGATCACCCTGAAGAATGACAATGCCAATGCCAATGCCTTCTCATTTTGTCAGGACGATATAGTCCTAGTGGTTTTCCTTTTTCAAGTCGTCATCCTTTTTAAGGCATCAATAAAATCATCAACTTTTCTCATTTAATTATGACATTCTTCTTGTGGTTGTTCTGTTTTTGTTATTATCTCTCCCCCATTACACTGGGACATCCTTTTGAAAATTTGTTTTCAAGCATTCTATATGCAGGCAGGATAAACAAATTCCTCATTTCATGCACTTGTGCATTCATGCATCAACTCATATTCATTTGCATTCAATTGCATTAATAACAATCCGGTCGGTATTGGGATTTCGACAAACAGTCCCATCACAATTCCTAAATGATCCAAAGATCATCGCCAATACTAAACCAAAACCCAGCACTCGAACTGGTATTATTTCAAAATCCAGTATTCAAGCTGGCACATTTTCAACTTTTAGGAAAACCGAGTTCCGACTCGGGTTTTTATTCAAATCATTTTCCTTTGTTGATCCGGGTTTCGACCCGTGATCTCTCTACTTTATTTGAGCCTTGACTCGAACTCTTCATCTTCCTTTGTTGATCCGGGTTCCGACTCGCGATCTCTCTACTTTACTCGAGCCTTGACTCGATTTCTTCATTTTCCTTTGTTGATCCGGGTTCCGACTCGTGATCTCTCTACTTTATTCGAGCCTTGACTCGATTTCTTCATTTTCCTTTGTTGATCCGGGTTCCGACTCGTGATCTCTCTACTTTACTCGAGCCTTGACTCGAACTCTTCATCTTCCTTTGTTGATCCGGGTTCTGACTCGTGATCTCTCTACTTTATTCGAGCCTTGACTCGATTTCCTCATTTTCCTTTGTTGATCCGGGTTCCGACTCGTGATCTCTCTACTTTATTCGAGCCTTGACTCGAACTCTTCATCTTCCTTTGTTGATCCGGGTTCCGACTCGTGATCTCTCTACCTTATTCGAGCCTTGACTCGAACTCTCCATTTTCCTTTGTTGATCCGGGTTCCGACTCGTGATCTCTCTACTTTACTCGAGCCTTGACTCGAACTCTTCATTTTCCTTTGTTGATCCGGGTTCCGACTCGTGATCTCTCTACTTTATTCGAGCCTTGACTCGATTTCTTCATTTTCCTTTGTTGATCCGGGTTCCGACTCGTGATCTCTCTACTTTACTCGAGCCTTGACTCGAACTCTTCATTTTTCTTTGTTGATTCGGGTTCCGACTCGTGATCTCTCTACTTTACTCGAGCCTTGACTCGAACAAATCATTTTCCTTTGTTGATCCGGGTTCCGACTCGAGATCTTTTCGAGCTTGTCATTCTCTTTTGTTGATCCGGGTTCCGACTCGTGATCTCATTACCTTACTCGAACCCTGAATCGAGTTCTTTATTTTCTTTTGTTGATCCGGGTTCCGACTCGAGATCTCTTTATCTTATCCAAGCTCTAATTCGAGTCCTTCATTTTCCTTTGTTGATCCGGGTTCCGACTCGTGATCTCATTATCTTATTTGAGCTCTGATTCGAGCCTTCCATTTTCCTCTGTTGATTCGGATTCTGACTCGTGATCTCTATATTTTATTCGAGCTCTGACTCGAACTCATCATTCTCTTTTATTGATCCAAGTCATTTCAATCATCAGGGTCTGTCAATTGCTCAAATTTGATATTTTGCTCTCTAAATTTCAATTTAAATCCTCAAATCAGGCAATTCTCCAATTTAGACCTCTGATTTCCAATTTCAATTACCAATTTCCAATTCTCGACCTGCGGGTCAACCAATTTCCAATTTTTGACCTTCGGGTCAATCAATTTCCAAATTTCGACCTCTGGTCAAATCGATTCTCAATTTCGACCTTCGGGTCACACAATTTCGACCTTTAGGTCACTCAATTCTCAATTTCGACCTTCAGGTCACACAATTTCGACCTTTCGGTCAACCAATTCTCAATTTCGACCTTTGTGGTCAAATCAATTCTCAATTCCGACCATCAGGTCATCCAATTTTGACCTTCGGGTCATTCAATTTCCAGCAACCAATTTTCCAATTTTCCATTTCGACCTTTGGGTCAATCAATCTCAATATCCAATTTCAATCATTTTCTCTTGCGAGAGACCCTTTTAGGGAGAGTTCGAGGGAGCTCGTTCTTTTCGCATGCTATCCAATTCGTTCACTTAGCCCCTTTTCAGGGAGAGTTTGAAGGGACTCGCGTCTTTGTGAACCGTTTGCAAAACAATTTCCAATTTCACACAAGAAACCCTTTTTAAGGGAGAGACTCGACGGAGACTCGTTTCCTTGTGACCCCCCCAATTTCATACTAGGCCATTTTTCGTCATGAAAAGACCCTCTTTGCAGGGAGAGTGTGATGGACTCGTTCCTTTCATGACCCAATTTTCAGACCTCACTATTATCGGCCCCCTTTCCATAAGAGAAGCCTAATATTAGGGAGCTTTGACGAAAGCTCAATTTCTCTTCGAAAGTTCGTTTTGCAAACACCTCCTCTTTAGGAAAGAGAGGAGTATTTCCCATTTCCCATTCAGGTAAGGGCTAAGCCTGAGTCTCTCTTTTTGGGGAAAAAGAGAGGAGAATTTTCGTCACGGATGCGTTGAGCCGGATTTCAAATACTCACTTTCACTAAGGATTTCAAGAAAATTTTGTCAATTTGTCAAATTATTTGTTGATTTCAGAATCTTTATTGCACTAGTCAGTTTACCCTCAGCATCACTTCCAAAAGAGCGAAGATTTTGCGAAAAGGGATTCAAAATTCAAATTCTTTCTATTGGCCAACCAAAAGGATGAAGGATAAATCCTCGATATGGCCAGAAAAGAAGATTCAAGGTTATTGAAAAGCCGTAGATGATCGATATTGATCGCAGTCAATGGCGCATCGTTAAAGGCTATTCTTGTAAGGACGAGACAGTGGAAATATCCTGAGTGCTAGAAAAGAGAGAATTCACCCAAACCCTGTCTCCTCAGAATCACCTAAGCTGCAATTAAATATCCGCAAAAGGGATCTCTCACCTGTCGTCAAGATGAAGGTGAATTAGGCGAGTAGACCCCCGGGGCCAAAGAAGATTCGAAACATCTTCAAGATGACGGAGTTTGTGACGGATCCTTCCAGGGAAAGTCCAAAGCACTGTCGAGATGAAGGCAGATGCGATGAACCTCTCGACAATCCCTAAAAGATATTTAATTTCAGCTATCGCCCAAAGATCTCCAAACCCATCATCCAAGAAGGATCGAAACATCTCCAAGTTGAAGGAGTTTGTGACGTACCCTTCCCAAAAGAGAGAAAGAGAGGAAAAAGAAAGAGAGAAAAAGTCAGAACATCTCCAAAATAAAGGAGAATGTAGCAAAAAAACCCAGAGAGCCAAAAGAGTGCAGAAAGACTATCAAGAGAGAAGCTCCCAGGATATCAAACTGCCAAATTTATCAAGAATCCTCTTTAACTTTGTGAAATTCTATTATCAATATTCTTTCATCAATTGCTTTCATAATATCAAATTCTCTTTTCTGCTCATATCAAGGAAATTGATAGCTTCCTTGAAGAAGGTCAATCACAAGCAATTTGGATTTCCAATCTCGATTCCACGAAGTGAACCTTGTTTGGAGGTAATGCTTTGGGTAGAAAAGAAAGAATATCTTTGCAACAATGTGCAACATTTTCAAGTATTTTGAATCAACAACAAAATTTCCAACATTTTGACAATATTTTCTAGCTATCCTGACATGAAGTGAGAGCTTGATGTCCGTTTTCGATGCATCCTGACACCAATTTAAATCCCTCCTAAGGACTTGATTCCTTCCCTTCTTTGAGAGCATGAACTCTCAAATTTGCACACTTCCCTGTGTCCCCACTGTCCCACCATAGACAGTCCCATTTCGGTTCGAGGTCGAACCACCAATCATTTCCCGCAAAAGGCAATTTCAAAAGCTGATTTTAGTCTCAGCAATGAGACGCCCAAAACCAATCCCTTTTCAAGCTTTAGGGACCCCATTTTCCTTCCTTTTGCAAAAACCCTATTGGATTTATTGTGCAAAATCCAAAGGTTCCATCATGGTCTCTTCCTTCGAGGATTCCATTTCATTTTCCGCCCGATCAGGATAAGGGTACAAACCTGAGCCTCCATCCAAAGAGGTATTTCATTTTCCGCCCGATCAGGATAAGGGCACAAACCTGAGCCTCACTCAAAGAGGTATTTCATTTTCCGCCCGATCAGGATAAGGGTACAAACCTGAGCCTCACTCAAAGAGGTATTCCATTTTCCGCCCGATCAGGATAAGGGTACAAACCTGAGCCTCACTCAAAGAGGTATTTCATTTTCCGCTCGATCAGGATAAGGGTACAAACCTGAGCCTCACTCAAAGAGGTATTCCATTTTCCGCCCGATCAGGATAAGGGTACAAACCTGAGCCTCACTCAAAGAGGTATTTCATTTTCCGCCCAATCAGGATAAGGGTATAAACCTGAGCCTCCTTTGATGAGGTATTCCATTTTCCACCCGATCAGGATAAGGGTACAAACCTGAGCCTCATTCAAAGAGGTATTTCATTTTCCACCCGATCAGGATAAGGGTACAAACCTGAGCCTCATTCAAAGAGGTATTTCATTTTCCGCCCAATCAGGATAAGGGTACAAACCTGAGCCTCCATCGAAGAGGTATTTCATTTTCTGCCCGATCAGGATAAGGGTACAAACCTGAGCCTCATTCAAAGAGGTATTTCATTTTCCGCCCGATCAGGATAAGGGTACAAACCTGAGCCTCATTCAAAGAGGTATTTCATTTTCCGCCCGATCAGGATAAGGGTATAAACCTGAGCCTCATTCAAAGAGGTATTTCATCTTCCACCCGATCAGGTTAAGGGTACAAACCTGAGTCTCATTTCGATGAGATATTTCATTCCCCAATCAGGTCAAGGGTCAAAACCTGAGCTTCGTTCCATGCGAGGTATTTCTGTCCCATCAGGTTAAGGGTCAAACCTGAGCTTCATTCCATGCGAGGTATTTCTGTCCCATCCAAGTTAAGGGCATAAACCTGAACTTCACTCTCATAGAGTGAATCTTTTCTCTCCATTCTTCGCTTCATATCTACCATCTTCCTCGGGCTAATTTCTTCACACCCAGTCAGATCCTTCTAACTGGGGCATTTTTTTCGTATAGCCCAAATTTGGTGTGTTTTCTTTGCCACTAAGCTCGGCCATGAGCCGGCTTAGTAGCAAAGAGGGGCATCTGTAAACACTCCAAATTTTCACTCACCTCCCCAACATTTCCACCAAGCATCAACATCCAGCCTCTGAAATCGCTGGAGGGCAAAATGGTCATTTTCTGAGCCCGGACCTTGCAAAAGTCTAAATTTCATCTGCAACTCTCAAAATTTCTCTATTTTGTCTCAGATAGTCAAAATCTTACTCCTGACAGAAGACAGGAATCCTCAAGTCTTGGTTCAAGATTCCATTTCATAAGACATGACATTGCATATCATTGCATGAGCATTTCAAATCACTGCACTGCACAGCATGTCATTTCGAGGTCCAGAACTCTTGATTTCAAAATTTTCAATCCAGATTCGAATTTTAACTATTTTCAAAATTGATTTCAAAACCCTGGGTCTTCAAAATTATCAATTCTTCCCATTTTACCCCTAGGGCTCTGAATTTCAAAATATTTTCTCAGGAAAACAATCTGGATAGTTTTCAATATGGATTTCAGTCACTTCACCTCAGATTTTGCTCTTTTTGACAATTTCAAATATCTTTCTTTTACAAAATCGCCCTACAAGGGCCAACTCTTTCCAAAATTCCTGTTTTGCCCATTAGTCCAGATTTTATGAAAATTCCAAAAAGAAGTTGTGGTTTTATCCTTATTTCAATAAAGAAGCAATGTGGGACCCACACTGAGGTGGTGTCACACAAGCTTTCCTTTTGAAAATTTGAATTTTGAAAAACCCAAAAATATAGGAGCCTTGTCCCCTGGATTGGTGCCACTTGTCTTTTCTCTCTCCTCCCATTTACATGCCATGTGTCAGCATAGGGTTCACCTAGAGTCGGTGCCACATGTCACCCTCCCTCTTCTGCCAAGTGTCAGTGTGGGGCTACCTTAAGAAGCCACCACATGTCTTCCATGTGTCAGTATCCATCCTGCGCCATGTGTCATTTCAAAGACTACCAGAAGATGCCAAGTGTCATAGGTTGTCCTATCTAGAAAAAGTGGAGTTTGTCTCCTCTGAGGTGGCGCCACATGAAGTGTGTCTCCTGCAGGGGACACGTGTCAACCCCTCCTTCCTTCTAGAAAAGTAGCCTGACACATGTCCTCTCCCTATTTTTTTCAGAAAAGTAGGAAACATGTGTCACTCCTAAATTCCTACAAAAAAGGTAGGCTTGTCTCCTCTGAGGTGGCGCCATTTGGGGTGTGTCTCCTGCAGGGGACACATGTCAAGCTCTCATTTCCTAAAAAAAAAGCAAGTGCCATGTGTCATCTCCTGCCCTCTTCAGAAAAACTAGAATTCAAATATTCAAATCTCCTCATAGGTGGCGCAGATCCTGAACTTCTACCTTTTTCATGTTGTCTGAGATGGCGCCACATGGCTTGGCCCTCCTTCTCTCCCCTCTGCCACGTGTCATTCTCTGCTTCTTTTAGAAAAAGCAGGTGACACATGTCCCCTTCTACCTCCTTCAGAAAAAGTAGAGGACACATGTCTTCTCCCTACTTCTTTCAGAAAAGTAGATGACACATGTCATCTCCAGCTTCCTTTAGAAAAAGTAGAAGACACATGTCACTCCCTGCTTTTTTCAGAAAAAGCAAGTGACACATGTCACCCTCTGCTCTTCTCAGAAAAAGCAAGGGACACGTGTCATTCTCTGCTTTCTTCAGAAAAAGCAAGTGACACATGTCACTTTCTGCCTCCTTTAGAGAAAGCTAGAATTCAAATATTCAAACTCCAGACTGAGGTGGCGCAAATCCTGAACTTCACCTTTTCTATTTTGTCTGAGATGGTGCCACGTGTCCCTTTCCCTCCTTTTCTTCCCTCTTGCCACATGGCATCGTAGGAGTCACTCTGAGGAAATGCCACATGTCAGCCTCTTCTTTCCTGCAGAAAAGTAGAATTTGAATTCTTCTGAGGTGGCACAATCTGCTTCCTCCACTCCTATCCCTCTGACACATGTCAAGCACCTCCAGAGATGGCGCCACATGCCATGCTCCTACTGCTTTCAACTTTACACCTCAGAACACCTTTTGAGGTGGCACCAATCCAGAGTCCCACTTGGCTTCAAAATTTTATTTTATTTTATTTTTAATAAAAAACACCCACCATGAGGTGGCGCCACCTGAGGACTCCCTACAAAAAGTGAATTTGAATTTCAAACTCCAAGAGAGCACCCTCTGAGGTGGCGCCTTCTGGGAGTTCCCTGCAGAGAGAATCAAGCAAACTTTTGAAAATTTCCAAATTCCCCCTGCTGAGGTGTCTGACCCACAAAATTTCCATTTTTTATTTTTCTCAAAAAATCAAAATAGCCTTTTGAGGTGGCGCCACCTGAGGGCTCCCTGCAGAAGACAAATTCGAATTTCAAACCCCTCAGGTGGCACCCCCTGAGATGGCGCCACATGGAGGGCTCAGATCCAGCCTGTTTGAAATTCAAATTTTTTTCAGAAAATCTATAAAAACAAGGCTCCATGTCCAGCATAGGAGATCATTTTTTTTGGCTCTGGTGAACTTGGAAAATCCGACCTAGCCTTCCTAGAATTAGATTTTGAACCTTGGAAATCGTGCCCCCTTTGGTGCATTGAAGAGGGTGGAGTAGAGCTCGTGCTGTGGCCAATCCGATTCCAACAGAGCTCGATTTTGGTGGACCATCCGAAGCTCGGAGCGAAGAACGAAGGAAGCTCGTGATAGCTGCCCATTTCAAGAGCTCCTACGCTGCGTAACGAAACAAGGTGCACTTCTTTTCCCATTGATTGGATTCCATAATTCGAATCGGGAGTCGTTTGAAGAAAGAGCTCATCCGAGGGATGGATTGAGCTATTCTCATAAAACGACATACATAAAAATGTTTCATTATGCTTCCTTGATGATTTTTAACATTCATATAGTTAGCTAGGTTTAATTTGCATTTTAGTACATTTCATGAATTAATTAGGATTAATTTAGCCTTTATTTCAATTCTGCTTATTTTCAGTAGGTCTCTGTTTTTGTCAGTCAGTCCACACGTCATTTCATGCATTTGTTTTTTATTAAAAATTCCAAAAAAATCACGGAATGCGCCCTTAGGTGTCCCTGAAATTTTTCCAAAAATTCGGAGGCATTTGAATTTGTTTACTGCGGTAAACATTCAAAATGGCAAGTCGGGTTTTGTTACCCGGGATACGTTTTGAAAATCATTTGACGACTTGTAAAATCTAGATATCCCTCATGGGAGATTCGATTTTCGATCCGAAAGATGTTTTGAACTCGGGCAAATGTCTAGTTTTTAATATGATTTTCTCAGATTTTTATGATGTCTTTTTATGTCTGACAAAAATCCAACATGTCGGTACACATGTCAGAGCCTAATTTGGGCCTCTGAGATCTTGGATCAACTTAGGGCTATAATTTCTCTTTGTGTGTTGCTCCAAATCCGAAACTGTAAAAATGAAAGTGGTGTCCGAAATGTCCTCTGTTTGAATTTGAAAGCCTGTAATTTTTAGAACAGTGTTGACCCCTGCTTAGGATTTTTCTTGTCAGCCCCCTGTTTTGCTACATTTGTCTGTTCTGTTAGTTTAGGCAGGAATAGTTATATTTTTATCGGTGTTTATGTTGATCAAATGCCGAAGTCATAAACGTGAAAGTTGTTCATGTAGGTGTCGTGCATAGCTCTGATTAATTTCATAAATTTTAATGGCCGTTTTGTATTTTTTTAGCATTTTACATCAGATTAGTATGATTTTTACCTCTGTCTGAACTAAATCCCTGATATTGAACTCACCATGGCTCAAATCCCGAGGCTATAAAAACCAAAAATGTTCCATTTCGGGTTTTTTAGCAGTCTGCAAAATATCAGAAGTTTCCATGGTGTAAATCTTGCATTATCATATTAGGCATTGCATTTCGTTTGGATCCATAGGCAAAATCCACCATTTTAGGACTTTCTTTGAATTTTGACATTTAAATCATATCATTTCATGATTTTTAGCATTCTAGGTTGTTTATCAGAGTGTTTAGATGCTTCATACCGAATTTGGTGCAATTTGGAATCCATTTGAGGTTCGGATCATCCATAATACCAAAACAGGGTCCCGCAGGACCCAGATCCAAGCGAAAAACAAGCGAAAATCGCTAATTTTGATAAATTGCAAAATACCAAATTCTGATTTTACAGTCTTAATGTGTCTAGCAGCATGTCATCATATCTCTTACTGCATTTCATCATCATTTGATTCAATTTGAACTTCAAAATCTCAATTTTACCAAGTTTTCCTTCAAAAAACCCTGATTTTAAAGGTATAACTTTATAATTAGGGGTATTTTGGTCATTTTGACCCCAATTCCGAATTTCAAACTGTTTTCCACTGAATTCCCTGCATTTACATCATTTCAAAACATCAAGGAAGCATGAGAATAGGGTTTATATCCAATTAAGTCCAATAATTTCATAATATTATTGGAAAATCTTGGAAAAACCCACATATTTGAGCTAACTTTATTTCAAGCTTGGCAGGGACATTCCAAAGAAGGAGCTGAAGTCTGCAAATTTCTTTTATTTCCTTTATTTAATGATGTAATAATGTAAATTTTGGAATAAGAGATTTAATTTCCTGTTTAGACTAGGATGCATATCATATAGTTTGATTTTATGCAATATCCTGTTTCTATGATTCATGCATTTTATTTCAAAAGCACTATGGATGTTCACGAATGGCACGTGCACCAACTCTTAGGGAGTTGATGGACTCGGTGGGATCCATATTTACGGCCCTAGTCGGAATATGGACGAGACCCAGATCCATCATCTTTCTACTAGTCACATTGAGCCTACACTCTTAGGCTATCTTAAAATGCACATCATATTTCCAAAGTTTTCAAAATCATGTGCATCAAATCAACTAAATTCTGAACATATTCATGGCCACAGTCAGAATATGTGAAGGATTTATCTTGACTTAATGCATATTTTTCCAACAAATCTCTTAGAAAATCTTTTCAAAGTGCATTCATTCACTCATGTCATTTGCATCATGAAATCATTGATTTTCTCAAGATTTTCTCAAGAAAACTTCATTCTCAAGAAATCGATTTCTCAAGAAACTCTAAGGATTTTTTTAAAATCGGTTTTCCAAAGACAAGTTTTTTCACAGTTTTCCCTGGAAAATGATGTTTTCTTAAGAGATTCAAAAGAGTTTTCCAATCTTTCTCCAAGATCCAAAATCGATTTTCAAGTATTTCAAAAGGTAAAATTCCCAGGATTTCGATTCCCCAAGTTTTGAATTTCCTTCTCCAATGAGTTTTCCTATAAATCTTCCATCATTTTCCTAAGAAAACTCTCAAAGTCCAAGTTTTCCTAAGTGTTTCCCTTTTCAAAAGGTTCATCTTTTCTCAAGAATCACTTCCATTTTCCCAGGATTTTCAACCATTCATAATTTTCCCAAGTCTTTATGAACTTTCCTGAGATTTCAAATCTTTTCCATCTGAGTTTCCTGAGAAATTGACTTTCAGCTTTTTCCTGAGAGAATCTTTTCAACTCCAAATATTTTCCAAGCATACATCATGTTTTCCCAAGCTGCATTTTCCAAAATCTCATAGCACATGCCTGAATTCTCTGTGCATTTAGGATAGAACATAACTTTGATAATTTAACTAAGTCAAGCACGATTTTGGTCCTTGGTTCGATTACCCCTGTTAAAGGCGGCAGGAACGGTCGAACCTCGTACCGACAGGTCGAGCCCCATCCCATGGATTTTCCCGCAATTTTCAAAAACGGAGGCGAGCATTTCAAAACAATTTCCAAAATCCGGTCAAAGTTTGAAGCGCGAAAGCGTTCTCCCTCTCTCTCTTCCGCAAGGAAGGGAAGGCGGGGGAAAAATTTTGCGACGATAACAGTACTTGTACCCGATGTTGACCCATTTCTGGCACTATTGATCAGCTTCCTTGGCTGGTTCAGTATGAGAATCAGGTATTAAACAGGGGAGGTGATACTTGCAGGTAATGAACGTGCTGGAAAAAATGGATGTGAAGCTGCTATTTGCAGGGATGTAGCTGGGTATTGATGAAGTGAAGACAGTAGAAGAAGCCGCAACAGTGGTGCTGTGAAGTTATACTATACAGGGAGTGGATTGAAGAATGCATGATGCTATGAAAATCACAACAGCTGGAAGTGGACACTAGGTGTGAAGGGGTTATAGCAGTGGAAAAAGGAAATTGTAGGCAGGATGAAACATGAAGTGCCAAAGGTATGTATCCACTACATTAACAATGTTTATGCCATGTAGGGCCTGATGGCAAATCCTCAACAGTGAACTTAGGTGCTAAACTCATACTGGGTATGCTGTAGTGATCAAAGAGTGGTAGTGAGGTGAGAATCAGGTGCAAGCATCCACCATTGATCCTGATTTTATGCACAACTGTCAATACCACTACACTGTGCACAGCTATAAGATATTGACTGATGATCCTTGCTAATAAAAACTACTTACAAGGCCATATTGATGAAGACATTATTCTAGAACAGAAGGACTGACGATTACAGATTCAGCAAACCAAACTTAAATTTCAGTTTTTGGTTTAGAAAGAAAATACCAGTCCTTCAACTCATCCGGTGGCCCAACAAATGCCAAATATTATATCCAGCTCTTGCTTAGAAATCTCCCAGTATGCCTACCAAGAGGACAGGGAGGGTTGCTCAGAGCTGGAGCTCTGAGATATGTATTTAGGAGCTTGTGCTGGACACCAGGTGGTTGTAGGTGGGTTTAATGAGGTGACGAGGGATGGAGGAACCAATAGTGGCAGGAAGATAGGTGGGGGTAATGTTTCTGCAGTCACCGATTCTGAAAACTTATGCTTTATTCAACAAAAAATATTAGTAAAGGAAGATTTAAGCCCTCAATGTTCTTATATCAATCATAAGAGAGAAACTGAGTTCTAAAAGCCATCTGAATCCTGGATCACTGATCGATTGGAGGGGCGTCCCATGGTTTGTTGCTTTTCTCCTCCCCAAGACTCTGATGTTCTGCAAGATTTTCTTGTACCTGAAGATTAAAAGTATTTTCCAGGAGGAAGAAAGAAAATCAAATCCTCTGTCAGCAAATATCAGAGGCATTCAACAAATGCTTCTTGTTATGTACTTCCCTTTTGAAGCTACATTACCTTGCCTATTTTCATTATTAGCGTGGAATCCAATCTTGGAGTTCCAATCTAATAACGCAAATTTAAAGAACTTTATATCAGCATTTGATTCCAACTCAGATGTTATGAAGTTTAGGTAAGTGCTGCTGGGCCGATTCTTAAAAAATTACAAGAAAAGGAATCAACAACGTAGAATCAATGATGAATATAAAGTGGAAACTCAGAATGAGGTACCAAGGTGCAATTAATGGGTTAATATTGTTGATGCATGGTAGACTGGCAGTAAAAGAAAAACAAGCTATTATAAACAAACAAAACGTGATTCATTTTCAGTAAAGCTAAACTCAATGTAAGTGAGACCTGAAAACTAAACCATCAAAGGGTGAACAAAACAAAACATATGACATGTTATTGTAGATGAGATTGAGTGTTTGTACACGATGAATAAAATGGCACACAGCTTATTTCAAAACAAGACTATGTAGAGGAAATGCTTATAAATAAGTACTCTTCAGTGAATCGGATCTCTAATTCCTTTTAACAGAAACAGTAGATTCTGAATCACTGCAATCGGGGACAATTATGCAACTGCAAATTATAACAGTGGAAGGAAAATACGTTTCATAGATGTTGCACACAGGTAATATGAGAGATTCAACATGACAGTAATCTAAACACATCAATAAAGGTGAACGCAATGAATGATCAAACCTGTAAAATTATTCAAATGAAATACCTAGGCGACGAATTCCCCCGGATAATAAAAAAAAGAAGAAAAACAAAATGTAGACAAGAATGGGCACCGATAACAGATTATGGGGATCTGATTTGATTAAATCTGAACTACTGATTCTTTCAAAATATCGCCTGATCTAAATTGACCTTTTATCCGATGGTGGACCAGCATCCGACCGATCACCGATGAATCAGGAAAAGGAAAGCAGTGCATCTTAAGGTTAAAACAGCAAAATCAACCTAAAGCATAAAAAAAAAAATGCAGAAACGTAAACGGATGTGGGATTAATCCCATCCCTTCTCTTTTGCACAGGTATATGTCAAGGTTGCTAGAGGCAACTCAGACATTACCACGGTGCGTCAAGCAGAGCAAGTGACTAAGAAGAAAACTAAGATGAAAATGATAGAGAGGGGCCTTGAAGAGACTTACTTCCTCGTTTTTTTTTTTAGCAGAGATTTGCGAAAGAGAGAAATGAGGCTCTGGTTCTATCCTGGAGGCCTCTTGCCGCGGATAGGGATAGATCTCTGATTTCGTGAGAACCCTGAGGAAGTCCAGAATCAACCTAGAGAAGCTCCAGTAATGCCAATTTGCAGAGGTTCTGAAGAAAAAGAAAGTGATGCTCCTTTGGTGCGATCAAAAGGGGGGAGCTCTCTGATTATTCTGGCTCGCAAGGATTTCCCGGTCTGGAACAGAGGGAAAGAGTGGGGAAAAGAGGTTGATAATAGATGAAATCGGCCAATGGATGAATTGATAATTGCTCGCCGGGTCTGCAATGGATGCTACTAAGGAGGTAGAAGAAGGATGGCAGCGGAGTCGCAGGAGACCGATCTCAAATGAAAGATAAAAAATGGGATCCCTAGAAGAAACTTGAGGGCCTCTTCTTAAAGGGAAATGGAGGGTTCAGGAAGGAAGTTTGTTGGGGATCGAAGGCTGAGGAGAGGGGAGGCTGTTGAGAATCGGACGACAGAGAGAGGCAGCGAGCATGAAACCGTTGCAAATCCTCTCTATTTCAAAAAGGAGGTCCCCCTTAAAAAAGAAATTTTTATAAAATGGTTTTCCAAAACGAGGTTTTTAGCAAAAACAATTTTAAGAAGCTCAAAGTCATTCATTTTTTTGCATAGCTTTTCTCAATTTTTGATTTTTTATGTTATTTTTCCATTTTTTTTTGTATTTTTGGAATAAAATCCTAAAGCTTTACGAAAAAAACTATATATATATATATATATATATATTTTTTTTTTGTGTTTTTGTAAAATATTTACAAAAGGGAATTTTTCTGAGAATTTTAGAAACCGTTTTGAGAAAATTTCTTCAGAAATGGGTCAGGATCCGGGTTTTGAGGAAATATGGATTTAAAGCACCTGATTTGATCCTGAAAACGATTTTGAATGCATCAATATGGTTTTTAATTCAGAAAGTCTGAAGAATTTGCTTTGATTTCTCAGAAGATGGAGTCAGAGGCAAAAGGGTCATTTTGTAAATCTTTTGAAAAATTTGGGGTGTTCACAAATGCCCCTCTTTGCTACTAAGCCGGTTGAAAGCCGAGCTTAGTGGCAAAGATAACACTCCAAATTTTGAAAATGCCCCAGTCAGCAGATCTGAACTGGGTATGGAAGAATTATTTTGAAAATATGGCTTTTCAGGCTTTGAAACCTTATCCTGAATGGTTTTGGGGAAACGAAATCCTCGAAAATGATATGATCGAGTAGAAAATGAAGAAATCGTGATGGGACTTTAGATGGAAATTCTGAAATTGTGGGAAATGAAAATTTTGATCAGGTCTCATGGGTGAGACAAGATACTCTTTTTGGAATGATTCAGGTTTAGCCCTTAACCTGGATGGGACGAAGATATATCAAAAAATGAATTTGGAAATAAGGAGAGGAATACATGAGGACCTTGATGGGACATTTTGGAAAAGGCCTTGTGAAATGAAGCTCGAGTATGATCCTTTCTTGGAGGAATATATGAAGCAAGGGTTCCTTGATGGGAAGAACCATGGTGGGACTGGAAGAAAACATCTCGTCAAAAACGAGGAATCTCATTGGAATGTGACTCAGGTTTAACCCAAACCTGCAAGGAAGATACCTCGCGAAGCGAGGTTCCGGGTTAACTCTTAATCTGGATAGGAAATCTACCATATGGGTTTCTCAGAAATGGAGAAAGCACGATGGGTCCTTCGGAATTTGGACGAACAAATCCGAGAGGGGTTTTTGCGAAAGGAGGAAATATAGAGTCCCTAAAGCTTTGAAAAGGGGAAGAAATTGGGCGTCTCATTGCTGATACTGAAATAGCTTTTGAAATCAAAGAATCTTTCGCAAATGGTTCAGGTTTAACCCTTATCCTGAGTGGGGGAAATCTACCATACAGGTTTCTCAAAAATAGAGAAAGCACGATTGGACCATCGAAAATTGGACGAACAAATTCGAAAGAGATTTTTGCGAAAGGAGGAAATATAGAGTTCCCTAAAGCTTTGAAAAGGGAGAAGAAATGGTGCGCCTCATTGCTGAGACTGAAATAACTTTTGAAATCAAAGAATCTTTCGCAAATGGTTCAGGTTTAACCCTTATCCTGAGTGGGTCGTCCATATGGAATTCTTCAATGAGAAAACCGTGATGGGACAGGAAGAGATACTTTCTTCAGAGGTAACTCTTCTTGGAAATATAAACAACGCTAGGTTGCATCAAAATGGATATTGAATGTTTATTTTATTCTTGGAATAGCTAGAAAATTTTGCCAATAAGATAAAATCATAGTAGGTTCAAACACTTGGAAATGTGCACGTATGTGCAAAAGATATTCTCTCTTTTACCTAGAGTATTTCCCCCAAATGAGGTTAACTCCTCAGTTTTAAGAGTCAAATTCAAAATTTTAGCACTGATGATTTTCTTCAAGGAAGCTATCCATTTCCCTGATATGAGAATAAAAGAAATATTCTTAATTTCATAAAAGCAGAAAATGAAGAGATATTGATAAAAGAATTTTGCATGAGAAAAGATGACTTCTGGCAACTTCGGCAGTTTGATATCTGGGTGTTTTCCCACGATAATCTTTTTGCACTCTTTTGAGTCATTGGGCTTTCTCGTTTTTTCCACATCATCCTTCATTTGGATGTCCTGACTTTTCTCTCTTTTTCGGGGAAGGGTACGTCACAAGCTCCTTCATCTTGGAGATGCTCCGATCCTTCTTTCTCTCAGGGATTATATATGATATTAGCTCAAAAAGGTCTGAAATCAAATATCTTTTAGGGTTTGTCGGTAGGTTCATCGCATCTGCCTTCATCTCGACAGCGATCCGAACTTTCCCTGGAAGGATCCGTCACAAACTCCGTCATCTTGGAGATGTTTTAAATCTTCTTTGGCCCCGGGGATCTACTCGCTTAATTCGCCTTCATCTTGACGACAATTGAGAGATCCCTTTTGCGGATATTTGATTGCAACTTTTAAACGAAAATGAGAAGGGATGGGTTGAGTGGATTCTTTTTATAGCTCAAGATATTTTCACTGCCTGATTGTCAGAAAATCATTTTTAAAACATGCGCCATATCCAAGATCAATATCAATTCTCTTCTGGCTTTTCAACATCATTGAAGATTTCTTTTATTGATCATATCGAGGACATTTCTTACATCCTTTTGGTTGATCAACAGGAAAAGATTTGAATTTTACCTCTTTTCGCGAAAAGTTTCACCTTTTTTGGAAAGAAATAGAAGAGGTAATCTGAGAAAATTCTTTTCGTGCAGTCAGACTTTTAGAATCAACTAATGCTTTTAGCAAATTGGCAAAGTTTTCACAAATTTCTTGTGAAATATTCACTCAATATAGATTTTGATGAGACATTTAGCTGTAATTTAAAGAAATGGTGCAAGAAATCAGACTTTAGAAAACTGGACAGATGAAATATATTAGGTTTTGGAAATCCCGACCAGTTTATGAGAAACTGGATTTTTGATAATCCCGACCAGTTATGACACTGGATTTTAAATCCCGACCAGTGAAAAATACTGGATTTCAAATCCCGACCAGTTTTGAAAACTGGATTTCAAAATCCCGACCAGTGAAAACACTGGATTTGAGAATCCCGACCAAAAACTGGATTTGAAAATCCTGACCAGTTATAGAAACTGGATTTGAAAATCCTGACCAGTTATAGAAACTGGATTTGAAAAAGGTTTTATCTGAAGGCTTGAGAGTGATGGAATTTTGGGAGATTATAACCCGAGGGTTGAGAAAATGATGAGATTTTGAAGATATTGCAACTAAAGGTTGGGAAACTGATAGAATTTGAGAGATTGAAGATCTTGAAGGTTTGGAAATGATAGAATTGAGGAGTCGCACCCTAAGGGTTTGATCTTTTGAAAAATACGACCAGCGGGAGCTGAATCTTTTGGAAATACATGACCAACGAGTGTTGGATCTTTTTTGGAAATACATGACCAGCGAGATGCTGGATCTTTTGGAAATACATGACCAACGAGTGTTGGATCCTTTTTGGAAATACATGACCAGCGAGATGCTGGATCCTTTGGAAATACATGACCAACGGGATGCTGGATCCTTTGGAAATACATGACCAACTGGTGTTGGATCTTTTTGGAAATACATGACCAGCGAGATGCTGGATCTTTTGGGAGACATGACCAACGAGTGTTGGATCCTTTTGGAAAAATACATGACCAACGAGATGCCAGATTTTTTTGGGAAAATACACGACCAGCGAGATGCCGGATCTTTTGAAAATATCAAATCTTGGGAAGTTCAAGTTAGAACTTGAATTTTGCAAAAGGAAGGTATTTGATCAGAAGATTGATGCTAGAATTTTACCGGTGTGGGAACCAGATTTTCCAAATGAGCCTGATATATGATTATAAAAAAAAAAAAAGTTTGAGAGATAACCAGTGCGAGGACCGGGTTTTGAAAATGAGCTAGATTTTCAAAATGAGTTTTAGAAGATAATTCAGGTTTTATCCCCTTATCTGAATGGGGGAAATAGCAAAAAGAATACCTCATTGAAAGGAGGCATCAGGTTTATCCCTTAACCTGAAAGGGTGTATTTTGAAGATAAAAGTAGAGGAAATTTTAATAAGATTGGAAAATTTGTTAAAACTTGACATAAACGAGCATTGGCTTGATGTAAATCTGATCAAAGCAAAATGAATCAAATGAAATGAAAAATAAAGGTCACAAGACAAATTAAGAACTAACAAAATTTGAGGAGAAGAGCTTTTCGTCTAATCCTGCCTGCGTATGATGGAAGGAGATGATTATAGATCAAAATAAAATGCCCCAGTATCATGGAGAAGAATGTGAGAATTGATAGAAGATCATTATTTTATTAAAATGGCTTTTTGAATAGTACAAAAGGCTTAGAATGAACATTTCAGGTATAAAACTTCTTCAAATGCAAAGCATTGATGGGATCTGACATTTCCACTCCATCTGCATTGATTAGACGATATGAATTGCGAGGAAGTGCTTCCTTAACCATATAAGGGCCTTCCCAATTGGGTGACCACTTGCCCTGTGGTCGATGCTTGAGATGAGCCGTTGATCTGAGTACCAAATCATTAACTCGAAATTTTCTCTCAATGACAGACTTGGCATAATGTCGAGCTATCCTCTGCCGATAAGCTTGAGCGTGCTCTGCTGCTTTGAGCCTCTTTTCATCCAGTAAATCTAGCTGCACCAATCTCTGCTGTTGATACTGATCAAGTGGCAATTCTATGAGAGAAGCGAATTTGAGAGCGGGCTTTTGGACATGGAGAGGCAATACTACTTCAGTTCCGTAAACAAGTTTTGAAGGAGTGACATTAGTCGGAGTCCGAATGGTGGTCCGATATGCCCAAAGTGCGTCATGAATTTTTTCATGCCAGTCTCGACCTGTCTTCACAGTCCTTTCCAAAATACGGATCAAAATCTTATTGGTGGCTTCTGCTTGGCCGTTCCCTTGAGGATAATAGGGAGCTGAGAAATGATGGGAAATTCTGAATTTAGAACAAAATGTCTTCATCCTCTCATTTTTAAAATGGGTTCCATTGTCTGAGACGATATCATGTGGTATGCCGAAGCGGCAAAGAATGTTTTTATGAATGAAAGAAATCACATGGCGGCCTTCTACTGTGCGTAGAGTAACAGCTTCAACCCATTTCGTGAAATACTCTGTCGCAGCCAGGAAGTATTTGTGGTCGTTGGAAGCAGAAGGAGTAATCGGGCCGACGACGTCAAAAGCCCACATAGAAAATGGCCAAGGAGAAACAACTGATTGTAGATATGCGGCCGGAGCATGAATATAAGGTGCGTGCAATTGGCACTTAACGCACTTCTTCACAAATTTATGACAGTCCTGCTGCATGGTATTCCAATAGTACCCTGCTCGAACGATCTATTTGACGAGAGTTTGATAACCGACATGGCCACCACAAATCCCTTCATGTGCCTCTTGGATAACTTCCAAAGCTTCTTCTTTGTCTAAGCATCTTGAATACTCAGAACTGAATCCACGGCGGTAGAGGATATTGGCGAGAATGAAATATCGGGTAGACATACGCTGAATTGCACGTTGCTCCCTTTTTGGCATCTCTGGTGGAAATTCACCAGTCTCAATGAAATTCTTGATATCTTGATACCAAGGCTTCTCCTTCTGATTGACCTGGTTTACTTGCATATTTGAATCGAACGCGGGGTGTTCAAGTCTGCCAATTTCAAAAGACCGACATGATTCACCACTTTTGAAGGACAGAATGGAGCCCAGACTGACTAAACCATCAGTTATCTGATTATGCTCTCTTCTGATGTGACTGAGCTGAAATTCTTCAAAGCTGTCCACAAGAGATAAGACGATCTTCTGATACGGAATCAATTTTGGATCTTTCACTTGCCATTCAGTGTTAACTTGACTGACAACAAGTAGGGAATCACCAAAGGCATGTACTCTTTTGACATCAAAATTTTGCAAGATTTTGAGGCCTTGTATTAGAGCTTCATACTCGGCCATATTATGAGTACATTGGAAACCAAGCTTGAGAGAATAAGGGATCATTTTTTTTTCTGGAGTGATCAACAAGACTCCAATCCCGATGCCAGACATGTTTTTAGAGCCATCAAAGAACAAGTTCCAAACTGGGGGCTGTTGGACATTATAGATGTGCTCGTCAGGAAAATCATCCTATGTTTTAATTTCTTCTGTCAGAGGGAAATCTGCCAACTGATCTGCGGTCGCTTGGCCCTTAATCGACTTTTGAGAGACGTACTCTAAGTCATATTGCATTAGAAGGACTTGACACTTTGCAATCCGTCCAGTGAGAAACGGTTGTTCAAGAATGTATCTGAGCGGATTGAGCTTTGAAAGAAACTTAATTTCAGAAGCCAACAAGTAATGTCTCAATTTCTGGCACATCCAGACCAGAGATAGACAAGTCTTCTCCATCTGAGAATACTTCTTTTCATAATCAATGAATGTTTTGCTCATGTAGTAGATGGCGTGCTCTATCAGGCTGCCTTCTTTATACTGAGCGAGGAATCCGCCACAGGCATTCTGATTGACTGAAATATATAGCAAGAGAGGCTTTTCCAGCTTTGGCGGCTTCAAAACTGGCGGATTAAGGAGATACTGCTTGATGCGCTCAAACGAGAGCTGACATTTTGATCCCCATTCAAATTTAACTCCTTTTCTTAGCAAATGGTTAAAAGGCTCACATCTCATAGCCAAATTGGAGATGAACCTGTGAATAGACTGAATACGCCCTTGAAGGCTTCGCAGTTCCCTGAGATTAGTTGGAGGCGGCATGTCAATAATGGCTTTCGCTTTAGCCGGATCCACTTCGATCCCTTTCTTGCTGATGATGAAGCCGAGCAGTTTGCCGGACTCTACTCCAAAAACACATTTTTGAGGGTTAAGTCTTAACTTGTAAAGAATAAGTCTTTCAAAAACTTGACTAAGAGCATCAAGGTGATCCTCTTCTTCTTTAGACTTAACCAAAATGTCATCCACATATGCATCCATATTCTTATGCATTTAATCGTGGAAAATAGCGGTCATTGCCCTTTGATAAGTTGCCCCGGCATTCTTGAGCCCAAATGGCATCACTGTATAGCAGAAGGTTCCCCATGGGGTAGTAAATGAAGTCTTGGACTGATCACGAACGGCCAGCTTGATCTGATTATAACCTGAATATCCGTCCATGAAAGAAAACATGGCGTGACCTGCTGTGCTATCGATCAAGAGGTCAATATTAGGAAGTGGATAATCATCTTTCGGGGTGGCCTTATTGAGATCCCTGAAATCAATGCAAATCCGAACTTTTCCGTTCTTTTTAGGGACTGCTATAATATTTGCCAACCAATCTGGGTAATCAATGGCTCGGATGAAGCCTGCTTTCAATAGATCTTCAAGTCCTTCCTTGACTTGTTGCTCAATTCGAGGGTCTAATTTTCTCAATTTCTGCTTGATTGGTCTGGCTTCTGGTTTCAACTTGAGTCGATGCTCAACTAGCTTGATATCCAATCCTGGCATATCTTCGTAAGTCCAGGCGAATACTTCTTGATGCTTTTTGAGGAATTGGATGAGTCTAACCTTTTCAGTTTCGCTTAGACTCGACCCGATTTTGAGAATTTTTGGATTATCTTCCGACCCAATGTTAATATCCTCAGTTGGATCCTGAACCAAAGATGATGGTTCATCCTGCTTCTGAATGTGAGCAAATTCTAGCAAATCCTGAATAGTGGAATCAAATTCAGCTGGCTCTTCAGTCTGTTCCGCTGACTCAGAATCTTCAGAGGTATTGTCACGTTGTACCTTTTGCTTGCTGATCTTGACTGGCTTTTTCATGGGCTTCTTCTTAGCCTTGGTCTTAGAAGCCGCTTTCTTTGGAGCCGCCTTAGCCTGCTCGGCCATCATCTTGGTCATCATTTTCTGAAAAACCCGATACATGGCTGGATCAACATCACTTTCATCTCCGGAGTCATGCTTTTTGGATAATCGGGGAGAATTCATCTCCTCTAGCTCGCTGTCACTGTGCTGTTGAGCGGCCCTCTTATCAGCCCTTGTCTGAACCATTTTTCAGATGCCAAGGCTTTCCTGCAGAATATGGGAATGGTTAGAGTATGGAGAAGCTTTTTTTGAAAATCATAATTTCTTTGAGAGAAAGCAAGAAATGAAGGGATTTGGTAGACAATTTCAAGAGATTATCCCATTACCCGGGATTGGGTCATCACACGATTTGTGATAATTGTATTACCATTTGATGATAACAGAGAAATGTGCCTTGTTACCTAGGCGAGGTCGTCAACCATGAGAAAAATATATTTGAAGAAAATGTGGAAGGAATGTCCCATCTACCCGGGATGAGGTCGTCACTTAAGATTTGTGACTTTTATTTGTGCTATAAACAAAATATAGAGAACAACATTTTTGGCCAAGAAGTAAATTTTTATTGATATTTTTAACTTTCAAAGACAAAGAGAGGGTGGATAGACAGTTTGCCACCACTCCTGATATTCAGATGATACATTTGGCCCAGGAAATATAGACAGAGAAATAAAGGAATTCCAGGTATATTTTGCGACATGATATGCCCCAGACCACTGATCCGACTGCAGGTTGAATTCTGACACGTTGCCTGTCGGGAAACGGGTGTTGGCACGAACTTGCCGCTGCAAAAACTGCCTCAGACATCGTTCCGGCTGATAATCAATACAAAAGAAAGGGCCCATCAACTTGTAGCGCTTGTCACGAGCATAAGTGTATCGAGGAACAGTCTCTCTTCTGTCAAAGAAATCCCAGGTGATCTCCTCTTGATGCAGCTTCTCGATCAGAGCTCGGCATTGGATGACCGTCTTCGGCTGCTTACTGTTGAACCTGAAAGAATTGGCCTTCGAAGGAACGTGTCGCAGGAACCACGACTGCAAGGCGTAAGTGCATCCTTCTACCAGAATGGTCTCCCCAAGAGCAAATCGAGCCAAGCCTCTGTAAAGGAAGGCTAATGCGGCCATGGAAACTGAAAGCTGACGGGTCTGCTTGTTTCCCCATCTCCGAAAGAGCTGAGCAACTCTGATATCTATGAAATTCTGACCATCTTGGAAGAAGGCTAACCCTACTGTGCACAGGATCATGGCATGCTGAATTCTGTCCTTCGCTGCTCGAGACAGAGTGTCAACCTCTTTGTAGGCTCCGTATTTTTGATATAGCTCGAACAGGTCGATGAACTGATTTCCACCGATCTCAGTGAGAGGCCAAGATCTGCTCCCCGTTGCTCTTGCTAAGGCTTCTCGAACATCTACCCCTTTGATGTTGATCAAAAACTGTTGCTCGACAGGATCATCTGGCTGACCAGCTGGTTCGGGCAATCTCATAATGTCATTGAACTCATCCATCAGTAGAGTCATTTCTCCCCAGGGAAACCAGAAGGTGCAGGTACGCGGATTCCACCGTTCTGCCATAGCTTGAACCAGAGCTCAGTTGATGGTTCGCTTGCCTACCGTTGATGCCATTTCCAGCCCGCAGTCATCCAAGTGGTCTGGGAACATACGTGAGAAGGTGGCGGACCAAGAATAATACCACCGTGGGAAGAAAGTACGAGACTGGATGACCCGCAGATCTGGGGTTCCATCCCTTATTTGATAGAAGACATGATCCCAAGGAAAGATAGTATCGGGAGATTCAGATGCCATCGGAGTGATACTGAGGCAAAAAGAGGAAGAGAGTCAGATAGAATGCAGGACTTACGGATAGACTTTTTAAAGAATCAAACCTGGAATGAGGAGATTTTTAAAAGAATTTTCCAGGGTTTTGAAGAAAATTTGATAAAAAACGAGCAAAAGGAAAATGTAGGTAGATAGAAATATACACCTGGGGTTTTTGAAAAATAAAGGTAAGTTTTGAACAATACACCCAGGGTTTTGAAAAAAAGGGTTTTATACCTATATATGAGAGAAATGAGAGAAATATCACACAACCAAAGCTGCACAGACAAGGATGCGCATACAGCACTCCCTAAAGGCTGACTCTAAATGCAACAGTCGAAATGGCTTATAGGACCTTAATCCTAACTCTAGGGTTCAAATCATCTGATTCCAATCAAGATATGCCGATATACCCAAGCTGAAGCTCGAAGTACGTGGCATAGAAATATTTTCTCCGGTTCTAAGGTAATGGCTTCCCAACATCCTTGAGCACCTACCGATATACCTCAGACTATGGCCCTTAGGTACGTGGTAGGGGGGCGCGGACCCAAATAATTGGTCCAGTTGTGAGGCTCTCTCCCGAACTATGGTTCAGTGAGACAGCCCAGCAACGTGAAGACCGGGAAAATATAGGTAAGGGATGTTTTTGAAAACATGTTCAACATGCAAAAATCTGATGGCTCTAATGCAAGTCCTAAAGAGATAGTTTTAAATAAAAGGAAGCATACACTTGCATACATTGTTTACATTCAATCCCTAAAATTGAGGAGAGTTGTATTTAAAACCTAAGTCTAATGTGAACATGAATAATCTCCTCAATATGGTCCTACCAAACCATACTTAAATCCTATATGCAATGATGTCAGCTTAGGACAAAATCTAGGCTTCTAAGGTTTGCATGAAAATGTAGCTGACATATGTAGAATAAAGACTTAGATAATATCAAAGCAAAAGAAAAGGCATAATTCGACCGGACGGAGACGAGTCCCATCACGGTCGCCAAACCTGTGATCATCGCAAAATTTTTCCTCTCGTGATATTCTCTCTCTTCCTTCTCTTTTCCTTTCCAACCTCTTATTTTCCTCCTTTTTGAAGGGAGAAAAGATAAAAGAATGAAAAAGAAAGAGAGAGGAGAAAAGAAAGAAGAGCAGATAAGAGAAATTCTTTTGCGGGTCTCACTTGACCTTGATTTTGAAAATATTTGAAATAACTCGCCTCCGTTTTTGAAATATTTGCGGAAAAATCGGGAGACGGGATCCGCTCGTCGGTACGAGGTTCGACCGTTCCTGGCGCCTTTACCAGGGGTAATCGAACCAAGGGTCGAATTTTATGCCTTTTGCTTTGCAAAGAATTTATCTAAGTTTTTATCCTAAGTCTAAATGCACAATGAATCATGCTTGTGCAATATGCAAAGATGTATGCTCTTTTTGAAAAATATTTTGAAGAATTTCCAAGTGAAATTGATAAAGTGAAGAAATGATTCCTAACTTAGAACTTAAGATTAAAGTTCTAAGTTTTTAGAATAATCAAGAGCTTGGGAAGATAAATCTAGATCTGGAAAGAGATGGTTTTTGAAGTTTTTGAGATAAAAGAAGAAGAAAGAAATTTTCTAAGTCATAAATGGACTTTGAGTCAGAAATAGAAATGAAAATGGAATTGAATCAGTAGGAAAGATAGAATTGGGAAAAATTGAAAAATGGAAGTGATTTAAAAGTTGGAATTTCAAGATGAAATCCGAATCCAAGTTCTAGATAGAGTTTTGAATTGATTTTTAGGATTCGAAATAGGGACTTGGTTTGAATGCAATGGAATTGGCTTTAAGAATTGGAATTTAAATGGAATTTTGGATTTGGAATTTTGAAGGGAATTGGATTTAAGATTTGGAATACGAGATGGTATTTGGATCTGAAATCTGAGATCCAAAATAAGGTTGGGCTCTGGATTCTAAGATGGAATTGGATCTGAAATCTGAGATCCAAAATAGAATTGGGTTCTAGATCCTAGAATGGATTTGGGTCTCAAGTCTGAGATCCAATGTAGGATTGGATTCTAGATCCTAAGAATTGGATTTTGGATCTGAATCTGAGACCCAAAGTAGGGTTGGATTCTGGATCCTAAGAATTGGAATTTGGATCTAAATCTGAGACCCAAAGTAGGGTTGGATTCTGGATCCTAAGAATTGGATGTTGGATCTGAATCTGAGATCCAAAGCAGAGTTGGATTCTGGATCCTAAAAATTGGATGTGGGATCTGAATCTGAGATCTAAAGCGGAGTTGGATTCTGGATCCTAAAAATTGGATGTAGGATCTGAATCTGAGATCCAATGGAATGAGGATCTGGATCCTAAAAGAAATTTGGACCTATGATTGGAGATCCAAAGTGGAATAAGGATTTGGATCCTAAATGGAATTTGGATCTGTAATTGGAGATCCAAAGTAGAATGGAGTTTATACTTGGAAATCTGGATCCAAGTTTGAGACTAGGATTTGATTTTGGATTTGAGTTTTGAAAAGTCCAAAATAGGACTTTTAAAGATGATCTGGGGTTTTGAAGATCCAGATTTGAACTTGAGAAAGTTTGAGATTCAAAGTCAATCTCAACTTTGATTTAAAACTTGAAGAAAATTGGATTTTGAATCAGAAGATGGATCAGAAATTTCAAAGTTATATTAAACTTTGAAATTGGATGCTGAATTTGAGTTGGAATTTTGGATTTTTAAAATTGATTTGAGAATTCGAATTTATAAATGAACTTCAAAGTCAATTTGAACTTTGAATTTGGAGTTTGAATTTGGAATGAATCAAGAATATAAAGATTGAATTTTGAAATTTCAAAGTCAATTTGGACTTTGAACTTGAAATTTAAATCTTTGAAATAAGATAGAAGGATGAATTAAACTGTAGACTGAAGAAAGATATTTGAAATTACTTGGATTTTGGAAAAGGAATTTGAAAAATATGATGTCATTCTATCCTATATGATGAATTTGAATAAGTTTGAAATTGGATTTTTTTGAAAAGCTATTTCATTCTTTAAGTGAATTAAGAATGGGGTTGAAGATATAATATATCCCTGACTATGGTCATTGGATATATTATATAATAACCACATTTAAATTCAAGTGAAGAATAAAATACATTTTTTTGTACTTTTATAGAATTTAAAATGAAATTAACCCTCAATATACCCTGACTATGGCCATTGGTATATATTTTGAGTTAATCCTAAGTTAAATTCTGATAAAAGAAAGAAAATATTTTGAAAAAATATGATGAATTTTGAAAGTGGATCCAGTGTGGATCCAATGTTATTTCGTAAAAGATAAGAATTCTAAGTTTTGTTCACACCCCGACTATGGCCGTTGATGTAAATCGTCAACTTAGAATTAACTTACCTCTTACGAAATGGTGCACGTGCCATTCGTGTTTCACCATTGTGGGGATTTTGAGAAATAAAGGAAAAATGCATGGAATAAACAATTCATGGTATTCTATGATGCTCATTCATTCTACTTAAAGCAGAAAATGTAAATTCTCATTCAAATCTAGCTATTACAACATGTGAAATTAATTTTACAACTTCAAATGATAACTTTATCCACATACTTCATGTAAAACAACTTGGTTAGTAATGAAAAGAGAAGGAAAACCACATATATCATAAAAAAAAAATGTTCATATATCAAGATATACATGCTGAAAAAGAAGAAGAATGACATGCATACTTATATATATATATATATGTACATGAGAGCTTATACATACTTATATACATATGAATACACATACATATATATATGTATATATATATACATACGTGTATATATATATATATATAATATATACTCAGTGTAGATGGATAAGGGTGTTGGAAGTGAATCATAGTGAAAGTGTGTGATACAAGTGCCGAAAGAGAAGAAGAAAATAATGTGCAGATGTTGTATACATATGCTGCTGTAAGCATAGAATACATGGAAGATGGCATGAAAATTGGATTAGGATCAATAACTGAGGCCCTTGTTATGCTGCTGGTCTGTACCACATCATGAGATGAGATTGACATACCCATGTTGGAGAGGGCAGAGAAACTACAGTACATTTTCCTTTGGGGGACTGGTGCTTTCTTTCACAGGTACTTGTACCCGATGTTGACCCATTTCTGGCACTATTGATCAGCTTCCTTGGCTGGTTCAGTATGAGAATCAGGTATTAAACAGGGGAGGTGATACTTGCAGGTAATGAACGTGCTGGAAAAAATGGATGTGAAGCTGCTATTTGCAGGGATGTAGCTGGGTATTGATGAAGTGAAGACAGTAGAAGAAGCCGCAACAGTGGTGCTGTGAAGGTATACTATACAGGGAGTGGATTGAAGAATGCATGATGCTATGAAAATCACAACAGCTGGAAGTGGACACTAGGTGTGAAGGGGTTATAGCAGTGGAAAAAGGAAATTGTAGGCAGGATGAAACATGAAGTGCCAAAGGTATGTATCCACTACATTAACAATGTTTATGCCATGTAGGGCCTGATGGCAAATCCTCAACAGTGAACTTAGGTGCTAAACTCATACTGGGTATGCTGTAGTGATCAAAGAGTGGTAGTGAGGTGAGAATCAGGTGCAAGCATCCACCATTGATCCTGATTTTATGCACAACTGTCAATACCACTACACTGTGCACAGCTATAAGATATTGACTGATGATCCTTGCTAATAAAAACTACTTACAAGGCCATATTGATGAAGACATTATTCTAGAACAGAAGGACTGACGATTACAGATTCAGCAAACCAAACTTAAATTTCAGTTTTTGGTTTAGAAAGAAAATACCAGTCCTTCAACTCATCCGGTGGCCCAACAAATGCCAAATATTATATCCAGCTCTTGCTTAGAAATCTCCCAGTATGCCTACCAAGAGGACAGGGAGGGTTGCTCAGAGCTGGAGCTCTGAGATATGTATTTAGGAGCTTGTGCTGGACACCAGGTGGTTGTAGGTGGGTTTAATGAGGTGACGAGGGATGGAGGAACCAATAGTGGCAGGAAGATAGGTGGGGGTAATGTTTCTGCAGTCACCGATTCTGAAAACTTATGCTTTATTCAACAAAAAATATTAGTAAAGGAAGATTTAAGCCCTCAATGTTCTTATATCAATCATAAGAGAGAAACTGAGTTCTAAAAGCCATCTGAATCCTGGATCACTGATCGATTGGAGGGGCGTCCCATGGTTTGTTGCTTTTCTCCTCCCCAAGACTCTGATGTTCTGCAAGATTTTCTTGTACCTGAAGATTAAAAGTATTTTCCAGGAGGAAGAAAGAAAATCAAATCCTCTGTCAGCAAATATCAGAGGCATTCAACAAATGCTTCTTGTTATGTACTTCCCTTTTGAAGCTACATTACCTTGCCTATTTTCATTATTAGCGTGGAATCCAATCTTGGAGTTCCAATCTAATAACGCAAATTTAAAGAACTTTGTATCAGCATTTGATTCCAACTCAGATGTTATGAAGTTTAGGTAAGTGCTGCTGGGCCGATTCTTAAAAAATTACAAGAAAAGGAATCAACAACGTAGAATCAATGATGAATATAAAGTGGAAACTCAGAATGAGGTACCAAGGTGCAATTAATGGGTTAATATTGTTGATGCATGCTAGACTGGCAGTAAAAGAAAAACAAGCTATTATAAACAAACAAAACGTGATTCATTTTCAGTAAAGCTAAACTCAATGTAAGTGAGACCTGAAAACTAAACCATCAAAGGGTGAACAAAACAAAACATATGACATGTTATTGTAGATGAGATTGAGTGTTTGTACACGATGAATAAAATGGCACACAGCTTATTTCAAAACAAGACTATGTAGAGGAAATGCTTATAAATAAGTACTCTTCAGTGAATCGGATCTCTAATTCCTTTTAACAGAAACAGTAGATTCTGAATCACTGCAATCGGGGACAATTATGCAACTGCAAATTATAACAGTGGAAGGAAAATACGTTTCATAGATGTTGCACACAGGTAATATGAGAGATTCAACATGACAGTAATCTAAACACATCAATAAAGGTGAACGCAATGAATGATCAAACCTGTAAAATTATTCAAATGAAATACCTAGGCGACGAATTCCCCCGGATAATAAAAAAAAGAAGAAAAACAAAATGTAGACAAGAATGGGAACCGATAACAGATTATGGGGATCTGATTTGATTAAATCTGAACTACTGATTCTTTCAAAATATCGCCTGATCTAAATTAACCTTTTATCCGATGGTGGACCAGCATCCGACCGATCACCGATGAATCAGGAAAAGGAAAGCAGTGCATCTTAAGGTTAAAACAGCAAAATCAACCTAAAGCATAAAAAAAAAAATGCAGAAACGTAAACGGATGTGGGATTAATCCCATCCCTTCTCTTTTGCACAGGTATATGTCAAGGTTGCTAGAGGCAACTCAGACATTACCACGGTGCGTCAAGCGGAGCAAGTGACTAAGAAGAAAACTAAGATGAAAATGATAGAGAGGGGCCTTGAAGAGACTTACTTCCTCGTTTTTTTTTTTAGCAGAGATTTGCGAAAGAGAGAAATGAGGCTCTGGTTCTATCCTGGAGGCCTCTTGCCGCGGATAGGGATAGATCTCTGATTTCGTGAGAACCCTGAGGAAGTCCAGAATCAACCTAGAGAAGCTCCAGTAATGCCAATTTGCAGAGGTTCTGAAGAAAAAGAAAGTGATGCTCCTTTGGTGCGATCAAAAGGGGGGAGCTCTCTGATTATTCTGGCTCGCAAGGATTTCCCGGTCTGGAACAGAGGGAAAGAGTGGGGAAAAGAGGTTGATAATAGATGAAATCGGCCAATGGATGAATTGATAATTGCTCGTCGGGTCTGCAATGGATGCTACTAAGGAGGTAGAAGAAGGATGGCAGCGGAGTCGCAGGAGACCGATCTCAAATGAAAGATAAAAAATGGGATCCCTAGAAGAAACTTGAGGGCCTCTTCTTAAAGGGAAATGGAGGGTTCAGGAAGGAAGTTTGTTGGGGATCGAAGGCTGAGGAGAGGGGAGGCTGTTGAGAATCGGACGACAGAGAGAGGCAGCGAGCATGAAACCGTTGCAAATCCTCTCTATTTCAAAAAGGAGGTCCCCCTTAAAAAAGAAATTTTTATAAAATGGTTTTCCAAAACGAGGTTTTTAGCAAAAACAATTTTAAGAAGCTCAAAGTCATTCATTTTTTTGCATAGCTTTTCTCAATTTTTGATTTTTTATGTTATTTTTCCATTTTTTTTTGTATTTTTGGAATAAAATCCTAAAGCTTTACGAAAAAAACTATATATATATATATATATATATATATATATATATATATATATATATATATATATATATATATATATATATATTTTGTTTTTGTAAAATATTTACAAAAGGGAATTTTTCTGAGAATTTTAGAAACCGTTTTGAGAAAATTTCTTCAGAAATGGGTCAGGATCCGGGTTTTGAGGAAATATGGATTTAAAGCACCGGATTTGATCCTGAAAACGATTTTGAATGGATCAATATGGTTTTTAATCCAGAAAGTCTGAAGAATTTGCTTTGATTTCTCAGAAGATGGAGTCAGAGGCAAAAGGGTCATTTTGTAAATCTTTTGAAAAATTTGGGGTGTTCACACATAGCATTGCAGGTCATTGCATCTCATTTTCGAGATCCAGCACTCCTATTTCAAAACATTCAATCCAGATTTGAATTTTAAAGCTTTTATTTCAAAATCAATTTCAAAACCTGGGTCTTTATTCAATACTCTGTCATTTTCCAACCCCAGAACTTTATATTTCGAAATATTTTCTCAAGGAAACAATCTGGATTCATTTAAAATTCAAATTTTAATCGATTTCAATTCACAGATGAGACCCATTGAGGTGGTGTCGCTTCTGAATTCCTCTATTCATCAAATTTCTCAAAATTTTGAAAGTTTCAGTCCGATCAGGACTCTGTCTCAGAGACCTGATCCGGTCAGGAGTCTGTTTTGAAGTCTGTTTTACTTCCATTTTTAATCTTTTTCGATTATTTTCAAAATTTAGGTCATTTTACATAGTTCAGTTAGTTCAGGATTCTATTTTAGAGTTCGGTTGAGTTAGGAGTCTAACCCTGACTGTGTTTTCTGACTTATTTCATCATTTCTTGATAAAATCTTTTGAAAATTCTTTCATTTGGCTTTTAAAATCTAAAATCTCAGAGTCCTAAGAGTTCAGGACTCTAACCCGGAGTTCTAGTTCGCTTGAGACCCTATTTTCAAAGATCTTGAATTTCAAATATCGATTTTAACCCCTTTTCAAAGCCATTTTCAGTGTTTATTTCAAAATTTCTAAAACTCGATGTGGGCCCACTCAGTTGGCACCATATCCAGAGGAATTCTAATTCAGTTAGAACCCTATGCCATTTCAAAAATCCTAATTTTAAGATTACTTTTGAAAATCCTTTTGAAAACTCCTTCAATTTCAAGTTTTAAAATCATCTTTTTGTAAAAACTCAAGTAGGGCCCACTCGGGGTGGTGCCATATTTGAGTCAGTCAGGGCTAGACTAGGGTTAGTTGATGTCTTGGTTAGTGTTAGAGGTTTAGAAGAGTCAAAACCATTTTGAAAAACTCATTTTTAAAAGTTAGTTTTTAAAACTAGTGTTTTTAAAGGTTTTTAAAGGTGTTTTAAAAACCCAATGTGAGAAAATGCCAAGTGGCACCACATTTGGGGATTTTCTAGGTTTAGCTAGGGGCTAATTAGGACTTAATTAGGATAATCTAGGCTAGGGTTAGTTAGGTAAACTCACACCAAAATCGCCCCCCTTAGAGAGTCCAAGATTTTCAAAAGTGTTAAAATTTAAACCTAATTTTTTTATTATAAATAGATGCATAAGGGGGGTCGATTTTTCCAACTTGCTTTCCTTTGGATTCTTAGAGCTTATCTCTCTTCTCCAGCCCTTTCTCCATTGCTGCAACTCCAAGGTATGAATTCCTTTGCCTTTTTCATATTTTATTTAATGATTTTAATGTTTTAAACCTAGATCTAGGCTTAGATACCCCTCCTTATGGAAGATCAACCATGGTTTCACCTCAAGAACCATCAAGAATCAGCAAGAACAATCCAAGAAGGTGATCTAACCCTGTTTTGGGTGATTTACAGGGATTTTAATCCATTAGAATTGATTTTAATATGATTCTTTACATTATTAACCAATAAAATATATGATTTACCCTTTTTAATGGGTTAAATCTATGTTTTAAAGGTGATATCAAATTTCAGCCATTGATTCCCTGTTTTTATTTTATTTTCATGGTTTATTCATGTTTGTTTTACGTTCTATAGCATAGAAATAAGTTTTATTTATTGTTTTATGGTTTATTTTATTTATTTACATTAGTTAATGCATGTTTTTTCAAGTTTCTTAAATTTCTGTGTGTTCTAGGTTTAGAACAGTAAAGATGATGTTATTTCGGATGGAAGCACTCATTGTTTATTTTTTATTTTTTTATATGTGATGCATGAATGAGTTATTGAGTTACTGTAGAAAAATCAGAGGTTTTGGATCTCGGGAACCCTGTCAAAAAATCATACATCAAATCGGGTTTTTAAAGCTTTAAAATCGTGGTTAAAATCAAGAAGGTAACTTGCTGTGATAATATTTCTCTCATCTTATATACGATTTTAGATCTGTAAAGTGCTATGGATTCAAATTGAGTAGATATGTCTTCTGTGAAATTTTAGGATTTTTTTATCACTGTTTAGTATTTTTCCCCTTTTAGAGAATCTGTTTTTAAATTTAAAACTCGTTAGGGTTTACCAAAACCCTAATCAGACTTGTGTTAGTCATAAATCCAAAACCACAGATCCGATTCATGATATGTAAAAAGTGAGTATTGTTATTTTTCTGTCTACTGTTCACCACTAAAATTTTAGAGATTTTTGTTTAGGATTGCTATTTATGTCTGTATTTTCAATCTGGAATAGCTGTTTTAATCCCTGTTAAGAGTGATATATTTTAGCTCAGATTGCCGGAAAGGTTTCTCCCTAACCAGAGATGATTTTTCCGATCTGTAAATTGGAAAATCTCTGTTTTTCTTCTTAGTTAGTCTCTGTAAAATTTCATAAATTTTCATGAAGATTTGACCCCTGGTTCAGGTCTTGGATTGAGACTGGTTGGTGAATTAGGTCAAAAATAGCATATTTTAGGGTTTAATGCAATTTTCGGATTAATTTAATGTCAAAAAATTATTTTTATAATTCCAATTCAACATTAGGGTTATAACAAGTGCAGGTACCAATTTTTATGGATTTTGGAATCCATTTGATGGCTGAATTAAGCAAATTGCAAAACCGGGTTCCTGAAAGATCCAAAAACACTGCTAAAATCACAGTTTTTGTGATATTATTGGATTTTCGTGCATAAGCATATATTTTTAGGGTTTAATCATGTTCATAATCATATTGGGATGCTTTAGGTTTAATTTTGTGCTCATTTGATTTCATTTAGTGCATAAAACCTAAGTTTTTACCAAAATCTATTTCTAAAAACCCTGATTTCAAGGCCATAGTCTTGCTATCAGGGGCAATTTGGTCATTTGACCTAAATTTTGAAATCCCTAACCTTAATTTTCATGTGTTTAAGTATGTCATATCATATTTTAGCCTAGTTTATTTGCATTTGAATTTCAAAACTTGCATTTTACCAAATATCTTTCTAAAACCCCTAATTTCAAGGCCATAGTCTTGTTATTAGGGGTATTTTGGTCATTTTGACCCCAATTTCGAAATTTCAAATTCCATTTTCGTATTTTTTTCATTTTATTTCATATTTTATCAATTTTGATTTAAGGGAATCAAGGAAGATGCTTATATCTAGCAAAATCCAACAATTTTCTGATATTGTTGGATAAATCTAGAAAAGCCAACATATATTCATTAACCAAGTTTTCTAGTTTTGCAGGTACATTGAAGACTTTATTTTTCATGTATTTAAATTTCAATAGTGATGTAATTTGTAATTAAACTTTGGAATAAGAATTTACATTTCCTGCTTAGCTTAGGTTGCATTGCATATAGTTTATTTTTATAATTTTGATGTGTGATGGATGATGATTCATGCATATTTTTACAAATTCACCATGGTCTACACGAATGGCACATGCACTAGCTTCTATGAAGTTTATAAACTTGGTGGAATTTGTATTTATGGCCATAGTCAGAATATGAATGATACTTAGATTTATGATCTTCACATTAGCCACATTCAGCCTACACTCTTAGGCTAACTTCAAAAATGCACTGCACTTCTCAAAAATACAAAAAGTATTTCTCAATTCCTCAAAATCATATTCATTCATTTCATGCATTTGCCAATTCCAATTCCAATCTCAATTCAAAGAAGTTCATTTTCTCAAAATCTCCTAAGTCTTATAGCAAAATCGATTTTCCCAAAGACATTGAATTTCAAAGGATATTTCAAGTATTTCCCAAGTTCCAAATTCAAATTTTCTAAGTTAGAATTTCAATTTCCAAGTTTGAATTCAGAGAAACCAAGTCTCTCAGAATCGATTTTCACCAAATGTCAAGGATTCCTCAAAATCGATTTTTATTTCTCTCAGAAGTACATTTCAAATCCCAATTCACGATTTTCCATGTGATACCTATTCTAAATATTTCAATCATTCAAAGCAAACATCATGTTTTCAAAATGTGCATTTTCTGAAAATTCATAGCACATGCCTGATTCTATGTGCATTTAGAAATTAGAATATGATTTAGACAAGTTGAATAGAGTAGAGCATAAGATTGATCCTTGGTTCAATTACCCCTGTTAAAGGTGGCAGGAACGGTTGAACCTCGTACCGACAGGCGAGTCCCATTCTACGGAATTTTCCCGCATTTTAAAAACGGAGGCAAGTTATTTTCAAAAATCTTTTTCAAAGGTCAGTTTGATTTGCAAAAGTAAAAATTTTGCGATGAAAACACACAGCATCCTCTGTCCAGGGTACTTATGACACACCATCGTGTGATGGACAAATATTACCCCTAGAGAGTGCTCAGGACATCGCTCCACCCACTCATATGCCTTCCCCCAACTCACCAATTTACACACCATCCCCAGACTCGCCACAGTATATATCGGATACTCCGGTAAACACTCCGGCTTCACCGCTATATATATCGGATTCCCCGGTGTACACACCAGCTCCACCGCTGTACATACCGGATTCTGGTGTACAATCCGGCTTCGCCACCCTATGCACCGGATGCCTCACCACATTACTCCCCTACTACTCCTCTTCACGAGCAAGGAGTCCTGAATGAGGATTTGCATCCTTTTCCCCCTCTACACGGGTTAAGGCGCACGGGTATCGCAAGAGAGTACTTGAGGAAGTACTCTCATCATCCCTAAAGGATATAAACTCGTTGGTTTTTGTACCGTGGACAGTTTTTGTTTTAACTTTTTGTAAGTGCCCTCCTATACCAGCACTGCTGGGCTTTTGTAATCTCTATTACTCGGAAATATGATAAACTTTTTGATATTACTCTTCTCTTTCAAGTATTGACTCATGTATCAACTGGGTATTTTAAGGATGGTTCGAGGGTCGAACGAAGGTTCGTCTGACGAATGGTCAGATCAACGGGGATTCATCATGGAATCTTTGAGCGCATTGGCTAGCGCCATGCAAAATCAAGCGCACAACCAAGTACCTACCCCAGAACCAAGCCACCCTGCGGCAGTATCATATGAAAAGTTCTTAAAGCTCGATCCTCCAACCTTCGCAGGCAAGCCTGACCCTGATGCAGCTGAAAACTGGATTTTGGAAATAGAATGAGTTTTCCAAGTTTTGACAGTCCCAGAAGACAAGAAGACTATTTTCGGTACTTTCAGACTTTTGGGTGCCGCCCGCCATTGGTGGGACACGACTCGGAACATCCAGTTCTCAGCAGATTCGCTTATTCCTTGGGAGTCCTTCAAAAAGGCTTTCTTAGAGAACTATTTTTCTCCTCATGCTAGGGAGAGGAAAAAGGTTGAGTTCTTGGAACTTTGCCAAGGCTCGTCAAGTCTGGTGGACTACATCTCCAGGTTCTAGGAGTTGGAGCGTCATTGCCCCAACTTATTCGCTGATGATCGGGAGCGGGCGGGTAAATTCATCCGCGGATTAAAGGAAGGACTCCGACCAAGGGTCTTAAACAGCATGCCATCAACTCTCTCCGCAGCTGTTGCTGCAGCCACTCTCCTGACCGAGGATTGAGAACGCTCCAAGAGCACCCAAAGCAAGAAGCCACCCGTTGCGGGTAACGATCAAAAGAAATATCCCTCTGGCGGTCAAACCAAGCGACCACCCTTTTTTGTAAACAAGGAAGGTGGAAGAAAGCCATATCCTCCTTCTAAACGTCAGCGTCCTCAAGGCAACCCTCCCGCCCGGCAGCAGGCGGGCGATGTCTGCCCCAAATGCGGACGACCTCACCCCGGGAAAGCATGCCCTCTTCTTACAGGCTGATGCCTGTACTGTGGCAAGATGGGCCACTTTGCACGCGAGTGCCGCAAGAAGGCGACTGACGACCTCAGACGGAATGGTGGAGCACCTCTGCTCCCCCGACCACCGCTGCAACCGCAACAACAACAACTTTCTTACCAGGCGCAACAACCACAGTCCAGCGGCCAGAAGAAAGCACCAGGACGCGTTTACACTGCCACGGTCGAACAGCTGATCAAAGGCGAGCTTGTGCAAGGTACCATCTTGATTGCTAACCAAGCAGCTTTCGTACTCTTTGATTGTGGTGCCACTCATTCTTTTATTTCTGTAAAATTTGTTGAACTCTTGCACGTACCTGTAAGTTCGTTAGATAATGCTCTCAACGTCTATAACCCGATTGGGAAGAGCACTATTTGTGCGACCTACGTGCCAGCTTTGGACGTAGTCTTGGCAGATCGACATTATCCGGCCTGCACTATCCTTCTAGATATGACCGAATTTGATGTCATCCTAGGCATGGATTGGCTGCACAAGTACCACGCCAAGATCTTTTGCCATGAAAGCAAAATTGTGTTATCTCCACCAGGGATGCCTAAGGTGGAATTCAAGTTCGTAAAGGCGGTCCGTGCAAGCAAGATGATTTCTTCGCTAAAGGCACAACATTACCTGAGAAGGGGATGCACTGCATTTTTAGTTAGTGTCATACAGTCCGAACCGACACTAGTTTCGATTAGAGATCTGGAGGTGGTTCAGAATTTTCCAGACATCTTCCCAGAGGAGCTGTCAGGACTTCCCCCACCACGAGAGGTTGAATTCAACATCGAGTTGCTACCAGGTACTGCGCCAATTTCTAAAGCTCCATACCGTATGGCGCCAGCCGAGCTCGAGGAACTCAAAAAGCAGCTACAGGAATTGATGGATCTAGGATTCATTCGCCCTAGTGTCTCGCCTTGGGGAGCTCCTGTTTTATTCGTTAAAAAGAAAGATGGATCATTGCGGTTGTGCATCGACTATCGAATGCTCAACCAGGCCACGATAAAGAATAAATATCCGTTACCGCGTATCGAAGATCTGTTCGATCAACTGCGGAATGCCAAGATTTTCTCAAAGATCGACCTTAGGTCAGGATACCATCAACTCAGAATTAAGGGAGATGACATCTCCAAGACGGCTTTTCGAACTAGGTATGGGCATTTCGAGTTTACTGTCATGCCTTTCGGACTCACCAACGCTCCTGCAGCCTTCATGGACCTCATGAACTGTGTGTTTAAACCCTTTTTAGACACCTTCGTCATCGTGTTCATTGATGACATCCTGGTGTACTCAGAGACCTGGGATCAACATCGCGAACACCTGATCATCATTTTGGAAACCTTGCGGAAGGAGCGTTTGTTTGCTAAATTCTCTAAAAGCGAGTTTTGGCTCAAGGAGGTTATGTTTTTGAGGCATGTTATATCCGAGAAAGGCGTATCCGTAGATCCTGCAAAGGTGGAGGCCGTACTAAGCTGGCAGCAACCGAGGAATGTTCGTGACATCAGAAGCTTCCTTGGATTAGCTGGATATTATCGAAGATTTATCCAAGACTTTTCCAAAATCTCTCTGCCTATGACAAAGCTGCTAAAGAAGGAGGCTAAGTTCGCGTGGGACGATTCGTGCGAAAACAGTTTTCAGTTGCTGAATGAACGACTTACTATCGCTCCTATCTTAGCCTTGCCTTCGGGACAAGGCGGCTTCGTAATTTATACTGACGCTTCCGGGACAGACTTGGGTTGCGTCCTAATGCAGAATGGTAAGGTAATCGCCTACACATCGCGTCAACTTAAGATTCATGAGAAGAATTATCCGACTCATGACTTGGAATTAGCGGCTGTGGTTTTCGCATTAAAGATTTGGTGACACTACTTGTACGGGGAACAATTCGAGGCTTTTACGGATCATAAGAGCCTCAAGTACTTGTTTTCACAGAAGGAGCTTAATATGAGGCAACGACGGTGGCTAGAATTTCTCAAGGATTACGATTTCACCCTTTCCTACCATCCAGGAAAGGCGAACGTGGTAGCTGATGCTCTCAGCCGTAAGGCTTCTAGCATTTCCGTCAACCTATTATACGTTGGTTGGAAGTTGATTGAGGATTTGGTTTCCTGGAAACCGTTTGCAGTCTCATCAAATTCTATCAGTCTTTCTAATCTGATAGCTCAACCTGAGCTGTTAGCCAAGATCCTTGCTGGGCAAAAGACTGATGCACAGTACGAGAAGTTGAAGGCTCGTACACAACAGACCGATACTCCTTTCCGACTTAAGGACGATGGAAGCATTTGGCTCAAAAATCGTCTTTGGGTCCCAAATGATCCCGTTTTGAGAGATGAAATTCTCGTAGAGGCCCATAAAACCAAATATACGATTCACCCGGGAGGCACGAAGATGTTCAAAGACTTGCAACGCAGATATTGGTGGAGCAGAATGAAGCGAGACGTGGCCGAATACATCTCTAAGTGTTTGACTTGCCAGCAGATTAAGATCGAGCATCAACGACCTGGCGGAGTGATGCAACAAATGGAGATCCCACAATGGAAGTGGGAAGACATCACTATGGACTTTATCGTCGGTTTGCCAAGGACACGAAGAAAGAACGATGCGAATTGGGTGATCGTTGATCGACTCACCAAATCGACTCATTTCCTTCCTATCCGTATTAGTCAGTCCTTAGACAGTTTGGCGGATCTCTACATTCATGAGATTGTCAGGTTGCACGGTGTTCCGGTATCTATCATCTCTGATCGTGATCCGAGGTTTACCTCAAGGTTTTGGGGACAACTTCAAATCTCGTTGGGTACGAATTTAAAGTTCAGTACCGCATTTCACCCTCAGACAGACGGACAGTCTGAACGCACAATTCAGACTTTGGAGGACATGCTGCGTGCGTGCATGATGGACTGGAAGGGAGAATGGGATTCTCATACCAGTCTGGTCGAATTCGCGTACAACAACAGTTATCACGCTAGCATCGGGATGGCCCCTTACGAGGCCTTGTATGGAAAGCCTTGTCGTTCACCTCTCTACTGGGACGAGGTTGGCGAGCGAAGGATGGAATCTCCTGTAGTGCTACAACACTACACTCAACAGGTGCAAATGATACGAAAGCGACTCCGTACTGCACAGAGTCGGCAGAAAAGTTACGCGGATCGTCGTCGTCGAGAGCTCACCTTCTCGATAGGAGATATGGTTTTTGTTAAGGTATCTCCCACAAAAAGCGTTTTTCATTTTGGGAAAAAGGGAAAGCTAAGCCCTAGATTTGTCGGACCGTTCGAGATCCTGGAACGGATTGGTGAAGCAGCTTATCGTGTGGCTTTACCTCCTCAGTACGCTCAGATCCATAACGTTTTTCACGTATCCATGCTTCGGAAATACGTTCACGACCCATCACACATCATCCATTATGATGATGTAGACATTCAGAAGGATTTGTCTTTTGAGGAAAGACCAGTCGAGATCATTGATCGTCGAGATCAAGTGCTTCGATCTAAGACAATATCTCTTGTAAAGGTCCGTTGGAAGCACCATGGAATAGAGGAATGTACTTGGGAGCCTGACTTTGCTATTAGGGAGAAATACCCTGACTTGTACCTTGATCGTTAAGTTCAATTTAATTTCGAGAACGAAATTATTTTAAGGAGGGTTGGATGTAAAAAACAGTTAAAAAAAAAAAATTAAAAAGATTGGACCCGGGTCGGGTCCAGACCTGACCCGGATCCAACCTGTGCCAGCCCCTCGAAAACCCTTTTCGAGGGGACTGGCACCCCACGGCAGGGAGACTCTCCGGCGACACAGGGGGCGGGCCCTATGTGCGCCCCCTCCCTATTAAAAGATGAGAGGGGAGGGCCTACGAGCCTCCCCCGACCCCCCCTCGACTCTCTCTCTCATCTCTCGTCTCTCTCCCCTCTGCTCTCTCTTCCCCTGACTCCATCTCCCTCTCCCTTTGCCGACGCAGGCCAACCCCCCCCCCCCCCCCCCCCCCCCTTCACAGCGCCACCCTCTCCGACGAGCTCCCTCCTCGACAACCACCTCCCCGGCGTCCTCCCTTCTCTCCGGCAGCCGCAGGTGAGCCCCCTCCCTCACTGTCTCCTCTCCTGTTACGGCAGGCAGGGGCCAAAGGCCCCTGCGACTAGCCCCCCTCTCTTCTTCCGTTGGTTTGCCGAAAGGCCGGCAGGTGGCCGGCAGCCCCTGCCGAGCCTTCCTCCTCCTCTTTTTCGACAGGCAAGGGGCTCCGCCCCCTTGCCTTCCTCTTTCTCGACAGGCAAGGGGCTCCGCCCCCTTGCCTCCCCCTTTTTTTTCGACAGGCAAGGGGGCTCCGCCCCCCTTGCCCTCATCTTCTTAGCAGGCAAGGGGCGGAGCCCCCTGCCCTTTTTAATTTTCTGGCAGGGGCCATGGCCCCTGCCCTTCCCTTCGTGTAGGGGCCGATGGCCCCTGCCTTTCCCTTCGTGTAGGGGACGATGGCCCCTACTCTTTCCTTAAGAAAGGAAGCAGGGGCCTTCGGCCCCTGCCTCACCTCTTGGAAACCCAGCAGGGGCCGATGGCCCCTGCCCCTCCCTTGACCGACAGGGGCCTCTGGCACCTGTCTCTCTTTCCTGTCGAGCAGAGGGTCGACAGGGGCCATTGGCCCTTGCCACCTCTCCTGATAAGCCGCAGGGGGGGGGCCTTTGGCCCCCGCACTCCCCCTCTTTTCCTTGATACCCAGCAGGGGCCAATGGCCCCTGCCCCACTTTAGACCGACAGGGGCCTCTGGCCCCTGTCCCATTTTCTTGTCAAGCAAAACTCGACAAGGGCCATTTGGCCCCTGCACCCATTTCTTTTAACGGTATGGGTCATTGGACCCTACCCCGTTCTCTTTCGCAATTGTAGGGACCAATGACCCTTGCAGTGGATTGCGGAGAAACTAAGCTTTCTCCCTATCTATTCTTTTTATGCATGCTAAACTACGTATTTTTGCAGTTTACGCAACGGAGCCCGTTCGCGCCCCGCAAACTAAACCGACAATCACCTACGTTCATAGACGACTTCATTCTCGCAATACTCCAAGGTAGGAGAAGTTGCACAAGGACTTAAATAATTAAATCAAGCTTAAATAATTAATAATCGAAAGGACTTAATGATATATTTATATACTTATATGTATATAAGTACACTTTTAAATCAAGGACGCGGTTTCGCGATCCTTGTCCTTTGCTTTCGCATTTCAGTTTGCCGTCGCGCTTTGCGCCCAGGCTTTTTACTTTCGTATTTACTGCTTATTGTCTTTTAATTCAAGGACGCGGTTTCGCGGTCCTTGTCCTTTGCTTACGCAATTTATGTTTCTGTTGCCGTCGCGCTTTGCGCCCAGGCTTTTGCTTTCATAGTTACTATTTACTGTCTTTTAATTCAAGGACGCGGTTTCGCGATCCTTGTCCCTTGCTTTCGCAGTTCCTGTTTGCTGTCGCGCTTCGCGCCCAGGCACTTCCTTTTCGTATTATTATCTTTTGTTTCTTTTCCTTGCCATAGACTCAGAGTATTCGAGAGGAATACCTATTCCTCTTTTCACCCGATACGTTTTGGGAAAAACCCTTGATCTAGAGCAAGACCAAGTTGTTGGGTCATAGGTTCTTTTGTGAAACCCATTTACCAAAACCAGTGTCGTGACTTACATAGCACCCAGACACTGCATCATCGGATGTCAGATTCGAGAAAATCACATGCCTTATGTTGGCAAGATTGTGTGTGGTTTTGAAAGGTTTGATATGTTAAAATAGATTTTAAAAAACATTATATCTTTGCGAAACACACTCCCGAGGCTCCTATTAAGGATCTGTATCCCTTTTCTCGTAAGCGTACTTCTAAAACATGCGAGACATGTTAGTACTACGACGATTGGATGAGAGAGTCTTATGACCTCGATTAATGCTTAGTGCAGGTTGTTTAAAACACATAAGAGTGGGATCGCCTTCATAGGCAAGATGCTCGTTTCGGTCTAATGGACCAGAGCATGAAGAATGAGGCAACGGCTAAGAAACCCCGTCACGCTCAATTCAACTTTGCTTCGTCAAGAGAGAGGACGAAGGGTACCAACACCGATGGACAGTCCATTTATGGCTTTCAAAAAGGGCAAAAGACCCGTTTTTCCCCAGTCATCGGAGGATAGGGGCTACATAAGTTAGCCTAACACTTCTGCAGAAGTTGGATGCATCCCTATCAGGCCTTGGGGACTTACTCTCTCGACCATCGGTCGTCTCCATAGGAATTGGATTCAGTCAGACAACCGAGGTATATTAAAATACTTAACATAATGAACACTCGGTTTGGACTCGACTGTTTCGACTCACGTGCCATGTATGTACCCGCATGGCCGGTTATCAAGTAATAACTAAATTGAGCATGCACACCTTTTCAGTTTGTTGTACTTAGCTTATTTCCTTCAGTCTATCTGCTTAGTTTGCTCGTTACTACCTGCTGCATAAATTATCTATGCCTAATTTAGTTCTTTCTGTCTTTGTACTCTCCTACTAGTTTTTCACAAAACTAACCCATCTCATGGGTACAGGTGACGATTAGGTGCATCAGGCGATGGCGCGACTGCGAGATGATTTAAGGATCCACTGTTTCTGCTCGTAGTGCTTCTCCTGGACATTTTTGGTTTTTGATACGGTTTTCCCTTGAGGAAACCCAAATTTTGTACAAACTTGATACTCTCTTCAAATAGAAAGAATGGTTTCCTAAGTATTATTGCAGATCATCCATGGTAAATCTTTGTTTTCTCGCTAACGTGCCCAAGGTTGTCAAACCCGTCCTTTTTCTTTTAAAAGAAATCGTTTTCGCTGATTTAGAAATAAACTCTGTAAAGAAAAGGAATTTTCCAACTATTTCAAGGAATTTATAAGGTTCGAAATTTTGGGGCGTTACAGATGATGTGATAAACTCTGTTTGGATTCTATTATTATTGAAATACAAATAAATGGTGTGGTTGCTTTTACCTTCCTGTATCGTTCTGAAATGCTTAACCCTAGAATCATTTGTTGGGTTTCATCAAAAAAAAAAATTCCTGAAAAATCTGGGTTAAAATTTTGGGGCGTTACAGTTATGGTATCAGAGCCTGGGAACAATAAATCAAAGTTCACGGTCATGCCACATCCTGAGATCGCTCTGTGAGTATATTTTATTTATTTTACTTTAGTAGTCATGATAATTACATTGTTTCTCCTATATAGGTATAAATATATACCTGTAATGATTTTTGAAACACTATAATGCAAAGATAGTAAAACTGTGTGTATTAAAATGGTTATTAGATGTACCATCGATCCCAAGCTAGTTCAAGCACGACAAACAAATGGCAGAACTAAAGGGGTTTCGTGATGGAAACTCTCTGTAATCTGGCTCAGACAATGGACAACCAAATGCGCCACCAGGCGGAGTTAGCCGCAGCCATAAGTGAAAGGCATAACAGGAGCATAATCACGTATGAGAAGTTCTTGAAGTTGAACCCGCCTACCTTCTCTGGCAAGGCCGATCCTGATCTAGCCGAGAGTTGGATTGCAGAGACAGAACAAGCTTTTCGGGTTCTGTCTGTTCCCGAGGATATGCAAACGGACTTCGGCACTTACCGCTTGACGGAAGATGCACAGAAATGGTGGGACACAACCCGAACCATACACTTTGCCGGAGAGGATACTATTCCATGGGAAGATTTCAAGCGGACATTTTTAGAGACATATTTCCCCCAGTACGCTCGTGATTAGAAGCATCAGGAGTTCTTGGAGCTTACTCAAGGAAATATGAATTTGGTGGAATACACTACCAAATTTCGGACCTTGGAGCGTTATTGCCCAAATTTGTTTGCGAATGATAAAGCCAGAGCAACTAGGTATGTCCGCGGACTCAAGGACGGATTACGACCACGAGTGATGATTAATATGTCGTCCACCCTCGCACAAGCCATTGAAGTGGCTACTATGCTGAATGAAGAATGGGAGTGATCAAGGAAGAGTCAAAAGGACACACCGGGAAAACGGTGAGCCGGTCTGCCGCAGCACCGCGGTGGCAAGAAGTACCAGCCACCTTACAAGAAACAAAAGTACAATGGTGGAAATCGTCCTCCGCAGCAACAAGGACAAAATCGGGTGTGCCAGAAGTGCAGCCGGTCCCACTACGGACAACCTTGCCCCAGAGACACCGAAGCATGTCTCTACTGTGGAAAGATGGGTCATTATGCCCGTTAGTGCCACAAGAAGATGGCGGATATGCAGAAACGTAATGCCGGAGAAGGGCAGCAACATCAACCATCTCAGCCGCAGCAAAAACCACAGCAAAATGCACAGAAGAGGGTGTCGGGACGAGTATATGCCACCACTGCGGAGGAGTTGGAGAAAGGAAGTCTGGTACAAGGTACTGTATTTGTCAATGGCTGTGCTGCACTTGTTCTATTTGACTGTGGTGCTACACATTCGTTCATATCTATAGAGTTTGCAAAATTACTTGGTGCACCTACTGAATCTCTGAAACATGAATTATATGTGTACAATCCGATAGGATATAATTCGATATGTGTAAACTACATCCCTGATGTCATAATTGTACTTGAAGGGCAGAACTTACCTGCTGACCTAATCTTGCTTGATATGACTGAATATGATGTCATATTGGGGATGGATTGGTTATATGAACATTATGCCAACGTTCTCTGTCGCCAAGGGAAAGTGGTTTTGTCCCGACCAGGATTGCCAAAGGTTGAGTTTCGGCTCTCTAGACCTATAGTAAAGGGCCGAATTGTATCAGTATTAAAGATCTAGAAGTATATGCGACAGGGGTGCCGAGCATTCCTAGTAAATGTATTCTCCTGCGAGTCGAAGGTCACACCTTTAGAAGAACTTGAAGTGGTTCGAGAATTCCCAGAAGTGTTTCTGGATGAGTTGCCTGGATTACCTCCACAGCGTGAGGTGGATTTTCATATCGAGTTGGTGCCTGGGACGGCACCGATCTCAAAAGCACCTTATCGTATGGCTCCAGTAGAGTTGGAGGAACTGAAGAAACAACTCCAGGAGTTGATGGAGCAAGGTTTCATTAGACCGAGCGTGTCACCATGAGGAGCACCAGTTCTCTTTGTGAAGAAGAAAGATGGTTCTATGAGATTGTGTATAGACTATCGGATGTTGAATCAAGCAATAGTCAAAAATAAGTATCCCTACCTCGTATTGAAGACTTGTTCGACCAATTGCAAAGGGCTAAGGTGTTTTCAAAAATTGATCTTAGATCTGGGTATCACCAACTTCGGATCAAGGACGAGGATATTCCTAAGACGGCCTTTAGAACAAGGTATGGTTACTACGAGTTCGTAGTCATGCCATTCGGACTGACAAATGCTCCCGCCGCATTCATGGATTTGATGAATCGGGTATTCAGAGCGTACTTGAATACTTTTGTGATTGTTTTTATTGATGATATACTTATATACTCTGAAAGTATAGAACAACATCGTGAACATTTGAGGATCGTATTGGGGACTCTCAAGGAACACCAGTTGTTCGCAAAATTCTCCAAGTGCGAATTCTGGCTCGAGAAGGTCATGTTCTTGGGTCACGTCATATCGCGAGATGGAGTCACTGTAGACCCGGCTAAAGTTGAAGCTGTATTAAATTGGGGTCAACCGAAGAATATCAGCGATATCAGGAGTTTTCTAGGATTAACAGGCTATTATAGAAGATTCATTCAGGACTTTTCACGGATTGCCATGCCCATGACCAAGCTTCTGAGGAAAGGAATTAAGTTCGAATGGACAGATAAGTGCGAGGAGAGTTTCCAAATTTTAAAAAAGAAGCTTACCACCGCACCAGTGATGGCTTTACCTTCATGACATGGTGGTTTTGTAGTCTACTCAAACGCATCAGGTACTGAGTTGGGATGTGTTTTAATGCAAAATGGTAAGGTGATAGCATATGCCTCTCGCCAATTAAAGATTCATGAACGAAACTATCCAACTCATGATCTCGAATTGGCAGCCGTAGTGTTCGCTTTGAAAATATGGCGACATTACCTGTATGGGGAACAATTCGAGGTATTTACTGATCACAAAAATCTCAAGTACCTGTTTTCCCAGAAAGAGTTGAACATGCGACAACGACGATGGTTGGAGTTTATAAAGGATTACGATTTTACCATTTCCTATCACCCAGGAAAGGCAAATGTGGTAGCTGACTCTCTCAGCCGAAAAGCTGGTTGCAGTTTGTCTAGTCTTTTGACAAAAGGGTGGAATTTGGTGGAGGAATTCATTGATTGGAAACCGTTCTCAGATATCATGGGAAGTATCAAGTTATCTAATTTATCTGCCCATCCGGAGATCCTTACAAAGATTATTGAAGGTCAGAAAGAGGATCCCCAATATGAGAAATTGAAGTCACTAGCCCAACAAGAGAATTCACATTTCTCACTCAAGGAAGATGGCAGTATCTGGATGAAAAAGCGACTTTGGGTCCCTAGTGATCCCAAGTTGAAAGAAGAATTATTGGGAGAAGCACATAGGTCCAAGTACACCATACACCCAGGAGGCACAAAAATGTTTTAAAGATTTACAACGAGGGTATTGGTGGAATGGAATGAAGCGTGAGGTCGCAAGTTATGTCTCGAAGTGTTTGACTTGTCAGCAAGTCAAAGTGGAACATCAGAAGCCTGGTGGAATGATGCAGCAAATGGAGATTCCATAGTGGAAATGGGAAGAAATCACCATGGACTTCGTGGTGGGTTTGCCCAAAACACGAAAACAACATGACGCTATATGGGTAATAGTGGATCGACTGACCAAATCGGCTCATTTTCTACCCATACAAATAAATCAATCCCTCGAGAGTTTAGCAGACCTATACATCAGAGAGGTTGTTCGACTGCATGGAATACCAGTTTCTATTATATCAGATCAAGATCCTCGATTTAATTCTCGGTTTTGGGGTCAGTTGCAATAGGCCTTGGGTACGAAACTGAAGCTGAGTACTGCTTTTCATCCTCAGACTGACGGACAATCAGAGAGGACTATTCAGACGCTGGAAGATATGCTGCGAGCATGTATGCTGAATTGGAAAGGTGAGTGGGACAAGCATGTTATTTTAGCCGAATATGCTTACAATAATAGTTACCATGCGAGTATCGGCATGGCGCCTTTCGAAGCTCTGTACGGAAGACCCTGTAGATCGCCTGTGTATTGGGACGAAATTGGAGAACGGTCGATAGAATCACCAATTGTGTTACAACATTACACCCAACAGATCAAGATGATAAGAGATAGACTGCTCACAGCACAGAGTCGACAAAAGAGTTATGCAGATCAAAGGCGCAGGGAGCTTAATTTTGATGTGGGGGATCGGGTCTTTGTGAAAGTATCACCCACCAAAAGTGTGTTTCATTTTGGTAAGAAAGGAAAATTGAGTCCCAGATATGTCGGACCTTTTGAGATTTTGGAACGGATTGGAGAAACGGCCTATCGTATAGCCCTACCTCCTCAGTATGCTCAAATACATAACGTATTCCATGTATCTATGTTAAGAAAATATCTTCAAGATCTGTCGCATGTCATCCAATATGAGGACGTAGATATAAGGGAAGACCTAACAATGGAAGAAAAACCAGTGGAGATATTGGAACGAAGTGAGCGAGTCTTGAGATCAAAGACCATTCCTCTCGTTAAGGTGAGATGGCAACACCATGGCATCGATGAAAGCACGTGGGAACCGGAGGCTAATATGCGAGAAAAATACCCCAAGTTGTTCGAGTAAACACCGACAGGTAAATTTCGAGGACGAATTTTTTTTTTTAGGAGGAAAGGATGTAACAACCACAAATTTTATACTAAAACTTAAGAATTATGTGGATTTGGGCCTAGGATCCGTTATTGGATCCAAAAGAAAAATGCGCATATTAGAGTATTTTAGTAATATTATATAAATAAATATTTAAGAATTTAGATATTTCAAATCCACGGTTCGGACCCAAGTGGATCCAACCCCTGGGTCCACTGCTGTTCAAGCGACCCGGACCCAAATCAAATTGGGTCCAGCATTTCAGGTCGGGGGATCGGACCCGGACCCGACCCACTCCCTGTAAAGTTTTAATACAGGGAGGGATAAAAAGGGGAGGGCAACCCGATATGGGTTGCCCGATACACGTAACAAGAGGGAGGGAAAACCCCTCCCCCGACGTATCGAGAGTTAGGGTTCAGTGGAACCCTAACGCGTAAGGATGAGGATGTGGGGGAGCACACCGCAGCCGCCGGATAGGTAAGATTTCCTCCCTTTTCGGGAGGCCACCCACCTACAATAGGGGACCTTCGAACCTCTCTTTCTCTCTCTCTCTTTCTCTCTCTCTCTCTTTCTCTCGCTGTCCCATTCTCTCTCTCACTCTCTTCTACCTCTCAAAACCTCGAAGCTCCCTCCGACCCCAGGCCACAGCTCGAGACCTTGCAGTGAAGAGCCGACCTCGCCGGTGGTGGTGCTGTCCAGGCCGACCGACCCCTCTCGTGGATGCCGCAACACCCTCGCCGAATAATGGTAGGTTTTCTGTGATTGTTTTTCAGGTTAATCATGGGTTTAGTGGGGTGTGGGTTGTCCAAAACCCAAATCGGCTGATTTGAGAAGGGGGGGGGGTCATGTAATAAAATGAGGGGACTTCGAATGGGATTTTTGCTGAGTCCTGTTAAGGGATTCACGAATCTCTAAATAGTTGTACATGTTCTTTATTTTTAAGGGGTATCTTGCGATTTTCTGCAGTATGGGTCATGGTTGGGTACACTGCTGGTACCCAAACCAATATGATGATTATGTAGTTGTCGAGTACATGAATCTCTGTTAATTTTTGAGTTTGATTTCATGTTAAATTGAAAGTGTTGAAATCTTTTTGTTTTGTCTAGTTAACTGTTAATCTATCCAGATATTGATGAGTGGTATGCCTGCTAACATTTAGGACTTGGTAAGTTGGTACTGTATGCTGACGTGACTAAAAGTATTATAGGTAGTCTGTTCTCAAATCGGTTTTATACCATTTGACAGTGAAGTGACTTCGCTTACTGTTAGCAAGTCTGGTTAGCTGTTGATGGCTATTTCACATTAACTTCATATATCAGACTCTGCTTGTCCTTTTTAGAGGATTCTGGTTCGGATTATCCCTTATATTAACATGTTATGTTTCCAAATCCATAAAGTTTAAGGTAAGGTTCACAGGTTACTATTAAGTATATTGTTGTACCACTATTAAGGGTTCTATCTTGCAAATAACATGTGGTATAAATACATAATATAGTATGCTGATTCTTAAACACGTAGATTAGTATGTAACCAGGTCACATATCACTCACACACTTAAATACAGGACTATTTTGAGTAATTGAATTAAGTGCGGTTTGGTTTTTCGTGCACTCGGTTATCAACTAAAGGATTGTATTTTTGACTTCATCAAGATCTAATATTTGAAGGCAAAATGCTTGGAAGCTCATGAATTAGTTCTGTACATATTTTTAAAGATTTCATGAATTGTTTTGTGCAACTTTCTTTAAGTATTATATGAAAGGTTGATGTGAGGCATGCCTAGGACCTGTATACATAACTCTGGTTAACTTATATTAGGTTGCAATATGTTGATCAATAGGCTGTAGCATATGAAAAGTAGCCTTAACTGAGCAGCTTATTATTTTGAAGAAAACTACTTGTAAAGGATACCTATACATTGTTTGCTTTACCCCAATTTTATGCTCATGGCAAAATTTGCATGCTGAATTGTGATAACTAACAGGCCCAATTACTGTAGTTGGACTGTGACCTAATCAATCCAAAACCCCTTGTACCTGTTGGAGGAAAATGTTAAGACTTAATTCTTGCACATGTTGGATTCAAAATTTATAGGCCTAGATAGGCTGGGTGAGTTGTTTCAGCAGTACTCCATTAGCTGTTGTGTATATGCACCATGCTCAATCATCAAAAAGGGACTACACCCATTATATTGGAACATAACACAAAATGGATTGGATGAACTATAACTAGTGTCATTTGGGAAACCCAGCCTAATGGGCAATATGGGTTGAATACCTGGTACGGGTACCAGACTATTAGCTTGTATGCTATGGCAATAAAACTGATGAAAAACTTAATATTAAAGGTTGTGCGCCCGACTGGTTTAAAAGTACCGGGGTCTTGGTGCTTGACGGTTTAAAGGTACCGAAACATTATGAATAATGATAAAAACACTGGTAAGAAACTTAAATTTAATTTCTGTGCTTGACTGGTTTAAAGGCACCGGAGCACTTTGAGTGGGTTTAAGCAATCAATATGGAAAAAAGATTTGGATGGTTTATTCACCTTGGTAAATAAACTAAGGATGTGAATTCTACTGCCGTGGTAGTAGAAGGAAGTTGGGGAAAGGCCCTGTACTTCGGGAAATAAATTTAAATAAAAAGAGTAACCCACTCAGTTTCAGGCTTACCTTGGAGAGGGTAGGTGGTACAAAACTCTGGGGACATGTGTTTAGTTTCGAGCGTAAAGCGACTCGTTGGTCCCAGTCCCCAGAGTCGGGGGACCCGGACTACCAAATGTATCCTAGGTGGTAGTTTCATGTTCTTCTGCAGAAGTTAGGGATGCATCCTGTTTTGGTTTTGACCTTTGGGAGTTTCTCTCGGTCACTGGCCGCTCCCTTGGGATTTTCAGTTACAGTTAGAATGTTCGGGTTAATAAAACAACCTTGAATAATATACCCCCGAAAGTTCTCTTCTGTGATGGTTGCCTTGGCCCGTGTGTACCCGCGGGATAAGAAAAGATAAACATCAACTAGAACAGTTAGGTATCACTGTGTTAGAGTCATTAAAGAGACAATTGCATACTCTTTCATCATGCTTTATATTCGGTGCTTATGATGAAACGACATCCTAAACTGTGTATATATTAGTTAATTGAATTCATATTATGGATGTTATTCATGTTAGTGTAAGTTCTGCTTTAATTGATTAATACCTTGCTTAATTGTTGTAGTTGCATAAAATGCTTTTTGTGATTAAGTATAACTGTTACATAATCAACCTTTCTATTCAGATATATGTCTATTATTGCTATTACATCGAATTCCTTATGTGTTTATGTTTAGACTGAAATTCAAACATGACACCCACATCACACCTGACACATGATCTACTTGCAAGAATAATTGCAGTTTTCCTACTTAGACGTGGTAGTCTAATTCCTATAACTTTTATCATTTTCAGGCACAGAGTAGTCCATGAGCGAAGCGGGATGAGGCGCTGACCAGGACTGGATCTATTTGTTCCCTGGCGGTCCTAATTGCTTTTTGATTGAAATTTTTGTTTTAAGACTAATGATGTGATAAACTCTGTTTGGATTCTATTATTATTGAAATACAAATAAATGGTGTGGTTGCTTTTACCTTCCTGTATCGTTCTGAAATGCTTAACCCTAGAATCATTTGTTCGGTTTCATCAAAAAAAAAATCCTAAAAAATCTGGGTTAAAATTTTGGGGCGTTACAGTATACACTAACTATATTTGAATGGATTAAGAAAGAGGTTATACATGTCATGAATTGCAACATAGAAGGACTCATGCAAACCGAAAATATGCACAAATACCATATTTTATGGGAGGGCGAAGACAACCAGAAAAGGCAAGAAGCACATGTCACGTATAATGTTCACAACGAAAAAGTTGAATGTACATGAAAAATGTATGAATTCAAAGGTATTTTATGTTGTCATGCATTAAAGGCACTTAATCAAGAGAAAATACAAGAAATACTTGAGTCATATTTAATGCGAAGATGGAGGAGACAAGCAAAGATTGAATTGTTGGATATGAATAATGTCAGTCAATCTGGTGTTGATGAGAAGTGTCACATAGCCTCCCATTACCAACAACTATGTAGGTCATTTATGCATGTTGCAAATTTGGCATCAAAAAGTGAAGAAGCCTATGTATGTATGAGAAAAGCATCAAGGGAGTTACTTGAAAATGTGCAATTAATTTACCATAAGTCTGTTGCAACTCATTAATACCAGTCCAAAATAATGGGATCGAACAACGTAGGTGAAAATCATGTTTCCCTTGTGTGAACACCCCAAATTTTTCAAAATTTTGTAAATATTCCCTTTTTTGCCCCTGGTCTCTATTTTCTGAGTAAATTGAGTCATCTTCAACCTAAATTCCAATTATTTCTCGGGTTTTGCTGGAATCAAATTCATTTTATATATCTGACTCAATTTTGGATCCAGATTCAGTGTCAAAACCCAAATCTGAGCCTTGTTATCCAATTTTCAAATTAAATTTACAAAAATATCAAAATTAATTTCTGAAAGGCTCAGACATTTCACCCGACATCTGTTTGGATCCACGGCTCTGTATTTTTCAAATTCGAGGTTAAAAACTCGAATATGTCCTCAAAATCCAGATCCAAACCCATTTTTTGAAGAAATTTCCAAAAATAACCCTAAATTCTCAAAAAATCTTTCTTTTGAAAATATCTTTAATTCTTTACAAAAACATTTTAAAATTCCCTTAGTTCTAATGTTTTTATCTCAAAAACACAAAAAAATACAAAAGAACAAAAAGAACAAAAAAAATATAGAAAAGAAAAATACAAAAAAAAATTGGTTTAAAAACCTCTCTTGTAAAAGTATAAAAACCCCCTTTTAGCAAAACCCTTTTGAAAACAACTGTGCTGTGAAAATTTTCAGAAAAAGGGGAGAAGAGCTTTGAAAACTTTTTTAACGGATTTCCGTTATGAGAGGAAGCCATAGGGATGGGATAGCCAAAGATGACCCGCCTTCTCTACCTTCTCGATCATTCTTCTCCTGCATATATAAACAGGTATCAAGAGGTATCGATCATCGGTCTTCGGCCTCACCTCGTTTATCTTCATTTCCTTCTCCTGATCTTCCCTTTACTCTGGACACATCTTCTTCATCACCCTCCTCTTCTGGTTTTCCCCAATCAGTTGAAGAAAGTCGAACATCCCTATTTTGAAGGTTCTTGCAAGCAAAGGGAAACCAGCAAGCTTCCCTCTGGTTCCATTGAAGAAGTATCGGCTCCCTCTTTTCGAACTTCTACAACCCGCTTTGGTAAGTACCCCTCTTTCTCTTTTGTTTTCTCTGAATTCTTTGTGGGTTGCTTTCTTCTTCATTTGACCTCCATTAATGCACTCCTGGTGGTGTTGATGTTGCCTGTGCTACAATAAATGGAATGTGCGGTTCCTACATTTTTTTTCTTCTTTACTTCTTTTTTCTTCCCTTAATGAATTGTTTCTGAATTTTATTTGATTTTTTTTGCATCGCATATGATCCTTTGCTCTGCATTGAGTTGTTATCCTATCGTTTTCTTTTATCATTTCAATTTCCCATTGGCATCGGATTTTGGGTTCCATTTTTAATAATCGACTGGTATTGTGATCTCCGGCTCTCTGTTGTATCTTTCTGATGGCCACGATCGTCTGCTATATCTGACTCTCTGTTTTTCCCTTGTTGTTTTATTGTCTTTTAGTATTGGATCTCCTGTTTTTAATAACATCAGATTACATTTTGTTGACTTTCATTTATTGTATTAGCTTTGATAATCCTGTATCTCCATTTTAATTTTTGCACTTTGATTTAAATTCCATTCTATGTGTATATCTTGCTTATTTTCATTCTCATATCCATGGTATCACATCCCTCCCTGTGTCCCACATATATTCCTTGTCGTTTCAGCAACATGATGATATCCATGTATTATATCTACTTAATTTCATTTTATCGCATGCTGGTTAGCCTCTTGATCCAACATCATAGATTTACCCATTTCATCTATGGTATGCTCATTTCCTTTTTGCATAATGGTATTTTTTTTTTATAGTTTGCGTTCCATCTACTAAATCACTTACCTTCCCCATCCTCTGTACCAATTTGTTATAAAGAATTACCTCGTCCCTCTCAAACAGGGCAGAGAGGTAAGGAGGTTATGCTGATTTTGATGAATAACTTGACTTACAATAGCATTGCAATGTCATTGTGGACGTCTCTGTCAAAATTCTGGTCAGGATATCCAATGAACCATTACTTTCCTCATATTATCATGCTCAGCATGTTACATTGGTGACCATCATGCGCTACAGGTTTTTACTGTTAAAAAAAGATAAAAAATGGACTTCCGACCTGCTGTAATAGCAAATCGAATCTGTCATGAAAACATAACAGATCGGATCTGCTGTAACGACAAATCTAATTTGATGAATGTGATAATCAATCTCACCTGTTGCAATAACATATCTGGTTGGCCATGGAAAAGAATAAGAATAACAGGTTTAATTTGCTGGAAAAGCAAGTTTGAATAGCAGATTTAATTTACTAGTTTCTTTTTCTTTTTCTTTAAAAAAAAAAAAGAGAAGAGAAGAAGAGGCTTCTCTCTCTTGGCTCTGCCATCTTCGGAGGATGTATCTCAGAACCACCATAACGTTGCTTGTATGGTGACATTCTGAGTTGGTACTATTAACGTGAATGATGTCCTAGTGTGTAAACTTCTCTGGGATAGATTGTTTAGAGACTGGGTGGAAGCTTTAAAACATTGTGGGTCTTATATTGGTTTTCCGAAGGAGTTGGGCCTTGGAGGTATTTCTGACCATGCACCCGTCGCCTCAATAACGCTCCTTTGTGTCTATATTATCCTTGGCCACCTGTTGGAAGAGAATAAAGGGGTGAACATTTCAATTATAACACCTATCATTGGGTTATGTACTGGAGTTAACATCTTGTTGACTACAGGAGGAAGAATGTTCACGTAACCTGATCTTCAGTGAGGATTTTCTTCATTCATCTTCCTCCATCTATCATATTCCACACATAACTTCAGTTGGAGCATTCCTATTGTTCAAGGAGAGTGAATATACAGACTGCAATAGATTCAGTTTACACTCTATAAGGTTGTTGTCACTAGTCATCTGGGGTAAAATCAGGGCCACTCCATCAGACATAAATCAAGTGCTAGCAGATCATTACGAGCAGGTAGGTGCCATTTACTTGGTTTATTCATTGTTTGAGGCATATATACTGTGTAATATATTTTTTTTTCTGTATGTTTGCCAACCTTTGGTATGCATGTCATTGGCACCAGTGATCCATACACAAATGTTATCACAATCCCACCTCTGTGAAATCACCACTTACAACTTCAACATATTTTTCTTTTAATTGTTGTAACCTTCAAAGGCTACCATAGTGCTTGTTGTGGTTTTCACTTTAGCACTTACAATAGTAACAAGCACTGTCGCGGCCTCCAATTTTGCACCTTTAGCAGTGCCTAACATTGTTGAAGTCTTCATTATGCACAACTGCCACCTGTCGCACATATACCTCATATTATGCACGTTCCCCCACACCTTTTTACATACCCTATTGATAGTATTCTGCATTTTGCACCTACCAGATACTACACAGCCACCTTAGCTATTATATTTCACCCTCGCACCCTGTATTCACATCACTAATTAGTCATGCTCATTGCTGCCACAAACGCAACCCACTTGGTACATTTACCTATAAGTCAACATGCTGAGTTATGATTTGCGGCAAAATGCATATGCTTTGATCCCAATTTCACCTTTTGCTCATGGCTTAACATAATTTGTGCATATATCTCAGGAGAATTTCTGTTTGTCCAGGAAAAGTTTTACATATCATACCGATATTAGAGCCTTTAAAAGGCTTGTTCAGTAGAGTGCTAAAATATCTGTTGTATATGTGAATCAATTCAGTTCAGGTATAGCTCCCTGCATTTACATTTCCAGCATAGCCCTCTGCAACTCCAATGGGTTGTGCCTACCCTTCACCACAGCACCACCTTCATGCTCATTATGTAAAATATATGCACAATACCTCCTCATATGCCTTCACATCTTGCCAAACCATCAAATCACACTACATCTCCATACTTACCAACACTTGCACTACGCTGTACCCTTACATGCATCAGCCACCTGCGCATTCCAAGGCATATCTCTGATAAGCTTCTTTTGTCTATATATATTTTCTATATAATATACATGTAAATTTATTGCTTGAGATTATGGATTTGTGATGTTCGTAATTCATTATTGCATCTTGTAGATTATAACTTTCGTTAGTCAATACCTAAGTAAATAGTGATTTAATTTAATAGCATCCACATAGGGTTATGTTTTAGCAATGTTTCATTTCCCCATTTTTTTCATATATATCCACTATCATTCTTAAAGGAGCATTCAGTTAGTTTATCAATCCACATCGTCATCATGTCAAATAATTTCTCTTTCATAGTAAATCCCATGCAATTAGCCTAGGTATAATATCAAAATATCTCTAAGTTCTCCATTTTCTTGCTAACTCTGTCTTTTGCAGGAAACCCATGTAAAATGTTAAAATTCCTCCTTAGATTAGAATTGTAATAGCTAGATCAATGAGAATATTTACATTCCTTGCAATAGATTAGAATGCATGAGCATGTACATTTTCTAGAAATGCTTGTTTCATATCCTTTTATCTTTCATTGCAAAATTTCACAAATGGGAACACGAATGACACGTGCACCATGCTAATAGGAGATGATTAAATCCTAAGTTGATGATTTGCATCAATGGCCATAGTCAGGATGTGAACAAAGCTTAGGATTTTCACCTTTTATGGAATAACATTGGATCCACACTGAATCCCTCTTCAAAATTCATCATATTTTTTATATTTTCTTCTTTTATCAAGAATTCAACTTCATTTTGGATTCCAGATTTCGGATCCAATTTTATTTAGGATTTCAGATCCTGGATTCAATTCCATCTTGGATTCCAGACTTCGGATCCAAATTCCATTTTCATATTTCAAATCCAAATCCATCTAACATTTCAGATTTCAGATCAAATTCTATTCCAGATTTACAATCCAAATTCATTTCCAATTCTCATTTCCAAAATTAATCTATTTCTCAAAATCTGAATTCAATTCCTGTTTTAGGACTTGAAATTCAAAGTTTTCTTTCCAAAATCGATCCAATTCAAAGTCCATTATGACTCTGAAAATCCATTTTTATTCCAAAATTCCAATCCTAAATTCATTTTTCCTTTATCTAAAGAATTCTGATCATTCCGAGACTTGGGAATTTCGAGTCTCTTCTTCCAGATTTATTTTAAATTATAAGTTAGATTTCAATTTCAATTTCAACTTTTTCAAATCAATTTCAACCGTCTGAATCATTTCTTCACTACATTATCACATTTATTTTAAAATCACTTGGAAAATCTTAAATTTTCTAAACTATTTTCTCAAAAGCATACATCTCTGCATTTTGCATTGCACAAGCATGATTCTTTGTGCATTTTAGACTTAGAATAAATTCTTAGATAATATTTAGGCAAAGCAAAAGGCATAAATTCGATCCTTGGTTCGATTACCTCTATTAAAGGCGCCAGGAACGGTCGAACCTCGTACCGACGAGCGAGCCCCGTCTCCCAAATTTTCCCGCAAATATTTCAAAAACGGAGGCGAGTAATCTTTTTTTTTTTCAAAATCAAGGTCAAGTGAGACCTTCGCAAAAGAGTTCCTCTATTTCTTTTCTTTTCTTTTTTCTTTTCTCTTCTCTCTTCTTTTTTGTCTTTTATTTTCCCCTTCAAAAAGGGAGAAATAGAGGTTAGAAAGGGACAGAGGAGGAAAAGAGAGAAACAAAGAGAAAAAATTTTGCGATGATCATAGTTTTGGCGACCGAGATGGGACACGTCTTTGTTCAGTCAGATTTTTTTGCCTTTTGCTTTGCTTTAATCTTATCTAAGTCTTTATTCTACAAATGTCAGCTTCATTTTTCATGCAAACCTTAGGAGCCTAGGCTCTGTCCTAGCTGACATAATGGATATAGGATTTATGTATGGTTTGGTAGGACCATATTGAGGAGATTATTCCATGTTCACATTAGACTTAGGTCTGAAATACAACTCTCCTCAATTTTAGGGATTGAATGCAAACAATGTATGCAAATGTATGCAAGTGTATGCTTCTGTTCATTTAAATTCTATCTCTTTTAGGACTTGCATTAGAGACATCTGGTTTTATTGCATGTTGAACATGTTTTCAAAAACATCCCCTACCTATATTATCCAGGTCTTCACGTTGCTGGGCTGTCTCACTGAACCATAGTTCGGGAGAGAGGCCCACAACTGGACCACTTATTTTGGTTAGTTCCCCCTACCACGTACCTAAGGGTCATAGTTCGAGGTACATTGGTAGGTGCTCAAGGATGTTGGGAAGCCATTTCCTTAAAGTCGGAGAATATTTCTATGCCACGTACTTCGAGCTTTGGCTTGAGTATATCGGCATACCTTGATTGAAACCAGATGATCTGAACCCTAGAGTTAGGATTAAGATCCTACAAGCCATTTCAAATATTGCATTTAGAGTCAACCTTTAGGGAATGTTGTGTGCACATCCTTGTTTGTGCAACTGTGGTTATGCGATGTTCCTCGTATTTTCTTATATATATGTATCAAACTTTTTCAAAAACCCTAGGTATATTATTCAAAATTTTCCCTTATTTTTAGATACTCAGGTGTATATTTTTCCTCTATCTGCATTCTTTTTCTCTTTATATCAAATTTTCTTTAAAAACCCTGAAAATCCCTTTTCTAAATTCTCTTGATCTTTCAAAATTTTCAGGATTTGTGTCTATCTTCTTTTTCAAGAGTCTATCCGTAAGTCCTGCATTTTATCTAATTCTCCTCATTCTTATTGCCCCAGTATCATTCCGATGGCGCCCAACTCCCTTGATGTTGTCTTTCCTAGAGATCATGTCTTCTATCAGATAAAGGATGGATCATCGGGTTATCCAGTCTTATCTCTTCTTCCCTCGGTGGTATTATTCTTGGTTTGCCACCTCGCATATGTTCTCAGACCACTTGGATGATTGCGGATTGGAGATGGCATCAGCAGTGGGCAAGTGAACCATCAACGGAAGTCTGATTCAGGCCATGGCAGAACAGTGAAATTCATGTACCTGCACCTTTTGGTTTTCATGGGGAGAGATGACTCTACTAATGGACGAATTCAGTGACATTATGGGATTGCCTGAACCAGTTGGTCAGTTAGATGATCCTGTCGAGCAATAGTTCCTGATCAACATCAAAGGGGTAGATGTTCGAGAAGCTCTGGCCAGAGCAACAGGGAGCAGATCTTGGCCTCTCATTGAGATCAACAGAAGTCAGTTTATCGACTTGTTCAGACTCTATTGCAAGTATGGAGCTTACGAGGAAGTTGACACCTTGTCCCGAGCAGCAAAAGCCAGAATTCAACACGCCATGGTCCTATGCAGAGTGGGATTAGCTTTCTTCCAAGATGGTCAGAATTTTATCGACGTCAGAGTTGCCCAACTCTTTCAAAGATGGGGAAGCAAGCAGACCCGTCAGCTTTCAGTTTTCATGGTAGCCTTAGCTTTTCTTTATCGAGGTTTGGCTTGTTTCGCTCTTGGGGAGACCATTATGGTGGAATGATGCACCTATGTTATGCAGTCATGGTTCTTGCGACATGTACCATCAAAGGCCAGTTCCTTCAGGTTCAACAACAAAAAGCCAAAGTCTGTCATTTAGTATCGAGCTTTGATCGAGAAACTGCATCAGGAGGAGATCGTTTGGGATTTCTTCGACAGGAGAGAATCAGTTCCTCGCTACACTTATGCTCGCAACAAGCGCTACAGATTGCTTGGCCCCTTTTTCTGTGTCGATTATCAGCCAGAGAGGTGTCGCAGACAATTCTCACAGCGATAGGTTCGTGCCAACATTCGTCTTCCGATGGGTAACATGCCGGAATTCAATCTGCAGTTGGATCAGTGGTCTGGGGCGTACCATGTAACCAAATATACTTGGAATTTCTTTATTTCTCTATCTGTATTTCCTGGATCAAATGTATCTTCTGAATATCAAGAGTGGTGGCAAACTGTCTGCCCGCCCTCTCTTTGTCTTTGAATTTCTCATCAATAAAGTTTACTTTTGTTCTACTGAAAAGCTTTTTGGGCCAAATTTTATTCTTTTATTTTATTTTATAACATAAATGGTCACAATTCTGGTGACGACCTCATCCCTGGTAAAAGGGACATTCCTCTTATTTCTCTTCAATATCTTTTATCATGGTTGACGACCTCGCCCAGGTAACAAGGCACATTTTTTTTCCGTCATCGTGAAAATGGTGACACAATTATCACAAGTCTTGTGATGACCCGATCCCGGGTAATGGGATAACCTCTTAAAAATTGTCTACCAAAGTCTTTCATTCTTGCTTTTCTCAAAAATGTTGGTTTTCGAAAAGTTCCTTCCACACTCTAACCACTCCCTTATTCTGCAGGAGAACTTTTGGCATCTCAAAATGGTTTAGACTACAGCTGGCAAGCAAACTGTTCAGCAACACAGTGACAGCGAGAAAGAAGAAATGAACTCTCCCAAATTGTCCAGAGGACATGACGCAGAAGAGGAAGATGATGTTGACCCTGCCATGTACAAAATATTTCAGAAGATGATGTCAAAAATGATGTCTGAGCAGGCTGGTGCTGGTCCGAAAAAAGCATCATCCAGAAGCAAAGTCAAGAGAAAACCCATAAAAAAGCACATCAAGATCAGTAAGCAGAAAGTCTGGCATGACAACACCTCCGAGGACACAGAATCGGCAGAAGAGGGTTCTGAAGAAGAAGAGCATGTGATGTTCATCCCGAAACATCTGCAACAGTCTAAGAAGGCAGTTAAAGAGCCTATATCAGTGAGCAGACCTAAATACGGGGCCTCCGCGGAAGATCCAATCCAAACGTTGACCAAGATAGTCAAGAATCTGCAAATCCGAGACAAAGAAAAGAAATCATATACCAGGCAAGACTTCTACCTCGGATTGGAAGGGGATAATAATCTAGAAAACCTCCCCAGGAAGTTCATTAAGTTTGATGGATCTGGTGATCCCAAGGCCCATCTTGCAATGTTTTTCACAGAATGCGCCAGGTTCAGCGAAGATAACAGTGCTCTTTTCCTCTGCTTCTCCTGTAGTTTGGAAGGTATAGTTGCTAAATGGTATGCAGAGCATGTCAACCCCATTGAGTTGCGAGATTTCGACAAGGTTGTTAACATGTTCATCGAGCGGTTTTTGTTCAACACAGAAGCTCTGCCCATGCTTAATCATTTATACAACCTCAAGCAAGAAAGCAATGAGAAGACCAGAGATTTCATCCGTAAATGGAGAAGTATTTGCAACAAAATGAGGAATCTCATCTCTGAGGAGCATGCCCTTCAGATTATCCTCAACAACTTCTCACAGCCTTTGAGAAGCCTCATTTCCACATACCCGTCTAAATCATTCATTGAGCTAACCGAACAAGCAAAATGGCTCGAAATGGGAATGGAGAACGGGGTGTATGAGGGCATTACTCTAGTCAAGAATGCTCAAGATCTAAAGAAAAAGGCACATGTCGCTTGCTCAGCCGATACCCCAGGTAACAGTCATGGCAGTGGCAACAAGAACAACAATAACAGTGGCACAAAGCCTGATCAGAACAAAGGACGGAAAGGAAAGTTCTTCAAGAACAGTGACAGGTTTCTTACAAGCGGTTCCCAATAAAAAGGGGATCTCCAAGAAAAACCCAAGCACATCAACTGGAGTAGGGATCGTGAATTCACTCCTTTGGATCAACCTCTGGAGAAAGTCCTAGAATATCTGTTGTCCCAAGGGATGGTTAAGCTTCCCAAAATCGCAGATCCTCCAGTGATCATGGGAAGATTCAAAGAGCATTTTTGCAAATTCCACAGGGCCATGAGGCATGATACAGAGTATTGTTTCATCCTCAAGCACTTGATACAAGACTACATATATAAGAATATCCTCATAGAAGATGAAGAGAAAGGTAAAATGGAAATCCTGTCAGCTCCATTCCCAAATCATTCCGCAGCAACCATCTCAGAATGCACATTTCTTCCACAAAACCATATATGCCCGTGCTCCAGTGAGGATATAAATCTCCAGCATCAGGTCATGGTTCTGCATCGGGGCCAGTCTACACCCAAGAAAATGAACATCATCTCAATCTTGAGTCAGATAAACTCGTCAGTTGAGAACAAAAGGGTCTCAGGTTTCCCCAAAAAGTTCATTAAAAAGCAAGTCCTTGCAGAAGAAGCAGAAACCTCTAAGACAGCTGAAGAGCGAGCCAATCTGCTCCAGAATCCAGTCACAACGCTCTCCAACATTTCAATCCTGGAATTGACTCATGATTCCCCAAAGCATCAAGAAATGCTAAATGATCTGTTGAGAAAAATCAAGGTGAAGTCAGACACTACTCTAGAAGATATGGCACAGACTGTAAACCAGGCGATGACCAATGCGCCTATCACCTTTTCAGATGAGGATTTGCCAAGACCTCATTCTTTTTATAACAATGCGTTGTATATCGTAGTGAGAACCAGAGGCATGACTGTCCCACATGTGCTTGTCGATGGAGGCAGCAACCTCAATATTTGCTCGGAAATGACAGCGAAAGCCTTGGGATTGAAAGAGGAAGAATACGTGCCTGATCCAATTACAATCTACGGTTTCGATAACCATGGGCAGACTGCCAAGGGCAAGATCTTTTTGGAAATTTTCATTAACTACTCAGTGCATACAGTTTTGTTCTATGTCGTCAATGTGCCACCAACCTACAATCTTTTGTTGGGACGAACATGGATCCACAATGCCAATGTTGTTCCGTCAACCCTCCACCAATGCATAAAATGGTCCAAGGGAGGGATGATCACCACCATTTTGGGAGAAAATATCGAAGAAAGGCTACCACAACCTATGATTCCCCATCCAACATTTACAGCGGACATTCCAAGCATCCAAGAAAGTGATGAGATCAACCTCAGCGAGAGTTTGGAAATGCTGAAGCTGAAGGATGTTCAGGAAGAAGAAAATGTTGCAGCAGTAGTCCAATGGCAAGGACCCTGTTTCTTCAAAATGGGAGGACGCATCAACTACACTTCTTTCAAATATCATCCCTTATTCCTTCATTTTTTCAAGGCCAAAAGGAGATTTGATCTGCTGATAAAACACGAGTACCAGTCATTCTGAGGCATGGAAAAAAATAAAGACAGCATAGTGGAGCCGATACTTCCTGCTCGACATTCATCAAGTTCAGGGTTGGGGTTCACCGGCCAAGCCTCTAGCAAAGGAACAATATTTGTCAGAGGGACCAAATGAGGAAGATGATGCCTTAGTTTTCCTGCTTTTTTGTTCTTGTTTCTCAGTTAATCTTGTAGGGACAACACAATCCCAATCTTTTTGTCGGTCTTGTAAATATCTTATTCTCAAATCAATGAAAACTTGATCTTCTCTTCGTATTTGGGAATCTATCATTCTTGCTTATATTTTGTTTGTGCCATTGTTCTTTGCTTTTGTATAAAAGGTTCGTTTTTTGGCTTGTACTTCCTCTTAAAAACCTTTCTTGACGTTTTCAAGACTGTCAAAACATAGCTTCTGAATCAATGAAGAAGTTCATTATCAATCCCAAATTCTCCCAAAAGAAATCAAAACTGGCAAGAATTCATAAGATAAAGGTCAGAGCAGAAGTCAGCCAGGCAACAGAGCAGACCGAAGAGCTAGCAGAGTTTGATTCAACTATTCAAGAATTGCCAGAATTTGCTCACATTTAGAAGCAGGATGAACCATCATCTTTGGTTCAAGATCTAACTGAGGATATCAACATCGGTTCGGAAGATGATCCGAGAATCCTCAAAATTGGTTTGGGTCTAAATACAGATGAAAAAGCAAGACTCATCCAATTTCTCAAGCAACATCAAGAAGTATTGCCTGGACTTATGAAGATATGCCAGGATTAGATCCCAAGCTGGTTGAACATCGACTCAAGTTGAAACCAAATTCCAGACCAATCAAGCAGAAACTGAGGAAATTGGACCCTCGAGTTGAGCAGCAAGTTAAGGAAGGACTTGAAGAGTTGTTAAAAGCAGGATTCATCCGAGCCATAGATTACCCAGATTGGTTGGCGAATATCGTAGCAGTTCCTAAAAAGAATGGCAAGGTTAGGATTTGCATTGATTTTAGGGATCTCAATAAGGCTACCCCGAAGGATGATTATCCACTTCCCAATATTGATCTTTTGATCGATAGCACGGCAGACCACGCCATGTTTTCTTTTGTGGATGGATATTCAGAATATAATCAAATTAAATTGGCCATTTGTGATCAGTCAAAAACTTCTTTTACTACACCATGAGGAACCTTCTGCTATACAGTCATGTCATTTGGGCTCAAAAATGCTGGGGCAACCTATTAGAGGGCAATGGCCATTATTTTCCATGATCAGATGCACAAAAATATGGACGCATATGTGGATGACATCCTGATCAAGTCTAAAAAAGAGGAAGATCACCTCGATGCTCTTGGTGAAGTCTTTGAAAGACTTATTCTTTATAAGTTGAGACTTAATCCACATAAATGTGTCTTCGGAGTATAATCTGGCAAATTGCTCGGTTTCATTATCAGCAAAAGAGGAATAGAGGTGGATCCGACTAAAGCAAAAGCAATCATCGATATGCCACCCCCAACCAATCTCAAATAACTGTGAAGCCTTCAGGGGCGCATTCAGTCTATTCGCATATTCATCTCCAATTTGGCCATGAGATGTGAACCTTTTAATCATTTGCTAAGAAAAGGAGTAAAATTTGAATGGGGATCGGAATGCCAACTCTCGTTTGAGCGCATCAAGCAGTATCTCCTTAATCCACCAGTTTTGAAGCCGCCAAAATTGGGAAAGCCTCTCTTATTATATATTTCTGTCAATCAGAATGCCTGTGGTGGATTCCTCGCACAGTATGAAGAGGGCAGCCTGATAGAGCATGCCATATACTATGTGAGCAAAACTTCCATTGATTATGAAAAGAAATATTCTCAAATGGAAAAAACTTGTCTAGCTCTGGTTTGGATGTGGCAGAAATTGAGACATTACTTGTTGGCATCTGAGGTCAAATTTTTGTCAAGACTTAATCCTCTCAAATACATTCTTGAACAACCATTCCTTACCAGATGGATCGCAAAATGACAGGTCCTTCTAATGCAATATGATTTAGAGTATGTTTCTCAAAAGTCAATTAAAGGCCAAGCTATCGCAGATCAGCTAGCAGACTTTCCCCTAACAGAAGAAATTAAAGCAGAGGATGATTTTCCTGATGAGCACATCTACAATGTTCAGCAGCCTTCAGTTTGGAACCTATTCTTCGATGGCTCTAAAAATATGTCTGGCATAGGGATTGGAGTTTTGTTAATCACTCCAGAAAAGGAAATGATCCATTATTCTCTCAAGCTTGGTTTCCAGTGCACTCATAACATGGCCGAATATGAAGCTCTAATACAAGGCCTCAAAGTTTTGTAAAGTTTTAATGTCAAGAGAGTGCATGCCTTTGGCGATTCATTACTTGTCGTCAGTCAAGTTAACACTGAGTAGCAGGTGAAAGATTCAAAATTGATCCCCTATCAGAAGATCGTCCTAGCTCTGGTGGACAGCTTCGAAGAATTTCAGCTCAATCACATCAGAAGGGAGCACAATTAGATAGTCGATGGCTTAGCCAACCTGGGCTCTATTTTATCCTTTAAGGGCAGTGAATCATGTCGTTCTTTCGAAGTTGGTAAGCTTGAGCGACCTGCCTTCATTTCAACCATGCAAGTAAACCAAGTCAATCAGAAAGAGAAGCCTTGGTACCAAGATATCAAAGATTTCATTGAAACTGGTGAATTGCCACCAGAAATGCCAAAAAGGGAGCAACGTGCAATTCAGCGCATGTCCGCCCGTTATTTCATCCTTGCTGATATCCTTTACCACTGTGGGTTCAGTTCTGAGTATGACAGGTGCTTAGACAAAGATGAAGCTATGGAAATTATCCAAGAGGCACATGAGGGGATTTGTGGTGGCCATGTTGGCTATCAAACTCTCGTCAAACAGGTCATCCGAGCAGGGTACTACTGGAAAACCATGCAACAAGACTGTCATCGATTTGTAAGAAAGTGCGTCAAGTGCCAAATGCACGCACCTTCCATTCATGCACCGGTCGCATATCTACAATTAGTTGTTTCTCCTTAGCCATTTTTCATGTGGGCTTTCAACGTTGTAGGCCTAATTACTCTTTCTGCTTCCAATAGCCACAAGTATTTTCTGGCTGCTACAGAATATTTCACCAAATGGGTTGAAGCTGTCACTGTGCGCACAGTAGAATGCCGCCATGTGGTTTCTTTTATTCACAAGAACATTCTTTGCCGCTTCAGCATACCACATGACATTGTTTTAGACAATGGAAGCCATTTCAAAAATGAGAGGATGAAAACCTTCTATTCTAAATTCAAAATTTGCCATCATTTCTCAGCTCCATACTATCCTTAAGGGAATGGCCAAGCAGAGGCTACCAATAAGATTTTGATCTGCATTTTGGAAAGTACTGTGAGAAAGGTCGAGATTGGCATAAGAAGATTCATGATGCACTTTGGGCATACCGGACCACCATTCGGACTCCGACTAATGTCACTCTTTCAGAACTTGTTTACGAAACTGAAGTAGTGTTACCTCTCCATGTCCAGAAGCCCGCTCTCAAATTTGCCTCGCTCATAGAATTGTCACTTGATCAATATTAGCAGCAGAGATTGGTGCAGCTGGATCTACTGGATGAAAAGAGGCTCAAGGCAGCAGAGCATGCTCAAGCTTATCGTCAGAGGGTAGCTTGACACTATGCCAAGTCCGTCATTGAGAGAAAATTCTGAGTTAACGATTTGGTGCTCAGATCGACAACTCTTCTCAAGCATCGACCACGGGGCAAGTGGTCATCCAATTGGGAAGGCCCTTATGTGGTTAAGGAAGTACTGTCTCGCAATTCATATCGTCTGATCAACGCAGATGGGATGGAAATGTCAGATCCTGTCAATGCTCTGCATCTGAAGAAATTTTATACTTGAAATGTTCATTTTAGCCTTTTGTACTCTTTAAAGAGTCATTTCAATAAAACAATGATCTTCTATCAATTCTCACATTCTTCTCCATAATACTGGAGCATTTTATGTTAGATACATTTGCCTTCCCTTCATCATATGCAGACAGGATTAGACAAAAGCTCTTTTTCTCAAATCTTACCAATTTTCTATCAATTTTGTGATCTTTACTAATCTCAATCATTTTATTCATTTTTTAATTCAATCAAATTTTCATCAAACTATTGTCAATTTTTGTCAAGTTTTAGCAATTTTTCATTAATTTTATTATTAAATTTTATCAATCTTTATTTTTAATAACCCTTTCAGGTTAAGGGATAAACCTGAGGCCTCCTTTCAATGAGGTGCTCCTTTATTCTTTTACCCATTCAGGATAAGGGGATAAATCATGAAAGTGACCCACATACAGGGTCTAATGAATCCAGAGGTTTTTTACCAAGATCTCTATTTTCTAAATCCATTTTAAAAATCAAGCTCATTTACGAAACCTAGTCCTCGCACTGGGGATTCCTCAGAATTTTCAATCATATACTGAGCTTATTTGCAAAACCCAGTTCTCACATTGGGAACTTTCAAAATTCAATCTTCTAATTAAAGTTTGTTTCTACTAAAAATTCTAGTTCTGACTTGAACTCCCAAAATTGACCTATTTTAAAAAGATCCAACACTTGATTGGTCATGTATTCAAAAAGATCCAGCTTTGCTGGTCATGTATTTCAAAAGATCCAACACTTGTTGGTCATGTATTCTAAAAGACCCAGCTCTCGCTGATCATGTATTCCAAAGGATCCAGTTCTCACTGGTCATATATTTTAAAGGCTCCAGCTCGCGTCGGTCGAGCTCCCAAATCATTTTACTTCACAATCAAACCTTTGGGTTTCAATTTCTCAAATTTGCCATTTCCAAACCTTCGGGTTTCAATTTCTCAAATCTATCATTTTCAAACCTTCAGGTTTCAATTTCTCAATTATATCATTTTCAAAACCTCCAGGTTGGAATTTCTCAACCATATCATTTCCTAACCTTTGGGTTGCAATATTCTCAAAATTTCATCATTTTCTCAACCCTCGGGTTATAATCTCCCAAATTCAATCATCTTCAAAACCATTGAATTAAAACCTTTTCATTCAAAATCCAGTTTCTCACAACTGGTCGGGATTATCAAAATCCAGTTTCTCATAACTGGTCGGGATTATCAAAATCCAGTATATTTTTACTGGTCGGGATTTCAAAATCCAGTTTCTCACAACTGGTCGGGATATCAAAATCCAGTTTTTCATAACTGGTCGGGATTTCAAATCCAGTGTTTTCATTGGTCGGGATTATCAAAATCTAGTATTTTTCACTGGTTGGGATTATCAAAATCCAGTTTCTCATAACTGGTCGGGATTTCAAAATACAGTTTCTCATAATTGGTCAGGATTTCAAAATCCAATTTCTCATAACTGGTCGGGATTTCAAAATCCAGTTTCTCATAACTGGTCAGGATTATCAAAATCCAGTTTCTCATAACTGGTCGGGATTATCAAAATCTAGTACTTTTTTACTGGTCGGGATTTCAAAATCCAGTTTCTCACAACTGGTCAGGATTTCAAAATCCAGTTTTTCATAACTGGTTGGGATTTCAAATACAGTGTTTTCACTGGTCGGGATTTTAAAATCCAGTATTTTTCACTGGTCAGGATTATCAAAATCCAGTTTCTCATAACTGGTCGGGATTTTAAAATCCAGTTTCTCATAACTAGTCAGGATTATCAAAATCCAGTACTTTTTATTGGTCAGGATTTCAAAATTCAGTTTCTCACAACTGGTCGGGATTTCAAAATCCAATTTTTCATCACTGGTCGGGATTTTAAATCCAGTGTTTTCACTGGTCGAGATTTCAAAATCCAGTATTTTTCACTGGTCAGGATTATCAAAATCCAGTTTCTCATAACTGGTCGAGATTTTAAAATCCAGTTTCTCACAACTGGTCAGGATTTCAAAATCCAGTTTCTCATAACTGGTCAGGATTTCCAATCCAGTTTCTCATAACTGGTCAGGATTATCAAAATCCAGTACTTTTTTACTAGTCGGGATTTCAAAATTCAGTTTCTCACAACTGGTCGGAATTTTAAAATCTAGTTTTTCATAACTGGTCGGGATTTCAAATCCAGTGTTTTCACTGGTCGGGATTTCAAAACGAAGTATTTTTCACTGGTCAGGATAATCAAAATCCAGTTTCTCATAACTGGTTGGTATTTTAAAATCCAGCTTCTCATGACTAGTCAGGATTATCAAAATACAGTTTCTTATAACTAGTCAGAATTTCCAAAATCTAGTGTCTTTCACCAGTCAAGGATTCCAAATTCGATTTTCACACCATTCCTCTAAATTTCAGCTAAAGGTCTCATCAAAATCTATATTGAGTGATTATTTCACAAAAGGATTCTCGAAAATTTTGCCAATCTGCTAAAATGTGTTGATTCCAATATTTTACCGCACAGAAGAATCATCTCATATTACCTTTAGTATTCTTTCCAAAAAGGTGAAGCTTTTTACAAAAAAGAGTAAAATTCAAATCTTCTCTTTGTTGATCAACCAAGAGGATGTAAGAAATATCCTTAGAATGATTAAGCGAAGGAATTATTCAATGATGTTGAAAGGCAAAAAGGCAAATCGATATTGATCATAGCTATGGCGCATGTTTTAAGATGATTTTCTGGCAATCAGACAGTGGTAATATCCTGAGCGATAAAAAGAATCCACTCAATCCATATCTCCTCATTTATTTAAGTTGTAATCAAATATCCGCAAAAGGGATCTCTCAATTGTCGTCAAGATGAAGACGAATATGCGAGGTAGACCCCCGGGGCCAAAGAAGATTTGGATCATCTCCGAGATGAAGGAGTTTGTGACGGATCCTTCCCGAGAATGTTCAAATCACCTCAAGATGAAGGCGACTGCGTTGAACCTCCCGACAAACCCTAAAAGATATTTGATTGTTGTTATCATCAAGAGACTTTTGACCAATAAGTCAATATCACCAGTATAATTCCTAAGAAAAAGAAGGATCGGAGCATCTCCAAGATGAAGGAGTTTGTGACGTACCCTTCCCCGAAAAAAAGAGAAAAGCCAGAACATCTCCAAAATGAAGGATGATGTAAAAACCCGAGAAAGCTCAATGTCTCAAAAAGAGTGTAAAAAGACCATCATGGGAAAAAGCCCCAGGATATCAAAATTGCCAAAATTTTCAGAAATCATCTTTTCTTATGTAAAATCCTTTCATTAATGTCTTTTCACTACTTGCTTTTATGAAATTAAGAATATTTCTTCTCTATTTCATATCAAGGAAATGGATAGCTTCCTTGAAGAAACTCAACAACATAAAAATTTGAATCAGACTTTGGAAACCGGGGAGTTAACCTCATTTGGAAGGAATACTCTAGGGAATATCTTTCGCACACACGTACACATTCTCAAGCAGTTGAATCAACTACAAATTTTATCTTATTGGCAAACATTTTCTGGCTATCTAAAAGTGTTATAAATATTCAATATCTATTTTGATGCAACCTAGAGTTGTTTACATTTTTCAAAAGAGTTGCCTCATTCAGGCTAGGCATCTCTCCATGTCCCATCACGGGTTCTTCATTCCAAGATTCTGTACGGTCCTACCCGCTCAGGATAAGGGTTAAAACCTGAACTCTCTGCGAAAGGTCATCCATTTTCAAAAGCTATCTTAGTCTCAGCAATGAGACACCCCAAAATCAACCCATTTTCTCCTTTCGCAAACCCCTTTCGGATTGGTTTGTCCAAACTCCGAAGGTCCCGTCATGGTTTCTTCATTCAAGGATTCCGTATGGTCGTCCCCTTTCAGGTTAAGGCTTAAGCTTGAACCTCGCTCCTTGAGGTATCGTTCCGTTCAGGTTTGGGTTAAACCTGAGCCTCGTCCCAACGAGGTAGTCCTCCCAGTCCCATCATGGTTTTCCCTACAAAGGAATCCATGCTTTGTATATCCATCTTGCAAAGGATCATACTTGAGCTTCATATCACAAGGTATCTCTCTCAAAATGTCCCATCAAGATCCTCATGTATTTCTTTCCTCATTCAATTCATCTTGATATATCTTCATCCCATCCAGGTTAAGGGCTAAACCTGAGTCATTCCAAAAAGTTGATCTTGTCTCACCCATGAGACTTGATCAAAATTCTTATTTTTCACCCTTTCGAGAATCTTCACCCAAGGTCCTATCACGATTTCCTCATCTCCTGTTATCCAGTTCTATCATTTTCGAGGATTTCGTCTCCCCAAAGCCATTCAGGGTAAGGTATTAAGCCTGAGAAGCCGTATTTTCGAAATAATTCTTCCACGCCCAGTTCGGATTTGATGACTGGGGCATTTTTCAAAAATTTGGAGTGTTTTTCTTTGCCACTAAGCTCGGCTTTCAATCGGCTTAGTAGCAAAGAGGGGCATCTGTGAACACCCTAAATTTTTTAAAATTTTGTAAATATTCCCTTTTTGCCCCTGGTCTCCATTTTCTGAGTAAATTGAGTTATCTTCAACCTAAATTCCAGTTATTTCTCAGGTTTTGCTGAAATCAAATTCATTTTATATATCTGACTCAATTTTGGATCCAGATCCAGTGTCAAAACCCAAATCTGAGCCTCGTTATCTAATTTTCAAATTAAATTTATAAAAATAATAAAACTAATTTTTGAAAGGCTCAGACATTTCACCCGACATCCGTTTCGATCCACGACTCTGTATTTCTCAAATTCGAGGTTAAAAACTCGAATATGTCTTCAAAATCCAGATCCAAACCCATTTTTTGAAGAAATTTCCAAAAATAACCCTAAATTCTCAAAAAATCTTTCTTTTGAAAATATCTTTAATTCTTTACAAAAACATTTTAAAATTCCCTTAGTTCTAATGTTTTTATCTCAAAAACACAAAAAAATACAAAAGAACAAAAAGAACAAAAAAAATATAGAAAAGAAAAATACAAAAAAAAAATTGGTTTAAAAATCCCTCTTGTAAAAGTATAAAAACCCCCTTTTAGCAAAACCCTTTTGAAAACAACTGTGCTGTGAAAATTTTCAGAAAAAGGGGAGAAGAGCTTTGAAAACTTTTTTAACGGATTTCCGTTATGAGAGGAAGTCATAGGGAGGGAATAGCCAAAGATGACCCGCCTTCTCTACCTTCTCGATCATTCTTCTCCTGCCTATATAAACAGGTATCGAGAGGTATCGATCATCGGTCTTCGACCTCACCACGTTTATCTTGATTTCCTTCTCCTGATCTTCCCTTTACTCTAGACGCATCTTTTTCATCACCCTCCTCTTCTGGTTTTCCCCAATCAGTTGAAGAAAGTCGAACCTCCCTATTTCGAAGGTTCTTGCAAGCAAAGGGAAGCCAGCAAGCTTCCCTCTGGTTCCATTGAAGAAGTATCGGCTCCCTCTTTTCGAACTTCTACAACCCGCTTCGGTAAGTACCCCTCTTTCTCTTTTGTTTTCTCTTAATTCTTTGTGGGTTGCTTTCTTCTTCATTTGACCTCCATTAATGCACTCCTGGTGGTGTTGATGTTGCTTGTGCAACATCAACCCATCACTGTGCTACAATAAATGGAATGTGTGGTTCCTACATTTTTTTCTTCTTTATTTCTTTTTCCTTCCCTTAATGAATTGTTTCTGAATTTTATTTGATTTTTTTTGCATGGCATATGATCCTTTGTTCTGCATTGAGTTGCTATCCTATCGTTTTCTTTCATCATTTCAATTTCCCATTTGCATCGGATTTTGGGTTCCATTTTTAATAATCGACTGGTATTGTGATCTCCGGCTCTCTGTTGTATCTTTCTGATGGCCACGATCGTCTGCTATATCTGACTCTCTGTTTTTCCCTTGTTGTTTTATTGTCTTTTAGTATTGGATTTTTTGTTTTTAACAACATCAGATTACATTTTGTTGACTTTCATTTATTGTATTAGCTTTGATAATCCTGTATCTCCATTTTAATTTTTTCACTTTGATTTAAATTCCATTCTATGTGTATATCTTGCTTATTTTCATTCTCATATCATTGGCATCACATCCCTCCCTGTGTCCCACATATATTCCTTGTCGTTTCAGCAACATGATGATATCCATGTATTATATCTACTTAATTTCATTTTATCGCATGCTGGTTAGCCTCTTGATCCAACATCATAGATTTACCCATTTCATCTATGGTATGCTCATTTCCTTTTTGCATAATGGTATTTTTTTTTATAGTTTGCGTTCTATCTACTAAATCACTTACCTTCCCCATCCTCTGTACCAATTTGTTATAAAGAATTACCTCGTCCCTCTCAAACAGGGCAGAGAGGTAAGGAGGTTATGCTGATTTTGATGAATAACTTGACTTACAATAGCATTGCAATGTCATTGTGGACGTCTCTGTCAAAATTCTGGTACAGGATATCCAATGAACCATTACTTTCCTCATATTATCATGCTCAGCATGTTACATTGGTGACCATCATGCGGTACAGGGTTTTACTGTTAAAAAAAGATAAAAAATGGACTTCTGACCTGCTGTAATAGCAAATCGAATCTGTCATGAAAACATAACAGATCAGATCTGCTGTAACGACAAATCTAATTTGATGAATGTGATAATCAATCTCACCTGTTGCAATAACATATCTGGTTGGCCATGGAAAAGAATAAGAATAACAGGTTTAATTTGCTGGAAAAGCAAGTTTGAATAGCAGATTTAATTTACTAGTTTCTTTTTCTTTTTCTTTTTCTTTTTCTTTTTCTTTTTAAAAAAAAAAAAGAGAAGAGAAGAAGAGGCTTCTCTCTCTCTCGGCTCTGCCATCTTCGGAGGATGTATCTCAGAACCACCATAACGTTGCTTGTATGGTGACATTCTGAGTTGGTACTATTAACGTGAATGATGTCCTAGTGTGTAAACTTCTCTGGGATAGATTGTTTAGAGACTGGGTGGAAGCTTTAAAACATTTTGGGTCTTATATTGGTTTTCCGAAGGAGTTGGGCCTTGGAGGTATTTCTGACCATGCACCCGTCGCCTCAATAACGCTCCTTTGTGTCTATATTATCTTTGGCCACCTGTTGGAAGAGAATAAAGGGGTGAACATTTCAATTATAACACCTATCATTGGGTTATGTACTGGAGTTAACATCTTGTTGACTACAGGAGGAAGAATGTTCACGTATCCTGATCTTCAGTGAGGATTTTCTTCATTCATCTTCCTCCATCTATCATATTCCACACAGAACTTCAGTTGGAGCATTCCTATTGTTCAAGAAGAGTGAATATACAGTCTGCAATAGATTCAGTTTATACTCTATAAGGTTGTTGTCACTAGTCATCTGGGGTAAAATCAGAGCCACTCCATCAGACATAAATCAAGTGCTATCAGATCATTACGAGCAGGTAGGTTTCATTTACTTGGTGTATTCATTGTTTGAGGCATATATGCTGTGTAATATACTTTTTTTTTTCTGTATGTTTGCCAACCTTTGGTATGCTTGTCATTGGCACTAGTGATCCATACACAAATGTTATCACAATCCCACCTCTCTGAAATCACCACTTACAGCTTCAACATATTTTTCTTTTAATTGCTGTAACCTTCAAAGGCTACCATAGTGCTTGTTGTGGTTTTCACTTTAGCACTTACAATAGTAACAAGCGCTGTCGTGGCCTCCAATTTTGCACCTTTAGCAGTGCCTAACATTGTTGAAGTCTTCATTATGCACAGTTGCCACCTGTCGCACATATACCTCATATTATACACGTTCCCCTACACCTTCCTACATACCCTATTGATAGTATTCTGTATTTTGCACCTACCAGACACTACACAGCCACATCAGCTGTTATATTTCACCCTCGCACCCTGTATTCACATCACTAATTAGTCATGCTCATTGCTGCCACAAATGCAGCCCACTTGGTATATTTACCTATAAGTCAACATGCTGAGTTATGATTTGCGGCAAAATGCATATGCTTTGATCCCAATTTCACCTTTTGCTCATGGCTTAACATAATCTGTGCATATATCTCAGGAGAATTTCTGTTTGTCCAGGAAAAGTTTTACATATCATACCGATATTAGAGCCTTTGAAAGGCTTGTTCAGTAGAGTGCTAAAATATTTGTTGTATATGTGAATCAATTCAATTCAGTTATAGCTCCCTGCATTTACATTTCCACCATAGCCCTCTGCAACTCCAATGGGTTGTGCCTACCCTTCACCACAGCACCACCTTCATGCTCATTATGTAAAATATATGCACAGTACCTCCTCATATGCCTTCACATCTTGCCAAACCATCAAATCACACTACAACATCTCCATACTTACCAACACTTGCACTACGTTGTACCCTTACATGCATCAGCCACCTGCGCATTCCAAGGCATATCTCTGGTAAGCTTCTTTTGTCTATATATATTTTCTATATAATATACATGTAAACTTATTGCTTCAGATTATGGATTTGTGATGTTCGTAATTCATTATTGCATCTTGTAGATTATAACTTTCGTTAGTCAATACCTAAGTAAATAGTGATTTAGTTTGATAGCATCCACATAAGGTTATGTTTTAGCAATGTTTCATTTCCTCATTTTTTTCATATATATCCACTATCATTCTTACAGGAGCATTCAGTTAGTTCATCAATCCACATCTTCATCATGTCAAATAATTTCTCTTTCATAGTAAATCCCATGCATCTAGCCTAGGTATAATATCAAAATATCTCTAAGTTCTCCATTTTTTTGTAACTCTGTCTTTTGCAGGAAACCCATGTAAAATGTTAAAATTCCTCCTTAGATTAGAATTGTAATAGCTAGATCAATGAGAATATTTACATTCCTTGCACTAGATTAGAATGCATGAGCATGTACATTTTCTAGAAATGCTTGTTTCATATCCTTTTATCTTTCATTGCAAAATTTCACAAATGGGAACACGAATGGCACGTGCACCATGCTAATAGAAGATGATTAAATCCTAAGTTGATGATTTGCATCAATGGCCATAGTCAGGATGTGAACAAAACTTAGGATTTTCACCTTTTATGGAATAACATTGGATCCACACTGGATCCCTCTTCAAAAATCATCATATTTTTTATATTTTCTTCTGTTATCAGGATTTAACTTAAAATTAACTTAGAATACATATCAATGGCCATAGTCAGGATATATTGAGAGTTAACTTTATTTTAAACTCTATAAGAGCACCAAAATAGATTTTATTCTTTACCTGTATTTAAATATGATTTTTATATAATACATTCAATGACCATAGTCAGGAATGCATTATATCCTCAATCTTATTTCAAATTCACTTAAAGAATGAAATATGCTTTTCAAATCCAGTTTCAAAATTCTTTGAATTCATACATCATTTAGGATAGAATTGCATCATATTTTCAAAATTCTTTTTTTTTTTAATCCAAGTGATTTTGAGATATACCTCCAAATGTCTTCTTCACTTCTCAAATTCATTTTCAAAATTCAATCTCAAATTCAATTCAACATCTCAGAATTCAATTTCAAAGTTCAATTTAACTTTGAAATTTCTGATTCATCTTCTGATTCCAAATTCAAAGTCCAAATTGACTTTGAAATTCATTTGTATATTCAAAACTCAATTTCTAAATTTCAAAAGTTCAACTTAATTCCAAATTCATTTTCAGGATTCAATTTCAAATTAAATTCAATACCTCAAATTCAATTTCAAAGTTCAATTTAAACTTTGAAATTCCTGATTCGTCTTCTGATTTCAAAAACTCAAGCTTTAAAAACAAGTTTATCCTTTATTTTCATTTGAGTCTTGATTCTCAAAATTCAAAATCAAAGTTTTGAGATTGATTCTGAATCTCAAAATTTGATTTTTCCTAAATTTTTAAATTCAATCTGGGTTTTCCAAAACCCAGATCCATCTTCAAAAATCCCATTTGGATTTTCAAAATCCAATTCCAAAATTAGAACCCAAACTCCATTTTTTGGATCCCAGACTTCGGATCCAATTCCATTTAGGATTCTAGAATTCAACTTCATTTTGGATTCTAGACTTCGGATCCAATTCCATTTAGGATCCTAGATTTCGGATTCAACTCCATTTTCGAATTCCAGACTTCGGATCCAATTCCATTTAGGATTCAAAATTCAACTTCATTTTGGATTCCAGATTTCGGATCCAATTCTATTTAGGATTTTAGATCCTGGATTCAATTTCATCTCGGATTCCAGACTTCGGATCCAAATTCCATTTTCATATTTCAGATCCAAATCCATCTAACATTCCATATTTCAGATCAGATTTTATTCCAGATTTACAATCCAAATTCATTTCCAATTCTCATTTCCAAAATTAATCTATTTCTCAAAATTTGAATTCAATTCCTGTTTTAGGACTTGAAATTCAAAGTTTTATTTCCAAAATCGATTCTTGAAAATCGATCCAAATTCAAAGTCCATTATGACTCTGAAAATCCATTCTTATTCCAAAATTCCAATCCTAAATTCCTTTTCCCTTCATCTAAAGAATTTTGATCATTCCGAGACTTGGGAATTTTGAGTCTCTTCTTCCAGATTTATTTCAAATTATAAATTAGATTCCAAATTCAACTTTTTCAAATCAATTTCAACCCTCTGAATCATTTCTTCACTACATTATCATATTTATTTTAGAATCACTTGGAAAATCTCAAATTTTCTAAACTATTTTTTCAAAAGCATACATCTCTGCATTTTGCATTGCACAAGCATGATTCTTTTTGCATTTTAGACTTAGAATAAATTCTTAGATAATATTTAGGCAAAGCAAAAGGCATAAATTCGATCCTTGGTTTGATTACCCCTGGTAAAGGCGCCAGGAATGGTTGAACCTCGTACCAACGAGCGAGCCTCGTCTCCCAAATTTTCCCGCAAATATTTCAAAAATGGAGGTGAGTAATCTTTTTTTTTTCAAAATCAAGGTCAAGTGAGACCTTCGCAAAAGAGTTCCTCTATTTCTTTTCTTTTCTCTTCTCTCTTCTTTTCTGTCTTTTATTTTCCTCTTCAAAAAGGGGAAAATAGAGGTTAGGAAGGGACAGAGGAGGAAGAGAGAGAAACAAAGAGGAAAAATTTTGCGATGATCACACCTTGACACACCTGAGAAGTTGCGCTAAATCGTAAACATCATCTTCAACAAGTTAGGAGTGAGCATTGTTGATTATGATGGAAATATTCACCAAATGAAGGGTATCAAAAGAAAACCTGCCTCTGATCGCAGTCGTCGGAGGGCAAAGGGTGCACTAGAGTTGGTTGGCAAGAAAAAATCTAAGAAACAATCAACCTCTAATCAAAAGCAACAAAGCCCTTTGCATGAACATGTATGTAAGTCATTATATTGCTTCCTATGTAAATTGCATTATGTGAAGCTTATCAATATCTAACTTGTGTAATTTCTAACATGCAGCAATACCCTACAGACGTAATTTTCAACATTGTAACATTCGATCCTCCCAACCAGATTTCCTAAAACAATAGCTTCAGTTTTACAAGTCTTTTGGTATATACTCTGTAACGCCCCAGAATCCCAACTTGGAAAATCCTTAGATTTTTAGAGTAATTTTTTTTTGAAAACATTGCGCAAAGCGAAAAATCAAAGGGGGAAAAGAGTTGGAAATTTTGAGTGGGTTACAAGAGGAAACAACAAGTAGAAACAACACATTTCAATTAATTTACAAAAGTGAGACCGACTGATATACATTCATTTCTTTACAAAATATATCTCAAAAAGAAATAGAACACATCCCCCAAAATGACTGCCAGAATCATGAGAAGTTTAGAAGGGTGGGATCCAAGCCTCGCAGCACATCGAGCCCCATCACACAACCTATCAATCACCTGTATCCCCATAAAACGGGGTCAGACCTCTTGCAAGGTGGTGAGATAAACCATTCACAATATACTATTTCAAGGGAAATCATGAATCATGAAAGCAATTAATGACATAGCTCAGGATTTACAAAAAACAGAACTACGACTAGCATGATGGAACAGTTAGAAATATGCAACCAAAGCATAGGTGTATGTGAGCATACATGTGCATCGTGCGAAAAGTATGAGAACCAGCTAAAAGTAGCAATACAAAGCTATGTGCATCATGATGAGACAGTTAGAAACATTCAATCAAAGTAAGACATCTATAGAAATATACAACAAGATATGTACCAAGAAGGAAAATACATGTAACTACACATTCATAAAGAAATATGTGATAGATTTCGGTTTATGATCTCTCTTGCTTACTCCTTTGGGTATGCGAAGGAAATTTGCATAGGTAACAGATTCGATCTACGCTCTTCAAGGCAAACCAATTTTGAGAAATGGGCAACCGGGCAGTGCGACTTATAGCAACATTTTCTCATTCTGAGGGTCTTAGGCCCATCTGGCCTAGTGTTCCCCACAGAGCAACACAAACAATGCATAAGATCAAGCCCACACATTCACGCACTCTAACACAACAAGCCAAACAGAGCACTTCGCCAGTAGAGGCAACATGACACCATTTTATGTCTTAAGGGTATTACGACACGTAGCTCACTCACAAACGTAGAACAATCGCCCAACGTAGCGCATATAGAATTCAACACTATCAATTGAATAATGTGCCAATACCCTAACATGGTGTTTGATTCCCAACCCTTAGTCGGGATACAACAAGTGCGTAGTGTGCGCCATGCATCCGAGTATTATCCATATTAGACAAACATGAATATCACACAAGTACAAACTACGATACTTGATGATAAGTAGCAACAATAGAGTCTAGTGACACGGGGTGCCTAAGTGCGAGTGCGATGACATACAACATATTTTCGTTATCTTTGTAAAGATGTAAATTGCAGCATCCACGCATGTCACATACAATTCGTAATTGCATTCATGAAAATATGTGCAAGTGCGAAGTGACATTAGTCAATAACAAATGATACATGGGCAATTGTGCACTTTCATAGTTATGTGCAATTATGACGATGTAAGCATTTACATTTTTACGTGCCACAACACATGCATTTATGCATCGCATTAGGTGTCATTAAGTGCAAAGGGGATTTCTAATAATTATAATGCATTGCTCTCCCACACTGTCACCTCTCTTACGCATTGACAGAATAAGTTCCATACACTTGTCATGATGTACGAGTGATGTGACAACCACTTTTGCACGCTATTGAAAATATGCTTTTCTTTGCGAAGATACAACATTCTGATCATTCTTTGACAAAACATGCAAGGCCGATAAGGTGGTGGGGGGGGGGTGCACGTGACGCAGCCACAAGGGTCAGAAAGTTACAGCCACGACATGGGCAACAACAACTCACCAGCCACCACTCTGCTGCCCTAACACAGCAACAAGGGCTCAGAAAAGCCAGGCAATACGGCCAGCACACTACACCTTTTTAGGGGCAAGGAGCGGCAGCCATGACCTACCCCAAACTGGGTACAGGTTGCGACAAAAACGAACAGCCCAGGTCTGGACTGATTGGTCCAGACCTGTGCTGAAATGCTCAAATCTTGAGCAAGGTCTGGACCGGGGTGTCCAGACCCGGTGTGGCCCTGCCACAACCAAAAAAAAAAAAAGATGTAGGCCTGCGACCTGCACTAGAACGCTGACACCCCCATGGCATTGGTTGGAGCAGGCACCCAGACGCCCATCAGCAGGGCATGGACCCACTGCAAATTGCACCATTGCAGCCTGACAAGCTGCCAACCAAAACAGCAAGGGCACGGGTGCAAGGCAGACATGTGGCTGCCTTGCAACCCGTAGACAGGCCGTCGTGGGCGCCCAATGAGAGGAACCCAATGAGCTTGGTCTGGTCCATGCGGGACCAGACCAAGCTCAGGTCTGCACAGACCACACCTTGGTCTGAACCTGGATGGTTCAGACCAGGGGTGACGCTGACAAGCACAACTCCATCCGCAGCCTAATGCAGAGGGTACAACAGTGGCTGGAATTGCGCTGGACAGTGCCAACCCACATGCCAAAGCTGTAGCAAAACACCTGATCCTTCAGTTCACAGGGTGCTATTGCTGGGGCAAGGAAGGGCCTGCACAAGGTCTGGGCACGACATGAGCTCAGACCGGCCTGGTCAGGGCATTGAACCCATCCCAGCACCACCCAAAAACTGACCAAGAGAAGGCTTGGTTGCTGCCATAGACCGGTAGAACCCTGGCAGCCTTCAATCCGAACACAATACACACGAAATGAAAGGAAATAGCAATGAAAATACATGCATTTCAAAAGATAAATCAGTACCAATAACTATTGTGCGTGGGTGTTCAAGGACAGTGGAGAAATTAAATAAGCAAGCCAATACACATTCCTAATTTACCAAAAACCCCTCGCATGCATCAAATGTGAAGAAGGTAGAAGGCTTCATGCTTCATACGAATCATGCATACCATAATTTTCCAAACAAACGGTAAAATGGAATGGAAAACTCACATTGCTATACCAAAAATGCATCTCTTAGGAGCCCACGGTTGGGAGGGAGAGAGAGAGAATGGAGAGGAGGGGAAGAGAGAAAATCGCCCCTTGCTTCTCTCTCTTCCCTTCTCAAAAGGTTAAATACTTAGGGTTTCAAAAATGAATGGCTAGGATTAAGTCCTTAGATCAGACGGTTAGGGTGTGTTGCACACCCATCAAGGCTATGGCATACTTGAAATATTTTAAGTATGCCTCACACGCCCCCTATGGGCTTCAAGCATTAGAATTTCTTGAAAAGTCTTTCAAAAATGCCATTTTTTAAAGTCATTCACGCCCTTTTTAGTTTGGTAATATTTCAAGAATGCCACAGGGCTACCATCCCTTATGGCCAATAGGTTTTTGTCATTTTTTAGCATTAGAATATCTTTCAAAAATGCCATGGGGCTGCCGCCGAAATGGCCAATCGGATTTCAACATTTAAAAGTCTTGCCTTTTTATTACCACCTTGCCACCGCCTAGCTTGGTCAACTCGATCAGCTAGGCTCCCTCACATGAGTGGCACCCAGTGAGGTCGAGCCATGGTGGGTTTTGACCTTCCGATCAAACCCAAATCTGTCCATGATAGAAACTTCTGAAACATTCTAATTAATTATTTGGCATTCAATATTTGTTTCATTTGCGATCTTCACTTAGAGTTAATATATTTGAAATGATCCATTTCAATTCCGATAAGACTCATGCTTCTTTAAAAATGCATTCTTTGCCGAATTATGTAAAATTAAAGGGGTTTAAATCATATAACCTCCTTGATTTATAATTTAATTGATCTTATGAAATTTGAATAAAACTTAGGGTTTTGATGACCAGTGCATCAAAATATGCATGCATATGCATTTGTTTCAATACGTATATATATATTTTTCCGTATTAGGGTTTCTGATATACATGTATATATATATATATATGTATATATATATATGAATGTGCATGCATACATATGCATATACATATTTATGTACGAATACATAGATAATTATATTATGAAATTTCATCTTATATCGGATAATTTTCTTAGAAAATTCATGGGTCTTACATAATCAATGTTAGGAGGATGTTTGCGTTTCTTGTGAAACTTAATGTAGTGTCTTATATTTTCAGTTTCATGACAGACTTAGATCAATTCGAAAGTGAGCTATGGAACACAGGAATCGCTTGTGGACTATTTTTAAGTATTACCATCAAGTTAGTTGTCATGTCGCTTTGCATGACCCAATTTCCACATTGTCGGATTTGTTAAGAGTTTAACAAATAGCAGAGCTTGTTTACTAAAAAATAAGGTACAATGGGATGCCATTACTACTGAGCTCGTTTACTTGGAGAGAATGTATCCTCAGCTGCTCATAGACATTATAACCAACTACTAATACTTTTTATATACGAATGTGGTTGTAAATTATGTAATTCATGTAAATCATGTGGATTTGTAGTTACGAAGTTACGACGACAATGATATGTCTTTGTTTTTATTTTCAAACGAAATCATTTGTATTCAAGAATCTAACTCATTTTTTATCGTTGAAGCAAAATACAAAATCCTTCAACCATCTTTCCCAATCGCCCGTAAAAGCGATTAGGAAAAATCGATAACATAGATATTGCCCGTAATAGCAAATCGCTACACCATGTAGCCTTCATAGGTCATTATGTAAATCACGATGGTATGTATCATTCACTTAGATAAAGCTTGTTGTCTAAAAGACAAACATCATTTTATAAATCACGATGGTATAACGATTTACAGATTGACGTCTATGTCGGTCACAACTGGATGGCAATTGCTTTGTTCATGAACAAAAATTATGGTAAAGGTGCACTGTCATTGTTTGTGCAAATCAATTTCACCGTTTATTAATATTTTTGCAATAAACGATATTGAAATTAGCAGAATATTCAATAAATGATATTGAAATTCCATTATACAGTACACAACACAAATCACATAAATGACATAAAAGAGATGAATTTTAAAGAAAATGAACATGATGTTTAGACAATATATGCCTGAATTGCCATCGCCGGTCATGTAGCTATCATCGTCTCCTTCCTCGTCTCCTTCATCAATATTGATACCCCATTTGCGATGAAGCAGGTTATATGTTTGATTCACGAACATTAGGTTTATAAAGAAATCATCGGTTTGTCTGTTACTCGTTCACGAAGCAGAGGATAATCACACCATCCAGTACTTATGCGATATGTCATTCATATATGAAGGAAATGTCATTTCACAGACCGCCAGTATTCAAACAAATAATGCCAGTTATCAAAAAATGTGAGCCAATAAATTGCATTGCGCAGTAATAAAGTTAATAAATGTCATTTTATCTTCCTTATATAAAACTAATCAAAGCGATGGGATGAATCAATCAAATCATGATAGCAAGTCTCGTTTAGATTTGTTTTTCATCATCTTTTGCGCCTTTTATATGTGATTGTGTAAATCGTGATAGGAAAATCGTTAACTAGACAAAGCTCGTCAACACAAATCGTGATCAGACAAATCGTAGAAGCGAAATTGATTTTCAACTATGACTTAAATCGGCATGAAATTGTAAATTGTGATAGGCTATATCATTCACATAGACAAAGATCGTGACCCTAAACCCTAAATCCAATTTTCTCCACCAAAAATCCATAAACCTAAAACACAAAGCTCGTTAATCGCAGTATTAAATATCACTATCGTTAACAAAGCCTAACAAAGATATATCATTGTCTCAGTAGCTTTTTAAACCCTAAACACAAAACACAAAGCCCTAAACCCTAAACAGTAAGCCCTAAACCCTAAACACTAAACAAAGACATGTCTCTGTTTGTCTATGTGAACGATATCGATATGTAATATAGCGATTTACTTATAACGTTTTGCAACTGTTAATTGGATTTATACTTTATCAAGACTACACATCATGTCGATGCATGTACACGTGCCTAAAACCCTGCAAAATGTAAAACACTAATATAGATCTATATATAAAACCCTACCTGACCCGACCCAACCTATTGTCTAGGTCTAAAACCCTAATCTATTTAACCTATCTTCCTCTTTCTTTTCTGCGGCAACGCAACTTCTTCTTCATCATCTTTTTTCTCCTCCGCCTTTGTCTTCTTCTTCTTCTTCTTCTTCACTTTTTTCTTCATCTTCTTTGTATTTTTCTTTCTTCTTTGTTCTTTTGTGTTCCTTCTACTTGTGCTTGATAGACAAGGAGGGTGATGCAGATGTCCATCTATTTGATCTATTCCTACTGCCAAACCCTACATTGTTCGCAAACCATACTTCACTGTTGAAAAAATATCTGCCTAATCTTCAATATACTTCATGACAAATACGTAGGGTGAGTGATCTATCATGTAGCCCCTTAGCTTCTTCAAGGAAACAGTTCCTGACCTTTGAAGCTTATTGTCAAGAGTGCCCCAATGCTAGAGTCTCTAAGAATCGGCCGCAGTTCAAGAAAAATGGTGTAGTGGGCTGCCATTTTCCTCGAGCTCGTTTGCTTGCAGAGGATGTATCCTCAGCATAGAAGGACACGACGATGAACGATACCGATGTTTTGGTGATCTCTTCTGTAAAAATTTGAGTCTCTAAAAGATAGATATGCGTTCGACAGAATTGTCCTCTCATTGATATTGTAACTAAATACTAATATTTTTTCTATATGAATGAGGTTGCAAATCTTGTGGATTTGTAATTATGAAGTTAAGGCGAGAATGATATGTTTTTGTTTGTATTTGCGAACGAAATCGATTTGTATTAATGAATTTAACTCGTTTTGTATCGTTGAAGTAAAACCAAAAATCCTTAAACCCTAAACCCCAATCACCCGTAAAAGTGATTAGGAAATTGCTTTGACATAGACACTGCCCGTAAAAGCAAATCGCGATAGCACGTAGCCTTCATACGTCATTGTGTAAATTGCGATGGTACTTATGGTTCACTTAGACAAAGCTCATTGTCTTAAAGACAAATCTCATTGCAAATTGTGATCGTCGTTTATGAATGTTTGTGCAAATCGTTTAAGCCTTATATAAATGCTTGTTCATTATTAATTTATGAAGGTCGATCATTACAACTATTTGTTCAGTGACATTTGTGTGCTACACTGATTAAAATAGATTTATACACTTATAGAAAGTCACGTTAAAGAAAATAGTTCATTTCTACTTTACACAATGCTAATCGCTTTTACAATTTTCAATTATGAAGGCCGAACATAACAACGATTTGCTTTTACTATACAACAGTCTAACTTATTTGTCGTGTTTAGTGAAATTGAAATTTTATTTATTTCAACCTAGAGATATTTACATAATTTGTATACATAGTCCTACAAAATTTTTTATACAAAATTTGGTTGTACAGTACATAAAATCTGTTAAAAATCGATGTACATCATATTACTCCTGGGGGGTCGCATTGTTTGTTGCCTTGTAGGTATTCTTGCCGGCTGAGTTTTTTTCTCTTTTGCAATTAGATACTCCGTCAATTTTCTGCATAGTTCTGTGCGGAATCTAGGCATATCAACCTGCAACAAAAATATAATGTGACACCAATTTATACATTGAGTCCCTAATAATAGAGGGTAATATTGCTTGAAATCAGGTTCTCGTCCATTGTATATTGCTTCAATATACTTCATTACAAATACGCCACAATCGACGCCATTATTTTGTAAAGGAGCATCTTCTGCTGAGCGAAAGATCCACTCCCTAATGTCGACATCGAAAGCGCCTTTGATGAATCCCACCTTGGTTCATGCAGAAGAAAGTAAATTCTTGACCTCCGTACAGGATACGATATCCTTATAGATGGAAACTTACGAAATGCAAAATAGCACAACATACACCACTGTCTAACTCCAATGAATTGTAGCACCATAGTTGTTTTTCTTTTAAATCCATCACGTATAAGACCCAATGCGCTTCAGTTTTCTAGAGTGTAGGAATCAATATCTCCAAATTGATCGTACAAATGGTGTTAGGACTGTTATGTTGTAACCTTGCACAAGAGGTTTGTTCACTTACTTTTTCACTTGACCAAAAGTCTCTGCAATGATCATCGTTAACCTAGTATGGGAGTTCATCTTGAAATCTAATGGAGTATGAAAATCGACGTACAATACTCTATTGATCGAAACAGTGATAATAGCAATGTTAAAATACGAAGCAACAAGAGTAAATCAAAAAACAAAATAAACATAAAATAGAACTGATATACCATGAAATAAGGGTTGACGATGCGTCTAATATTGTTGTTGCGTTACTTTGAATATACTTGACGAAATCGGATATAGTTTGCTTGCAACAAATATGAACTTGTTAACATAAATACCATGACAAATGTAAATATATTACTGATAGTGGTTTTATATGTACAAAATTATTGATAGTGTTCCCTTTTGCATATTCGTTTTGCATCCATTTGATATTATCTTGGAGCTCTTTGCTGAGTTTTCGGGCACCGCCTTTTATGGATGTTCCACTGACATTAGCAGAATATTCAAGAAACGGTATTAAATTTCCGTTATATAGTACACAACACAAATCACATAAACGCCATAAAAGAGAAATTTTGAAGAAAATCGACATAATGTTTAAACAATATACGCCTGAATCACCATCATTGGTCATGTAGCTGTCGTCTTCTCCTTCCTCATCTCCTTCATCGATATTGATACCCCATTTGCGATGAAGCAGGTTATATGTTCAACTCACAAACACGTTGTTTTTAAAGGAATTGTTGGTTTGTCTGTTCCTTGTTCACGAAGCAAAGCGAAGCCACACCATCTAGAACTTGTGCGACGTATCATTCATATATAAAGGAAATGTCATTTCACAGACTGCCAGTTTTCAAAAAGCACGAGCAAATAAATTGCATTGCGCATTAATTAAATTAAAAAATGTCATTTTATCTACCTTTTACAAAACTAATCAATGCGATAAGACGTAGCAGTCAAATCACGATAGCATATCTCGTATGGATTTGTTTTTCAACCTCTTTTTGGTCTTTTATATGTCATTGTGTAAATCGTGATAGGAAAATCATTAACTTAGACAAAGCTCATCAAAACAAATCACGATAGGATAAATTGTTGCAGCGATATCGATTTGCAACTATGACTTAAATCGGCATGAAATTGTAAATTATGATAGGATATATCGTTCACATAGACAATGCTCGTCACCCTAAACACTAAACCCCAATACCTAAATGTGATCGTTGCAAAAATTTTCCTTTCTTCCTTTTTAGGGAAAAGAGAAAAACTCTCGCGAGGTCTCACTTGACCTTTTGAAAGATTTTGAAATAACTCGTCTCTGTTCTTAGAAAAATATGGGAAAATGGAGAGACGGGATTCGCTCATCGGTACGAGGTTCAACCGTTCTTGGCGCCTTTACCAGGAGTAATTGAACCAAGGATCAAATTTATGCCTTTACTTTATTCAAATTTATCTAAGTGATTATTCTAAGTCCTAAATGCACATGGAATCATACTTGTGCTATGAGAATGAAGAAATGTATGCTTTGAGGAATTGTTTTGTTTTGAAAGTTTTGAATTTATTACAAAGTTTTCCAAGTGAATTTCGAAATTGACTTCAAAAATTATTCAGAAATCTTTGTTTTGACTTAAGAATTTTTCAAAATCATTTTGAAATAAACTTGAAAATGAATGGAGGATAACTTAGAGAATGCTTGAATGAATCAGAAAAATAAACGATTTATGGAAAATATTCAGAGTTAATCTTTGAAAATAATTTGAATTTTCTTGGAAAATATGTCGAGTTTAATATTTGAAAGTTCAAATCAAAGTTTTAGATTTGAAATTGACATCAAAATTAAGTTTGAACTTTTAAATCATAAGTGAAATTGGACTCGAACTTCAAACTTGACATAGAATTTGAAGTTTGAAGTTTGAATTTTGAATCAGAATTGAAATCTTGAATTTAGAATTGAATTTGAAACTTGAAATCCGAATTGAAGTTGAAGTTTTGAAAGATTAAAGTTTGGGAATGAATATACAAGTTGAAATCGAATGTGGATTTAATAAAAGCCTAATTTAATAAGGAAGCTTGAAATTGAATTTTTGCAATTGAGAATGAAATTGAAATTAAAGTTTTTTAGAATAGAGAATTTGGAATTTCAAGTTTGAGAATGGGAATTGAAATTGAAAATGAATTTACTTTGAGTTTCGAAAATTGAAAGTCAAAATTGAATCTTGAGACTTATCTTGACACTTGAGTTTATTTTGAAATTGAATTTGAAATCTAAAAATGAAAAATCCAGATTGAAATTTGAAATTTGAAAATTGAAAAATTGAATTTTTGGAATTGAAGTGGAGGATTGAAATTGAAAGTTGGAATTATTTTGAAAAGGGACTTTTGAGAAAATTCAAAAATTTTAAAAATGCTTTGGATGATCTTGAAAATGTTTCGAAAATCACTTGGAAAATACCTTGAAATAATATTTTGAATAATTTTGAAAATAATAAAATAATGCAAATATATCCTGAATGATGAATGCATTAAAAGAATTTATTTGAAATTTGATTTTAAAAGGCAAATTTTATTCTTTAATATAATTAAAATTAAGATTAAATTTTAATATATTCATGACTATGGTCACAAACATATTCTAATTTAATCTATATTTAAATTCAAATAAAGAATAAAATAGATTTTTGTGCCTTTATAGAATTAAAACAAGATTAAATTTCTATATATTCATGACTATGACCACAAATATATTTTGATTTAATCTTTATTTTGAATTCTAATAAAGGAAGAAAAGGAGAATTGATTTTTGAAAATTGATGATTTTTTAAAATGACCTAAGAGTGTAGGTCGAATTTTATTTAATAAAGAATAATAATTCTAAGTATTATTCATATTCCGACTATGGCCATAAATATGAACTTTACTTAGTTTTATTTATCCTCTATTAAATGGTGCACATGTCATTCGTGTTTCACTATAGTATCATTAAAAAAATGAAATAAAAATACATAGGAAAATGAAAAATTAAACTATATGCTCATTCATTTTAAACTAAGCATAAAGTAAACTTCTCATTAATTGATTTATTAAAACCCCTGAATTAATACAATAATTAAAATAATAACAAAGAGAAAACCCTGCAAAATGAACAAACTTGTTAGAAATAAATGTAGGCTTTTTATGGATTTTTCCTCAATTATTGAAAAATTGAAGAATATAGCCAAAAATAGCCTTTTATGCCTCAAAAATAAAAGAGAAATTAACAAAATAAATGCATATGATGCATGATTTTATAAAAGCATTTTGAAAATACATTTTGGAGTTTTCAATTTTTCAAAATTGAGTTTTTGAAATATGGAAATTCATTTTAAAATTTGAATTGAAATGGATTTAACCTTGAAATTGAAAATTTTATTGAATTATATTGAAATAAAAGGCAAATAAACTCCAACATTTTGTTAAAATGAAACTAAGGCATTCTAACTTGATGAAAAACATTTCTACTTTATGAACTATATGAATTATTTAAAAAAAATGAATTTGAAGTTGTTAAAATGCCAATTTAACTTCATTTTAACAAAGAAAATATTTTTTTATAAAAAATGGTTTTGAAAAATGCAATGAATGATGTATCAAATGGCCTTAAAAATTGATGAAAATCGATATGAAGATTCCTAACAGTCTTAGGAATGTCGTGAGATTAAAAATTCTGAGCAATTCTTTGAAAAAAATCTGAATTAGGATTCTTTTATCCAGATAATACAAAATTTTGCAGAATCCTGATTTGCAAATTAACCTATCAGAGCATTTTGAGAAGATGGAGGTTTTAAACAACTTAATTTTGGCTCAAACTGAATCCATGAATTTACAACACTGTGAGAAAGCATTTCCTTTTTACAGAATCTCAAAATCATTCCTGAAATGCGATTTATGATCAAAACATCATAACATTAATTTTAGAAACAGGAAATTGGATTTTAACAGACAGGTTTCAGTAAATTGGGTGTTACAGAGACTAAACAGACTCAATTTGTCCCAAATTTGTGGAATAAGTTGCTAAATTCAATCAGAGAACTAACCCAATTTACAGAAATGGAAAATCAATCCTGGCTTGAAAATGGTGACCTCAAAAAGTCACTGTTGTATCTTAGAGAATGAACCTGTTGCAGAACCTGTGGTTTTTGTAACCAGTTTTGGTTTTTAACAGAATTAAAAAAGTAAATTAACATAAAAATTCATAAAAATTGACAGTAATAAACTATATATATATAAGAAGAAAACCCTTTTTACAGATTTGAAAAATTATCGCCTGTTGAGGAGATATGACTCTGACAAAATAGACTAAAACATATATAACTTAAATAATGCAGAATAATAGGGGTCTGGTTTTTTACCAAAATAAGATACAAAATCACTATAGAAATCACTGAAAATTTGCAAAAATAAACTAGATTCAATCATAAAGACACTACTTTTTACAGCTTGAAAATACGATCTTCGGTTAGGGAGATACGTTTCCGGCAAGTTGGTCCTGATTCAAATAGCGATTTATGCAAATCGCACAGCGATTTGCTGAATAACACCATAAATCGCTATAGCGATTTGTTGAAGACATTGTAAATCGCAATAACGATTTACTGAAGACACTATAAATCGCAATAGTAATTTACTGAAGAAAATTGTAAATCGTGCAACGATTTACTAAAAGACACTATAAATCGTAATAGCGATTTACTGAAGAACAGTATAAATCGCACAACGATTTATTGAAAGGCATTGTAAATCGCAATAGTGATTTACTGAAGGATGCAAATCGAATGACGATTTGTTGAAGGATGTTGCAAATTGAATGATGATTTGCTTAAGGACACTACAAATCAAACAACGATTTGCTGAAGAATGTTGCAAATTGAATGACGATTTGCTGAAAGAAACTAATAGTTACAATATGGGGGCCAGAATCAAAATACACAGAATTATTCATACAGAACCAGAATAAAAAGTTTTGGTATTTAATCAAAATAAAATAAAAATTGGCCATAGAAATTACTGAAAATTGACAGATATAAACTAGATATATAAATGAAGAAAACACTTTTTACAGAATTGAAAAATGACCCTCCATTGAGAAGATATAACTCTGCCAAAGTGGATCAAAAATTGAGTCATTAAAATGATACAGAGTGACAGGGTTATGGTTTCCGACCAAAAATAGGTATAAAAATACCATAGAAATTGCTAAAATTTGGCATAAACAAACTAAATTTAATCTTGAAGACACCCCTTTTTACAGATTGGGGAGATCATCTCTGGTTGAGGAGAAATTACTCTGACAAGTCGGTCATGATTCTGCTAAAATTCTGACGGTGCAAAATAACAGGTTCCAAATTCCAATTTTTAAAGTAGGTCAAATGAACTCAGAATGATCTAATTTTTGGTGGAGAGCATTTAGACATATGCATGAAGTTGTAATAAAATTTTTAGATTGAGATGGTTTTTAATTATAGGTAAATTAACATATGCAAAACAAGCTAGAATTAAAAATATGAATTAAAGGCAATTAAACATGATAGAAGCAAACTACGTATGCTAGAATGATTAAACGTGAGATCTAATGCATTGGATCATGAATGATAAAATATTAAGATAAAATTCATTCATAAACATAATAAAAAGATGCTGAGGCATAAATCTGAATTGCTATGGCCCATTTGAAAGAAGGATTTTATCTAAAAAGATCAAATCATCCCAATTCTTTTGGCTCAATCAAAAATATGTTAAACAAAAATTGAAATGCAGCAAATAAGAAGATAAAAACTTAGATTCTAATCCATTAATCATCCCATAACAAAAAAAAATTAAGGAAATAGAAGAGGAGCACTCACCTTGGTTGAAGGGGTCTGAAAGAGAGGGTTGGAAGGTTCTCCAAATTGGCGTAAACCCCAAGCAAGAATGAGAGAGAGAGAGAGACTCATCGACTGCCATTCTTCTTCCTTTCTACCACTTATTATTCTTATTTCTCCTTCTTTTCCTCCTTCTTTTCTTCCTTCTTCTCTGGAAGGCTGAGGGCTGAGGTAGCGTTGGGCCCACATGGGGTTGGCGCCAACCCCATGTGGTCCTTTTTAGTTTGTTAAATGGGCAAAAATGCCCTTTATCAAAAAATTTGACACATGGCATCCTTGTGCCCATGTGTGTCTTTTCAAAAAAATTTAAATAGGCCGTTTGGGCATTTGGTTAAAATTTTGACACATGGCATCACTTTGTAAGTGATGCTCATGTATGTTTTTAAAGGCAAAAAGGGGTTTTTAAAAGTGGATTTTTAAATGAATTTAAAAAAATGCCAAGTGGTCCCCTTTCTTTGGAAATGTGTATTATTATTTTTTTTTATTTTAATAGGTTTAAAAATCTAAGTTAAATAAAATATGAATAAAAAGGAGAATTTTGAAAATAACGGATTTCAATTGGATCTGAGATCCAATTTGATTTTTGAAATCCAAATTGAGTTAAAACCCGGATCCAGATTGAATTTTGAGAAATTTTGCAAAAGTATTAAATTTGGGTTTGAAAATCAAGAATTGTTTTAAATTGGGATAAAAAAAATTGGATTTTGATTTTGGATCTGGATCTATTTTGATATTTGAAATCCAGATTGAATTATGAATTGGATCCAGGGTATTTTCAAAAGATTTCTGCAAATTGATGAATTTGAATTTCAAATTCAAGAATCAATTTTTGAATAGGGTGAAAATTTGAATTTTGAAAAGGATCTGGATCCGAGGTTTTGAATAAAAATCAAATCTGGATCTCGATTGCAGATCAAAATGAGAGAAATTGGTTTGAATTGGGTTTGAACCCTAGAAATGGATTTTTTATATAAAAAAATGATCTTTGAAATGAAAAATCCAGGCTTATGATGGAATTTGAATTTGGATATTGGATCAAACCTGGAAATGGATCTTGAATCTGAATCAAAACTCAAGAAATGAAATTGGATCTCGGATATCAGATGAACTTGAGATCAGGAATTGATTCAAATATACTTCTGAATGGACAGAGATATAAAAGGGGGTTTGGCATCTGCAAAAGGAGGTGTCTGGAACGGACTTAAAAAATTTGGGGTGTTTACACTAAACCCAAAACCTAAAACACAAAGTTCATCAAATCGCGATATTATATATCGCTATCGTTCGCAAAGACAATGATTGATATATCGTCGTCGCGGTCGCTTCTTAAAACCTAAAACCCTATACCCTAAACACTAAACCCTGAACCCTAATCCCAAAAGCCTAGACACTAAACCCTAAACCCTATACCCTATACCCTAAATCCTAAACCCTACATCCGAAACCCTAAACCCTACTATCTAAACCCTAAACACTAAACCCTACTACTTAAACCCTAAATTCACACTATCTAAACCCTAAACCCAAAACCATAAACCATAAACCATAAACCCTACTACCTAAACCCTAAACCGCAAATCCTAAAAAATAAACCATAAACCCTGCTACCTAAACCCTAAACCCAAAACCTAAATCATACTATCCAAACCCCAATTCCTAAAACCTAAAACCTAAACACTAAATGCTAATCCCTTTTATGATTTTCATTCACGGAAGGTGAAAATTACAATAATTTCTTAACAGTACACATCTCTAATCTTTTATAGGATGTTCATTTACGAAGGGTGAACATTACAAGCCTTTGTTCACCGCATACATCGCTAATCCCTTTTGCGATTTTCATTCATGGAGGGTGAAAATTACAATGATTTCTGAACAGTACACATCTCTAATCGCTTATAGAATTTTAATTTATGAAGGGCGAACATTACAAGCCTTTATTGACTGCATACATTGTTAATCCCTTTTGCAATTTTCATTCACAGAGCGTAAAAATAACAACAATTTCTGAACAATACACATCTCTAATCACTTATAGGATGTTCATTTACAAAAGGCGAACTTTACAAGCCTTTGTTCACTACATACATCGCTAATTCCATTTACGATTTTCATTCACGGAGGGTGAGCATTACAACGATTTCTGAACAGTACACATCTCAAATCTTTTATAGGATGTTCATTTACGAAGGGCGAACATTATAAGCCTTTGTTCACCGCATACATCACTAATCCCTTTTACGATTTTTATTCACGGAGGGTAAAAATAACAACGATTTCTAAATAGTACACATCTCTAATCGCTTATAGGATATTCATTTACGAAGGGCAAACATTACAAGCCTTTGTTCACCGCATACATCGCTAATTCCTTTTGTAATTTTCATTCACAGAGGGTGAGCATTACAACGATTTCTGAACAGTACACATCTCTAATCTTTTATAGGTTGTTCATTTATGAAGGGCGAACATTACAAGCCTTTGTTCACCGCATACATCGTTAATCCCTTTTACGATTTTCATTGACGGAGGGTGAGCATTACAATGATTTCTGAACAGTACACATCTCTAATCTTTTATAGGATGTTCATTTATGAAGGGCGAACATTACAAGCCTTTGTTCACCGCATACATCGCTAATCTCTTTTGTGATTTTTATTCATGGAGAATGAAAATTATGACTTCTGAACAGTACACATCTCTAATCGCTTATAGAATGTTGATTTACGAAGGGCGAACATTTACGAGAGAGAACATTATAATGATTTGTTCACATAGACAAACTTCTCAAACATTATAACAATTACAATAAACATTCTCGAATTATAAGTAGAGATACATGTACAAAGAGTAGTCATCTATAGAGGTGACAAATAATAGTCCAACTTATTTGCGTGTTTAGTAAAATTGAAATTTTATTTCAACCTAGAGAGATTTACATAATTTGTATACAGTCTTACAAAATTTGTATACAAAATTTGGTATACACAGTCTACAAAATCTGTTAGTAATCTTTATACATCATATTAATCCTAGGGGGTCGCGTCGTTCATTGCCTTTTAAGTACTCTTGCCAGTTGATTCTTTTTCTCTTCCGCATTTAGAAACTTAGTCAATTTTTAGAATAGTTTGGTGTGGAATCCCTGTATATCATCCTGCAACAAAAATATAATGTGAAACCAATATATAAATTGAGTCTCTAATAACAGAGGATAATAAAGAGCATACAATGTCGAAATCAGGTTCTCGTCCATTGTATATTGCTTCAATATACTTCATTACGAATACGCCACAATCGACGCCATTACTTTGTAAAGGAGCATGGTCAGCACAGAGCAAGCTTCACTCGCCAATGTCGACACCCAAAACGTCTTTTAGGAATCCCTCCTATGGTTAATGCAAAATGTAGTATAATCTGGGCCACCATAAAAAATACGATACACTTATAGACAGAAACTTACCAAATACATAACATCACGTTGTACACCAGTGTGAAAGTCCAATGAGTTATAGCACTATAGTTGTTTTTCCCATAAATCCATCACGTATAAGATCCAATGCTCAACAGTTTGCCAGAGTGTAGGAATCAATATCTACGAATCGATACAATATATTAGAAATCGATAGACAAATTGTGTTAGGAATGTTAGGCCTAAATCTTGGATAAGAGGTTTGTTCACTTACCTTTTCACTTGACCAAAAGTCTTCGCAGTGATCATTGTTACCCCAGCATGGTAGTGCATCTTGAAATCCAATGGTATATGGCTTTCAGCAGATGTACGTTTGTTGAACGAAAGAGTGATAATAGTTAGGTTAAAACAGGAAGCAACAACAGTAAATCATAAAATAAAATATACAAATAAGAGTACCGATATACCATGAAACAAGGGGTGATGATGCATCTGGTATTGCTTGTTGCGTTGCTTTTAATATACATGAAAAAATCGGATATAGTCTGTTTGCAACAAATATGAACTTGTTAACATACATACCCATGACATACGTAAATATATAACTGATAGTAGTTTCATACGTACAAAATTATTGATAGTGTTCCCTTCTACAAATTTATCTTGCATCCGATTGATGTTCTCTTGGAGCTCTTTGCAGCGTTTTCGCACACCTTTTTTATGGATGTTCCACTGACATGAGCATAATATTCAGTATTCGACATTGGAATTGCTTTCTACAGTACACAACATAAATTGAATATACGCCATATAAGAGGCAAATATTGCAGAAACTAGTCACAAGGTTTAGAAAATATATGCCTGAATCGCCATCACTGGTCATGTAGTTGTGGTCGTCTCCTTCATCACCATCGTTGGTCGTCTAGTTGTCGTTGTCTTCTTCATGGACATCGTTGGCCTTGTAGTTGTCATCGTCTCCTTCCTCAATATCGATACCCCCTTCGCGACAAAGCAGGTTATATATTCATTTCATGAACATGTCGTTCTAAAGGAATCGTCGGTTCGTTTGTTCCTTAATCACGAAGCAAAGTGAATCGACACTCTCCTGAACTTGTGCGATGTGTCATTCATATATAAAGGAAACGTCATTTCACCTACCACTCATTTTAAAAAATTGCACGTAAATTAATTGCATTGCACATTAATTAAATAAAAAAATATTGTTTCAGCTGCCTTTTATAAAACTAGTCAACGCGATATGACGTATCAGTCTAAACAACATGTTGATATGTTTATTGTTTTCTTTTCTGCCATTTATGAATCAGTCATTGTGTAAATTATGATAGGACATCATTCACATTGACAAAGCTCGTAACAGCAAATCGCGATAGGACAAGAATTTTATTGATTTTTAATCAAAGACATTGAAAGAAAAAAAAATGAGACATTTATTTTGAAAAGAATAGAAAGAGAATAATAAATGGTTCTCAATGTGCCCCTTTGACAAAAACAGTCTTCTTTGGTGAGCTTCCGCCGAAAAACCTCAATCATGCTCTATGGGGACGATGCTTTTGGATCACTGGCTCGATGCGGCCATCTTCCTATTTGCCAAGTCCTTTGAAGGGTTGATAACCATGTTTCAGAAGTAAATCAAATCCCTTTCTCGCTTTCATGAATTGCGAGAACAATGGATGATCTTTGATAGCACTGTAGTTGATCCGGCCTCCAATCTTGAAGAATTCAGGACCTCTCCATCGGGTCATGGATACAATGTGCAGAGCTAATTCTGCGGATGTCTGGAGTATTTCCCAACTTTCTCCGAGATTGATTTATTCACTTTCCCTGATGCTAGGGATACCTGCTGTGAATGATGGTCGAGGGATCATGGGCTGCGGGAGCCTTTCTTCTGGGTCTTCTCTCAGTACTGTTGTAATCATTCCACCTTTTGACCATTTTACGCATTGATGCAGGGTGGAAGGCACTGCATTAGCATTATGAATCCATGTCCTTCCAAGCAGCAGATTGTAGGTGGGTGGCACATTGACTACATGAAAGAGCACTGAATGCACTGAGTAATTGATGAATACTTCCAGAAATATCTTGCCTTTAGCTGTTTGACCATGATTGTCAAACTCGTAGATAGTAATAGGATCTGGGATGTATTCTTTTTCCTTAATCCCTAGTGCCTTTGCTGTCATTTTGGGACATATGTTGAAGCGACTACCTCCATCAACTAGCACATGTGGTACTGTCATCCCTCTTACTCGAACGACGATGTACAGAGCATTATTATGAAAGGAATGAGGCTTTGGAAGGTCCTCATCCGAGAAGGTGATTGGCGCATTGGTCATGGCTGAATTCACAATTTGTGCCATGTCTTCAGGTGTGGTACTGGGTTTGACTTTGATCTTTCGGAGCAAATCATCCAGTACTTGTTGGTGCTTGCGAGAATTCTTGGCTAAGTCCAAGATGGAAACATTGGACAGAGCAGTCAGTGGCTTTTGATTTTCCTTTTCCGGCATAGGCTTGATGAACTGATTAAGGAAATCAAAAATTCCTCTTAACTTGGGGGATGACTTTGTGGGCTCTTCAGACACTTTCATCCTGCCAAATGCTGAGATTATGTCCATCTTCTTAGAAGTTGGAGCTGCTTGTCGTAGCACTGACACCTGATGTTGAACTTGTAGATCTTGTACGGAACATGGTTTGATGTGTTCATGAGGTAGGAATGGTTGTTCAGATATCATTGTTGTGGTGTGTGAAGGAAATGGCTGATTTAGAATGTCCATTTTCTCTTCTTCTTCTCCTTCTACCAACAGATTCTTGTCAATAAGATCTTGCACGATGTTCTTGAGAACGAAACAGTTCTCAGTGTTGTGTCCCACTGTCCTGTGGAACTTGCAAAATTGATCTTTCCATTTCCCCATAGGCACAAGGAGATCAACCAGTCTAGGCAACTTGACCATCTCATTCGACAACATGTACTCCAACACATCCTCAAGTGATTGGTCGAGAGGAGTGAATTTTCTATCGTAACTCCATCCTTCATGTTTGGTTTTCTCGCGCAGTTTCGGCCCTTGATCATGCTGAGGAGGTTTGCTGTATTGAGGAGCAGGCTTTCCTTTCTGATCCCCTTTGTTATTGGAATTGTCTGCGCCGTAGCAGTAATCTTTCTTCTGCCCTTTATAATGGTTTCGACTATTGTGGCTGTTGTTGGCAGAATAGGTGAAATGTGTCTTCTTCTTCTGTTCACCTTAGGGGTTATGTTTGGGAAATGTGAAGCCTTTGTAGACTTCATTCTTCACGCTTAGCTCGATCCATTCGGCTTGTTCAGTCAGCTCAATGAAAGTTCAGGATGGTGCAGTGGAGATTAATCCTCTTAATGGTTGTGAAAAGTTGTTGAGGATTAGGGATAAAGCATGCCTTTCTGATATAGGATCTCTCATTTTATTGCAGACTGACCTCCATCTATGAATGAAATCTCGTGCTTTTTCGTTCTTATTCTGCCTTAGATTACAGAGATGGCTTAGTGTCGGGAGTGCCTCTGTGTTGAACAAGAAGCGTTCAATAAACAAGTTCACCACTTTATCGAACTCCTTGAGCTCGATGGGGTTGATATGCTCAGCATACCATTTAGCTGCAACTCCTTCCAAGCTGTGGGAAAACATAGGAATAGTGCTTTGTTGTCTCTCTTGAACCTTCAGCACTCAACAAAGAATGTGGCGAGATGAACTTTTGGGTCGCCAGAACCATCGAACTTGATGAATTTACGAGGAAGGTTTTCTAGATCTTTGTCACCTTCTAAGCCATCATAAAAGTCCTCACTGGTGAAGACTTTCTTGCCCTTGTCGCGGGCTTGCAAATCTTTAACCACTCTGACCATTTCCCTGAATTGTGCTTGCAGGGGTGCTTCTGTGACCTGACTCTTTGATTTGCGGCTTTTCCTTTGTTCTCGGCCATGTTTCTGAAATGCCGGAGGTACCTCATATTCTTCATCAGTGTTTTCAGTTGAGTCTGATTCATCTGAAATTTCCTAACTTGCTTCTTAGAAGCCTTCTTATCCTTATGACCATGGAACTTCTCTCTGAATGGATTCCTTTCTGAGCTGGTCCCGGGCTGCTCGTTCATCATCTTGTTTATCATCTTCCGGAACATGGCATACATTTGCGGGTCTATGCCATCATCCTCTTGTTGCTGATCTTGACTCCTGTCGGATCGCGGAGAGCCCATCTCTTCTTCTGAAGTTAACGAGTATTGAGATGTCGTTGTTCTTTTGCCTGATCTTGTTCGAACCATCTAATGTTGTGGATGCTCTCTGCAAGGCAAAGACCTAATTAGATTCTGAAGGAATTGGTTTTTTGGAATAAATATTTGCTGAAAATATGGTAGACAATTTGAAAAAGATATCCCATTACTAGGGATTGAGTTATCGCAGGAATCACGACAATTATGTTGTCATTCTTTTGCAAGAGAAAATGAACAACGAAAATGTGCCTTGTTACTTAGGCGAGGTCGTCAAACCACAATAGAGAGAGAAAAAAATTTCTTGGAATGATGAATTTTGAACTTTTATTGACCTTGACAAAGAGGTGGAGGACAAACAATTTGCCACCATTCATGATAGTCGGCAGACACTCTAGGACCAGGAAAGATTTTGAGAGAAACAAAGGAATCCCAGCCGTAGCGGGCGGAATGATATGCCCCAGACCATTGTGCGGAAGTGAGATCGAATTTTGTCATAGCTCCTGATAGTAGTCTGGCTTCAATGTACTGCTGCCTTTGGGAGAACTGTCGAACACATCGCTCCGGTTGGTAGTAAGTGCAGAAGAATGGTCCCAGCAATTTGAACCGCTTGCCATAAACATATGTATATCTGGGAGGAGATAATTGTCAATCAAAATAGTCCCAGACTATGTCATCTTCTTGAACGCTATCAATCATGGACCGGTATTGTGCCACTGGAAGAAGTTCTTGACCATTGTATCTAAAAGAGCTCGCTCGGGTTGGAACATGCTGGAAGAACCAGGATTGGAGTGCGTAGATGCATCCTTCAACTAAGATGGATTCTCCAAGTGAGAAACGAGTCAGACCCCGATACAGGAAAGCAAGAGCTGCCATGGCTATGGAAAGACGATTGGTCTGCCGACTTCCCCATCTTCTCATAAGCTGGATTATTTTGATATTCATGTAGTTTTGTCCATCTGGGAAGAGGGCTAATCCTACAGTGCATAGAACCATTACATTCTGGATTCTTTCTTTAGCTGTCCTTGATAGTGAGCTAACTTCAACGAAGGTCCCGTACTGGCGGTACAACTCGAGCAGGTTGACATATTCATTTCCGTCCAACTGGATCAAGGGCCAGGATCGGCGGCCTGTCATGAAAGCTAATGAGTCTTAGGGGTCCAAACCCTTGACATTGATCAGGAATTGATGCTCTAATGGATCGCCTGGTTGACCAGCTGGTTTTGGTAATCCCATGATTTCTGAAAATTCATCCATTAAAATTGTCATCTCTCCCCATGGGAACCAGAAGGTGCATGTCCGCGGATTCCATCGTTCTGCCATTGCATGGATCGGGTTGTCGTTGATGGTCTGCTTTCCGACAGCTGACGCCAATTCTAATCCGCACTCGCTTAAATGGTCCGAGAACATTCGAGAAAAGTTTTTTAGCCAGGAATAGTACCACCAGGGAATGAAAGTTCTGGTGCTAAGGGCTCGATGTTCAAGACAACCTTGTCGCACCTCGTAGGAGATGTGACCTTCTGAAAAAATAGGATTGACTTGACTGGATGCCATCGGACTAAAAACAGAGAAAGACTCGGAATCAGACTTAGTAAAATGTAGGAAATTTTGAAAATTTGCAAGCAGGATATAAAATGCAGCTGGAAATGCGAGATCCAGTGGAATGGGAGAATGGAAAATCACCTGGAGTTTTGAAAGAAATTGGATATTTTGAAAAGTCATCTAGGGTTTGAGAAAATATCTTGTGGAAAATAAGGATATTTTAAAAAAGGCCTAATATTTTGAAAAAAAAATGGGGAAATATGAAAAACTGAGGAAATAAGATACATACAATCACATCCTGCACAAACATTTATGCACATACAGCACTCCCTAAAAGGCTAACTCTAGATTCATCATTTTGAAAATAGTTGTAGGACCTTAATCCTAACTCTAAGTTCAGATCATCTTTGTCCAATCCAGTTATGCCGATATACCCGAACCGAAATCCGAGGTACGTGGCATAGAATTTCAACTCCGGTTTTAAGGTAAGGTTTTCCAACATTCTTGAGCGCCTAGCGATATACTTCGGACTGTGGCCCGCGGTACGTGGTAGGGGGTGTTAACCCAAATAAGTGACCCAGTTGTGAGGCTCTGTCCCGAACTAGGGTTCTGGAAGAGAGCCCAGCAACGTGAAGACCAGGTAATGATAGGTAAGGGGGATTTGAAAAAATGATCACATGCAAGAAATAGATGGCTCTAAAACCTATAGAGCTAGATTTTGAAAATCCTTGAAGAAGCATACATTGTTTGCATTCAGATCCTAAATTGAGGAGAGTTGTATTTAGACCTAAGTCTATGTGAGCATGAAAATTTTTCCTCAATCTGGTCCTACCAAACCATGCCTAGTCTATATGCAATCAATGTCAGCTAGGTCAGAATCTAGGCTCCTAGGTTCGCATGATAAAAAAAATAAAGAGCTGACCTTTTACGAACACAATTTCGATAATTGAACTAAGTCAAGCACATTTTTTATCAGACAAGGACAGGTCCCATCACGGTCGCCAAACCTGTTATCATCGCAAAAATTTTTTGTCTTCCCTTCCCTTGCGGAAGAGAGAGGAAAATGCTTTCGCGATTCAAACTTGACCGGATTTTTGGAAATTTGTTTTGAAATACTCGCCTCCGTTTTTTAAAATAGCGGGAAAATCCATGGGATGGGGCTCGACCTGTCGGTAGGAGGTTCAATCGTTCTTGTCGCCTTTAACAGGGGTAATCGAACCAAGGACCAAAATTGTGCTTGACTTAGGTAAATCCTCGAAATTGTGTTCTATCCTAAATGCACAGAGAACTCAGGCATGTGCTATGAGATTTTAAAAAAAATGTAATTTGAAAAAATATGATGTATGCTTAGAAAACATTTGGAGTAGAAAAGCATTTCTCAAGGGAAAGATGGAAATCAGCCTCTGAGGAAACTCTGATGAAAAGGATTTGAAATCTCGAGAAAATTTATGAAGCTTTGGGAAAATCATGAATGATTAAAAATCCTGGGAAAATAGAAGTAATTCTTAGGAAAAGGGTAAACATTTGAAGGGAAAAATGCTTGTCAGGGAAAACTTCAATTTTTGAAAACTTTCTTTGGAAAACGATTGAAGTTCATTGGAAAACTCTTTGGAGAAAGAAAATCAAAACTCGGGAAACTGAAATCCTGAGCATCTTATCCTTGAAACACTTGAAAATCGATTTTGATTCTTGAGAAAGATGAAAAATTCCTTTTGAAAATGAATTTTAAGAAAGAAATATTTTCCAGGGAAAATAAAGGGAACTTGATTTGGAAAATCTAACTTTGAAAATTTTCAGAGTTTCTAGAGAAATTGATTTCCATGGAATGAAATTTTTTTGAGAAAATCATGACAAAAGCTGATGATGCCATGATGCAGGCAATTTGAATGAATGAATGCACTTTGAAAAGATTTTCTGAGAAATTTGTTAAAAAAAAATTGTATTAAGTCAAAATAAATCCTTCACATATTCTGACTGCGGCCATGAACATGTTCAGAGTTAAATTGATTTAATTCACATTATTTTGCAAAATTAGAAATATGATGTGCATTTTAAGATAGCCTAAGAGTGTAGGCTCAATGTGACTGGTAGAAAGATGATGAATTTGGGTCTCGTCCATATTCTGACTAGGGTCGTAAATATGGGCTCCACCGAGTTCATCAACTCCCTAAGAGTTGGTGCACGTGCCATTCGTGTGTATCCATGGTGATTTTGAAATAAAATGCATGAATTGCATCTAAGCAGTAAAAGTAAATATTATTCCAAACTTGATTATTACATCTTTGACATAAAGCAAAATATATATATATATATATAGTTAAAAGAATCAGCATCCTCCAAATTTCCCTGCAAGTATAAGTTAGCACAAGATATACAAGACAAAAAAAAAAGTTTTTTACACTAAGACACATAGGATCGGACTTATGCTAATGCCTAAAGTTCATACCTATGCTAAAGGGAGGAAGTCTAAACTCATGCCTAAGTGTATTACTATCTGAGAAATGGATATGTTGGAATGGAGTGGGAAATGCATAGAATGTGTCATATTAGAGGGTGTATATAATATATATAAGATGAAAATGTTTATGTCATGGGCGAAATAGAAAATGCGAGGTATGATGCATTGTAGTATGGAAATTCAAATGAATGATAACATGCACAATGAAACGACCAGGATGGCTTGAATGGAATATGCATAATGAGGCAAATGCCCAGGTTAAATGCAAATATGCCATGCAAAGGCGGTACAGATATCAAAAGGTGCATTTAAGGTATGAAGGTGAGGTGTCAAAAAAAAAAAAGACATATTAGGCTGTTAATATGCTTGTAAAAATTCGGTGAAATGGCTATGGAGAAATGCAGGGAAAGTAACGTGGATGTGATGACTTTATGGATTTAATGGGGTATATGTATATGCAGGAAATGCTAATGACTCAGGTGAAATTAATATCATGATTGTTATCATCGCAAAAATTTTAACCTTTTGCAAATCAAACTGACCTTTGAAAAAGATTTTGAAAATAACTCGCCTCCGTTTTTAAAATGCGGGAAAATTCTGAAGAATGGGACTTGCCTGTCGATACGAGGTTCAACCGTTCCTGCCACCTTTAACAGGGGTAATTGAACCAAGGATCAATCTTATGCTCTACTCTATTCAACTTGTCTAAATCATATTCTAATTTCTAAATGCACATAGAATCAGGCATGTGTTATGAATTTTCAGAAAATGCACATTTTGAAAATATGATGTTTGCTTTGAATGATTGAAATATTTAGAAAATGTAAATCTTGGAAAATCGTGAATTGGGATTTGAAATGTACTTCTGAGAGAAATAAAATCGATTTTGAGGAATCCTTGACATTTGGTGAAAATCGATTCTGAGAGACTTGGTTTCTCTGAATTCAAACTTGGAAATTGAAATTCTAACTTAGAAAATTTGAATTTGGAACTTGGGAAATACTTGAAATATTCTTTGAAATTCAATGCTTTTGGGAAAATCGATTTTGCTATAAGACTTGGGAGATTTTGAGGAAATGAACTTCTTTGAATTGAGATTTGAATTGGAATTGGCAAATGCATGAAATGAATGAATATGGATTTGAGGAATTGAGAAATACTTTTTGTATTTTTGAGAAATGCAGTGCATTTTGAAATTAGCCTAAGAGTGTAGGCTGAATGTGGCTAATGTGAAGATCATAAATCTGGGTATCATTCATATTCTGACTATGGCCATAAATACGAATTCCACCAAGTTTATAGACTTCATAAAAGCTAGTGTATGTGTCATTCGTGTAGACCATAGTGAGTTTGAATATGCATGAATCATCATCCATCACACATTAACATTATTTAAAAAAATAAACTATATGCAATGCTGCCTAAGCTAAGCAGGAAATGTAAATTCTTATTCCAAAGTTTAATTTAGTTTACATCACTATTGAAATTTAAATACATGAAAAATAAAGTCTTTAATGTACCTGCAAAACTAAAAAACTTTGTTAGTGAATATATGTTGGCTTTTCTAGATTTATCCAGCAATATCAGGAAATTGCTGGATTTTGCTAGATATAAGCCTTTTTCATGATTCCCTTAAATAAAATTGATAAAATATGAAATAAGATTGAATAAATAAGGAAGATAAGATATGAAATTTCGAAATTGGGGTCAAAATGACCAAAATACCCCTAATAACAAGACTATGGCCTTGAAATTAGGGTTTTCAGAAAGATATTTGATAAAATGCAAGTTTTTAAAATTCAAATGAAAATAAATCAAACCAAATATGATATGACATGATTAAAAATATGAAAATTAGGGTTAGGGATTTCGAAATTGAGGTCAAATGACCAAATTGCCCCCGATAGCAAGACTATGGCCTTGAAATCAGGGTTTTTAGAAAATATTTTGGTAAAACATAGGTTTTATGCACTAAATGAAATCAAATGAGCATCAAATTAAACCTAAAGCATCCTAATATGATTATAAACATTATTAAACCCTAAAAATATATGCTTATGCACGAAAATCCAATAATATCACAAAAACTGTGATTTTAGCAGTGTTTTTGGATCTTTCAGGAACCCGGTTTTGCAATTTGCTTAATTCAGCCATCAATCAGATTCCAAAAATCCTCAAAATTGGTACCTGCACTTGTTATAACCCTAATGTCGAATTGGAATTATAAAAATAATTTTTTGACATTGAATTAATCCAAAAATTGCATTAAACCCTAAAAATATGCTATTTTTGACCTAATTCACCAACCAGTCTCAGTCCAAGACCTGAACCAGGGGTCAAATCTCCATGAAAATCCATGAAATTTTACAGAGACTAACTAAGACAAAAAACAGAGATTTCCCAATTTACAGATCGGAAAAATCATCTTCGGTTAGGGAGAAGCCCTTCCGGCAAGCTGAGCTAAAATATATCACTTTTAACAGGGATTAAAACGGCTACTTCAGATTGAAAATACAGACATAAATAGAAATCCTAAACAAAAATCTCTGAAATTTTAGTGGTGAACAGTAAACAGAAAAATAATAATACTCACTTTGTACAGATCATGAATCGGATCTGTGGTTTGGGATTTATGACTAACACAAGTCTGATTAGGGTTTTGGTAAACCCTAATGAGTTTTAAATTTAAAAACAGATTCTCTGAAAGGGTAAAAATACTAAACAGTGATGAAAAAATCCGAAAATTTCACAGCAAATAGATCTACTCAATGTGAATCCATAGCACTTTACAGATATAAAATCGGATATAAGATGAGAGAAATATCATAACAACAAGTTACCTTCTTGATTTTAACCACGATTTTAAAGCTTTAAAAGCACGGTTTGATGTCTGATTTTTTTGACAGGGTTCCCGAGATCCAAAACCTCTAATTTTTTTACAGTAACTCAATAACTCATGCATGCATCACATATAAAAAAATCAGAAATAAACAATGAGTACTTCAATCCGAAATAACATTATCTTTACTGTTCTAAACCTAAAACACACAGAAATTTAAGAAACTTGAAAAACCATGCATTAACTAACGTAAATCAATAAAATAAACCATAAAACAGTAAATAAAAATTATTTCTATTCTATAGAACGTAAAACAAACATAAATAAACCATGAAAATAAAATAAAAACAGGGAATCAATGGCTGGAATTTGATATCACCTTTAAAACATAGATTTAACCCATTAAAAGAGTAAATCATATATTTTATTGGTTAATAATGTAAAGAATCATATTAAAATCAATTCTAATGGATTAAAATCCCTGTAAATCACAAAAAACAGGGTTAGATCACCTTCTTGGATCGTTCTTTCTGATTCTTGATGATTCTTGAGGTGAAACCATGGTTGAATCCATGAAATAGGAGGTATTAATGGCTAAAATTGATTTAAAACTATTAAAAACATGAAATAAAAGCTAAAATTTAAACAAAATAATTACCTTGAGGTGGCTGCAATGGAGGAAGGGCTGGAGAGGAGATAGAAGCTCCAAGAATCCCAAGGAGAGCAAGTTGGAAAAATCGACCCCCCTATGGCCTTCTATTTATAAAAAAAATTTAGGTTAAAAATCAAATGTTTTAAAAAAATTGGACTCTTCTAAGGGGGGCGATTTTGGGGTGTAAAGACTATCCTACCCCTAGCCTAAATTATCCTATTTAATACATAATTAACCCCTAGACTCTCCTAAAAAATCCCCAAATGTAATGCCACTTGGCATTTTCTACATTTGGCTTTTTAAAACACCTTTAAAAACCTTTAAAAACACTAGTTTTAAAAACTAACTTTCAAAATGAGTTTTCCAAAATGGTTTTGACTCTTCTAAACCTCTAACACTAACGAAGACATCAAATAACCCTAGTCTAGCCCTGACTTACTCGAATATGGCGCCACCCCGAGTGGGCCCTACTTGAGTTTTTACAAAAAGATGATTTTAAAACTTGAAATTGAAGGAGTTTTCAAAAGGATTTTCAAAAGTAATCTTAAAATTAGAATTTTTGAAATGGCATAAGGTTCTAACTGAATTAGAATTTCTCTGGATATGGTGCCAACTGAGTGGGCCCACATCGAGTTTTGGAAATTTTGAAATAAATACTGAAAATGGCTTTGAAAAAGGGTTAAAATCGACATTTGAAATTCAAGATCTTTGAAAATAGGGTCTCAAGCGAACTGGAACTCCGAGTTAGAGTCCTGAACTCTTAGGACTCTGAGATTTTAGAATTTTAAAAAGCCAAATGAAAGGTTTTTGAAAGATTTTATCAGAAAATGGTGAAATGAGTTGAAAGAACACAGTCAGGGTTAGACTCCTAACTCGACCGAACTCTGAAATAGAGTTTTGAACTAACTGGACTCTGTAAAATGACCTAAATTTTGACAATAATCGAAAAAGACTAAAAATGGAAGTAAAACAGATTTCAAAACAGACTTCTGACCGGATTAGGACTCTGAGATAGAGTCCTGATCGGACTGAAACTTTCAAAAATTTAAGAAATTTGATGAATAGAGGAATTAAGAAGCGACACCACCTCAATGGGTCTCATCTGTGAATTGAAATCGATTAAAATTTGAATTTGAAATGAATCCAGATTTTTTCCTTGAGAAAATATTTCGAAATATAAAGTCCTGGGGTTGGAAAATGACAGAGTATTGAATAAAAACCTAGGTTTTAAAATTGATTTTGAAATAAAAGCTTTAAAATTCAAATCTGGATTGAATGTTTTGAAAACAGGAGTGCTGGATCTCGAAAATGAAATGCAATGACATGCAATGCTATGCAATGACACATGAAATGGACAAACACTGGATGAGAGTGAAAATTTGGGGTGTTTATAGATGTCCCTCTTTGCTACTAAGCCGGTTGTAAGCCGAGCTTAGTGGCAAAGAAAACACACCAAATTTGGATTATAAAAATGCCCCAGTTAGATAAATTTGACTGGGTATGAAAGAATTAGTTCAAGTGATGATGGTAGATATGAAATGGAAAATAAGTAGAAAATTTTATTTCAAAAGAAATGAGATTCAGGTTTTGCCCTTAACTTGGATGGGACGGGAAATATCTCATAAAGAACGAAGTTCAGGCTTAACCTTTAACTTGATTGGGAAATGAAATACCTCATCACGTGAGGCTCAGGTTTGTACCCTTGACCTGATTGGGCAGAAAATGGACGGAATCCTCGAAAGAAGAGACCGTGATGGAACCTTCGGATTTTCGCACAATGAATCTGATAGGAGTTTTGCAAAAGGAAGTAAATTGGGGCCCCTAAAGTTTGAAAAGGGATTGATTTTGGGCGTCTCATTGCTGAGACTAATTAACTTTTGAAATTGCCTTTTGCTGGAATTGGTGGCTTAACCTCAAGCCGAAATTGGACTGTCTATGGTGGGACAGTGTGGACACAGGGAAGTGTGCGAATCTGAGAGCCCGTGCGCTCAGATTATACCGAAGAAGGGAAGAAATCTTGAAAACTCCCGTTATCAAGTCTTAAAAAGGGATGGTGTCAGGATGCGCCAAAGATGAACCCCAAGCTCTCGCTTCATGCCAGGATAACTAGAAAATATTGTCAGAATGTTGAAAATTGTTGTTGATCCAAAATAATTGAAAATGATGCACATTGTTTTGAAAGTATTCCCTCTTTTCTACCTGAAGTATTATCTCCGACTGAGCTTAACTCCATAGAATCAAGATTCGAATTCAAATTGCTTGCGATTGGCTTTCTTTCAAGGAAGCTATCAATTTCCTTGATATGGACGGAAAAGAAAGTATTCTTGATATTGCAAGAGCTATTGGTGAAAGAATATTGATAAAAGAATTTCACAAAATTAAAGAAGATTCTTGATAGATTTGGCAGTTTGATATCCTGGGATTCTTTTCTCATGATGATCTTTCTGCACTTTTTTTTTAGCAGATTGGAGCTCTCTTGGATTTTTCGGGAATTACATCCTCCTTCATTTTGGAGATGTCCTGACTTGTCTCTCTCTTTTTTTTTTTTAGAAGGGTACATCACAAACTCCTTCATCTCAGAGATGTTCTGATCCTTCTTTTCTCTCAGGGATTATCTTGATAGTTATTAGCTCATTGGTTGGGAATCTCTTGATGATAGCTGGAATCAAATATCTTTTAGGGTTTGTCGGTAGGCTCATCACACTCGCCTTCATCTCGACGGTGATCTAAACTTTCCCTGGAAGAATCCGTCACAAACTCCGTCATCTTGGAGATGATCCAAATCTTCTTTGGCCCCGGGGGTCGACTCGCTTAATTCGCCTTCATCTTGACGACAATTGAGAGATCCCTTTTGCAGATATTTAATTGCAGCTTAGGTGATTGAGGAGATATGAAAATTGAGTGGATTTTTCTGTATCACCCAGGATATTTCGACTGCTTTATTTTTCAAGAATGATCTTTAAAAATGTGCCATTGACTGCGATCAATATCAATCACTCATGGCTTTGCAACAACATTGAATTCTCTTTGCTGGCCATATCGCGGATTTATTCTTCATCCTTTTGGTTGGCCAATAAAAAGATTTTGAACTTTGAATCCTTTTTCGTGAAAGCATTGCCCTTTCGAAAGTAATAGTGGAGGTATTCTGAAGTAATAATTTTGTGCAATAAAGATTTTTGAAATCAACAAATATTTAATGACAAATTAGCAAAATTTTCTTGAAATCCTTTTGTGAAAGCGAGCATTTGAAGCACAACGCAACACATCCATGACAAAAATTCTCTTCTCCTTTCCCCAAAGGAGAAGATTCAGAAATTTGAATTGGGAATTACTCCTCTCTTCCCTGAAGAGGAGGTCTTTGCAAAATGAACTTTCGAAGAGAAATTAAGCTTTTGTCAAAACTTCCTAACATTAGGCTTCTCTTATGGAAAGGGGGCCGGAATTGGTGAGGTTGGTAAATTGGTCATGAAGGAACGAGTCCATCATATTCTCCCCGAAAAGAGGGTCCTTCATGATGAAATGGCCTAGTCTGAAATTATGGTTACAAGGAAAACAAACTTCCGTCGAAGCTCTCCCTGAACTAAGGGTTCCTTGTATGAAATTGGAATTTTGTTTTGCAAACGGTTCACAAAGGCACGAGTCCCTTCAAACTCTCCCTAAAAAGGGGCTAAGTGAACGAATTGGATAGCATGCGAAAAGAGCGAGCTCCCTCGAACTCTCCCTATACAAAGGGTCTCTCGCAAGATAAATTTTTTTTTTTGGAATTGGGTATTGGGTGACCAAAAGGTCGAAATTTGGAAATTGGAATTCTGAAATTTGATATTTGAAATTGGAAATTGGAAATTGATAATTGGAAATTGGAAATTGGAAATTGGAAATTTGGAAATTGATAATTGGAAATTGAAAATTTGGAAATTGATAATTGGAAATTGGAAATTGGAATTTGGAATTTTGGAATTTGGAAATTGATAATTGGAAATTGGAAATTGGAAATTGGAAATTTGGAATTTGGAAATTGATAATTAGAAATTGAAAATTGGAAATTGGAAATTTGGAATTTGATAATTGGAAATTGGAAATTTGGAAGTTGGAATTTGGAATTTTGGAATTTGGAAATTGATAATTGGAAATTGGAATTTGATGAGTGATCAACACGAGGACTGAACTCAAGAGGTCGACTGACATGACCATTCAGTGGAACACTAACACGAGTGCTCGATTTTGAAAAGATACCGGTATGCATACCGGTTTAAAAATGTACCAGTTTGGATACTGGATTTTGGTTCAGTTCTGGTGATTGTCTTTCAATCTTGAATCGTTAGGAATTGTGATGGGATTGATAGTTGAAATCTCAATACTGACCAGATCGTTATTAATGCGATTGTATGCAAATGAATGCAAATTGATGCACATGAATGCACAAGTGTGTGAAATGAGAGATTTGTTTATCCTGCCTGCATACAGGATATTTGTAGATAAAAACAAATTTTTAAAATGCCCCAGTGTAACTGGGAAAAAGAATTTTTGATCATTATTAAAGAATTTTGATCATTATGAAAATTGAGTGGATTTTTCTGTATCACCCAGGATATTTCGACTGCTTTATTTTTCAAGAATGATCTTTAAAAATGTGCCATTGACTGCGATCAATATCAATCACTCATGGCTTTGCAACAACATTGAATTCTCTTTGCTGGCCATATCGCAGATTTATTCTTCATCCTTTTGGTTGGCCAATAAAAAGATTTTGAACTTTGAATCCTTTTTCGTGAAAGCATTGCCCTTTCGAAAGTAATAGTGGAGGTATTCTGAAGTAATAATTTTGTGCAATAAAGATTTTTGAAATCAACAAATATTTAATGACAAATTAGCAAAATTTTCTTGAAATCCTTTTGTGAAAGCGAGCATTTGAAGCACAACGCAACACATCCATGACAAAAATTCTCTTCTCCTTTCCCCAAAGGAGAAGATTCAGAAATTTGAATTGGGAATTACTCCTCTCTTCCCTGAAGAGGAGGTCTTTGCAAAATGAACTTTCGAAGAGAAATTAAGCTTTTGTCAAAACTTCCTAACATTAGGCTTCTCTTATGGAAAGGGGGCCGGAATTGGTGAGGTTGGTAAATTGGTCATGAAGGAACGAGTCCATCATATTCTCCCCGAAAAGAGGGTCCTTCATGATGAAATGGCCTAGTCTGAAATTATGGTTACAAGAAAAACAAACTTCCGTCGAAGCTCTCCCTGAACTAAGGGTTCCTTGTATGAAATTGGAATTTTGTTTTGCAAACGGTTCACAAAGGCACGAGTCCCTTCAAACTCTCCCTAAAAAGGGGCTAAGTGAACGAATTGGATAGCATGCGAAAAGAGCGAGCTCCCTCGAACTCTCCCTATACAAAGGGTCTCTCGCAAGATAAATTTTTTTTTTTGGAATTGGGTATTGGGTGACCAAAAGGTCGAAATTTGGAAATTGGAATTTTGAAATTTGATATTTGAAATTGGAAATTGGAAATTGATAATTGGAAATTGAAAATTTGGAAATTGATAATTGGAAATTGGAATTTGGAATTTTGGAATTTGGAAATTGATAATTAGAAATTGAAAATTGGAAATTGGAAATTTGGAATTTGATAATTGGAAATTGGAAATTGGAAATTGGAAATTGGAAATTTGGAAGTTGGAATTTGGAATTTTGGAATTTGGAAATTGATAATTGGAAATTGGAATTTGATGAGTGATCAACACGAGGACTGAACTCAAGAGGTCGACTGACATGACCATTCAGTGGAACACTAACACGAGTGCTCGATTTTGAAAAGATACCGGTATGCATACCGGTTTAAAAATGTACCAGTTTGGATACTGGATTTTGGTTCAGTTCTGGTGATTGTCTTTCAATCTTGAATCGTTAGGAATTGTGATGGGATTGATAGTTGAAATCTCAATACTGACCAGATCGTTATTAATGCGATTGTATGCAAATGAATGCAAATTGATGCACATGAATGCACAAGTGTGTGAAATGAGAGATTTGTTTATCCTGCCTGCATACAGGATATTTGTAGATAAAAACAAATTTTTAAAATGCCCCAGTGTAACTGGGAAAAAGAATTTTTGATCATTATTAAAGAATTTTGATCATTATGAAAATTGAGTGGATTTTTTTGTATCACCCAGGATATTTCGACTGCTTTATTTTTCAAGAATGATCTTTAAAAATGTGCCATTGACTGCGATCAATATCAATCACTCATGGCTTTGCAACAACATTGAATTCTCTTTGCTGGCCATATCGCAGATTTATTCTTCATCCTTTTGGTTGGCCAATAAAAAGATTTTGAACTTTGAATCCTTTTTCGTGAAAGCATTGCCCTTTCGAAAGTAATAGTGGAGGTATTCTGAAGTAATAATTTTGTGCAATAAAGATTTTTGAAATCAACAAATATTTAATGACAAATTAGCAAAATTTTCTTGAAATCCTTTTGTGAAAGCGAGCATTTGAAGCACAACGCAACACATCCATGACAAAAATTCTCTTCTCCTTTCCCCAAAGGAGAAGATTCAGAAATTTGAATTGGGAATTACTCCTCTCTTCCCTGAAGAGGAGGTCTTTGCAAAATGAACTTTCGAAGAGAAATTAAGCTTTTGTCAAAACTTCCTAACATTAGGCTTCTCTTATGGAAAGGGGGCCGGAATTGGTGAGGTTGGTAAATTGGTCATGAAGGAACGAGTCCATCATATTCTCCCCGAAAAGAGGGTCCTTCATGATGAAATGGCCTAGTCTAAAATTATGGTTACAAGGAAAACAAACTTCCGTCGAAGCTCTCCCTGAACTAAGGGTTCCTTGTATGAAATTGGAATTTTGTTTTGCAAACGGTTCACAAAGGCACGAGTCCCTTCAAACTCTCCCTAAAAAGGGGCTAAGTGAACGAATTGGATAGCATGCGAAAAGAGCGAGCTCCCTCGAACTCTCCCTATACAAAGGGTCTCTCGCAAGATAAATTTTTTTTTTTGGAATTGGGTATTGGGTGACCAAAAGGTCGAAATTTGGAAATTGGAATTCTGAAATTTGATATTTGAAATTGGAAATTGGAAATTGATAATTGGAAATTGGAAATTGGAAATTGGAAATTTGGAAATTGATAATTGGAAATTGAAAATTTGGAAATTGATAATTGGAAATTGGAAATTGGAATTTGGAATTTTGGAATTTGGAAATTGATAATTGGAAATTGGAAATTGGAAATTGGAAATTTGGAATTTGGAAATTGATAATTAGAAATTGAAAATTGGAAATTGGAAATTTGGAATTTGATAATTGGAAATTGGAAATTTGGAAGTTGGAATTTGGAATTTTGGAATTTGGAAATTGATAATTGGAAATTGGAATTTGATGAGTGATCAACACGAGGACTGAACTCAAGAGGTCGACTGACATGACCATTCAGTGGAACACTAACACGAGTGCTCGATTTTGAAAAGATACCGGTATGCATACCGGTTTAAAAATGTACCAGTTTGGATACTGGATTTTGGTTCAGTTCTGGTGATTGTCTTTCAATCTTGAATCGTTAGGAATTGTGATGGGATTGATAGTTGAAATCTCAATACTGACCAGATCGTTATTAATGCGATTGTATGCAAATGAATGCAAATTGATGCACATGAATGCACAAGTGTGTGAAATGAGAGATTTGTTTATCCTGCCTGCATACAGGATATTTGTAGATAAAAACAAATTTTTAAAATGCCCCAGTGTAACTGGGAAAAAGAATTTTGATCATTATTAAAGAAAATTTGGAAGAATTACAAAGAATAGGGAATTGTTCAAGTATAGAATTTTTTCAAATGTCGAGCATTGATGGGATCTGGTAATTCTATTCCATCAGCATTGATGAGCCGATATGAATTGCGAGGTAGTGCCTCTTTCACAACATAAGGACCTTCCCAATTTGGCGCCCATTTGCCACCCGGGCGGTGCCTGAGATAAGCTGTTGATCTGAGCACTAGATCATTGACCCGAAATTTTCTCTCAATGACAGATTTTGCATATTGTCGGGCTATCCTCTGGCAATAGGATTGAGCATGCTCTACTGCTCTGAGCCTTCTTTCATCGAGCAAATCAAGTTGTACCAGTCGCTGTTGCTGATACTGATCAAGAGGTAATTCTAGAAGTGATGCAAATTTCAGAGCAGGATTCTGAACATGTAGAGGCAGTACTACTTCAATTCCGTAGACAAGTTCTGACGGAGTAGCATTCGTTGGAGTTCGAATGGTGGTTCTGTATGCCCATAATGCATCATGAATCTTTTCATGCCAGTCACGGCCTGTTTCTAAAGTTCGCTCCAGGATTCGAATCAGAATCTTGTTGGTGGCCTCTGCCTGACCATTCCCTTGAGGATAATAAGGAGCGGAAAAATGATGATGAATTTTGAACTTTGAGCAGAATGTCCTCATTCTTTCATTCTTGAAATGACTGCCATTATCCGACACAATATCATGCGGTATACCGAAACGGCAAAGGATATTCTTATGGATGAAAGAAACCACGTGTCGACCTTCTACTATGCGTAGAGTGACTGCTTCTACCCATTTAGTAAAATATTCTGTTGCGGCCAGAAAATATTTATGACCATTGGAGGCTGAAGGAGTGATGGGGCCTACAACATCAAAAGCCCACATAGAAAATGGCCATGGCGAGACGACAGATTGCAAGTATGTCGCTGGCGCATGTATGGAAGGCGCATGCATCTGACATTGAACGCACTTCTTCACAAAACGATAGCAATCTTGTTGCATAGTTCTCCAATAATATCCTGCTCGGATGATTTGTTTGACGAGAGTCTGATAGCCAACATGACCACCGCAAATGCCTTCATGTGCTTCTTGCACAACTTCTTCGGCTTCTTCTTCGTCCAAACATCTGGAATACTCAGAACTGAATCCACGACGATAAAGGACGCTGGCAAGAATAAAATATCGAGCAGACATGCGTTGAATTGCTCGCTGCTCTCTCTTTGATAATTCTGGAGGAAATTCGCCAGTTTTAATGAAATTCTTGATATCATGATACCAGGGCTTCTTCTTTTGCTCAGCCTGGTTTATCTGCTCTACTGGGACGAAAGCGGGTTGATCAAGTCTGCCAATTTCAAATGAGCGACAAGATTCTCCACTCCTGAAAGACATGATGGATCCCAGATTAGCTAAATTGTCTGCAACTTGATTGAAATCTCTCTTGATATGAAAAAGTTGGAATTCTTCGAATTTGTTGGCAAGAGCTGAGACAATCTTCTGGTAAGGAAGTAATTTCTGATCTTTCACTTGCCATTCGGCCAGAACTTGATTGACGATTAACAAAGAATCGCCATAAGCATGCACTCTTTTGACATTGAAGTCCTGTAGAATTTTCAGACCTTGTATCAAAGCTTCATACTCGGCCATATTATGAGTGCACTGAAAATCCAGTTTAAGAGAAAAGGGAATCATCTTCTTCTCTGGTGTAATTAGCAGAATTCTGATTCTTATGCCTGCCATATTCTTGGAACCGTCGAAGAATAAATTCCAAATTGGGGATTGTTGAATATTGCAGATCCGCTCATCGGGGAAATCATCCTCAGCTTTAACATCCTCTGCTAGAGGAAAATCTGCTAATTGGTCTGCAATTGCTTAGCCTTTGATAGATTGCTGAGAGACATATTCCAAGTCGTATTGCATTAATAGGACTTGCCATTTGGCGATTCATCCGCTGAGAAATGGTTGTTCAAGAATGTACTTGAGAGGATTTAATTTAGATAGAATCTTGACTTCAGACGCCAATAGATAATGCCTCAATTTCTGACACATTCATACCAGAGCTAAACATGTCTTCTCTATCTGAGAGTATTTCTTCTCGTAATCAATAAAGGTCTTGCTCACATAGTAAATGGCATGTTCTATCAAGCTGCCTTCTTCGTATTGCGCCAAGAATCCGCCGCAAGCAACTTGATTAACTGAAATGTATAGCAATAGGGGTTTCCCTAATTCTGACGGCTTTAAAACAGGAGGATTGAGAAGATATTTCTTGATGCGTTCGAACGACTGCTGACACTCTGGTCCCCATTCGAACCTCACTCCTTTTCTGAGCAAATGAATGAAAGGCTCACATCTCATGGCCAAATTAGAAATGAATCGCCGAATTGATTGCATGTGTCCTTGAAGGCTACGCAATTCTTTGAGATTAGTCGGGGCGGCAAGCCAATGATAGCTTTGGCCTTAGCGGGATCCATTTCTATCCCCTTCTTGCTGACCAAGAAGCCTAGCAACTTACCTGATTCGACTCCAAAGACACATTTTTGTGGATTGAGTCTTAGCTTGTAAAGAATGAGTCACTTGAAGACTTGATTAAGAGCTTCGATGTGATCTTCCTCTTCTTTGGATTTCACCAGAATATCATCGACATATGCATCCATAGTCTTGTGCATCTGATCATGGAAAATAGCGGCCATAGCGCGCTGATAAGTGGCTCCAGCATTCTTAAGCCCAAAAGGCATAACCGTGTAATAGAAAGTGCCCCATGGCGTGGTAAAGGATGTTTTGGATTGGTCACGAGCGGCCAACTTGATTTGATTATATCTGGAGTATCCGTCCATAAAGGATAACATAGCATGCTCGGCTGTGCTATCGACTAGGAGATCAATGTTTGGGAGCGGATAGTCATCCTTTGGAGTGGCTTTATTGAGATCAGGGAAGTCGATACAGATTCGCACTTTCCCATTCTTCTTAGGAACTGCTACGATATTCGCCAACCAATCCGGGTAATCAATTGCTCGAATGAATCCTGCTTTAAGCAGATCCTCAAGTCCTTCCTTGACCTGTTGCTCGATTCGAGGATCCATTTTTCTCAACTTCTGCTTGACTGGTTTCGCCTCAGGCTTCAAAACGAGGCGATGTTCCACCAATTTCGGATCTAAACCTGGCATATCCTCATAAGTCTATGCGAATACTTCTTCATGCTGCTTGAGGAAATTAGTGAGCCTTTCTTTCTCTTCTGGACTCAAACCACTGCCAATCTTGAGAATTTTAGGATCGTCTTCTGATCCGATGTTGATATCCTCAGTCGGATCTTGAACTAAGGATGATGGCTCATCTTGTTTCTGAATTGATGCAAATTCTGGTAATTCTTGAAGAGCTGAATCGAACTCTGCGGATTCTTCTGATTGCTTTGCAGTCTGACTATATTTTGTTCTTATTTTGACCTGATGAATTATTGTTGATGCTCTCTGCAAGGTAGGATTGATGGTTAGGTTCTGAAGGAAGTTTGGTTGGAGGAAAATATTTATTGAGAATTTTGGTAGACAATTGAAATAATATCCCATTACTAGGGATTGAGTCGTCGCTGGAGTTACGACAATTGCGTTGCTATTCTTTGCAAAATAAACAACTGGAAATATGCCTTGTTACCTAGGCGAGGTCGTCAAACCAAAGTGAAATGTAAAATAAAGGAATTTTATTGAGGGGAAAAACATGATTTCATCAATAATACACTTGACAGAGGAGAGGGGGACAGACAATTTTCCACCACTCCGGATAATCAGAAGATACATGAGGACCAGGAAAAATAGTAAGACTGACAAAGGAATCCCAGCCATGCCTGGCAGAATGGTATGCTCCGGACCACTGATCTGATGTGAGATCGAACTCTGGCAAGACCCCCGATAGTGGACGAATCTCTACACGTTTTTGCCTCTAAGAGAACTGCCTGACGCACCGCTCTGGATGATAGTATGCGCAGAAGAACGGGCCAAGTAGTCTGAATCGCTTGCTGTATGCATAAGTGTATCTGGGAGGTGATTCCTGACGATCAAAGTAGTCCCATACGACTTCTTCCTCCTGAAGGTTATTGATCAAGAACCGGTATCGAGTAACCGGAAGAAGCTTCTCTCCGTTGTATCTGAATGAACTGGATCGGGCGGGCACATGCCGGAGGAACCAAGACTGCAAGGCGTAGGTGCACCCTTCGACTAGGATCGACTCTCCGAGTGCGAAACGAGTCAACCCTCGGTATAGAAAGGCGAGTGCGGCCATGGCTATCGAGAGGTGGCTGGTCTGTCAACTTCCCCATCTCCTTAGAAGCTGAACTATTCTGATATCCATGTAATTCCGTCCATCTGGAAAGAAAGCTAATCCTACCGTGCATAGAACCATCGCGTGCTGAATTCTCTCTCGAGCTGTCCTGGACAACGAGCTGACTTCCACAAATGTCCCATGCTGTCTGTAGATTTCGAGCAGGTCCACATATTCATTTCCATCTTCTTCAATCAGAGGCCAAGACTTGCGTCCCGTCATGCGAGCTAAGGCATCCTTAGGGTCCAGACCCTTAACATTAATCAGAAACTGTTTCTCCAATGGATCTCCAGGCTGACCGGCTGGCTCGGGCAATCCCATAATCTCTGAAAATTCATCTATCAGTATTGTCATCTCGCCCCACGGGAACCAGAAGGTAGAAGTGCTCGGATTCCACCGTTCTGCTAGTGCATGGATTAAGTTGCCGTTGACTGTCTACTTTCCCACTGCGGACGCCAGTTCTAACCCACAATCGTCCAAGTGGTCCGGAAACATACGAGAGAAATTCTTGAACCATAAATAGTACCACCGGGGAAAGAAGGATCCAGTGTTGAGGACTCGATGTTCGGGAAGACTCTGTCGCACCTCATAGGAGATGTGACCCTCAGGGAAGACTGAATCAAGCTGACTGGATGCCATCAGACTGGAAGACATAGAAAATTGGAATAAGACTTTGGAAAATACAGGAAATTTTGAGGAAAATGCAGGCAGGATAAAAATAAAGTAGGAATTCGAGATCCAGAAGAAAGGAAAGATGGGAAATCACCTGGAGTTTTGAAGGAAATTAAGGGAAATTTGGAAAATCGTCCAGGGTTTGATGAAATATGAAGAAATAAATGGAAAATGAAGTATTTGGAAAATCGTCCAAGGTTTAAAACATGGACAGTACATGGACATAGATTGGGGAAATTTTGAGAAAATCGTCCAGTATTTTTAGAAAATTGGGGAAAATATGGAAAATAAAAAGGAAATAACATATTCAATCAAATTCTGCATAAACAAGTATGCACAAACAGCATTCCCTAAAAGCTGACTCTAGATGCACAAATTTTGAAATAGCTGTAGGACCTTAATCCTAACTCTAAGGTTCAGATCATCTGTATCCAATCCAGTTATGCCTATATACTCAATCCAAGGCTCAATGTACGTGGCATAAAATCAATTTCTCCAGTTCTAGGTTCAAGTTTTCCAACATCCTTGAGCACCTGCCGATATACGTTGGACTATGGCCCTTGGTACGTGGCAGGGGGGTTTTCACCCAAATAGGTGGCCCAGTTGTGAGGCTCTGTCCCGAACTATGGTTCTGGAAGAGAGCCCAGCAACGTGAAGACCGGGACAATATAGGTGGGGTGGTTTTTGAAAAATATGAGCACATGCAAGAAAAGAGAGGGCTCTAAGTCCTAATGAGATAGAATTTTGAAATATTTGAAGAAGCAAACATTGTTTTCAATCAAATCTAGATTGAGGAGTGTTGTATTAGACCTAAGTCTATGTGAGCATGAATAATTCTCCTCAATATGGTCCTACCAAACCATACCTAGTCTATATGCATTCCATATCAGCTGGGTTCAAGTCTAGGCTCCTAGGTTCACATGATATCATAAAGTAAAGCTGACATTCCATGGAAATCGATTTGGATAATTTGAACTAAGTAGAGCATTAGATTGATCAGGCAAAGACAGGTCCCATCACGGTCGCCAAACCTGTTATCATCGCAAAATTTTTAACCTTTTGCAAATAAAACTGACCTTTGAAAAATATTTTGAAAATAACTCGCCTCCATTTTTAAAATGCGGGAAAATTCCGAAGAATGGGACTCGCCTGTCGGTACGAGGTTCAACCGTTCCTGCCACCTTTAACAGGGGTAATTGAACCAAGGATCAATCTTATGCTCTACTCTATTCAACTTGTCTAAATCATATTCTAATTTCTAAATGCACATAGAATCAGGCATGTGTTATGAATTTTCAGAAAATGCACATTTTGAAAACATGATGTTTGCTTTGAATGATTGAAATATTTAGAAAATGTAAATCTTGGAAAATCGTGAATTGGGATTTGAAATGTACTTCTGAGAGAAATAAAATCGATTTTGAGGAATCCTTGACATTTGGTGAAAATCGATTATGAGAGACTTGGTTTCTCTGAATTCAAACTTGGAAATTGAAATTCTAACTTAGAAAATTTGAATTTGGAACTTGGGAAATACTTGAAATATTCTTTGAAATTCAATGCTTTTGGGAAAATCGATTTTGCTATAAGACTTGGGAGATTTTGAGGAAATGAACTTCTTTGAATTGAGATTTGAATTGGAATTGGCAAATGCATGAAATGAATGAATATGGATTTGAGGAATTGAGAAATACTTTTTGTATTTTTGAGAAATGCAGTGCATTTTGAAATTAGCCTAAGAGTGTAGGCTGAATGTGGCTAATGTGAAGATCATAAATCTGGGTATCATTCATATTCTGACTATGGCCATAAATACGAATTCCACCAAGTTTATAGACTTCATAAAAGCTAGTGTATGTGTCATTCGTGTAGACTATAGTGAGTTTGAATATGCATGAATCATCATCCATCACACATTAACATTATTTAAAAAAATAAACTATATGCAATGCTGCCTAAGCTAAGCAGGAAATGTAAATTCTTATTCCAAAGTTTAATTTAGTTTACATCACTATTGAAATTTAAATACGTGAAAAATAAAGTCTTCAATGTACCTGCAAAACTAGAAAACTTTGTTAGTGAATATATGTTGGCTTTTCTAGATTTATCCAGCAATATCAGGAAATTGCTGGATTTTGCTAGATATAAGCCTTTTTCATGATTCCCTTAAATAAAAATTGATAAAATATGAAATAAGATTGAATAAATAAGGAAGATAAGATATGAAATTTCGAAATTGGGGTCAAAATGACCAAAATACCCCTAATAACAAGACTATGGCCTTGAAATTAGGGTTTTCAGAAAGATATTTGATAAAATGCAAGTTTTTAAAATTCAAATGAAAATAAATCAAACCAAATATGATATGACATGATTAAAAATATGAAAATTAGGGTTAGGGATTTCGAAATTGAGGTCAAATGACCAAATTGCCCCCGATAGCAAGACTATGGCCTTGAAATCAGGGTTTTTAGAAAATATTTTGGTAAAACATAGGTTTTATGCACTAAATGAAATCAAATGAGCATCAAATTAAACCTAAAGCATCCTAATATGATTATAAACATTATTAAACCCTAAAAATATATGCTTATGCACGAAAATCCAATAATATCACAAAAACTGTGATTTTAGCAGTGTTTTTGGATCTTTCAGGAACCCGGTTTTGCAATTTGCTTAATTCAGCCATCAATCAGATTCCAAAAATCCTCAAAATTGGTACCTGCACTTGTTATAACCCTAATGTCGAATTGGAATTATAAAAATAATTTTTTGACATTGAATTAATCCAAAAATTGCATTAAACCCTAAAAATATGCTATTTTTGACCTAATTCACCAACCAGTCTCAGTCCAAGACCTGAACCAGGGGTCAAATCTCCATGAAAATCCATGAAATTTTACAGAGACTAACTAAGACAAAAAACAGAGATTTCCCAATTTACAGATCGGAAAAATCATCTTTGGTTAGGGAGAAGCCCTTCCGGCAAGCTGAGCTAAAATATATCACTTTTAACAGGGATTAAAACGGCTACTTCAGATTGAAAATACAGACATAAATAGAAATCCTAAACAAAAATCTCTGAAATTTTAGTGGTGAACAGTAGACATAAAAATAACAATACTCACTTTTTACAGATCATGAATCGGATCTGTGGTTTGGGATTTATGACTAACACAAGTCTGATTAGGGTTTTGGTAAACCCTAATGAGTTTTAAATTTAAAAACAGATTCTCTGAAAGGGTAAAAATACTAAACAGTGATCAAAAATTTCGAAAATTTCACAGCAGACAGATCTACTCAATGTGAATCCATAGCACTTTACAGATCTAAAATCGGATATAAGATGAGAGAAATATCATAACAACAAGTTACCTTCTTCATTTTAACCATGATTTTAAAGCTTTAAAAACCCGGTTTGATGTCTGATTTTTGTGACAGGGTTCCCGAGATCCAAAACCTCTGATTTTTCTACAGTAACTCAATAACTCATGCATGCATCACATATAAAAAAATCAGAAATAAACAATGAGTACTTCAATCCGAAATAACATTATCTTTACTGTTCTAAACCTAAAACACACAGAAATTTAAGAAACTTGAAAAACCATGCATTAACTAATGTAAATCAATAAAATAAACCATAAAACAGTAAATAAAAATTATTTCTATGCTATAGAACGTAAAAAAAACATGAATAAACCATGAAAATAAAATAAAAACAGGGAATCAATGGCTGGAATTTGATATCACCTTTAAAACATAGATTTAACCCATTAAAAGAGTAAATCATATATTTTATTGGTTAATAATGTAAAGAATCATATTAAAATCAATTCTAATGGATTAAAATCCCTGTAAATCACCCAAAACAGGGTTAGATCACCTTCTTGGATCGTTCTTGCTGATTCTTGATGATTCTTGAGGTGAAACCCTGGTTGAATCCATGAAATAGGAGGTATTAATGGCTAAAATTGATTTAAAACTATTAAAAACATGAAATAAAAGCTAAAATTTAAACAAAATAATTACCTTGAGGTGGCTGCAATGGAGGAAGGGCTGGAGAGGAGAGAGAATCTCCAAGAATCCCAAGGAGAGCAAGTTGGAAAAATCGACCCCCCTATGGCCTTCTATTTATAAAAAAAAATTAAGTTAAAAATCAAATGTTTTAAAAAAATTGGACTCTTCTAAGGGGGGCGATTTTGGGGTGTAAAGACTATCCTACCCCTAGCCTAAATTATCCTATTTAATACCTAATTAACCCCTAGACTCTCCTAAAAAATCCCCAAATGTAATGCCACTTGGCATTTTCTACATTTGGCTTTTTAAAACACCTTTAAAAACCTTTAAAAACACTAGTTTTAAAAACTAACTTTCAAAATGAGTTTTTCAAAATGGTTTTGACTCTTCTAAACCTCTAACACTAACCAAGACATCAACTAACTTTAGTCTAGCCCTGACTTACTCGAATATGGTGCCACCCCGAGTGGGCCCTACTTGAGTTTTTACAAAAAGATGATTTTAAAACTTGAAATTGAAGGAGTTTTCAAAAGTAATCTTAAAATTAGAATTTTTGAAATGGCATAAGGTTCTAACTGAATTAGAATTCCTCTGGATATGGTGCCAACTGAGTGGGCCCACATCAAGTTTTGGAAATTTTGAAATAAATACTGAAAATGGCTTTGAAAAAGGGTTAAAATCGACATTTGAAATTCAAGATCTTTGAAAATAGGGTCTCAAGCGAACTGGAACTCCGAGTTAGAGTCCTGAACTCTTAGGACTCTGAGATTTTGGAATTTTAAAAAGCCAAATGAAAGGTTTTTGAAAGATTTTATCAGAAAATGGTGAAATGAGTTGAAAGAACACAGTCAGGGTTAGACTCCTAACTCGACCGAACTCTGAAATAGAGTTTTGAACTAACTGGACTCTGTAAAATGACCTAAATTTTGACAATAATCGAAAAAGACTAAAAATGGAAGTAAAACAGATTTCAAAACAGACTTCTGACCGGATTAGGACTCTGAGATAGAGTCCTGATCGGACTGAAACTTTCAAAAATTTAAGAAATTTGATGAATAGAGGAATTCAGAAGCGACACCACCTCAATGGGTCTCATCTGTGAATTGAAATCGATTAAAATTTGAATTTGAAATGAATCTAGATTGTTTCCTTGAGAAAATATTTCGAAATATAAAGTCCTGGGGTTGGAAAATGACAGAGTATTGAATAAAAACCCAGGTTTTAAAATTGATTTTGAAATAAAAGCTTTAAAATTCAAATCTGGATTGAATGTTTTGAAAACAGGAGTGCTGGATCTCGAAAATGAAATGCAATGACATGCAATGCTATGCAATGACACATGAAATGGACAAACACTGGATGAGAGTGAAAATTTGGGGTGTTTACAATGATGTAGCCCTTGGTTACTCTAGAATGTACAGAGGGTTGATCCATGCGTGTGACAATGAATACATTCACATGCTAAATGAGGCTGGACAAATGACTGCCTAAGGGTAGCAATACCAATGAATTGGCAACTAAATGGACTAAATATGGAAGTCTGAGCAGTAAGATGGGTAAGCACCTATAAATGGGAATGATGGGGAAGAGGCAAATTGACAATAGATGCATAGCAGTAAAACATATATACGGTGACAAAAAAAAAATTCTGGAACACATGATATACAGATTACATCAATATATGGCATATACATTCATGTCCATATCACATTTTTGTTTGGCTTCTGTAACTAAGGACAAGGTTTTAATAAGGTGAGTATACTAACACAAGAACACTGTAAATGCATGGGACAGGAGATGGACAATATTAAGACATGATGAAAATGAAACTGATTGGAAAACAAGTGCTTATGATAACTAGAGAGGGATACGGAGGAATTAGGACATATGTTCAGTAAATGGAGTGCCCAGGGAGATCGAGTAAAGAAATGTTCACAGGAAATTACAAAAAAAAAGTTAATTGAACATGCAGGGAAATGAAGTATGCGCAGAGGTCTTATGGAATGTAAGTGCAGGTAGATTACGAACATTGAATCATACAGGGATGGCATACAAGTAGCAATACTAATGTGGTGTAATGAGACTATAACAGAAACAAAGTGAGATGTAGTGACGTTAGAACTAACTTACTGCAAAAAAAAAAAATCAACAACATGAAATAGTAAATAGGCTGTTATGGTATGGGAATGGGGATGGTTTGCTGCATGAATAATACAATGCACTGACAGGAACAAAATATGCCATGAGATAGACTAATTGTAATAGAAATCCTAATAACATTTCTTATCACACATGCAAATAATACAAGATTAGATGGGAAATGTACAGATACATGATAACACGCCCTTTATTACTGTAAATGAACATACACATTGCTGAATGTAACAAGAGAAAACGTCCAACAACAGGAATCATAGACACACACAAGCTTTAGCGTTTTTGGATAGCTTAGATATCTCTCAACAGGCTTGGGGAGCCATTAATGGTGAATCTGGAAGAGATCCACTACAGGGAGGGTAACGGCTGGTTCCCAATCAACAGAGGATGACAATTTGATGATTCACATACGAATCCGGAGAGATATTTGTGCTATAGTAAAAAAAATTTATTGGAATATTACACATATCCCATTGATGTAGCTTCTGCAAATCAAGGCTGCTATGCTAGCAGTTCGATATTACAGAGGAAGCTTCCACGAAAACCAGGAAAGGGCTGAAGGGGGAAATCAGAAAAGGGAATAAGAGTAGAAGCTAAACAACAGAAAGTAGAGAAATAAACTCATCGTTGGCTGATTGCTAGGGGTACTCCTTCTCCTTTCAATGTTGGATTGAATCTACAGGGAAGAGGAGGATCACTCTCCTTTTGACTGTCTTTGATCGATCTGTCGAGAGGTGATAAAAGGAGGAGAGGGTCTGGGAAAAGGCAGGGGATTCGAGAGGTAGGAAGAACTGGAATCGTGAGTCCTTCTTTTGCTGGAAGTAATGAAGACAGGTTCAAAAGGGGACTCCAGCCGATAGAGGTGAGAAAAAGCCGTCGGTTCTGCTCCTGCTGAAAGGAAGGAAGGGAGGGATGTCTTCACTCGACTGCCTCTTGAAAAGCTCGATGGGTCCAAGGTGGAAGAAGAAGGAAAAAAAGGAAGTCCCCCCCTCTCTGATGGGAGGAGAGTAAGGTAGATAAAGGGAGGAAGAGAGCTGGAATCGCAGATTGGGGTCCCCCTCTTATGTTGGGCCCTTCTGGTCTTTTAATAATCGTCTCCTGCTTTTCCCCCTCAAATCCAAGTTTTTTTCTCCTCTTTAGCCGACTTTGATAACCTTTAAAACAGAATTTTAAAATTTTTTGAAATGTTCGCCATCTCGAGAGGGGGACGGCTCCCTTTCTCCAGAAAAATTTTGAAAACTTAGGTAAAAATAAAAGTTTTTGGGTAGGGTTTCACGGTGGCTCCTTTTTGGGGGCTCAAAAGTAATAAATAAAACAAAAATAAAAAAAAGTGATAAAAACGAATTTTGTTTTTGTTTTTGTTTTTCTTTTTCTTTTTTTAAAAACTTTTTGAAGTATATAAAAAAAAACATTTTTGTTTTTCTTGGCAAGAAGCTTTAGTGGGGTGCCAACTATGTGTGGGCCCACTAATTATTTTATTAAAATTTAAATTAAATGAAAGAGTTTTATAAATTGGTGCCACCTCCAGATGGGCACTGTTTTGAAAATAGGAGAAATATTTGAGAATCTGAGTGTGACACCACCTCGAGGCGGGTCCCACGTCATTTATTTGAAATAAAAGCCAAGTAATTTTTTTTTGAATTTTCATAATAGTAGGCTAGTTTAGAAAGCATGAAGTGACTTTGGTTCGATTTCAAAACTTAGAAGAAAATGGTTCTTCAGGGCAAAATTTAGAAAGATGCGGAGAAATTCGGAGCCCTTTTTGTAAAAGTTTGAAATGAGGTCTTCTGAATTTAAAATTGTGTCCCCCTCTTTCCAACTGACGAAATTTTGAAATCAATATCAAAACTATCCAGATCATTTTCTTGAGAAATCTTTTAGAATTTGAAGCCCTGAGGGTAAAATTGGAAGAATTGGTAAATTTGGAAATCCAGGGTTTTAAAATCAATTTTGAAAAGTTTAAAACTCGAATCTGGATTGACACTTTTGAAAATCAGGAGTTTTGGATCTCAAAATGACATGTTGTGCAGTACGGTGATATGAAATGCTCATGCAATTGTTATCGTCGCGAAATTTTCCCCCGTCTTCCCTTCCTTGCGGAAGAGAGAGAGGGAAACACTTTCGCGATTCAAACTTGACCGGATTTTGGAAATTGTTTTGAAATACTCGCCTCCGTTTTGAAAATTGCGGGAAAATCCATGGGATGGGGCTCGACCTATCGGTACGAGGTTCGACCGTTCCTGCCGCCTTTAACAGGGGTAATCGAACCAAGGACCAAAATTGTGCTTGACTTAGTTAAATCCTCGAAATTATGTTCTATCCTAAATGCACAGAGAATTCAGGCATGTGCTATGAGATTTTGGAAAATGGGAGTAGGAAAAACATGATGTATGCTTGGAAAACATTTGGAGTTGAGAAACATTTCTCAGAAAAAAAAAGGTCAATTTCTCAGGAAACTAAGATGAAAAAGGGTTTTTGAAATCATGAGAAAGTTCATAAAGACTTGGGAAAATCATGAATGATTGAAAATCATGAATGATTGAAAATCATGAATGATTGAAAATCATGGGGAAATAGAAGTGATTCTTGAGAAAAGGTGAACATTTGAAAAGGGGAAACATTTCTCAAGAAAACTCTGACTTTGAGAGTTTTCTTAGGAAAATGATGGAAAATTTATAGGAAAACTCATTGGAGAAGGAAATTCAAAACTTTGGAAATTGAAATCCTGGGAATTTTACCCTTGGAATCCTTGGAAATCGATTTTGATCTTGGAGAAAGATTGGAAAACTCTTTTTGAAAGTCTTAAGAAAATAACATTTTCCAGGGAAAACTGTGGAAAAACTTGACTTGGAAAAACCGATTTTGGAAAATCCTCAGAGTTTCTTGAGAAATCGATTTCTTGAAAATGAAGTTTTCTTAAGAAAATCATGGGAAAACCAATGATTTCATGATGCAAATGATATGAGTGAATGAATGCACTTTGAAAAGATTTTTTGAGAAATTTGTTGGAAAATGTGCATTAAGTCAAAATAAATCCTGCACATATTCTGACTGTGGCCATGAATATGTTCAGAGTTTAATTGAATTAATGCACAATACTTTGAAAATATTAGAAATATGATGTGCATTTTAAGATAGCCTAAGAGTGTAGGCTCAATGTGACTAGTAGAAAGATGATGGATCTGGGTCTCATCCATATTCCGACTAGGGCCGTAAATTTGGATTCCACGGAGTTCATCAACTTCCTAAGAGTTGGTGCACGTGCCATTCGTGAACATCCGTAGTGCTTTTGAAATAAAATGCATGAATCACATAAACATGATATTGCAGGAATTTAAACTACATGATATGCATCCTAGTCTAAGCAGGAAATTAAATATCTTATTCCAAAATTTACATTATTATATCACTAAATAAATAAAATAAAAGGAAATTGCAGACTTCATCTCCTTCTTTTGAATATCCCTGCCAAACTTGAAATAAGGTTAGCTCAAATATGTGGGTTTTTCTAAGATTTTCCAATAATATTATGAAATTATTGGATTTAATTGGATATAAACCCTAATCTCATGCTTCCTTGATATTTGAAATGATGTAAATGCAGGAAATTCGGTGGAAAATAGTTTGAAATTCGAAATGGTGGTCAAAATGACCAAAATACCCCTAATTATAAAGTTATACCTTTAAAATCAGGGTTTTTTGAAAGAAAACTTGGTAAATTTGAGATTTCGAAATTCAAATTGAAACAAATGATGATGAAATGCAGTATGAGACATTATGACATGCTTCTAAACACATTAGGACTATAAAATAAGAATTTGGCATTTTGCAATTTATCCAAAATAACGAATTTCACTTGTTTTTCGCTTGGATCTGGGTCCTGCGGGACCCTGTTTTGATATTATGGCTAATCTGAACCTCAAATGGATTCCAAATTGCACCAAATTCGGTATGAAGCATCTAATTACTTTGATAAACAGCCTAGAATGCTAAAAATCACGAAATGATATGATTTAAATGCTAAAATTTAAAGAAAGTCCTAAAATGGTGGATTTTGCCTATGGATCCGAACCAAATGCACTACTTAACATGATAATGCAAGATTTACACCATGAAAACTTCTGATATTTTGCAGACGGCTAAAGGACCTAAAATGGAACATTTTTGGTTTTTACAGCCTCGGGATTTGAGCCATGGTGAGTTCAGTAGCAGGGATTTAGTTCTGACAGAGGTAAAAATCACCCTAATCTAATGTAAAATGCCAAACAAATAGAAACCAGACATGAAATTTTTTGATAATTAACAGAGCTACTCAAGACACCTATATAAACAACTTTCATGTTCATGACTTCAGCATTTGATTAACAGAAACATGGATACAAATATAACTTTTTATTCCTAAATGAACAGAACAGACAAATGTGACCAAACAAAGGACTGACAAGAAAAATCTGAAACAGGTATCACGACTGTTCTAAAAATCACAAGCTTTCAGATACAAACAGAGGACATCTTGTACATAACTGTAATTTTTTACAGTTTTGGATTTGGAGTAATACCTGTTATCGTCGCGAAATTTTTCCCCCGCCTTCCCTTCCTTGCGGAAGAGAAAAAGAGAGAAACGCTTTCGCGATTCAAACTTTGACCGGATTTTGGAAATTGTTTTGAAATACTCGCCTCCGTTTTGAAAATTGCGGGAAAATCCATGGGATGGGGCTCGACCTGTCGGTACGAGGTTCGACCGTTCCTGCCGCCTTTAACAGGGGTAATCGAACCAAGGACCAAAACTATGCTTGACTTAGCGAAATTATCAAAGTTATGTTCTATCCTAAATGCATAGAGAATTCAGGCATGTGCTATGAGATTTTGGAAAATGCCAGTTGGAAAACATGATGTATGCTTAGAAAAACATTTGGAGTTGGAAAGAATCTCTCAGGAAAAAGGTCAATTTCTCAGGAAACTCAGATAAAAAAGGGGTTTTTGAAAACATGAGAAAGCTTATAAAGATGTGGAAAATTCAGAAATAGTTGAAAATCTTGGGAAAATGGAAGTGATTCTTGAGAAAAGATGGACTTTTTGAAAAGGGAAGCACTTCTTAGGAAAACTTGGACTTTGAGAGTTTTCTTAGGAAAATGATGGAAATTCATAGGAAAGCTCATTGGAGAAGGAAATTCAAAACTTGGGGAATCGAAATCCTGGGAATTTTACCTTTTTGAAATACTCGGAAATCGATTTTGGATCTTGAAAAAGATTGGAAAACTCTTTTGAATATCTTAAGAAAATATCATTTTCCTGGGAAAACTGTGGAAAAGCTTGTCTTTGGAAAACCGATTTTGAAAAATCCTTAGAATTTCTTGAGAAATCGATTTCTTGAGAATGAAGTTTTCTTGAGAAAATCTTGAGAAAATCAATGATTCTATGATGCAAATGACATAAGTGAATGAATGCACTTTGAAAAGATTTTCTAAGAGATTTGTTGGAAAAATATGCATTAAGTCAAGATAAATCCTTCACATATTCTGACTGTGGCCATGAATATGTTCAGAATTTAGTTGATTTGATGCACATGATTTTGAAAACTTTGGAAATATGATGTGCATTTTAAGATAGCCTAAGAGTGTAGGCTCAATATGACTAGTAGAAAGATGACGGATCTGGGTCTCGTCCATATTCCGACTAGGGCCGTAAATATGGATCCCACCGAGTCCATCAACTCCCTAAGAGTTGGTGCACGTGCCATTCGTGAACATCCATAGTGCTTTTGAAATAAAATGCATGAATCATATAATCAGGATATTGCATAAATTCAAACTATATGACATGCATCCTAGTCTAAGCAGGAAATTAACTCTCTTATTCCAAAATTATTACATCACTAAATAAAGGAAATAAAAGAAATTTGCAGACTTCAGCTCCTTCTTTTGATTGTTCCTGCCAAACTTGAAATTGGGTTAGCTCAAATATGTGGGTTTTTCCAAGATTTTCCAATAATATTATGAAATTATTGGATTTAATTGAATATAAACCCTATTCTCGTGCTTCCTTGATATTTTGAAATTATGAAAATGCTAGAAATTCAGTGAAAAACAATTTGAAATTCGAAATTGAGGTTAAAATGACCAAAATACCCCTAAAATTAAAGTTACATCTTTAAAATCAGGGTTTTTTAAAGGAAAACTTGGTAAAATTGAGATTTTGAAATTCAAATTGAATCAAATGATGATAAAATGCAGTAAGAGATATGATGACATGCTGCTAGACACATTAAGACAGTAAAATCAGAATTTGGTATTTTGCAATTTATCAAAAATAACGAATTTTGCTTGTTTTTCGCTTGGATCGGGGTCCTGCGGGACCCTGTTTTGGTATTATGGATGATCCGAACCTCAAATGGATTCCAAATTGCACCAAATTCGGTATGAAGTATCTACTTACTTTGATAAACAAACTAGAATGCTAAAAATCATGAAATGATATGATTTAAATGCCAAAATTCAAAGAAAGTCCTAAAAATGATGGATTTTGCCTATGGATCCGAACCAAATGCAATGCCTAATATGATAATGCAAGATTTACACCATGGAAACTTCTGATATTTTGCAGACTGCTAAAAGACCCGAAATGGAACATTTTTGGTTATTACAGCCTCGGGATTTGAGCCATGGTGAGTTCAATAACAGGGATTTAGTTCAGACAGAGGTAAAAATCACACTAATCTGATGTAAAATGCTAAAAAAATACAAAACGGCCATGAAAATTTATGAAATTAATCAGAGTTATGCACAACACCTACATGAACAACTTTCATGTTTATGACTTCGGCATTTGATCAACGGAAACACAAATAAAAATATAACTATTTCTGCCTAAACTAACAAAACAGACAAATGTAGCAAAACAAGGGGCTGACAAAAAAAATCCGAAGCAGGGGTCAACACTGTTCTAAAAATTACAGTCTTTCAGATTCAAACAGAGGACATCTCGGACACCACTTTAACTTTTTACAGTTTCGGATTTGGAGCAACACACAAAGAGAAACCATAGCCCTAAGTTGATCCAAGATCTCAGAGGCTCAAATTAGGCTCTGACACGTGTCCCGAACTCTCGGATTTTTGTCAGAAATAAAAAAAATCAGAAAAATCTTATAAAATCATATTAAAAACTAGACATTCTCCCGAGTTCAAAACATTTTTCGGATCGAAAATCGGATCTTCCATGAGGGATATCTCGATTTTACAAGTCGGAAAATGATTTTCAAAACGTATCCCGGGTAACAAAACCCGACTTGCCATTTTGAATGTTTACCGCAGTAAACAAATTCAAATGCCTCCGAATTTTTGGCAAAATTTCCGGTACACCTAAGGGCGCATTCCGTGATTTTTTTGGGATTTTTAATAAAAAACAAATGCATGAAATGATGTGTGGACTGACTGACAAAAACAGAGACCTACTGAAAATAAGCAGAATTGAAATAAAGGCTAAATTAATCCTAATTAATTCATGAAATGTACTAAAATGCAAATTAAACCTAGCTAACTCTATGAATGTTAAAAATCATCAAGGAAGCATAATGAAACATTTTTATGTATGTCGTTTTATGAGAATAGCTCAATCCATCCCTCGGATGAGCTCTTTCTTCAAACGACTCCCGATTCGAATTATGGAATCCAATCAATGGGAAAAGAAGTGCACCTTGTTTCGTTACGCAGCGTAGGAGCTCTTGAAATGGGCAGCTATCACGAGCTTCCTTCGTTCTTCGCTCCGAGCTTCGGATGGTCCACCAAAATCGAGCTCTGTTGGAATCGGATTGGCCACAGCACGAGCTCTACTCCACCCTCTTCAATGCACCAAAGGGGGCACGATTTCCAAGGTTCAAAATCTAATTCTAGGAAGACTAGGTCGGAATTTCCAAGTTCACCAGAGCCAAAAAAAATGATCTCCTATGCTGGACATGGAGCCTTGTTTTTATAGATTTTCTGAAAAAAAATTGAATTTCAAACAGGCTGGATCTGAGCCCTCCATGTGGCGCCATCTCAGGGGGTGCCACCTGAGGGGTTTGAAATTCGAATTTGTCTTCTGCAGGGAGCCCTCAGGTGGCGCCACCTCAAAAGGCTATTTTGATTTTTTGAGAAAAATAAAAAATGGAAATTTTGTGGGTCAGACACCTCAGCAGGGGGAATTTGGAATTTTTCAAAAGTTTGCTTGATTCTCTCTGCAGGGAACTCCCAGAAGACGCCACCTCAGAGGGTGCTCTCTTGGAGTTTGAATTTCAAATTCACTTTTTGTAGGGAGTCTTCAGGTGGTGCCACCTCATGGTGGGCTACCTTTATTAAAAATAAAATAAAAAATAAAAATGGAGCCAAGTGGAGTCCTGGAATGGTGCCACCTCAAAAGGTGTTTGACACATGTCAGAAGGTCAGAGCAGTGGGCTCAAAAGGCGCCACCTCAGAGGAATTTGAATTCTACCTTTTCTGGAGAAAGGAGATCTGGACATGTGGCGGACAAGTGTCAGATGTCTGGAGAGGCTTTCTCAAATGGCGCCACCTCAGGGGGAAGTTTGAAATTCAAATGGAGGTTGGCCCTGGAGGAATGGAGGATGGACATGTGGCGCCACCTCAGGGTGGCTCCTACAATGCCATGTGGCAAGAGGGAGGAAAAAGAGGGAAGGGACATGTGGCGCTCTCATAGGCCATCTGGGAAATCAGAGCTCTGGATTTTCGCCACCTAGTGCCCTGTTTTGAATTTTAAATGGTTTGCTTTTTCTGAAGAAGGCCAGGAGTGACATGTGTCTCCTACTTTTCTGAAAGAGGTAGGGAGAAGACATGTGTCCTCTACTTTTTCTGAAAGAAGCAGAGAATGACACGTGGCAGAGGAGAGAGAAGGTGGGCCAAGCCATGTGGCGCCATCTCAGACAGGATGAAAAAGGTAGGAGTTCTTGATTTTCGCCACCTATGGGGATTTTTGAATATTTGAATTCTAGTTTTTCAGAGGAAAGCAGAAAATGACACATGGCACTTGCTTTTTCTGAGGAAATGAGAGCTTGCCATGTGTCCTCTACAAGAGACACTCCAGATGGCGCCACCTCAGAGGAGACAAGCCTACCTTTTTTGTAGGAATTTAGGAGTGACACATGTTTCCTACTTTTTTGAGAAAAGTAGGGAGAGGACATGTGTCAGGCTACTTTTCTAGAAGGAAGGAGGGGTTGACACGTGTCCCCTGCAGGAGACACACTTCAAGTGGCGCCACCTCAGAGGAGACAAACTCCACTTTTTCTAGACAGGACAACCTATGACACTTGGCATCTCCTGGTAGTCTTTGAAATGACACATGGCGCCGGATGGATAGGGTGACATATGGCAGATAATTGGGATGACATGTGGCGGCTTCTGAAGGTAGCCCCACACTGACACTTGGCATGGAAATGGGAGGAGAGAGAAATGACAAGTGGCACCAATCCAGGGGACAAGGCTCCTATATTTTTGGGTTTTTCTCAAAATTCAAATTTTTCAAAAGGAAAGCTTGTGTGACACCACCTCAGTGTGGGTCCCACATTGCTTCTTTATTGAAATAAGGATAAAACCACAAAACCTCTTTTTGGAATTTTTATAAAATCTGGACTAATGGGCAAAACAGGAATTTTGGAAAGAGTTGGCCCTTGTAGGGCGATTTTGTAAAAGGAGGATATTTGAAATTGTAAAAAGGGGCAAAATCTGAGGTGAAGTGACTGAAATCCATATTGAAAACTATCCAGATGGTTTTCCTGAGGAAATATTTTGAAATTCAGAGTCCTGGGGGTAAAATGGGAAAAAATGATAATTTTGAAGACCCAAGGTTTTGAAATCAATTTTGAAAAGAGTTACAATTCTAATTTGGATTGAAGATTTTGAAATCGAGAGTTCTGGACCTCGAAATGACATGCTGTGCCGTGCAGTGATTTGAAATGCTCATGCAATGATATGCAATGTCATGTCTTATGAAATGCAATCTTGAATCAAGACTTTGGAGATGTCTGTCTCCTGTCAGGAGTAAAATCTTGAACATCTGAGATAAAAATAGAGAAAATTTGAGAGTTGCAGATGAAATTTGGACTTTTGCAAGGTCCGAGCTCAGAAAATGACCATTTTGCCCTCCAGCGATTTCAGAGGCTGGATGATGATGTTTGGTGGAGATGTCGGGGAGGTGAGTGAAAATTTGGGGTGTTTACAATACCCAAAGATAACCCATCGACCTAAGTCGATCCAAAGTCTCAGAAGCCCAAATCAGACTCTGACACGTGTCCCGGACTCTCGGATTTTTGTCAGACATTAAAAAAAATCATAAAAATCTGGTAAAGTCATGTTAAAAACTAGACATTCTCCTGAGTTCCGAACATCTTTCGGATCGAAACTCGGATCTCCCATGAGAGAGATCGCGATTTTACAAGTCGGACAATAATTTTTAAAACGCATCCTGGGTAACAAAACCCGACTTGCCATTTTGAATGTTTACCACAGTAAACAAATTCAAATGCTTCCGAATTTTTGGCACAATTCTAGAGACACCTAAGGGCGCATTCCGTGATTTTGTTGGGATTTTTAATAAAAAATAAATGCATAAAATGACATGTGGACTGACTGACAAAAACAGAGAACTACTGAAAATGAGCAGAATTGAAATAAATGCTAAATTAATCCTAATTAATTCATGAAACGTGCTAAATTAATGAAATAAAATGCAAATTAAATCTAGCTAAATGCATTAATGCTAAAAATCATCAATAAAGCATAATCATGTATTTTTATATATGCCGTTTCATGAGAATAGCTCAATCCATCTCTCGGATGAGCTCCTTCTTAAAACGACTCTCGAATCGAATTATGAAATCAAATCAAGAGGAAAAGAGGTGCACCTTGCTTCGTTAGGCAGCGTTGAAGCTCTTGAAAGGGACGGATATCACGGGCTTCGTTCGTCCTTCGATCCGGGCTTCGGATGATTCACCAAAATCGACCCACCATGCCTTCTTCACTGAGCCAAAGGGGGCATGAATTCCAAAGTGCAAAAGTCGGGTTCTCAAGAAGGCTAGGTCGAATTTTCAAGTCCAACAGGAGTTCTCAAAAGATGGTCTCCCTAGGCTGGGCGTGGAGCCTTGTTTTTATAGATTTTTTTAAAAAATGTGAATTTCAAACAGGCTCAATCTGAGCCCTCCATGTGGCGGCATCTCGGGGGGTGCTATCTGGGGGTTTGAAATTCGAATTTGGCTTTTGCAGGGAGCCCTCAGGTGGTGCCACCTCATGGGGCTATTTTTATTAAAAAATATATTAAATAAAAGAGAGGAAGCCAAGTGGGACTCTGGATTGGCACCACCTCAAAAGGAGATTTGAGGTGTAAAGCTGGAAACAATAGGAGCATGCCATGTGGAGCCACCTCTGGAGGCTCTTGACATGTGTCAGAAGGACAGGAGTGGAGGAAGCAGACTGTGCCACCTCAGAGGAATTCAAATTCTACTTTTCTGCAGGAAAGGAGAGGCCGACATGTGGCATTTCATCAGAGTGGCTCCTACGATGCCATGTGGCAGGAGAACATGAATGGAGGAAGCAAAATGCGCCACCTCAAAGGGGGGGTTTTCTACTTTTTCTGATGCAGGGAGGTCTGGACATGTGGCAGACAAGTGTCAGCTGTCTGGTGAGGCCTTCTCAAATGGCGCCACCTCAGAAGGTGAATTTGAATTTCAAATGGAGGTTGGCTCTGGAGGAATGAAGGATGGGCATGTGGCATTTCCTCAGAGTGGCTCCTACGATGCCATGTGGCAAGAGGGAGGAAAAGGAGGGAAAGGGACACGTGGCACCATCTCAGACAAAATAGAAAAGGTGAAGTTCAGGCTTTGCGCCACCTCAGCCTGGAGTTTGAATATTTGAATTGTTGCTTTTTCTGAAGGAGGCAGAAAATGACATGTGTCCTCTACTTTTTCTGAGAAGAGCAGAGAATGACATGTGTCATTTGCTTTTTCTAAGAAGAGCAGAGAATGACATGTGTCAGTCTGCTTTTTCTAAGAAGAGCAGAGAATGACATGTGTCAGTTTGCTTTTTCTAAGAAGAGCAGAGAATGACATGTGTCAGTCTGCTTTTTTTTAGAAGAGCAGAGAATGACATGTGTCATTTGCTTTTTCTGAGAAGAGCAAAGGATGACATGTGTCATTTGCTTTTTCTAAGAAGAGCAGAGAATGACATGTGTCATTTGCTTTTCCTGAGGAAATGAGAGAGTGACATGTGTCACTTGCAGGAGACATAATTCAAATGGTGCCACCTCAGGGGAGACACGCTCTACTTTTTGTGAACAGGACAACACATGACACGTGGCATCTCATGGTGACCTTGGAATGACACATGGCACAGGGTGAAGATGGTGGACACTGACACATGGCATAAAATGAAGAGGATGTCTAATGACATGTGGCAGCATCTTAAGATGGCCCCCACACTGACACGTGTCGGAGGATGGAAGGAGAGAGAAAATGACATGTGGCGCCACCTCTAGGTGAACCCCACGCTGACACTTGACAGGTAAATGGGAGGAGAGAGAAAAGACAAGTGGCGCCAATCCAGGGGACAAGGCTCCTATTTTTTTGGGGTTTTCAAAATTCAAATTTTTCAAAAGAAAAGTCTGTGTGACACCACCTCAGTGTGGGTCCCACATTGCTTCTTTATTGAAATAGGGATAAAACAACAACTTTTTTTTTTGGAATTTTTATAAAATCTGGACTAAACTCCGCCTGTGTAGTTATACACTGCCGGTCCCAAGCCCGGATAAAGGAGGAGGGTTGCGGTAGGCCTGTGACAGCCAGCATAAAAACTTTGTCATATCCTATGAAAATGAACCAATATGAGAATTTCGTTGGGGCGTTCCCTACTGAGCGACGCGCTGTACTCTCTAGGCCCGGAGGCAGTGATAAATGTGCAAGGGTTGCTAGGTCGTCGCCCAGAAGCGACGCGTCACACCGGCGCCCGGGTGTGGTGTCAAATAGGCAAGGGTTCCCTCGCTTTGTTGGACGGGTGGGGGTAAAGAAGTTAGTCCAAGACCATAAAATTAGGTTAGCCACTTGGAACATAGGGTCTTTAACTGGTAAGTTGGTAGAGTTAGTAGATGTTATGTGTAGGAGAAAGATTGATATTTTATGTCTTCAAGAGACCAAATGGGTAGGTGAGAAAGCTAAAGTGATAGAACCTTGGGGATATAAGATTTGGTATACAGGAATAAATAGGAATAGGAATGGAGTAGGGATTGTTATGAGTCGTCAGTTTATAGATAATGTAGTTGAGGTCCGTAGGAAGGGTGATAGAATTTTACTTATTAAATTAGTATTAGGTACGGATATTATTAATATTATTAGTGTTTATGCACCTCAAGTAGGTTTAGATTATTCCATTAAGCATCAATTTTGGGAAGATTTAGATGGAGTAGTACAAGAGACATCTTATGGAGAAAAGCTTTTCATCGGCGGTGACCTTAATGGACATGTAGGCATTAGTAGGGATGGATTTGAGAATATCCATGGAGGCTATGGTATAGGAGAAAGAAATGAAAGTGGAGAAAGGATTTTAGATTTTTGTTTGTCCTATGATATGATCTTAGCAAACACTTGGTTTAGGAAGAGGGAGTCTCACCTAGTAACATTTAAAAGTGGGGTTAATACGAGTCAGATAGATTTTTTCCTACTTAGAAAGAGAGATAGGGGTTGTTGCATCGATTGTAAGGTTATACCAGGAGAAAGTGTAGCTACACAACATAGAGTCTTAATTTTAGATCTTAGAATTAGACAATGCCGCAAAAGGGATAGACATAGGATAGATCCTAGAATTAAGTGGTGGGCACTGAAAGGAGCTAAACAAGGAATGTTTGTAGAGCAGGTAGTTAAGGAAGTTGATTGGTGTCTCGAGGAGGATTCAGAATCAATGTGGAATAAGATAGCGGGTGGTATGAGAAAAGTAGCTAAGGAGGTATTGGGTGAGTCTAAAGGCGGTGCACCACTAGGTAAGGATACATCATGGTGGAACGAGGATGTCAAATTAGCTATTAAGGTTAAAAGAGAGTGTTATAGAAATCTAAGTAAGAGTCGTGATAATGAGAATTTGGAGAAGTATATGATAGCAAAGAAGGAAGCTAAAAAAGTTGTTCGAAACGCGAGGGCTAAGGTATATAAGGAGGTTTATGACAAGTTGGATACCAAAGAAGGCGAGAAGGATATTTATAGGCTTGCAAAGATGAGAGATAGGAAATCGAAGGATTTGGGTATGGTTAGATGTATCAAAGATGAAACGCAAAGGGTTTTAGTCAAAGATGAGGAGATTAAGGAGAGATGGAAAGATTATTTTGATAAGCTATTTAATGATAGTCATGCTCAAGATCTTGGAGACTTCTCCATTCCTTTTCATGAGATAAATCGTGACTTCATGCGCAAGATTCAAAAGAAAGAAATTGCAGAGGCTTTGAAGAAAATGAAATCAAGAAGGGCAGTTGGCCCAGATGGTATACCTATCGAGGCTTGGAAATGCTTGGGAGAGAAAGGTTTAGAATGGTTGACAAATCTTTTTAACTTGATTTGGCGAACAAATAAGATGCCTAATGAGTGGAGGAAGAGTACTTTGGTGCCTTTATATAAGAATAAGGGTGATATACAAGATTGCACAAACTATCGTGGTATAAAACTCATGAGTCATACTATGAAACTTTGGGAGAGGGTGATTGAGTCTAGGTTGAGGAAGGTTGTCATGATATCGGAGAATCAATTTGGTTTTATGCCTGGAAGATCAACTATGGAAGCTATACATCTTCTTAGACAACTTATTGAAAGATATAGAGAGAGGAACAAAGATTTGCATATGGTTTTTATTGATTTAGAGAAGGCATATGATAGAGTACCTAGGGACGTTCTCTGGTGGACAATGATGAAGAAAGGTGTTTCTCTCAAGTACATTAGTATAATTAAAGATATGTATGAAGGAGTAGTAACCAATGTCCGCACTTGTGGAGGGGTGTCAACCAATTTTCCGATAACGGTTGGGTTACATCAAGGATCTGCTTTAAGCCCTTTCCTATTTGCGATAGTGATGGATGAGCTTACGAGATCAATTCAAGAAAATGTACCGTGGTGTATGTTGTTTGCTGATGATATTGTTTTGATTGATGAGTCTAGAGCTGGGGTTAATGCTAAGTTAGAATTATGGAGACAGACATTGGAAGCTAGAGGTTTTAAGTTGAGTAAGAGTAAGACTGAATATATGGAATGTCGGTTTAGTAAGCAACGAAGTAGTGATGGGAGTGTAGTGAAGCTTGGTGAACAAGATATACCGGTGAATGATTATTTCAAATATTTGGGATCCATCATTCAAAAGTATGGAGAAATTGATGGAGATGTAAATCATAGGATAAAGGTTGGGTGGATGAAATGGAAAAGTGCTACTGGAGTGCTGTGCGATCGTAGATTGCCATTGCGGTTGAAGGGAAAGTTTTATAGGATGACTATTAGACCCGCTTTACTTTATGGTACGGAATGTTGGGCTGCCAAGAGACATCATATTCAAAAAATGAGTGTAGCTGAGATGCGGATGCTTAGATGGATGTGTGGAAATACAATAAAAGATAAGATTCGGAACGAAGAGATACGTAAGAAGGTAGGTGTTGCACCCATTGAAAATAAGATGCGAGAGAATCGTTTACAGTGGTTTGGACATATTCGGCGAAGACCTAATGATGCTCCAGTTAGAAGGTTGGAGAAATGGGAAAATATATTAGTTAAAAGAGGTCGGGGTAGGCCTAGGAAGACTTGGATGGAGATGATAGGAAAGGATATGAATGCTTTGAACCTCACCGAGGACATGGCGTTGGATAGAAATGATTGGAGGAAAAGGATTCATGTGGAAGACCCAAAATGAATTTCTTTTTTGGTTCATATCGCTGACCCCAATTGTTTTGGGATGAAGGCGTAGTTGTTGTTGTTGTTGTTTGTTATAAAATCTGGACTAATTGGTAAAACAGAAATTTTTGGAAATAGTTGGCCCCTGTAGGGTGATTTTGTAAAAGAAAGATGGTTGAAATAGCTGACAAAAGGCAAAATCTGAGTTGAAATTTATTGAAAATTATCCAAATTGTTTTCCTGAGGAAATATTTTGAAATTCAGAGCCCTGGGGGTAAAATGGGAAGAGTTGATAATTTTGAAGACCCAAGGCTTTGAAATCAATTTCGAAAAGAGTTGAAATTCTAATCTGGATTGAAAATTTTGAAATCGAGAGTTCTGGACCTCGAAATGACATGATGTGCAGTGTAGTGATATGAGATGCTCATGCAATGCTTTGTCTTATGCAATATAATCTTGAACCAAGGCTTGGAAATTCCTATCTTCTGTCAGGAATAAAATTTTGAACATCTGAGCTAAAAATAGAGAAATTTTGAGAGTTGCAGATGCAATTTAGACTTCTGTAAGGTCCGAGCTCAGAAAATGACCATTTTGCCCTCCAGCGATTTCAAAGGTTGAATGATGATGCTTGGTGGAAATGTTGGAGAGGTGAGTGAAAATTTGGGGTGTTTACAGATGCCCCTCTTTGCTACTAAGCCGGCTCATGGCCGAGCTTAGTGGCAAAGAAAAACACACCAAATTTGGGCTATACATAAAAAAAATGCCTCAGTTAGAAGGATCTGACTGGGTGTGAAGAAATTAGCCCGATGAAGATGGTAGATATGGAACGAAGAATGAAGAGGAAAGATTTGCTCTATGAGAGCAAAGTTCAGGTTTATGCCCTTGACCTGGATGGGACAAAAATACCTCGCATGGAACGAAGCTCAGGTTTGACCCTTAACCTGATTGGGGAATGGAATATCTCATCGAAATGAGACTCAGGTTTGTACCGTTAACCTGATCGGGCAGAAAATGAAGTACCTCTTTGAGTGAGGCTCAGGTTTGTACTCTTAACCTGATCGGGCAGAAAATGGAATACCTCTTTGATTGAGGCTCAGGTTTGTACCCTTATCCTGATCGGGCGAAAAATGAAATACCTCTTGGAATGAGGCTCAGGTTTGTACCCTTATTCTGATTGGGCGAAAAATGAAATACCTCATCAAATGAGGCTCAGGTTTGTACCCTTATCCTGATCGGGCGGAAAATGAAATACCTTATCGAAGGAGGCTCAGGTTTATACCCTTATCCTGATCGGGCGGAAATGGATGGAATCCTCGAAGGAAGAGACCATGATGGAACCTTCGGATTTTGCACAATAAATCCGACAGAGGTTTTGAAAAAGGAAGGAAAATGGGGTCCCTAAAGCTTGAAAAGGGATTGATCTTGGGCGCCTCATTTCTGAGACTAAATAGCTTTTGAAATTGCCTTTCGCGAGAAAATGATTGGTGGTTCGACCTCGAACCGAAATGGGACTGTCTATGGTGGGACAGTGGGGACACAGGGAAGTGTGCAAGTCTGAGAGTTCATGCTCTCAAAGAAGGGAAGGAATCAAGTCCTTAAGAGGGATTTAAAATTGGTGTCTGGATGTATCAAAGACGGACATCAAGCTCTCACTTCACGTCGGAATAGCTAGAAAATATTGTCAAAATGTTAGAAATTTTGCTGTTGATTCAATTTTTTTTTAAAATGTTGCACATGGTTGCAAAGATATTCTTTTTTTTTTCTACCCAAAGCATTACCTCCAAACAAGGTTCACTTCGTAGAATCGAGATTGGAAACCCAAATTACTTGCAATTGACCTTCTTTAAGGAAGCTATCAATTTCCTTGATATGAGCAGGAAAGAGAATTTGATATTGTGAAAGCAGTTGATGAAAGAGTATTGATAATAGAATTTCACAAATTTAAAGAGAATTCTGGATAGATCTGGCAGTTTGATATCCTGAAGCTTCTCTCATGATAATCTTTCTGCACTCTTTTGGCTCTCTGGTGTTTTGCTACATTCTCCTTCATTTTGGAGATGTTCTGACTTTTTCTCTCTTTCTTTTTCCTCTCTTGCTCTCTTTTTAGGGAAGGGTACGTCACAAACTCCTTCAACTTGGAGATGTTTCGATCCTTCTTTGATGATATTGGCTCATGGGTTATGTTGATGATATTGGCTCATTGGCTGGAAGATCTTTGGATGATAGCTGAAATTAAATACCTTTTAGGGATTGTCGAGAGGTTCATCGCATCTGCCTTCATCTTGACAGTGCTTTGGACTTTCCCTGGAAGGATCCGTCACAAACTCCGTCATCTTGGAGATGTTTCAAATCTTCTTTGGCCCCGGAGGTCTACTCGCTTAATTCGCCTTCATCTTGACGACAAGTGAGAGATCTCTTTTGCGGATATTTAATTGCAGCTTAGGTGATTCTCAGGAGACAGGGCTTGGGTAAATGCTCTCTTTTCTAGCGCTCAGGATATTTCCACTGCCTCGTCTTTACAAGAATAGCTTTTAAAGATGCGCCATTGACTGCAATCAATATCGATCACCTACGACTTTTCAATAACATTGAATCCTCTTTTCTGGCCATATCGAGGACTTATCCTTCATCCTTTTGGTTGGCCAATAGAAAGAATTTGAAGTTTGAATCTCTTTTCGCACAAGCTTCACTTTTTTGGAAGTAGTGTTGAAGGTAAATAGAGATAGAGATTAGTGCAATAAAGATTCTGAAATCAACAAGTAATTTGACAAATTGACAAAATTTTCTTAAAATCCTTGGTGAAAGAGAGCATTTGAGGTTCGTCTTAACGCATCCGTGATGAAAATTATCCTCTCCTTTCCCCAAAGGAGGCGACTATCAGTTCACTGGGAACAGTATCAGAACACCCATCGGTTCATTGGAAACAATATCAGTTCAATTAAGAACTCCCATCGGTTCGCTGGGAACAATATCAGTTCAATTAAGAATGACCATCGCTGGGAATAATATCAGTTCAATTAAGAACGATCATCGGTTCGCTGGGAACTATATCAGTTTAATGAAGAACGACTATCAGTTCACTTGGGGGAACAATATCAGTTCGATTAAGAACGACTATCAGTTCACTTGGAACACTATCAGTTCAATGAAGAACGACTATCAGTTCACTTGGAACACTATCAATTCAATGAAGAACGACTATCAGTTCACTTGGAACACTATCAGTTCAATGAAGAACGACTATCAGTTCACTTGGGAACACTATCAGTTCACTGGAACACTATCAATTCAATGAAGAACGACTATCAGTTCACTTGGGAATACTATCAGATCAATGAAGAACGACTATCAGTTCACTTGGGAACACTATCAGTTCACTAGAACACTATCAATTCAATGAAGAACGACTATCAGTTCACTTGGGAACGCTATCAGTTCAATGAAGAACGACTATCAGTTCACTTGGGAACACTATCAGTTCACTGGAACGACTATCAGTTCACTTGGGAACACTATCAGTTCAATGAAGAACAAGGACCATTATAGAGAGTTGGATTGCTTCTATAAACGGTTTCAGGATTATTCCCTTATCCTGAACGGGGAATGGAAATTGGATGACCTGGCGGTCGAAATTAAGAATTTTGGTAATTTGAAAATTGAAAATTGGGTGACCCGGAGGTCGAAATTGAAGAATTGAATGACCCGAGGATTTGAATTGGAATTGGTGGGCAAAATATCAAATTTGAGAAATCGACTGACCCTTGTATCAATGCAGAAGAATGAATGGCTCAAGTCAGAGTTCGAATAAAGTAGAGAGGTCACGATTGGAACTCGGATCAACAAAGGAAAATAAAGAGCTCGGGTCAGAGCTCGAATGAATAGAGAGATCTCGAGTCGGAACCCAGATCAACAAAAGAAAATGAAGAGCTCGAATGAATAAAGAGGTCTCGAGTCGGAACCCGGATCAACAAAAGAGAATGAAGAGCTCAAATCAGAGCTCGAATAAAGTAGAGAGATCACGAGTCGAAACTCGGATCAACAGAAGAAAATGAAGAGCTTGAATCTGAGCTCGAATGAATAAAGAGATCACGAGTCGGAACTCGGATCAACAAAAGAGAAATATGGACCAACTTGAAAGTTGGATTTTGAAAGAAAATGAGCTTGGATTGGAATTCAGATCTTCAGAGGAGAACCCGATTAGGGGAACACAATTTTGCAAATTGTCAATGCTGAAACTGGATTTTTGAAAAGAGGATCCTATCCAGAGATTGTAGACTAGAGTCAGAGATTGATGATTAAGATGGGAAATCATTCATAGTCTCAGGATTTATCCCTTATCCTGAATGGGAAATGGAATTGGGTGCATAGTTAATGCAAATGCAATGCACATGCACATGAAATGCAAATAAATGCAAATTGATGCAAATGAGTGCATATATATGCAAAATGAGAGAATGGTTTATCTTGCCTGCATACAGGATGTTTTGGGGTAAAGATAAATTTTCCAAAAAAATGCCCCAGTGTAACTAGGGAGAAAATTTTGAATAAAAGAAGGATAATTGATGAATAAGGCGACAAGCTTCTTGACTGATAGATGTCCTCAAGATCATTCCTCACAAGAGAGACATTATGAAAAGGAAGAGGAAGTAAATGAGATGGCGCCAAGCTATTGAAAAAAAATTTGGTGACTTTATTGATGCTTTAAAATCAAGGAAAGAGAATGGGATTACATTATTCTTTTAAAAAAGCAAGATGAGAAATGGGAAATTGTTGGCATTGTCATCTTCTTGAATGATTGTGAGAAAATCTTAGTCAAGATGACTAGTCCTCCTTTTCATCTTCAATGAGGAGCTTCTTGTCAATGCAGTCTTGAACAATGTTTTTAAAAATGAAGCAGTTTTCCGTATCGTGCCCTTCTGCTCGATGAAACTTGCAAAATTGTTCTTTGAATCTGCCCATAATTGCTGGAGGATCATTGGCTTTAGGCAGCCGGACAAGGTCTTTCTCAAGCATATACTCGAGGATACTCTCGAGTGTTTGATCAAGAGGGGTGAATTCTCGATCAGTTCTCCAGTCCTTGCGCTTTGATTTTTCCTGATCTTTCTTTTGATGCTGAGGGCTGGATTGGAGAGGTTTATCATTGTTGATGTCCTTCCCTTTTTGCCTTTTGATTCTCTCCAAACTGTTGCCATGATCATTCTTGTTGCCTTTGCTGTTATTGAAAGATTTAGCCGCAAAAGTGAAGTGAGCCTTCTTCTTTTGTTCACCTTGAGGGTTATTCTTGGAAAATGTGAAGCCTTCATAGACTCCATTTTTCACGCTCAGCTCGAGCCATTCTGCTCACTCAATGAGTTCAATGAAAGATTTGGATGGTGAGGTAGAAATTAATCCTCTCAGAGGTTGCGAAAAATTATTGAGGATCAATGATAAAGCATGTCTTTCTGATATAGGATCCCTCATTTTGTTGCAGGTCTCTCTCCATCTGCGAATGAAGTCCCTTGCTTTTTCATTTTCATTTTGCCTTAGGTTGCAGAGATGGCTCAATGTTGGGAGCGCTTCAGTATTGAACATAAATCGCTCAATGAATAGGTTGACCACCTTATCGAATTCTCGCAGCTCGATTGGATTGATATGCTCAGAGTACCACTTGGCGGCAGTGCCTTCTAGGCTACGAGGAAAACAGAGAAATAGGGCCCTATTGTCTCTCTTGAATTTGGAGCATTCGGCGAAGAACATGGCGAGGTGGGCTTTGGGATCACCAGAACCATCGAATTTGATGAACTTGCGAGGGAGGTTTTCGAGATCATCATCTCCTTCGAGGCCATCATAGAAGTATTCGCTGGTGAAGACTTTCTTGCCTTTATCCCGAACCTGTAGATCTTTGACAATCTTGGTCATTTCTTTTAACTGTGCTTGAAGCGGTTTTTCTATTGCTTGGCCCTTTGGTTTGCGAGTTGCTCCATGAATGATCTCGCATTCTTCCTCGGTATTATCTGCTGATTCTTCTTCGTCCGAAGTATCTTGAACATGCTCCTTGGTTGATTTCTTGGCCACACGATCTCTAATTTTCTGACTCAATGGATTTTTGTCTGAGCTGGTGCCAGCTTGTTCACTCATCATCCTCTTCATCATTTTCTGAAACATCGCGTACATCTGAGGATCTATGCCATCGTCCTCTTGCTGTTGTTCTTGACTTCTGACGGGTCGCGGGGAGCCCATCTCTTCTTCTGAGGCTGAGGAGTACTGTGGTGATGTGGTTCTTCTTGCTGACCTTGTTCGAACCATCAAATGTTGTGGATGCTCTCTGCAGGATAAAGTCTTGATTAGACTCTGAGGAAATTTTTGGATTGGGAAGAAAATTATATGGTGGACAATTGGAAGAATATCCCATTACTAAGGATGGAGTCGTCGCTGGAATCACGACAATTGTGTTGTCATTCTTTGTAAGAGAAATGAACAACGGAAAATGTGCCTTGTTACCTAGGCGAGGTCGTCAACCACGAGGAAAAACGCCATTTTGAAGGAAAGACATATCTCTTGGAAAACAATCCACAAACGGGTTTAGAATAAGGAGAAGGCAAGTGGGTAAACAATTTTCACCGCAATGCACGAGGACAATAAGGTGAAGAATTTTTGCCAATAGACAAAAGAATTGAAAATCTAATGAGAGAAAATATATGATTTTGGAAAATTGCAGGCAGGATAAAAAAAATGCAGCTGGAAATTCAGGATCCAGTGGAACGGGAGAATAGAAAATCACCTAGAGTTTTGAAAGAAATTGGATATTTGAGAAAATCATCCAGGGTTTGAGAAAATAAAGGGAAAAGGTAAAAAAAATATGGATATTTGAAAATATTTTGGGAAAATATGAAGGAAATAAAGGTAGCATACAAGCAATCACACCCTGCACAAACATTTATGCACATTCAGCACTCCCTAAAAAGGCTGACTCTAGATGCATCATTTTGAAAACAGTTGTAGGACCCTAATCCTAACTCTAGGTTCAGATCATCTTTGTCCAATCCAGTTATGTCGATATACCTGAATCGAAATTCGAGGTACGTGGCATATAATTCCAACTTCGGTTCTAGGATAAGGTTTTCCAACATCCTTGAGCGCCTACCGATATACTTTGGATTGTGGCCCGTTGTACGTGGTAGGGGGGTGTTAACCCAAATAGTTGGCCCAGTTGTGAGGCTCTGTCCCGAACTATGGTTCTGGAAGAGAGCCCAGCAACGTGAAGACCGGGTAATGATAGGTAAGGGAGTTTTGAAAAAATGATCACATGCAAGAAATAGAGGGCTCTAAGTCCTAGAGAGATAGACTTTTGAAAATCTTTTGAAGAAGCATACATTGTTTGCATTCAGATCCTAAATTGAGGAGAGTTGTGTTTAGACCTAAGTCTATGTGAGCATGAAAGTTTCTCCTCAATCTGGTCCTACCAAACCATGCCTAGGCTATATGCAGTCAATGTCAGCTAGGTCAGAATCTAGGCTCCTAGGTTCACATGATATTGAAAGTAAAGAGCTGACATTTTGTGAACACGGTTTCAATAATTGAACTAATTCAAACACACTTTTGATCAGGCAAGGACAGGTCCCATCACGGTCGCCAAACCAGTTATCGTCATGAAATTTTTCCCCGTCTTCCCTTCCTTACGGAAGAGAGAGAGGGAAACGCTTTCGCGATTCAAACTTGACCGGATTTTGGAAATTATTTTGAAATACTCGCCTCCATTTTGAAAATTGTGGGAAAATCCATGGGATGGGGCTCGACCTGTCGGTACGAGGTTCGACCGTTCCTGCCGCCTTTAACAGGGGTAATCGAACCAAGGACCAAAATTGTGCTTGACTTAGTTAAATCCTTGAAATTATGTTCTATCCTAAATGCACAGAGAATTCAGGCATGTGCTATGAGATTTTGGAAAATGGGAGTAGGAAAAACATGATGTATGCTTGGAAAACATTTGGAGTTGAGAAACATTTCTCAGAAAAAAAAGGTCAATTTCTCAGGAAACTCAGATGAAAAAGGGTTTTTGAAATCATGAGAAAGTTCATAAAGACTTGAGAAAATCATGAATGATTGAAAATCCTGGGGAAATAGAAGTGATTCTTGAGAAAAGGTGAACATTTGAAAAGGGAAAACATTTCTCAGAAAAACTCTGACTTTGAGAGTTTTCTTAGGAAAATGATGAAAAATTTATAGGAAAACTCATTGGAGAAGGAAATTCAAAACTTTGGAAATTGAAATCCTGGGAATTTTACCCTTGGAATCCTTGGAAATCGATTTTGATCTTGGAGAAAGATTGGAAAACTCTTTTTGAAAGTCTTAAGAAAATAACATTTTCCAGGGAAAACTGTGGAAAAACGTGACTTGGAAAAACCGATTTTGGAAAATCCTCAGAGTTTCTTGAGAAATCGATTTCTTGAAAATGAAGTTTTCTTAAGAAAATCATGGGAAAACCAATGATTTCATGATGCAAATGATATGAGTGAATGAATGCACTTTGAAAAGATTTTTTGAGAAATTTGTTGGAAAATGTGCATTAAGTCAAAATAAATCCTTCAAATATTCTTACTGTGGCCATGAATATGTTCAGAGTTTAATTGAATTAATGCACAATACTTTGAAAATATTAGAAATATGATGTGCATTTTAAGATAGCCTAAGAGTGTAAGCTCAATGTGACTAGTAGAAAGATGATGGATCTGAGTCTCGTCCATATTCCGACTAGAGCCGTAAATATGGATTCCATGGAGTTCATCAACTTCCTAAGAGTTGGTGCACGTGCCATTCGTGAACATCCGTAGTGCTTTTGAAATAAAATGCATGAATCACATAAACATGATATTGCAGGAATTTAAACTATATGATATGCATCCTAGTCTAAGCAGGAAATTAAATATCTTATTCCAAAATTTACATTATTACATCACTAAATAAATAAAATAAAAGGAAATTGCAGACTTCATCTCCTTCTTTTGAATATCCCTGCCAAACTTGAAATAAGGTTAGCTCAAATATGTGGGTTTTTCTAAGATTTTCCAATAATATTATGAAATTATTGGATTTAATTGGATATAAACCCTAATCTCATGCTTCCTTGATATTTGAAATGATGTAAATGCAGGAAATTCGGTGGAAAATAGTTTGAAATTCGAAATGGTGGTCAAAATGACCAAAATACCCCTAATTATAAAGTTATACCTTTAAAATCAGGGTTTTTTGAAGGAAAACTTGGTAAAATTGAGATTTCGAAATTCAAATTGAAACAAATGATGATGAAATGCAGTATGAGACATTATGACATGCTTCTAAACACATTAGGACTATAAAATAAGAATTTGGCATTTTGCAATTTATCCAAAATAACGAATTTCGCTTGTTTTTCGCTTGGATCTGGGTCCTGCGGGACCCTGTTTTGATATTATGGCTAATCTGAACCTCAAATGGATTCCAAATTGCACCAAATTCGGTATGAAGCATCTACTTACTCTGATAAACAGCCTAGAATGCTAAAAATCATGAAATGATATGATTTAAATGCTAAAATTTAAAGAAAGTCCTAAAATGGTGGATTTTGCATATGGATCTGAACCAAATGCACTGCTTAACATGATAATGCAAGATTTACACCATGAAAACTTCTGCTATTTTGCAGACTGCTAAAGGACCTAAAATGGAACATTTTTGGTTTTTACAGCCTCTGGATTTGAGCCATGGTGAGTTCAGTAACAGGGATTTAGTTTTGACAGAGGTAAAAATCACCCTAATCTAATGTAAAATGCCAAACAAATAGAAACCAGCCATGAAAATTTTTGATAATTAACAGAGCTACTCAAGACATCTATATAAACAACTTTCATGTTCATGACTTTAGCATTTGATTAACAGAAACATGGATACAAATATAACTTTTCATTCCTAAATGAACAGAACAGACAAATATGACCAAACAGAGGACTGACAAGAAAAATCTGAAACAGGTATCACGACTGTTCTAAAAATCACAAGCTTTCAGATACAAACAAAGGACATCTAGTACATAACTGTAATTGTTTACAGTTTTGGATTTGGAGCAATACCCAAAGATAACCCATCGACCTAAGTCGATCCAAAGTCTCAGAAGCCCAAATCAGGCTCTCACACGTGTCCCGGACTCTCGGATTTTTGTCAGACATTAAAAAAAATCATAAAAATCTGATAAAGTCATGTTAAAAACTAGACATTCTCCCGAGTTTCGAACATCTTTCGGATCGAAACTCGGATCTCCCATGAGAGAGATCGCGATTTTACAAGTCGGACAATAATTTTTAAAACGCATCCTGGGTAACAAAACCCGACTTGCCATTTTGAATGTTTACCACAGTAAACAAATTCAAATGCTTCCGAATTTTTGGCACAATTCTAGAGACACCTAAGGGCGCATTCCGTGATTTTGTTGGGATTTTTAATAAAAAATAAATGCATAAAATGACATGTGGACTGACTGACAAAAACAGAGAACTACTGAAAATGAGCAGAATTGAAATAAATGCTAAATTAATCCTAATTAATTCATGAAACGTGCTAAATTAATGAAATAAAATGCAAATTAAATCTAGCTAAATGCATTAATGCTAAAAATCATCAAGAAAGCATAATCATGTATTTTTTTATATGCCGTTTCATGAGAATAGCTCAATCCATCTCTCGGATGAGCTCTTTCTTAAAACGACTCTCGAATCGAATTATGAAATCAAATCAAGAGGAAAAGAGGTACACCTTGCTTCGTTAGGCAGCGTTGAAGCTCTTGAAAGGGACGGATATCACGGGCTTCGTTCGTCCTTCGATCCGGGCTTCGGATGATTCACCAAAATCGACCCACCGTGCCTTCTTCACTGAGCCAAAGGGGGCGTGAATTCCAAAGTGCAAAAGTCGGGTTCTCAAGAAGGCTAGGTCGAATTTTCAAGTCCAACAGGAGTTCTCAAAAGATGGTCTCCCTAGGCTGGGCGTGGAGCCTTGTTTTTATAGATTTTTTTGAAAAATGTGAATTTCAAACAGGCTCAATCTGAGCCCTCCATGTGGCGGCATCTCGGGGGGTGCTATCTGGGGGTTTGAAATTCGAATTTGGCTTTTGCAGGGAGCCCTCAGGTGGCGCCACCTCATGGGGCTATTTTTATTAAAAAATATATTAAATAAAAGAGAGGAAGCCAAGTGGGACTCTGGATTGGCACCACCTCAAAAGGAGATTTGAGGTGTAAAGCTGGAAACAATAGGAGCATGCCATGTGGCGCCACCTCTGGAGGCTCTTGACATGTGTCAGAAGGACAGGAGTGGAGGAAGCAGACTGTGCCACCTCAGAGGAATTCAAATTCTACTTTTCTGCAGGAAAGGAGAGGCCGACATGTGGCATTTCATCAGAGTGGCTCCTACGATGCCATGTGGCAGGAGAACATGAATGGAGGAAGCAAAATGCGCCACCTCAGAGGGGGGGGTTTCTACTTTTTCTGATGCAGGGAGGTCTGGACATGTGGCAGACAAGTGTCAGCTGTCTGGTGAGGCCTTCTCAAATGGCGCCACCTCAGAAGGTGAATTTGAATTTCAAATGGAGGTTGGCTCTGGAGGAATGAAGGATGGGCATGTGGCATTTCCTCAGAGTGGCTCCTACGATGCCATGTGGCAAGAGGGAGGAAAAGGAGGGAAAGGGACACGTGGCACCATCTCAGACAAAATAGAAAAGGTGAAGTTCAGGCTTTGCGCCACCTCAGCCTGGAGTTTGAATATTTGAATTGTTGCTTTTTCTGAAGGAGGCAGAAAATGACATGTGTCCTCTACTTTTTCTGAGAAGAGCAGAGAATGACATGTGTCATTTGCTTTTTCTAAGAAGAGCAGAGAATGACATGTGTCAGTCTGCTTTTTCTAAGAAGAGCGGAGAATGACATGTGTCAGTCTGCTTTTTCTGAGAAGAGCAGAGAATGACATGTGTCATTTGCTTTTTCTGAGAAGAGCAGAGGATGACATATGTCATTTGCTTTTTCTAAGAAGAGCAGAGGATGACATGTGTCATTTGCTTTTCTTGAGGAAAGGTGAGAGTGACATGTGTCACTTGCAGGAGACATAATTCAAATGGTGCCACCTCAGGGGAGACAAGCTCTACTTTTTGTGAACAGGACAACACATGACACGTGGCATCTCATGGTGACCTTGGAATGACACATGGCACAGGGTGAAGATGGTGGACTCTGACACGTGGCATAAAATGAAGAGAATGTCTAATGACATGTGGCGGCATCTTAAGATGGCCCCACACTGACACATGTCGGAGGATGGAAGGAGAGAGAAAATGACATGTGGCGCCACCTCTAGGTGAACCCCACGCTGACACTTGACAGGTAAATGGGAGGAGAGAGAAAAGACAAGTGGCGCCAATCCAGGGGACAAGGCTCCTATTTTTTTGGGTTTTTCAAAATTCAAATTTTTCAAAAGAAAAGCCTATGTGACACCACCTCAGTGTGGGTCCCACATTGCTTCTTTATTGAAATAGGGATAAAACAACAACTTTTTTTTTTTGGAATTTTTATAAAATCTGGACTAATTGGTAAAACAGAAATTTTTGGAAAGAGTTGGCCCCTGTAGGGTGATTTTGTAAACGAAAGATGGTTGAAATAGCTGACAAAAGGCAAAATCTGAGTTGAAATTTATTGAAAATTATCCAAATTGTTTTCCTGAGGAAATATTTTGAAATTCAGAGCCCTGGGGGTAAAATGGGAAGAGTTGATAATTTTGAAGACCCAGGGCTTTGAAATCAATTTCGAAAAGAGTTGAAATTCTAATCTGGATTGAAAATTTTGAAATCGAGAGTTTTGGACCTCGAAATGACATGTTGTGCAGTGTAGTGATATGAGATGCTCATGCAATGCTATGTCTTATGCAATATAATCTTGAACCAAGGCTTGGAGATTCCTATCTTCTGTCAGGAATAAAATTTTGAACATCTGAGCTAAAAATAGAGAAATTTTGAGAGTTGCAGATGCAATTTAGACTTCTGTAAGGTCCAGGCTCAGAAAATGACCATTTTGCCCTCCGGCGATTTCAAAGGCTGAATGATGATGCTTGGTGGAAATGTTGGAGAGGTGAGTGAAAATTTGGGGTGTTTACAGCAATGCTATGCAATGACATGTCTTATGAAATGTAATCTTGAACCAGGATTTGGAGATTTCCGTCTCTTGTCAAGAATAGAATTTTGAACATCTGAGCTAAAATAGAGAAATTTTGAGAGTTACAGATGCAATTTGAACTTTTACAAGTTTCGAGCTCAGAAAATGACCATTTTGCCCTTCGATGATTTGAGAGGCTGGATGATGATGCTTGGTAGAAATGTCGGAGAGGTGATTGAAAATTTGGGGTGTTTACAGGACCATAGTTTAAGAAGGATGGGTTCAACTTGTGGGGCTTTGAATGAACCAGGTGCTAAACTGGGTTTTGAGGAAAGATTCAAATCAGAATTCAAATCTTCAAGGAAAAACTAAATGAATTGGGTTTTGAAAGAAAATTCGAGATGGAACTTGGATCTTCTAGACCAATTACTAAATTGCAAAAAAAAATTGAGTTGGAGTTTAAACCTTTAAAGGAAAGCTAAGTGAATTGGATTTAAAAGAAAACTCGAGTCGGAACTCTAATTTTCTAGACCAATTCTAGACATTTGAATTGGATTTGGAAGAAAATTTGAGTCGAAACTCTAATTTTCTAGACCGATTCTAGACATTTGAATTGGATTTGGAAGAAAATTTGAGTCAGAACTCTAATTTTCTAGACCGATTCTAGACATTTGAATTGGATTTGGAAGAAAATTTGAGTCGGAACTCTAATTTTCTAAACCGATTCTAGACATTTGAATTGGATTTGGAAGAAAATTTGAGTCGGAACTCTAATTTTCTAGACCAATTCAAAAGGAAAAGAAAACTCGGGTCGGAACTCGAATCTTTTAAGGAAAACTAGATCAATTTGGAAGGAAAAGAAATTCGAGTCGGAACTCGAATCCTGAAGGAAAGGTAGATCAATTAGAAGGAAGGAAAATTCGAGTCGAAACTCGAATCCCGAAGGAAAACTAAATTAATTAGAAGGAAAGAAAATTTGAGTTGGAACTCGAATCCTGAAGGAAAACCAGACCAATTAGAAGGAAAGGAAATTCGAATCTGAACTCGAATCCCGAAGGAAAACTAGATCAGTTAGAAGGAAAGGAAAATCGAGTCGGAACTCGAATCCCGAAGGAAAACTAGATCAATTGGAAGGAAAGGAAATTCGAGTCAGAACTCGAATTCCAAAGAAAAACTAGAAAAAAAGAAAGAAAGGAGATTCGAGTCGGAACTCGAATCCTTAAGGAAAAGTACACTAATGTGGACACTGAATTTTAAAGTATACCAATGTGAATACCGGATTTTGAAAGTGAACCAGTACAAGCATTATGTTTTGAAAATTTACCAGTACGAATACTGGGTTTTGGAAAATTTACCAGCATGAACACTGGGTTTTTGAAATATTACCAACACGAACACTGGATTTTTTTGAAAAATTACCAGCACGAACACTGGATTTTTGAAAAATTACCAGCACGAACACTGGATTTTTTTTGAAAAATTACCAGCACGAACACTGGGTTTTTAAAATTTTACCAACACGAACACTGGATTTTTTGAAAAATTACCAGCACGAACACTGGGTTTTTAAAATTTTACCAGCACGAACACTGGATTTTTTAAAAAATTACCAGCACGAACACTGGGTTTTTGAAATTTACCAGCCCGAACATTGGGTTTTTAAAATTTTACCACCACGAACACTGGATTTTTTGAAAAATTACCAGCACAAACACTGGGTTTTTGAAAAATTACCAGCACGAACACTAGATTTTTGAAAAATTACCAGCATGAACACCCAGTTTTGAAAATTTACCAGCATGAACACTGGGTTTTTGAAATTTTACCAGCATGAACACTGGATTTTTTAAAATTTTATCAGCACGAACACTGGGTTTTTGAAAAATTACCAGCACAAATACTAGGTTTTGAAGAATTACCAGCACGAACACTATTTTTTTTTTAAATTACCAGCACGATCACTGGGTCTTAAAGAATTACCAGCACGAACACTGGGTTTTAAAGAATTACCAACACGAACACTGGGTTTTTTTTTTGAAAAATTACCAGCACGGACACTAGTTTTTGAAAGATTACCAGCACGAACACTGCTTTTTTGAAAAATTACCAGCACAAACACTGGGTTTTTGGAAGGAACAATTCAATGATTGGTTTTGAGAAGGACTGATGCTAAATCGGGTTTTGGAAGGACCAATTCAAAGATTGGTTTTGGGAAGGATCGATGCTAAATCGGGTTTTGGAAGGACCAATTCGAAGATTGGTTTTTGGGAAGAACCGATGCTAAATCGGGTTTTGGAAGGACCAGGTGCTAAACTGGGTTTAAAAGGACCAATTCAAAGATTGGACTTTGGGAAGGACAGATGCTAAATCGGGTTTGGAAGGACCAGGTGCTAAACTGGGTTTAGAAGGACCAGGTGCTAAACTGGGTTTGGAAGGACCAGGTGCTAGACTGGGTTTAGAAAAGGCTTAACCCAAAGATTGATTTTGACAAGATTGAAAAAAAATGGTTTTGATAAAGGACTTGACTCGTAGGTCAAAATTTAAAAAAAAAATGATGTTTTGAAGAGTGTTTGTTGGTCACAATGGGAGATTTTCAATCTTCATCTTCGTGATGACTTTTGGACGACTTTGTCGATGTCTCAGGATTATCCCTTATCCTGAATGGGAAATTCAGGTTTATCACTTAACCTGAAGGGGAAACGAATTTGATGCAAATGAATGTGAATGAATGCATGCAAATGCAAATGAATGCGAATGAATGCATACAAATGCAAATGAATGTGAATGTATGCAAAATGATGTAAATGAATGCACATGTGTGCAAAATGAGAGATTTGTTTGATCCTGCCTGCATACAGGATGTTTTGAAGATAAATTTCAAAATAATGCCCCAGTGTAACTGGGAAAGAAGAATTTGACCATTATTGAAGAAAATATATTGAGGAATTACAAAGGATGAAATAGAGGATTTAAGTATATAAATTTTTTAAATGTTGAGCATTATGGAATCTGATAATTCCACACCATCGGCATTGATGAGCAGATATGAATTGCGGGGTAATGCTTCCTCGACAACATAGGGCCCTTCCCAATTCAGCGACCATTTGCCACCTGGGCGATGCTTGAGATAAGCCATGGATCTGAGCACTAGATCATTGACTCAGAATTTCCTTTCAATGACAAATTTTGCATATTGTCTGGCTATCCTCTGAATATATGATTGAGTGTGCTTTGCTGCTCTGAGTCTTCTTTCATCGAGCAAATCAAGTTGTACCGGTCGCTGCTGCTGATACTGATCAAGCGGTAACTCCAGCAGTGATGCAAACTTTAAGGTAGGTTTCTGAACATGTAGAGGCAATACTACTTCAGTTCCATAGACAAGTTCTGACAGAGTAGCATTAGTGGGAGTTCGAATGGTGGTTCTGTATGCTCACAATGCATCATGGATCTTCTCATGCCAATCACGGCCTTTTTCCAAAGTTCGCTATAGGATTCTAATCAGAATTTTATTGGTGGTCTCTGTCTGACCATTCCTTTGAGGATAATAGGGAGCGGAGAAACGATGCTGAATTCTGAACTTTGAGCAAAATGTCCTCATTCTCTCATTCTTGAAATGACTGCCATTGTCCAATATAATAACGTGCGGTATGCCGAAATGACAAAGGATATTATTGTGGATGAATGAGACCATGTGTCAACTTTCTACTGTACGCAAAGTGACAGTTTCGACCCATTTAGTAAAATATTCTGTTGCGGCAAGAAAATATTTGTAGTTGTTTGAAGCAGGAGGAGTGAGGGGGCCCACAACATCAAAGGCCCCACATAGAAAATAGCCATGGAGAGATGGCGGTTTGCAAATATGTTGTTGGCGCATGAATAGAAGGTGCATGTATCTGGCATAGAACACACTTCTTCACAAAATGGTAGCAATCTTGCTGCATAGTCTTACAATAATATCCTGCCTGGATGATTTGCTTGATAAGAGTTCGGTAGTCGACGTGACCACCGTAAATGCCTTAGTGTACTTCTTGTACGACTTCTTTGGCTTCATCTTCATCTAGGCATCTGGCATATTCAAAACTGAATCCACGATGATAGAGGACATAGGCGAGAATAAAATATCGGGCAAACACACGCCGAATCACTTGTTGCTCTTGTCAGTGATATCCTGAGAGAAGGAGACAGATGTCTTCTTCTTGATGGGAGCCTTTCTGAGACTGTCTTCAGCTTGCTCAGACATCATCCTAATCATCATTTTCTTGGACATCTAATATGTAACAGAATCAATGTCATCCCCATCATTCAGACTCTGTCTTCTGGCAGATCTTGGAGGATCCATTTCTTCTTACCTGCTTTTAAAATCGCTGATGCACTAACATAGTGGTGTCTTTTTGCTTGATCTGATTTGAACCACTTGGAAACACCGATATTTGCTGCAGAATAAGATGGATGATTACATTTTGATAATGAAGATTCAGGATAAAAATGAATATAGGAAAAATATTTGATGAGAATTTGGTAGATAATTGAAAGAACATCCCATTACTAGGGATTGGGTCACCGCTTGAGTCATGACAATTGTGTTGTCATTCTTTGCGAGGAGAACAAACAACTGCAAATATGCCTTGTCACCTAGGCGAGGTCGTCAAACCATGAAAATTGAAGGATTTTTTTATTGAAGGAAAAATTTGATTGCATCAATAGTAGACTTGAGAAAGAGGGGCATATAGAGAGTCTGCCACCACTCTTAATGATCCGCAGAGACACGAGGACTTGAGAAAAGAGTGAGAGTGACAAAAGAATCTCAGCCATATCTGGCAGAATGGTATATTTTGGACCACTACGTTGATGCAAGGTCGAACTCTGGCATAACCCCTGATAGTAGCTGAGCTTCTACGCGCTTCTGTCTCTGAGAAAATTGCCTGACGCATCACTCTGGATAATAGTAGGTACAAGAAAATGGGCCAAGTAGCTTGAACTGCTTGCCATACACATATGTATATCTGGGGAGAAAGCGAGCCCTTCAGTGCATACGACCATCACATACTGAATTCTTTCTCGAGCTGTTCTGGATAATGAGCTAACTTCTGTGAATGCCTCATACTGTCAGTAGATCTCGATTAGGTTCCCATATTAATTTTTATTTTCCTCAATCAGCGGCTAGGACTTACGCCCTGTCATGTGAGCGAATGCATCTCAGGGGTCCAAACCATTGACATTGATAAAAAATTGTTGCTCAAGTGGATCTCCAAGCTGACCAACTGGCTCGGGCAGTCCCATAATCTCTAAAAATCCATCCATCAACAGGGTCATCTCGCCCCATGGGAACCAGAATGTGCAAGTGCGCGGATTCCACCGCTCTGCCAGTGCATGGATCAGATTGTCGTTGACTGTCAACTTTCCCACTGTAGATGTCAGTTCCAACCCACAATCGCTCAAATGGTCCGAAAACATACGAGAGAAGTTTTTGAACCAAATATAGTACCACCGGGGGAAGAAGGGTCCGGTGCTGAGAGCTTGATGCTTGGGAAGACTTTGTCGCACCTCGTAAGAGATGTGACCCTCAGTAAAGACAGAATCGAGCTGACTAGATGCCATTGGACTGAAAGATAGGAAGATTGGAATTAGACTTTAAAAAATACAATAATTTTGAAAATTGCAGGCAAGATAAAGTAAAATGCTGAAAATTCGAAGTCGAAAGGAACAAAAGAATGAAAAATCATCAGGAGTTTTGAAGAAAAAGTGGATAATTTGGAAAAATCGTCTAGGGTTTACAAAGAAATGCTTCATAAATGAGAAAATAAAGTATTTTAGAAAATTATCCAGTATTTTGGAAAAACTGGAAAAATATGGGAAAATAAGATGGAAATGAATATCATACATTCAATCACAAACAATTATGCACATACAGCATTCCCTAAGAAGCTGACTCTAAATGCATCAATTTTGAAAGAGCTTTAAGACCCTAATCCTGACTCTAGGCTCAAATAAGCTGTGTCCAATCATGCTATGCCGATATACTCGAACTGAGGCTCGATATACGTGGCATAAAAATTCATCTCCGGTTCTAAGCTTGTGTTTTCCCAACATCCTTGAGCACCTGCCGATATACGTTGGACTATGGCCCTTGGTACGTGGCAGGGGGGCGTTAGCCCAAATAAGTGGCCCAGTTGTGAGGCTCTGTCCCGAACTATGGTTCTGGAAGAGAGCCCAGCAACGTGAAGACCGGGTAGACATAGGTGGGGTGGTTTTTGAAAAATGATCATATGCAGACAAACAGAGGGCTCTAAAACCTAAAGAGATAGAGATTTTGAATTTTTTTAAAGAAGCAAGCATTGTTTTCATACAATTCCTAGATTGAGGAATGTTGTATTTCAGACCTAAGTCTATGTGAGCATGTATAATTCTCCTTAATATGGTCCTACCAAACCATGCCTAGTCTACATGCAGTTCATGTCAGTTGGGTTCAAGTCTAGGCTCCTAGGTTCACATGATATCAGAAAATAAAGCTGACATTTTGTAGAGCACGATTTTGACAATTGAGCTAAGTCAAAGCACATAATTGATCAGACGAAGACAGGTCCCATCACGGTCGTCAAACCTGTTATCATCGCAAAATTTTTCCCCTCTCTTGCGAGAGAGAAATGAATTTCGCGAGTCAAACTCGACCAAAGTTTTGAAAATGGTTTTGAAAATTAGCTCGCCTCCGTTTTGAAAATTTGCGGGAAAATTTCGAGTTTTAAATTTAAAATCAGATTCTCGGACAGAGGAAAAATAATAAATAGAGATAAAAAAATTCCCAAAATTTCAAATTAAATAGATCTCATCAATATGAATCCATGGAACTTTACAGATCTTGAATCGAACATTAGATGAGAAAACCCACACAAGTGCAAGTTACCCTTCTGATTTTAACAACGATTTTAAAGTTTTAAAAACCCGATTTGTTGTCTGATTTTTCTGACAGGGTTCCCGAATCCCAAAACCTTTGATTTTTTTACAGTAGTTCAATTACACATGCATGTATCACATATAAAAAAATCAGAAATTAACAATAAGTATTTCAATCCAAAATAACATGCTTTTTACTGTTCTAAACTAAAAACACATAGAAATTTGATAAAACCTAATAAATCATGTTTTATCTAATGAAAACAATAAAAGCAATACTAAAACAGTAAAGCAAAAATTATTTATATGCTGGAAAACGTATAATAAACATGAATAAATAAATAAAACTTAGGGAATCAATGGCTGGAATTTGATGTTACCTTTAAAAGCATGGATTTAGCCCATTAAAAGGGTAAATCACATGTTTTATTGGTTAATAATGTAAAAACCAATACTAAATTTGATTCTAATGGATTAGAATCCCTGTAAACACCATAACACAGAGTTAGATCACTTTCTTGAACCTCTCTTGAGGTTCTTGGACTTGAATCCATGGTTTAATCCATGGAATAGATGGTATTAATGGCTAAAATTGATTTAAAACTATTAAAAACATTAAATAAAAGCTAAAAATTAAAGAAAATATTACCTTGAGATTGCTGTAATGGAGGGAGGGTTGAAGAGGAGAGAGAAGCTCCAAGAATCCAAGGAGTGAGAGTTGGCAAAATCGACCCCCTAGGGGTCTCAATTTATAGAAATTTTTTAGGTTTTAAAAATTGGTAATTTTAAAAATTTTGGACTCTCTAGGGGGGGCGATTTTGGTGTGAGTTTACCTAACTACCCCTATTCTAGATTATCCTAAATAATACCTAATTAACCCCTAGCCTATCCTAGAAAATCCTCAAATGTGATGCCACTTGGCATTTTCCACATTTGGGTTTTTAAAGTTCTTTAGAAACCTTTAAAAACACTAGTTTTAAAATCCAAACTTCAAAATGAGTTTTTTTTTTAAATAGTTTTTGACTCTTCTAGACCTCTAACACTAACCAAGACACTGACTAACCCTAGTCTAGCCCTGACTTACTCGAATATGGCACCACCCTGAGTGGGCCCTACTTGAGTTTTTCAAAAAAAAATGATTTTAAAACTTGAAAATAAGAAAGTTTTCAAAAAAAATTCAAAAGTAAACTTTGAACTTAAATTTTTTGAAATGGCATAGGTTCCTAACTGGGTCAGAACTCCTCTGGATATGGTTCCAACTGAGTGGGCCCACATCGATTTTTGAAATCTTTAAAATAACACTGAAAATGACTTTGAAAAGGGGTTAAAATCAATAATTGAAAATTTGAGATTTTTAAAAATAGAGTCTCAAGCGAACTGGAACTCTGGGTTAGAGTCCTGGACTCCTATAACTCTGAGATTTTGGATTTTAAAAGCCAAATGAAAGAATTTTCGAAAGATTTTATCAAGAAATGGTGAAATGAGTTAAAAAAAAAACACAGTCTCGGTTAGACTCCTAACTCGACCGAACTCTGAAATAGAGTCCTGAACTAACTGGACTCTGTAAAATGACCTAAATTTTGAAAACAAACGCAAAAGATTGAAAATGGAAGTAAAATAGACTCCTGACTGGATTAGGACTCTGGGACAGAGTCCTGATCGGACTGAAACTCTAGATTTCTGAGAAATTTGATAAACAAAGAAATTCAGCAGCGACACCACCTAAATGGATCTCATCTGAGAATTGAAATCAATTGAAATTTGAATTTAAAATGAATCCAGATTGTTTTCTGAGAAAATATTTTGAAATATAAAGTCCTGGGGTTGGAAAATGACAAAATGTTGAATAAAAACCCAGATTTTAAAATTGATTTCGAAAGAAAAAGTTTTAAAATGGAATCTGGATTAAACATTTTGAAAACAAGAATGTTGGATCTCAAAAATGAGATGTAATGATATGCAATGCTATGCAATGCATTGAGATGGTGTGCCCAATGTATGCAGTGATATACAACGACACATGAAATGTACGAACACTGGATGAGGGTGAAAATTTGGGGTGTTTACATTGAGACTACTTCTAATTCAACTGAAGCAATACTGAGTAAGAATGTAGTACCCCCATTTTACAAATATTTCTGAGCCTTAAAAGAAGAAATCAAACGGTTGTTCTGTATTGGTCGAGTGAGTCTGATCTCCACAATCGAACAATTGGGCTGAGATAAAACAACTTTATCTTCTCTACACAAAACTTGAGCGTGATATTCGAATAACCAATCCATGTCTAGAATGACATCAAACTTAGTCATATCTAGCAGGATTACGTTAGTGGGCAAGTTCTGACCTACCACTAATAATTTGATGCTCGAGATATAGGCAGTGCACAAGAAAAGATCACTGGTCGGAGTATGAACCTCCAATGGGTAATTCAAGGATTCAACAGGAACATATAAGGTTCTAGCAAATCTATTAGAGATAAAAGAATGTGAAGCGCCGCAATCAAACAAAGTAAAAGTTGCTTATCCAACGACTAATATGATACCTTGAACCAATTTGCCTTTGCTTAATTGCTTCACAGTGGCTGCATAAGCACGTCCTGCCACTGTCTTTTGACCGCTTGTCTTTTGTTGTTAAGGTTGCTGCTGCTATTGTGGCGGTCGTTGAAATGATGGTTGAGATGGTCCAGGGATGTTCTTCCTCATCTTATCTGACAGTTTCTTCCAGCAATCCTTGATGTAGTGGCACGTCTTTACACAATATACACATTTACCAGTGTCACGAGAACATGGCCTGTCGGAATGATCGACAGAACACTTCTGACAACCTGGTGTTGTTGATGGTGGTTTATGTTGTTGATACTTTGTGTTTCATTGGGGTCTAGGCTTCTTTGCTGGGAGAGTAAACTTTTTCCCGCCAGTATTCTTTTGAAATGATCTATTTTTAGAACTCTTTTGGCTTGCTTGCTGATTTCTGCAAAATGGTTGTGTCTTCTAAGATTCTGACCAGTCCTGGTCTAAAAGGGTAGCCACTTCCAAGGCCTCATCTAGAGTTTTAGGACCGCGACTATAAACTTTCATCCGTAGTGTTGGCTTCAATCCATGAGCAAACTTCATCACTCGTTCTTCCTCTATCGTGTAAACATTAGTGCAATAACATTCCAGACTTATGAACTGGGTGATGTACTCAACCAAGGTAGTTCCGCCCTGCTGAAGGTCTAGAAATTCTTGCATCTTCCTACTCCTCTCATATTTCGAAAAGTATGTTGCATAGAAAACTTTTACGAACTGCATTCAGGTGACTGATTCGTTTGCAAACTTGACTTCTAGAGTGGTCGCCCACCATCTCACTGCATCCTCGCGAAGTCTGTATGTTTCGAGGTTGACTTTTCGCTCCTCGCCTACCTACAGTACGCAGAAAATTTGCTTCATTTCCTGAATCCAATTCTCCATTGCTTCTGGAGTGGATTTTCTATTTAACGATGGTGGATTCATGCTCATGAATTGCTTATAAGGGACTGCAGTGATCGGCACTGGAGTAGGAGTCCCATGCCCCTGGGCAACCTGTTGAAGATTATACTTATCGTACGCATTGCTTCAACTTGACGACCCACAACTTTCGTAAGGTTGTTGAGGGTATCCATAACGTTGTTGCATCGTCCTTGCTAAGCCATCTTGAACAAGAAAAAATGCTTGTATCAGCTAGTGTATATACTTAGAGAAGCAACATAATCTTATCATAAGAAAGTAAGTCATGTGCTTCTATAATAGGTCATATCAAAATACCCTTCAACAATGATAGGGTTATAAAATATATCCAACTGAGTTGGAAGACAAAAATGAAACATCATCTAAGGACCTCATCAAAAGACTTTTAACAAAACAACATCATTTTAGTTACGACTGGTGTAGTCACGATAGTCATTTCTGTTCATCAATTGTCTCCGCTTAGGTACTGGGGAACGAGGAGGTGAAGCTAGTGTATACTGGAGAGAATTTGGTAAAGTACGCAAAATTGTCTCTGGGTCTAAGTCTCAGACTTCAACTCTCACAGGAGTTAGCATGAGACTGACTTGAGAAACTACATCCTCTTGTGTAGCAGCATTTCCCTTCCAAACGTCTTCACCAAGCTTCAGCTGACACTCAACTTTGATATGTCCTCTAAGTCCATAATAGATGCATTCACTTAGTTCATGGGGACAGATTTATCCTGCATGATCCAACTTGCATCTCGCACAAGGAGGTGCTCAATTTATAAGTACATGAACGCTTCTCGTTATTGTCTGAACCACTTGGTTCAAGTCCTCTATGCCTTGAGCCAAATAATGTAAGGCTTCAAGCATCTTATCATGCTTTGTACTTCACAACATTTTATAAACCATATATTCATCTAATTATGAAAGAAGAAGTAAATAAAACAACAATCAAACTAATCTACTGAGTCAGGTATACTTACAGTGTGATGGTCGATGTATGTTGAGTCTTGGACCACACTTCTAAAAACTGCTATGATACCAAAAGTTGTAACGCTTCAAAAATACCAACTTAAAAATCAAAGATTTTTAGACAAAACTTTTTTTTGTAAGATTGTGCAATGCAGAAAAATCGAAAGGGAAAAACGAGTTAGAAATCTTTTAGCGGGTTACAGACAGAGTTTGACATTACAGAATTATAAAATGACCTTTCTAATTACAAAATAAGACATATAAGTTTGATTTACATTCTTTTACAAAAAGTGTCTCAATCTTGGAGCATTTTCCCAAAATGACCATCCAGAACCATAAGAGCTTTTTAGAAGTATAGGTTCAGTCCTCAAAACTCATTAGCCTCCATCGCACCACCTGTCAAGCATCACCTACACCCCATAAAACGGGGTCAAAACTCTTGCGAGCTGATGAGATAAACCATAACTTTCCACTAATGAAAAATATGAGCAAAATTAGCATGCATGTGTAATTATAACATCATTCATTTGCAGCAATTAACATTAAGTAGATACAACTATGAACATGTAAGTAGGATTTTCACTAAGAAATGTAATGAGCATGTAGGTATAATTATAAGGAGAGAAAGTAGACAACTTAAGCAGCAAAAATAGCAACTAAGCAATAATCATAATTCAAGATGAATTCAACTAGTGGCTAACAGTAAGTAAGTCAGTTTTAATTGTTCTATCTTGATTACTCCTTCGGGTACGCAAAGAAAAACCTTGCATCTGTGAAAAATACCACCAATGTTTATTATTCCATTGAGTATGATAATCAGGGTACCTATAGACCGAGTAAACAGCCTCATGCGAGTGGCATATGACCAAGAAAAACATTGCATAGGCAAGAAATTGCAATCCACACTATTGTAGTAGCTGAGGATTACCATAATTGGTAACCTCGACCTCCCTAACTCTGAGTGACTGGAGGCCAGAGGATGCCATTGCTCCTCGAAATGAGTCATAAAATCCATCGGTCACTCAGGGTTGTACCACCCACCCTCTCTAAGGTGAACCGTTTGTGAATGGGATACCGGGCGGTTTATCTTTTTAGGCTTAGTTAGTAATCATTCTCTCCTTTCGAGGTACTTAGGCACATTTGCCTTGTGTTTCCCGCAGGAAAACACTAACACCATGACGAGGTCAACCCACCCATTCACGTGCTCTAGCATATCTAGGCCAAGAGGAGCACTTTGCCAGTGAAGGCCATAAACACACATTTTATTTCAAGGGTGTATGCCATTCATAACCAAGTGATCTCAACTCACGAAAGGGGGTCCAACGCCCAACACAACTCACCATCGGGTTTTAGCATGTAACATGATGTCAAAAAAAACAATGCATACCCCTATTGTGGTGCTCTAAGTCCCCTTTTTGCATTTTTGAGATGAATCAAGTGTCGAATGTGTACCATGCATCATGAGTTATGTGAGAACACACACGATTCTATTTGAGCATACATTGCATGTTATGAACGATAATAAATTTAAGACACTTGATAAATAAAGCATGCTTCATTCAAACTATTTTAGTTTAGTTGACATGATATGCCAACAGTGCATGTGGATTTGTCAAAATTTATCAAGCATGCTAAAAAAAATTTGGAGTTCGAACTATGTCATTTTATCAAGTCATATGTGCTGCCAATTATGGGTCGAGTGGGCTGAAATTTGCAAGAATTTACAACAAGAAAAAGTGTTGCCAAAGGTATTAAACATGCACAACATTGCGACATGCATGAAAAAATTGTAGGGAACTTGTAGCAAGAAGGGTGTTGTCGTAAACGTCGCCATTACAGGAATTTGCAGCAAGCCATGCTCTACCATAGAGCGCGGTTCAGCAGAAAAATGGCGGCAAGCGAGGTGCTGCCAGCAAGGCCATTTCCGTAGGAAAATGGCAGCAAGTGAGGTGCTGCCATACATGTTTCATCATGCGGGAAAATCGTTGCAAGTAGAGCGTTGCCATGCAGAAAAATGCAGCTAGAAAGATGCTGCCACATGTGTCATTATTGCAGAATTTTTGCAGCAAGTAGTGCGCTATCATAGAGAGTCACTTCTGCAGAAAAATGATAGCAAGAGAGATGTTGTTGTATGCGCCATTTCTGCAGCATGCTAGAGGCTGCTCAGTATGCATTGAGAGTGTAGGAATTTACAACCTACTAGGTGTTGTCGTGTGTGTCGAACATGAGAAAAAATGTGGTGCATAAGGTGCGGCCAAGAAGAGCTCATTTCGTAGGAAATATGTAGCAATCAGGTGCTGCCCAAAAAGGTGTCGCTACCACAGGAATTTGCAGCAACCAAAAGGGCTGCCAAGAGCTTACTTCTGTTGAGTTTGCAGTGAGGAAGTGTTGCCCTCCAAAGAGCCAGTTTTTGTATAAGCTTGCAGCCAACATGGTGCTGCCTGCAAGCACTGTTTTTGCAGAAGATTGCAGCCAGTGGAACGCTGCCTGCAAGAGCTAGAGCTGCGAAAAGGGGAAGGCTTGATAGGACTTCTAGGTGCAGCTCTTGCAAGGCACAGGTCGGTGCCTCAAGGGCTGCAACCAACGTGCATGAAAAAGAACCGATTGTAGGGTTTGGCCAGCAAGTTCAAGCTCCCTATGGGTTCTACAGAAGCATTACAACCACACAGTCAGGCTGCTGCTTACTAAAGAAAACTGAGTATGAGCGCAGGTCGGGGATAGACATGGCTGCCCACACACTGCTGATTCTTGGTGTGTCAGCACCACAACTTGCCAGAGAGGAGGAAAGGCGAAAAGGGGGTCGAGACTGGTTTAGACCGAGCCCTTGGTCCAAACCTGTCTTGCCTTAGCTCGTGACTCCTGACGCAGCCAAGGACTAGCACATGGGAGTTACAGTTGCAGCAATACCGCTGCAACCCTGAAACAAGGGCGCCCGAACCGCAGGGTGCGCCAGGTCGGGTCGCCATGGCCATGCACCAGCTGGCCGGTGCAAGCAGGCCTGAGTGGCTGTCATTGCAAGGCAGAACCCCCACCGAAATGTGCTCAGACCTGCCGGTTCAGGTTTTGCCAGAACACACGAGCAGGAAAAAAAAGGAATAGGGAAAAGGGGGTTTGGGTAGAAAATGGGCGAGCCGGAGGTGCTGGAACCAACATTCCTTGCACCCAAACGCAACAAGGAAGAGGCCGAATAGAACCTCCAGCCAATACCCCACACAGCTGGACCTCCATGTGCAAGATTGTGATATAATGCCATGAACAAAAACATTAAGATAAACAAAAAAAACATTATGCGTGTGTGAGCATGCAACGTGGACAAAGTAAACAAAAAGAACAAAACCCATTGAGGGTTCTAAATCCGCCCAATTCCCATGCATGCATAAGATGCAATGGGAAGCATGGCTTCATGCTAGAAACTCAAATTTTTATTTATTTTTACAAAAGTGGAAGTTAGAGAAAGGAAATCTCACCTTAGCCGTGAATTCTTTTTTTTTTTCAAAATAGTGGAGAAGAGAAGATCTCCTTGGCTCAAAGTGTAGAGGGGAGTCCGACTTGGTACCCCACGCTACACCCTAGCACACAAGAGAGGGAAAAACCGACTTTAAGGGTGGAGATGCTCCACGATTTGGGAGAGAAAGAGAAGAAGGAGAGAAAATTGACACTTTCTCTCTCTTCTTTCTCAAAAGTGCACATTTATAGTGTAGGGTTTTCAAAATGAAGGGCTGGGATTTGTCGGGTCAGATTGACAGCTAGTAGCCCTCCTTTAGAATTTCACACCCTTCTAGGCATTTTCTTTTTGAAAGTCTTTTCAATGATGCCCTCTACCCCTATTCATGCATGCCTTATATATATATATTTGAAGTCATTTCAAGAATTAGGCGTGGGTTGCACTCTAGCGTGCTCCCTTGCCTAAAATAATGATGTTGGCCCTATGCAAACAATTTTAAATTAAAAATTTTAAAACTCATTATATTTTATTGTTCTTTTTTTTTTTTGAAATTACACATAGGTCTTGTTTCTTTGAAAGAAATTTTCTAAATTTACGCAAAGACTAGAGCAATTTTCTTAAAACCTCAATTCTTGTCAAAATGTCTAAAATGCAATGGGTTTAAGCATTAAAAAATTTTAGAGATTTGACTCATATGGTTATATGCATTTATTCTAAGGATCCGTATATATATATATATATATATATATATATATATATATATATATATATATATATATATATATTACTGAAATTCCATCGTGTTATCAAATTTTCTTAAAAATTTATGGGTCTTACAGAGGCTCTAAAAATTGCATTTTATATACTGAAAAGAGTACCAACTAAAGCAGTAACCAAAACCCCATATGAACTGTGGACAGACAAGAGGCCTAGTATGAAGCATTTTCATATTTGGGGATGTCTAACGGAGGCAAGGCTATATAGGTCACATGAAAGGAAACTAGACTTAAGAATGGTTAGTTGATATTTTGTTGGACATTCTAAAAGATATAGGGGTTATAAATTTTATGACCTCATGAATAAGTCCTTTTTTGATACGGAAAATGCTTGGTTCTTTGAGAATATTGAGTTTAGAGGAGGTAATAAAGTAAGATACATTGCTTTTGAAGAAGAATTTGTTTTTCTTCCTACAGTTGTTGTCATCAATGGTCAGATTTCAATTTCTGACATTGTTCAAATAAATCCAGAAGAAGGCAATGCTCAAAATCTCCCTATCAAAAATCAAGAATTTATTTTTGAAAAACAAACTCAACAACCTCAAGAAACACCTTAAAAAATACATCAACAAACTCAAGAACAAGTACCATTGAGGAAATCTACTAGAGAGAGGAGAAGGGTAATTCTAGATGATTATATTATTTTTCTCCAAGAACATGAGGGTGACACTGACTTAAAGAAAGATGATCCAATCAACTTTCATCAAGCTATACGGAGTTCTAACTTTCAAAAGTGGATCAATGTCATGCATAAAGAGTTTAAATCCATGAAATACAATGACATATGAGATCTTGTCCCATTACCTGAAGGTGTGAAACCCATTAGTAGCAAATGGATATTTAAAGCCAAGAGGGATTTGAAGGGTGATGTAGAAAGATATAATGTTCATCTTGTTGCGAAAGAGTTTACTCAAACGGAAGGCATTGACTATAAAAAGACCTTCTCTTCAGTTTCTACAAAAGTCTCTTTGAGAATAATAATAGCACTTCTGGCTTATTTTAATTTGAAACTACATCAGATGGATGTAAATGAAATTCCACTAGAGGGGGGGTGAATAGTGAAATACTAAATATATTGATAAATTAAAAATAGAATGCAATAAGGCACAACACATAAAACACAGAATTTATACTGGTTCGGTCAGGACCCTGACCTACATCCAGTCCCCAAGCAAACCACTTGAGCTTTCCACTATAACATCCGAGTTACCGGATAAATAGTACAACACCCTCTTCCTCAGAGGTCTTTTTCTCTCAACAGAGAAGGGGCACACCCTCTTCCACAAAGGTTTTCTTCTCTCAACAGAGAAGGGGAACACCCTCTTTCACAGAGGTCTTCTCCTCTCAACAGAGAAGGGGCACACCCTCTTTCACAGAGGTCTTCTTCTCTCAACAAAGAAGGGGCACACCCTCTTTCACAGAGGTCTTTTTTTTTCAACAAAGAAGGAATATAGTGAATAACAGAAAGTTACAATACTTTCTATAGAACCTTCAGAATGATATGAATGCACGAATGAAGGATTTCTCAGAATGTTTTATTATTTTCACTCAGAAGATACTCTTTGTCAAAGAGCTATTCTTGACTTTTTCTTTTTCTTTTCTCTTTCTTTTTCTAGACTCTCTTTCAAATATCGAATAAGAATTTTTCTTGTTGTAAGCTCACATGTCCTTTGCTGAATAAATTATTTTGATTGTGTTTATATAGCCTTAGAAAAATAGTCGTCGCCTTTTTGAAATGATGGTCTTTTTGGGATGTGAGATGTCAAGTCATTTCAAAAATCACTTTATGGATGTTCGAAAAAGTCTTCTTTCTATAAAAGTAGTATTTTGGGTACACTAGTCGTTGTAGTATTTTAGGTATGATATATTTTATGTAAAAAATCTATTTCTCATAATAAATGACTTATAGTACATTGAACGTTGGATTATAAACCATCATGTAGTTTTGTCTTTATTCAAATTAATGATTTGTAGTACTTTAGTATTTTATTTAGAAATCGTCACTTCTTTACTTAAATGTGTGTAAGTACAATAAATACTTTTGAATTCTTTATTTTGTAAATGGTCAAATCTCAAAATACTTTATGATGAGTTATTTAATGTCTACAAAGAGAATGAAGACTTTAAGTAAGTCGACATTCTTGAGTGGGATTAAGATAGTTATTTATAAAAAAGTTTTTGAGGAGGTATTTAATGTTTTACAGAAAGAATGATGACTTTAAGTAAGTCAACATTCTTGAGTTGTAAAAAGTGACTAAAGTCTTTTCTAAACATATAATAATATTTGTTTTTCTTTGTTTAGTTCAACTAGCCGATTTCTATGTTTGTCTTTTTCTTATATACTTGAAATCATTACTTTTTATTTCTTTTCAAGTTATCTTATACATGATAGAAGGTACAATTAATGCTTTTGAAATCATGAGCTAAAATACCTTTCTTATAAAAGTTTGTAAGAAGGTACAATGATTGGTTTTCAAAAAAGGTGCTTTTTGAAAATATCGTATACTTTTATGAATGAGTGACTTGTATGATAAAGTATGTAATATGCAATATGCATGCTTCTGAAGGTTCTGTTACATATGACTCTAAAGAAGAAAAAATTTTCATCTTGAAGTAGTCGATCCCTTTAGATGATCTTTAAGAATGAATGGCCCATCAAGCTTTTTCTTCAAGGAGTATGATTGCACCAAGGTTGTACTTGAACGGGAGGTCTCCATCCTTTTGGGTGAGATATCCTTGCATCAAATACTCGTTAGATACATGACAAAGCATATCCAGTCATAATATAACATTTTTCATAAAGACATATTATTATATCATATTATGTGTGTCATCAAAATATAGTTTCTCAACAGTAAAGACTGCATTCATTAACAGTGGCATTGATTAAACAATATATATAGTGCAACTGGAATATTTTGTCTCAGGCGATGCAAAGAAAATGGTTTGCAAATTAAAGAAATTCATCTATAGACTCAAGCATACTTCATATCAATGGTATTATAAATTTTATCAAGTTGTCCTCTCATTTGGTTTTGAGATGAATATGGTTGATGAATGCATATACCATAAATTCAATGAGGGTAAATATATTTTCCTGTTTTTATGTGTCGATGACATACTACTTGTCAATAATGATATATGCTTATTACACGAAACCAAGAGATTTCTCACAAAAAAATTTGAAATGAAAGATTTTGGTAACATCTCTTTTAGATTAAGAATTTAAATACATCGAGATTGTTCTTGATGTATTCTTGGATTATCATAAAAGAGCTATATCGAAAGAATTCTTGAAAGATTTGGCATAAAGGATTATAAACCAGGTGACACCCCTGTTACTAAGGGAGACAAGTTTAGTCTTACTCAGTGCCCCAAACACTAGTTTGAAGTAAAAGATATGGAAAAGATTCCCTATACATCAGCTATATGGAGTCTTATTTATGCTCAAGTGTGTACACATCCGAATATTGCATACATTGTTAGGATATTAGGCAGATATTTGAGTAACACATGAATGGATCATTGAAAAACAACCAAATGGGTTATTCAGTACTTATAAAGAAAAAAAGATTACATGCTCACATATAGGAACTCAAATTAGTTAGAGATCATTGGATATTCTAATTCTGACTTTGTCGGGTGTCAAGACAGTCGTAAATCCACATCGAGTTATGTTTATTTGTTAGCTGAAGGAGCTATCTCTTGGGAGAGTACTAAGTAAACACTCATTACTTATTCCATTATGGCGGCAAAGTTCATAGCCTGTTATGAGGCATCTAATCATGGAATATGATTATGCATTTTTGTCACTGGGCTGTAGATTTTGGATAATATTGAAAGACCATTGGAGTTGTTTTGTAACAATAAGTCAACAATATAATTTTTTAACAACAATAGGAGCTTGTCAAAGTCGAAATATATATACATCAAGTTCCTTGTTGTTAAAGAAAGAGTGAAAATGATCAAATATCTATTGAATATATTGGCACAAACTCTATGATTGTGGATCCGCTTACCAGACATTTACTACCCAAGGTCTTTCATGAGCATACTGCTCGAATGGGTGTTGTATCATTTAATGATATATTGATTTAGTGAGAGTTTGTATTTGGATGTTCGGGAATAAAGATAAAGTTTTTTTTTACGGCATGTTCAGATCACATTACATATAATTCTCATGCTTCGCATCCATGCTTGATCTATGTTGTTGGTTATGTCAATATATGTGATCATTGATGGGTCTATTTACAATGAATGTAATGAAGATCGCTTTGGTTCTATGTTGACATGATCAATGAACCAGATTGTTAGAGATGTCATTTGGTAAGATAGTGTTATTGAGCTCATAAAGTTATTGTATAATGCATGATTGTATAATGAGATATGTGGCCCAAGTAAAAGATTGTTAGATATTTTGTGTGAGCCTATATATGTAATTAATCATTCATTATAAACTATTTAAGGCATGAGCTTATTTAAAGTGATTCTATATAGTTGGGCCACACGACATCTCATAGTCTATGGTTACAAAAATGTGTAAATATCTAATGTGCGCTCATATGTCAATTTTTGATTTTATGATAGACTGAATTAAAAAGAAGACAATGTGACGGTTAGAAATGGGTTATGGTCTCCAAAATCATATATAGTGACGGTTTCTTTTCTCCCCCCCCATCAAGAAAGAGACCATTACTCTCTTGTTTGGATTAGAGAAGAAAAAAAATCACTAATAGAGGTTTTAGAAGATCAAAACCTCACAAGATCTATCAGCGCAATGATGAATTCGGGTACGCTTATGCATTATGTTTTATTTTTGTTTTTTTTCAATGATTCAGCATGAACAAATTAAAGATAAATAAAGATTATTTTCTTAAGTTTTTTGACAAATAGTAGAATGATAAGCTTCAGTGAGGAGGTACAATCGATCAGCTCGCCTCCCAATTCGACGTTGTAGACGTTAAGATTGCCTTCGGTTCACTGAGCGTGTGCCTATTCCGTCTGTGGCTATGATCAAACGCCAAAGCCAGCCCAAGCCAACTGCAGTTCACCGAAATCTGATGGTACAGTAGGTCGATTGTGGTGGAACTCCACCTGGTTATATGGACCACAACAGAAAGTGAGGGAGCAAAGGAGTAAAGCTTGAGTTCTCCAATTTTCAAAGCATAATGAAAATACAAGAGTGCAAGGTTTTATGGGCCTGGTTTGGTGGTTTTGCAATCTCCCAAACCCAAAACCAGAAACCGGTCTGGTTTCTCTACTGCAAAACAGAAAGAGAGGGTAGATTGGTCGACCAAGGCGAACTGTGAATGCTGTGTGCGCACGCGCTGTGTGTGTCGAGGGAGCTGAGTGTGCTCAGGTCAAGCTGATGCCTGACTGGATCCGGACTCTATTGTTGATGCTTTCTAATACTCGAAATCAAAATCGTAACTCTGAAGCTTGACAATTCAGCTGCAGCCCTGGTGCAAACCCGCCTGACCTTTGCAAATGAACTAAAATGTCAAAAACGACAAATTCTCACGATATTTTCAATTTCTTGCAATTTTTATATGAAATATAAATATCCCATGATATTTATATTTTTATCAGTTATCTATCATAGAGAAATCATGTGTTTTTTATTTTTTCATTTATAAAAAAATTATTTTTTATTACTGAGCTTTTGCGAAAAAAACGAGAGATTTATAAAAAACTTATTTTTCACGAGTTTTTGGCAGCCTACCAAATCTTAAAAGGAGTGTCACAAATTTGTAGTAGCCCAAACATCAAGTCTACGTAATATTTTGCAGCCACCTGGGAAAACTCGAAACCCTTCTGCATTTTAGGAAAAAAAACTTCGATGAAAGTGGAGGTGGCAAACACGGAGACCAGCCCTATCTTTTGGAAGGCAACCTAGAGTCATTACCCAAATTTCAGAGAAAGCCAATCTTACCAGACGGGACGAAAGAGGAGCAGTGAGTGGCAGGCATGTTGCCACACCACCCACCAACCCTTCCCGGTTCTCAATCTTTAAGAAGGAGGGTGTTTGCTGAGAGCGTGTGTCGTCCACAAGAAGCTAAGCTTCACTCCTCTTCTCCGGCATAATCAGGCAGCAGGGAGTCCAGAAAATCAGTATGGGTTTCTCTGCGGCATCGGTGGTGCTGGGCGGGTTGCTGCCTGTGCCTACGGGTGGTGGGCTACCCACGAACACGCGCACGGGAGGGAGGATGATGAGGGTGAGGGCGCAGTTGGGGAGCATCAACCCCGAGATCAGGAAGGACGAGCAGAAGGTCGTCGACTCCGTCCTCGTCTCTGACCTCTCCAAGCCCGTTACCGCCTACTGCAGGTACGCTAACCCCTCTTCCATCGAAATTGGGCAAATGGTTTCTTCAATCATTCTTTTCTCTGCAATCTCTCAACCCAAGGAGAGTGGCGTTCCTCCTGAAGATCTGATGCAAATCGAAAAAAGAAACAATTAAGTTACTCTACTCCGATAGGGATTACGGCTACGAAATCAGAAGCAATGGAAAATGAAAGAAATTAATTTATATATTCAATAAAAATAATAATAATCAATCATCCACTCTGCTCCTGCATCAAGATCTTTGTGTGTCATTTCGTTATATCAAAAGTTATCTGATTTTTTGTGCAAATACGATGGGACTTGAAATTGTGGGGTGAACGTATCAGCATACCATTGCTCAGTGGGGGAATCGGAGGATGGTGCTGGGAGAATTGGTGCATTCGTGGAAACGTTTTCTTAAACATTTCTCTTCTTTATTTTTTTTTCAACAATGTGAAAATGAGCTCGACCCCCGTTTGCGACTAATTCTGTACCGTGAAAATGGTTCTTAGGAATCGTTTTCTTACCAGGGACCGATTTTCCATGCTCAAGCATGTAGGTAAAACTAGTATTGTTGAGAAAGGACGAGGAAGAGTTTGTGGGGATCGGTTGACGCCTGATAAAGAGGGGAGATGTTTAGTTTTCATTCTCCCAAAAAGTCGCTTCTTTTCCAATATGCCCAGCCACCCCAACTCCCCCTCATGTCTGTTGCTGAACAAGATTGCCATTAAAAATGGTGGAAATGGGAATTCCAATTGTGAGCTGCCTGTTTTATTATACTTCGCCAATTAGTCCCTTCGATGTTAACTAGAACACGAGTCACTAGACTATAGGAACTACCTTGTGAATTGGGCATTTCGAAGACATGGTGAATTTGCTAAGAATCAATTATTAGATCGTTTAGTTTTTTATGGAAAAAAATGCAATTTTTGGATTTTAAATATTTATGGAGATTATGAACAGTTGAGTTGATTTAAAAGCCTTAAAAAATCTTGTTTATGCATCATAATTGGACGATTCAAGAGCTGGTCCTTATAAAACCAGGCATGTATATCATCATAGCGGTAAGGTTAGATTTAAGAGAAAAGAATAAAATCCATGAAACGCACACTTCACATTGGTAGTTCTCATATTCTAGTGACTCCTACAACATATTTGATATTTCCTAGTTCTTGATTAGTATGACTACAAGGTGGGGTGGGTTCTGAAAGGGAGTGAAACTTCCTATAGGTCACAGGAAAACTCGCGCATCATTTTATGTTCGGCTCATTGTTGCAATTTGTTGGAAAACTTGGCAGGTGTTGGAGGTCTGGGACATTTCCTCTCTGCGATGGAAGCCATGTGAAGCACAATAAAGCTACTGGTGACAACGTTGGCCCTCTGCTTCTCAAGAACTGATGTATTCGTCATTGTCGTGTTATCGTTTATTAGACTTCTATGATTCATCGAATAATACTCACTATAATATGAGAGCTATAAATCTGGGCATTTTCAAAGTTTTTTTTTTGGCAAATCCAACCATGTGAAAACCATGTAGATGTGCTTGGCATGGTGAATTTGTTAGGAATCAACCATTGGATCTTGTATTTTCAATGCAAAAATATGTTTTTGAATGAGTAATGTTTGTGAAGATTATGAGCCATTGATTTTAAAGCCTTAAAAAAATCTTAATTATGTATCAAAATTTGATGATTTAAGAGAGTTCTTATAAAGTCAAGCATGTAGATTATATCTATACGTTTATACTCAACAGAAGAACAAAAAATCCATAAAAATTAAGGTTCATACATTAGTTCTCATATTTTAGTGACTATATATATAGGGAAAGTGTAATATGTTTACCATCCAAATATGTTTGCTGGCATTTATCAAGATTTTCATAGGTTTTTTTGCATTGTAGATGCATTCAGCGTGGTCTATTTGCTAGGAATTGACTGTCGGATCATCATAATCGTATCAAGAAATACTATTTTTTATGCTTGAATTTTTATGAAAATTTTAAGCTATTGATTTTCAACCCTTAAAAGATCCTTCTTATACATAGTAATTGGATGATCCAAGAGTCTGTTTCTATAAAACCAGTCTTCTAGATCACATTTGCATGGTAAAATTTTTTAAAAAAATAAAAAAACCTATGAAAATCTTGGTTCATACCATTAAATATATTTCTGTTAACCTATATATATATGTGTACCTTGTGTGTAGGGATGCACACCATTCGAGTTTGATCCAAGCCTGGGTTGTTCAAACTCGACATCTTTCCAAATGCCCTTTTCAAGCTTGGGCCGAGCTTCAACAACATTGTTCAGACTAGGCTCGGTTTTGAGCTTGAGCCGAGCTTGAAAAGCATTCTAAAAAGGTATAATATGGTGGGATTCAATCCCTGACCTTCCTAAACATTGCACAAATGACCCACCGCAGACCATATTTTTAACTATGACCCAGAGAAATATACAGATACTAAAACCCCTAGATTAACATCCAACGAAAAAATGTGAGCAGAGAAACTCGATCTCAGCACTTTTTTGCGGAAGAGGTTAACACCTTACTCAGTAAAATAATAGCAATTCTTAGGTTTTAAGTTGGAAATATATATATATATATATATGCGAGCCTAATCGAGCTTAATCGGGTTCAGCAACTTTGTCAAGCTCATCTCATTTATGCACACCAAGCATGAACTTGTGTTCAAGCTTGGCTCATTTATGTTCACGGACGAGCTTGAACCGAGCTTAAGTGAACTGAGTGGAGCCGAGCTAGCTCGGTTTGTTGTGCATCCCTATGTTGTGTGTGACTATGCATGAGCAGACCTTTGGTTGGTAAAACCCTGAAAGTGCTCCCTGCCCTACCCACCATGAAGTATACCCAACTTTGACCTTCCAAGAAGGGACACTCTTTGTATATTTCGAACTGTGGTTGTCTCACAGTGATAAAGCATGGTGGCCTCTAGTCAAGAAGGTTGAGTCCTCGTGGGCAAGATATAATCTATCTTGAAGTGAACAATGGTGATTGTGCATGCTTTTCCTCATCGGTGATTGCACTAAATACTCAAACATTCATGCATTCTTGCAATCCCACATCGATAAAAGCACACGCACATACAAAAACTAAGATCAAAATCCCATTTTTTTATGAAAAGCAACGTTCTAGTAACTAAGATCAAAATCCCATTTTTTATGAAAACTCTTATGTGCGAAGGGAGGTTAACTCAAGGTCCTTATTTGACAATTGTCAAGAACAATATAGAATCATATCAGGAATTTAAAAAAAGGTTGTACTCTGACATACAATTTCAGGTGACAGTTAGGTGTGTATCGAGAAATTACCCTTTTGTAAAAATATGATTGAGAATAGAGAGAGAGAGATTGAGAAAGAAAAAGTAGTATATAAATTATAAATAATAATAATAAAATTACCATGCGTTTCCCTAGTTTATTACCATCATACCGTCGTTGAACTAAATGTTATTTTAATGGAATATTTTTTTATTCCATTTCGAGATAAAGTTAAAACTCATTTCCACTTCGCATTCGAAGGCGTTTTCTTTTTCCCGTTTGTGAAGGACAATGGCGGTCTCTTTTGTTATAATATCGAGGGAACGGATCCTGTCGCTGCTTGCATTAAAAACCAAAGAGAGGAAAACAACCGGAAAAAAAGAAAAAGAAAAAAGAAAAAAGAAAAAGAAAAAAAGAAAAAAAGAAAAGAAAAAGAAATCCTCTCCGGTGATTTTTCTCGCCTCTATTTCTTGTGTTCGATTCCTCTCGGGGAGTTCTGCGTCGGGAACGCGGATCTCCGTTCAGATTTTGCGGCTCCGGAATCGAGAAATCCGGCGGAATTCCGGTCGGTTTCTGCATTCCGTGGAGCTATTCCGGTAAGAGGTTCTTGATTTGTCTCGCACTTTTTGTTTTTTGGTGAGACGTTTTTTGTTTCGATTTTGGATCGTGTTTTTGTTTCGATTTTTCTCTTGGAGGCATGGAGTTTTGTTTTTTTTCGTAAGGATCCGATGTTGTTTTCTAGGGTTTCTTTGAATGATAGTCGGTGTTTCTGGAGGGATTCAATCTTTGAAGTGGAGCATTTGGGAATTAGTGTTTGGGATGCGTGAATTCTACGGTTTGGCATTTTGATGCATCGGAGTCGGGGCGGTCGTGAGGTGTAGAGGCCGAATTTTGATCGGGAAGATGCTTTTAGGGTTTCAGAAGGGGCGCCCTAGGTGAAATTTTGGAATAAGGATCCAAGGTTTTTGTGATTTGAGTGTTAGATCATGGTGCGCCTTCTAGGATTGGCACGGGGAGAATCAGATGAGTCGCCGAGGGAGATTACAAGAGTTCCGAACGAGAACGGGGACAGCGGTTGGCTCATTCGGTTTTTCGACTCGTCTTTCTTCTGCGAGTGGATTGCAGTGAGTTATTTGTATAAGCATGATCATCCCGGCGTTCGGGACTACCTCTGTAACCGTATGTACACTTTGCCGCTTTCTGGAATCGAGAGCTATCTGTTCCAGATCTGCTACATGCTTGTACATAAGCCCAGCCCTTCACTCGATAAGTTTGTTATCGATATGTGCTCGAAGTCGCTCCAGATTGCACTCAAGGTTCATTGGTTCCTTCTGGCCGAACTAGAGGATTCGGATGACACTGAAGGAATCAGCAGAATACAGGAGAAGTGCCAAATCGCTGCGACCCTTATGGGGGATTGGCCACCACTCGTCCGCCCGCAGAATCCTCCACCAAGCCCCGGAAGCAATGCCAAAAACCGGGTGCTGAACAAGATACTCTCTTCAAAGCCGAAGTTTCTTTCATTAACTTCATCGCCTCCAACTACCCAAAGGTCTGCATCTTTTCCATCGCCTGTTTCTGGGAGTTCACCTGTGCAAGTGGAGAGCAAGGTCGGCCAAGATGAGTTGGATTCCTCACTGAAAGTTTTCAAGAAGTTAATGCCTGGTCCGAAAGTTCGTGATGCATTGTTCTTCAGGAAATCAGTAGAGAAGGAAGATGAGGTGGATAAATCAAAGGACTCGACGAGAGATTCGGATCAAGATGGCTTCTTTCGGAGGATTCTCAAGGAACTTAAGGAGGAGGACGATAATAAGTCCGTTCACAATGAGGAACTGATGACAAGCTCAGACGGGTTTTTTAAGAGATTGTTTCGTGACCGAAGTGAAGGTGATGAAAAATTGGGAGTGAAATCAGGTGAAGAAGATGAGAAGGAAGGTTTCTTTAGGAGGCTGTTTAAGGAGAAACATGAAGACCACCGTGAAAAGAAGGATGGGCATGGCAGAGATGAAGAAGACAATGGAGCTGGTAACTCTGAAGATGACGAACCATCAGATTTTCTGTCTTTTCGCAAGTTGTTCCGGGTGCACCCGGAGGAAGAGAAACCTAAGTCCGTTTCTGAAAATGGACATCCAGGGGCGTTTGACATCAGTCCAGGAACAGAGAACTTTTTCCGGAGGTTGTTCCGTGATCGTGACAGGTCTGTAGAGGACTCTGAGTTTTTCGGTTCCAAGAAACTGAAAGAGGTAAGCATACATTGTCCAGCTGTGAATTCAATTTTTGATTTGTTGCTGTCATGATTGCTTTATTCTACAACTTGCCTCCTTAGGCCTTCATGGAATCTTACTAATTTCTGTTTTAGTGAACCTCATACTTGCATATGCTATCAAGGCAGGGTCTAAGAAAACAAGTATGGTGTTCATTCTGAATAATTCCTGACTAGTACTATTTTGCATTATACCTTGTTTTATTCTTATCCCCTAAGCTACACAGACATACACACAAAGAGACTTTCTTTGATGCTTGCACACATGCATGCACATACACATGTACACACACAACCATATGCACACTAAGATGTACTTGTTCCCCTATTCTGTTAAGCACAGACTATTCAAAACTTGCTTCCAAGAAAGAAACATATGCACAAAGCTACATATTTCTTTGTGATATTCGTTTATTTGGAACTTGGTAAGGTGCCTTTAATTAAAAACTCCTTGATCCTATAGTTTGTCCCATCACATGTGGTTGTAAGCACACATGATTATTATCAAAATATCCTGGGGATCTACAGTTAGTAGTATACTCTACACCATAGCCTATTCCTTAGATAGTCTTCTCCTTATGTTCTTTCATGTTAGCAGTTAGACTGTGCTTTTTCTTTTTCTTTTTCTTTTTTGGAATTTTTTGGGTAGATACAACCTTTATGTAGGACTATTACCCTATACTCCGACCAAGGAATAAAATCTTTGTTTCCCCCAAAATTTGAGTCTCCCGCCAATGAGATGGACAAGAATTAACCTCTAATCATTTTTAATCCTGATCTTGCTTGTTCACCAAATCTTGATCACTAGAAAATTGTTCAGTGATTGGAAAAGAAAAATGCAGTGTGATTCTTACATATTATGTCAAAGGAAGTATCTAAAATTGTACCGACTACTACCAATTTCGAGGGTATTACTCTTATTATGCATGTACTTATCGGATCTGTCATAGAATTTAGAAGCATCATCTAGGGATAGAATTGAATCTTGGAAGTAACAGAATGGTCTGGAATGGTGAAGTAAAAAATTGATGGCAAACCAAATTATGAATGGTATGATAATTTGATACATCAGTAGTATGAAGAAAATCAACTGGATTCCTGGTATAACATAGGTGGATTATTCTGTTCATGATATAATTACTAATCACAGATATTTTTATGATGTTGCCATGAAACCTCGGACTTCATGTTTCTGCTTGGTATTTTAATTTAAACAAAATGTTTGGCTCTATTCTAGAAAAAAAGAAAAAAAAAAGAGGCAGTAAATATTGTATGTTATATATCACAAGATGAAAAAGACGCACTAAGGAGAAAGTAGAAGGCACAAAGCAAAGGAAACTTCATTGAGATACAAAATAAATGGTTACAACAATATATGAGGGTCTATCCCTCTATGTAGGGGTGGCAATTTCTGACACGACCCGCCAACCCGCCTCTTAGGCGGGTTCGGGTTGGGCTTAAGCCAACCCGTTTAATAAACGGGTCGACCCGTGTAACCCGTTTATTAAACAGGTCGGGTTCGGGTTGGGGGTATGCCAACCCGGCTGACCCGTTTAATAAACGGGTTAGGCGGGTGGGTCAACCCGCCAACCCGTCTGCCCGACCCGTCAACCCGACCCGTCAACCTGCCTACCCGATCCGTCAACCCGCCAACCCGCCAACCCGACCCACCAACCTGACCCGCGAACCTGAAAACCCGTTTACCCGACCCAACCCATTTATTAAATGGGTTGGCGGGTCGTGTCGGGTTACCCGTTTATTAAACGGGTCGGGTTCGTGTTTGCCACAGCCGACCCGTTTAATAAACGGGTCGGGTTCGGGTTGAGGTATGCTGACACGCCAACCCGCCAACCCGACCCGCCAACCCGACCCGATTGCCACCCCTACCTCTATGGCACCCTATAAATAATTACATGTATATAAGAAGCAACAACACACCGAATAGTAAAGCTCATATTATACTTCCTAATACTCTCCCTCAAACTTGAGATGATGCAAGTGAAATCATCCCAAGTTTGGAAAGGAATGACTGAAAGTGTAATGGGGCTAGACCAGAGTTACCGAAAGCTTCTTAGGTAGGTGGGAAGCTCGCTTCTTGGAAACTCGCTTCGGAAGCGCAATACTCCTCGCTTTCGAAACTTCATGGGAAGCTCGATTCCCCCATGCTTCTCATACACATGGTTTATGCATAGTGAATGCTTTTTTCACATTTCTTTTCATCTTTTTCATGTATTTTCTCTCACGCTTTCACTCACTTTCTATGTACTTTCTTTAAATTGGTAACCATCATTGTTATATTTTAACAAAAATTGAACTCTTTTACAGAAAAATCATGAAATATAAGAATGATCAATTTTATTTTAGTTTTTATTTGTTTCTTGTTTGATTCCATATTACTTTATTTTTTATTCATATTTTGTTTTTAAATTGAAAATTCGCTTCCCGCTTCGTATAAATTTTAAAATGCCTCGCTTCTCGCTTCCACTTCCCGTATCGTTTCCCGCTTCCTAGTTTGGCAATCTTGGGCTAGACTCTTAGTAAAAATGTTTGCGAGTTCCTCTTTTGAGCCCACATGCTCCAAAGCTATAATTGCATCCTCATATGCCCTCATAGTAAAGTGATGATCTATCTCAACATGCTTTGTCTTCTCATGAAATTTTGGATTCTTTGCAATGTGAATAACACTCATATTGTCACTAATACAAGGAGGTTCTTCTACAAACTAAAACACCTAGCCGCCACAAAAGCCATATAATCCATAAAATTTTTGCAATAACCCATGGCCATGTACTCTGTTTCTGCAATGGATATTGCGACTCATTTTTTCTTTTTGCTCTTCCACGATATTAGAGAACTTCCAATGAAAACATAGAATCCCGTTGTGGAGAGCTAATCTCGTGTAGATCCTCTAAAGTCAGCATTACAAAAGGCTCTAAGATCTAAGTTGGATGATGATAGAAAGACATCCCAAAATGCGTAGTATCCCTCACATATCTGATGATTCTAAGAACAATAACAACATGAACTGATCAGATTGATCACATGAACTAAATATGTGATATCTAGCCTAGATATCATCAAGTATATCAAACAGCCACCTAGCTGCCTTTATACCACTATGCCCTCTAGTTCGTCTCCATATGTGACCCTTAATTTCACATTTGCTTCTATAGGAGAGGCAACTTTCTTAAAATCATTTGCTAGCCTTACCTTTACAACAAGATCAAGTTGCATACTTATTATGAGATAAGTGAAGTCCTCTTCTTGATTTTTCAACTTCCAAACCAAGAAAGTATTTCAAACTTCCTATTTCCTAAATCCCTCATCTCAAAGATATAGCTAACATTTTCTTAGTATCCTCCAGCTTTTGCACATCGTCTACTATAATATTCAATGTTGTAAGTATTGTACCGTAATCATACGATACAATACGATACTTTTGGGTTTTGTGATACGATACACACTTGTATCGCGATCCGAGTGTATATCGTACCCGTATCGGGTGTATCGTACGATACACCCCATGTATCGTGCCGTATCGTACGATACAGGACGTATCATACGATACTGGTCTAGCGCACTTAAAAAGGACCCGAAACTCGATTTTTAAGTTTTGGGTTTTAAAGGCGTCTTGGGGGCCGACTTCTACATTGCTATAGAGGCTGTTAGAAGGAAATTGACACACCCTAGGAGCCATGAGATCGATTTGGGGGCCAATTGGTGGATAAGGGAGAGTGCTTTTGTGATTTTCTCAATTTAGAGTGCATTTACATCATTTTTCCACTCAAGGAAGCAGATTAAGGTAAAAAATCCCTATTCTTTGCTTCTTATTGAGTTTTTTTGGGGGAAGATGGCATCAGAGGATCCGCCATGACAATGGGGCACTCAAGTAATGAGTTAAGACCGATTAAAAATCAAGTGCAACTATTGCCAAATTTCTTTTTCGGGTGATATCTATCGATTGAAACATCATTTAGCTGGGACACATCATAATGTGTAAGTATGCATGTCAAGAAAATTATCGGCTGCTGTGAAATGACAATGCCAACTTTTGCATTGTTCCTGTGAGATATGCATGCAATATTATCTATGATTCTATATTAGTTGATGTTTGATGATGTCTTATACGGCTCATAGAGACGTAAATGGTTCATATGTGATTTTATGGTTGTATTTTTGTGCAATTCATTATTGTTTCATGTGATATGATTTTTTTAGAATTTTTGCTAATTTTTCTGATTTTTTTTATTTTTTTGGATTTTTTAAAGTTTTTATTAAAAATTTACGATACGATATGATACGGTGTTACTATGGGCCCGACTGATACGGGTAACAATACGATACTTACAACCTTGGTAATAATCATGTCTATCAACATATAGGATTACTATACACTTGCCATGAGAAGAAGATGACACAAACAAAGAGAGATCATGATAACTGTACCCAAAGCCAAGAGATCCAATGATGCTAAAATTTTCAAACCAAGCTCATAGTGCTTGTTTGAGCCCGCATAAAGCTCTCCTCAATCTGTAAACTCTACCTTGAGATGTACACTTTCCTCATCTAAGTCTCCATTCAAGAATGCATTCTTGACGTCCAACTGCCACAAGTTCCACTGTTTCGCTGCAGCAACTGCAAGCAAAATCCTTATTGTGGTCATATGAGCCACACGTGCAAATGTCTATGCAAAATCAATACCGAACTCTTGGCTCTAATCCTTTGCCACCAACCTTGCCTTGTATCTCTCACTAAACCCATCTGATTATAGATCCATTTACACTCAACTACATTCTTTCTAGGTGGAGGCTTCACAAGATCCCAAACATGCATTCTTTATAGTGCATTTAGCTCTTCTGCCATAGCCTATTGTCACTCTTCCTTAAAAGCAACTTCTTCATGGGAACTGGTTTCAACATAAGAGTGAATCAAAGCAAAAATGCATGATGCTTAGGTGAAAAAGATTCCTAAGATAAGTTACTACAAGTTCATTAGGAAAGACACCATTCTGTCCATTTTCCAGCCGGAAATGGCAGGACAATGGTGAGATGGGGGAAGGTTGAGAGAGAGAGAGAGAGAGAGAGAGAGAGAGAGAGAGAGAGAGAGAGGACATCGGGTGTCAGGCAGGGAGTTCATTCATGAAATCCACAAAACCCACCTCTCCAGGCGGGTGTCCAATCATTGCATTTAGGAGGGTTTTGGAGCTGCCAAAACCCTCCCCATCACTCACGTTTTGCCAAAACGGTGTTCCCAAACATTGTGTTGCATTGGCGAATCCCCAAAACAACGCCCATGCACCCCAAAATTGTGTTCCCAATCATAGCTTAATAAGCAAGAACAATACCCAAAACACCTCACAATAGGGCAAACTGAGACACAACAAACCAAATCTACCAATTAACACTTGATATTAACAGTATAACATAGAACTACAACCAATATAGCAGTGCAATAAGGTCGATACCCTTGAACCTCAATCAAACTCAACCACAACAGTCACAAACTGATGCAATTTATCACAAGCCAATAAGATCAAAACTCCAAAAGTACTATTACCACTTGTAATAGTACCCTCAAAAGCACATCAAAACTCACTCAAATCACTATAGAATGCACTCAAACAACATCCAAATGCTTTCATATTGAAAAACAACCAAAATGCATCCAATCCAAACCAACGAAAGCTACAGATAAGATTGATATGAGCGGATTTCTCAAATCTGGCCCCAAATCAACCTATTGTCCAAAAAATATTAAAAAATCCATAGAAAATACAATACAGATCCGATTGACGCGATTCTTGGTTCGTTAGACTCCTAAAATCATCTACCAAACCCCTATGTCAATTAATGCAGACTCAGAACTTCACCTGGGTGTGATGACATCATCACCTCGAAAAACAAGCCCAGCTGCAAGTGAAGCCATGAATGAAGCCTACGACACCCTTCTGCTACGCCTACACTCAGATGATCTCTCCTTAGTGTGAATATGACTCTAATACCATATCACGAGGAAAAAAGGCACTAAGAAGAGAAGTAGAAGGCACAAAACAAAAGAAACTTCATTGAGATATAAAATAAATGGCTACAACAATTTATAAGGGTTTATCCCTCTATGGTCTACATGATAAAAATGGTTGACTCTACAGCCCTACAACTAATTTTGGCAAAAATACAATAGTACCCCTATAAATAATGTCATGTACATAAGAAGGGGCAGCACAATGAATACTAAAGCTCATATTACACTTAACATTATATAGATTAGGTAAAAGATAAGGGTGGATGGTTGTGTTTTATTACCCTTTGTTGTCTACTGTAAAAGCTCATATTTTCACTTATTTCACTCTTGCTCTATGTCATATGGATATTTGCTATAAATTCAAGGTAGGAGTTCTCCATTAGGGGGATATGTATAATGGGCCACAACATAGCTTTAATTCTGCCACATCTTTTTTTCTTTTAACTGCTTTATTTCATCCTGCTTCTTTTGTTGCTATTATGGGTGTTTTTTTAATAATCGCATCCTTTAGGTATATGCTGAAACTTCAACTGCTTTTACATGTCAGAAACATCCTGGTTCGCCAAGGCAACGTAGCGACAAAGTTCCTGCTAAGCCTCCATTGCCAAATAATATTACATCCCAGATTCGTAAAGGGGCATATCATGTTTCTTTGGAGTTTGTTCAGTCCTTGTGTGATACATCATCTGGTTTAGTAGATATATTTCCTATTGAAGATCGCAAAAGTGCCCTTCGTGAGGTATACCATTTCTTTGCATTATCTGTCTTTGCTGCCTACTCTTTTTGCTTTGTTTTTTGAGAATGTCGCACTGTTTATAGTTGTTTACTGGTTCTTTGATGTTGTGGCTTGCATGTAGTCTCTTGTGGAGATCAATTCCCATATTGCTGCTGCTCAAAATAGTGGAGGTATACTCGCTATCTCCTTTTTTTTTATAAACTACCCAATCTCTTTTTTGTGATAGATATTCTATGAGTATTGTACTTACATATGTTAACATGGAGTCTTTCATGAATTTGTTTCACCATTTCTGCATGTACTTTGTGAAAAAACAACCAGATTATAGCACCAAGTTTTGAGCAGTTTCAAAGATTTATTGGCATTGGTTCTATAAGTAACTCATATTGTGAGATTGTTAGAAGAAAAGATTAGTGCATTTCTTGGTTTGAACTGTCATATTGCTTTATCAATGTAAGACTTTTGCAGCTGTTCATATTACAAAAGAACCTAGCATTCTAATTTCTGATGATTTCTCAACGATTAATGTGTTCCGCAGATGTTACCATATAGTGGCGTGAGTACCTTCTTAGTCCTTGTTTCTGTCTTTTCACTGGATTAATACTGGTTATGGCGCCATCTAAAATTATACTCTTCTGTATTGCTTAACATCTAATGAATTAGGGATGTACTTGCTCCCTGGATTTAAAGTGTTTGTCCAATATTTCCAGTGCATTGTTGGAACATGCTCTTATCAGTTCATTTGCCCATACTTCTTGTTATCTTAACTCCCAAGTGAATTAGCTTTTTTCAAATTTCTTGTTTTCTCCCTTTTGTGAAGTTATCTAAGGGGAAGTGATGCAGTGGAGGAATCGGTGTTGATGCTGTTGACACTGATTGGTGAAGGCGCGCGTGCAGTGAAGAGGAAATCAGCTTTGACACTGTTGGCGTTGGCTAATGAAAGCACGACCCTCGCGGTGGTGCGTTGGCAGAAATGAGAGAATGCCCAAAACGAGAAAGATGGGCCTCAAAAACTTTTATTTGATTAATAAACCCAATGAACAATGTACGTAACCGTAGAGTGACAGGGAACTAACAATGAAAGGCAAAAGAAACAACTGATACGGCTGAAAGGAAGAAAACAATTTAGAAAAAAAACAAAGGGAAAACTACTGAAGACAAAATACGGCTGCTGCCAGTTCTGAATAATCTCTGCCTGCGCACAAAACCCTAGAGGGGTTTTTAAAGACTTTGGCTGGATTTGGGTAGCGGGTCTGGCCCCGGACCCGATGCTGCTCCGGCATGATGGTTGGATCTGGAGCTGTCCGACCCGTGTTCTCTATGCTTGCCTGGCGTTGGTACACAGTGGTACCTCCCCTCCATGTCTTGGAACCAGTATGGGAATTGGATCCACTGCTTGGATCCGATTCTCAGAGTGCAAATCCAGTCCTCTACGTGAGTCACGCTGTATGAACCCGGGTCCTTCCTGCTCTGCATCAGGAAGTGACAAGGTCTCTACGTTGGAGAAGAAAAAGAGGGAAAAAAGAAGACAATGATATGAAATTGATGGATGGACTGCTTTTCTGTTGGTTGACCCAGTTTATCCTCGTGTAGCATACTGATAGGGAAACAAGCTAATTAATTCCTTTGAATCCGTAAGGAGGTCACTGCTAAGTGTATTTATTGTTTTGGAGATAACAAGCATTCCTCTCTGGATGAACCAACTTTTGCCACTTCTTCTAATCCAAGCACCCACCTCGATGATAATATGCTGGTCTTTAAACTCCACAGTTCTTCCAAAATCTTATTGCCAATGCTCATTAATTTGTTTGAAGCCCCAAGGCAGATCACCCATAATGAGTGGCCGTCCTAGGTTGGAAAACTCGGTTAATTTGCATGTCCATTGTTTCCTTTATTAACTTTTCCCTAGTTCTGGTCACCTTCCCTGTATTTTTTGTTTTCCTTGAAAGTGAGGAAAATTTTATTAATACTAAGAAATAGTAGGTGATAATCCGTCACCAGAAAACAAAATGACATCCCAAATAAAACTCAGTAGTTGCATCCATGAGTCAGTCCACCTTCGTGAATGCCCTCCAGGAGGTGTCTGACTCTAGCCACCTCCCAGCAGCACATGCCAAATAGTATGCTGGAATGCCTGCCAGCAGCACCGACCTTTCCAGGGTAATTGTATGTGGAATCTGTTTTATGTTCCAGGGGCTTACCATTTTCATCTGAAAATCAGGGATGCTTTATAGGTGGCTAACTGTAAATAAGAAACTCCTCTGCTTCTTATAAGACCTTTTCTCTTGTTGCTGCTAAATGATGCTATTGACGGCACATCATGCAGTAGATTGATCCACTATCCAAATGAACAAGTTGCTGATGAGCATGGATACTAGATACCCTACCAGTTGTGTCAACATGGTTAAAGTTATCTTGGGCACAATCAACATGTTGTCCACCTATCTATCCTAATTGGGACACTTTGATGTTTTAATCTCCTTCTGTCCTAGCTTGGATTTGTTAGATCATGAGCTCTTGTGATCTTTAGTACTGGTAATTGGTAAATGAATTAAGCCTCTTATGACTTCGCTTGGCTCATGCTATCAGCTTGCAAAAATAGCTTGTGGGATCATTGATGAGCTAGTGTTAGATCACTCATGGGTGACACAAGTTGGACATGCTGGCATAACTCCTTGCTTGTCGAACTTGAGTCGCATGTTGGATCATACCCATATCTCTCTGATGTACCGACCAACTCATTTCCTCCCCTAACAAGAAAATCTGAACAGCTATGCGTTTGGTTCACACACACACACACACACACACACACATATATATATATATATATATATAGGGTAAATATTGGCTACTAATGAAGGTACAAAGCTATTGAGTAGAAATCACTCTTTTCTTCAAAAATTTCCAATTTTTTGTATATCAAATGTTATCTATGTGATCTACATGGTTTGTTTAGTCTGTTTTGAGTCGTGATTATGACAAGCAATTAGTTTTCTGAAGGGGTTCACAATCCAAAATTTTATAACTCAAAAAATCATGGTTTTTCATCAGAAAAGCACGATCAAGGGCCTGAACCTTAGCAAACAACCATGCTGAACACATTTATGTGGTTAGATTGAATCGATTCAACTTGCACCTATGATTTCTAAGCTCAATAGTTCCTTTTCTTCATTAGTAGCAAATATTTTCCCACATATATATAGAGTAATGCGCTGGTTCTGCCTTGTTAGGCCCCTTAAAAAATGATAGTTTTTGGTATTTTTTCTCACATCTAACCAGTGTTGTGAAAAGCAGTGAGGCATAGCGATGCGCTCCACCAATAACTGAGGCGAGGCGTAAAGCGTAAGCCTCAAATTTTTTTTTGAAACTTTAAAAAAGTTATATTTTTTTTAAAGTACAAATAAATAAAGAAATGCTTTATTGATGAAGTAACAACCAATAAGAAATACAAATCTCAAATAAATATTAAAAAATATGAGATTAACATATAAAAGTAATGTCACATGGGTGCGAGTGCAGGTGCGGGGGTGCGGCACTTTCAAAAAACCTGGGTGCGGGGTGCGGCAAAAATATAAAAAATTATATATATATATATATATAAACTTCAAAAGTTGGACATAAATGACCCTGGGTGTGTTGACTGCACCCAGGGTCAGGTTGACCACATCGGGTACGGGTGCGACACGGGTGCGGCACCCGGTTGAAGAGTCCCTGTGACATATATAAAGTTAAAGTCCAAAAGTTGAACATAAATGACCCTGGGTGCGGTCAACGCACCCGGGGTCAGGTTGACCGCACCGGGTGCCGCACGCGCACCCGCATTGCGTCGCGTTGCCGCCGGTGCGGCACCCAGTTGGGCGAGTCCCTGTGACATACCTAAGAAACTGATTACATAACTGAAAAACTAATTATATAACTGAAAAATATAATGTCCTATGAAGCAACAACCGCTAAGAAATAAAAAATCTCAAATAAGTACTAAAAAATATGAGATTAACATATAAAAGTAACTAAGAAACTGATTGTATAACTAAAAAACTAATTATATAACTGAAAAATATAATGTCCTAAAGAAACTGATTGTATAACTGGACTGACTTCTTCTTCTTCTTCTTCTACCAATAAGAAATAGAAAATCTCAAATAAGTACTAAAAAATAGGAGATTAACATATAAATGTAACTAAGAAACTGATTGTACAACTAAGAAACTAATTATATAACTGAAAAATATAATGTCCTAAAGAAACTGATTGTATATAATTGGACTGACTTCTTCCTCACGCGTCATGCGTCATGCCTCAGGCTGGCGCCTTGAGGCGCAGAGGGCCTCGCCTCAAGGCGTGGCATGCCTTTTGTGCCTCAAGACGCATTTTTAATAACACTGCATCTAACACCATAGATGTGATCTATAGGTTTTGTTTAGAGGGATTCAGCTTTTGGATCACTGGAATTTGACCTATATACAGGTTTTCCAGTGATCCAAAATCAATGGCTATGACTCTAAAAAGCAAACCTAAGTGGCAGGAGCAGAGTCCTAACTGGCTTTGAGCCTAAACTAACTGCACCTGAAAATGAAAATATTGGCTCAATCCGCTCTTTTACCAGCTGTAATAATCCTACATGGTCGCCAGTTGTCCTTGGTGTAATTAATTTTGGCACAACTATATTTTTCAAGAATCGTAAGCCTTAGACATATGAATACTAGGTCAGTTGATGGAGAGAGCAATCGTGTGGGGCCTTGGTTCAGATTTCACTAATGTAAATGTATGTGCCTATATATATATATATATATATATAGAGAGAGAGAGAGAGAGAGAGAGAGAGAGAGATGTTAAAATACTGTGTATATGTTTTTGTATTTAACTGGTATACATATATTTATACAATATACATATATTAGGGGTATTTTTGTCATTTGATGTCCTATAATAAAATACAGTCCAATAGGGACTGTAGAGTCTTTTTATCTATTTTTATTTTTCTGTTTTTTTTTTATCATAAGTCAACATGACTGTTGGGAGGCAGTCCAACTAGTCATTGGACTGCTCCCAACGATCATAAATATAACTGGACTGCCTCCCTGTCTTGTATATAGAGCCTCACTTCATGTATTCTTATGCTTTTTACATGCATATGTGTGGTGATATAAAAAATATTTATTTTTATATTTTGTTCTTATGAGATTGTGATCTTGTGTCTCCTTTGTGAGATTGTATTTGACCCAATACATGTCTTTGTGCATTTGTGATCTCTTGTAGCCCTCAGTGGCATTCCATCGTGATTGTTATTCACTTTATTTCATGGTACCAGAGCCTTGGGCTCTTGTAGTGGTGAAATTTATCTTGGGTGTGCTCTCTTTGTGGTGTTGGTCCTCACGCTTGGTTTGTCAACCTCAAGCGTATTTTTTCAACATGGGTTATGGAGAATCCGCTTCCGTCATCTCCTATAAGCTCAACGAAAGCAACTACTTGATGTGGGCTACTGTAATGAAAAACCATATTTAGTGGAACAACTAATGAACCCCAACTAAAGATAACGAGAAAAAAAGGCGGTTGAATTAAAGTTCTCTCTGAAGAAAAGGAGAAGTCTTTGCAAGAATATCAAGACAAAATGGAAGATTGAGAGGCTAATAACGCTCAAATACTCTCATGGTTTATGAATATTATGGAGTTCAAAATTGCCAGCAACAGCATCAAGTTCAAAAAGGCATGTGATTCATGGATTTTCTTAAAGCATACATTCGTTCAAAAGGATATGACTAAGCTATATTATCTCCAAGATAAGGTATGGACTATTAAATAAGGGGATAAGAGTGTAAAAGATTTTTATGGTCTCTTATCTTCGATTTGGGATGAGATGGCTGTAAGAAAATGAAACCCACAATCAAAGCAACTCTCAACAAATACTCACAAAGAGAGCTCAAGCATAAGAACATACACAATACCCGAAAAAGGGTATACAAAAGGAATAAAAAATGAATCTCATTAACTTGGGAGAAAATCTCATACAACCAAATGCTATACAAGGGGAATAATACCCCATATTTATAGAAAAGGGAGAAGAGCCATCAAGGGAGTCGTTGGACTCCCAACAACTCTATTTAGAGCCGTTGGGAGTCCAACAACTCTCTTGTAACGTGCCTTTTGACTGTAGTCAAAAAGCACCTTTTTGACTAGTCAAAAAGGAAATGGCTATATCAGTCAAAAAAGTAAAAAAACTAAACCTAATTTCTAGTTAAGTTCTAACTAAGACTAACTAAAGCTAACTAAGGAAAAAGAAAAGATTACATGCATATGAGATTACATATGAGATATGCATATGAGATTACATATTTTAACACTCTCCCTCAAACTTATGGTTGGATAACCGAAAGTTTGTTTAAGAGAAAGTGAAATCTAGGAGCCGCGAGAGGTTTGGTAAAGAAATCCACCAACTGATATTCTGAAGAGATGTAGGGAAGATTGATGATGCCACGTAGAAATTTCTCTCGTACATAGTGACAATCCATTTCTATATGCTTGGTGCGTTTGTGGAATGTTCAGTTGCTGGCAATATATATGGAGCTTTTGTCGTCGCAGCAGAGATTTGATGCTCCTTAACTTTCGACTCCCATGTCGGAGAGTAGTCGTCGAAGCCAGACTATTTCCATAGTAGTTGTAGCCATTGCTCTGTATTCAACCTCTTTTGACGAGAGAGAAACTTTTTGTTGCTTCTTGCATCGCCATGAGACCAAAGATTTCCCTAAGAAGACACAAAAACCAGTAGTTGAGTGACGGTCATTTGGATCACCTCCCTAATCTGCATCAGTATAAGCAAGTAGTTCAAGGTTAGAAGAAGCATACAAAAATAGCTCTCAAGAAATGAAAATTTTAATATATTTAATAATTCGCAAAACTGCTCTCATATGAACAGAAGTTGAAGCATGCTGAAATTGACTGGCTGTATGGACAACATGTGCAATGTCAGGTCTTGTAATGAAAAGATACGATAGTGCCCCGATGAGTTGTCTATAAGGAGTTGAATTCTCAAGTGGTTCTTCATCATCAATCTTCATCTTGACATTTACAACTTCGGGAGTGTCAACGTGTTTTTTATCTGAAATGCCTGACCTGTCAACAATATCCAAGGCAAACTTAGATTGAGTTAGTAAATATCCTCTAGAAGAGTATGCAACTTCTATACCAAGAAAGCATTTCAAAAAACCTAAATCACTCATTTCAAAATGTGTTTTGAAAAACTTTTTAATATTGTAAACTCCCTGTTTATCACTTCCGGTGATGATCATGTCGTTAACATAGAGAAAAAAGATAATAATACCTACATTAGAATTCTTAACAAACAAAGTTGTGTCAGTAAGACGAGATTGAAAACCAAAATCAAGCATAACCTTACTAAACTTATCATACCAAGCTTTTAGAGTTTGTTTGAGACCATATAAAACCTTATTTAAGGGAAAAGTTTTCCCTTTAGGGACATTAATTCTTGGTGGTGGATCTATGTATACTTCTTCAGCTAAACTTCCATTTAGAAACACATTTTTAACATCCATTTAAAAAATATGCCATTTCTTTATAGAGGCAAGAGTTATCAAGATTCTAACAGTGGTCATTCTAGCTACTGGGGCAAAGGTTTCTTCATAGTCTATTTCATATTCTTGGGAATAGCCTTTGGCAACTAACCGAACTTTGAACCTTTCAAGAGTGCCATCACTCTTGGTCTTAACTTTGTACACCCAGCGACAACCAATAGTTTTTTTGTTGGATGAGATATCTTGAATGGTCTAGGTGTTTGCTTTTTTTAAAGCTTCTAATTCAATTTCCATAGCTTTGACCCATTCAGGTTGATCCTTAGCTATAGCATAACTGAAAGGTTCTTCATGAGAGTGAATTAAGGTGATGAAGGCTTGATATTTTGGTGAAACAGACTCATATGACACAAATTTTCCAGGGACTTTCAAGATCCTAATGGATTTTCTAGTTGAAGACACATGGTCTTGTTCCTTTGTGTACTTTTCAAAAGCACATGGTCTTTCTAAGTTTCCTTGTCTAGAGTATTGAATAAAATCTTGGTTGCTATCAACTGGTTCAGTGTTACTGATATCATTTTGATGATCTTGATCAATATCACTTTCATTACTCCTCGGAACTAAGTCTAATAGAGAGGAGTACTCGTCTGTTTTTTAGAATCAATGTTATTAAAAACGCGTTTCAAGGCGCAAAAAACGTGCCTCACTTCAAGGTGAGGGGATTTATGCCTTGAGGCGCGTATATAAAGCGCAAAACCTTCGAGGCATGCGCCTCATACGCCTTGAGGCGCACGCCTCAAACTGAGACGTGTACGCCCAGGGCTTTTGGTCAAATGAGGGTCAAAGCTCTCATTTGACCAAAAAATAGGGTTTAAAGTTTAAACAAACCCTAATCTTTTATGTTTTCACGCAGACTCTCTCTCTCTCTCTCTCTCGTCTCTCATGCGCAGTCTCTCTCACACGCAGACTCTCCCTCTCTCTCATATTTTTCTCACACAGGTACTCTTACCTCTCACACACGCAATCTACTGCTTTTTCTCATTTTCTTTTGGGGGAGGGATCACATGGGGATTGGGGATGTTTTCATCATGTGTGTGTGTATTATGTGGGGATCATAGAAACAAATTGTTTACGAGTTTTGAGTGAGGTTTCATTTAAGAAAATGAGACTTGTGAAACTTGTGGATAGAGAAGAGCAGAAAATATTACTTTTGGGCAATGGTGCATCCTGTGGCATGTGGTTCAGTTAGGCATTTTTTCAGAACTTTCAGCACTGTGCAACATGTGATAATAAAATATATCTCTACGGAGGGCTGTCTATTAAGAAGGGTATGCCCTATAATATTTGAGTGTATGTGTATTTCAGAGTTTGAAGATTTTGATGCTATAAAATGTAGCTCGTCCTTGATATCCCAAATTTTGGTGTTGTACATTATGACTAGAGAGTGCACATACCAAACTATATGTTTGATGAATGTGTTATAGTTCAGGATCTGGAGCATAATGACTGTTCAACCTGTTTTAATTGTGAGTCAAAGAGGTTAGTGATGCCATGAGGTTTGGTTATAATCATAAGTGACTTGATTAATGTTGCTTATAGCATGGGTTATTCAGTAAGGGCACTCTTTATCGCTTTACCATAGTTGAACCATAACAAAATGTGTAGGTTGGCTAACAAAACCCATTCATGATGTGTTTATATGTAATCACTATGGTTGGTCAACATTTGGGAGTGATGTATAATTTGTGACATCACATTTTTTTTTCCAGGTTACTTAGTCTTTGATCTGGTGGAAATAATGAGTGTGATTGATTTGGTTATGGTTATTTTTACTTGTTAATCTCATATTTTTTCAGTATTTATTTGAGATTTTTTATTTCTTGTTGGTTGTTGCTTCATCAATAAAACATTTTTTATTTATTTATAATTTTAGATATTTTTTATAGTTTTTTTAAGTTTTTACATTTTTTTTGAGGCTTATGCTTTACACCTCGAGGCTTACGCCTCGCCTCAGATTTTGGTGGAGCGCCTCGCTATGCCTCAATGCTTTTCACAACACTGCGTAGAATCTTTATTTTCAAAGGGACTTTCATTTTCCAAAAAGGATACATTTCTTGAGACATATAGTTTGTTATTTCTGAAATCGAAACACCTGTAGCCTTTTTGATGACTTGTATAATCTAAAAAGGCACATGAAATAGCACGTGGAGAGAATTTATCATTCTTATCTGTGGATACAAAACATTTGCATCCGAACACCCTCAACCTAGAGTAATTTGGAGTTTGCTTATAAAGCTTTTCAGTTGGGGAAATATTGTTTATCGAGGAAGAAGGCATCCTATTGATGAGATAGACGACAGTTTAAGGCTGCTCTCAGAAACTTTTCTGTACTTGATGTGTAATGAGAATAGTTCTTGTTGTTTCTATAATATGCCTATGCTTTTTTTCAGCTAAACCATTTTGTTGAGGGGGTGTAAGGACATGATTTTTGATGTAAAATCCCATATAGATTCAAATAATTTTAAAATTCTTTTGATAAAAATTCATCCCTGAATCAATACGAAATATCGAGATATCCACTTTAAACTGATTTTTGACCATATTGTGAAATATTTGGAAGTAAGAGAAAACTTTGGATTTATGTTTAAGAAAATAAATCCAAGTGTGCTGTGTAAAGTCGTCTACGAATATCACATAGTTCATAAACCCACCTTTAGATATAATAGATGCGGGACCCCAAACATCAGAATGAATCAACTCAAGTGATCGTGTAGTAACAAATGTTCTTTCTTGAAAAGGCAGTCTTTTCATTTTTCAAGAATACATTTTTCACATGTAAAACTTCAAAATTACAATTTTTTTCCATGTTTGGAAAAATTGAATCTTGGATATACAAGGATGCCCAAATCTTTTGTGCCAAAGATCCAAATCTAACTTTTGAACATTACAACATAGTGTATTCTTGAGAATTTCCAAAAAATCCATGTAGTACATGCCTCTTTCTCTATGGCCTTCCCCAATCAGCTTCCTTGGCTGGTGATCCTGTACTCGACAATCACGAGAGGAGAAAGAAACATTACACCCATGGTCAGTTAATTGAGATACAAACAAAAGGTTTAAATTAAGTTTGGGAATATATCTAAGTTTTGGAATGCAAAATCCTTTTGAGTTTTGAGAGGTATTTTCAAAACATCCTATTCCCTTAATCTCAAGAGATGTTCTGTCAGCGGTAAAAACATTTGAACCACTTGAGTTATGACATTGGGATATCAATTTTATGTTGGGTGTCATATGAAAAGAAGCTCCAGAATCAAGAAGCCAAAGAGATTTACCAGGATCGGAGATGCCTACGGAAGAGACAACAACTCTAGCAGATGACGAAGCTCCTTTGAGAAGAGATTGAAGTGCCTCCACCAATTGAGTTAGAGACATATTCCCAATGGATGTGTCGCTTGTTTCTTGTGGAGATTCGATTGTAGCAGCCCTCTTTTTATAAGGTCTTTTTAACTTTGGACAGTATGTTTTGACATGTCCTGGTTCACGGCAATAATAACAAATGATCTTTCTCGTTTCAAACTCACTTTCATGCTTTTCATCATTAGTCCTCCCAACATGCGGAGGTTTATATAGACAAACATGATTTCCCGGTCTAGATATTGCTAAGTCAGAGTCATCATCACTTTTAAAAATTCTTTTCTTGAGTTTGTTTTCCTCCATGCTCAACTCTTCAATTGTATGTTCAATGGAAGGGACTTTTCCCCGATGAAGAAGAGCGGATTTGGTTGTCTCAAATTCCGATCTTAGACCATTGATAAATTGAAAGAAATGCTCCGCATTTACTTGATTTTGGCGAAGCTCTATGTCATGTGGGCAATGCCACTTTGGTTTAAGGAGAGCCAATTCATCCCATAACTTAGACAAACTATTGTAATATTCTCTAATGCTTTTGTCTCCTTGAATCATATTACGAACCTTTTCTTGAAGGTTGCATATGTGGACAATATCCTTGAGAGAGTACATTCTCTTAAGGTAATCACACACATCATTGGCGTGTTTAAATTTGGCTAGGCTAGAACACTTTTTTATATCAACACTTGATATAAGACAAGACATGATTTTGGCATGTCTTATTCTCTATTCTTTCCACTTTTTTTTTCATATCTGGAAATAGCTTTGACTTTTTCTACCTCCGAGAGAAGTATTTCTTTTTCTCCTTCTTCTTTGGTGAGAATTAGTTTAGGTTCCTCCTCGGTTTCATCTAGGGGTGGCAATCGGGTCTGGTTGGCGGGTCGTGTCGGCGGGTTGGCGGGTCAGCATACCTCAACACGAACCCGACATGTTTATTAAACGGGTCGGCTGTGGCAAACACGATCCCGACCCATTTATTAAACGAGTAACCCGACCTGACACGGTTAACCCGTTTAATAAATGGGTCGGGTAAATGGGTTGGCGGGTGTGTTGGCGGGTTAGCGGGCGGGTTGGCGGGTCGGGTTCGTGTTAGCGGGTGGGTGGGGGTCGGGTAAACGGGTTGGCGGGTCAGGTTCGGGTAAACAGGTTGACTCGCCCGCCTAACCCGTTTATTAAACAGGTCAGCTGGGTTGGCGCGTTGGCACGTTGGCATACCCCTAACACGAACCCGACCCATTTAATAAACAGGTTAGGCGGGTCGACCTGTTTACGACACGAACCCGTTTAAGCCAAACCCTAACCCTCCTAAGAAGCGGATTAGCGGATCGTGTCAGATTTTGCCACCCCTAGTTCCATCCACTAATCCCCATAATCCTTTTCCCCAAATAAGATGCTTCATGATAAAATCCCATGTTACATAATTTGAATCATTGAGTTTTATAGGCTTAATAGTGACATTATCATTGCCATCCATTTTACAAGCTTATGAATGAGAAGAGAAAGAAGGAGAAGAGGAAAAAGTTTAAAAAAGTGAGAAAAAGGCAGATACTCTACCACAATATAGCGAAAATAAGCAATCCTCCAAGCTTCCAAGTCTTCACACGCCCACTACTTTAAAGGGACTTCACTCTCTTGAAGAAAACTTGAGTGGCATGCTTCCCAATGCACAAAAAAATCTTTGATTGCTTCCACCAATGGCTTTGATACCGTGTAAGAAAATGAAACCCACAACCAAAGCAACTCTCAACAAATACTCACAAAGAGAGCTCAAGCATAAGAACATACACAATGCCCGAAAAATGGTATACAAAAGGAATAAAAAATGAATCTCACTAACTTGGGAGAAAATCCCATGTAACCGAATGCTATACAAGGGGAATGTTACCCCATATTTGTAGAGAAGGGGTAGGAGCCATCAAGGGAGTCGTTGGACTCCCAACAACTCTATTTAGAATCGTTGGGAGTCCAACGACTCTATTGTAACTTGCTTTTTGACTTTAGTCAAAAAACACCTTTTTGACTAGTCAAAAGGAAATGGCTATAACAGTCCAAAAAGTAAAAAACTAAACCTAATTTCTAGTTAAGTTCTAACTAAGACTAACTAAAGCTAACTAAGGAAAAAGAAAAAAAAAGATTACATGACTATGAGATTACATATTTTAACAATGGCTATGTTGAAACAAAAATGAGAAGGTTCGGCTATTGAGATGAGAAAGCAATAAGTTGAAAGAGAAAATCTCTTTTCTTTCTTATATGGTCTTCGACCGTTATTTGAGTAAGTTAGGTCTTCTTTACTTCATAGGACCTTGGCTCTTTCCATAAGCGATCGATCTTGCTCAAATATGTCAAGAAGAAACTAGACTTGGAATACACAAGTCTAGTGCTGAGGTTAACTTTGTAAAGCCTTATAAACCCCCTCACTTTGAGAAAAAATTCAATCGAGAAAGACATAATAGGGGTGGACACAATGGGGGAGGATAAAGGGTGGTAAAATTACTTGCCACTATTGCAAAGGACTAGGGCATATAAGGCCAAATTGTCCCAAACTAAAAAAAGTGGATGTGGTAAGCGAAGAGTTTCCAATACATGAAAAAACAAGAAAAAACGACAACTTTAATGATTTGACGATTGCCCAAATTGCGGAGGCCCTTTCACAAATCTTAAAAGCCACTCCCTCTACGTCCGGTGTCGTTGTCTCTTCTTCTTCTCCTTCAAGTAAGTCCTCTTGGATTTTGGATTTTGGATTTTGGAGTTTTTTTTCATATGGCACATAATGAGTCCTTACTGTTCGATTACACTAATTCATATTTTTCATGTGCCAACCGTCGATGGTACTCTTTTAAAAGTTAAAAGTATAGAATTTTTTTACAAAACTACAGGTGATTCAAATAAGTTTTTTATTCCAAATGTTAGACTTATTTCAAAACTTGACTTAAACCTTCTTTCAGTTTCTCAAATTTTTTATTATGGATGCGAGTTTTTTTTTATCCAAGGCTTGTTGAACGCAGAATCTCCAATCAAGAAAGTTAACTGGGCAAGGCCATAGAAGAGGAGACCTTTACTATATGGATTCTTTATGTCTACCCAAAAATTCTTTTTGTAATCATGCCCAAGATATTGATTTAGACATTTAACATAAATGATTAGGACATCCAAGTATATCCAAACTATCTCTCTTTCCATTTTTGGAAAAAAATTGTAAAGAAAAAGAATATACATGTAAAGATTGTATACTTAGAAAAATGCAAATGTTACCTTTTGGATCTAGAACTTCTTTGACTAATGAAATTTTTGATTTGGTGCATTTGGATGTATGGGCCCCGCTCCCGTTATGTTAAAAGGTGCTTATTCATATTATGTTACATTCATAGATGATTTTAGTAAACATACTTGGATCTACTTCCTTAGACTCAAATCCGAAGTTTTTTACGCTTTAAAGATTTTCACAATCTTGTTAAAAATCAATTTAAAACAAATATTAAAATCTTTCGCTCGGACTCTGGGGGAGAGTTTCTTTCAAAAGAATTTCAATCTTACCTAAAACCCATAGTATTTTACACAAAAAATCATGTCCTAGGACTCCTTAACAAAATGAAATTGCCGAAAGAAAATATCGCCACATTATTGAAACTAATAAAACTTTACTTATTTCAAAGAAAGTTTCAAAGAGGTTTTGGGTTGAAGCCGCTCTCACCATGGTCTATTTAATAAATAAAATGCTTGCTCAAATTTTAGAAAACAAATTTTCAATTGAAATTCTTGTTAATACTACTCCCGATTTGAAAAGATTAAGATTTTTTTGATGTAAATGTTTTGTTTTTCTTGAAAAATACAGCAAACTCTCTCCTAAAGATATTGAATGTGTTTTTATTGGATATGCCGATAATAAAAAAGGCTATCGATGTTATGATTCAAAAAATGATAAGCTTTATGTATCTAAGAATGTTACATTTCTTGAAAAAAAAAAGAGATTTGATTTTGCAAAACCTAAGGAAGATTCTGATTTATTTGACTTATTGCCTAAGTTCAATTTTGACAATAATGATGATATAGTTAGTGATAATGTTGAGCAAAATAATGAACCAAGAGAAAAAAGAGAGTCTACTCATAATCTTATATAATACTCTAGACGTGATAATGAGGAACATCCATGTGCTTTTGAAATATAGTCAACTACACAATGAAGAACATAATATTAGAAGATCTGAGCGAATACCTAGAATTTCAAATAGGTTTGTTTTATATGAATCATTTTCTCCAAACTATAGGGTATGTCTTCTAGCAATTCACTCGTATCATGAACCATCCAACTATAGGGAGGCCAAAGACAAAGGAGCGGGTTGAGGCTATAAAAATAAAATTAGATACACTACATAAGGCCTATACTTGGGAAGTTCAACATCTGACCAAGGGAAAGAAGACAATAGGATGTAGATGGGTATTCAAGGTCAAAATAAAGAGTGACAAAATATAAAGAAAGATTAATTGCGAAAGGGTATTTCCAAGAATATGATATAAATTAGTAACATCTATTAGGAAATAGCCTATATATCAGTTAGATGTTAAAAATACTTTTTTAAATGAAAATTTAAATGAATAAGTTTACATGGATCCTCCCCTTGGTTTAACTATTGAAAATGGTATGGTTCTTCATCTTCAAAAGACCTTGTATAGGCTTAAAGAAGCCCCTAAAACATGACATGATCAGTTTAGTGGAACTATGATAAATTTTGGATTTAAATCTTGTTATACCGATAATGCTCTTTTTGTAAGATCTACATATATTGTGTTATCTTGTGTCTCCTTTGTGAGGTTGTATTTGACCCAATAGAGGTCTTTGTGCATTTGTGATCTCTGGTAGCCCTGGGTGGCATTCCATGGTGATTGTTATTCACTTTATTTCAAGAGAGAGATGTTTCTTTTGGAATATCTTTCTGGTCATGCCATGCCAGCTATTAGAAAATTGAAACTAGCATAGAACATCATCTTCCGATCCTACAAATAAAACGCAAGAGGACTCCCAATAGAGTCCTGGGAAGATAATATTTCTCATATGTATAAGATCTAGCTTATTTTATCTCTTATAAGGACTGGGGAAAAATCCATAATAATAAAAAGATAAATACAAATTTTCCTTTATGGTAAAAAAACAAAAAAGTATTTTATTAGATTATTTTTGCAACCGTTCAGAGATTCTTAAGGATTATTTAAATGCATGATCTTGCCTCTCAAAAGTTATTTTTTGGTTATATTTCTTCAAATGTGGAATTTTAATTTAACTTTATGGGCACAAACATGGATGGAGCAGACATCTCTCTCTCTCTGTGTAGTGAACAAGCTATTTATAAAGTATAAGATATCAGCTTATTGACTATGTTGTCCTGTTTTAGGAGTCTGTTTCCCAATGGGAAAAGGCATGTATCGAGTTGTTAACATTCCTGAAGATGAAGCTGTTCTATTGAACTCCAGGGAGAAGGCACCTTACTTGATATGTGTGGAGGTTCTGAAAGGTGAAGTTCCAAGGTACTTTTAAGTCTTATGATCTGTTGGTGTTGTTTTTGGGTAAGCTTTCTAGTGGATCATTAACTACATGTCCCTAAAATACTTCCTCTTGCTTGTGAGAAGCTTCAGTTAATGGCACATGTAATTTGAAAAATAATGTTTGTCTCCCAGTCATAATAAAGGGCAGTCTGATGCTCAAAAGCTTTCACGAGGAGGAATACCTCTTGCTAATGGTGATGTACAACTTCAGAAACCTCCTCCATGGGCGTATCCTCTTTGGAACTCACAAGATTTGCATGACGGTAGTGCTGATCAGATGCTGAGTTCGGCTTCTCTTGCTATTGACCAGGCAATGACACATTTATGGGAAGCTAAAGTGAAATTTGTTCATGTCAGTCTTTCTGTTGGAAAGCAAAATATTGAACATTCAGGGGACGGCGAATCACTGGGCTCAGGCAATGGTGGTGACAGTGATAAATTGTCACCTTCTTCAGTGTCCGTGGAAGCTCCTGGGATCAGTAACTACCAGCCTCATGGGTTTGTTGAAATGCATAACTCAACCCAAGCACCAGACAGAAGAGACACAAATGATGGGTTAGAATGGGTAACTGTCACATTAACAGCAGTTCCTGGCGTTAACATGGAAGATGTTGTGGATGAAGATCCACCACGTCGGAAGGAGCACCGGCGAGTTCCAAGTACAATTGCCATAGCAGAAGTAAAGGTGCGCCTGTAAGTGAGATTTGATTATAGGATGTCTTTCTGTTTGATAATTTGCTTCTATACCCTATCTTTAAGAATTTTATTTTAGTTTGTAGTTTGTACCTTGTAGTTTATGAAGCCTTTAATAATGCAAATGTTGAACTTCAAATGTGCATGTTGCATTCTGTTTGGGGAACCTGATATTTATGAGAATGCTTCCTCCCTTGCCCGCACAAGTTAGAAGCTTTACATAATAATGCTCATTGAAAAACAAAAAGATGTGCATGTGTGCCTGTCCCTGGGTGCGTGTGTACATGCATGCGTGTGCGTAGGTGCATGTGCGTGTGCATGCATATGCACATGTGCACACACACACATGTGTGTGTGTATGTGTGTGTGTGTTTGCGCGCTCATCATTTCTGTTCAACTTTCCTGATTAGTATCTTTCATGCAAGTTCATACATCTCTCCTAATGAACTTGTAACTTATCCTTTGGCTACCACACAAGTGGGAGGATATGCAGTCTAAAAATCAATCACAATGTTATGCTGCCACTTGTGCAAAAACTGGGTAAATTAGAATTAACGATGATGGAGGAAATTTTTACTGAAAAGTTGCTTTAATGACAGCAGATACTTGTTCGGATGTTTTCTCAAAACTCAAAATGTTTGTTTGAGCAAAATCATTTTTTATTATTTGATCTTATATAAAGTTAACAGAAAGAAAGGGCAACATTAAGATCTTGTCTGATCTATTAATTTTTATTCTCCAGTCACTCCTGCTGCTGCTCATATCCTATCTATAGGATTTATCAATCAAAGTTCTCGCTCTCTTTCTGGACTTTTATTTTTCAGCTTGCCAGGTTTTAATTCTATCTTCATAGTGTCTACTATGTCGTCTGTCCTATTAATATACTTGGTGTCCAAGATGCTACACTTACCTTGTAGACTCATTCTTTTTCTGCACCCTTCTCTCCCATTCTGGTACCTGTTATAACTGTAGTCAACATGGCCTATTCCTTACTGCAACTGGTTTCACTAGTCTGTCGCAGATGGCCTATGGTATTTTTGTTTCTTTTTCATGGATTTGGCCAAGGTTTCAAAACCAAGCCTTCTGGATCCATGCTGGGGTTCCACAAGTGGAAGTATTGATTCTTTCTTGTGGAGAGAAATGTGACTAATTTTCCCTCTGCTAGTCAGTCTGGGCATGTGTGACCACTGCCAGTTCTTTATATAAGGCAAATGGGGGAAAATATATGAAACTAAGAATAAAGTAATTCCCTGAAATTCATACAAATGTCATTCTCTCAGGTATACTGCTAATCATTGAATTTAGTAAGAAGTTTACCTTCTTGATCAATTGGGAAGAGGATATCCATGATCGTGGCTTAAGTGAATCTATGTAATAATAAACATTTACTCCACATATCCTTTCTAGCATTTCAGTAACGAGAATCCATCACAAGGAACAAAGGATCTGCCTATGAGACGATGACGGGTGAGGGTTTTTCTTCTTGCATCAATCAACACTTGTTTCTAAGGGTTTGCTTTAAGAAAAAATATATTGGGAGTTGGGACTGTCACCTTATACATGACCTTTGGGTTTTAACTCACCGAGAAATATGCCTCTACATTGTTTATATCATCTTTTTTTGAAATGTAGTTAGTATTGTAATGAAACACTAGTGTAAAGAACAATGTCACAAAGTGACTATAACTAATGCACAAGCACATAAACAAGAAGCCACTAATGGGCAAAATACAATAAGCCACAAAGGGCTAGTCACCAAATACACACAATGTGAGAGAGAGAGCTTGAAATATAAAAAATCATATATTGACATGCTATAAAAAACATTATTGAGAAGAGGGGCAAAAGCCCCTTTTATACACTTTATGGGACCAAGGGGGGCTCCCATAGAGTCGTTGGGCGCTCCTCGACGATCACATTTGTGACTGTTGGGAAGGGTTCCAACGACTCTATGGGTTGGACCCTCTTGCCCCTTTACAAATGAAAAATAACAAAAAAAATAAAGAAATAAAAAAGACAAAAACTGTCTCTAGTGGATATGTCTATTTACATAATAAGAAAAGACTAAATTGCCCCTAATGAGCATTACGAAAGATAATAGAGAAATATATATATATATATATATATATATATATATATATATATATATATATATATATATTAACACCCCTCCTCAAATTGACAGTGAGATCACCGAAAGTTTGCTTAGAAAAAGAAAAATCTTGGGGATGGTAAAGCTTTGGTAAAGAAATCCGCAAGCTGGTATTCTGAAGTGACGTATGAAAGTTCAATGGTGCCCCGTAAAAACTCATCTTGAACATAATGATAGTCCATTTCAATGTGCTTTGTTCGTTCATGAAATGTATGATTGCTAGCAATGTAGATGACACTTTTGTTGTCGCTGCATAGTTTCGAAGGAATAGAGATGACAACTCATGTCTTTGAGCAAACTTATTAACCAAACCAGTTCAGTTATAGTGGTGGCCATCGCCCTATACTTGACTTTTGTAGAATATAACGAAACCTTCTTCCGCTTCTTACATCTTCAAGAAATTAATGATTTTCTAAGAAACACACAATAACTTGTGGTAAAAATACGAACATTAGGGTTTTCATCCCAATCAGAGTCAGTATAAGCTATTAAATTTGGAGATGAAGAAAAGGATAAGAATAGCCCTTTTGTTATAGTTTCCTTCAGGTATTTGACAATTCACATGACGGTTGCTATGTGAATAGTAGTAGGAGCATTCAGGAACTGACTTGCTTTTTGCACAACATGAGTAATGTATGGCCTAGTAATAGACAAATATGTTAGAGATCCAATTAATTGATGATAAGGAGTGAGATCTTCTAAAGGATGTCCATCATTGGCTCTCATCTTAGCATTGAGTACTTCTGGAATCTCCACTTTCTTTTCAGTCAAGCCGGACTTGGCAATAATATCTTATGCAAACTTTATTTGAGAAAAAACATATCCTGGAGGAGAATATGCAACTTCAATCCCTAAAAAATATTTTAGAAATCCAAGGTCAGACATATCAAAATTGTTTTTAAGAATATTTTTAATAGACTCAATGCCCCTTTTATCATTTTCAGTGGTGATCATATCATCAACATACAAAAGTAAGATAGTTATGTGGTCCCCTGCATTCTTAACAAAAAAAAGAGCAGTGTCAGTATAACAATAAGTAAATCGATTATCAAAAACAACTTTACTGAAACGTTCATACCAAGCTTTTGGAGCTTGCTTAAGACCATAAAGAGCTTTATTAAGCTTAAGTGTTTTTCCTTTTTCAATTTCAAGATTCGACGGAGGATCCATATAGACTTATTCATAAAGATCACCATTTAAAAAATCTTTTTTGACATTTAGCTGGTAGATAGGTCATTGTATGATTTATGCTAAGGCTATTAGGGTTTTAACACTCGTCTTCCTTGCAATTGGAGCAAAGGTTTCTTCACCATCAATTCCATATTCTTATGCATATCCCTTATCAACTAACCTAGCTTTATATCTTTCTAATGACCCATCACTTTTAGTCTTTACTTTATAGACTCACCTACAACCAATAGCCTTTTTACCTAAAGAGATATTTATAATTTTCCAAGTGTCGGCCTTATTGAATGCTTTTAATTCTAGGTGCATGGCAGCTATCCAATGGGAGCATTGTCTAGCTTCTTTAAAGTTGGAAGGCTGATAGGAATGGATCATCATTAGACAAGATCTATAATTTTTGGAAAATGAGCCATATGATACAAATTTTTGAGGAGGTCTAATGCTCCTAGAGGATCGTTGAGGTAAGGATTCCTCAATTTGATCATTTAAAGGGAGATTTTGTGAATATATGTCAAAAGCATTTTGATGCTCATTTCCTTCACGCCGAGTATATACATGAATATCATTAGGATTCTCACTAGGAGAATCATCTCTTTGATGAGAATGGTTATCACAAGCATTCTTCTCCTTCCGACCTTCCAACACCGGACAAGTGTCAGACTCATTATCACAAATAATGGTACCATCCCAAATTATATCATTAGATTTTTTAGAGTCATCTCTAGGAAGTAAGTCAAATAAAAAGGAATAATCAACATCTTCCTTGGGTTTTTTTATGTTCAAATCCATTTTGATCCTCAAGAAAAGTCACATTTCTTGAAACATAAATTTTGTTGTTTTTGACATCATAACACCTATATCTTTTTTATTTTACCCATAACCAATAAAAGCATATTCAAGAGCCTTTGGTGAGAGTCTGTCTTGTCTTTGAAAAAGAACGAAACATTTACAGCCAAAGATTCTTAATCTTTGGAACTCTGGAGATATTTTAAACAAATTTTCAAAGGGAAAAACATTTTTTAAAAATGAGGATGACATCCTATTTATAAGATATGTTGCGGAAAGAGAGGATTCAACCCAATTTTTTTTGGAACATTTTTAGAGATGAGAAGAGTTCTTGTAGTTTCAATAAGATACATGCTTTCTTTCGGCAATGCCATTTTTGTTGTTGAGTTTTAGGACAAGATCTTTGATGAATAATGCCATTTTGTTTAAGTTAATTTTGAAATTCTTTTGACATGTATTTCCCTCTGGAGTCGGATATAAAGATAGCTATGTTATGTTGAAGTTGATTTTGAATAAGAATAAGAAATTCTTTGAAAGTAGAAAAAACATTAGATTTTTTTTTTGAGAAAGTAAACCCAAGTATATCTAGTGAAATCATCAATAAAGACAACATAATATGGATATCCTCCTTTAGACATGATGGGTGCCGGTCTCTATACATATGAATGCACTAACTTAATGGGTCTTTTCAAAATAAAGTTGCTATGTTGAAAATGAAGAGAATGCATTTTTCCAAGGATACAATCATTGCACGTAAATTCCTTTTCATTAAAAAATTTCTCAAAAAGAGGGAATAAATACATCTTAAAGAGACTAGGATGACCATGTCTTTTGTGTCAAGTGACAACACCTTTTGTTTAAACATGATTGCAAAAGGACTTAGATGGTAATGACAAAAAATTCATATTGTGTAGGTCTCTTCTATGACCTTGCCCAATCCGCTTTTTGAACCGGAAATCCTGCACATAACAATTTAAAGATGAAAAAGAGACACCGCAGCCAAGATCGGATATTTGAGAAACTGAAAAAAGGTTTAAGTTAAGTTTTGGAATAATTCTAATTTTTGGAATGTAGAAGATCTGAAAACAAACACAAAAACCGAAGCAGAGAGAGAGAGAGAGAGAGAGAGAGAGAGAGAGAGAGAGAGAGAGAGAGAGAGAGACGACTGTATAGAAATGAGAGAACACATTACTTTAGATTAGGGTTAATCTCTATATTAAATAGAGAGAGTCCAAAGAAAGAAATTACACTCAAGTCCCTCATTAAACATTAAACTTCAAATAACCTCTAGTTTAGAAAAAACTTTTAACTAAAAACCTCTTAGTCTCAACACTCCCCCTCAAGCTGGAGCATAGATATCAATCATGCTCATCTTGTCACAACATTTTGAGAAATTTGGTCTAGCAAGAGGCTTTGTAGACATATCTGCAACTTGGTCTTCCGACTTTAGATATTTGGTAGTGATATGACCAGCTTGAACCATATCTCTTACATAGTGGCAATCAACCTCAATGTGCTTTGTTCTCTCATGAAAGACAAGATTGTTCGCTATATATGTGGCAGCCTTGTTATCACACATCATGGTCATAGGAGAGTAAACCTTCACCTGAAGATTATGAAGAACAGTACGAACCCACATCAATTCAGCAGCTGTTTGGGCCATAACCTAATATTCTGATTCTGCACTTAACCTAGAAACCACATTTTGTTTCTTACTTCTCCAAGAAATCAAGTTGTCTCCCAGAAACACACAGAATCCTGTGGTAGATTTTCTATCCACTACAAATCCTGCATAGTCAGCATCAGAATAGGCCACTATCTCCAGAGTTCCACCTTTCCTGAACAATAACCACTTTCCAGGAGAAGATTTTAGATATCTGAGAATCATTATAGCTGCATTCCAGTGTACCTCAGTTGGTTTGTCCATAAACTGGCTAACTTTGCTTACTGCTAAAGCAATATCCGACCTGGTCACAGTTACATACAATAACTTCCCTACTAGGGAGCGATAACTTTTGCTATCAACCGGTTTTGACCCTTCTTCAAACAACTAAACTTTATGGTCCATGGGAATATTTGCTGGTTTAGCTCCCAACATTCCTGTTTCCTTTAATAAGTCAAGAACATACTTCCGTTGAGATAAAACCATCCCTTCACGACTCCTAGCAACTTCTATACCCAGGAAATATCTAAGTGAACCAAGGTCTTTTATAACAAAGTGTTTTTGAAGATGAGCCTTTGTGGCTTGAATATCTTTCGCATTGTCTCCTGTAAGAATGATGTCATCCACATATACCACCATAACAACTATGCCTGAGTTAGTTTTCTTGATAAATAGTGTATGATCTGCGCTGACCTATTAAAGCCAAAGCGTGACATCACTTCAAACAATTTTTGAAACCATGCACGAGGACTGTTTCAAGCCATAAATCGCCTTTCTCAATCTACACACCTTCTGACACTCCCCCTCAACCTCGAATCCTGGAGGTTGTTGCATGTAAACGGTCTCAGATAGATCCCCATATAGAAATGCATTTTTCACATCTAATTGGCACAAGCTCCAACCATGCTGAACAACTACTGAGAGAACAAGACGAATGATACCCATCCGTGCAACAGGAAAAAAGGTTTCAAAGAAATCAATACCATATGTCTGAGTATACCCTTTTGCTACTAATCTGGCCTTGTACCTTTCAATAGAACCATCAGATTTGTACTTTATTGTATATACCCATTTGCATCCAACAATGTCAGCATCTGTTAGGGAATCAACTAGATCCCATGTATGCTGAGATACTAAAGCATCCATTTCTTCTTGCATAGCCAGCTTTCAGCGGTTATCAAGCTTTGCCTGTTGATAGTTCAGAGGAATAGTTTCAGCAGATAAGGCTGAAATAAAAGTTTTCATCTGATTTCCAATTCTGGCATCGGAGACAAAATGAGATATGGGATATAAGGTACATTGTCGTGTCCCCTTGCGTAGAGCAATAGGCCTGTTATCATCATCATGAAGATCACTATTGTCAGTAGTACTTACCTTAGGGGAAGAAGAAGATGAAGGCACTTGCGGAGGTGGAGCTCTACGCACATATACCAATGGAGGATTATTAAATCTTGAAGAGGATGAAGTTTTGTTCGGTAATGAGGGCACATATTTCAAAGAAAAAGGAGGTATAGGTAATGGAAAAGACTCAGCTGGATCAACTTGCAGCGGGGAACCGATACTAGAGTAATATGGAGTGGATTCCAAGAAAGATACATCCACACTGACATACTCTCGGCGAGAAATAGGATCATAACATCAATATCCCTTTTGATTTTTGGGATAACCTATAAATATGCATTTTGTAGCTTGAGCAACTAATTTATCACGGTCAGGGCCAAATTTGTGTACAAAACAAACACATCCAAATATTTTTGGCGAGAAAGAGAAGAGTGGGGCATTAGGTTTTAGGATATGTAATGGAATTTGATCACCCACAGAAGATGAAGGCATGCGGTTGATCAGATAACAAGTAGTGGTAATCACATCACCCCAATATAGCGCAGGAACATTGGATTGAATCATAAGGGTCCGAGCAACATCAAGCAGGTGCCGGTGTTTTCGCTCAGCCACCCCATTTTGTTGAGATGAATAAGCACAGGTAGTTTGGGGTTGAATGCCATGATCTTGGTAAAATTGTAATAGAACTTTTGATTTAAACTCAAGAGCATTATCAGTGCGAACAATCTTGACAACAGATTCAAAGTGTTTTTATTTCAAGAATTAGGGATTTAATAATACTTGGAATTTCAGATCGTTCTTTTATTAAAAACACCCATGACAACTTAGAGAAATCATCAACAATAACAAGATAATATCGATACTGAGTCCTAGTAGGAATCTTACTAGGACCCCATACATCTGCATGAAGAAGTTCAAAAACTTTATGACTAGACTGACTCTGACTCGAAGGGAACGAACTTCGATGATGCTTGCCCAACTGAAATGATGTAGTTGAAGAAATTTGAGGGAAGACAACACGAAGCTTTGATAATGAAGGATGACCAAGACGATGATGCCACTGAACATGACTGGAGTGTTCCACTGCAGCATAAACATTACCCACTGGATGATGTAGGTAGTAGACTCCATTTTCTTCATAGCGTCCACCAATCTTCTTCCCCGTCAGCAAATCCTGAAAAAGACAACCCATCAGATCAAATATTACTCTACAGTTTAGTTCTTTTGTAAGGCAACTAACAAGAGTAAACTTTGAGGAAAGTTAGGAGCACGAAGAACATTTTTCAACTGTAAGGTGGAGGATATAAAAATATTTCCCTGACCGACAACTGGTGAGGAACTTCCATCGGCTAATGAGACTCGATGAACAATAATATCCTTTAGATCTGAAAAGACAAGCGAATTTCCACACAAGTGTTTGGATGCACCAGAATCAATAATCCACTTACTATCATTCAGATGAAGATGATTCCCTGTTGAGTAGGCAACACCGGCTACAGGCGGGGTGGAACTCGAAGGTCGAAGAGCTATCAGCGCATCATATTCTGCTCGACTGAGGGTGATACTGTCACTTGTAGAGATATTATCATGTACATTTGTTGCCTCTAGTATAGTAACATTTGCTTTTAGAGCATATGACTTGGATGAAGAAGAGGTTGGCCGACCATGCTTATCCCAGCAACGATCTTTTAAATGTCCAGATTTTCCACAGAATGTACATTGAAGTTTTCCTCTGCCTCCTATACCTCGCCCATGACCTCGTCCTCTGATATTCTGAATATTTCCACGCCCATAACCAGACGAGACAATTAGAGCAGATGACTGGGTCATAGGCTGAGATTGTGGAAGAGAAATCGCAAGTCTACTCAGACGATTGTATGCATCAGCAAGAGTAGGAACATCTGATCCAGTCAACATTTGGACTTTTGCAACAGAGAATTCTGAAGATAAACCTGTAAGAAACCGAGCAACCAGTCTGTTCTTGATGATCCTTTTGCTTCGAACAACAAAGAGGCCTGTGAGCATTGAGTCTTTCAAACGCAACTTTGACGGATGCATAGTACTGGGCCAAGGTCTGATCTCCCTGCTGCAAATTATATATCTCCTGTTCAACTTGCAGGATACGACTCACATTAGTCTCTTGTGAGTATGTATCTCGAAGATTATCCCACATCTGTTTGGCTGTATGATAGTAAATTAAACCATCCCCAATATGGGGTTCGACACTATTCATGATCCATGACATAACTATGTCATCATCCTCGTCTCAAGTAACGTATTTTTCAACCTTTTCATTAGGTTCATCTTCCAACAAAATATGTTTTCTACTATGTCCAAATACCGACATCATAAAAGTTCTGGACCACCTGGCATAGTTAGTTTCGTTCAACCTTACAGAGGAACCATACGAGAAGGGATTTGCAAAAGCCTTATACTCCCCAATATGTTCAATTTTGGAATCACATTTCGAAGTTTCACCCATACTGAATATTGAATCCTATTTCAGCTGCAAAAAAAAATCAGACTTACTCACGTGAACAACGTGTGTTATAATCACACGTCAGGCAAGTCCACGACTACACAGGCTGCCACACTAGAAATGAAATCTTGACAGGCGACAAGTGACCCAGACAATAATGTGTGGTACAATCACACATCAGCCAATACTACGACCAGCAACTGTACTAATTAAAAACTTCCCACAAACAACATATGTTTCCACATAGCAGGGAATCACGCCTGTTGCTTCCACGAACAAAAAATTGACATTAACATTTTGTTTTCATAGCACTCATGTTACGACTGGAAAAAAATTCACGACACAGCCTACTGCTTCCACGAACAAAAATTGATATTAACATTCTGTTTTCACAGCACTCATGTTACGAATGGAAAAAAAATTTCACGACACAGCAGGAATCACAACTGCTGATATTCATATTCTGAAAATGAACAACCAAATAAGATCTGAGAAGAACTCGACACCCAGATTCACGACCAATGACAGCATGTTACGGCTGAAAAAAAAATTTCATGACACAGCAGGGAATCACGTCTGAAATCAAACACCCAAATATATTTTAAGGAGAACTCAACACCCAGATTCACGACCCACGATAACATGCGCACACAGAAGCATAGAAATCACAACAACTGCTCCCATATAAATCACGACAACTAGAAAATTTCGTTTTTTTTTTCGAGCAACCAAAAAAAACTTGTCATATTCAGATCTTAATGACACACAATCATCGTGTCACAGATCTGTCATCAGATAAAAAAAAAGAAGAGCAGCACACCTGTTTCCAACCCTTTCTGTTTTATTTGTTTTTTTTTTCGTTGGTGTAGATCGATCACGCTCCCGAGATCTACCGCTCTGATACCATGTAGAAGATCTGAAAACAAACACAAAAACCGAGAGAGAGAGAGAGAGAGAGAGAGAGAGAGAGAGAGAGAGAGAGAGAGAGAGAGAGAGAGAGAGAGAGAGACGTCTGTATAGAAATGAGAGAACACGTTACTTTAGATTAGGGCTAATCTCTGTATTGAATAGAGAGAGTCCAAAGAAAGAAATTACACTCAAGTCCCTCATTAAACATTAAAATTCAAATAACCTCTAGTTTAGAAAAACTTTTAACTAAAAACCTCTTAGTCTCAACATGGAACAAATAATTTTTTGTCATTGCTTAAAGTAGTTTCAAGAGTTTCTATTCCGTCAATATCCAAAGATGTACAAGGCCGTAGAAATAAAAGATTTGAAAGAATTAGTGCTTGGTTTGGATAAAAGCTATGCATTTGGAGACATATGAAATGAAGCACTTGAATCAAGAATCCAAGAAAACATACCGGGACTTTATGAAAGTGCGGCACCGAAAGTAGGTGTGGAAGAGTTGTTCCTCACAAATTATTGAAATGCTTCCGTAAGTTGTGTAATAGAGTCCTTGATGTCTCCATCCATTTTTTTATCTTCATTTGAGTTTCTTGAGTTCTCTCCAACGGAAGCCACTTTTCTCTTACGACAATCGGGTCTAAGATGCCCCGGTTCATTACAATGATGACACAATTTTTCTTTCACCACCATTGTTGTTATAGTTATTTTTTCAAAAGTGAGGAGGCTTATATGTTCTTATATTATTACCTGGTTTATATACCGCATGTACTTCATCAATATCCTTTTTTAGAGTCAAACATGTTTCTTTTTGGCATAGATCGACAAGAATTTCACTAAGAGGAGTAGAAGCCCTATGAAATAGGGATCCTTGTAGTTGTTCAAATTTGGTCCTAAGCCTATGAATAAATTGAAAAAATCTCTCCATTTGTTTTTGTAATGAAGTGGATTGAATCCGATACACATGCAAGAATTCACTTTCAATCAAGTAGAATACTTGATTGAATCAAAGAAACCAAAGAAACCACCCACACAAGGGTCTAACAAATGTTATTGCATAAGGATACTCAAAAGGGAGATGCACTTTACAATGCCTAAGAGGGCATATTTATAATACAAGAGAGGCACATGGGGGCAGCCCCATATGGCTGTTGGGGCTGCACCCAACGGTCACATTTGTGACCGTTGGGGTAGCTCCAAGTTCCAACAGCTATATGGAGTTGTCCCAATCACACAAATACAAAAGCAAAGGTGAAAAGGACAAAAAAATAAAGTGCAAAAAGACAAAAGTAAAAAAAAGAAAAAGTGGGTTGAAGAAATAAAGTGCAAAAGACAAACGTAAAAAAGGAAATAAAGTGGGTTGAAGGCCTATGGAGTAAAATGACCAAAATACCCCTGATGGGTATTTCGGTTTACAGTATATGTATATTTTAACACCCCCCCTCAAACTCATGGTGGAACAACTGAGAGTTTGCCAAGTAGGAAGTGAAATTTTGGTGATGGAAGCGCTTTGGTGAAGAAATCCGCTAGTTGATATTCTGATGAAACATAAGATAATGTGATAGTCTTCCGCAGAAATTCTTCACGGACATAGTGACATTCCATTTCGATGTGTTTTGTCCTATCATGGAACGTATGATTGCTTGCAATATACATATAGCTCTTGTTATCACAACATAATTTGTAGGGTTCTTTGATGTGAATTCCCAAGTCCTCCAGTAATTGTTGAAGCCATACTAACTCTGACGTGGTCGTTGCCATGGCGCGATACTCAGCTTCAGTTGAAGAGAGAGACATCTTCTGTTGCTTCTTGCATCGCCATGAGATTAGAGAGTCACCTACAAAAACACACAAACCAGTTGTTGAGTGTCTATCATTCACATCCCCTCCCTAGTCAGAGTATGAGTACGCAATGACTTCTAATGAGGAAGAGGATGACAAAAACAGTCTGTGACTTATAGAATTCTTAATATATCTAATAATTCTCATTACAACACTCATATGTACTGTAGTTGGAGTATGCTTGAAATTGACTGACAGAATGAATAACATGAGAAATATCAGGACGAGTAATAGTAAGGTAAGACAAAGCTCAAATCATTTGTTTGTATGGGGTTGGATCTTGCAGAGGTTCTCCATCATCCTTCTTCATTTTTGCATTTATGACCTCTAGAATGTCAACCCGTTTCTCATCTGAGAGTCCTGATCTCTCAATAATCTCTGTTGCATACTTAGTCTATGACAAAAAATAACCATGAGGTGAGTAAGCCACTTCAATACCAAGAAAATATTTTAAAAAACCAAGATCTGTCATATCAAAGTTGTCTTTAAGCACATCTTTGATATGATTTACTCCCTGATTATCACCTCCATAGATTATCATATCATCCACGTAGAGTAGCAATATAACCATCTCTGCATTGGAAGACTTAACAAACAATGCAGTGTCAGTAAAACAAGATTTAAAATGAAGTTGAATTAAATCTATCATACCGAGTTTTGGGAGCTTGCTTTAATCCATACAAGGCTTTTCGTAACCTAAGAGTTTTTTCATGTGCTAAATTCAAACCCGGTGGAGGATCCATGTAGACCTCTTCATCTAAATTACCATTCAAAAAGGCATTTTTACATCCATTTGAAAGATAAACCATTTTTTAATTGATGCTATAGATATAAGGGTTCTGACAGTCGTCATTCGAGCATTTGGGGCAAAGGTCTCATCATAGTCAATTCCATATTCTTGACTATACCCCTTAGCTATTAATCGAGCTTTATATCTTTCCAATGTCCCATCCCATTTAGTTTTAATTTTGTAAACCCATCTACGTCCTATAATTTTTTTGTCCTTTGGGTAATGTTTGGATTTCTCAAGTTTTTGCCTTTTCTAAAGCTTCTAATTCATCATTCATCGCTTTAATCCATTCTTGATGATTTTTGGCTTCATAACATGATGATGATTCATATATGAATGTATGGCCATTAAACATGCTCGGTATATTGGTTCAAATGAATCATATAATACAAATCTACTAGGGGCCTTGGAAATTCTTATTGATTTTCTAATACTAGCAGAGTCTGTATCTTGATTTTGTGAGTATCTTTCTAAAGAACATGGTGGGTGATCTTTGGTCCGCCGAGTGTATGTCTGTATGGTAGTATGAAGGAAGTCAATATCATCAAGACCATTGTCTACATTTTCACTTACATCATGAGCGTCTTCATTTTCACTCTCATGCTCATTATGAATGTTTTCACACCTATCATGTTCATTGATAAGATAAAAAAGAAACGAATAATCATAATTCTCTTGGATTTTTTCTTTGCTAAAACCGTCTTCATTTTCCAGAAATGTAACATTTCGTGAAACATATAATTTGTTTCTTTCCATGTCATAGCATCTATATCCCTTTTGATTTTCATCATAGCCTATAAAGACAAAAGGAATTGCTTTGGGGGAAAGTTTGCCATTTCTATGGGTAAGAACAAAACATTTACATCCAAAGACTCTCAACCTTTTATGATTGGGGGAAATTTTAAACAATTTTTCAATGGGAGATATATTTTCAATAGTTTTTGAAGGCATTCTATTTATTAAATAAACTGTCGTAAGAGCGGCTTCGGCCCAAAACATTTTTGAAACATTTCTTGATATAAGAAGTGTTCTAGTGGTTTCTGTAATACTCGTGAATTTTACCAGATAAATTAACTTAAAATTTATGTCCTTAAGTTGGTACAAAGATATTTTATTGTTTTAATCGTTTATTCGTACTTGGATTACGGATATCCTATTTGGATCTTCAACGTTGGATTCTTAGTATCCTGTTTGGATCTCTGATATTGGATCCTCGATATCAGGATGTTTGATTTATTGTGTTCCCAAGACATCTCAGATTAAATTTCAATTTATTACTATTCATGTTATTTGGAAACTTTGATGTCATTATTTATTTAGAATAAAATAAATTTTGTTGCTTGAACACTCCTGTAATGCGCCTGAATGCTTAACCCAATGAAATGGTTGTTTCCGTTATTACAAAAAAAATTCTTTAAAAATTTGGGTTAAAATTTCGGGGCGTTACAATTTCAATAATATGTCTATGCTTTCTTTTAGCTAGACCATTTTGTTGAGGAGTGTATGGGCAAGATTTTTTTATGAATAATCCCATTTAGGTCAAGATTTTTTTTGAATTCTTTTGATACAAATTCTCCCCCGGAATCAGACATAAAAATTTGAATGTTGGTTTTGAATTGAGTCTTTACGTAAAAATAAATGTTTTTAAAGCATTCAAATACTTCTGATTTTTGCTTAAGAAAAAAGATCCAAGAATGTCTACTATAGTCATCTACAAACACAACATAGTACGGTACCCCACCTTTGGATATAACAGGAACCGTTCCCCACACATTCGAATGTACTAACTCAAAAGGATTTTTTGGTATAAAATGCATTTGTTCAAAGGGCAAGGCTTTCATTTTACCAAGAATGCATTCTTCACAAACCAATTTCTTTTCTTTATAACTAGTAAACAAATGTAATTTGGTCACACTAGGATGTCCTAGTCTTTTGTGCCAATTTTCTGTCTTTCTTTTCCACAAAATTACGAAAAAATTGTTTTGATAACTCAAGACTGTCCATTACATAGAGATCTCCTCTTCTATGGCCTTGCCCAATCGGCTTCCCGGACTGGAGATCCTGTATTAAACAATCATTAGAAGAAAATAAAACTTTGCAACCATAATCCGTAATTTGTGAAACTGATAAAAGGTTTAAATTTAGTTTTGGCACAACTCTAATACTTGGTATGTGAAAGTTTGATTGTTTTTGAAAAGTTCCAAAACTTTTGATTTTTAAAGATATTCCGTCGGTGGTTGAAACATAAGAATTATTTGGGTTGGAATGACATTCGGATAATATTGATTCATTTGGAGTCATATGAAACGAGACACTCAAATCTAAGATCGAAGAAGTCTTACTAGGGTCACCACTTGTGGATACGGCCGTCCCCGAAAAGGAAGAAGCTTGACCTTTGAACATTGGTTGTAGCACCTCCATTAATTGAGCTAAAGATAGTGAGCCAATGCATTTGGAGTCGTCTACATCATTTCTTTCCACCGAAACAACCCTCTTATCATCACAATGATCTTCTTTCTTTCTTTTGGGACAAAAATTCTTGATGTATCCCGGTTCATAGCAATGGTAGCATATGATTTTGCCACCTTTTTTATACTCATGATCTCCTCTTTTATCGCTTCTTTCATAGTTGTTGGGATTTCTCTCATTCTCATTCTTCACAAAGTGAGGAGGCTTGTAAGTCCTAGTATGATTACTGGGTTTGAACATAGCAAGTACGATTTCTTCATCCTTTGAAGCAGATAGTTTCTTCAATCTATTCTCTTCCATAGTCAATTCTTCAAGAGTTTCGACTATGGATGGCACACCTCCTCTATGAAGGAGAGCCGATTTAGTTCCCTTAAATTTGGGCCTAAGCCCATTTACAAATTGGTAAAAATGCTCAATTTTAATTTGATTCTCACAGAGTTCTACATCTTGAGGACAATGCCATTTTGGCTCAAGAAGGGCCAATTCATCCCATAGGAGAGAGAGCATTGTAATATTCTCTAATATTCATCTCTCCTTGAGTCATGGTTCTTACTTTATTTTGTACATTGCATATGTGAGCAATATCTTTAAGACTATACATGTCCTTAAGATATTTTTAAGTATCGCTAGCAAAATCAAATTTTGCTAAGCTAGAACATTTGTGAATATCTACACTATTAATGAGCCATCCAATAATTTTAGAATGACCCATTCTCCACTCTTTCTATTTTTTCTCATAATCGAAAACGGTTTTACCCATTTCCTCACCTTTGAAGAGCAACCTTCTTCCCATTCTCAATTTTTGTAAGAATGAGCTTGGACACTTTTTCGGTACCATCCACCAAGCCCCATGATCCCTTTTCCCATATCTTGTGTTTTACTGTGGATGCCCACATCACATAGTTTGTATCATTTAGGCGTACGAGAATAAAGATTATAACTTCTCTCTCATTCTCCATTTCTTTACAATGTGAAGAGAAAGGAAAGAAGAGAAAAAGAAAGATATACAAGACTTATTTGAGAAATGGCACACTTCTCGATGCAATAATCCTTGTTTTGTTGTATCCGTTAAGCCAACGATCCTCCTCTTGAAATCAACACAATCTTTCTTTTAGAAAAATGCCTTTGGATCACCAAAGATCTGATACCATGTAATGAAGTGGATTGAATCCGATACACATGCAAGAACTCACTTTCAATCAAGTAGAATACTTGATTGAATCAAAGAAACCACCCACACAAGGGTCTAACAAATGTTATTGCATAAGGATACTCAAAAGAGAGATGCACTTTACAATGCCTAAGAGGGCATATTTATAATACAAGAGAGGCACATGGGGGCAACCCCATATGGCTGTTGGGGCTGCACCCAACGGTCACATTTGTGATCGTTGGGGCAGCTCCAACAACTATATGGAGTTGTCTCAATCACACATACAAAAGCAAAGGTGAAAAGGACAAAAAAAATAAAGTGCAAAAAGACAAAAGTAAAAAAAAGAAAAAGTGGTCTGAAGAAATAAAGTGCAAAAGACAAACATAAAAAAGGAAATAAAGTGGGCTGGAAATAAAGTGGGCTGAAGGCCTATGGAGTAAAAGGACCGAAATACCCCTGATGGGTATTTCGATTTACAGTATATGTATATTTTAACAGTTTTTGCCTCATGGTAATAACACTTCCTTCCCATTGAGGTTCAAGAAGAGCAAATTCATCCTATAAAGGAGATAAAATACTATAGTAATCTCTAATACTCATATCTTCTTGTTTGGTTGCTCTCACTTTTTTTTGCAAAAAGAAATGTCTAGCAAGATCTCAGTGTAAATACTTTTCATGAAAAAACATGCTTCATTTGCCTTCTTGAATTTGGCTAGATTAGCACAAATTGTGAGCTCAACATTGTTCATGAATTACTTTCCCAATCTTCAACTTTGGATTGGTATTTTTCAATGGCTGTCTTTTTCTTCTTCATTCCAGGTTTTTCCTCATTTCCTTCTTTCTTGGTGAGCTTTAGTTGAGGTTCCAGAACTGTATCACATACAAATCCCTAAAGTTTCTTACATTTGTGGTTGTTTTTCATAGTGGCCGCTCACATTATATAGTTAGTCCTATTTAATTTGAACGAGAGATCAATCTTTGCATCATTGTCGACCATTATAGAAGAGAGGAAGGAAAGATGATAGCAAGTGTGCAAAATACAAGCACACACCAAAAGAATGAAATAAAAGAGTCCCAAGAGTGCTTAATCACCTAGGGGCTCTGATACCATGTAATGAAACATTAGTGCAAAGAACAATGTTACAAAGTGACTATAATGAATGCACAAGTTGCCACTAATGTGCAAAATACAATAAGCCACAAAGGGCTAAGCACCAAACACACACAATGTGAGAGAGAGAGCTTGCAATATAAAAAATCATATATTGAAATGCTATGAAAAGCATTATTGAGAAGAGGGTGCAAAAGCCCCTTTTATACATTTTATGGGACCAAGGGGGGGCTCCCATAGAGTCGTTGGGGAGGGTCCCAATGACTCTATGGGTTGGACCCTCTTGCCCCTTCACAAATGAAAAATAACAAAAAAAAGAAGGAAATAAAAAAGGGCAAAAAATGTTCCTAGTGGACATGTCTATTTACATAATAAGAATAGACTAAATTGACCCTAGTGGGCATTACAAAAAATAACAGAGGAATATATATATATATATATATATATATATATATATATATATATATATATATATATAAGCAAGTATTACAACCTCTTGAGCAAAACTTCAGTTCTTGAAAAAGAATGTGCATCAGAACTGTTGTGAGATGTTTCCTCTACAAAAATCTTCACCAGGTTTTGTATGCTTGCCTGCTTCAGTGCAGCAACTGTGATACACATTTAAGTATTGTGGGTGTTATGATTCTTAGATTTCAGTAGCTTACATGCATAGTTATTAGACCCCTTTTGCAATTCTATTAGTGGTGCTTGCTTTTCATGAAAAGAAGCATTCTTTTTGCAAATCATATGCTCTTTTGTAATGAGAAAAGGAATTTAGCAGACTGTTAATTTAATGCTACTTTTTTGGATAGGCTGCTGCAGCCAAAGGGGAGGCACCTCCTGGACTTCCTTTAAAAAGAGCAGGTCAGGATTCAGCAGATGCTCAACCCAAGGTGATACCACATGATGTTCTCTATTAATTTATGCTTCTTAAACTAGCGTCTTCTAAGATGAAAATCTAAATAAGCCATTTGGTCACATTTTCTGCAGGTTTCTAATGGAGGTCTTCCAAAGGCCACTGATGCCTTATCGGGTGAGCTTTGGGAGGCAAAGAAAGAGCGGATACGTAATTCTTCAGAATACGGGAAATCACCTGGCTGGGACTTGCGTTCTGTAAGTTGAAATTTTGTTGTAAGTTTTAGTTCAGTATTAGTTTTTCACAATGTTGGCAAATACTCATATTTGATGTACAAGTTTTGGTAATTACTGCTTTATATGTTGCAGTATTCTTATAAGTTGTTCCTTAGTTTTACTTAGATTGTCTGAGAGGAGAATCAGACTAATCAGTTATATCTACTTGCAAAAGATCATTGCTATCCTTATTTTACTGGCACCTGCTGCATACATTCATGCATGCTTTTCATTTTAGAACTCAACGTTTATGTATTGCCATTAATTGTTTGTGGTTGATCATGTCATGGCAACTTACTAAGTTAATTCATGAAAGTGATCTTTTTCTTGACTCATGATTTAAATTGAGTTGCCCACAAAGACTCCATTAATCTGGTAGGCACAACTTGTGAATGTCACCAAGTTGATGGAATATCACAGGTTTGAAATCCACGGGGGCATCCCTTGTTGCAAGGTCAAGGCTGGGTGTACTTCCCAGTGGGAAAGGTGGACCTCAAGGGTTGTATCAACTGGAGCCCCTCCAAATGGAGTGGGGGTAGTGGATTCAAAAACTACTCTATCTGGTCACGGTTTTTTATCCACATTATGTCCAATAGATTGCATTGGATGCCTGCATGTGTGTGTGGGTGCGTGTGTGCATGTACACCTGTCTCTTGGGGAGATTGGGGAGGGTTTTGGGGTGGGGATCGATGGGGATGTTGTGTTCACAAAACCACGGTATCTGGGCCAAATTTATGTTCATTGCATCATGCAGATACTCTGCTTACTTGTCCATGTTGACATAACATAAAATGACCTTAATCCTGCATGCATGATGTATTAAGAGAGAAGAGGGAAGTAAGGGAAGAGATGGAAGAAGAGAGAGGATGGTTGGATGGCAGCCAAGGGGTGAATTATAGAAGCCTATATATACAAGGGTCTCGGGTTTTCTATGGTTATAACATAGGGACAGCCTACGAAACGATAAAATTCCATAATAATTGCACAATAAAAGCAAATATGACCAGCATGTCCCAGTTGAGGTAAATGGCAATCTGTCACACGGTTACACTTGTTGGGCCCCCATACCTATGTCGACATGGCAGGTACTGGTGCCTACCAGGTATGATTTGGATCAGGCCGGGTAGAATCTGACCAGTCTTGACCCAAATGCATGATTTTCCTTCTTTTGACTCCCCTTTTCATGCCCCTCTTATCACTGACCTTCCCACGTGTCAGAGAGGAGGGGGCACGAAGGAGGGACTAGAGAGAGAAAGAAAAGAAAGAAGAAGAAGAACAAGAGGAAGGAGAGGAAGAAAGGAGGAGGAGCTTGGAGAGAGAGGTGCTTTCGTGGGCCCGTCCTCCATCTTCTTCGCCTGCATCCTCTCTTCTTCTTTTGAGAGTGAGAGAGATAAAGAGAATGGGGAAAGGGGTCCCCCCCCCCCCCCCCCCCCCCCCCCTTTTCCATTAATGAGGGGACCCTCACTAATTGAAGAGGCTCCTTGTCATTTATGTGGGAGAAGAGAGTTTGATTCTCTTCCTTTTTCTTTTCAAATAGGGACAGGGAGGGGGTTCAAACGCTTTCTATTTTAGTAATTTTTTTAACTTTAGTTGAATATGAATTTAATTCAATCCAAATCCATTATATATGTATATATGGGTTAACATTTGCTCATGTCGACATTGCCTACAAATGAGTTCATTTTCATTTTTTTAATTTTTTGTTGTTCTTCATTAAACTAACCTTACAAATGTGATCTACATGTTTAGGTTAGTGGAGGTCGGCTCTTAGATCGTCCAATTACGACATTCAGACACGATTTTATGAGCCTTAAAAAATCAACGGCGTAGTGTGTCATATTTTATCGGCTCATAAATCGTGTTTTTTTGGTTGAAAACACATGATCCAAAAGCCGGTTCCTAGCATTTGGAATTTTGGACCATGCTGCATCCATCCATGATGTTGGATTGGACCCACATATATTTCCAGCTCATTCGGACGGTCAGGTCGACGTTAGAAAATGTTAACCCGATACTATACTCTCTCTCTCTATATATATATAAATAGGGAAATGAAAACCTACAAAATACAAAACCTACTAAATGAAACATCCTATTGATTTTTTTTTAATTTCTGGTGTTTTTTTGAAATTTTGACCGTGCAGATGTGACTGGATTAGAGATCCTCAGATCTCTAGTCCGACCACCAGGGGTCGGACTAAAGATCTTTTCCTCTCCCTTTATTTCAGGGATCTCAAATCCTTGAAATGAAGGGATTGGAGATCCCATGTTTGAATGCCTCGGATCTCTGGCATGGGGCCCACGCCACATCAGCCAGCCCCATGCCAGCTCAGATCTGAGATCCAAGGCATTCAAACGCACCCTGAAGGAAGCTATATGCCATGACTATCACATTTATAATCCACACATAATTCTCTACAAGATAATTTTACTTGATGCTGCATACTAGGATTTCTGCTAATTAATTTTGCATGTCTAAAATGCTGAAAAGTGTCCTTTTGTACTATATTAGTTTTTTTTTGTTTGCTTTTCTCTATTGTTCATTTATGACATTTATTATATATAATATGAAGTTATATGGTATAATTTTCATTTATTTCAGTAATAACTTGAAATCTTTCTGCCTTCCTTCTGTGCACCCTCTTTCTACAGGTTATTGTTAAAAGTGGTGATGATTGCAGGCAGGAGCATCTTGCTGTTCAACTTATATCTCACTTCTATGGTATCTCCTTAGCGATACTTGATTTTTACTTGGTCACTAATGTTCATGCCATTTTAGGAAGTATGTGAATTTTACATGTATTCATGTTATTATTAGAGAAGTTTGTATTTATATTATTTTGTTGCCTAAAATTACAATCAATTTCCTTGTTTAACTCTATTGTCATATGATTTTCTTCTCATTGAGTTGATCTTTCATTCCTGTCAGTTGTTTTTGCCTGGTGTGCCTGGAACATTTTAATACAAAAAATGCATAATTTCAGTCTGCCTCTGTCAACATCAGAGCAAATTTGGAATTTCTTTGATCTTAATTCCTGTCTTTTACTTAAAAGTGTCATCTTAATGCCAGAAACAGTTTTCACACTAATTGAGTGAATTATGAATTGATTTTTTAAACCTGCCTTTTAATGTTGGGTGCTGAGATATGTGTTCCATTTTTCATGTGTATGGCCATTTTCACAACTTGCTTGTTGAAGTACTGCACCTTTATTTCTTATGTCTGTGTAATTCAGTCACAGCTAACACATGTTTGTCAATCTTGCTTAGGGCTTTGGTAAGATCGCCCAGCCATTGTGTCTTAGATTTGTAGTTCGGCTGATTGTAAATGCCCACTCCCAAGGTTGGACTGTTGTTAGTTTGGACATAGCGTCTGCATAGTGAGTCTTAATTTGTACTTCTTTAGATAAAGCTGATCCAATACATGAAGCAGTTGGACTATCATGATGTAGCAGGGTTAGCTTAGCTGTGTTGGAACTTAGCCAAGAGCCAGAAGTCTTCTTTAGGAGTTTTTCCTGTCATTTGCACTAAAAAAAGAAGTGTTTGCAAGCTATACGAAGATTGTTTGACAAATAAAACAACTGAAATATGTTTTCGTTATAAAGTAAAGCATGTTAACTTATTGCAGGGAATTGCTGCTTTCTTGACTGTTGTAGTGTTTAACAGCTTTATCTAGAATCGTTACCATTCATATGTTATTGCAATTTGTCATCAAGCCGTATCCAATGGTGGGTTTACTTACTGAATATTATGTTTTTAAATGTAATGGTAACAGCTGCTCCTTACAACTGTAGTAGCAGGGGGAATTGTATATTTGTGATAGCAGCTATTTCACTCAAGTATTCCGGTATGGCCTATGCAGTTAAAAATTCAATGATCAAACCAGTTCATATAAAGAGTGGGCTCTTGGAATGGTTGAATGATGGGCCATCAATGGCTAGCACAGAGTTACAAGAAGCTTCTTAGATAAGTGGGAAGCCCGCTTGCCGGAAACTCGCTTCGGAAGCATGATACTCATGACTTCTGAAACTTGACGGGAATCTCGATTCTCCTATGCTTCTCTTATGTTTTTCACACGTTTCATCTATTATTCTTATATGTTTTCTCACTCTACTTTTCATGTTTTTTATGTGTTTCCTCTCACGCTTCTCACTCACTTCATGTGCTTTCTCTAATTTGGCAGTCATCATTTTTAGATTTCGTTAAAAATTTAATTCTTACACTAAAAAATCATGAAATTTAATAAGTCACCTTTATTTTAGTTTTTATTTGCGTTCCATTTCTATTCCCATTCAATTCTTATATTGTTTTTTTATTCCTCGCTTCCTGCTTGCTATACATTTTAAAATGCATCACTTCTCGCTTCCGCTTCTCGTAACGTTTCTCGCATCCTCTTCCTAGTCTGGAAACCTTGGACTAACATCAAAAGTCCACTAAAAGCGTTCTAATATTTGTTGTTCTTATAACTGAGATTCATAACCTTGCTTTTCTATGGATCTATCTTTGTTTGAAAAAGAACCTAAAACACTGTATGTCCATTCTGTCCGTTTATACATCACTTTAAAATGGTTGTGCAGTGAATTCAGTGTTTTATGGGCTTAGTTGCTGGATTCTTTGTGGTGCTTCCTCACGATTCTTAATCCTAGGATTCAGAAATTTACTTTCAGTGAGGTGGGTGCTCCCATAATGGTATGGATTGCATTCTGATAATTAATCACTGGGAATCTTTCTTTAGAGTTCTAATTCAAAATAGTATTAACATGATCCAAAAATGTGAAAAATAGCAAACTTGGAGGAACGTATTTATGAAATTATTCTCTAAATGCATCTATGTTAGGTAGTTTACGGTTGTAGTTGGATGTGATCATGTGCATGCATGTATATGCACAAAAAATGCAGTTGTTTCCTTGATGTTTCCACATTTTTTACCTTGCATTACAATTATTTGGTTCTGCTTTTGTCTAATGCATATGTCCTTATTTTTGCATTTTTAGTAAATTTGTTCTTCTTTTGTCTCTTTTATTTTTTGTTTGTTACTGGTACTTCAAATTCCCTTGTTTGTTTTACTAGAAGTGTTGCTTCTCTAGATTAGCAGGCATGGTATTGCTACTGATGATGATCACTTAAAATGTTATATAGAAGTGCACCAATATGTATCACACAAAGCATGGGAAATTTTGAAGTCCTTGGAATCTCATTATACATTGCCTTTTCTTAAGAATGCATGGTTGTCTTGACTTCAATGACAGATATATACCAAGAAGCCGGCTTACCTCTTTGGTTGCGGCCATATGACGTCCTTGTTACATCTTCCTACACTGCCCTCATTGAAACAATTCCTGATACGGTACTTCTCTTTTACGAATTGGAATTTCAATAGTAAGATTTTTTTTCCATCATATTCAGTGCTTCTGTTTTGCAGGCATCAATACATGCCATCAAAAGTCGGTTCCCTAATATCACAAGTTTGAGTGATTTTTTTTCAGCAAGATTCCAAGAAAATTCTCCTGCTTTTAAGCTTGCCCAGGTGATTGTTTTGTTTCAGTATTGCAGACTTTTGTACATTGTGCTATTTGTTTTCAATTTTGAAACCTATAATCTATTTACACAATTTGATCTCATTTGTACTTTCATTTCTGGTTGTAGACAGTTCTTTCTGTTATATGTCAAGTCAAATACAAATTCTGATATACTATATCCAAGCTACAACAACAACAACAACAACAACAACAACAACAACTACTACTACGCCTTCATCCCAAAACAATTGGGGTCGGCGATATGAACCAACAAAGAAAATCATTCTGGGTCTTCCACATGAATCCTTCTCCTCCATTCATTTCTATCCAATGCCATGTCCTCGGTGAGGTTCAAAGCATTCATATCCTTTCCTATCACCTCCATCCATGTCTTCCTAGGCCTACCCCTACCTCTTTTAACTATTATATTTTCCCATTTCTCCATCCTTCTAACTGGAGCATCATTAGGCCTTCGTCGAATATGTCCAAACCACCGTAAACGATTCTCTCTCATCTTATTTTCAATGGGTGCAACGCCTACCTTCTTACGTATCTCCTAGTTCCGAATCTTATCTTTTATTGTATTTCCACACATCCATCTCAACATACGCATCTCAGCTACACTCATTTTTTGAATATGATGTCTCTTGGCAGCCCAACATTCCGTACTATATAGTAAAGCGGGCCTAATAGTCGTCCTATAAAACTTTCCCTTCAACCGCAATGGCATTCTACGATCGCACAACACTCCAGTTGCACTCTTCCATTTCATCCACCCAACCTTTATCCTATGATTTATATCTCCATCAATTTCTCCATACTTTTGAATGATAGATCCCAAATATTTAAAAGAATCATCCACCGGTATTTCTTGCTCACCAAGCTTCACTACACTCCCATCACTACTTCGTTGCTTACTAAATCGACATTCCATGTATTCTGTCTTACTCTTACTCAACTTAAAACCTCTTGCTTCCAATGTCTGTCTCCATAATTCTAACTTAGCATTAACCCCAGCTCTAGACTCATCAATAAAAACAATATCATCAGCAAACAACATACACAACGACACTTTTTCTTGAATTGATCTCGTAAGCTCATCCATCACTATAGCAAATAGGAAAGGGCTTAAAGCAAATCCTTGATGTAACCCAACCGTTATAGGAAAATTGGTTGTCACCCCTCCACAAGTGCGGACATTGGTTACTACTCCTACATACATATCTTTAATTATACTAATGTACTTGAGAGAAACACCTTTCTTCATCATTGTCCACCAGAGAACGTCCCTAGGTACTCTATCGTAAGCCTTCTCCAAATCAATAAAAACCATATGCAAATCTTTGTTCCTCTCTCTATTTCTCTCAATAAGTTGTCTAAGAAGATTTATAGCTTCCATAGTTGATCTTCCAGGCATAAAACCAAATTGATTCTCCGATATCATGACAACCTTCCTCAACCTAGACTCAATCACCCTCTCCCAAAGTTTCATAGTATGACTCATGAGTTTTATACCACGATAGTTTGTGCAATCTTGTATATCACCCTTATTCTTATATAGAGGCACCAAAGTACTCTTCCTCCACTCATTAGGCATCTTATTTGTCCGTCAAATCTTGTTAAAAAGATTTGTCAACTATTCTAAACCTTTCTCCCCAAGCATTTCCAAGCCTCAATAGGTATACCATCTGGGCCAACTGCCCTTCTTGATTTCATTTTCTTCAAAGCCTCTGCAATTTCTTTCTTTTGAATCTTGCGCATGAAGTCATGATTCATCTCATGAAAAGGAATGGAAAAGTCTCCAAGATCCTGAGCATGACTTTCATTAAATAGCTTATCAAAATAATCTTTCCATCTCTCCTTAATCTCCTCATCTTTGACTAAAACCCTTTGCGTTTCATCTTTGATACATCTAACCATACCGAGATCCCTTGATTTCCTATCTCTCATCTTTGCAAGCCTATAAATATCTTTCTCGCTTTCTTTGGTATCCAACTTGTCATAAACCTCCTTATATACCTTCCCTCGCGTTCTGAACTACTTTTTTAGCTTCCTTCTTTGCTATCATATACTTCTCCAAATTCTCATTATCACGACTTTTACTTTGATTTCTATAACACTCTCTTTTAACCTTAATAACTAATTTGACATCCTCGTTCCACCACGATGTATCCTTACTTAGCGGTGCACCGCCTTTAGACTCACCCAATACCTCCTTAGCCACCTTTCTCATGCCACCCGCTATCTTATTCCACATAGATTCTGAATCCTCCTCGAGACACCTATCAACTTCCTTAACTACCCGCTCTACAAACATTCCTTGTTTAGCTCCTTTCAGTGCCCACCACTTAATTCTAGGATCTATCCTATGTCTATCCCTTTTGTGGCATAGTCTAATTCTAAGATCTAAAATTAAGACTCTATGTTGTGTAGCTACACTTTCTCTCGGTATAAGCTTACAATCGATGCAACAACCCCTATATCTCTTTCTAAGTAAGAAAAAATCTATCTGACTCGTATTAACCCCACTTTTAAATGTTACCAGGTGAGACTCCCTCTTCCTAAACCAAATGTTTGCTAAGATCATATCATAGGAAAAACCAAAATCTAAAATCCTTTCTCCACTTTCGTTTCTTTCTCCTATACCATAGCCTCCATGGATACTCTCAAATCCATCCCTACTAATGCCTACATGCCCATTAAGGTCACCGCCGATGAAAAGCCTTTCTCCATAAGATATCCCTTGTACTACTCCATCTAAATCTTCCCAAAATTGACGCTTAATGGAATCATCTAAACCTACTTGAGGTGCATAAACACTAATAATATTAATAATATCCGTACCTAATACTAATTTAATAAGTAAAATCCTATCACCTTTCCTACGGACCTCAACTACATTATCTATCAACTCACGACTCATAACAATCCCTACTCCATTCGTATTCCTATTTATTCCTGTATACCAAATCTTATATCCCCAAGGTTCTATCACTTTTGCTTTCTCACCTACCCATTTGGTCTCTTGTAGACATAAAATATCAATCTTTCTCCTACACATAACATCTACTAACTTTACCAACTTACCAGTTAAAGATCCTATGTTCCAAGTGGCTAACCTAATTTTATGGTCTTGGACTAACTTCTTTACCCCCACCCGTCCAACAAAGTGAGGGAACCCTTGCCTATTTGACACCACACCCGGGCGCCGGTGTGACGCGTCGCTTCCGGGCGACGACCTAGCAACCCTTGCACATTTATCACTGCCTCCGGGCCTATAGAGTACAACGCGTCGCTCAGTAGGGAACGCCCCAACGAAATTCTCATATTGGTTCATATTCATAAGGTATGACTAAGTTTTTATGCTGGCTGTCACAGGCCTACCGCAACCCTCCTCCTTTATCCGGGCTTGGGACTGGCAGTGTATAACTAAACAGTTATGCACAGGCGGAGTTCTACTATATCCAAGCTGTTTATTGTTATTTATATATACCCTTATATCATGCAACATGCACACACTACTCTTTGAGAAGTTTTATTTTGGGTGATTTTTGTCTGGGGTCGTCATTTTGAGTGGAATTTCATTATGTAATATTCTTTATGCTGTTTACTTTACTCTTTCGGAACAGGTCAAATGCATGGAAGTACATCTCTTCAAATCTTTAATGCTATATTCGTTGCTAATATTCTGAGCTTGAACACCAGGATCTCTGTTCTCAGTTGTGGCTAACTGTGTTCAGTTGTAGTTTTTTTTAGGTGCCTAAAAACCCAAATTTAGAGTACGGTTGATGCATTCATTATGCTATCTATGAATAAATGTTGTAATAATACTTAATAAATTTATGGAGCACACGTGGGGTCAGCCTTGAAAGTTATAAATTAAGTGGTGTTTTATATCGAACATCGCATGTTTCTTTCATATATTATGGTGAGCTTCAAGTAATTAGATGCCTTTTCTTTTGCTTTTGTTTTCTTTTTCTACAGTTTCATGAATACATGTTATGTTATTTTATATGATGCTTTAAATTTCTGGTATCCATGTTCTTGTGACATAGCTTATATGTTTATTTCAGTTTTCATGATTATTGTAACTATTTCAATTTTTTTGCAGAGAAACTTTGTTGAGAGCATGGCTGGGTATTCCATATTGTGCTACCTTCTGCAGGTGTGTTTTGGAGATCAACTCCTGTTTGTCTTGTTCATTCTACATCATGTTAATGATGTCTTTACATTTCTCTAGAATTTGTTGATTGTAAGTTTTTCTTTCTTTTCTTCTTTAGGTTGTAGATCTGCCTAAGCTAGGCCCCTCTTGTGTGAAACTTTATCTTGTATGGACTAGTATGGTAACTATCTTGTGAATTCAAGTTATTAGTCTTTTATAAGTGAAAAACTGGTCGTTTGAAGAAAGACCATGACTAGAGAATGTTCATTAACCTGTCTTTCTGTCCATGTTGTTCTTGTTGATCTATCACTAAAGCAGGCAATATTCAGTATAACTTCTCACTCCATGAAATATGCCTGCACTATTTATTCATAATCATAAGAGTCCCCAGGTGGTTTGATAGGACTTGTTCTGGTCTCACACTTGGTGTGCATAATGTTACTAATCTTTCAGTATATTATGTGATGTTTATTTTTTCTGATGCTTTGTTTGTGTTCATGTTTGTTCTTCCTTGTTTTGTTGGTTATAATTAGATGTGGTGCATGGCATACAAGCTGTGTTGCTCTATGATTTGTAGGTTTTCCATGATCTTGTTGGTACTTTTCCTATTACCCAGGTGAAGGATCGTCACAATGGCAACCTCTTGCTGGATGAGGAAGGACATATCATACATATTGATTTTGGCTTTATGCTGTCAAATTCTCCTGGGGGTGTCAATTTTGAGAGTGCCCCATTTAAGTTGACTCGTGAATTACTTGAGGTAAAATATTCGTCAAAGTGAATTGGTTATGCTACAGTTTTGTATCTTAGGTGCTCTGAATAGTTTTGAGTTTGAACCTTGAAGCACTTGCTTCTGCTAGGTGATGGACTCTGATGCGGAGGGAACCCCTAGCGAGTTCTTTGACTATTTCAAGGTGATATTTTGTCTTGCATAGTGTGTTCTTTACATAAATTTCTGACTGTTTTTTGGATGATGCTAACCTTATCTTGTTGCACCTTGTTTCCCTAATTGCTTTCCAGGTTTTATGTATTCAAGGCTTTTTAACATGTCGAAAGCATGCAGAGCGCATCATTCTTCTTGTTGAAATGCTCCAGGTGTTTATTTTTTCACTGAGCTGTAACATGTAGCATCTGCAACTAGTCTTCCATGAATGCTTTTGTTCTAAAATTTTTATATGCCAATGTTGAAAGAGTTCCCTAGCGTTGATACCACATTTAGTTGCATAGTCTTTTACCTGGACTTCTGCAAATCAAGTGCTACCATCACAGACATGTCAGCTTCTTGAATCTTCAGAAATTAGACAATTAGAGTAGATGGGGAAATCAGCGTATGAAGAAGTTACAGAGTTGAATAGTTCACCTAATTAGTGCATATTTGATGGTTTATATAGAAAATTTCCACAGAGGAATATACTTTTAGAAACTCCTATACACTGGAGTTTACAATGCTTTGAATGTACTTTTCCGTTTCTGTGATGGTGATGCTGGAAATTGGAATGGGATTAGTACCATTTTGAAGGGTGTCATTCCTTCTGTGAACATTCATTCTTGATGAGGCTTGAAACTGATGAGTACATCTCTTTTGCGTGTATATCCTTTGTACCAGAAAATAGGTCAATGTAAGTCCCTGTTCGACCATAGAAAGACTTATCCCATTGACCTGCACCATTTTGGCATTGGATTGGCCATAAACGGTTGGATAATGAGCACCAGTGCCAACTTATGATTTCCAACCATATGATGCTGGATGGTAACAAAACAGTTGGTGTATCACTGATATGATCGTTTCTTTCATCACACACACACACACATATATATATATATATATATATATATATACATATATATATATATAATATGGTGGTTCACACTTCTGTTTGTGTGGAGCCAGTACCAAATGTTGGGTCTTGCCTTGCGGATCTGTTTAGCATAATGTATTTGCCATATTACTAGGCCAATTATCTCTAAGAAATGATGACATTCAAATTCCAAGATGGTGGAAACCAGCGACTTACAATGAAGAAAAGGATGGCCCTAAACATTACATGAAAATAGTAAATAGGTCATGATAAACCTGATCCAAAGATTAGCTTTTGCTTTTGGAGATTAGATTTGTACAAATTATGTCACTGTATGATATGGCTGTTCAACACCATAATAGATGTACTGTGTATGTGTGTTTATTTGTCAGATATTAATTAGTTTATCTCAGTCGCCCACCAGTAGCATCTTCTTGATATTTGGCTTATATCTTGCTATTGAAATGCCAGGACTCAGGCTTCCCCTGTTTTAAAGGTGGCCCACGAACAATTCAGAACTTGAGGAAACGGTTCCATCTAAACCTCACAGAGGAGGTTTGTTATGTGTTATGTTTATTATTGTATTGACTTTGTTAGTTTTGTTCTGAATCTTACAATAGTGCGTGTTTTGGAGCAGCAATGTGTATCAGTGGTTCTTTCCTTGATCAGCAGCAGTTTAGATGCCTGGAGGACAAGGCAATATGATTATTACCAGCGTGTTCTGAATGGAATTTTGTGATGCACCTAGATTTTCATATGGCAGTTCAGCAAACACTTTGTTTGATAGGTTGGTGGATATAGCTTGGCCCTCCTATCTTTGGTCATGTTTGCTAAAATTCGTCAATTCAGAGAGGTATTGGCCATGCAATCATTCACGCTGTTTCCAGCACTACATTTGCAGTTCACAACACTATAAGCAAAATACTGTCAAAGGCTTTCGGAATCAACATCTTTGATTTTTTATATCAAGTGGCTCTGGTTGCCAGTTGTGAAGAGTTGGTACTATATCTGTAAAAGCCAACCCGCACTGCATACTTGCAAACTGTACAGGAAAAAGTTGGGGACCTCCATTGGGGCATAAATACAAGAGTATCTGAGGCGAAATGCTTTTATGGTTGTATCAGGATCCACTGTCACCTATTCAAAACAGAGCTTGTGATGGAAACACAAGAAGACGGGGGATCCATGGGGGCAACAATGCGTGAAATCCTGTAGTTGCCATGAGGACATGTAGTTGTTACTTATTTGCTATTCAGAAGGTGGGGGTTTAAGGCAGGAAAGTTCTGTTGTTTCCCTTCCCAGCATCAGTGTTCATCAGCAGATATTTTAGTTCGTGTTTCCTTAAGATTTGCTGTGTTCATATGTTCCTTTTTCTCAATCCATTATGTTTCCTTCTCTCTGGAAGATTGGCCCGAGAGTATTTTTCCTTGTGTAGCAATTGCTGTACAATGTTTTATTAGAATGCATCATTGTACATTTGATCATCTCTTTTGGGTGTATAGTGAAATCTCAAGGTCTTCGCTGAAGAGTAACCTCTCTCTTTTCATGGTAGAACAGGCTTAAATTTTGCGGTTGTAAGGAAATGAGCCCTTGTGGTTTTGTTTGGTTTCAGTTCTTTGGTCAATCTTAAATGTTTGCAGTTTTAATGAATGGGTTCTTGTGGTTTTGTTTGATATCAGTTTTGTGGCCCGTATTGAAGCTTGCAGTTGGTAAGGAGCTAGCTCTTGTGGTTTTCTTTAAATACCAATTTTGTGGCTAATCTCAAAGTTAATGAGTGGTTTTATTTAATACCGATTTTGTAGCCAATCTGGTTTTGTGGTGTAAAGTACATGATCGTCCGACCTCTATACTGAGCATATTGACTTAATTGATCATTTGAGTTGAGGCACAGAAACGTTCTTCTGCCACATGGCAGGGCAAAATATGGACTTTTTTGTAGGTTTTATTATTCTTCATGTCCATTGTGCAGTCACCACATAGCTGTAGAAGCAGGGCACTATGTTACTAAAAATACCTGGGATTGCCGTGTGTGCAACGAGCTGTGATGGCATTAGCTGCCTTATATTTCGGCAATCACAAGATGTTCAAGATTTGGAGCTGTCAAACTCTTTCCAGGAGAGCATTGGGGGGATTGACTTTCAAACAAAATCTTGATATATCATGTTCAAACCAAGATTGCTAAGGTCTGGTGATTGACATGAGGATCAAGATGATGGTTATCCGATCAGCGAGTACCATTTGATAATTTCGTACTGCAATATTTGGTCCCTTTTTGAAGTTAATAGAAAAAACTTGGAAGGCCATCCAACTCATGTAAATGTATGTTTTTTTTATAATCAAGCTGGGGGATGAAGGCCCCCTTCCTGTTTAGACAAGCCCTACTGGTAGTGAACATTCTTTTTTTTTTATTTGGAGCATAGAGAAGAGAATGAGAAGAACAGATGTGTGATCGCTTGGCATGGACAGCTCTCGAGCAACTAACAATAAGCCTTCTTTGCATACCCAGATAAAGGTTGGAAATCGGGTAGCGCATCAGTGATTTGGAGTTCAGCTTTTCTCATATCTTTCTATTACTTTGCTTTGATTCAGAATATCTGCTTGACTATTGGAACATTTCTTTTTTACCATATTGACGGATACTATCAACCTAATTTTTTCTATTCCTTGTGGTATCTTCATTCAGTCATTCATTCATGTGCTTTATAGCCTGTTTGCTTGTGCTCTAGAGTCAAGTTCCGCAGGCTCTACTTGAAGGTGGAAAATAGCCTTCCAGACTTCACAAAGATGGTGGAGGAGCTTGAGGGCTTAGGGTAAGTGGAAAGGCTACCAATTAACAAACAAAAAAATTTCATCTTTAGGCCCCTTACCTTTGGGCCTTGCACAAGGAGGAGAGTTTGGTTACTTGGTGGTGAGTAGGACTATGTACTTACAAGGGTGCAGCCTTTATTGAAGATCCATATGAAAAACATGCACAGCTTATTAAAGAGCCACTTCGCCGAGTTGTTTATCCAGCAGTGAAACCATCGCCTGGAAAGGTTGATCCAGCAATGGAACAAGTAACGTAGGTTGATCCAGCAATGGAATAAGTAACGTGGTGGACGGGGCAGCACACACACACACACACACACACACACACACACACACACCGCCCGATTAGTTAGCCAGTATCTAACTTGAAAAGAAGGATTTAACCATTAAATTTAACAAGATCTTATTTTACACTTGCCTGCGGCATCATGAAAAAAAAATCCAACTGTAAATCCCAGGTGGTTCATGAAATTGATGTATCCACCTAGTCCATCAGTGTTAAATCTGGTTCGAATCCAACAATTCTAGATCAACATTACCCATGGGAAAAAGTGACAAATCTGGACCATCAAGTTAGATCTGCGCAAGAATCAGCCAATGAAACTGAAAGTAGTCATTTAATGATGATTTATGGATGCTTATGGATCACGGATGGCAGGTGCATCTTAACAAAGAACCAACTCAGCAACGATGGCCCAGGTGAGTCTTGGTTGGCAAGCGGGGCCAGCCCTAGAAATCCACCTAACTTTGATCATTCGTCGCATTGATTTCATGTGATCTGGAATCACATGAAATTTACTTCAAATGTGTCTCATTTGCATGAGATTCCAAATCACAAGTTTGGTTAGTGGTACAAATGAGATACTAAATCACATTTAAATGCAACAAACATACCCGTAGTTGGGACTTCATGATGTTTTCATGCTCCCAACCCAAGTATTATTTTCCATGCATATGAAATTGCATGGTGGCAGTTTACGGTTACAACAGAGTTTAAGAAAAGAAGCCAGAGAAAGAAGTGAGAAACAGCGTTTAAGAAATGCCTAATATCATGAAAAGCATAAAGAGGAGCAAGAAACAGCAATAGAATCAAGTAGAAAATGACTTTAAGATATGGTTAGAACTTTTCCCTAAAAATGCACAAATTTTAGCTATGATGAGTAACCCTCACCTAAGCAAGAAAACTCCAAGTGGGGCCTCATGACCACCCTGCCTTGTGTGGCCCACCTGTGAAAGCTATTGACATACTCATGCACCAGTGAGGTTTGATTCGATGCCTTCATCTCAATACCCTCAAAACCAGCCCGCTGGCCACAGGGTGACCCACGGTTGTACTTGTTTTCTGCTTGAATCTATTGTTGTTTCTTACTTTCTTTCTTTCACAAGCTCTAACTACATTAACAAAGAGGGGTAAGAAACAACAATAGGTTCGAGTAGAAATTTATACCAAGATATAGTTAAAACGTGTTTTCTACATTACCCTTTTGAAATTGGAAAATAATCACTCACTCTCATAAACAGAGAAGGGTATGTATTTTAGTAATTTGAGGACATTATTGTCATTTTTCTTATTTCAACTGGGATTTAACCTTAGTTATTAGACAATGGTAAGAGTAGCCATTCATTTCACCGTTTTCAGGAAAAAAAAAAGACGAAGCCCTATATCAGGAAATTCATAAACGTGAGGCTCCTTTTGACATTAGGAACAAAAAGTTGCCCTAAATATTAAATTTCCTTTTTTTTTTACTTCAAATAAGGTTGGGGTAATTGTCCACCAACATTTTTTAATAGACCTTGCCGAGGCCTCTGTAGGGCAAAGAAAAGTCTTTGCTTTGACTCAGTTTGGGGGCTTAGTCGACCCATGTAGTCTTGACTCAAAGGGCATTGGCTGGCCCAATCATTCCCTGCACACAATAATTTTGTTTTGGCCCGGTTTGGTGTTTGGGGATGCCCAAAAGCTCAAAGTTGAGGAACCCCACTTGAATGGTGGAATGTAATTGCACACTTTTAATGTGCTGAACCTGATCACCCTCCACTGTTGCTTGGGCTCCACGGCGGACAAGCTGTATCCCAAAGATGAAAGGTGATCATGTGCAGTAGCACACTGAAAGTGTACAATCATATTTTACACATGATCTTCCCTCACTTGAATCTATGCCTGTCATTTTTTAAAGTCTGCCAGTGGCGCATAGCAATCATCTCCGAGCTGAACCTGGACCATACTCCGGAACTAGACCCACTTGGTGTCGGTTCGAGTGAGATTGGCACCATGCTCCTATATGGGCCAAAGACAGACACATTGTACAACTAGTGGTCTAGAAACTGAGGGATAGGTTGGTAAATGATTTGTCGGTTGAATGGAACAACAGGAGCACATATTTAACATCCATCCATTATTTTAAAACTAGCAACCGTGTTATAATTAAATGAAGAAAAAGACAGAATCTGAAAAGAATTTATTGCCCATTCCAATTCAATCATCATCCACATATACTCTCTCTCTCTATATATATATAAAAGACAGAATCTGAACAGAATTTATTGTCCATTTCAATTCAATTCAATCATCATCCGTCGTGTGTATATATATATATATATATATAAAAGAAACCACCTTCAAAGAGCTAGCCGGGCTGGCTCTACCTGCCATACTATAGTAAAACTCTGAGAGAGAGAGAGAGAGAGAGAGAGTTAAGTAAATAACAGTAACACCACCAAATGACAAGCATGCATGGGAAATTTGGACCAGGTGCAACCACATTGCACAAAGTGCATGTACCGCAGCACCTGACCACCACTCATTTGCTGTTGTGCCCCACAGCTCATAAGCTCTTGTCAGAAAAACTGATGGTGATTGGGTGCAGCAGCACAAACATTTTGTGCAATGTGATTGCACCTGATTCAGCCTCACGTTTCATTTATCTTTTTCTTTTGAAGGTCAATTATGGTCAAACGTGACCCAAATACCATCATTTTTTTCTTGTTTTTCCACCGTTCATTTTTTTTTTTTTTTGAAATCATCTACAAGATTCATGATGAAAATTTTTGTAAGACCTATATGAGAGGTAAACTATCCCATCATGGTGTTTGGGTTGTCCTTTATCACATGGATGAATAGAGGTGCCTCTTACCTTACCTGATCCGGTCTCCTTCTTTTGTCAGCTGCTGATCTCAATGCTGGACCATCACCCTTACCAAAGCCTTTGTGTCCGTATAAAACTAGATTCCTTCCTTCTCTTCACAATATTGTGTAAAAAGGTTGACAGACTACACATTCAGTGTGAGAAAATGACGTGCACTTTGGGTAGGGATGCAAATGATTAGGATCCAAAACAGTTAAATATATAAGAGAGTTAGTTTCTGAATAACTAAAAATTGCAAAACCTCCATTCTGAATCCAACTCATTTGCATCCCTAACTTAAATTTGGGATCAAACTCTTGACCTCCTTTAAGTTGAGAGCTTTAAGCATTGTTTTAAAACTCGTCGGGTCAATCCGGTGACTGACTTGGTTGACTCAGCCCGGATCATCCGAGTACTGAGTCAAAATCCAATATAATTATAACTGGCCTGTGTACAAAAGTCGACTGCTGACTCGGTCGAGTTTGCCCATGAGTTATATATATAAGGGGTGTTGGCACCAAGTATTTTCAAGTCACAATATTATGATCCTAAACGCTCTTGAAGCTCATGAGATGGGTCCCTTGGCGTACAAAACCGAGTGGACCTGTCGGCCGCTTGAATCCATCCATCCAACCATGGGAATCAGATCAGGTTACCTGTTAAATCACTTTAAAAAAGTGACCTGACATCTTAAACTTTCATTGCTTCAAGGTCCACATTGTGGATGGTGAGGATGCTAAATTACTTGATCTGTTCTCATGGAACATAGGATAAAGTTAGTAGGCTGTAAGTTCCTTAAGGGTTGTCTGCCGCATTCATTAACGTGTGTTATTTTTTATCCAACTCTCTCTTGTTACAAAAAGAATAAAAAACAGAGAGAAGGAAGTAAAAAAAAAAATCGATCTATCGGCAAGGTTCACAAGCCCGCACAAGCAGCAGCAGCACACCACCGCACGCTCGACGACGATGCTGCCAACGACCTCCACAAACGGCGAGCACGATGGAGGCTCCTTCAACAGGAGTTGCTGCCGGTGATCTTTGCGAACGGTGAGCACGGCAGGAGCTCCTTCTTCAGCAGGGGTTCTTCCGATGATCGTTTACTCTGCCGTCACCGACGAAGTGGCAGGGGCCAGCAAAGCTGAAGGAAGGGCCGATCCCGAAAGACGGCGGTGAGGCAGAGCGACCGCTGGACAAGAGCTTCAGCTACAACAAGATCTTCACGGTGAACTCGGGAGGGGCCATTTCAGTCATACCTGGTCTGCTAGGGCTCGGAAGGACGTGTCGCTGTGAAGATCATCTTGAAGGCAAAGGTATGCCTCTGATTTTTGCTATCTTAACTACAACATATTTTGAACAAATTGATTCATTCACGATAATGATAGTTTCTCTTTCTGTTCTAATTTTTTTTATCTCATTGACTAGAGAGGAGTTTCTTTTGTTCGTGGCAGCAATCGGGTTGCTGTTGTGATTGAAATTTAAGCAATTAAGGAGGAATTCAATCGATATAAAATCTTCTTTAATAGTGGGAGTTTTCTTTTTTATAAAAGAAGAATACGTTCCTATCATACCGGACATCAAACATGGGACACTTGAAACATAGCATCTGAGTAGAGTCTAAACAAATGTTGGACTTGGAACAGTTGTTACGGAATGATGTGAACCAATGTTCTGTTTCATTTTTTTTTGCTCATTTCGTTTAACCCTAGATAAGCCACGGTCATTGTCCAAAAAAGATGTTTCTTCTTACTAACTCAGTTTCTGAAACTGAACCCTATTGTTTCAAAACCTAAAGACTGTTTTCAAAATATTGAGAAAATCACTAATCCTTCATTTATCTTATATCAAAAAATAAGAGGGCACCACGATATTCATAAGGAAACTAACAGCCATTTTTTCACAGACAAGGATCTCTCTAATTAGGACTGGTAAACGAGCAGAACTAACCAAACAAAAGGCGTTTATGCTTGCCTCATTTCTTGTATCATGCCAAGCTAAGTTTCAGCTCATGAAAAGCATGAGCTAAACAAGCCTAGCACAAGCAAGCTCATTTACAAAAATTATTTTTTTAAAAAGCTAAAAATAATAGAATTTGAAACCTAAACTTATTGGGTTTAGTGTTTAGGGTGACGAGCTTTGTCTATATAAACGATATATCCTATCACAATCTACAACTTTATGCCGATTTAAGTCATAGTTGGAAATCGATACCACTGCAATGATTTGTCCTATTGCGATTTGTTTTGATGAGCTTTGTCTAAGTTAACGATTTTCCTATACATAATTACTTATAAAAGACCAAAAAGAGGTTGAAAAACAAATCCACATGAGATGTGCTACCGTGATTTGACTGCTACATCCTATCACATTAATTAGTTTTGTAAAAGGTAGATGAAATGACATTTTTTAATTTAATTAATGCATAATGCAATTTATTTGCTTGCACATTTTGAACACTGGCATTATTTTTTGAAAACTGGTGGTCTGTAAAATGATGTTTCATTTATATATGAATGACATGTCACACAAGTTCTGGATGGTGTGGCTTCACTTTTCTTCATGAACAAGAAACAGACAAACTGGCGGTTCCTTTATAATCGACGTGTTCGTGAATCAAACATATAACCTGCTTCATCGCAAATGAGATATCAATATCGATGAAGGAGACGAGGAAGGAGAAGACAACAACTACAAGACCAACGGTGGGGATTCAAGCATATATTGTCTAAACATTGTGTTGATTTTCTTTAAAATTTGTCTCTTTTGTGGCGTTTATGTGATTTGTGATGTGTATTGTATAACAAAATTTCAATATCATTTCTTGAATATTCTGCTAATGTCAATCGAACATTCACAAAAGGCGGTGCCCAAAAACTCAGCAAAGAGCTCCAAGATAACATCAAACGGATGCAAAACGAATATGTAAAAGGGAACACTATAAGTAATTTTGAACATATGAAACCACTATCAGTTATATATTTACGTATGTCATGGTATGTATGTCAACAAGTTCATATTTGTTGCAAACAGACTATATCCGATTTTGTCAAGTATATTCAAAGCAACACAACAACCAATACTATACACATCGTCAACCCTTATTTCATGGTATATCGGTTCTACTTTATGTTTATTTTGTTTTTTTATTTACTCTTGTTGCTTTGTGTTTTAACATTACTATTATCACTGTTTCTTTCAACAGAGTATCATCTGTCGATTGCCATATATACTCCATTGGATTTCAAGATGGACTATCATACTGGGGTAACGATGATCATTGCGAAGACTTTTGGTCAAGTGAAAAGGTAAGTGAACAAACCTCTTGTGCAAGGTTTCGGTATAACAGTCTTAACACGATTTGTCATATCGATTTGCAGATATTAATTCCAACACTCTGGCAAACTGAAGCGCATTGGGTCTTATACGTGGTAGATTTAAAATAAAAACAACTATGATGCTACAATTCATTGGAGTTACATAGTGGTGTACATCGTGACGTTTTGCATTTCGTAAGTTTCCATCTAAAGGATATTGTATCATGTTCGGTGGCCAAGAATTTACTTTCTTCTGCATTAACCACAGGTGGGATTCGTCAAAGACGCTTTGGGTGTCGACATTGGTGAGTGGATCTTTCGCTCAGCACAAGATGTGCCTTTACAAAATAATGACGTCGATTGTGGCGCATTTGTAATGAAGTATATTGAAGCAATATACAATGGATGAGAACCTGATTTCGACGTTGTATGTTGTTTATTACCCTCTATTATTGGGGGACTCAATGTATATATTGGTGTCACATTACATTTTTGTTGCAGGTTGATATGTCTGGATTCCGCACAGAACTATGCAGAAATTTGATGAAGTATCTAATTGTGGAAGAGAAAAAAACGCAGCCGACAAGAATACCTAGAAGGCAACAAACGATGCGACCCCCTCATGAGTAATATGATGTATATCGACTTCTAACAGATTTTATGTACTATACAACCAAATTTTGTATAAAAAATTTGTAAGACTATGTATACAAATTATGTAAATATCTCTAGGTATAAATAAATAAAATTTCAATTTCAATAAACACGACAAATAATTTAGACTGTTATATATTAAAAGCAAATCATTGTTATGTTTGGCCTTTATAATTGAAAATCGTAAAAGCAATTAGCGTTGTGTAAAGTAGAAACGAGTTGTTTTCTTTAACGTGACTTTCTATAAGTGTATAAATCTATTTTAATTAGTGTAGCACACAAATGTCACTGCACAAATAGTTGTAATGATCGGCCTTCGTAAATTAAAATTGAACAAGCGTTTATATAAGGCTTAAACGATTTGCACAAACATTCATAAACGACGATCATGATTTGTATAAGCGTTGACAGTGCACTTTAACATAACTTTCTATAAGTGTATACATCTATTTTAATCAGTGTAGCACACAAATGTCACTGAACAAATAGTTGTAATGATCGACCATCGTAAATTAAAATTGAACAAGCGTTTATATAAGGCTTAAACGATTTGCATAAACATTCATAAACAACAATCATGATTTGCACAAACATTGACAATGCACTTGTACCATAATTTCTACTCATGCAGAGCGATTTTTATCCAGTTGTGACCGACATAGACGTCATTGTGTAAATCGTTATACCATTGTGTTTTACACATTGATGTTTGTCTTTAAGACAATGAGCTTTGTCTAAGTGAACCATAAGTACCATCGTGATTTACAGAATGACGTATGAAGGATACATGCTATCGTGATTTGCTTTTACGAGCAATGTCTATGTCAATAAAATTTCCTAATCGCTTTTACGGGCGATTGGGGTTGAGTGTCTAAGGATTTTGGATTTTACTTCAACGATACAAAATGAGTTAAATTTTTAAATACAAATCGATTTCGTTCGCAAATACAAACAAAGACATATCATTCTTGTTGTAACTTCGTAACTACAAATTCACATGATTTACATGATTTATAACCATATTCATATAAAAAAATATTAGTATTTAGTTACAATATCTATGAGAGGACAATTCCGTCGAATGCATATCTATCTTTTAGAGAGACAAATTTTTACAGAAGAGATCACCAAAACATCTATATCATTCATTGTTGTGTCCTATGCTGAGGATACATGCTCTCCAAGCAAACAAGCTCGTTAGTAATGATAGCCCACTGCACCATTTTCCTCGGACTGGGGCTGATTCTTAAAGACTCTAGCATTGGTGTGCTCTTGATAATAAGCTTCAAAGGTCAGGAACCGTTCCCTTGAAGGAGTTGAGAGGCTACATGATAAATCGCTTTTATGTATTTGTCATGAAGTATATCAAAGATTAGGCACATATTTTTTCAACTGTGAAGTATAGTTTATGAACAATGTAGGGTTCGACAGTAGAAATAGATCAAATAGATGGACATCTGCATCACCCCTCTTGTCTATCAAGCACAGGTAGAAGGAACACAGAAGAACAAAGAAGAAGAAAAGGCGAAGGAGAAAAAGGAAGAAGAAGAAGCTGCACTGCCGCAGAAGAGAAAGAGGAAGAGAGGTTAAATAGATTAGGGTTTTAAACTTGGATAACGGGTCAGGTCGGGTAGGGTTTTATATATAGATCTATATTAGGATTTTACATTATGCAGGATTTTACGCAAGTGTACAGGCATCAACACGATGTGTAGTCTTGGTAAAGTACAAATCCAATTAACAGTTGCAAAACGTTATGAGTAAATCGCTATATTATATATCGATATCATTCACATAGACAAACAAAGACATATCTATTTTTTTATACAATTAGATGTCCCGTTAATTACCTACTGGTGATGATATCTGTTTTGTTGGTGATCATGGTCATGTGTTTTATATAAGCCAAACCATTGTGGTCAGGTAAAAAAGACTAGGTTTTTTGGTAAATGATTCTGGTTGTAAATGACATTGATTTGTAGTTTTAAAGTTATTGATTATAAATAACATCGGTTGTAAACCATTCCCGTTAATTACCTAAGGTTGTAAAATCGATTTGTATTTATAAAGTTACCGCGACAACGATATGTCTTTGTTAGTCTTTGTGAACGAAATCGATTTATATTTATAAAATTACATCAATTTGTATCATTGAATTATTCATGATTTGTTCTTTACTAAGTCTGTATATCGTGTGACTTTGTTTGTGAACGAATTATTCTCGGACAATACCAGATATTGTAGAGGCCCTCCTATACAATATGGATGATACAATTTATATATAACGATTTATATATGTGAAGGCTAGATGAGAAAATGATTTTCACTAATTGTATAAACATTGAGATCACATACAATTCCCAAATTTCATACCCGATTTTCATGATTTTTACTAACTACGATTTATACATGTGAATGATACATATTACAAGGATTTATACATGTGAAAGATACATTATCAAACAAAGTTCTATTTTTAATACATGTAAAAGACACAATTCTATTTTTGTGGCTCACGATTTATAAAAATGGCTTCATTTAAAAACTCTTTCTTAATAAGACCATCCAATGTATAAGCATATTCACCTTCTGTTTTTGTTAAACTCTTAACAAATCCGACAATGTGAAAATTGGGTCATGCAAAGAGGCATGACTACAAACTTTATGGTAAGACTTAAAAAGAATTCACACGTGATTCCTGTGTTCCACAACTCGCTTTCGAATTTATATGAGTCTATCATGAAACAGTATAATATAAGACACTACATTAAGTTTCACAAGAAATGCAAACATCCTTCCAACATTGATTACATACCAAAAGACTTGTAAAACTAAAGCTATCGTTCTAAAAAAATTGGTCGGAAGGATTGAATGTTACAACGTTAGAAATTACGTCTGTAGGGTATTGTTGCATGTTGAAAATTACGTCCGTAGGGTATTGCTGCATGTTAGAAATTACACAAGTTAGATATTGCTTCACATAATACAACTTACATGGAAAGAAATATAATGTCTTAAATACTTTTTCATGTGAAGGTCTTGGTTGTTTTTGCTTAGAGGTTGGTTGTTTCTTAGACCTTTTCTTGCCAACCAATTCTAAAGCACCCTTTGTCCTCCGACAAATGCAATCAGCGGCAGATTTTCTTTTGATACCCTTCGCTTGGTGAATTTTTCCTTCATAATCTAAAACGTTCACTCCTAACTTGTTGAATATGATGTTTACTCTTCAGCGCAACTTCTCAAGAGTGTCAAGGGAAGCATGATTTTCACCTCCGTTGTTCGCTTCCATTTTCTTGGACTGGTCTTCATGAGCTGCAACAGACTGATGGTGAATTAACTACACATTTTCAAGTAACTCTCTTGATGCTTTTCTCATGCATACATAGGCTTCTTCACTTTTCGATGCCAAATCTGCAACATGCATAAATGACCTACACAGTTGTTGGTAACGGGAGACTATATGGCACTTCTCATCAACACCAGATTGACTGGCATTATCTATATCCAGCAGCTCAATCTTTGTTTATCTCGTCCATCTTCGCATTAAATATGACTCAGGTATTTCTTGCATCTTCTCTTGATTAAGTGTCTTTAATGCATAACGAGATAAAATACCTTTGAATTCATACTTTTTGCACGCACATTCAATTATTCTGTTGTCAATATTATACATGACATGTGCTTCTTGCCTTTTCTGATGCTCTTTGCCCTCCCATAAAATATGATATTTGTGCATATTCTCGGTTTCCACGCATCCTTCTATGTTGCAATTCATGACATGTATAACCTCCTTCTTAATACATTCAAATGCAGTTAGTGTATACAAATCTCCAGGTCACATCAATATTTTCATGCCCAAAGTTACAGGGCATGTATTAAATCATTTTACATATTGTTCAAGCTCATTCTGTCTAAGACCGTCTACAAATAATTCATATTGTTTCATGAAGCGAAACATTGTTAAACATGAATACAAGGTTTTCTTCAGTGTGGCATGCATAGATTTTGCTCTTTGTGTGCTTATCATACCTACACAAAAGTATTGTCTTCCATATGCCAATGCCCACTTCTCTTTTTTCTGCATATAAATTTTGTAACCATAGACAATCTTCAAGGTCGTATATCTGAATCATTTTCTCTCAATTAGACATAAAGGTGACCTCATCTACGCTCTCAAGTACACACCTTATAAACTTTTTGTCAAACCATGTCTTCTGATTAAATATATATCCCATGTCCTTTGCTTCATTTTGAAAGATATGTCACAAACATAGGCAATGATGTGCATCTGGCCACATATAAGACACTGCAGCCGCAATTGCATGATCACCATCTGTAAGTAGAGCTTCAGGTTGCTTCACATTCATTGCTTGTGTAAATACTCTGAACAACCACTCAAAACTTTCCTTGGTCTGGTCGTACAAAAAAATGTCGCCTAATATACAGCTCTGTGAGTGATGGTTCACTCCGACAAACTGCGCAAATGGCCATTGTTCAGTATTAATCTTCACTGTCGTATAAAAAACAAGCACATCATTGAAGCATTCATAATCTACTCTTGACTTTGAATCTGCCCAAAACATATTCACAACATATCCATCTTCATCCAGTTGCATTGCACTAAAGATGATCACTGATTAAAGTACGAACTACATATTTCTCATTCGAAAGTCTTCTTAACACCATTTTCGCTGGACATCCACATCTTGATTCTGGCATGCTTCTTGTTGGATTTTTACTTGACTTCTTCCAACCTTCCTTAGAACAAACATATGTCTTTCTCACCATGACACCTTGTGCATTTTTTGACCAAGAATACCTTCTAACATTGAAGCTAAATTTTAAGGCATAACCATTGTAAAATTTATATGCAGCATCCTTATTATTAAACTGCATTCCTTCTACGGGAATAGAGTCAGGTGTACTATCATGTACATTTCGAGTGCCTGCACCTTTATCAAATGTACTGTCACGATCGTCTACCTCATTATCGAATTGCATTTCTTCTACTGCAACATTCAAGTCAAGCGTGAATTCAATGCCTGCACCCTTTTTATCATGTGCATCATTAGTACACATGTTCACTTCTTCAGGTGCGTCATTAGTACAGATGTTCATTTCTCCATATCTTTCAAATGATTGAGATAGATCATCTTCAATACAACCAGATGATAAGCTCACCACTGTTATAAGCAAGATATCAATTTGCATTAGCAAGCGCATACGTTTACTATGATTTATTCAAAATGCATATAACAACGGATACTGATAAGGTTAAGCAAGTCAAAGAAACAAATGAATGAATCACAGTATAAATGCAACAACGATTTGTTATTTGCTTATACTATGCAGTGAGTTGTTACTTATCATGCTAATAAAAGAAACGATTTGTCGTATATGTGTGTTGACGATAGTGATTTAATTATATCTATGATATTGTGAAGCAATTTCAATAGAAATCGATAAATGAGCAGCGATTTGATTACGAAAATCACCACTGCAAGCGCTTAATAATGTATTTTTGCATGCACATGTTTTAAAAGTCTTTCTACAAATATCTTACAAATCGATGCTAGAAAACACATAATATCTTACAAATAGATATACATATCACATAATATATTACAAATCGATACGGCAATTTAGCATAATAGCGTACAAATCGATACTACAAAACACATAATATCTTACAAATCGATATACATATCGCAAAATACATTACAAATCAATACAAAAAATCAGCATAATAGCTTACAAATCGATATTAACAAACAAAATAATATCTCACAAATCGGTAGTATGTTACTACAACCGCGATTTGCGATACATTGCATATACTGAGTGAATGGAGGATACCAGATGGGGTAGAGGCCCGTCCTTGCATCTTTAAACAAACATTCTTGTCAACAGGTCTCAACGTCTTACACATATCGTTCAGTTTCCAACCATCGAAAGCAAAAGATCCACTTGCAATAACAAAACAATGCTTTAATGGCACTCACGACGACATACGTTCTTCAACGATAGCATGATGACATGGAAAGATACTTACGACGCCTTAATGGCACTTGTTGGAATATTTGTGCGTCATTGCTTTCTTCCATAATGCCTACCGACAACGAAAAAGAAGAAAAGACTATAAAAAGAGATAGCCGACAAATGCCTTATGATGCCCACCAATGATCAAACCAGACGATCGCGAACCCAGGAATGTTTTTTAACACAAGGCAAGAACGAGAATGCGACAATGTGTTGTAACATAAGTTAAAAACCAAAGCAAGAACCTCGACTCGAGACGACCGCAAAGGTTGCTACTCCGATTGCAAAGTTTGCATCGTTAAAGGGATCTCTTGTTACAGCAGATGGTGCAAAAGTTTATTACTTAGGACAAAAACTGAACGTTTGGACTTTGAAGAGTTAACATCATCCTCGACTTTTTGGATGAAGGACATTTTTGTCCTTTTCTCAAACCATCGTTTTCTTTTCTTTTTTTTAATGAAGGACATTTTTGTTATTTTTTGGAACCGTCGTTTCATGGCGAGAATAGCAAGAAAAAGTACTTAAGTCTTTGTCACCGCACCGGACTCCAATGCTAACTGATGTTGACAGACATGGGGATACGAGCTCCATGTACTTACATACATGGCGCTCATTGAGACCCTCCGAACATGTGATATAGCTAACGGCCGGGGAAGAACACACACCACCCTCCCATAAGATTGCCAAACACTTCATGTAGAATATAAAATATATTTATTATTAATAAAAAAGCCTATATATGAGCCCAGTTGAGACCAACATTAGTTGTTCATGCTCGAGCTTATTTTACAGAGTTCGAACGAACTCTTTAAGAGGCGAATGCCGAGCCACGAGCGGCTCATCTCGTTTCACAGCCCTATCTCTGCTATCGGTTGATTGCGTGATCGGGGGTTTGATAGGCCGATCACCTGATCGTTTTACGGCCGAGGAGGTTAAAAAATAGGGTGACGTCACCGAGTGTCGGCTACCAAGAAGACGGCAGAGATGATCCCCACGTGGCGAGCACCCACGAGACGTGCGTCCGAAGTTGGATTGTATAACGAGCATGAGTCCGGCTACGTGGCTGTAGTCCCAAACAAGCACCTCTTCCGCTTTACTTGATTTTCCAGTCCATACCGGAATCCCCGTTTACCGGCCGATTTCTGCCGGAGAACCGCCACCGTGATGAACGGAGAGATCCACCCGCTCAAGCGTTACCAGAAGCTCGCTCCTCATGAGGAGAGCATCCCCTTCCCGGCCGTTCAGGCCTACCTCCGCCGGCGATGGCTGATCGTCCCGGTTCTCCTCATCCTCCAACTCGTCTTCCTCGCCGTCTTCCGGTGCCTCCCGTCCTCTATTCCGTGGCTTCGTGACCCCTATACCTTGTCTCCCGCAGGAATTCCGCCGTCATCCGAGGAGCTTGCTACAAACTCTTCTTCTTCTTCTTCTTTGCCTTCGTCATCGCCGTCGTCTTCTAAATTATGCCTCTCGCCGGGTAGGGTTTATGTGTACGATCTACCGGCGATTTTCAACAGGGATCTGATCGAGAATTGTGACGAACTGAGCCCCTGGGGGTCCCGTTGCGCCACACTCGAGAATGGCGGACTCGGCCGGAGGGCAACGATCCCCGGCGGCGCCGTGCCGAACGATCTCTTCGGCGCCTGGTTCGCCACCGATCAGTTCGCCTCGGAGGTCATATTCCACAACAGGATGCTCCGGCATCCCTGCCGGACGCTGGATCCCGCGGCGGCGACGGCGTTCTTCGTGCCGTTTTACGCGGGGCTGACCGTCGGCAAGTACCTGTGGTCGCCGGGCTCCGGCGATCGGGACCGGAACTGTCGGTTTCTGCTGGAGTGGCTCCAGGGGCGGGAGTGGTGGCGGAGGAGCGGAGGCCGGGACCATTTCCTGATGCTCGGCCGGATCACCTGGGATTTCCGGCGATCCAAGGACGAGGATTGGGGCGGGAGCTTCCTCTACATGCCGGGGATGCGGAACGTAACCCGCCTCCTCATCGAGCGCAACCCTTGGGACGAGATGGACGTCGCCGTCCCCTACCCGACGTCGTTCCACCCACGCCGGGACGCCGACGTCGACCGGTGGCGCTCCCACGTCCGGAGCGCCGCCCGGCCCACGCTCTTTTTCTTCGCCGGGGCTACGCGGTCGGCCTTCCGGGACGACTTCCGGGCGGAGCTCCTCCGGCAGTGCCGGGCCGCCGGAGGCCGGTGCCGGTCCGTCGACTGCCGCGTGGCGCGCTGCGCCAACGACACGTCAGCGACGCTGGGCCTCTTCCTGCGGTCGGAGTTCTGCCTGCAGCCGCGCGGGGACAGCTTCACCCGGCGGTCCATCTTCGACTGCATGGTGGCGGGGGCGATTCCGGTGTTCTTTTGGCGGAGGACTGCCTACACCCAGTACACGTGGCACCTTCCGGCGGACCCGGAGTCCTACTCGGTCTTTATCGACCAGAGGGACGTGAAGAACGGGACATCCATCGAACGGTTTCTCAGCGGGTTGGACCCGGAGAAGGTCCGGGCGATGAGGGAGACCATCCTTCAGGCCCTCCCCCGTCTCGTCTACGCCGTCCCTGGCGGTGGGCTCGACCGGTCCATGGACGCCTTCGACGTCGCCGTCGACGGCGTTCTCAGGCGGTTTCACCAACGGAGTACGGCCACCAACAACCGGTAACCAAGAATATACTTTCTCTTTTAAAAAAATCCTTTATCCCTTCCTTTTACGTATAAACTATTGCAGGTGAACCGTGGAGGGAAGAAGAGAGCGTTTTTTAATGGGTTTTTTAGATATTTTATGGGAGGGGCATTTGTTTATTTATTTGTGGGGTGGGGATGATGAAACACACACGAACAATTGGAGCATGGTCCTTCCTCATGTAGAAATGAAAGGTGGAGATTTGGTTGGGCAGGCTGGAGTCTGTAATGGATAATCTTTTACTTTTTGGATGAAAGGCCAGAGGATGGGGTACACGGCTTTTTGTTTGTATTTTGAAAAATAAAAGAAGTCTTTGTTAGTACAAGTGAAGATATGGATAAAATTAGTAGTTGTTCTTGGAAGAAATCTCTCTCTCTGGGATCTATGATTATGATATTTAAAGGTATGGGGTACGATTTTTTATGGTGGTTTATGGAAATGAGGGGGAACATGGGAAAAGATGATTGATGTCTTGGTGTGCTTCATGAGCCTGCAAAACCCTTGCTTGCTAGGGAGAGAAGGTGCTTCATCCTTTGGGTTGGGATTCTTTTCAGTTAGTCTTTTTTCTAGTGGGAGGCACTTTATAAACCAAACGATCACTTTATCCCCTACTATTTTCTCTACTAGCACTTGAGGCATCACTAGTTTCTCCATTAGACTGTGTGATGAGGTCATATTACCATACGGGAGGCCCACCAGGGGCTGACAGATGGACTTTATAAGGAAAATCCTTATGTACTGTTGTAACAAAGGCGTCAAAGATGACCTCCCCCTTGCATTGTGCTCGTCCCTGCCTCCCTTTTCTTTACATTTGAAAGCGGTACGAAAATCTCATAGGAAAAGTTTTTTTTTTTACTCAGAGAAACTGCCCCAGGCGCAAAGACCTAGCCACCCTCTTATGGTCGCTGTCCATGTCAGCATAAAACTTCAAGGGCTTACCTCTCTACCCCAGGGAGTCACCAAACTTCGGCTTAGGCACGCCCATGAGATTTGAACCTAGACTACCCGTCAAACGGTCTAGGCCCCCATCCCACTATGCCAAACCCCCTGGCTCTATAGGAAAACAAAATTTACCCACGAGAAGTTTTTATATGAAAACTTTTCTTTATAAAAAATTTACTCTTGTTTGTGTGACATGAGAAAATCAGGTTGAAAAAATGTGTCCTCTATTAAGGTGAGGGCTATCCTCAAGACCGGGAATTTTTTATACGAAAACCAGGGTAAAATACGAAACTCTATCAAAAGATCTCTATTGCTTGAAATGAACGGAAAAGCTAATCCCATCATGAACGGAAAAGGTGTCACTTTTCCTTTTCCAACTTGTACATTTCCTAGCATTTTCCTGCTTCCAAACGTATTATATTTAAACTAGTGAAAAAAATTGTCGGTGATCAACTTTCTCGTCTGGAAATTATTTCTTAAGAAGAGCGGAAAACAATTCACAAAAAAAAACTTTCTTGCCAGAGTAAAGAGGTGTCATTCTACAACCTCAAAGTGATTTGAACATTTGCAAACCCTATGAAACACTCCTCTAGATAAACAGTCTTTACATTTCCATGTAATAAAAGTGCCATATGTTGCCCAACATGTCCTTAATATGAGAGGGTTGTGTATGTTCGCCCCCGATGATTCACTGAATCCCACGTTCGTGTTCGGGGGATCGAATGAGCGCCACGTATTCATGCACATGGGGCTCGTATTCCCGTGTATGTTGACATAACTTTGCATCGGACTCTGGTGATGTTGCAAAGACTTAATCACCCTTACTTGCTTTTCTTGCCCTGAAATGACGGTTCGAGGAAATGACAAAAATATCCTCCATTCAAAAGTTGTGAAACGACGGGTGGGGAAAAGGACAAAAAAGCAGAAATTCCAGAAAGTTTGATGTTAACCATTTAAAGTGGAGACGTTCGTCTGCGCCATCTGCTGTAACAGTGCTCCCATTATCAACGTTCCAGTGTTACAAAACATTCCAGTGTCTTCTCTTCATTACTGCTGTCGTTAGGCATCATGGAAGAAAGCAATGATTCACAAACATTCCAACCAGTGCCATCAAGGCACAGTGAGTAGATTTTCATCTCATCATGCTATCGATGAAGAAGGCACGTCGTCTTGTGTGCCATTAAGGCATTGTTTGGTTATTGCAGGTAGATCTTGTTATTACGAAGGTTGGAAACTTATCGATATTTGTAAGACGTTGGGACCTGTTGACAAGAACGCTTGTTTGCAGATTCTAGGAAGGGCCTCTACCCCATCAGGTATCCTACAGTAACTCATCATATGCATTGTATCTCAAACCGCTGTATTAGTAAGACTCTCATTTTTGTGAGATACATTTTTGTTAGTTAATATCGATTTGTTTGCTATTATGTTCAAGTTCTTTCTTATCGATTTGTAATTTATTGTGTGATATATTTATCGACCTTTTAGATAGTATGTTTTTGTATCGTCGAGTTATAAGTTATAAAAACTGAACTGCTGTATCGATTTTCAATATCTGACAAATCGCTATACATATCATTTTGTAAGATATTATATGTTTTGTAATATGTATTTGTAAGATATTTGTACACAGACTTTGAAAATGTTTGGGTGCAGAAACACATCTTGACACGCATGGCGGGGCGATTTTCGCATGCATATCGTTGCTCTCTCAGCGACTTCTATTGAACTCGCTTTAGAGCCTCGTGGATATTATGAGAGCGTTATCGTCAACACACATGTACGACATGTTTATTTTATTGGCATGGTAAGCGACACGTCGATGCTCAGCACAAGCAAACATCAAACCGCACTTGCTTTGATACTTTCATTCATTAAATTGTTGCTTTGACTTGCGTAACCCTAGTGGTATCCGTTCTTATATGCATCCTGATTAAATCGTAGTAAACCTATGCCGCTTGCTAACGGAAATTGATATATTGCTTACAAAATATTCCACTGTCTTCTTTTATTTGTCGTTGTTGTTAGGCATTAAGGAAGAAAGCAATGATGCACAAACATTCCAACCAGTTCCATCAAGGCGGCGTGAGTAGCTTCCCAGCATCATGCTATCGATGAAGAAGGCATGTCGTCTTGTGTGTCATTAAGGCTTTGTTTGGTTATTGCAGGTAGATCTTGTTCTTACGAAGGTTGGAAACTTATCGATATTTGTAAGACGCTGGGACCTGTTGACAGGAATGCTTGTTTGCAGATGCTAGGAAGGGCCTCTACCCCATCAGATATCCTACATTCACTCATCATATGCATTGTATCTCAAATCGCTGTATTAGTAACAGACTCTCGTTTTTGTGAGATAATATCGACTTGTTTGCCATGTTACTGCAAACACAAATTGATATATTGCTTAAAACATTATTGAGCTTATCATCAGGTTGTAATAAAGACGATGTAGCTCAATCAATAGAAAGATCTGGAGAATTGAATATCTATACTTATGACCCAACTGAAGAATTGAACATCTGCACTAACGATGCACATGAAAAGAAAGGTGCAGGCATTAGACCCACTATTGACTTGAATGTTCCAGTGGAAGAAATGCAATTCAATGATGAGGTAGACTACCATGACAGCGCACATAATAAAAGTGTATGCACCGGGAATGTACACGGAAGTACACCTGACTTCAATGTTCCAGGAGAAGAAATGCAATTCAGTAATGATCCTGATTTTGATGTCAGTACACTTAAGAAAATCGTAGGAACTGGGAATGTACATGGAATTGCACTTGACTATGTTCCTGTAGAAGGAATGCATTTTAATTACGAAGAAGATGCATATAAATTTTACAATGATTATGCCTTAAAAGTTGGCTTCAGTGTGAGAAGGTTTTCTTGGTCAAAAAATGCACAGGGTGTCTTGGTTAGAAAGACATATGTCTGTTCCAAGCAAGGTTGGAAGAAATCAATGGGAAATCCAACTAGGAGCACGCCAGAATCAAGATGTGGATGTCAGGCGAGATTGGTTTTAAGAAGACATCCGAATGGGAAATTTGTCATGCGTACTTTAATCAGTGATCATAATCATGATTTATCTGCATCATTTATGACTCCTATGCTAAGGTCACATCGTAAAGTAACTGTAGCTCATGCTGCAATGGCTGAAATAGCCGATAGCGCCGGCATTGCACCAAGGAAGACATACAATTTGTTTACCCGCATAGATGGTGGTCGCGAAAATATGCCATTCACACCTTTGGATCTTAGAAACCACTTGAGCAGGAAGATGACAGATAACATGAAGAACAGAGAAATATGTTGTTTGGTTCGTTACTTACAGAATAAATCAAGCAATGAACATGGTTTCTTTAGTGCAATGCAAGTGGACGCAGATGGATATGCCGTGAATATGTTTTGGTCAGATTCAAGGTCTAGATTAGATTATGAATGCTTCAATGATGTGCTTGTGTTTGATACTACAATAAAGATTAACACTGAACAGTGGCCATTTGCGCAGTTTGTGGGAGTGAACCATCACGCACAGAGTTGTATATTAGGCGGTGCTTTTGTGTATGACCAGACCAAGGAAACCTTTGAGTGGTTGTTCAGAGTATTTACACAGGCAATGAACGGGAAGCATCCTGAAACTGTACTCACAGATGGTGATCACGCAATTGCGGCTGCAGTGCTTCATGTGTGGCCAGATGCACATCATCGCCTGTGTTTGTGGCATATCTTTCAAAATGCAGGAAAGAACATAGGACACATATTTAATCAGAATACAGGGTTTGACAAACATTTTACAAGGTGTGTACTTCATAGCGTAGACGAGGTCACCTTTAAGTCAGATTGGGACAAAATGATTAAGACATACGACCTTGCTGACTGTCTGTGGTTACAAAATTTATATACAGAAAAAGAGAAGTGGGCATTGGCATATGAAAGACAATACTTTTGTGCAGGTATGATAAGCACACAAAGAGCCGAATCTATGCATGCCACGCTGAAGAAAACCCTGTATTCATGTTTAACAATGTTTCGTTTCATGGAACAATATGAATTATTTGTAGACGGTCTAAGACAGAATGAGCTTGAACAAGACGTGAAATGCTTCAATACACGACCTCTAACTTTTGGCATGAAAATATTGATGCGACCTGCAGCTCTGTATACACTAACTATATTTGAATGGATCAAGAAAGAGGTGTTTCATGTCATGAATTGCAGAATAGAAGAACTGGTGCAAACCGAGAATATGCACAAATACCATATTTTTTGTCAGGGCGAAAAGCATCAGGAAAGGCAAGAAGCGCATGTCACGTACAATGTCGACAACGGAAGGGTAGAATGTTCGTGCAAAATGTATGAATTCAAAGGTATCCTATGCTGTCATGCATTAAAAGCACTCAATCAAGAGAAGATACAAGAAATACCTGAGTCTTACGTAATGCGAAGATGGACGAGACGCGCGAAGATTGAAATGCTCGTTATGGACAATGCGAGTAAATCTGGTGTTGACGAGAAGTGCCACATAGCCTCCCGTTACCAACAACTGTGTAGGTCATTCATGCATGTTGCTGATTTGGCATCGAGAAGCGAAGAAGGCTATGCATGTGCGAGAAAAGCTGTAACGGAGTTACTTGAAAACGTGGAGTTAATTCACATTAAGTCTTTTGCAGCGAATGAATACCAGCCAAAGATAATGGGATCGAACAACGTAGGTCAAAATCATGTCTCGCTTGACACTCCCGAGAAGTTGCGCCGAAGCGTAAACATTATCTTCAACAAGTCAGTAGTGAACGTTGTTGATTATGATGGACATATTCATGAAGCAAAGGGTATCAAAAGAAAACCTGCCTCTGATCGCAGTCGTCGGAGGGCAAAGGGTGCACTAGAATTGGTTGGCAAGAAAAGGACTAAGAAACAACCAACCTGTAATAAAAAACAACAAAGCCCTTCGAATGAACAGGTATGTAAAACATTATATTGCTCCCCATTGCGTGAAGCTTGTTAAATAGCTAAGTCGTGTAATGTCCATCATGCAGCAATACCCTGCAGAAGTACCGACAAACGTTCAAACCTACATTCCTCCCGACCAGATTTCCGGCAACGATCGCTACAGTTTTACAAGGCTTTTGGTATGTTATCGATGTTGCGAGGAGGTAGGCATTTCTTGTGAAACTTAATTCAGTGTCTAATATTTTCTCTTTCATGACAGGCTACGATGCAGTCGACCGATTGGTTTGGGACACAGGAATCTCGTGTGGGCTATTAACTTAGTTGGCATGCCTCTTTGCATGACCCGATCTCTACAATGCTGGGTTTTTGGAGAGTTTATAGTCGTTTGTCATTGACGACTTGCGGTTCGTGGTTGAATTTGTTAAAATCGATAGATAGCGGGTTTTTGCTTCTAGTTGTTCTAGTTGTTTCAATAATATACCTATGTTTTCTTTCAGCTAGACTGTTTTGTTGTGGTGTTTTTGGACAAGATCTATGATGAACTATTCTATGGTTTTCAAGATAGTTTTTAAAATCATTTGAAAGATACTCTCCTCCGGAATCAACTCTAAAGATTTTTAAATTATCATTAAATTGATTTTTAATCATCATATGTTATGTCTTAAACGATGCAAAGACTTCATGCTTATGTTTAAGGTAGTATATCCAACAAAATCTTGAATAATCATAAAAAAAATAACATAGTAAGCAAATCCTCCCTTAGATACTACGGGTGTCTTTGCCTCGAAAGAATAGCGCACAAAGTATTGGCGAAGACAAATACAACGATTGTTTGCCATCGTTGACTACAACGATGCAAATAATCAATAGATAAGGAAAGGATTTGTTGCCATCGCTGGATACTTCGTGCTTTGAGTCGGACAGCGATCTGTGGCATCGCAGCATAAATCCGAGTGCACAAGTTGAAAAGATTTGTTTGTAAACGTAGATCTTTGTTCGAAAGTCAAGCTTCTCATTTTTCCAGAAATGCAATGATTACAATTGAAATTACTATTACAGAGATCTTTGTCTTCGCAATCGCTGTATTTGTCTTCGCCTCGAAAGAATAGCGCGCAAAGTATTGGCGAAGACAAATACAGCGATTGTTTGCCATCGCTGATTACAGCGATGCACATAATCAATAGATAAGGAAAGGATTTGTTGCCATCGCTGGATACTTCGTGCTTTGAGTCGGACAGCGATCTGTGGCATCGCAGCATAAATCCGAGTGCACAAGTTGAAAAGATTTGTTTGTAAACGTAGATCTTTGTTCGAAAGTCAAGCTTCTCATTTTTCCAAAAATGCAATGATTACAATTGAAATTACTATTACAGAGATCTTTGTCTTCGCAATCGCTGTATTTGTCTTCGCCTCGAAAGAATAGCACGCAAAGTATTGGCGAAGACAAATATAGCGATTGTTTGCCATCGCTGATTACAGCGATGCACATAATCAATAGATAAGGAAAGGATTTGTTGCCATCGCTGGATACTTCGTGCTTTGAGTCGGAGAGCGATCTGTGGCATCGCAGCACAGTGATTTGTGGGTATTGTTCGAATGTCAAATCACACGTGGAAAACGTATTTTTGAATATTTAAAACTTAATGAGCGGCATGGAAAGACGTATTTTTGAATGCTTCGAACGCAAGCATTTAATTTGGCGGCGGTTATCAAAAAAAGGCGGCATGCAAAAAATCGTATTTATATTTTTTTTAAACGCAATCAATTAATTAGCTTCGTGCTTTGAGTCGGAGAGCGATCTGTGGCATCGCAGCATGGTGATTTTTGTGTATTGTTCGAATGCCTAATCACACGTGGATAGCGATATGTGGCATCGCAGCGTAGAACGTTGTTGATTATTGTTGGACTGTCAATCTTAGCGTGATGCGAAGGATTGTTCAAGTGTGCTGCGATGTGTGGCATCGCAGCGTAGGACTGTCAATCACTGTGCTGCGATGCCACAGATCGCTATTCAACGATAACCACAAATCGCCATACACCTCCAGTGAACTTCTTCTCCAGCAAATCTTTCGCGTTCCCGACACCTCCACTTGCCTTTTGAAATCATTATTGTCAGTTCTCTTGTGAAAAGTTGTATCCATATATTATAAATAAAAGGCTACTCAATGTGTATTTTCCAACGGATACCCATAAATGTTTGAGTTGTCGTACAGTAGCCATTGATCATGTTGGTTGAGCAGTACATCTTTTAGGTCATAAATAGTCGCACAAGCACTGGAAGGTGTGTTTTTCTTCTACTTCGTGAACCAGCAACAACCAAACCGACGGTTCCTTCATAAACCTGGAGATCCGCCCTCGAACATAGAAAATTATAGTCGGTGAGGCAGACGAAGACAGCTAGACGACCAACAATGGCGAATCATGGGTATATTGTCTACACATAGTCTACATGTTCAGCAAAATCTGTCTCTTTCATGCGTTTTTTGCGATTTGTTTTTGTGTACTATATAATGTAATTTAAATATCGGTCGTTGCAATGTCCGCATTCATTTCAGTCAAACATCCACCGACGAAGTTAGGCGAAAACTTAGTCAATCACTCCTGGAGGACATCAACCGAATGCGCAGTGAATTCGCACAATGCAACATGATCAGTAATTTTGTTAGTATTAAACTAGTAGTAGTTGTCTATAAACGTAAGCCATGTGTACGTATGATCAATACAACACCATATTTGCTGCAAACAGACTATATCCGATTTCGTAAATTATATTAAAAGCAACGCACCAAGCCAGACTGTGAGCGTCGTCAACCCATATTTCATGGTATATCGGTTGTATTTTATGTTGCTTTTCATTATTGATTTAGTCCAATTGATTCGTATGTTAACGTTGGTGTTAGCAATGTTTCTTTCGGTTTGCAGACTATATTACGCCGTTTGCCATACTCTAGTGGATTTCAAGACGGAAAACCTTATTGGGTTAACGGTAATCACTGCAGAGACCTTATGACAAGTGAAAAGGTAAGCAAACAAACCTACAGTGCAATATTACAACTTGACAGTGGTAACAACATTTTTTCGATCTATTTGCAGATACTGATTCCTACACTCTGGCAGTCTGAAAAGCATTGGGTCTTATACGTGATGGATTTACGCAAAAAACAACTATGGTGTTACAATTCGTTGGAAGTTGACAGTGGTTTACGGCTAGACATTTCTCATCTCGTAAGATTCCATTTATATGAGTATCGTGTAGTGTACTGGGGTCATGAATTTACTTTCGGTCGCATTATTCTCAGATCAGTTTCCTCATAGCCATTTTGGGAGTCGATGTCAGTGAGTGGATCTTTCGCACGGCATACCATGCTCCTTTACAAGATAATGGCGTTGATTGCGGTGTATTTGTAATGAAGTACATTGAAGCGATATACAATGGTGCAGAACCCTGTTTCAACGCTGTATGCCATTCCTTGGCCTTTGTTATTGGCAATTAAGGGCATGTCTATTGCTTCTAGTTTACAATCTGTTTATGCAGGTTGATATACCCGGATTCCGCGAAGAACTCTGCAAAAAGTTGACGTCGTTTCTCATTTCGGAGGAGAAACTGACGGAGGCGAGGTCTAAAAGACTTGTAATTGATAAAAGATGTGCGCTCAACCCGCGTGATTGACAGTCACAGGGTGAGACTGCGATGTGTGCAATGAACAAAGACTTCTAATATTCGAAATGATAATATTCAACATCGCTATGAAATGTTGTATGCTTAAACATCGCTTCAATGTCGCGTTCTTATTTTACGAATAGTACAAAGCGATACGCTTGGTGGTCTAACGTCAAACTACACTGCTACGACCATGAAAACCTGTGCCAGCATTTGAAAATTGCTTGAATTTTAAACGACGGTTTCTTCAATTATGATCTTACAGACCTATGAAAAAGGTATAGACGGATACGACAACTGCGTCGAAGCCGCCTATGCACTCGATTGAAGAATAAGTAGTGTATGCAGGAATTGTCGATTATGTCGGTTCCTTATTCGCGAAGCAAAGTGGAACTGTGTTGTGTCATTCAAATATTAATGAAACGTCCTATCACCATCCGTCAGTTTCATTAAACCAAAAGCAAATCTTAAATAAAAAAGCACTCCGCATTAAAGAAAACAATGTCATGCCAGAGGCCTATTCTGAATGGTAGTCAATGCGATTGGACCGAATCTTTGGGTCTCAAATAAATCCACAAGTACGTCTAAAGAAATCGCCTTAGGTGTACATTACCGTCGGTTCATCAATACAGCGATTTCTAAGAACAAACCTTTCTTATTGATAAGTTCACGTAATGCGATATTTAGAAATATCTTTCGCCAGAGAAAAATATGCTGGTCGTACTTGTGCTGGTCGAAAGCACCAGCAACCCAACACAATATGCTGGTCGAAACAGAGAAAAACTACAGAAAATGGGTTACCGCCTGAACTAGGAACCCAAATCTATCATCAAAATTGCACCCAAACACCCAAATAGCCCTTCAAATCAGTCTCAATCTATCACACCAAAAAATGACCAGATTACAATTGATTTGGGCAAACAAAACCCATCGATAGCATCACAATCACAAACTTTTTGCATTCAGGGTACTGTTCATCAGTTTTTTTCAGAAAATACAATTAAATCCACTAAAAATTGAGATTTCATCCGACCATTAAAATTCTTGATTCATTCAATCACAAAAATCAAGAGCTAATGGAATCCAACATCAATCGGCCAAAAGTTCAAGACTTCAAGGTTGGTACGGACGTCAGCTGTGGAGAACACAAGCTGAGGTGGGTCCCAGCACGACCGATGCAGATGAAGCTTCTTCCTCTCACCGATCTTCAACAAAGCACCCTTTCATTTTCAACAGAGCTCTGATACCATATTGAAATCGGGAAACCAGCAAGAACAAAAGGAGAAGAGAGGAGAATAGAGAGGGAAGACAACTTAAGCTTCATTAGCGCAAAACCCTGAAAAGGTTACAACATATAGCGGTCGACCCTCTTTTACACTACATGACAAAAATTTAGATACCCACTAACACCTTGAAAAATTACAGTTATACACTACATGACTTGGCGGAGCTCCTGCTGGCTACCCTCAGCGCGACTGCACCACTGGGTTACTGTCGAGGAGAACGGCGAGAACGGTGATGGAGGGCCTCGTTAGGTTGTACAGACAGAGCAATCGATAGGTTTCACTTTATACTATTCTGTCTGCCGTTCGTTTTAAACTCAATCAATTTTCCGCATATTTCGTCGCGTATTACCGGAATATGTTCCTGCAACAAAACAGGTAATGTGAAATCCAATATATAACAGGAATACCCAATAACATCGGATACGAAGCTCATACAGCGTGGAAACAAGGTTGTTCTCCATTGTATATTGCTTCAATATGCTTCATTACGAATATGCCACAATCGACCCCATTACTTTGTAACAGAGCATCGTCAGCACAGAGCAACATCCACTCACCAATGTCGACACCCATTTGCCCGTTAAGGAATCCCGCCTGTGAAAAAGGGATAATATATTACAGTCCGGTCCACCGCGAATAGCTACTTCACCTTTGGGTACAAGCTTACCAAATGCATAGCATCACGTTCAACGCCACTGTGGCAGTCCAATGAGTTGTAGCACTATAGTTGTTTTAGCTGAAAATTCATCTCGTATAGGACCCAATGGTCTGGATGTTGCCAGAGTGTAGGGAGTAAAATCTGCGAATCAATAAAATCATTTTTCATTCCAGAGACTTATCGTGATGGGGATGTTACGAATAAACCTTGGATAAGAGGTTTGTTCACTTACCTTTCCAAATTTCGAAATGTCTATGCACTCATCATCGCTGTTCCAACAAGGTAGTGCATCGTCGAATCCTATGCCGTATGGCTTTCGCCGGACGTACATCTGTTGCACGAAATAGCAAGGTTTAACCACCAAGAAACGTGAGTACGTCATGAAAGCAAACAGAACAACAGCGGCACAGACATAACATGAAATACGGGCTGAGGATGCGTACTGTATTGCTCGTTGTGTTGCTCTGAATGTAATTGACAAAATCATACATTGTCTGGTTGCACAAAGTTACAAACTTCAGAACATGCAAACCGATGACCTAGAAATTGATAGTGGACAAATACTTACAAAATTACTGATAGTGTTCCCATCTGCAAATTCATCTTGCATCTGCTCGATGTCATCTACGAACTCGTCAGGGCGTTGCCGCCGACCCGAGACTGTGGATGTGGTTGTCTTCTTGTTCAGAGCCGTGCGTGGCCGTTTTGCTGCCATCGTCCACTCCATTGGCAACGTGCCTGGTCGTTTAGCTCCCATCCTCCTATCCGTTTGCTCCGTGCCTGGTCGTTTTTCTCCCCTCGTCCACTCCTCTGGCGCTGTGCCTGGTCATTTTGCTACCATCGTCCTCTCCGTTGGTGCCGTGCCCGGTCGTAGGGCTCCCATCGTCTTTGGCGTCGTGCCGGGTCGTATTGCTCCACTAGTCCTCTTCTTGTTCGCCATGGCTGGTCGTACTGCTCCGATTGTCCCCTTCTTCGGTGCCATGCCTGGACGGAGATATCGATGGCACCTTTGCAACGGAGATACTGAAACGCCGTCCAAAGGTAAAGTCCTTTAACGTGCAACCATTTGTTGAAAACAGCCCGCTAATTAATTTATTGCGTTTAAAAAAAATATAAATACGACTTTTCGCATACCGCCTTTTTTTGATAACCGCGCCAAATTAAATGCTTTCGTTCGAAGTATTCAAAAATACGTCTTTCCATGCCGCTCATTAGGTTTTAAATATTCAAAAATACATTTTCCACGTGTGATTTGACATTCGAACAATACCCACAAATCACTAAGCTGCGATGCCACAGATCGCTCTCCGACTCAAAGCACGAAGCTAATTAATTGATTGCGTTTAAAAAAAATATAAATACGGCTTTTGGCCAATAACATGTAACCTGTATGTTCTATTCGGTAAATTGTAACCTGAGTATGATAAATCTATGTTGGCCAATAACATGTGTTTTCTTCTGAAAAATATAACCTGATTATGTTAATTTCCATTAGCCTATTTCAACTGTTTCATTTTTGTAAAACATAGCCTGATGGGTATGTTCTATTCGGTAAATTGTAACCTGAGTATGATAAATCTATGTTGGACAATAACATGTGTTTTCTTCTGAAAAATATAACCTGATTATGTTAATTTCCATTAGCCGATTTCGACTGTTTCATTTTTGTAAAACATAGCCTGATGGGTATGTTCTATTCGGTAAATTGTAACCTGAGTATGATAAATCAATGTGGCCAATTAGTGATTCAATCATGCATATGTGTTCTAAGGCTGTAAAAAAAAGTTCATTTAGAAGCAATCATGCATATATGTGTTCTAAGTTTGACACAAAATTCATAGTGATTCAATCATGCATATGTGTTCTAAGGCTGTAAAAAAGAGTTCATTTAGAAGCAATCATGCATATATGTGTTCTAAGTTTGACAAAAAATTCATAGTGATTCAATCATGCATATGTGTTCTAAGGCTGTAACAAAAAGTTCATTTAGAAGCAATCATGCATATATGTGTTCTAAGTTTGACACAAAATTCATAGTGATTCAATCATGCATATGTGCTCTAAGGCTGTAAAAAAAAGTTCATTTAGAATCAATCATGCATATATGTGTTCTAAGTTTGACAAAAAATTCATAGTGATTCAATCATGCATATGTGTTCAAAGGCTGTAAAAAAAAGTTCATTTAGAAGCAATCATGCATATATGTGTTCTAAGTTTGACACAAAATTCATAGTGATTCAATCATGCATATGTGCTCTAAGGCTGTAAAGAAAAGTTCATTTAGAATCAATCATGCATATATGTGTTCTAAGTTTGACAAAAAAATTTTCATAGTGATTTAATCATGCATATATGTGTTCTAAGGCTGTTAAATTTTTTTTTAGTGATTCGATCATGCATATATGTGTTCCAAGGCTTTCAAAAAAATTTCAAACTTGCACATATGTATTCTAAGGCCCTAAAAAAAATCATAGTGATTCAATCTTGCATATATATGTTCGTAGGTTGTAAAAAAAAACTCATAGTGATTCAATCATGCATATATGTGTTGTAAGTCGGTCAAAAAAAAAATTATGTTGATTCAATCATGCATATATGGGTTGTAATGTTGCCAAATAATTTTATAGTGACTCAATCATGCATATATGTGTTCTAACGCTGTCAATATTTTTTTATATTGATTCAATCATGAATAAATGTGTTCTAAGCTTGTCAAAAAACATTATAGTGATTCACTCATGCAAATATGTGCTCTATTGCTGTCAAAAAAAATATCTTAGACATTGAATCATGCATATATTTGTGATTAAATATGTGTTCTAAGGTTGTGAAAAAAAATCATAGTGATTCAATCATGCATATATGTGTTCTAAGGCTACCAAAAAAAATTTCATAGTGACTCAATCTTGCATATATGTATTCTAAGGCTCTCATAAAAAAAAATCATAGTGATTCAATCACGCAAAAAAGTGTTATAAGGCTGTCAAAAAAATATCATAGTGGTTCAATATTGAATATATGTGTTCTGAGGTTGTAAAAAAAAAAAATTAATAGTGATTCAATCATGCATAAATATGTTCTAAGCTTTTGAAGAAAAAAAATTATAGTGATTCAATCATGCATATATGTGTTTTACCGCTGTAGAAAAATGCTATAGTGATTTAATTATGCATATATGTGTTCTAAGTTTGTAAAAAAAAATTATAGTGATTAAATCATGCATATATGTGTTCTACGGTTGTCAAAAAAATTCTAGTGATTCAATCTTGCATATATTTGTTCTAATGTTGTCAGCGATGGCAAACAATCGCTGTATTTGTCTTCGCCAATACTTTGCGCGCTATTCTTTCGAGGCGAAGACAAATACAGTGATTGCGAAGACAAAGATCTCTGTAATAGTAATTTCAATTGTAATCATTGCATTTTTGAAAAAATGAGAAGCTTGACTACCGAACAAAGATCTACGTTTACAAACAAATCTTTTCAACTTGTGCACTCGGATTTATGCTGCGATGCCACAGATCACTGTCCGACTCAAAGCACGAAGTATCCAGCGATGACAACAAATCCTTTCCTTATCTATTGATTATTTGCATCGCTGTAATCAGCGATGGCAAACAATCGCTGTATTTGTCTTCGCCAATACTTTGCGCGCTATTCTTTCGAGGCGAAGACAAATACAGCGATTGCGAAGACAAAGATCTCTGTAATAGTAATTTCAATTGTAATCATTGCATTTTTGGAAAAATGAGAAGCTTGACTTTCGAACAAAGATCTACGTTTACAAACAAATCTTTTCAACTTGTGCACTCGGATTTATGCTGCGATGTCACAGATCGCTCTCCGACTCAAAGCACGAAGTATCCAACGATGGCAACAAATCCTTTCCTTATCTATTGATTATTTGCATCGCTGTAATCGGCGATGGCAAACAATCGCTGTATTTGTCTTCGCCAATACTTTGTGCGCTATTCTTTCGAGGCGAAGACAAATACAGCGATTGCGAAGACAAAGATCTCTGTAATAGTAATTTCAATTGTAATCATTGCATTTTTGGAAAAATGAGAAGCTTGACTACCGAACAAAGATCTACGTTTACAAACAAATCTTTTCAACTTGTGCACTCGGATTATGCTGCGATGCCACAGATCGCTGTCCGACTCAAAGCACGAAGTATCCAGCGATGGCAACAAATGCTTTCCTTATCTATTGATTATTTGCATCGCTGTAGTCAGCGATGGCAAACAATCGCTGTATTTGTCTTCGCCAATACTTTGCGCGCTATTCTTTCGAGGCGAAGACAAATACAGCGATTGCGAAGACAAAGATCTCTGTAATAGTAATTTCAATTGAAATCATTGCATTTTTGAAAAAATGAGAAGCTTGACTTTCGAACAAAGATCTACGTTTACAAACAAATCTTTTCAACTTGTGCACTCGGATTTATGCTGCGATGCCACAGATCGCTCTCCGACTCAAAGCACGAAGTATCCAGCGATGGCAACAAATCCTTTCCTTATCTATTGATTATTTGCATCGCTGTAATCAGCGATGGCAAACAATCGCTGTATTTGTCTTCGCCAATACTTTGCGCGCTATTCTTTCAAGGCGAAGACAAATACAGCGATTGCGAAGACAAAGATCTCTGTAATAGTAATTTCAATTGTAATCATTGCATTTTTGGAAAAATGAGAAGCTTGACTACCGAACAAAGATCTACGTTTACAAACAAATCTTTTCAACTTGTGCACTCAGATTTATGCTGCGATGCCACAGATCGCTATCCGACTCAAAGCACGAAGTATCCAGCGATGGCAACAAATCCTTTCCTTATCTATTAATTATTTGCATCGCTGTAGTCAGCGATGGCAAATAATCGCTGTATTTGTCTTTGTCAATACTTTGCGCGCTATTCTTTCGAGGCGAAGACAAATACAGCGATTGCGAAGACAAAGATCTCTGTAATAGTAATTTCAATTGTAATCATTGCATTTTTGGAAAAATGAGAAGCTTGACTTTCGAACAAAGATCTACGTTTACAAACAAATCTTTTCAACTTGTGCACTCGGATTTATGCTGCGATGCCACAGATCGCTCTCCGACTCAAAGCACGAAGTATCCAGCGATGGCAACAAATCCTTTCCTTATCTGTTGATTATTTGCATCGCTATAATCAGCGATGACAAACAATCGCTGTATTTGTCTTCGCCAATACTTTGCGCGCTATTCTTTCGAGGCGAAGACAAATACAGCGATTGCGAAGACAAAGATCTCTGTAATAGTAATTTCAATTGTAATCATTGCATTTTTGGAAAAATGAGAAGCTTGACTACCGAACAAAGATCTACGTTTACAAACAAATCTTTTCAACTTGTGCACTCGGATTTATGCTGCGATGCCACAGATCGCTGTCCGACTCAAAGCACGAAGTATCCAGTGATGGCAACAAATCCTTTCCTTATCTATTGATTATTTGCATCGCTGTAGTCAGCGATGACAAACAATCGCTGTATTTGTCTTCGCCAATACTTTGCGCGCTATTCTTTCGAGGCGAAGACAAATACAGCGATTGCGAAGACAAAGATCTCTGTAATAGTAATTTCAATTGTAATCATTACATTTTTGGAAAAATAAGAAGCTTGACTTACGAACAAAGATCTACGTTTACAAACAAATCTTTTCAACTTGTGCACTCGGATTTTTGCTGCGATGCCACAGATCGCTGTCCGACTCAAAGCACGAAGTATCCAGCGATGGCAACAAATCCTTTCCTTATCTATTGATTATTTGCATCGCTGTAGTCAGCGATGGCAAACAATCGCTGTATTTGTCTTCGCCAATACTTTGCGCGCTATTCTTTCGAGGCGAAGACACCCGTAGTATCTAAGGGAGGATTAGCTTACTATGTTATTTTTTTATGATTATTCAAGATTTTGTTGGATATACTACCTTAAACATAAGCATGAAGTCTTTGCATCGTTTAAGACATATCATATGATGATTAAAAATCAATTGAATGATAATTTAAAAATCTTTAGAGTTGATTCCGGAGGAGAGTATCTTTCAAATGATTTTAAAAACTATCTTGAAAACCATAGAATAGTTCATCATAGATCTTGTCCAAAAACATTACAACAAAACAGTCTAGCTGAAAGAAAACACAGGTATATTATTGAAACAACTAGAACTTTACTCATTTCTTAAAACATTCCAAAAAGTTTTTGGGCCGAGGCGGCTCTTACATCCGTTTATCTTATAAATCACATTTCTTTAAAAAATCTAAACAAAACTTCAGCTTTTAAAATTTTATACCAAAAGGAACCCGACTAAAATAGGTTAAGAATCTTTGGATGTAAATGTTTTGTCCTTACCGACAAAAATGACAAACTCTCACCAAAAGTCATTCCTAATGCATTTCTTGGATATTCTGAAACTCAAAAAAGATTTAGATGCTATGATGTTAAGAACGACAAGCTATACGTTTCTAGGAATGTGACTTTCTTAGATAACGTTAGTGGTTTTGAGAAGGATGAATCCCATAAAGAGAATATGGATTACTCTTTCTTGTTTAAGTTACTATCTAGAAATGATGATATTTTTATTGATGATGAACTCAATTAGTTTAGTAAAAAAGAAAATATAGATGAAGACAACCATCCTTCTTATCAACCTACTAATCCTCCCATAGAGGAAAGTTTATTTATTACCGAGACCCAAAGTCGGAAAGATGTAATAATAAAGAATTAAAAAGTAAAAGAATTTCACGTTACCGCAACTCATTATACAATTACAACAAATGTATAGCGTGATAAAAAATAAAATCTAGGATTTATTCTGAGTCACTGGACGAATCTGATGAAATTTCATAGACTTGTCTCTGACTTTTTATTGGTGGACCGTCTATCCTGGGTGGCCTCCACGTTGCGACACCTTGCCTAAGAAGACTGGTCATCATGTCCACCACTGCATTCAATTGGGTCCCCATAGTGCTTACTTCTGTCCTTAATTTCTTATTCTCCCTCTCAATAAGTTCGAACCTTGCGGCAAAGACAGTCTTCTCTTTTGGAGCAAGAGTTCGGTCTTCCTCGTGATTTGTTACTGATGGACTAGTCGTATTAATCTGACCGAGGCAACGTTTTGGTTGTAGAGGCTGGGCTACAACATGAGAAGGGACAGTTGGGAGGCATGGGTTGACAATTTTCTCAATCTTCCGATTTCGCCGCATTGGTTCCCAATAGCTTTCGAAATAGAAGGGATCAAATTGTCGTCCTTCATGATCATACGGTACGGCACGGACACCACCTGAGTTCCAATTCAATAATTCGTCCCTGTACCGATCGCTCGAATTCACGTGCCTGCCCCCACCATTATTCATCTTCCTTCTCACCTCCAAAGGCTTATTTGGGATAGACTGCCCCAAGCCAGATTGTAGGAGAACTCGACTACCTTGCTGCATCTCGGCTTCAAAATTGCAGAATAGCCACAAATCGCGGCCAGACAATCTGGCAGCCTCCGCAACAACGTCTTCATCATCGTCCTCCCCATCTCCATAAGGTCTCCACAAAACCTGTACATTGGTAATTCTTTTTAATAACGAATGACAAATATATTAAAATTTATTTACGCATGATATGGAAACAACGATATGCACTACGGAAGACAATCCTGCAGCGATGTATACTTAAGAATGCTGAATATTACAACGACTTATAATACTCAATGGTAAATGCTGACGCGATTGTAAACAATTTTAGAACGTTTACCTCGTTTAATTGCAGCCCATTCAAAATGGACTTAGCATTATAAACTGCGATGTTTATTCTGGCTCAGCGACCGATCTTTGGAAAACCACAAATCGGAGGGCCACACCGTGGACGCAATGAGATAATATGTTCCAACGCCCAGGCCTAACAAAAAAAAATATTATTAGCAACGCCACAGACTGCAATGAGATTTGTCTACAAATACTAAGTATGTAATCAACAAATACCTGAACAAATGGCCAAAATCCGCCAACTGTTTTCGTACCATTACTCGCACGGTGGAGTTGACTGTACAGGTGTGCGAGCATAGCGGCACCCCAGGCATAGTTGTCGACTTCGTCTAAGTCTGCCAGGTACTGCAACCACATGGAACTTATTCTCGAACCAGAACAATCGGAAAATAATGTAAGAGCAAAAAAATATAGAAGGAAGCCGCGCAACTCTTGGTCAGCTGTTTCAGATGCACAAGTAGCAGAGTGGCCTTCCCATTTATTACGGAAAACTGAGACCTTCATTGATGTGGAATTGCTTCCACCAGAAATACATTGACTCCATTCGTCCATCGACATTCCTAGAAGGGCAGTGCAGTTTTCCCTTGCGTTATAGTTTGAATGCCGTAATAGGACAGCACTGCCAGCGCACTTAAGGCCAGTGATCCTCGCCACATCTTCTAGAGTCATGGTGATCTCAAAAGAATCAAACTGGAATGTGTTAGTCTTATCATTCCACTTATTTACCAGGTGAGTCATGGTATTCCAGCAAGTTTCAAAATATTGCTGGTCCAAAAGGCCACCGAAGTGCATATTTCGTAGTCGGCCCTTCTGATATGCACTCAGTTGACCATACCAAGACAGAACTACAGGCCATTGACAACGACCTCTGAGCTTTTTACCTGGTGCTCTACTTCTCCTGTGACCTCCCTGTAACACAAAATAACATATTATTCCTACAAATTATAAATTACTTCCATTTGTACTTATAAATACTATTCTACTAACCGCTATAAATAATATCGGTTGCAGACATACTATCGCAGTAATCGCTATAAATATCAATACCTAACACAGTAATCGCTATACCAAAATCGCTAAACATATTATTAAATCTTCGCAGACAGGACGGATATATTTACCTTGGTCGCTATTTTCTGTTGTTCTCGCTCCAACCTGGGACTTTCTGGTGGGTCCACTGCCTCGAACTGGCTTTCAATCTCCATCTCTACCGGCTCCACCGTCGCCTTCCTTTCTCTCGCCTTCCTTTTCTCATCCTCATTCTGCTTCCTTTCTCTGTCCCTATTCTCCTCCTCCTCCTTCTGCTTCCTTTCTCTCTCGTTTTCCGCCTGCTCCTTCTGATTCCTTTCTCTCTCGCGTTTCTCCTCCTCCTTCTCCTTCCTTTCTCTCTCCCTTTTGTCCTCCTCCTCCTTCATTTCTCTCTCCCTTTTGTCCTCCTCCTCCTTCTGCTTCCTTTCTCTCTCCCTTTTCTCCTCCTCCTCCTTCTCCTTCCTTTCTCTCTGCCTTTTCTCCTCCTCCTCCTTCTGCTTCCTTTCTCTCTGCCTTTTCTCCTCCTCCTTCTCCTTCCTTTCTCTCTCCCTTTTCTCCTCCTCCTTCCTTTCTCTCTCCCTTTTCTCCTCCTGCATCCTTTCTCTCTCCTTTTTCGCACACTCCTCCTTCTCCTTCCTTTCTCTCTCCTTTATCTCCTCCTCCTTATGCTTCCTTTCTCTCTCTCTTTTCTCCTCCTTCTCCTTCTCCTTCCTTTCTCTCTCCCTTTTCTCCTCCTCCTCCTTCTGCTTCCTATCTCTCTGCCTTTTCTCCTTCTCCTTTCTTTCTCTCTCCCTTTTCTCCTCCTGCATCCTTTCTCTCTCCTTTTTCGCATCCTCCTCCTTCTCCTTCCTTTCTCTCTCCTTTATCTCCTCCTTCCTTTCTCTCTGCCTTTTCTCCTCCTCCTTCTGCTTCCTTTGTCTCTCCCTTTTCGCCTCTTCCTCCTGCTTCTTCCTTTCCCTTTCCTTTTCTTCCTCCTCCTTCTCCTTCAGCCGCCTTTCTTTCTCCTCGATTTCTTGTTTCCTTCTTTGCAGCAGTTCTTCCACCTGCTTCTTCCTTTCCCTTTCCTTTTCTTCCTCCTCCTTCCGCCGCCTTTCTTTCTCTTGCAGTTGTTGTTTCCTTCTTTCCTGCAATTCTTCCTCCTGCTTCTTCCTTTCTCTTTCCTTCTCTACCTCCTCCTCCATCTCCTTCCGTTGCCTTTCCTTCTTTTCCTCATTCTCCTTCTGCTGCCTTTGCATTTCCTTAGCTTCCTCGAACTCCAACTCCCTCCTTCGCCTTTCCTTTTCTTCCTCAAACTGAGGAATATTCTGTTCCTTCTCTTCCTCCTTATTCATTTGCATTTGCCTCTCCTCCGCCTCCTTCTGTCGCATTGCTCTACTCTCCAAGTTTCTCCTATGAGCCTCCGCCATCATATTGCTAACATCTCTTTCCCACTTCTCTACATTCTTCTTCCTCTTTTCCCTCGCATGTGCGTCAATCCTCAGCCTTCTTCTCAAATTCTCAGCAATATTTCTTGCCTTTGCCTTCTCTTCGTCATCCTTGTTCTGCATCTTCCGTTCTTCAGAGTTCTTCCTTTGGTCCGCAGCCTCGATATCTGATGGATAATCCTCCGTAAAATACGATTCCAAGGCTTTTTCCCTATCTTCATCGTTCTCAATCTTAAGTATATTTTGGTATCTTTCAAAAACTTTAGATAGATGGGACTGACGGATCACTTCTCTAATAGACAACCCATAGAACGACGGGGTATCTCTAATCTGATGAGGCGCAGACATTGCTAACCTGCACAACACAATACACAATCATCATCATTAGAAATCGTCGGAATATTTGGGTTCATAATACAAATCCTTGTATAAGAACCAATCTTCAGATTGAAGAAAGAAAACTTACACGAAACTCACCGAAACGATGGGAATTTGGATATTCCAACTGTAGAGTAAGCAACAGTAACAACTAATACGCAACAGAAGGTGGCAACGATGCTGCGACTGCGCGTAAGACGAAAACAGATGCTCTGGTAAAAAGGAAAGGATGCTCCGGCAACTCGAGATGAAAGCAAAGAATCTCCGGTAGAGTGCTTAGAGCGGAAAAGGATTTTTTTGAACTATTTGTATCATACAACATAACGCTTGCTACATACGCAAACTCTGCGGAACGTTTTCCCGCGATATCGATGGAGGGCAGTTTTGTCATTTTCACGAACCGACGATTCCGTTTTCTAGAAGGAGGGCATTTATGTCCGTCCGAGGAAGAGGAACCGACGATTCAGTTTTCTAGAAGGAGGGCATTTATTTCTGTAAATTTTCAGCGATATCTATTGTAATTTCATTCCCCATTTTAACTTCAACGATACATTACAACCACCTGCGGAACGTTTTCCCGCGATATCGATGGAGGGCAGTTTTGTCATTTTCACGAACCGACGATTCAGTTTTCTAGAAGGAGGGCATTTATGTCCGTCCGAGGAAGAGGAACCCACGATTCAGTTTTCTAGAAGGAGGGCATTTATTTCTATAAATTTTCAGCGATATCTATTGTAATTTCATTCCCCATTTTAACTTCAACGATACATTACAACCACCTGCAGAACGTTTTCCCGCGATATCGATGGAGGGCAGTTTTGTCATTTTCACGAACCGACGATTCAGTTTTCTAGAGGGAGGGCATTTATGTCCGTCCGAGGAAGAGGAAGCGAATGGCGGTAAAGGTTACTTGAGTCTTTGCTGCGGCACCAAATTACGATGCAATATGATGGCGACCCACATGGGGATACATGCCGGTCTGCATCTTATACGTGGCTCGGTTTGGAACCCCCGAACATGAGATCTCAGTACCGGCTCTGTAAATAATTCCGCAAATCGCTATAGCGATTTGTAGTGTCTTCCGCAAATCGCTATAGCGATTTGTAGTGTTATTCAGTAAGCAAATCGCTGTAAATCCCGACCCGAATTAGGACCAACTTGTCAGGGCCATATCTCCCTAACCGGAGGTCATATTCCAAATCCGTAAAAAGTGGTGTCTTCGTTATTGAGTCTAGTTTATTTCTGTAAATTTTCAGCGATTTCTATTGTCAGTTCATTCCCCATTTTAACTTCAACGATACATTACAACCACAATCATCAAAAGAAAGATTGCCCAAGCCTTGCCGGATTCTGCACTGTTGCTTTAGAAATTGTTGGGGTCCTCTCGAGCGAGCTCTCCAAGCAATGGGAGTCCCATCATCGCCAAATCTTCCAAGGTGATCGTCATCTCTCCCCACGGAAACACAAAGGTGTTGGTCTCCCAGCACCATGCTTCAAACAGAGCCCTTATCACGTTGGCCTGACACTTTATGTTCCCTAAGGATGCCTTCAAAGCCCCGTAGATCCCAACCTTGTTCCAACCTCCTCCGAACTTGGGTTCCAGTCGCCGGAACCAGTCGGACAGCCCGGACAGCGGCCTCATTGAACCTTCTAACCTGCAATTTCCGGACCAATCTTCCCTGCCGGACTTGATTTCGGCTTCGAGGGGTGGCATTTCCATCGATGTCTCAAACGCCGCAACCTCCTCTTCTTCTTCCACCTCTCCAACGATTGGCTGCAACAGTTGGGCTTCACCCTTCCAAACAGCTATGCTCAGAGCAACATGTCAACGTCCCACTGATAGGCAAAACAACATTTCAAAGGTTATTTATCATAATGCCAGCTTTAGTTGAATCTGTTTTGATTGCAATGTTTGAAGCATCTCTTTCTTGCTTTGATTGTTTGTGTTTGTTGCTTGCTGCTTAAGTGCTTCTCAGTAAGCAGAATCTGGCCCTCATGCTCATCTCGATTGGATTACTGAGATTCCACCAGTAAGATCCGTAGTCCTTCTTGCTGCTAACTCTTTACATTTGCAGGTTGTTTCTTCAAATGATTATAATAATGACAAATATGCGAAGGAGTTCAGTATCAGTGTTTCTAATGCGCTTGCTACTTGTCCTGCTCGGGTTTTGCCAACTCCTCGTGTGAGTTGATCATATGTAATTTATTGTTTTGTTCATTATTCTGATCAACTCACACGAGGAGTTGGCAAAACCCGAGCAGGACAAGTAGCAAGCGCATTAGAAACACTGATACTGAACTCCTTCGCATATTTGTCATTATTATAATCATTTGAAGAAACAACCTGCAAATGTAAAGAGTTAGCAGCAAGAAGGACTACGGATCTTACTGGTGGAATCTCAACCCTCTAACTCGCTCTCTTTCTCTTCTATTTATGCTTCTGTGCACATCCATCAGAAGATCCTACATTGCTCCATCAAGCACCGACTGACCTGCACATTGACTGTTGTGGGTCCTTACTGATGAGCTGCCTCTAAATTTATTCGACTCTGGGTCCTTACTGCACTTGAAGTTGAGTCGTTGTATTTTTTGTTATTCGGTGGGTGGTGAGGCCCTCCTCTACTCTCTCAAGACTCTTAGCTTGGGCAATCTTTTTTTTGATGATTGTGGTTGTAATGTATCCACAATCATCAAAAGAAAGATTGCCCAAGCTAAGAGTCTTGAGAGAGTAGAGGAGGGCCTCACCACCCACCGAATAACAAAAAATACAACGACTCAACTTTAAGTGCAGTAAGGACCCAGAGTCGAATAAATTTAGAGGCAGCTCATCAGTAAGGACCCACAACAGTCAATGTGCAGGTCAGTCGGTGCTTGATGGAGCAATGTAGGATCTTCTGATGGATGTGCACAGAAGCATAAATAGAAGGGAGAGAGAGCGAGAGAGGGTTGATGAGCCCCCAGACCCCCCTCCTGTAAGGGCAAAAGGCCATGAACACGCTGGGAGGAGCCCTCAGACCCCCCTTCTGTAAGGGTAAAAGCTCTGAATCAGACTCCATAACTCTTCAAGTTGAATGATGCTACCCACACTGGGAGGAGCTCTCAGACCCCCCTTTCTGTAAGGGTAAAAACTCTAAATCAGACTCCACAACTCTTCAAGTTGAATGATGCTACCCACGCTGAGAGGAGCCCCCAGACCCTCCTCCTGTAAGGGTAAAAACTCTGAATCAGGCTCCACAACAGTAAATGTGCAGGTCAGTCGGTGCTTGATGGAGCAATGTATGATCTTCTAATGGATGTGCACAAAAGCAGAAATAGAAGGGAGAGAGAGAGAGTGAGAGTTGAATGATGCTACCCACGCTGGGATGAGCCCCCAAACCCTCCTCCTGTAAGGGTAAAAACTTTGAATCAGGCTCCACAACAGTCAATGTGTAGGTCAGTCGGTGCTTGATGGAGCAATGTATGATCTTCTAATGGATGTGCACAGAAGCAGAAATAGAAGGGAGAGAGAGAGAGTGAGAGGGTTGATGGCACTGGTTGGAATGTTTGTGAATCATTGCTTTCTTCCATGATGCCTAACGACAGCAGTAATGAAAAGAAGACACTGGAATGTTTTGTAACACTGGAACGTTGATAATGGGAGCACCGTTACAGCAGATGGCGCAGGCGAACGTCTCCACTTTAAATGGTTAACATCAAACTTTCTGGAATTTCTGCTTTTTTGTCCTTTTCCCCACCCGTCGTTTCACAACTTTTGAATGGAGGATATTTTTGTCATTTCCTCGAACCGTCATTTCAGGGCAAGAAAAGCAAGTAAGGGTGATTAAGTCTTTGCAACATCACCAGAGTCCGATGCAAAGTTATGTCAACATACACGGGAATACGAGCCCCATGTGCTTGTATACGTGGTGCTCATTCAAAGCCCCGAACACAGACGTGGGATTCAGTGAATCATCGGGGGGGAACATATAACCTGCTTCGCCTTAATATATTTCGATTTGTAGTCGTATGTATACCCTATCTGTAAACCATGCACATTTAAAAGCTGTCACAGAGACACGTGGACATGAGGATGCATGATGCAGATTGGACTCGCAAATTCGATTTTTTTAAAGCAGGACACGAAATTTTTTAAAATTTTTAATCAATAAAAAACTCTCTTTCGATATTCTAGTGTTAAACAATACATTTTTGTTGAAATAAAACATTAAAACAATAAAATAATAATAAAATATTGTCTGTTCGAGTCATGTCCATGTGTCTGCCCGTGTCACTAGGGACACCCCCACCATGCTTCCATGGGCACGGTAGTCAGTACCAAGAGTATATTTACGTCTCGGTTAAGTTGGTTAAGGATCGAGTAGAATTGCAAGCTACAAACCAACTAAGCTTAGCTAAACATGTTCGACCTTGGTTCATTGAGGGTAATCATCTGCTTGCTTGGACTTGCAACAAGCTCTAGTTTGGTTCAAGTCATACTAAACGCAAAATGATTGCAACTTTTGAAACTAATGAGCAACAGAACAAAGGTCATAAGACTTGAAGCTACACCATATCGGATAAATGCCACAACTCCCTATACATTGAATGCTTTGGCTGTTCAGGCTTGATTCAATAAACATTAGTATCCAACAACCAGGTGAGGCATTTAATGCCGGAGCGACATGAAAGTAAGGAATCATGGAGAACCTGTTTTTGGGACGTAGAACTGATTGTTGTATACACATTCACCATTAAGCCAAGCATGACCTTCAAAATTACAGTCAGTGACAATAACCAAATGCTTGATTACTCAAACATCTGAAGTGAGTCATGAAAAGGACTGAATTCAATTCAATAATTATCTGTTCACGTTCAGCTGAAAGCTCAACACATAAAAGAAGCACGATGTCTCCAGATTGAAAGCATAAACAAGCAATAAACTGTTCTGCCTAATTTTCCTCATTGATTCAAACTTGCTACTGCTGTGCAGATTCTTAATGCAGCTCGCCTACAGGTGCCTCATTAAGCCACAAGAAATGAATGAAACCATACAGCTCCGCACTCACACTTACCTGTTTTCAGCAGGCAGTTTTATTGATCGAAGCATTAAGCGTATGATTAATAATATAGAATAAATTAAAGGATGTACCTTGTAAGGTGTAGGGTTCAATTTCCTCAAGTGGTCCGGACGCATTTGATCTAACTGCTGCATGCATCGCTTCCGGATCTCTGAAAGTGGAGGCAACTCTTCTCTTTGCTTACCTTCAAAGGAAAAAAGCACTTTAAGCTTTAGTACGTGTGTTGATATCAAGGTTGACTGCATTGTCTGCAGTGAAATATAACTGATGTAATCAATTAAACTCAACAAAACAAGCAGGGAAATAGTGGACTTGTGCTAAACAAAGCAGTTCTCACTAGAAGGCATTTTGTTTATTGGATTGGTATAAGGAGACCTCTTTGGCTTCAAGCATGTTTCCAGGATTAGTAGATACAGGACTTCTTAGCTTGAAGCACAAGGAATCAATATAATGGTGAACAAATAGTAGTCTCTATATATGAGAGTGCTCAGATGCAGGGGCGTTATTTTGTGGGCAAATGGCAAAGCATAAACATGGATATTGATATTTTATTATGAAGATACAACTCAAGAGACATGCTTTTTGACAGAATTTTGAGTCAGCATAAAACTTGCGACTCTATGACAATGACAATTATCACCAATATCTCCAAAATATCATTGTATTTTCATGAGATGTTCTAAAAAAGATACCAAAGGTCATTTCTGACAATAATTTCAAAATATTGGTACATTCTCCAAATATCATGGAAATTTCTAATAATGTTTGGACGGGAATGACAATCAAGTAGATAGCAGAAGCAAACATCAATGTTTTCATTTTTCAGTTTTCTTTCCTACTTAGACAAAGAGCTTCCCTAAATTGTGACAAATAAACTTTTTGTTGATTTTCCATTTTTTTTATGGAATATATTTCTCAACGAAGCTTGGACTAAGATTCTCAATCTTGACATGTAAACAAACTGAGCTCATGCAAGCCTAGTCTTTCCTCTGCCGGTTGTGTGCTCGTCTGTACGTAAACATGCATGTGTATGAATATGTGCCTGTATGTCTACTTGTATATCCATTATCTTAAGCTCCGTGGCTTTTTTCAGGTAAAGAGTCCATCTGTCCACTAATGGCATCCAATACCAGGAATCCAAGCTTGAAATAATTTCATGAGCTCACCTTGCACATGAGCCAATTTTGAGCCTTTGTTTGCATGTTCCAAGCTCAGCCAAGCCTAGCAGCCAATTGCTCGGTTCATCTTGTTTATACTTCTACTATTAAGTTATTAACAGTATCAGACTCACTCTACATAGTATCAGATATCTGCATACAAATTATAGTACTATACACAAAAACTAAAAAGGGAAAGTGAATGAAAAACAATAAAACGATTTGATACATAAAAGCCACAAAATGCTTTAGATACAATCCCAACAGAAACAATCACAATAAAACATTTGAGAGATTGAATGGTCAAATGAGAATCATTTTTGCTTAAATTCTTATGAAGCTTAAATCCAAGGAAATAATCCTTAAACAGTGTTATCATCTTGAGCATGTTGCATGATCAATTTAATTTTGAGCTTCAAAAAGGAATAAACAGAAAAGGACATATTAAAGCATTAATTTTCCACTTCCTGAAAAAGACATAAATCCTAATATTCCAATTACGAGTGAAGCATTGCACGCTTTAGTGACATAACAAACACAATAACAGAAACAGCAGCAGAAACAATAAACGTGTGATGGCACAGCCAGTCAGAAAGCAATTTGTGAAATGAATGGCACGGTGAAAACTTTTAGTACCTGATTTTCCAGGCCAGTAGCACTTCAGAAGTTCCTCTAACACATTGCGGCACCACATATGCCCTTTTAGACTCATTGAATGGATGACGACACAAAATACGTTCGGCCACCTATGCAGAGAATAAGCAAATCTCATTATAAAATAGGTATGGATTTCTTTGCCTGTAACAGAAATAGATGAAAATTTCCAGATCTACATAAAATTTTGCAATAAAAAAAGAAGAATCTAGTTACCTAATATCTAAAAGAAATTACTTTTCTACTTTCACCAAGAAAAAATGGCTTCAGACTCAGCTATATAAGACAACTACCAGTCCAGCTATCGTATTTGACTCGAACATGTCAATTGTATGATAGCGCAAACATTTCATATTTATATGAACATAATCAACTTTACACAAGAAATTATGTAGATTATTGTAATTTAAATAAATTTATGACAGAGACTATGCAAGGCAAACAAAATCAAGTGATGAACCGGTTTGGATCTATTAAGTAGGCAAAAGAGATGCAAACATGGATCATAGATACGACAATTTATGAAAATTGGTAGTAACATGCTTTATGATATTTTAATGCTTAGAATTAAGGGTTTTTATCTATGTCACATGGCTGCGGGTGCAGGGGTGCAGCACTTTCAAAAAACCCGGGTGCGGGGGTGCGGCAAAAGTATAAAAAATTATATATATATATATATTCCAAAAGTTGGACATAAATGACCCTGGGCGTGTTGACTGCACCCAGGGTCAGGTTGACTGCATCGGGTGCGGCACCCAGTTGAAGAGTCCCTGTGACATATATAAAGTTAAAGTCCAAAAGTTGGACATAAATGACCCTGGGTGCAGTCAACGCACCCAGGGTCAGGTTGACAGCACCTGGTGCTGCACGCGCACCCGCGTCGCATCGACGCAGGTGTGGCACCCAATTGGGCGAGTCCCTGTGACATAGGTTTTTATAATATATTAACATATAGTGGTGTGTATAAGACCCCAAACTTGTATTGCAAGTATAAATTAATAATTCAAACCACAATATCATTAAGAAATATTTGTAAATGTCATGCCAAAACATCATAAAGAGTGAAACAAAAATAAACAACAAAAAGCAAGTCTCAGTGGAAATAGATGAAGCTATGGATATGGCATTGACAATCTCAACCCATGTATGACTGCATCTATGAAGTGTCATTGCATGTCCCTCATTGGTTTCATCGCAACACAATCATGCAATGCCAAACATGGCCACCAGTATCAGTCTCGGCATTTCTTGGCTAGGGTTTTTCTTGGAATAATTTTAAGAAAAGAGTGATTTTATCAAGTAAATATTGAAATTTTGAAAAATAAAATTATGAAAAGAAATAAAAAAATAACGAATATGTTTTAGAATGTGTTCCTCATATGTTTCAAATATGGCAATATTTTGTAAAGTCCACAATATTTTCCATTTTCTTAAAAAAAAAACATTAAAATACTTTCAAAATATCACTGATATCGGTGGTTAGTACCGAGGTGCCCATGTAAAAGAAGATGCAGCTGAGATCTGTAGTTCAAGATGAATGTTGGTATAAGAAACAAAGATAAAATTATGAGTGTCCTCATTGTGGGGAAATTATAGGCGCCACGAATGAAGCAGAAAAATAGCATAATTTGAGATAGTTTTTTGCACATATTGTAAAAAAAGAGCCGAGTAAAAACACTATGAAGGAATGATTATAGAAACTAGGAGAAGCAAAAGACCAATAAACACTTAGAAGGGAAAAATGGACCAATAAAGACTTAGAAGGGGAAAATGCATCAATTTGCTCAATAAGCTCCAAAAAAAAAAATACAAATATTCAAAAAGGCTGGATCTTTTGTTACCAAGCCTCTTCCGTCCATACATTAGTGGTAAGACAACTGATCATATGATGTCACAGCAATTCAACATAACACATTGAGAATAAAGTCAACAAGTGTTTGTGAAACACCCATGAGACACTTCGAAAATTTCAGGTCCTATCATATTGATCATGTTCATGCCATACCATATCCCCATACCCATGTCATACTAAGATTGATGGTCACCATTCCCTTTTCTGTTATTTCTAATGGGTCATAATTCTAAAGTTTGGATATCTGAACTTTGACCTCCTTCCTAAGGTGGGAAATAATTCCCTAAATCATTAAATGTTAATGAACTAATGCCATTTCTGAAGAAGCAAGGACGGACAAATTTCAAATGCTCATTCAACCAAAGCATGGGAAAGAAACCCATAACATAGAAACATTCATGATCGATGCAATTTCTAATTTTATGTACTGGAAAACAAGCATGTGCAGGAACATGTTTAGCAATGGTACCACTAGCCCACAATCCAACTTAGAGGAGCTAAACTAATTTATATAATGAGCGACACTTCACACGCATACCAAAAGTATGGCTAATGAAGGTTGTAAAACATACACAGTTTTCTATATGATTAAACAAAAGTTTTAAAGTGATTCAAATATGGCCTGTGTGACAAGTAACAACAGAAGTTACCTTTGGAGGAGGTTCTTTTTCTCCAGTCATTATGTCTACCAAAGGATAACCTTCTTTACCATACAATCTATAGCACTGTTTTTTACATGGTATTGAAACCTAAAAAGAAGAAAGAAAAAAGTGAAGAACATTGTCAGCAGACAAAAGATGGACCAAATTGATTAACATAACCACACCTTGGAAATGTCTTCAGAAAGTTTCATACGGGGCTGATTATTTATCTCAACCAATTTGAAAACGCAACCAAGAGCTGCCTGAGCATAGCACGTTACAAGATGGGTGCCAATGCCAAATGCATCCATCTCATGTCCCTGCATAGGAAAAGCAAGGTAATCTTTAGTACTAAATACAAATGGACCATGTATGGTTTTAGGCTTTTAGCTATTGTATTGACATCACAGGAGTTGATTCATCATCTAAACCAAGCACTGCCCAACAATGGAATCTAAACCAAAGCATTGCCATGTTCAACAGGATATCCCTCTGAGTGCTGGCAAGGAAAATGATCCTCTCAACCTACACAGCATGGTCTACATTTTGCCAAATATTTTACAATTTCATAATAAATGACCATAAGCAACACAATTTGATTCAGTATGACATAGATTCCTCTAATTTGTTCAAGGAACAAAATATGACTTAAAAAACCATCAACTTCCACCAAATTGCATAAGCAGCATCTTGATCCTGAGAAAAAAGAGGATAGACAATCACATCCATAGCCAATAGATGAATGGCTTAGGATCTTGAAAATTCTATTACATCAAGGAATACACAAAGATATCAAAATCCAATACAGAGGTAGCATGCCCATCTTTATGCCACTTAAAGAATACATGTACACAATAGAATGGTGCCCTTGGCACATAGACCACATTAAGAAAATGAATTCGGCAGCAGATTACTGTTTTAAAAAAATGTAGCCTTACTGGTGTTCTTGATGCATAGAGCCAACATATTCTCCAATAATCCCCTTTACCTTTGCATTTATGCTCAAAATGCCACCAATTCTGCATCTATGGAAGCATCAGTCTTGGTTTTATCTTTCATTCATGTTCACACTATGCTTGCTCACTGTACCATTATTGGTCCAACCAGTGTTGTGAAAAGCGTTGAGGCGTAGCGAGGCGCTCCACCAAAAACTGAGGTAAGGCATAAGCCTCGAGGCATAAAGCGTAAACCTCAAGGCATAAAGCGTAAGCCTCGAGGCATAAAGCGTAAGCCTCAAAAAAAAAATTGAAAACTTAAAAAAAACTATAAAAAATATCTAAAAATACAAATAAATAAAAAAATGCTTTATTAATGAAGCAACAACCAATAAGAAATAGAAAATCTCAAATAAATAATAAAAATATGAGATTAATATATAAAAAATACCAAAAAATATGAGATTAACATATAAAAGTAACTAAAAAACTGATTATATAACTGAAAAACTAATTATATAACTGAAAAATATAATGTCCTAACGTATATCTGAAAACTAATTAACGTATATCTGAAAACTAATTATATAACTGAAAAATATATCTTTTTCTTCTTCTTTGTTGTTCACGCCACTGGTTGGCGCCTTGAGACGTGCCTTTTGCGCCTCAAGGCGCTCTTTCAACAACACTGGATCCAACCTTCAGGCGGTAACATCATGTAAATGCACCCTTACAAACATATGCAATTCAAGCAAGAAGCATGCATACATATGTCTACAGATAAATATATGTGCATACGTGTGCAGGTTTAGTGCATTAACATAGTCATCTTAAATTAATGGAAATCACCACACCTGTATGCACACACATGCATTGTATTTATGTTTTTATATATGTATGTGTATATGTATGTATGGTGAGATCTTAACTGCAAAAATTGAAGCTTCTTAGTGGCGGTCATAATTTTTTGAAGCCTGCCATCTATGGAAGCATCAGTGTAACGCCCCGAAATCTTAACCCAAATTTTTGAGGATTTTTTTTTTTTTTATACAGCGGAAACCAGTCATACCGTAGGGCTAAGCATTCCAGAACATTACAGATGGAGCAAGACCAAAACATTCTTTTCATTTCAATATCAATGAAAATTAAGATCAGAGTTCTCACACTATCCTTGGAACAGTAAATCCAAAATCCCGATCAAAGCCTCATCCCGCAGTCGCTCCTAAATCCAACTCTTCACCTGAAAATGTATAGGAATTAGACTACAACTGTCTAAGTAGGAAATACGAAACTTTTAATGTGGTACATCGTGAATCCAGTATGTGATATGGGTGTCCAGTAGGATGTTCAGTATATATCCCAAAAATAAACAAAGGTCTATACTATGACAGTCAACAATTTACCAGAAATTAACTGACAGGTAACATTAATAGCAGTATTTATATATATCCCACCACCACAATATGAATCCACACAATTATTCAAAGAAATGCAATTATGACAATTCATAATTCAGGTATGTATTCACACCTCACGGTACATCCATTATGCATAAAGAAACATTAAACCATACCATGATGCACAATTTTAGTACAACAAGACATTTAACATACATTGAAAGTTAAACATCACCCATCCACCAAACATATAACAATTAAGGAAAACAGATAATGTATGCATGTTCTAATGCATAGCAAGAAAATGCATGAATCTTCTTATTATCTTTTCTTAAGTTTCCCTTTCCATATGCATGCCCTATTAAATGCATACCATTTAAGTTCCTCTTTTTAATTACCGTTGCCCGCGGATACACCAAACGGGTACAAACCCCGAGGTCAAGTGGGTTCCCAGGGTAGCTTAACACATAATTTGTATTTTATTACTGGGTTTCAACTTAGCCCTCGACCGATATCAGGAAACAACACCATCCATCGGAACATTAGACCTCCACATCTAATGTCGGGGACACAAGGGACACCCCACGCCCACAAGTGCCACTTCCTTGGTACCATAAACTCACAACTGTGACTAACACACCACTCCCGGGTAAAATGGCGGACTCTCCCTAAAACCGTGGCCAGGAGAAGAACCTCAATATCGGGTTCAGGGGCAACAACACACACGGAGTTTTTGTATCCTCACAGTCTCCCCAAGACCGTATATCTAAGATTCTCATACTCCAGATGAGATATCCCAGAATGTATATTACACTGTTCTTATTCATTATATTTTTATTAAAGTTAATTCTTTAAGTTTGCAACACCATATGCAAAAGTAAAGTGAAAAGGCTCGCATCCCCCCACTGCGAGAACCATCACGAGACTCCAGCCCGTGGAAACACATCGAACAATGCAATATAGAACAATAATATAAAGTATGATTTTTGCGATGCAATGAAACAATTAAAGAAAAAGCCAACCCAAGCTCAAGGCTCTCCAGGCTTGTGATGATTCATCCAGACCATCGATGCATCGTATGCAAAAATCATAACTTGCAATGTATGCAATAATACCAACATGATTCCAAATGCACATTCATTCATACCATTTTAACAATGTGCATGAGCTTCCACAGTCCTATGCATGTGTTCACCATCCATGTGTAAGTGCTTTCATGAAATCACTTAACACACATGCATTCATCCATCATCCATAAGCACATAAGAACATTTATACCTGATTTTACATGCTAAGCACACATCAATTTCATGTATGCACGTGTACTCAAAACAAATCCATAAATGCACGATAATTAAACAAGTCCCCTCAATATAGGCACACGAAACCTTTTCATGTGTTAACATCCACACACATGAACATAACCCAGATTCAGCAATTAAAACTTCAAGGCTGCACGCATTCATATTATGTATGCGCCTATATCAAAATAAGACCTCTCATACGAAAGATCAGAGAAGAGAGAAGGCTAAATGACTGTAACGCCCCAAAATTTCGACTTGTGATTTCGAAAACTTTATCGAAAAACCTTTCAAAAATTTAAAGTTTTAACTTTAAAAAAAATGACAGCGGAAGACATTTAGAAATGAACACAAGTCAACAATTCTGGGTACGTTAGCTGAAAAACCATCATTCACATGTACAACAACTTAAAGGAATTTAAGAAATAAGGCAATAGATTAAAATCTGCAGTTTATTATAAAATGAGCATTTTATTCCAAAGTTCAATAAATCTAAGAAAACTCCAAAAAAAGTCCCAGAGCCAAGTCGCCAGCAGAAAGAAGATGAATCTTGATCCACGTTGCACCACGCCATCGGCCGCCAATGAAGTCCTACTTCTCACCTGCCCATGAAATGGGTCAGTTTCATAACAAACCAGTAGGTGCATGAACAAATAAGTAGAATGAAAATAAAACAGGACATTCATGAGATAAGCAGTTATGATATTTAAGCAATTAATACAATTGTAGCCTATTCTAACAAATGTAATATGTGCAAAGAAATGTTAGTTGAAGCAGTGTGAGTCTCAGTCATCTACAACTATTCATGAAGATATTCTTTAAGTTCTGATATTAACTGGCCTGTGGGTACGCACAGACGCGAAACGTAGAAACAGCCGAGACCGATCCAGGGGTTTATTATGTCAGGTGTTTTCATTAACCCGGATGGATGACTGAGTCCGCTCCTAAGGGGACGGTCAGTGACCAAGAGAGTAAATCCCCAAAGGCATTCGTGGCCCATGGATGCATCCAACTTCTGCAAAAGTGCCTGGGAGTTACCACCTAGGATAATTTATGGTAATCCCAATTCCCCTAACTCCGATGACTGGGGAAACCGAGTCTTTTGCCCGTGGGGTGGTTGTTAACAACCTGTTCATCGGAGTCTTTGTACCAACCATCCTCTCCCTTGATGAACCGTGAAGATCGAATGGGTACGACGGGGGTTTCTTAACCGCCGCCTCATCCTACATGCTCTGGTCTATTAGACCCACTCGAGCATCTTGCCTGTAAAACCCGAGATTTCTTATTTGAAAATATTTCAAAATTTTCAATTTGGGCCTAGATCCACATTACGGATCCAGGACCCATAAAGGGGGGGTAATTAGGATTGATTTATTTGAAATTTTGATTTAAAGGTTATAATAGATAAATGAAAATTTTTCTAATTTAAAATTTTAATTTAATTCGAGGATCCACAGTGGATCCATTTGGATCCACTTGTGGACCCATTTTGTTTTGGGGCCGGGTTGCGGGTCCCGGGTTCAGACCCGAGCCCCACCCCAACTAACAACCCTTTTAAAACAGAAAGGGCAACCCGATAAGGGTTGCCCGATAAACCCTAACAGGAAAGGAAAGGGGGGAAGGGGGCATTACGCAGGGCGTAACCGACCTCCCCCTCCCATCTCGGCAAGGAAGGAGGGGGCCTGGGGTCGATAAAAGGGGAGTGAAGAGAGGGTTATGCCCTCTTCACTCGGGCTCTCTCTTCCCCATCTTTCCCCATCTCTCTCGCTTGCTCGGTGCGCACACGCCGGAGGAAAGGAGGTCGCCGGAAAGCTGCGACAGCCATCAAAAGCCCTCCAGCGAGCCCCCTGTCACGGCAACAACAAGGGGTAACCCTAGCCGACCGTGTTTTCGTGTCCCCAGCATCCGATAGCTGGAATACCCTTCAAAAAGGTACGGGTACCTCTTTTTGATTCAAATGGGGCATCGGTGGAGGTTTGATTTCCATGCAGCAGTCGATGGAAATCTCATGGAGAACAGTTTCCACTATTACTCCCTTGCACCTTCTGTGCTCTTGTTGTATTGAAGAAAAAAAAAACAGATTTAAAAGCTTTTCCTGCATGGTTTGGGGCCCAGGTATGCAGTCGGCTGGGCTGTGAACTAGACCCAGCCAACTGGGTCGGCTGGGTGGTTCTGGCTGGGTGCTAGACCCAGTTTTAGCTGAGTCTTTTATTCCAAATTTCTTATTTTAATTTGAATGGTTAGAATAAGTTGATATTGTTTAATGAAATTGGCACTAGATTTATCAAGCTGATAGGCATTCTTATTTTAATTTGAATGGTCAGAATAATGTTGATATTGTTTAATAAAGTGGTGCATCAGATTTATCAAGCTGATAGGCATTCCTATTTTAATTTGAATGGTCAGAATAATGTTGATATTGTTTAATAAAGTGGTGCATCAGATTTATCAAGCTGATAGGCATTCTTATTTTAATTTGAATGGTTAGAATAAATTGATATTGTTAAAATGGAATTGGCATCAGATTTATCAAGCTGATAGGCATTTTTATTTTAATTTGAATGGTTAGAATAAGTTGATATTGTTTAATGAAATTGGCACCAGATTTATCAAGCTGATAGGCATTTTTATTTTAATTTGAATGGTTAGAATAAGTTGATATTGTTTAATGAAATTGGCACCAGATTTATCAAGCTGATAGGCATTCTTATTTTAATTTGAATGGTTAGAATAAGTTGATATTGTTTAATGAAATTGGCACCAGATTTATCAAACTGATAGGCATTCTTATTTTAATTTGAATGGTTAGAATAAGTTGATATTGTTTAATGAAATTGGCATCAGATTTATCAAGCTGACAGGCATTCTTATTTTAATTTGAATGGTTAGAATAAGTTGGTATTGATTAATGAAGTTTTGCATCAGCATTATCATGTTGATAGATATCTTTTAATTGAATTGGAATGGTCAGAATAACGTTGATATTATTTAATAAAGTTTTGCATCAAAATTATCATGTTAATAGGCATCTTTTATTTGAACTTGAATGGTTAGAATGAGATGATAATTCATCCATAGTTTAATTCTGATATGTCTTAGAAATTAAATATGGTATTGAATTTGTAATCATTGCTTAGCAACTGTTGAAGCTTAACCAGCTGGGCATTTAGGAAAACCTGAGACAAAAGGGATTGTACCTAGTGATTTCAAAAAGAGATATACATATAAAGTAATTCAATGGTGGTTTTTGAAATAGGATAGGCTGTCATTTTGACAGCATACATAGGTCCATACTGGACCTGTGAATATGCTGCCAGACCCAGCCAGTGGGATCGGCTGGGCTGAGTCCAGTCTTTTTACATACTTATAGATATAGGTCTGTCTGTATACATATCTACATATATATATATATATATATATATATATATATATATATATATATATATATATATATATATATATGTGTGTGTGTGTGTGTAATCAGGGATATTAGCATATGGCATCCCCTTTTTTTTTGGTACGCTTCCGGACAGCTGTAAACACCCCAAATTTTCACTCACCTCCCCTACATCTCCACCAAACATCATCATTCAACCTCTGAAATCGTCGAAGGGCAAAATGGTCATTTTCTGAGCCCGGACCTTGGAAAAGTCTAAATTTTATCTGAAACTCTCAAAATCTCTCTATTTTGTCTCAGATGTTCAAAATTTTACTCCTGACAGGAGACAGATATCTCCAAGTCTTGGCTCAAGATTATATTGCATAAGACATGACATTGCATATCATTGCATGAGCATTTCAAATCATTGCACTGCACAGCATGCCATTTCGAGGTCCAGAACTCCTGATTTCAAAACTTTCAATCCAAATTAGAATTTCAACTCTTTTCAAAATTGATTTCAAAACCCTGGGTCTTCAAAATTATCCATTCTTCCCATTTTACCCCCAGGACTCTGAATTTTAAAATATTTTCTCAAGTAAACGATCTGGATAATTTTCAATATGGATTTCAGCCACTTCACCTCAGATTTTGCCCCTTTTGACAACTTCAAATATCTTTCTTTTACAAAATCGCCCAACAAGGGCCAACTCTTTCCAAAATTCCTGTTTTGCCCATTAGTCCAGATTTTATGAAAATTCCAAAAAGAAGTTGTGGTTTTATCCTTATTTCAATAAAGAAGCAATGTGGGACCCACACTGAGATGGTGTCACACAACCTTTTTTTTTGAAAATTTGAATTTTGAAAAAACCCAAAAATATAGGAGCCTTGTCCCCTGGATTGGTGCCACTTGTCCTTTCTCTCTCCTCCCATTTACATGCCATGTGTCAGCATAGGGTTCACCTAGAGTTGGTGCCACATGTCACCTTCCCTCTTCTGTCACGTGTCAGTGTGGGGGCTACCTTCAGAAGCCACCACATGTCATCCCAATTATCTGCCATGTGTCACCCTATCCATCCTGCGCCATGTGTCATTTCAAAGACTACCAGGAGATGCCAAGTGTCATAGGTTGTCCTGTCTAGAAAAAGTGAAGCTTGTCTCCTCTGAGGTGGCGCCACTTGAAGTGTGTCTTCTGCAGAGGACACGTGTCAACCTCTCCCTCCTTCTAGAAAAGTAGCCTGACACATGTCTCTTCCTACTTTTCTCAGAAAAGTAGGAGACATGTGTCACTCCTAAATTCCTACAGAAAAGGTAGGCTTGTCTCCTCTGAGGTGGCGCCATCTGGAGTGTGTCTCCTGCAGAGGACACGTGGCAAGCTCTCATTTCCTCAGAAAAGCAAGTGCCACATGTCACTCCTGGCTTTCTTCAGAAAAAGCAAACCATTCAAAATTCAAACAAAGCCTAGGTGGCGCAAATCCTGAGCTCTGATTTTTCCAGATGACCTGAGGTGGCGCCACATGTCCTTTCCCTTCTTTTCCTCCCTATTGCCACATGGCATTGTAGAAGCCACCCTGAGGTGGCACCACATGTCCATCCTCCATTCCTCCAGGGCCAACCTCCATTTGAAATTCGAATTCTCCTCTGAGGTGGCGCCATCTGAAGAACCTCTCCAGCAGGTTGACACTTGGAACCGTCCTGGACTACCACATGTCCACATCTCCTTTCACCAGAAAAAGCAAAATTCAAATTCCTCTGAGGTGGCGCCTTCTGAGCCCACTGCTCTGACCTTCTGACATGTGTCAAACACCTTTTGAGGTGGCACCATTCCAGGACTCCACTTGGCTCCATTTTTTGATTTTTATTTTATTTTTCATAAAGGTAGCCCACCATGAGGTGGCGCCACCTGAGGACTCCATACAAAAGGTGAGTTTGAATTTCAAATTCCAAGAGAACACCCTCTGAGGTGGCGCCTTCTGGGAGTTCCCTGCAGAGAGAATCAAGCAAACTTTTGAAAAATTCCAAATTCCCCCTGCTGAGGTGTCTCACCCACAAAATTTCCATTTTTTTTATTTTTCTCAAAAATCAAAATAGCACCATGAGGTGGCGCCACCTGAGGGCTCCCTGCAAAAGCCAAATTCGAATTTCAAACCCCCAGATGGCACCCCCTGAGATGGCGCCACATGGGGGGCTCAGATTGAGCATGTTTGAATTTCAAATTTCTTCAGAAAATTTATAAAAACAAGGCTCCACGCCCAAGAGAAGGGCCCTTTTTTGGAGGCCATTTTTGTGAACTGGAGAATTCGACCTAGCCTTCCTAACATCTGATTTTGAACCTTGGAAATCGTGCCCCCTTTGGCTCATTGGAGAAGGTGAAGAAAAGCTCGTGCAGTGGCCAATTCGATTCAAGCTGAGGTCAATTTGGGTGAACCATCCGAAGCCCGGAGCGAAGGACGAAGGAAGCTCGGGATAGCCCTCCCTTTCAAGAGCTTCTATGTTGCGTAACGAAGCAAGGTGCACTTCTTTTCCCCTTGATTTGATGCCATGATTCGATTCGGGAGTCGTTTGAAGAAAGAGCTCATCCGAGAGATGGATTGAGCTATTCTCATAAAACGACATATATAAAACGTTTCATTATGATTCCTTGATGATTTTTAACATTAATGTAGTTAGCTAGGTTTAATTTGCATTTTATTTCATTCATTTAGCATATTTCATGGATTAATTAGGATTAATTTAGCATTTATTTCAATTCTGCTTATTTTCAGTAGGTCTCTGTTTTTGTCAGTCAGTCCACACGTCATTTCATGCATTTATTTTTTATTAAAAATCCCAAAAAAAACACGAAATGCGCCATTAAGTGTCCTTGAAATTTTGCCAAAAATTAGGAGGCATTTGAATTTGTTTATTGTGATAAACATTCAAAATGGCAAGTCAGGTTTTGTTACCAGGGATGCGTTTTGTAAATCATTGGCCGACTTGGAAAATCGAGATATCCCTCATGGGAGATCCGATTTTAGATCCGAAAGATGTTCTGAACTCGGGAGCATGTCTAGTTTTTAATATGATTTGTTCAGATTTTTCTGATTTTTTTTAATGTCTGACAAAAATCCGAGAGTTTGGGACACGTGTTAGAGCCTAATTTGGGCCTCTGAGATCTTGGATCGACTTAGAGCTATGGTTTCTCTTTGTGTGTTGCTCCAAATCTACAACTGTAAAAAGTGAAAGTTGTGTCCTAGATGTCCTCTGTTTTCATATGAAAGCCTGTGATTTTTAGAACAATGTTGATACCTGCTTCGGATTTGTTTTGTCAGTCTCATGTTTTGCTACATTTGTATGTTCTGTTAGTTTAGGCAGGAATAGTTATATTTTTATCTGTGTTTCTGTTGATCAAATGCCAAAGTCATAAACATGAAAGTTGTTCATGTAGGTGTCTTGCGTATCTCGGATTAATTTCATAAATTTCCATGGCTGTTTTATATTTTTTTGGCATTTTACATCCGATTATGGTGATTTTTACCTCTGTCAGAACTAAATCTCTGTTATTGAACTCACCATGGCTCAAATCCCGAGACTGTAAAAACCAAAAATGTTCCATTTAAAGTCTTTTAGAAGTCTGCAAAATATCAGAAGTTTCCATGGTGTAAATCGTGCGTTATCATATTAGACATTGCATTTGGTTCAGATCCATAGGCAAAATCCACCATTTTAGGACTTTCTTTAAATTTTAGCATTTAAATCATATCATTTCGGGATTTTAGCATTCTATGATGTTTATCAGAGTAAGTAGATGCTTCATACCGAATTTGGTGCAATTTGGAATCCATTTGAGGTTCAGATCATCCATAATACCAAAACAGGGTCCCGTAGGACCCAGATCCAAGCGAAAAACAAGCGAAATTCGTTATTTTGGATAAATTTCAAAAAGCCAAATTCTGATTTTACAGTCCTAATGTGTTTATCAGCATGTCATCATGTCCCTTACTGCATCTAATCATCATTTGAGTCAATTTGAATTTCGAAATCTCAATTTTACCAAGTTTTCCTTCAAAAAAAAAACCCTGATTTTAAAGGTATAACTTTATAATTAGGGGTATTTTGGTCATTTTGACCACCATTCTGAATTTCAAACTATTTTCTACTGAATTTCTTGCATTTACATCATTTCAAATATCAAGGAAGCATGACCATAGGGTTTATATCCAATTAAATCCAATAATTTCATAATATTATTGGAAAATCTTGAAAAAACCCACATATTTGAGCTAACCCAATTTCAAGTTTGGCAGAAACAATCAAAAGAAGGAGCTGAAGTCTGCAAATTTCTTTTACTTCCTTTATTTAGTGATGTAATAATGTAAATTTTGGAATAAGAGAGTTAATTTTCTGCTTAGACTAGGATGCATATCATATAGTTTGAATTTATGCTATATCCTGATTATATGATTCATGCATTTTATTTTAAAAGCACTATGGATGTTCACGAATGGCACGTGCACCAACTCTTAGGGAGTTGATGGACTCGGTGGGATCCATATTTACGGCCCTAGTCGGAATATGGACGAGACCCAGATCCGTCATCTTTCTACTAGTCACATAGAGCCTACACTCTTAGGCTATCTTAAAATGCACATCATATTTCCAAAGTTTTCAAAATCATGTGCATCAAATCAACTAAGTTCTGAACACATTCATGGCCACAATCAGAATATGTGAAGGACTTATTTGGACTTAATGCACATTTTCCAACCAATTCCTCAGAAAATCTTTTCAAATGGCATTCATTTACTCATGTCATTTGCATCATAAAATCATTGATTTTCTCAAGATTTTCTCAAGAAAACTTCATTCTCAAGAAATCGATTTCTCAAGAAACTCTAAGGATTTTTTAAAATCGGTTTTCCAAAGACAAGTTTTTCCACAGTTTTCCCTGGAAAATGATATTTTCTTAAGAGATTCAAAAGAGTTTTCCAATCTTTCCCCAAGATCAAAATTGATTTCCAAGTATTTCAAGGGTAAAAATTCCTAGGATTTCAATTTCCCAAGTTTTGAATTTCCTTCCCCAATGAGTTTTCCTATAAATTTTCCATTATTTTCCTAAGAAAACTCTCAAAGTCCAAGTTTTCCTAAGAAGTGTTTCCCTTTTCAAAAGGTTCATCTTTTCTCAAGAATCACTTCCATTTTCCCAGAATTTTCAACTATTCCTGATTTTCTCACATCTTTATAAGCTTTCTCATGTTTTCAAAAACCTTTTTATCTGAGTTTCCTGAGAAATTGACCCTTTTCCTGAGAGATTCTTTCCAACTCCAAATGTTTTATAAGCATACATCATGTTTTCCAACTTGTATTTTCCAAAATCTCATAGCACATGCCTGAATTCTCTGTGCATTTAGGATAGAACATAACTTCAATAATTTCGCTAAGTCAAGCACAATTTTGGTCCTTGGTTCGATTACCCCTGTTAAAGGCGGCAGGAACGGTCGAACCTCGTACCAACAGGTCGAGCCCCATCCCATGGATTTTCCCGCAATTTTCAAAACGGAGGCGAGTATTTCAAAACATTTTCCAAAATCCGGTCAAGTTTGAAGCGCGAAAGCGTTTCCTTCTCTCTCTCTTCCGCAAGGAAGGGAAGACGGGGGAAAAAATTCGCGACGATGACAGGTTTGGCGACCGTGATGGGACTGTCCTTGTCTGACCTAAATTATGCTTGACTTAGTTCAATTATCAAAATTATGTTCATAAAATGTCAGCTCTTTTACTTTCAATATCATGTGAGCCTAGGAGCCTAGATTCTGACCCAGCTGACATTGAATGCATATAGCTTAGGCATGGTTTGGTAGGACCATATTGAGGAGAAATTTTCATGCTCACATAGACTTAGGTCTAAATACAACCCTCCTCAATTTAGGATCTGAATGCAAACAATGTATGCTTTTTCAAAGTTTTCAAAATCTATCTCTCTAGGATTTAAAGCCCTCTATTTCTTGCATGTGATCATTTTTCAAAACCCTCAATTACCTATCATTACCCGGTCTTCACGTTGCTGGGCTCCCTTCCAGAACCATAGTTCGGGACAGAGCCTCACAACTGGGCCAACTATTTGGGTTAACACCCCTCTACCACGTACCGCGGGCCACAGTCCGAAGTATATCGATAGGCGCTCAAGGATGTTGGAAAACCTTACCCTAGAACTGGAGTTGAAACTCTATGCCACGTACCTCGGATTTCGATTCGGGTATATCGGCGTAACTGGATTGGACAAAGATGATCTGAACTTAGAGTTAGGATTAAGGTCCTACAGCTGTTTTCAAAATGATGCATCTAGAGTCTGCCTTTTAGGGAGTGCTGAATGTGCATAAATGTTTGTGCAGGATGTGATTGTATGTATGATTTTCTCCATTCTTTATATTTGCCAAGGTTTTTTTTTTTTTAACTCATTAGGCCTTTTTCAAAACATCCTTATTTTCCACAAGATGTTTTTCTCAAACCCTGGATGATTTTCTCAAATATCCAATTTCTTCCAAAACTCCAGGCGATTTTACATTCTACCTCTCTACTGGATCTTGAATTTCTAGTTGCATTTTTATCCTGCCTGCAAAATTTTTCAAAATTTCCCACATTTTCCTAAGTCTCATTCTGAGTCTTTCTCTGTTTTCAGTTCGATGGCATCCAGTCAAGTCGATCCTATCTTTCCTGAAGGTCACATCTCCTTCGAGCTGCGACAAGGTCGTCCTGAACATCGAGCCCTTAGCACCGGAACTTTCATTCCCCGGTGGTATTATTCCTGGCTAAAGAGCTTTTCCCGAATGTTCCCGGACCATTTGAGCGAGTGCGGATTAGAGCTGGCATCAGCAGTCGGAAAGCAGACCATCAATGGCAACCTAATCCATGCAATGGCGGAGCGATGGAATCCTCGGACGTGTACCTTCTGGTTCCCATGGGGAGAAATGACCGTTTTAATGGATGATTTTTCAGAAATCATGGGGTTGCCAGAACCAGCCGGTCAACCAGGAGACCCCTTAGAGCATCAATTCCTTATCAATGTCAAGGGTTTGGACCTCCGAGACTCCTTAGCTTGTATGACAGGCCGTCGATCTTGGCCCCTGATCCAGTTAGAAGGAGATGAATATGTTGACCTACTTGAGTTGTACCGCCAGTACGGGACCTTCGTCGAAGTCAGCTCGCTTTCAAGAGCAGCCAAAGAAAAGATTCAGAATGCAATGGTTCTATGCACTGTAGGACTGTCCCTTTTCCCAGATGGACAGAACTACATGGACATCAGGATAATCCAACTTATGAGAAGATGGGGAAGTCGGCAAACCAATCGCCTTTCCATAGCCATGGCAGCGTTCGCTTTCCTATATCGAGGTCTGACTCGATTCTCACTTGGAGAATCCATTTTAGTTGAAGGATGCATCTACGCACTTCAATCCTGGTTTTTCCAACACGTCCCAGCCCGAGCAAGCTCTTTCAGATACAATGGTCAAGAACTCCTTCCAGTGTCGCAGTACCGATCCATGATCAACAACATTCAAGAAGATGACGTTGTTTGGGACTATTTTGATCAGCAAATATCTCCTCCCAGATATACCTACGCTTATGGCAAGCGGTTCAAGTTGCTAGGACCATTCTTCTGCACTTATTACCAACTAGAGAGATGTGTTCGGCAGTTCTCTCAAAGGCAGCAGTACGTTGAAGCCCGACTGTTATTAGGAGCTATGGCAAAGTTCGATCTCACCTACGCACAATGGTCCGGGGCATATCACTCTGCCCGCTACGGCTGGGATTCCTTTGTCTCTCTTAAAATCTTTCCAGGTCCTAGAGTGTCTGCCGACTATCGTGAATGGTGGCAAATTGTTTGTCCCCCACCTCTTTGTCAAGATCAATAAAATCTTATTCTTCTCATTTTAATAAAATTCTCTTTCCTTCCATTGTGGTTTGACGACCTCGCCTAGGTAACAAGGCATATTTTCGTTGTTTATTTCTTTTGCAGAAGGAATGGCAACACAATTGTCGTGATTCTCACGACGACTCAGTCCCTAGTAATGGGACATCTTTTCCAAATTGTCTACCATATTTTCAGCAAATATTTCTTCCAAAAGCTAATTCCTTCAAAATCTAATCAGGTCTTTGCCCTGCAGAGAGCATCCATACCATTTGATGGTTGAGACAAGATCAGGCAAAAGAACCACGGCATCCTAGTACTCGTCAGCCTCGGAAGAAGAAATGGGTTCCCCTCGATCCGAGAAGAGTCAAGAACAGCAGCAAGAAGACGATGGCATAGACCCTCAAATGTATGCCATGTTCAGAAAAATGATGAATAAGATGATGAATGAGCAGCCCGAGACCAGCTCAGAAAGGAATCCATTCAGAGAAAAGTTCCATGGTCGCAGGGGTAAGAAGGCTCCCAAGAAGCAGATCCAGCCAGAAGAGATTTCAGATGAATCAGATTCAACTGAAAACACAGATGAAGAATATGAGGTGCCTCCGGCATTTCAGAAGCGTGGCCAAAGTAAAAGCCGCAGATCAAAGAGCAGAGATAAAGAAGAGCCTTTGCAAGCGCAGTTCAAGGAAATGGCCCGAGTTGTCAAGGATCTGCAAGCCCGCGACAAGGGCAAGAAAGTCTTCACCAGCGAGGACTTTTATGACGGCTTAGAAGGGGATGACGATCTGGAGAATCTCCCCCGAAAATTCATCAAATTCGATGGTTCTGGCGACCCAAAAGCTCATCTTGCCACCTTCTTTGCTGAATGCTCGAGGTTCAGAAGGGATAACCGAGCATTGTTTCTATGCTTCCCCCGCAGCTTGGAAGGAGTTTCAGCTAAGTGGTATGCTGAGCATATCAACCCCATCGAGCTCAAGGAGTTCGACAAAGTTGTGAATCTCTTTATTGAACGCTTCTTGTTCAACACAGAAGCACTGCCTACACTAAGTCACCTCTGCAATTTAAGGCAGAATGAGAATGAGAAAGCACGGGACTTCATTCACAGATGAAGATCAGCCTGTAACAAGATGAGAGATCCTATCTCGGAAAGACATGCATTGTCCTTAATCCTCAACAATTTCTCGCAGCCGTTAAGAGGATTAATCTCCACAGCGCCGTCCAGGACCTTCATTGAGTTGACTGAACGAGCCGAATGGCTTGAGCTAAGTGTGGAAAATGGAGTCTATGAAGGCTTCACCTTTTCCAAGAACAACTCCCAAGGTGAGCAGAAGAAGAAAGCTCACTTCACTTATTCTGCCAGCAACAGCAACAAAGGCCAAAATCGATACAAAGGGCAAAAGAAGGATTACTGCTATGGCTCAGGCAGTTCGAACAACAAGGATCAGAAAGCAAAGCCTGCTCCTCAGTACAGCAAGCCTCCTCAGCAGGATCAAGGGCCGAAGCTGCGGGAGAAATCTAAGCATGAAGGATGGAGTTACGACAGAAAATTTACTCCTCTTGACCAATCACTCGAGGACGTGCTCGAGTACATGCTATCAAATCTTTTCAACTTGTGCACTCGGATTATGCTGCGATGCCACAGATCGCTGTCCGACTCAAAGCACGAAGTATCCAGCGATGGCAACAAATGCTTTCCTTATCTATTGATTATTTGCATCGCTGTAGTCAGCGATGGCAAACAATCGCTGTATTTGTCTTCGCCAATACTTTGCGCGCTATTCTTTCGAGGCGAAGACAAATACAGCGATTGCGAAGACAAAGATCTCTGTAATAGTAATTTCAATTGAAATCATTGCATTTTTGAAAAAATGAGAAGCTTGACTTTCGAACAAAGATCTACGTTTACAAACAAATCTTTTCAACTTGTGCACTCGGATTTATGCTGCGATGCCACAGATCGCTCTCCGACTCAAAGCACGAAGTATCCAGCGATGGCAACAAATCCTTTCCTTATCTATTGATTATTTGCATCGCTGTAATCAGCGATGGCAAACAATCGCTGTATTTGTCTTCGCCAATACTTTGCGCGCTATTCTTTCAAGGCGAAGACAAATACAGCGATTGCGAAGACAAAGATCTCTGTAATAGTAATTTCAATTGTAATCATTGCATTTTTGGAAAAATGAGAAGCTTGACTACCGAACAAAGATCTACGTTTACAAACAAATCTTTTCAACTTGTGCACTCAGATTTATGCTGCGATGCCACAGATCGCTATCCGACTCAAAGCACGAAGTATCCAGCGATGGCAACAAATCCTTTCCTTATCTATTAATTATTTGCATCGCTGTAGTCAGCGATGGCAAATAATCGCTGTATTTGTCTTTGTCAATACTTTGCGCGCTATTCTTTCGAGGCGAAGACAAATACAGCGATTGCGAAGACAAAGATCTCTGTAATAGTAATTTCAATTGTAATCATTGCATTTTTGGAAAAATGAGAAGCTTGACTTTCGAACAAAGATCTACGTTTACAAACAAATCTTTTCAACTTGTGCACTCGGATTTATGCTGCGATGCCACAGATCGCTCTCCGACTCAAAGCACGAAGTATCCAGCGATGGCAACAAATCCTTTCCTTATCTGTTGATTATTTGCATCGCTATAATCAGCGATGACAAACAATCGCTGTATTTGTCTTCGCCAATACTTTGCGCGCTATTCTTTCGAGGCGAAGACAAATACAGCGATTGCGAAGACAAAGATCTCTGTAATAGTAATTTCAATTGTAATCATTGCATTTTTGGAAAAATGAGAAGCTTGACTACCGAACAAAGATCTACGTTTACAAACAAATCTTTTCAACTTGTGCACTCGGATTTATGCTGCGATGCCACAGATCGCTGTCCGACTCAAAGCACGAAGTATCCAGTGATGGCAACAAATCCTTTCCTTATCTATTGATTATTTGCATCGCTGTAGTCAGCGATGACAAACAATCGCTGTATTTGTCTTCGCCAATACTTTGCGCGCTATTCTTTCGAGGCGAAGACAAATACAGCGATTGCGAAGACAAAGATCTCTGTAATAGTAATTTCAATTGTAATCATTACATTTTTGGAAAAATAAGAAGCTTGACTTACGAACAAAGATCTACGTTTACAAACAAATCTTTTCAACTTGTGCACTCGGATTTTTGCTGCGATGCCACAGATCGCTGTCCGACTCAAAGCACGAAGTATCCAGCGATGGCAACAAATCCTTTCCTTATCTATTGATTATTTGCATCGCTGTAGTCAGCGATGGCAAACAATCGCTGTATTTGTCTTCGCCAATACTTTGCGCGCTATTCTTTCGAGGCGAAGACACCCGTAGTATCTAAGGGAGGATTAGCTTACTATGTTATTTTTTTATGATTATTCAAGATTTTGTTGGATATACTACCTTAAACATAAGCATGAAGTCTTTGCATCGTTTAAGACATATCATATGATGATTAAAAATCAATTGAATGATAATTTAAAAATCTTTAGAGTTGATTCCGGAGGAGAGTATCTTTCAAATGATTTTAAAAACTATCTTGAAAACCATAGAATAGTTCATCATAGATCTTGTCCAAAAACATTACAACAAAACAGTCTAGCTGAAAGAAAACACAGGTATATTATTGAAACAACTAGAACTTTACTCATTTCTTAAAACATTCCAAAAAGTTTTTGGGCTGAGGCGGCTCTTACATCCGTTTATCTTATAAATCACATTTCTTTAAAAAATCTAAACAAAACTTCAGCTTTTAAAATTTTATACCAAAAGGAACCCGACTAAAATAGGTTAAGAATCTTTGGATGTAAATGTTTTGTCCTTACCGACAAAAATGACAAACTCTCACCAAAAGTCATTCCTAATGCATTTCTTGGATATTCTGAAACTCAAAAAAGATTTAGATGCTATGATGTTAAGAACGACAAGCTATACGTTTCTAGGAATGTGACTTTCTTAGATAACGTTAGTGGTTTTGAGAAGGATGAATCCCATAAAGAGAATATGGATTACTCTTTCTTGTTTAAGTTACTATCTAGAAATGATGATATTTTTATTGATGATGAACTCAATTAGTTTAGTAAAAAAGAAAATATAGATGAAGACAACCATCCTTCTTATCAACCTACTAATCCTCCCATAGAGGAAAGTTTATTTATTACCGAGACCCAAAGTCGGAAAGATGTAATAATAAAGAATTAAAAAGTAAAAGAATTTCACGTTACCGCAACTCATTATACAATTACAACAAATGTATAGCGTGATAAAAAATAAAATCTAGGATTTATTCTGAGTCACTGGACGAATCTGATGAAATTTCATAGACTTGTCTCTCACTTTTTATTGGTGGACCGTCTATCGTGGGTGGCCTCCACGTTGCGACACCTTGCCTAAGAAGACTGGTCATCATGTCCACCACTGCATTCAATTGGGTCCCCATAGTGCTTACTTCTGTCCTTAATTTCTTATTCTCCCTCTCAATAAGTTCGAACCTTGCGGCAAAGACAATCTTCTCTTTTGGAGCAAGAGTTCGGTCTTCCTCGTGATTTGTTACTGATGGACTAGTCGTATTAATCTGACCGAGGCAACGTTTTGGTTGTAGAGGCTGGGCTACAACATGAGAAGGGACAGTTGGGAGGCATGGGTTGACAATTTTCTCAATCTTCCGATTTCGCCGCATTGGTTCCCAATAGCTTTCGAAATAGAAGGGATCAAATTGTCGTCCTTCATGATCATACGGTACGGCACGGACACCACCTGAGTTCCAATTCAATAATTCGTCCCTGTACCGATCGCTCGAATTCACGTGCCTGCCCCCACCATTATTCATCTTCCTTCTCACCTCCAAAGGCTTATTTGGGATAGACTGCCCCAAGCCAGATTGTAGGAGAACTCGACTACCTTGCTGCATCTCGGCTTCAAAATTGCAGAATAGCCACAAATCGCGGCCAGACAATCTGGCAGCCTCCGCAACAACGTCTTCATCATCGTCCTCCCCATCTCCATAAGGTCTCCACAAAACCTGTACATTGGTAATTCTTTTTAATAACGAATGACAAATATATTAAAATTTATTTACGCATGATATGGAAACAACGATATGCACTACGGAAGACAATCCTGCAGCGATGTATACTTAAGAATGCTGAATATTACAACGACTTATAATACTCAATGGTAAATGCTGACGCGATTGTAAACAATTTTAGAACGTTTACCTCGTTTAATTGCAGCCCATTCAAAATGGACTTAGCATTATAAACTGCGATGTTTATTCTGGCTCAGCGACCGATCTTTGGAAAACCACAAATCGGAGGGCCACACCGTGGACGCAATGAGATAATATGTTCCAACGCCCAGGCCTAACAAAAAAAAATATTATTAGCAACGCCACAGACTGCAATGAGATTTGTCTACAAATACTAAGTATGTAATCAACAAATACCTGAACAAATGGCCAAAATCCGCCAACTGTTTTCGTACCATTACTCGCACGGTGGAGTTGACTGTACAGGTGTGCGAGCATAGCGGCACCCCAGGCATAGTTGTCGACTTCGTCTAAGTCTGCCAGGTACTGCAACCACATGGAACTTATTCTCGAACCAGAACAATCGGAAAATAATGTAAGAGCAAAAAAATATAGAAGGAAGCCGCGCAACTCTTGGTCAGCTGTTTCAGATGCACAAGTAGCAGAGTGGCCTTCCCATTTATTACGGAAAACTGAGACCTTCATTGATGTGGAATTGCTTCCACCAGAAATACATTGACTCCATTCGTCCATCGACATTCCTAGAAGGGCAGTGCAGTTTTCCCTTGCGTTATAGTTTGAATGCCGTAATAGGACAGCACTGCCAGCGCACTTAAGGCCAGTGATCCTCGCCACATCTTCTAGAGTCATGGTGATCTCAAAAGAATCAAACTGGAATGTGTTAGTCTTATCATTCCACTTATTTACCAGGTGAGTCATGGTATTCCAGCAAGTTTCAAAATATTGCTGGTCCAAAAGGCCACCGAAGTGCATATTTCGTAGTCGGCCCTTCTGATATGCACTCAGTTGACCATACCAAGACAGAACTACAGGCCATTGACAACGACCTCTGAGCTTTTTACCTGGTGCTCTACTTCTCCTGTGACCTCCCTGTAACACAAAATAACATATTATTCCTACAAATTATAAATTACTTCCATTTGTACTTATAAATACTATTCTACTAACCGCTATAAATAATATCGGTAGCAGACATACTATCGCAGTAATCGCTATAAATATCAATACCTAACACAGTAATCGCTATACCAAAATCGCTAAACATATTATTAAATCTTCGCAGACAGGACGGATATATTTACCTTGGTCGCTATTTTCTGTTGTTCTCGCTCCAACCTGGGACTTTCTGGTGGGTCCACTGCCTCGAACTGGCTTTCAATCTCCATCTCTACCGGCTCCACCGTCGCCTTCCTTTCTCTCGCCTTCCTTTTCTCATCCTCATTCTGCTTCCTTTCTCTGTCCCTATTCTCCTCCTCCTCCTTCTGCTTCCTTTCTCTCTCGTTTTCCGCCTGCTCCTTCTGATTCCTTTCTCTCTCGCGTTTCTCCTCCTCCTTCTCCTTCCTTTCTCTCTCCCTTTTGTCCTCCTCCTCCTTCATTTCTCTCTCCCTTTTGTCCTCCTCCTCCTTCTGCTTCCTTTCTCTCTCCCTTTTCTCCTCCTCCTCCTTCTCCTTCCTTTCTCTCTGCCTTTTCTCCTCCTCCTCCTTCTGCTTCCTTTCTCTCTGCCTTTTCTCCTCCTCCTTCTCCTTCCTTTCTCTCTCCCTTTTCTCCTCCTCCTTCCTTTCTCTCTCCCTTTTCTCCTCCTGCATCCTTTCTCTCTCCTTTTTCGCACACTCCTCCTTCTCCTTCCTTTCTCTCTCCTTTATCTCCTCCTCCTTATGCTTCCTTTCTCTCTCTCTTTTCTCCTCCTTCTCCTTCTCCTTCCTTTCTCTCTCCCTTTTCTCCTCCTCCTCCTTCTGCTTCCTATCTCTCTGCCTTTTCTCCTTCTCCTTTCTTTCTCTCTCCCTTTTCTCCTCCTGCATCCTTTCTCTCTCCTTTTTCGCATCCTCCTCCTTCTCCTTCCTTTCTCTCTCCTTTATCTCCTCCTTCCTTTCTCTCTGCCTTTTCTCCTCCTCCTTCTGCTTCCTTTGTCTCTCCCTTTTCGCCTCTTCCTCCTGCTTCTTCCTTTCCCTTTCCTTTTCTTCCTCCTCCTTCTCCTTCAGCCGCCTTTCTTTCTCCTCGATTTCTTGTTTCCTTCTTTGCAGCAGTTCTTCCACCTGCTTCTTCCTTTCCCTTTCCTTTTCTTCCTCCTCCTTCCGCCGCCTTTCTTTCTCTTGCAGTTGTTGTTTCCTTCTTTCCTGCAATTCTTCCTCCTGCTTCTTCCTTTCTCTTTCCTTCTCTACCTCCTCCTCCATCTCCTTCCGTTGCCTTTCCTTCTTTTCCTCATTCTCCTTCTGCTGCCTTTGCATTTCCTTAGCTTCCTCGAACTCCAACTCCCTCCTTCGCCTTTCCTTTTCTTCCTCAAACTGAGGAATATTCTGTTCCTTCTCTTTCTCCTTATTCATTTGCATTTGCCTCTCCTCCGCCTCCTTCTGTCGCATTGCTCTACTCTCCAAGTTTCTCCTATGAGCCTCCGCCATCATATTGCTAACATCTCTTTCCCACTTCTCTACATTCTTCTTCCTCTTTTCCCTCGCATGTGCGTCAATCCTCAGCCTTCTTCTCAAATTCTCAGCAATATTTCTTGCCTTTGCCTTCTCTTCGTCATCCTTGTTCTGCATCTTCCGTTCTTCAGAGTTCTTCCTTTGGTCCGCAGCCTCGATATCTGATGGATAATCCTCCGTAAAATACGATTCCAAGGCTTTTTCCCTATCTTCATCGTTCTCAATCTTAAGTATATTTTGGTATCTTTCAAAAACTTTAGATAGATGGGACTGACGGATCACTTCTCTAATAGACAACCCATAGAACGACGGGGTATCTCTAATCTGATGAGGCGCAGACATTGCTAACCTGCACAACACAATACACAATCATCATCATTAGAAATCGTCGGAATATTTGGGTTCATAATACAAATCCTTGTATAAGAACCAATCTTCAGATTGAAGAAAGAAAACTTACACGAAACTCACCGAAACGATGGGAATTTGGATATTCCAACTGTAGAGTAAGCAACAGTAACAACTAATACGCAACAGAAGGTGGCAACGATGCTGCGACTGCGCGTAAGACGGAAACAGATGCTCTGGTAAAAAGGAAAGGATGCTCCGGCAACTCGAGATGAAAGCAAAGAATCTCCGGTAGAGTGCTTAGAGCGGAAAAGGATTTTTTTGAACTATTTGTATCATACAACATAACGCTTGCTACATACGCAAACTCTGCGGAACGTTTTCCCGCGATATCGATGGAGGGCAGTTTTGTCATTTTCACGAACCGACGATTCCGTTTTCTAGAAGGAGGGCATTTATGTCCGTCCGAGGAAGAGGAACCGACGATTCAGTTTTCTAGAAGGAGGGCATTTATTTCTGTAAATTTTCAGCGATATCTATTGTAATTTCATTCCCCATTTTAACTTCAACGATACATTACAACCACCTGCGGAACGTTTTCCCGCGATATCGATGGAGGGCAGTTTTGTCATTTTCACGAACCGACGATTCAGTTTTCTAGAAGGAGGGCATTTATGTCCGTCCGAGGAAGAGGAACCCACGATTCAGTTTTCTAGAAGGAGGGCATTTATTTCTATAAATTTTCAGCGATATCTATTGTAATTTCATTCCCCATTTTAACTTCAACGATACATTACAACCACCTGCAGAACGTTTTCCCGCGATATCGATGGAGGGCAGTTTTGTCATTTTCACGAACCGACGATTCAGTTTTCTAGAGGGAGGGCATTTATGTCCGTCCGAGGAAGAGGAAGCGAATGGCGGTAAAGGTTACTTGAGTCTTTGCTGCGGCACCAAATTACGATGCAATATGATGGCGACCCACATGGGGATACATGCCGGTCTGCATCTTATACGTGGCTCGGTTTGGAACCCCCGAACATGAGATCTCAGTACCGGCTCTGTAAATAATTCCGCAAATCGCTATAGCGATTTGTAGTGTCTTCCGCAAATCGCTATAGCGATTTGTAGTGTTATTCAGTAAGCAAATCGCTGTAAATCCCGACCCGAATTAGGACCAACTTGTCAGGGCCATATCTCCCTAACCGGAGGTCATATTCCAAATCCGTAAAAAGTGGTGTCTTCGTTATTGAGTCTAGTTTATTTCTGTAAATTTTCAGCGATTTCTATTGTCAGTTCATTCCCCATTTTAACTTCAACGATACATTACAACCACAATCATCAAAAGAAAGATTGCCCAAGCCTTGCCGGATTCTGCACTGTTGCTTTAGAAATTGTTGGGGTCCTCTCGAGCGAGCTCTCCAAGCAATGGGAGTCCCATCATCGCCAAATCTTCCAAGGTGATCGTCATCTCTCCCCACGGAAACACAAAGGTGTTGGTCTCCCAGCACCATGCTTCAAACAGAGCCCTTATCACGTTGGCCTGACACTTTATGTTCCCTAAGGATGCCTTCAAAGCCCCGTAGATCCCAACCTTGTTCCAACCTCCTCCGAACTTGGGTTCCAGTCGCCGGAACCAGTCGGACAGCCCGGACAGCGGCCTCATTGAACCTTCTAACCTGCAATTTCCGGACCAATCTTCCCTGCCGGACTTGATTTCGGCTTCGAGGGGTGGCATTTCCATCGATGTCTCAAACGCCGCAACCTCCTCTTCTTCTTCCACCTCTCCAACGATTGGCTGCAACAGTTGGGCTTCACCCTTCCAAACAACTATGCTCAGAGCAACATGTCAACGTCCCACTGATAGGCAAAACAACATTTCAAAGGTTATTTATCATAATGCCAGCTTTAGTTGAATCTGTTTTGATTGCAATGTTTGAAGCATCTCTTTCTTGCTTTGATTGTTTGTGTTTGTTGCTTGCTGCTTAAGTGCTTCTCAGTAAGCAGAATCTGGCCCTCATGCTCATCTCGATTGGATTACTGAGATTCCACCAGTAAGATCCGTAGTCCTTCTTGCTGCTAACTCTTTACATTTGCAGGTTGTTTCTTCAAATGATTATAATAATGACAAATATGCGAAGGAGTTCAGTATCAGTGTTTCTAATGCGCTTGCTACTTGTCCTGCTCGGGTTTTGCCAACTCCTCGTGTGAGTTGATCATATGTAATTTATTGTTTTGTTCATTATTCTGATCAACTCACACGAGGAGTTGGCAAAACCCGAGCAGGACAAGTAGCAAGCGCATTAGAAACACTGATACTGAACTCCTTCGCATATTTGTCATTATTATAATCATTTGAAGAAACAACCTGCAAATGTAAAGAGTTAGCAGCAAGAAGGACTACGGATCTTACTGGTGGAATCTCAACCCTCTAACTCGCTCTCTTTCTCTTCTATTTATGCTTCTGTGCACATCCATCAGAAGATCCTACATTGCTCCATCAAGCACCGACTGACCTGCACATTGACTGTTGTGGGTCCTTACTGATGAGCTGCCTCTAAATTTATTCGACTCTGGGTCCTTACTGCACTTGAAGTTGAGTCGTTGTATTTTTTGTTATTCGGTGGGTGGTGAGGCCCTCCTCTACTCTCTCAAGACTCTTAGCTTGGGCAATCTTTTTTTTGATGATTGTGGTTGTAATGTATCCACAATCATCAAAAGAAAGATTGCCCAAGCTAAGAGTCTTGAGAGAGTAGAGGAGGGCCTCACCACCCACCGAATAACAAAAAATACAACGACTCAACTTTAAGTGCAGTAAGGACCCAGAGTCGAATAAATTTAGAGGCAGCTCATCAGTAAGGACCCACAACAGTCAATGTGCAGGTCAGTCGGTGCTTGATGGAGCAATGTAGGATCTTCTGATGGATGTGCACAGAAGCATAAATAGAAGGGAGAGAGAGCGAGAGAGGGTTGATGAGCCCCCAGACCCCCCTCCTGTAAGGGCAAAAGGCCATGAACACGCTGGGAGGAGCCCTCAGACCCCCCTTCTGTAAGGGTAAAAGCTCTGAATCAGACTCCATAACTCTTCAAGTTGAATGATGCTACCCACACTGGGAGGAGCTCTCAGACCCCCCTTTCTGTAAGGGTAAAAACTCTAAATCAGACTCCACAACTCTTCAAGTTGAATGATGCTACCCACGCTGAGAGGAGCCCCCAGACCCTCCTCCTGTAAGGGTAAAAACTCTGAATCAGGCTCCACAACAGTAAATGTGCAGGTCAGTCGGTGCTTGATGGAGCAATGTATGATCTTCTAATGGATGTGCACAAAAGCAGAAATAGAAGGGAGAGAGAGAGAGTGAGAGTTGAATGATGCTACCCACGCTGGGATGAGCCCCCAAACCCTCCTCCTGTAAGGGTAAAAACTTTGAATCAGGCTCCACAACAGTCAATGTGTAGGTCAGTCGGTGCTTGATGGAGCAATGTATGATCTTCTAATGGATGTGCACAGAAGCAGAAATAGAAGGGAGAGAGAGAGAGTGAGAGGGTTGATGGCACTGGTTGGAATGTTTGTGAATCATTGCTTTCTTCCATGATGCCTAACGACAGCAGTAATGAAAAGAAGACACTGGAATGTTTTGTAACACTGGAACGTTGATAATGGGAGCACCGTTACAGCAGATGGCGCAGGCGAACGTCTCCACTTTAAATGGTTAACATCAAACTTTCTGGAATTTCTGCTTTTTTGTCCTTTTCCCCACCCGTCGTTTCACAACTTTTGAATGGAGGATATTTTTGTCATTTCCTCGAACCGTCATTTCAGGGCAAGAAAAGCAAGTAAGGGTGATTAAGTCTTTGCAACATCACCAGAGTCCGATGCAAAGTTATGTCAACATACACGGGAATACGAGCCCCATGTGCTTGTATACGTGGTGCTCATTCAAAGCCCCGAACACAGACGTGGGATTCAGTGAATCATCGGGGGGGGAACATATAACCTGCTTCGCCTTAATATATTTCGATTTGTAGTCGTATGTATACCCTATCTGTAAACCATGCACATTTAAAAGCTGTCACAGAGACACGTGGACATGAGGATGCATGATGCAGATTGGACTCGCAAATTCGATTTTTTTAAAGCAGGACACGAAATTTTTTAAAATTTTTAATCAATAAAAAACTCTCTTTCGATATTCTAGTGTTAAACAATACATTTTTGTTGAAATAAAACATTAAAACAATAAAATAATAATAAAATATTGTCTGTTCGAGTCATGTCCATGTGTCTGCCCGTGTCACTAGGGACACCCCCACCATGCTTCCATGGGCACGGTAGTCAGTACCAAGAGTATATTTACGTCTCGGTTAAGTTGGTTAAGGATCGAGTAGAATTGCAAGCTACAAACCAACTAAGCTTAGCTAAACATGTTCGACCTTGGTTCATTGAGGGTAATCATCTGCTTGCTTGGACTTGCAACAAGCTCTAGTTTGGTTCAAGTCATACTAAACGCAAAATGATTGCAACTTTTGAAACTAATGAGCAACAGAACAAAGGTCATAAGACTTGAAGCTACACCATATCGGATAAATGCCACAACTCCCTATACATTGAATGCTTTGGCTGTTCAGGCTTGATTCAATAAACATTAGTATCCAACAACCAGGTGAGGCATTTAATGCCGGAGCGACATGAAAGTAAGGAATCATGGAGAACCTGTTTTTGGGACGTAGAACTGATTGTTGTATACACATTCACCATTAAGCCAAGCATGACCTTCAAAATTACAGTCAGTGACAATAACCAAATGCTTGATTACTCAAACATCTGAAGTGAGTCATGAAAAGGACTGAATTCAATTCAATAATTATCTGTTCACGTTCAGCTGAAAGCTCAACACATAAAAGAAGCACGATGTCTCCAGATTGAAAGCATAAACAAGCAATAAACTGTTCTGCCTAATTTTCCTCATTGATTCAAACTTGCTACTGCTGTGCAGATTCTTAATGCAGCTCGCCTACAGGTGCCTCATTAAGCCACAAGAAATGAATGAAACCATACAGCTCCGCACTCACACTTACCTGTTTTCAGCAGGCAGTTTTATTGATCGAAGCATTAAGCGTATGATTAATAATATAGAATAAATTAAAGGATGTACCTTGTAAGGTGTAGGGTTCAATTTCCTCAAGTGGTCCGGACGCATTTGATCTAACTGCTGCATGCATCGCTTCCGGATCTCTGAAAGTGGAGGCAACTCTTCTCTTTGCTTACCTTCAAAGGAAAAAAGCACTTTAAGCTTTAGTACGTGTGTTGATATCAAGGTTGACTGCATTGTCTGCAGTGAAATATAACTGATGTAATCAATTAAACTCAACAAAACAAGCAGGGAAATAGTGGACTTGTGCTAAACAAAGCAGTTCTCACTAGAAGGCATTTTGTTTATTGGATTGGTATAAGGAGACCTCTTTGGCTTCAAGCATGTTTCCAGGATTAGTAGATACAGGACTTCTTAGCTTGAAGCACAAGGAATCAATATAATGGTGAACAAATAGTAGTCTCTATATATGAGAGTGCTCAGATGCAGGGGCGTTATTTTGTGGGCAAATGGCAAAGCATAAACATGGATATTGATATTTTATTATGAAGATACAACTCAAGAGACATGCTTTTTGACAGAATTTTGAGTCAGCATAAAACTTGCGACTCTATGACAATGACAATTATCACCAATATCTCCAAAATATCATTGTATTTTCATGAGATGTTCTAAAAAAGATACCAAAGGTCATTTCTGACAATAATTTCAAAATATTGGTACATTCTCCAAATATCATGGAAATTTCTAATAATGTTTGGACGGGAATGACAATCAAGTAGATAGCAGAAGCAAACATCAATGTTTTCATTTTTCAGTTTTCTTTCCTACTTAGACAAAGAGCTTCCCTAAATTGTGACAAATAAACTTTTTGTTGATTTTCCATTTTTTTTATGGAATATATTTCTCAACGAAGCTTGGACTAAGATTCTCAATCTTGACATGTAAACAAAATGAGCTCATGCAAGCCTAGTCTTTCCTCTGCCGGTTGTGTGCTCGTCTGTACGTAAACATGCATGTGTATGAATATGTGCCTGTATGTCTACTTGTATATCCATTATCTTAAGCTCCGTGGCTTTTTTCAGGTAAAGAGTCCATCTGTCCACTAATGGCATCCAATACCAGGAATCCAAGCTTGAAATAATTTCATGAGCTCACCTTGCACATGAGCCAATTTTGAGCCTTTGTTTGCATGTTCCAAGCTCAGCCAAGCCTAGCAGCCAATTGCTCGGTTCATCTTGTTTATACTTCTACTATTAAGTTATTAACAGTATCAGACTCACTCTACATAGTATCAGATATCTGCATACAAATTATAGTACTATACACAAAAACTAAAAAGGGAAAGTGAATGAAAAACAATAAAACGATTTGATACATAAAAGCCACAAAATGCTTTAGATACAATCCCAACAGAAACAATCACAATAAAACATTTGAGAGATTGAATGGTCAAATGAGAATCATTTTTGCTTAAATTCTTATGAAGCTTAAATCCAAGGAAATAATCCTTAAACAGTGTTATCATCTTGAGCATGTTGCATGATCAATTTAATTTTGAGCTTCAAAAAGGAATAAACAGAAAAGGACATATTAAAGCATTAATTTTCCACTTCCTGAAAAAGACATAAATCCTAATATTCCAATTACGAGTGAAGCATTGCACGCTTTAGTGACATAACAAACACAATAACAGAAACAGCAGCAGAAACAATAAACGTGTGATGGCACAGCCAGTCAGAAAGCAATTTGTGAAATGAATGGCACGGTGAAAACTTTTAGTACCTGATTTTCCAGGCCAGTAGCACTTCAGAAGTTCCTCTAACACATTGCGGCACCACATATGCCCTTTTAGACTCATTGAATGGATGACGACACAAAATACGTTCGGCCACCTATGCAGAGAATAAGCAAATCTCATTATAAAATAGGTATGGATTTCTTTGCCTGTAACAGAAATAGATGAAAATTTCCAGATCTACATAAAATTTTGCAATAAAAAAAGAAGAATCTAGTTACCTAATATCTAAAAGAAATTACTTTTCTACTTTCACCAAGAAAAAATGGCTTCAGACTCAGCTATATAAGACAACTACCAGTCCAGCTATCGTATTTGACTCGAACATGTCAATTGTATGATAGCGCAAACATTTCATATTTATATGAACATAATCAACTTTACACAAGAAATTATGTAGATTATTGTAATTTAAATAAATTTATGACAGAGACTATGCAAGGCAAACAAAATCAAGTGATGAACCGGTTTGGATCTATTAAGTAGGCAAAAGAGATGCAAACATGGATCATAGATACGACAATTTATGAAAATTGGTAGTAACATGCTTTATGATATTTTAATGCTTAGAATTAAGGGTTTTTATCTATGTCACATGGCTGCGGGTGCAGGGGTGCAGCACTTTCAAAAAACCCGGGTGCGGGGGTGCGGCAAAAGTATAAAAAATTATATATATATATATATATTCCAAAAGTTGGACATAAATGACCCTGGGCGTGTTGACTGCACCCAGGGTCAGGTTGACTGCATCGGGTGCGGCACCCAGTTGAAGAGTCCCTGTGACATATATAAAGTTAAAGTCCAAAAGTTGGACATAAATGACCCTGGGTGCAGTCAACGCACCCAGGGTCAGGTTGACAGCACCTGGTGCTGCACGCGCACCCGCGTCGCATCGACGCAGGTGTGGCACCCAATTGGGCGAGTCCCTGTGACATAGGTTTTTATAATATATTAACATATAGTGGTGTGTATAAGACCCCAAACTTGTATTGCAAGTATAAATTAATAATTCAAACCACAATATCATTAAGAAATATTTGTAAATGTCATGCCAAAACATCATAAAGAGTGAAACAAAAATAAACAACAAAAAGCAAGTCTCAGTGGAAATAGATGAAGCTATGGATATGGCATTGACAATCTCAACCCATGTATGACTGCATCTATGAAGTGTCATTGCATGTCCCTCATTGGTTTCATCGCAACACAATCATGCAATGCCAAACATGGCCACCAGTATCAGTCTCGGCATTTCTTGGCTAGGGTTTTTCTTGGAATAATTTTAAGAAAAGAGTGATTTTATCAAGTAAATATTGAAATTTTGAAAAATAAAATTATGAAAAGAAATAAAAAAATAACGAATATGTTTTAGAATGTGTTCCTCATATGTTTCAAATATGGCAATATTTTGTAAAGTCCACAATATTTTCCATTTTCTTAAAAAAAAAACATTAAAATACTTTCAAAATATCACTGATATCGGTGGTTAGTACCGAGGTGCCCATGTAAAAGAAGATGCAGCTGAGATCTGTAGTTCAAGATGAATGTTGGTATAAGAAACAAAGATAAAATTATGAGTGTCCTCATTGTGGGGAAATTATAGGCGCCACGAATGAAGCAGAAAAATAGCATAATTTGAGATAGTTTTTTGCACATATTGTAAAAAAAGAGCCGAGTAAAAACACTATGAAGGAATGATTATAGAAACTAGGAGAAGCAAAAGACCAATAAACACTTAGAAGGGAAAAATGGACCAATAAAGACTTAGAAGGGGAAAATGCATCAATTTGCTCAATAAGCTCCAAAAAAAAAAATACAAATATTCAAAAAGGCTGGATCTTTTGTTACCAAGCCTCTTCCGTCCATACATTAGTGGTAAGACAACTGATCATATGATGTCACAGCAATTCAACATAACACATTGAGAATAAAGTCAACAAGTGTTTGTGAAACACCCATGAGACACTTCGAAAATTTCAGGTCCTATCATATTGATCATGTTCATGCCATACCATATCCCCATACCCATGTCATACTAAGATTGATGGTCACCATTCCCTTTTCTGTTATTTCTAATGGGTCATAATTCTAAAGTTTGGATATCTGAACTTTGACCTCCTTCCTAAGGTGGGAAATAATTCCCTAAATCATTAAATGTTAATGAACTAATGCCATTTCTGAAGAAGCAAGGACGGACAAATTTCAAATGCTCATTCAACCAAAGCATGGGAAAGAAACCCATAACATAGAAACATTCATGATCGATGCAATTTCTAATTTTATGTACTGGAAAACAAGCATGTGCAGGAACATGTTTAGCAATGGTACCACTAGCCCACAATCCAACTTAGAGGAGCTAAACTAATTTATATAATGAGCGACACTTCACACGCATACCAAAAGTATGGCTAATGAAGGTTGTAAAACATACACAGTTTTCTATATGATTAAACAAAAGTTTTAAAGTGATTCAAATATGGCCTGTGTGACAAGTAACAACAGAAGTTACCTTTGGAGGAGGTTCTTTTTCTCCAGTCATTATGTCTACCAAAGGATAACCTTCTTTACCATACAATCTATAGCACTGTTTTTTACATGGTATTGAAACCTAAAAAGAAGAAAGAAAAAAGTGAAGAACATTGTCAGCAGACAAAAGATGGACCAAATTGATTAACATAACCACACCTTGGAAATGTCTTCAGAAAGTTTCATACGGGGCTGATTATTTATCTCAACCAATTTGAAAACGCAACCAAGAGCTGCCTGAGCATAGCACGTTACAAGATGGGTGCCAATGCCAAATGCATCCATCTCATGTCCCTGCATAGGAAAAGCAAGGTAATCTTTAGTACTAAATACAAATGGACCATGTATGGTTTTAGGCTTTTAGCTATTGTATTGACATCACAGGAGTTGATTCATCATCTAAACCAAGCACTGCCCAACAATGGAATCTAAACCAAAGCATTGCCATGTTCAACAGGATATCCCTCTGAGTGCTGGCAAGGAAAATGATCCTCTCAACCTACACAGCATGGTCTACATTTTGCCAAATATTTTACAATTTCATAATAAATGACCATAAGCAACACAATTTGATTCAGTATGACATAGATTCCTCTAATTTGTTCAAGGAACAAAATATGACTTAAAAAACCATCAACTTCCACCAAATTGCATAAGCAGCATCTTGATCCTGAGAAAAAAGAGGATAGACAATCACATCCATAGCCAATAGATGAATGGCTTAGGATCTTGAAAATTCTATTACATCAAGGAATACACAAAGATATCAAAATCCAATACAGAGGTAGCATGCCCATCTTTATGCCACTTAAAGAATACATGTACACAATAGAATGGTGCCCTTGGCACATAGACCACATTAAGAAAATGAATTCGGCAGCAGATTACTGTTTTAAAAAAATGTAGCCTTACTGGTGTTCTTGATGCATAGAGCCAACATATTCTCCAATAATCCCCTTTACCTTTGCATTTATGCTCAAAATGCCACCAATTCTGCATCTATGGAAGCATCAGTCTTGGTTTTATCTTTCATTCATGTTCACACTATGCTTGCTCACTGTACCATTATTGGTCCAACCAGTGTTGTGAAAAGCGTTGAGGCGTAGCGAGGCGCTCCACCAAAAACTGAGGTAAGGCATAAGCCTCGAGGCATAAAGCGTAAACCTCAAGGCATAAAGCGTAAGCCTCGAGGCATAAAGCGTAAGCCTCAAAAAAAAAATTGAAAACTTAAAAAAAACTATAAAAAATATCTAAAAATACAAATAAATAAAAAAATGCTTTATTAATGAAGCAACAACCAATAAGAAATAGAAAATCTCAAATAAATAATAAAAATATGAGATTAATATATAAAAAATACCAAAAAATATGAGATTAACATATAAAAGTAACTAAAAAACTGATTATATAACTGAAAAACTAATTATATAACTGAAAAATATAATGTCCTAACGTATATCTGAAAACTAATTAACGTATATCTGAAAACTAATTATATAACTGAAAAATATATCTTTTTCTTCTTCTTTGTTGTTCACGCCACTGGTTGGCGCCTTGAGACGTGCCTTTTGCGCCTCAAGGCGCTCTTTCAACAACACTGGATCCAACCTTCAGGCGGTAACATCATGTAAATGCACCCTTACAAACATATGCAATTCAAGCAAGAAGCATGCATACATATGTCTACAGATAAATATATGTGCATACGTGTGCAGGTTTAGTGCATTAACATAGTCATCTTAAATTAATGGAAATCACCACACCTGTATGCACACACATGCATTGTATTTATGTTTTTATATATGTATGTGTATATGTATGTATGGTGAGATCTTAACTGCAAAAATTGAAGCTTCTTAGTGGCGGTCATAATTTTTTGAAGCCTGCCATCTATGGAAGCATCAGTGTAACGCCCCGAAATCTTAACCCAAATTTTTGAGGATTTTTTTTTTTTTTATACAGCGGAAACCAGTCATACCGTAGGGCTAAGCATTCCAGAACATTACAGATGGAGCAAGACCAAAACATTCTTTTCATTTCAATATCAATGAAAATTAAGATCAGAGTTCTCACACTATCCTTGGAACAGTAAATCCAAAATCCCGATCAAAGCCTCATCCCGCAGTCGCTCCTAAATCCAACTCTTCACCTGAAAATGTATAGGAATTAGACTACAACTGTCTAAGTAGGAAATACGAAACTTTTAATGTGGTACATCGTGAATCCAGTATGTGATATGGGTGTCCAGTAGGATGTTCAGTATATATCCCAAAAATAAACAAAGGTCTATACTATGACAGTCAACAATTTACCAGAAATTAACTGACAGGTAACATTAATAGCAGTATTTATATATATCCCACCACCACAATATGAATCCACACAATTATTCAAAGAAATGCAATTATGACAATTCATAATTCAGGTATGTATTCACACCTCACGGTACATCCATTATGCATAAAGAAACATTAAACCATACCATGATGCACAATTTTAGTACAACAAGACATTTAACATACATTGAAAGTTAAACATCACCCATCCACCAAACATATAACAATTAAGGAAAACAGATAATGTATGCATGTTCTAATGCATAGCAAGAAAATGCATGAATCTTCTTATTATCTTTTCTTAAGTTTCCCTTTCCATATGCATGCCCTATTAAATGCATACCATTTAAGTTCCTCTTTTTAATTACCGTTGCCCGCGGATACACCAAACGGGTACAAACCCCGAGGTCAAGTGGGTTCCCAGGGTAGCTTAACACATAATTTGTATTTTATTACTGGGTTTCAACTTAGCCCTCGACCGATATCAGGAAACAACACCATCCATCGGAACATTAGACCTCCACATCTAATGTCGGGGACACAAGGGACACCCCACGCCCACAAGTGCCACTTCCTTGGTACCATAAACTCACAACTGTGACTAACACACCACTCCCGGGTAAAATGGCGGACTCTCCCTAAAACCGTGGCCAGGAGAAGAACCTCAATATCGGGTTCAGGGGCAACAACACACACGGAGTTTTTGTATCCTCACAGTCTCCCCAAGACCGTATATCTAAGATTCTCATACTCCAGATGAGATATCCCAGAATGTATATTACACTGTTCTTATTCATTATATTTTTATTAAAGTTAATTCTTTAAGTTTGCAACACCATATGCAAAAGTAAAGTGAAAAGGCTCGCATCCCCCCACTGCGAGAACCATCACGAGACTCCAGCCCGTGGAAACACATCGAACAATGCAATATAGAACAATAATATAAAGTATGATTTTTGCGATGCAATGAAACAATTAAAGAAAAAGCCAACCCAAGCTCAAGGCTCTCCAGGCTTGTGATGATTCATCCAGACCATCGATGCATCGTATGCAAAAATCATAACTTGCAATGTATGCAATAATACCAACATGATTCCAAATGCACATTCATTCATACCATTTTAACAATGTGCATGAGCTTCCACAGTCCTATGCATGTGTTCACCATCCATGTGTAAGTGCTTTCATGAAATCACTTAACACACATGCATTCATCCATCATCCATAAGCACATAAGAACATTTATACCTGATTTTACATGCTAAGCACACATCAATTTCATGTATGCACGTGTACTCAAAACAAATCCATAAATGCACGATAATTAAACAAGTCCCCTCAATATAGGCACACGAAACCTTTTCATGTGTTAACATCCACACACATGAACATAACCCAGATTCAGCAATTAAAACTTCAAGGCTGCACGCATTCATATTATGTATGCGCCTATATCAAAATAAGACCTCTCATACGAAAGATCAGAGAAGAGAGAAGGCTAAATGACTGTAACGCCCCAAAATTTCGACTTGTGATTTCGAAAACTTTATCGAAAAACCTTTCAAAAATTTAAAGTTTTAACTTTAAAAAAAATGACAGCGGAAGACATTTAGAAATGAACACAAGTCAACAATTCTGGGTACGTTAGCTGAAAAACCATCATTCACATGTACAACAACTTAAAGGAATTTAAGAAATAAGGCAATAGATTAAAATCTGCAGTTTATTATAAAATGAGCATTTTATTCCAAAGTTCAATAAATCTAAGAAAACTCCAAAAAAAGTCCCAGAGCCAAGTCGCCAGCAGAAAGAAGATGAATCTTGATCCACGTTGCACCACGCCATCGGCCGCCAATGAAGTCCTACTTCTCACCTGCCCATGAAATGGGTCAGTTTCATAACAAACCAGTAGGTGCATGAACAAATAAGTAGAATGAAAATAAAACAGGACATTCATGAGATAAGCAGTTATGATATTTAAGCAATTAATACAATTGTAGCCTATTCTAACAAATGTAATATGTGCAAAGAAATGTTAGTTGAAGCAGTGTGAGTCTCAGTCATCTACAACTATTCATGAAGATATTCTTTAAGTTCTGATATTAACTGGCCTGTGGGTACGCACAGACGCGAAACGTAGAAACAGCCGAGACCGATCCAGGGGTTTATTATGTCAGGTGTTTTCATTAACCCGGATGGATGACTGAGTCCGCTCCTAAGGGGACGGTCAGTGACCAAGAGAGTAAATCCCCAAAGGCATTCGTGGCCCATGGATGCATCCAACTTCTGCAAAAGTGCCTGGGAGTTACCACCTAGGATAATTTATGGTAATCCCAATTCCCCTAACTCCGATGACTGGGGAAACCGAGTCTTTTGCCCGTGGGGTGGTTGTTAACAACCTGTTCATCGGAGTCTTTGTACCAACCATCCTCTCCCTTGATGAACCGTGAAGATCGAATGGGTACGACGGGGGTTTCTTAACCGCCGCCTCATCCTACATGCTCTGGTCTATTAGACCCACTCGAGCATCTTGCCTGTAAAACCCGAGATTTCTTATTTGAAAATATTTCAAAATTTTCAATTTGGGCCTAGATCCACATTACGGATCCAGGACCCATAAAGGGGGGGTAATTAGGATTGATTTATTTGAAATTTTGATTTAAAGGTTATAATAGATAAATGAAAATTTTTCTAATTTAAAATTTTAATTTAATTCGAGGATCCACAGTGGATCCATTTGGATCCACTTGTGGACCCATTTTGTTTTGGGGCCGGGTTGCGGGTCCCGGGTTCAGACCCGAGCCCCACCCCAACTAACAACCCTTTTAAAACAGAAAGGGCAACCCGATAAACCCTAACAGGAAAGGAAAGGGGGGAAGGGGGCATTACGCAGGGCGTAACCGACCTCCCCCTCCCATCTCGGCAAGGAAGGAGGGGGCCTGGGGTCGATAAAAGGGGAGTGAAGAGAGGGTTATGCCCTCTTCACTCGGGCTCTCTCTTCCCCATCTTTCCCCATCTCTCTCGCTTGCTCGGTGCGCACACGCCGGAGGAAAGGAGGTCGCCGGAAAGCTGCGACAGCCATCAAAAGCCCTCCAGCGAGCCCCCTGTCACGGCAACAACAAGGGGTAACCCCAGCCGACCGTGTTTTCGTGTCCCCAGCATCCGATAGCTGGAATACCCTTCAAAAAGGTACGGGTACCTCTTTTTGATTCAAATGGGGCATCGGTGGAGGTTTGATTTCCATGCAGCAGTCGATGGAAATCTCATGGAGAACAGTTTCCACTATTACTCCCTTGCACCTTCTGTGCTCTTGTTGTATTGAAGAAAAAAAAAACAGATTTAAAAGCTTTTCCTGCATGGTTTGGGGCCCAGGTATGCAGTCGGCTGGGCTGTGAACTAGACCCAGCCAACTGGGTCGGCTGGGTGGTTCTGGCTGGGTGCTAGACCCAGTTTTAGCTGAGTCTTTTATTCCAAATTTCTTATTTTAATTTGAATGGTTAGAATAAGTTGATATTGTTTAATGAAATTGGCACTAGATTTATCAAGCTGATAGGCATTTTTATTTTAATTTGAATGGTCAGAATAATGTTGATATTGTTTAATAAAGTGGTGCATCAGATTTATCAAGCTGATAGGCATTCCTATTTTAATTTGAATGGTCAGAATAATGTTGATATTGTTTAATAAAGTGGTGCATCAGATTTATCAAGCTGATAGGCATTCTTATTTTAATTTGAATGGTTAGAATAAATTGATATTGTTTAAATGGAATTAACATCAGATTTATCAAGCTGATAGGCATTTTTATTTTAATTTGAATGGTTAGAATAAGTTGATATTGTTTAATGAAATTGGCACCAGATTTATCAAGCTGATAGGCATTTTTATTTTAATTTGAATGGTTAGAATAAGTTGATATTGTTTAATGAAATTGGCACCAGATTTATCAAGCTGATAGGCATTCTTATTTTAATTTGAATGGTTAGAATAAGTTGATATTGTTTAATGAAATTGGCACCAGATTTATCAAACTGATAGGCATTCTTATTTTAATTTGAATGGTTAGAATAAGTTGATATTGTTTAATGAAATTGGCATCAGATTTATCAAGCTGACAGGCATTCTTATTTTAATTTGAATGGTTAGAATAAGTTGGTATTGATTAATGAAGTTTTGCATCAGCATTATCATGTTGATAGATATCTTTTAATTGAATTGGAATGGTCAGAATAACGTTGATATTATTTAATAAAGTTTTGCATCAAAATTATCATGTTAATAGGCATCTTTTATTTGAACTTGAATGGTTAGAATGAGATGATAATTCATCCATAGTTTAATTCTGATATGTCTTAGAAATTAAATATGGTATTGAATTTGTAATCATTGCTTAGCAACTGTTGAAGCTTAACCAGCTGGGCATTTAGGAAAACCTGAGACAAAAGGGATTGTACCTAGTGATTTCAAAAAGAGATATACATATAAAGTAATTCAATGGTGGTTTTTGAAATAGGATAGGCTGTCATTTTGACAGCATACATAGGTCCATACTGGACCTGTGAATATGCTGCCAGACCCAGCCAGTGGGATCGGCTGGGCTGAGTCCAGTCTTTTTACATACTTATAGATATAGGTCTGTCTGTATACATATCTACATATATATATATATATGTGTGTGTGTGTGTAATCAGGGATATTAGCATATGGCATCCCCTTTTTTTTTGGTACGCTTCCGGACAGCTGTAAACACCCCAAATTTTCACTCACCTCCCCTACATCTCCACCAAACATCATCATTCAACCTCTGAAATCGTCGAAGGGCAAAATGGTCATTTTCTGAGCCCGGACCTTGGAAAAGTCTAAATTTTATCTGAAACTCTCAAAATCTCTCTATTTTGTCTCAGATGTTCAAAATTTTACTCCTGACAGGAGACAGATATCTCCAAGTCTTGGCTCAAGATTATATTGCATAAGACATGACATTGCATATCATTGCATGAGCATTTCAAATCATTGCACTGCACAGCATGCCATTTCGAGGTCCAGAACTCCTGATTTCAAAACTTTCAATCCAAATTAGAATTTCAACTCTTTTCAAAATTGATTTCAAAACCCTGGGTCTTCAAAATTATCCATTCTTCCCATTTTACCCCCAGGACTCTGAATTTTAAAATATTTTCTCAGGTAAACGATCTGGATAATTTTCAATATGGATTTCAGCCACTTCACCTCAGATTTTGCCCCTTTTGACAACTTCAAATATCTTTCTTTTACAAAATCGCCCAACAAGGGCCAACTCTTTCCAAAATTCCTGTTTTGCCCATTAGTCCAGATTTTATGAAAATTCCAAAAAGAAGTTGTGGTTTTATCCTTATTTCAATAAAGAAGCAATGTGGGACCCACACTGAGATGGTGTCACACAAGCTTTTTTTTTGAAAATTTGAATTTTGAAAAAACCCAAAAATATAGGAGCCTTGTCCCCTGGATTGGTGCCACTTGTCCTTTCTCTCTCCTCCCATTTACATGCCATGTGTCAGCATAGGGTTCACCTAGAGTTGGTGCCACATGTCACCTTCCCTCTTCTGTCACGTGTCAGTGTGGGGGCTACCTTCAGAAGCCGCCACATGTCATCCCAATTATCTGCCATGTGTCACCCTATCCATCCTGCGCCATGTGTCATTTCAAAGACTACCAGGAGATGCCAAGTGTCATAGGTTGTCCTGTCTAGAAAAAGTGAAGCTTGTCTCCTCTGAGGTGGCGCCACTTGAAGTGTGTCTTCTGCAGAGGACACGTGTCAACCTCTCCCTCCTTCTAGAAAAGTAGCCTGACACATGTCTCTTCCTACTTTTCTCAGAAAAGTAGGAGACATGTGTCACTCCTAAATTCCTACAGAAAAGGTAGGCTTGTCTCCTCTGAGGTGGCGCCATCTGGAGTGTGTCTCCTGCAGAGGACACGTGGCAAGCTCTCATTTCCTCAGAAAAGCAAGTGCCACATGTCACTCCTGGCTTTCTTCAGAAAAAGCAAACCATTCAAAATTCAAACAAAGCCTAGGTGGCGCAAATCCTGAGCTCTGATTTTTCCAGATGACCTGAGGTGGCGCCACATGTCCTTTCCCTTCTTTTCCTCCCTATTGCCACATGGCATTGTAGAAGCCACCCTGAGGTGGCACCACATGTCCATCCTCCATTCCTCCAGGGCCAACCTCCATTTGAAATTCGAATTCTCCTCTGAGGTGGCGCCATCTGAAGAACCTCTCCAGCAGGTTGACACTTGGAACCGTCCTGGACTACCACATGTCCACATCTCCTTTCACCAGAAAAAGCAAAATTCAAATTCCTCTGAGGTGGCGCCTTCTGAGCCCACTGCTCTGACCTTCTGACATGTGTCAAACACCTTTTGAGGTGGCACCATTCCAGGACTCCACTTGGCTCCATTTTTTGATTTTTATTTTATTTTTCATAAAGGTAGCCCACCATGAGGTGGCGCCACCTGAGGACTCCATACAAAAGGTGAGTTTGAATTTCAAATTCCAAGAGAACACCCTCTGAGGTGGCGCCTTCTGGGAGTTCCCTGCAGAGAGAATCAAGCAAACTTTTGAAAAATTCCAAATTCCCCCTGCTGAGGTGTCTCACCCACAAAATTTCCATTTTTTTTATTTTTCTCAAAAATCAAAATAGCACCATGAGGTGGCGCCACCTGAGGGCTCCCTGCAAAAGCCAAATTCGAATTTCAAACCCCCAGATGGCACCCCCTGAGATGGCGCCACATGGGGGGCTCAGATTGAGCATGTTTGAATTTCAAATTTCTTCAGAAAATTTATAAAAACAAGGCTCCACGCCCAAGAGAAGGGCCCTTTTTTGGAGGCCATTTTTGTGAACTGGAGAATTCGACCTAGCCTTCCTAACATTTGATTTTGAACCTTGGAAATCGTGCCCCCTTTGGCTCATTGGAGAAGGTGAAGAAAAGCTCGTGCAGTGGCCAATTCGATTCAAGCTGAGGTCAATTTGGGTGAACCATCCGAAGCCCGGAGCGAAGGACGAAGGAAGCTCGGGATAGCCCTCCCTTTCAAGAGCTTCTATGTTGCGTAACGAAGCAAGGTGCACTTCTTTTCCCCTTGATTTGATGCCATGATTCGATTCGGGAGTCGTTTGAAGAAAGAGCTCATCCGAGAGATGGATTGAGCTATTCTCATAAAACGACATATATAAAACGTTTCATTATGATTCCTTGATGATTTTTAACATTAATGTAGTTAGCTAGGTTTAATTTGCATTTTATTTCATTCATTTAGCATATTTCATGGATTAATTAGGATTAATTTAGCATTTATTTCAATTCTGCTTATTTTCAGTAGGTCTCTGTTTTTGTCAGTCAGTCCACACGTCATTTCATGCATTTATTTTTTATTAAAAATCCCAAAAAAAACACGAAATGCGCCATTAGGTGTCCTTGAAATTTTGCCAAAAATTAGGAGGCATTTGAATTTGTTTATTGTGATAAACATTCAAAATGACAAGTCAGGTTTTGTTACCAGGGATGCGTTTTGTAAATCATTGGCCGACTTGGAAAATCGAGATATCCCTCATGGGAGATCCGATTTTAGATCCGAAAGATGTTCTGAACGCGGGAGCATGTCTAGTTTTTAATATGATTTGTTCAGATTTTTCTGATTTTTTTTAATGTCTGACAAAAATCCGAGAGTTTGGGACACGTGTTAGAGCCTAATTTGGGCCTCTGAGATCTTGGATCGACTTAGAGCTATGGTTTCTCTTTGTGTGTTGCTCCAAATCTACAACTGTAAAAAGTGAAAGTTGTGTCCTAGATGTCCTCTGTTTGCATATGAAAGCCTGTGATTTTTAGAACAGTGTTGATACCTGCTTCGGATTTGTTTTGTCAGTCTCATGTTTTGCTACATTTGTATGTTCTGTTAGTTTAGGCAGGAATAGTTATATTTTTATCTGTGTTTCTGTTGATCAAATGCCAAAGTCATAAACATGAAAGTTGTTCATGTAGGTGTCTTGCGTATCTCGGATTAATTTCATAAATTTCCATGGCTGTTTTATATTTTTTTGGCATTTTACATCCGATTATGGTGATTTTTACCTCTGTCAGAACTAAATCTCTGTTATTGAACTCACCATGGCTCAAATCCCGAGACTGTAAAAACCAAAAATGTTCCATTTAAAGTCTTTTAGAAGTCTGCAAAATATCAGAAGTTTCCATGGTGTAAATCGTGCGTTATCATATTAGACATTGCATTTGGTTCAGATCCATAGGCAAAATCCACCATTTTAGGACTTTCTTTAAATTTTAGCATTTAAATCATATCATTTCGGGATTTTAGCATTCTATGATGTTTATCAGAGTAAGTAGATGCTTCATACCGAATTTGGTGCAATTTGGAATCCATTTGAGGTTCAGATCATCCATAATACCAAAACAGGGTCCCGTAGGACCCAGATCCAAGCGAAAAACAAGCGAAATTCGTTATTTTGGATAAATTTCAAAAAGCCAAATTCTGATTTTACAGTCCTAATGTGTTTATCAGCATGTCATCATGTCCCTTACTGCATCTAATCATCATTTGAGTCAATTTGAATTTCGAAATCTCAATTTTACCAAGTTTTCCTTCAAAAAAAAAACCCTGATTTTAAAGGTATAACTTTATAATTAGGGGTATTTTGGTCATTTTGACCACCATTCTGAATTTCAAACTATTTTCTACTGAATTTCTTGCATTTACATCATTTCAAATATCAAGGAAGCATGACCATAGGGTTTATATCCAATTAAATCCAATAATTTCATAATATTATTGGAAAATCTTGAAAAAACCCACATATTTGAGCTAACCCAATTTCAAGTTTGGCAGAAACAATCAAAAGAAGGAGCTGAAGTCTGCAAATTTCTTTTACTTCCTTTATTTAGTGATGTAATAATGTAAATTTTGGAATAAGAGAGTTAATTTTCTGCTTAGACTAGGATGCATATCATATAGTTTGAATTTATGCTATATCCTGATTATATGATTCATGCATTTTATTTTAAAAGCACTATGGATGTTCACAAATGGCACGTGCACCAACTCTTAGGGAGTTGATGGACTCGGTGGGATCCATATTTACGGCCCTAGTCGGAATATGGACGAGACCCAGATCCGTCATCTTTCTACTAGTCACATAGAGCCTACACTCTTAGGCTATCTTAAAATGCACATCATATTTCCAAAGTTTTCAAAATCATGTGCATCAAATCAACTAAGTTCTGAACACATTCATGGCCACAATCAGAATATGTGAAGGACTTATTTGGACTTAATGCACATTTTCCAACCAATTCCTCAGAAAATCTTTTCAAATGGCATTCATTTACTCATGTCATTTGCATCATAAAATCATTGATTTTCTCAAGATTTTCTCAAGAAAACTTCATTCTCAAGAAATCGATTTCTCAAGAAACTCTAAGGATTTTTTAAAATCGGTTTTCCAAAGACAAGTTTTTCCACAGTTTTCCCTGGAAAATGATATTTTCTTAAGAGATTCAAAAGAGTTTTCCAATCTTTCCCCAAGATCAAAATTGATTTCCAAGTATTTCAAGGGTAAAAATTCCTAGGATTTCAATTTCCCAAGTTTTGAATTTCCTTCCCCAATGAGTTTTCCTATAAATTTTCCATTATTTTCCTAAGAAAACTCTCAAAGTCCAAGTTTTCCTAAGAAGTGTTTCCCTTTTCAAAAGGTTCATCTTTTCTCAAGAATCACTTCCATTTTCCCAGAATTTTCAACTATTCCTGATTTTCTCACATCTTTATAAGCTTTCTCATGTTTTCAAAAACCTTTTTATCTGAGTTTCCTGAGAAATTGACCCTTTTCCTGAGAGATTCTTTCCAACTCCAAATGTTTTATAAGCATACATCATGTTTTCCAACTTGTATTTTCCAAAATCTCATAGCACATGCCTGAATTCTCTGTGCATTTAGGATAGAACATAACTTCAATAATTTCGCTAAGTCAAGCACAATTTTGGTCCTTGGTTCGATTACCCCTGTTAAAGGCGGCAGGAACGGTCGAACCTCGTACCAACAGGTCGAGCCCCATCCCATGGATTTTCCCGCAATTTTCAAAACGGAGGCGAGTATTTCAAAACATTTTCCAAAATCCGGTCAAGTTTGAAGCGCGAAAGCGTTTCCTTCTCTCTCTCTTCCGCAAGGAAGGGAAGACGGGGGAAAAAATTCGCGACGATGACAGGTTTGGCGACCGTGATGGGACTGTCCTTGTCTGACCTAAATTATGCTTGACTTAGTTCAATTATCAAAATTATGTTCATAAAATGTCAGCTCTTTTACTTTCAATATCATGTGAGCCTAGGAGCCTAGATTCTGACCCAGCTGACATTGAATGCATATAGCTTAGGCATGGTTTGGTAGGACCATATTGAGGAGAAATTTTCATGCTCACATAGACTTAGGTCTAAATACAACCCTCCTCAATTTAGGATCTGAATGCAAACAATGTATGCTTTTTCAAAGTTTTCAAAATCTATCTCTCTAGGATTTAAAGCCCTCTATTTCTTGCATGTGATCATTTTTCAAAACCCTCAATTACCTATCATTACCCGGTCTTCACGTTGCTGGGCTCCCTTCCAGAACCATAGTTCGGGACAGAGCCTCACAACTGGGCCAACTATTTGGGTTAACACCCCTCTACCACGTACCGCGGGCCACAGTCCGAAGTATATCGATAGGCGCTCAAGGATGTTGGAAAACCTTACCCTAGAACTGGAGTTGAAACTCTATGCCACGTACCTCGGATTTCGATTCGGGTATATCGGCGTAACTGGATTGGACAAAGATGATCTGAACTTAGAGTTAGGATTAAGGTCCTACAGCTGTTTTCAAAATGATGCATCTAGAGTCTGCCTTTTAGGGAGTGCTGAATGTGCATAAATGTTTGTGCAGGATGTGATTGTATGTATGATTTTCTCCATTCTTTATATTTGCCAAGGTTTTTTTTTTTTTTTAACTCATTAGGCCTTTTTCAAAACATCCTTATTTTCCACAAGATGTTTTTCTCAAACCCTGGATGATTTTCTCAAATATCCAATTTCTTCCAAAACTCCAGGCGATTTTACATTCTACCTCTCTACTGGATCTTGAATTTCTAGTTGCATTTTTATCCTGCCTGCAAAATTTTTCAAAATTTCCCACATTTTCCTAAGTCTCATTCTGAGTCTTTCTCTGTTTTCAGTTCGATGGCATCCAGTCAAGTCGATCCTATCTTTCCTGAAGGTCACATCTCCTTCGAGCTGCGACAAGGTCGTCCTGAACATCGAGCCCTTAGCACCGGAACTTTCATTCCCCGGTGGTATTATTCCTGGCTAAAGAGCTTTTCCCGAATGTTCCCGGACCATTTGAGCGAGTGCGGATTAGAGCTGGCATCAGCAGTCGGAAAGCAGACCATCAATGGCAACCTAATCCATGCAATGGCGGAGCGATGGAATCCTCGGACGTGTACCTTCTGGTTCCCATGGGGAGAAATGACCGTTTTAATGGATGATTTTTCAGAAATCATGGGGTTGCCAGAACCAGCCGGTCAACCAGGAGACCCCTTAGAGCATCAATTCCTTATCAATGTCAAGGGTTTGGACCTCCGAGACTCCTTAGCTCGTATGACAGGCCGTCGATCTTGGCCCCTGATCCAGTTAGAAGGAGATGAATATGTTGACCTACTTGAGTTGTACCGCCAGTACGGGACCTTCGTCGAAGTCAGCTCGCTTTCAAGAGCAGCCAAAGAAAAGATTCAGAATGCAATGGTTCTATGCACTGTAGGACTGTCCCTTTTCCCAGATGGACAGAACTACATGGACATCAGGATAATCCAACTTATGAGAAGATGGGGAAGTCGGCAAACCAATCGCCTTTCCATAGCCATGGCAGCGTTCGCTTTCCTATATCGAGGTCTGACTCGATTCTCACTTGGAGAATCCATTTTAGTTGAAGGATGCATCTACGCACTTCAATCCTGGTTTTTCCAACACGTCCCAGCCCGAGCAAGCTCTTTCAGATACAATGGTCAAGAACTCCTTCCAGTGTCGCAGTACCGATCCATGATCAACAACATTCAAGAAGATGACGTTGTTTGGGACTATTTTGATCAGCAAATATCTCCTCCCAGATATACCTACGCTTATGGCAAGCGGTTCAAGTTGCTAGGACCATTCTTCTGCACTTATTACCAACTAGAGAGATGTGTTCGGCAGTTCTCTCAAAGGCAGCAGTACGTTGAAGCCCGACTGTTATTAGGAGCTATGGCAAAGTTCGATCTCACCTACGCACAATGGTCCGGGGCATATCACTCTGCCCGCTACGGCTGGGATTCCTTTGTCTCTCTTAAAATCTTTCCAGGTCCTAGAGTGTCTGCCGACTATCGTGAATGGTGGCAAATTGTTTGTCCCCCACCTCTTTGTCAAGATCAATAAAATCTTATTCTTCTCATTTTAATAAAATTCTCTTTCCTTCCATTGTGGTTTGACGACCTCGCCTAGGTAACAAGGCATATTTTCGTTGTTTATTTCTTTTGCAGAAGGAATGGCAACACAATTGTCGTGATTCTCACGACGACTCAGTCCCTAGTAATGGGACATCTTTTCCAAATTGTCTACCATATTTTCAGCAAATATTTCTTCCAAAAGCTAATTCCTTCAAAATCTAATCAGGTCTTTGCCCTGCAGAGAGCATCCATACCATTTGATGGTTGAGACAAGATCAGGCAAAAGAACCACGGCATCCTAGTACTCGTCAGCCTCGGAAGAAGAAATGGGTTCCCCTCGATCCGAGAAGAGTCAAGAACAACAGCAAGAAGACGATGGCATAGACCCTCAAATGTATGCCATGTTCAGAAAAATGATGAATAAGATGATGAATGAGCAGCCCGAGACCAGCTCAGAAAGGAATCCATTCAGAGAAAAGTTCCATGGTCGCAGGGGTAAGAAGGCTCCCAAGAAGCAGATCCAGCCAGAAGAGATTTCAGATGAATCAGATTCAACTGAAAACACAGATGAAGAATATGAGGTGCCTCCGGCATTTCAGAAGCGTGGCCAAAGTAAAAGCCGCAGATCAAAGAGCAGAGATAAAGAAGAGCCTTTGCAAGCGCAGTTCAAGGAAATGGCCCGAGTTGTCAAGGATCTGCAAGCCCGCGACAAGGGCAAGAAAGTCTTCACCAGCGAGGACTTTTATGACGGCTTAGAAGGGGATGACGATCTGGAGAATCTCCCCCGAAAATTCATCAAATTCGATGGTTCTGGCGACCCAAAAGCTCATCTTGCCACCTTCTTTGCTGAATGCTCGAGGTTCAGAAGGGATAACCGAGCATTGTTTCTATGCTTCCCCCGCAGCTTGGAAGGAGTTTCAGCTAAGTGGTATGCTGAGCATATCAACCCCATCGAGCTCAAGGAGTTCGACAAAGTTGTGAATCTCTTTATTGAACGCTTCTTGTTCAACACAGAAGCACTGCCTACACTAAGTCACCTCTGCAATTTAAGGCAGAATGAGAATGAGAAAGCACGGGACTTCATTCACAGATGAAGATCAGCCTGTAACAAGATGAGAGATCCTATCTCGGAAAGACATGCATTGTCCTTAATCCTCAACAATTTCTCGCAGCCGTTAAGAGGATTAATCTCCACAGCGCCGTCCAGGACCTTCATTGAGTTGACTGAACGAGCCGAATGACTTGAGCTAAGTGTGGAAAATGGAGTCTATGAAGGCTTCACCTTTTCCAAGAACAACTCCCAAGGTGAGCAGAAGAAGAAAGCTCACTTCACTTATTCTGCCAGCAACAGCAACAAAGGCCAAAATCGATACAAAGGGCAAAAGAAGGATTTCTGCTATGGCTCAGGCAGTTCGAACAACAAGGATCAGAAAGCAAAGCCTGCTCCTCAGTACAGCAAGCCTCCTCAGCAGGATCAAGGGCCGAAGCTGCGGGAGAAATCTAAGCATGAAGGATGGAGTTACGACAGAAAATTTACTCCTCTTGACCAATCACTCGAGGACGTGCTCGAGTACATGCTATCAAAAGAGATGGTCAAATTGCCCAGATTGGCCGATCCCCCTGTGCCCATGGGAAATGGAAAGATCAGTTCTGCAAGTTCCACAGGACAGTGGGACACAACACTGAGAACTGCTTTGTTCTCAAAAACATCGTGCAAGATCTCATTGAAAAAATCTATTGGTAGAAGGAGAAGAAGAAGAGAAAATGGACATTCTCAACCACCCCTTCCCCTCGCACACCACAGCGGTACTGTCTGCACAACCATTTTTGCCGCATGAGCGTATCAAGCCATGTTCTGCGCAAGACCTACAAGTTCAGCACCATGTATCGGTACTACGACAAGCAGCTCCAGATTCTAAGAAGATGGACTTAATTTCGGCATTCGATAAAATGAAAGTTTCAGAAGCACCTGTGAAGTCAGTTCCCAAATCAAAAGGAACTCCTGACTTCTTCAAGCAAATCGTTAGACCAAGGCCAGAGAATTCAAGTCAGAAGCCTCTGACTGCTTTATCCAATGTCTCCATCCTTGACTTGGCCAAGAATTCTAGCAAGCACCGACAAGTACTGGATGACCTGCTCAGGAAAATCAAAGTTAAGCCCAGTACCACTCCTGAAGACATGGCACAGATTATGAACTCTGCCATGACCAATGCACCAATCACCTTCTCAGATAAGGACCTTCCAAAGCCTCATTCCTTTCATAATAATGCCTTATACATTGTCGTTCGAGTCAGAGGAATGACAGTTCCCCATGTGCTGGTCGATGGAGGCAGTAGCCTCAACATATGTCCCGAAATGACCGCAAAAGCCTTAGGGATCAAGGACGAGGAATACATGCCAGATCCCATCACTATCTATGGGTTTGACAATCATGGTCAAACGGCCAAGGGCAAGATATTCCTGGAGGTGTTCATCAACTATTCGGTGCACTCCGTCCTTTTCGATGTGGTTAATGTACAACCAACCTACAACTTGCTGCTCGAAAGGACATGGATTCACAATGCTAATGCAGTGCCTTCCACCCTACATCAATGTGTGAAGTGGTCAAAAGGTGGAATGATAACCACAATACTGGGAGAAGACCCAGAAGAAAGGCTCCCGCAGCCCATGATTCCCCGACCATCATTCAATGCAGATATTCCCAGCATCAGGGAAAGTGAAGAGATCAGTCACGGAGAAAATCGAGAAATACTTCAGGCACCATCAGAGCCATCTCTGCACACAGTAGCCATGACACGATGGAAAGGTCCTCAATTCTTCAAGGTTGGAGGCCGAATCGACTACAGCACCATTAAGGATCATCCCTTGTTTCCTCAATTCATGATGTCAAGAAAGGGATTTGAGTTACTCCTGAAGCATGGCTATCAACCCTTCAAGGGACTCGGCAAGAACGAAGATGGCCGCATTGAGCCAATGATCCAGAAACATCATCCCCGCAGAGCAGGACTAGGGTTTGCCGGCGGAAGCTCATCAAAGAAGACTGTTTTTGTCAAAGCGGCACAATGAAGACCATTTGTTATTTTCTTTCTATTCTTTTTCAAATAAATGTCTCATTTTACCAATGTCATTGATCAATTCAATCAATAAAATTCCAAGTTTCTTTGTCTATCCGGATGCCATCTACTCCCTTTCTGTCTATCTCATCATTTCATAATTCAATGCCATTTTACGCATGGTTCTCTTCAAATGATTGCTTGTCTTACTATAGGCCGATTTGCCTGAACCAGATTTTTTTTCTCTCCAAAATTTCAGAATGACCTCTCGGACAATCAAGAAGCTCGTTCTCAATCCCAAGGCCTTTCAGAAGTCGACAGCAATTCACAGAATCAAAGCAAGCACCGGAAATGATAAGATTGCAAAGCAGTCAGATGATTGTGCTGAATACAATCAGTCCCTTCAGGAATTACCAGAGTTCGCCGCAGTTCAGAAGCAGGATGAACCATCTCCTCTAGTACAAGATCCAACTGAAGGTGTCAATATCGGTTCAGAGGAAGATCCAAAAATTCTCTAGATCGGAACCAGTCTGAGTCCAGAAGAAAAAAAAAGGCTTACAGATTTTCTCAAGCAGCATGAAGAAGTGTTTGCAAGGACGTATGAAGACATGTCGGGCTTAGACCCCAAATTAGTCGAACACCGTCTTGTCTTAAAGCCGGATGCTAAACCAGTTAGGCAGAAGCTGAGAAAAATGGATCCCAGAATAGAACAACAAGTCAAGGAAGGACTTGAAGATCTGCTCAAAGCAGGATTTATTCGAGCTATTGATTACCCAGATTGGTTAGCCAATATCGTCGTTGTCCCAAAGAAAAGTGGCAAAGTAAGGATCTGCATAGACTTCAGAGACCTCAACAAGGCAACTCCGAAGGATGACTATCCACTTCCAAGCATCGATCTTCTAGTCGATAGCACGGCAGAACACGCCATGTTCTCTTTCATGGACGGATATTCCGGCTACAATCAGATTAAGTTGGCCGCCCGCAACCAATCCAAAACTTCTTTCACCACGCCTTGGGGCACTTTTTGCTATACAGTCATGCCTTTTGGGCTCAAGAATGCTGGAGCAACATATCAACGGGCAATGGCTGTTATCTTTCACGATCAAATGCGCAAAATCATGGATGCGTATGTTGATGATATTCTCGTGAAATCTAAAGAAAGAGAAGATCACCTCAAAGCCCTTGATCAAGTCTTTAAGAGACTCATTCTCTACAAGTTAAGGCTTAACCCGCAAAAATGTGTCTTTGGAGTCGAATCAGGCAAATTATTGGGTTTTCTGGTCAGCAAAAGGGGAATTGAAGTTGACCCAGCCAAAGCAAAGGCTATCATTGACATGCCACCCCCGAAGAATCTCAAAGAACTACGTAGCCTTCAAGGACGTATGCAGTCAATCCGGCGATTCATTTCCAATTTGGCGATGAGATGTGAGCCTTTCAACCACTTACTCAGAAAAGGAGTTAAGTTCGAATGGGGACCAGAATGTCAGCAATCGTTCGATCGAATCAGGAAGTATCTTCTCAATCCTCCCATCCTGAAGCCGCCAGAATTGGGAAAACCTCTTTTATTAGACATCTCAGTTAATCAAGTCGCATGCGGTGGGTTCTTGGCACAATACAAAGAAGGCAGCCTAATAGAACACGCCATTTATTACGTGAGTAGGACTTTCATAGATTATGAAAAGAGATACTCTCAAATAGAGAAGACCTGCCTAGCTCTGGTATGGATGTGTCAGAAGCTAAGACACTACCTGTTGGCATCAGAAGTCAAAATTTTGTCTAAACTCAATCCCCTCAAGTATATCTTAGAACAACCTTTCCTCAGCAAACGAGTCGCCAAATGGCAAGTCTTACTGAAGCAATATGACTTAGAATATGTCTCGTAGCAATCAATCAAAGGCCAAGCAATCATAGATCAATTGGCAGATTTTCCTCTGGCCGAAGAAGTGAAAGCCGAAGATGACTTCCCTGATGAGCAGATTTGCAATATCCAGCAATTTCCAGTCTGGAATTTATTTTTCGACGGTTCAAAGAACATGGCCGGAATAGGCATCAGAATTTTATTAATCACTCCTGAGAAGGAGATGATTCCATTTTCTCTCAAATTAGACTTTCAATGCACTCACAATATGGCTGAATACGAAGCCCTGATTCAAGGTCTAAAGATTCTATTAGACTTCAATGTTAAGAGAGTGCACGCCTACGGTGACTCATTACTTGTTGTCAATCAAGTTCGAGCCGAATGGCAAGTCAAAGATCAGAAGTTATGTCCCTATCAGAAAATTGTTTCAGCTCTCGTCAGCAAGTTCGAAGAATTTCAGTTATTTCACATCAAGAGAGATTTTAATCAAGTGGCCGATAGCCTAGCCAGTTTAGGCTCCATTATGGCATTCAAGAATGGAGAATCTTGTTGCTCTTTTGAAATTGGCAGACTTGACCAACCTGCTTTCATTCCAGCGGAACAGGTAAACCAGGCTGAGCAAAGGAAGAAGCCTTGGTATTACAATATCAAAATTTTCATAGAAACTGGTGAATTTCCTCCAGAACTCTCAAAGAAAGAGCAACGAGCAATCCAGCGTATGTCTACTCGATATTTCATTTTGGCCAATGTCCTCTATCGTCGTGGATTCAGTTCAGAGTATTCCAGATGTTTAGATGAAGACGAAGCCAAAGAAGTCATGCGAGAAGCACACAAAGGCATCTGTGGTGGCCACGTCGGCTACCAAACACTTGTCAAGCAAATCATAAGAGCAGGGTACTATTGGAAGACTATGCAACAAGACTGTTATCATTATGTGAAGAAGTGTGTACAATGTCAGATACATGCACCTTCCATCCATGCTCCAACAACTTATTTACAGTCTGTTGTTTCTGCATGGCCGTTCTCCATGTGGGCCTTCGATGTCGTAGGTCCCATCACTCCCTCAACTTCAAATGGCCATAAATACTTCCTTGCCGCAACAAAATATTTCACCAAGTGGGTAGAAGCTATCACTCTTCGCACAGTAGAAGGCCGACATGTGGTCTCTTTTATTCACAAGAACATCCTTTGCCGTTTCAGCATCCCACATGACATTGTGTCAGACAACAACAGTCATTTCAAGAATGAAAAGATGAAGACATTCTGCTCAAAATTCAAGATCTATCACCATTTTTCCGCTCCATATTATCCTCAAGGGAATGGTCAGGCAGAGGCCACAAACAAGATTTTAATTCGTATCCTGGAGCGAACTGTGAAAATAGGCCGTGACTGGCATGAGAAGATCCACGATGCACTATGGGCCTACTGGACCACTATTCGAACTCCAACGAATACTACTCCATCAGAACTGGTCTATGGAACAGAAGTAGTATTGCCACTACATGTTCAGAAGCCCGCTTTGAAATTTGCTTCACTTCTGCAATTACCTCTTGATCAATACCAGCAGCAGCGACTAGTGCAGCTAGACTTACTCGACGAGAGAAGGCTAAAAGCAGCAGAGCATGCTCAATCCTATCGCCAGAGAGTAGCCAGTCAATACGCAAAATCTATCATCGAAAGAAGATTCAAAGTCAATGATTTAGTACTTCGATCCACTGCTTATCTCAAGCATCGTTCCGGCGGCAAATGGTCGCCAAATTGGGAAGGTCCCTATGTTGTCAAAGAAGCATTACCCCGCAACTCATATTGGCTCATCAATGCCGATGGGGTAGAATTGCCAGATCCTATTAATGCTCGACATTTGAAAAAGTTTTATACTTGAAACATTTATTCTTCTCTTGTAATCCTTCCTGTTTCCTTCAGATAATGATCCAACTTTCTTTCCCAGTTACACTGGGGCATTTTAAAATTTTGTTCTATATGCAGGCAGGATAAACAAATTCCTCATTTCATGCACTTGTGCATTCATATGCATCAACTCATATTCATTTGCATTCAATTGCATTAATAACAATCCGGTCGGTATTGGGATTTCAACAAACAGTCCCATCACAATTCCTAATGATCCAAAGATCATCGCCAATACTGAACCAAAACCCAGCACTCGAACTAGTATTATTTCAAAATCCAGTATTGAAGCTGGCACATTTTCAACTTTTTGGAAAACCGAGTTCCGACTCGGGTTTTTATTCAAATCATTTTCCTTTGTTGATCCGGGTTCCGACTCGTGATCTCTCTACTTTATTCGAGCCTTGACTCGATTTCTTCATTTTCCTTTGTTGATCCGAGTTCCGACTTTATTTGAGCCTTGACTCGATTTCTTCATTTTCCTTTGTTGATCCGGGTTCCGACTCGTGATCTCTCTACTTTACTCGAGCCTTGACTCGATTTCTTCATTTTCCTTTGTTGATCAGGGTTCCGACTCGTGATCTCTCTACCTTATTCGAGCCTTGACTCGAACTCTTCATTTTCTTTTGTTGATCCGGGTTCCGACTCGTGATCTCTCTACCTTATCCGAGCCTTGACTCGAACTCTCCATTTTCCTTTGTTGATCCGGGTTCCGACTCGTGATCTCTCTAACTTATTCGAGCCTTGACTCGAACTCTTCATTTTCATTTGTTGATCCGGGTTCCGACTCGAGATCTCTCTATTCATTCGAGCTCTGACTCGAACTCTTCATTTTCTCTTGTTGATCCGGGTTCCGACTCGAGATCTCTCTATTCATTCGAGCTCTGATTCGAGCTCTTCATTTTCTTTGTTGATCCGGGTTCCGACTCGTGATCTCATTATCTTACTCGAGCCTTGACTCAAGCTCTTCATTTTCTTTATTAATCCGGGTTCCAACTCGTGATCTCTATATTTTATTTGAGCTTTGACTCGAACTCATCATTCTCCTTTGATTAATCCAAGTCATTTCAGTCATCAAAGTCTGTCAATTTCTCAAATTTGATACTTTGCTCTCCAAATTCCAATTTAAATCTTCAAATCAGGCAATTCTCCAATTTCGACCTCTGGGTCACCCAATTTTCAATTCTCAATTTCAATTACCAATCTCAATTTCGACCTTCGGGTCTATCAATTTCCAATTTTCGACCTTCGGGTCAATCAATTTCCAATTTTCGACCTTCGGGTCAATCAATTTCCAAATTTCGACCTTCGGGTCAATCAATTTCCAATCTTTGACCTTCATTTCCCAATTTCGACCTTTAGGTCACTCAATTCTCAATTTCGATCTTCGGGTCACACAATTTCGACCTTTCGGTCAACCAATTCTCAATTTCGACCTTTTGGTCAACCAATTCTCAATTTCGACCATCAGGTCATCCAATTTCGACCTTCGGGTCATTCAATTTCCAGCAACCAATTTTCCAATTTCCAATTTCGACCTTTGGGTCAATCAATCTCAATATCCAATTTCAATTATTGTCTCTTGCAAAAGACCCTTTTTAGGGAGAGTTCGAGGGAGCTCGTTCTTTTCGCATGCTATCCAATTTGTTCACTTAGCCCCTTTTCAGGGAGAGTTTGAAGGGACTCGCGTCTTTGTGAACCGTTTGCAAAACAATTTTCAATTTCACACGAGGAACCCTTTCAAAGGGAGAGGCTCGACGGAGACTCGCTTTTCTTGTGACCCCCCAATTTCATACTAGGCCATTTTTCGTCATGAAAGACCCTCTTTGCAGGGAGAGTGTGATGGACTCGTTCCTTTCATGACCCAATTTTCAGACCTCACTATTATCGGCCCCCTTTCCATAAGAGAAGATAAATATTAGGGAGCTTTGATGAAAGCTCAATTTCTCTTCAAAAGTTCGTTTTGCAAACACCTCCTCTTCAGGGAAGAGAGGAGTAATTCACAATTCCCATTCAGGTAAGGGCTAAGCCTGAGTCTCTCTTTTTGGGGAAAAAGAGAGGAGAATTTTCGTCACGGATGTGTTGAGTCGGATTTCAAATACTCATTTTCACTAAGGATTTCAAGAAAATTTTGTCAATTTGTCAATCAAATTATTTGTTGATTTCAGAATCTTTATTGCACTAATCTCTATCTCAATTTACCTTCAGCATTACTTCCAAAAGAGTGAAGCTTTTGCGAAAAGGGATTCAAAACTCAAATTCTTTCTATTGGCCAACCAAAAGGATGAAGGATAAATCCTCAATATGGCCAGAAAAGAAGATTCAATGTTATTGAAAAGCCGTAGATGATCGATATTGATCGCAGTCAATGGCACATCTTTAAAGGCTATTCTTGCAAAGATGAGGCAGTGGAAATATCCTGAGTGCTGGAAAAGAGAGAATTCACCCAAACCCTGTCTCCTCAAAATCACCTAAGCTACAATTGAGTATCCGCAAAAGGGATCTCTCACCTATCGTCAAGATGAAGGCGAATTAGGCGAGTAGACCCCCGGGGCCAAAGAAGATTCGAAACATCTCCAAGATGACGGAGTTTGTGACGGATCCTTCCAGGGAAAGTCCAAAGCACTGTCGAGATGAAGGCAGATGCGATGAACCTCTAGACAATCCCTAAAAGATATTTAATTTCAGCTATCACCCAAAAATCTCCAAACCCATCACCCAAGAAGGATCGAAACATCTCCAAGATGAAGGAGTTTGTGACGTACCCTTCCCAAAAGAGAGAAAGAGAGGAAAAAGAAAGAGAGAAAAAGTAAGAACATCTCCAAAATGAAGGAGAATATAGCCAAAAAACTCAAAGAGAGCCAAAAGAGTGCAGAAAGACTATCATGAGAGAAGCTCTCAGGATATCAAACTGCCAGATCTATCAAGAATCCTCTTTAACTTTGTGAAATTCTATTATCAATACTCTTTCGTCAATTACTTTCATAATATCAAATTCTCTTTCCTGCTCATATCAAGGAAATTGATAGCTTCCTCGAAGAAGGTCAATTGCGAGCAATTTGGATTTCAAATCTCGATTCTACGAAGTGAACCTTGCTTGGAGGTAATGCTTTGGGTAGAAGAGAAAGAACATCTTTGCAAAAATATGCAACATTTTCAAAAAATTTGAATCAACAGCAGAATTCTCAATATTTTGACAATATTTTCTAGTCATCCTGACGTGAAGTGAGAGCTTGATGTTCATTTTTGATACATCCTGACACCAATTTTAAATCCCTCTTAAGGACTTGATTCCTTCCCTTCTTTGAGAGCATGAACTCTCAGATTGCACACTTCCCTGTGTCCCCACTGTCCCACCATAGACAGTCCCATTTCGGTTCGAGGTCGAACCACCAATCATTTCCCGCAAAAGGCAATTTCAAAAGCTATTTAGTCTCAGCAATGAGACGCCCAAAATCAATCCCTTTTCAAGCTTTAGGGACCCCATTTTCCTTCCTTTTGCGAAACCCCTGTCGGATTTACTATGCAAAATCCGAAGGTTCCATCATGGTCTCTTCTTTCGAGGATTCCATTCATTTTCCGCCCAATCAGGTTAGAGGTATAAACTTGAGCCTCAACCACAGAGGTATTTCATTTTCCGCCCGATCAGGATAAGGGTACAAACCTGAGCCTCATCCAAAGAGGTATTTCATTTTCCGCCCGATCAGGATAAGGGTATAAACCTGAGCCTCCTTCGATGAGGTATTTCATTTTCCGCCCGATCAGGATAAGGGTATAAACCTGAGCCTCCTTCGAAGAGGTATTTCATTTTCCACCCGATCAGGATAAGGGTACAAACCTGAGCCTCAACCAAAGAGGTATTTCATTTTCCACCCGATCAGGATAAGGGTACAAACCTGAGCCTCAACCAAAGAGGTATTTCATTTTCAGCCCGATCAGGATAAGGGTACGAACCTGAATCTCATTTCAATGAGATATTTCATTCCCCAATCAGGTCAAGGGTTCAAACCTGAGCTTTGTTCCCTACGAGGTATTTTCTCCCATCCAAATTAAGGGCAAAAACCTGAACTTTGCTCTCACAAAGCAAATCTTTCCTCTTCGCTTCATGTCTACCATCTTCCTCGGGCTAATTTCTTCACACCCAGTCAGATCCTTCTAACTGGGGCATTTTTTTATGTATAGCCCAAATTTGGTGTGTTTTTCTTTGCCACTAAGCTCGGCCATGAGCCGGCTTAGTAGCAAAGAGGGGCATCTGTAAACACCCCAAATTTTCACTCACCTCCCCTACATCTCCACCAAACATCATCATTCAACCTCTGAAATCGTCGAAGGGCAAAATGGTCATTTTCTGAGCCCGGACCTTGCAAAAGTCTAAATTTTATCTGAAACTCTCAAAATCTCTCTATTTTGTCTCAGATGTTCAAAATTTTACTCCAGACAGGAGACAGACATCTCCAAGTCTTGGCTCAAGATTATATTGCATAAGACATGACATTGCATATCATTGCATGAGCATTTCAAATCATTGCACTGCACAGCATGCCATTTCGAGGTCCAGAACTCCTGATTTCAAAACTTTCAATTCAGATTAGAATTTCAACTCTTTTCAAAATTGATTTCAAAACCCTGGGTCTTCAAAATTATCCATTCTTCCCATTTTACCCCCAGGACTCTGAATTTCAAAATATTTTCTCAGGTAAACGATCTGGATAGTTTTCAATATGGATTTCAGCCACTTCACCTCAGATTTTGCCCCTTTTGACAACTTCAAATATCTTTCTTTTACAAAATCGCCCTACAAGGGCCAACTCTTTCCAAAATTCCTGTTTTGCCCATTAGTCCAGATTTTATGAAAATTCCAAAAAGAAGTTGTGGTTTTATCCTTTATTCAATAAAGAAGCAATGTGGGACCCACACTGAGATGGTGTCACACAAGCTTTTCTTTTGAAAATTTGAATTTTGAAAAAACCCAAAAATATAGGAGCCTTGTCCCCTGGATTGGTGCCACTTGTCCTTTCTCTCTCCTCCCATTTACATGCCATGTGTCAGCATAGGGTTCAACTAGAGTTGGTGCCACATGTCACCTTCCCTCTTCTGCCACGTGTCAGTGTGGGGGCTACCTTCAGAAGCCGCCACATGTCATCCCAATTATCTGCCATGTGTCACCCTATCCATCCTGCGCCATGTGTCATTTCAAAGACTACCAGGAGATGCCAAGTGTCATAGGTTGTCCTGTCTAGAAAAAGTGGAGCTTGTCTCCTCTGAGGTGGCGCCACTTGAAGTGTGTCTCCTGCAGAGGACACGTGTCAACCTCTCCCTCCTTCTAGAAAAGTAGCCTGACACATGTCTCTTCCTACTTTTCTCAGAAAAGTAGGAGACATGTGTCACTCTTAAATTCCTACAGAAAAGGTAGGCTTGTCTCCTCTGAGGTGGCGCCATCTGGAGTGTGTCTTCTGCAGAGGACACATGGCAAGCTCTCATTTCCTCAGAAAAGCAAGTGCCACATGTCACTCCTGGCTTTCTTCAGAAAAAGCAAACCATTCAAAATTCAAACAAAGCCTAGGTGGCGCAAATCCTGAGCTCTGATTTTTCCAGATGACCTGAGGTGGCGCCACATGTCCTTTCCCTTCTTTTCCTCCCTATTGCCACATGGCATTGTAGGAGCCACCCTGAGGTGGCACCACATGTCCATCCTCCATTCCTCCAGGGCCAACCTCCATTTGAAATTCGAATTCTCCTCTGAGGTGGCACCATCTGAAGAACCTCTCCAGCAGGTTGACACTTGGAACCGTCCTGGACAACCACATGTCCAGATCTCCTTTCACCAGAAAAAGCAAAATTCAAATTCCTCTGAGGTGGCGCCTTCTGATCCCACTGCTCTGACCTTCTGACATGTGTCAAACACCTTTTGAGGTGGCACCATTCCAGGACTCCACTTGGCTCCATTTTTTGATTTTTATTTTATTTTTCATAAAGGTAGCCCACCATGAGGTGGCGCCACCTGAGGACTCCCTACAAAAGGTGAGTTTGAATTTCAAATTCCAAGAGAACACCCTCTGAGGTGGCGCCTTCTGGGAGTTCCCTGCAGAGAGAATCAAGCAAACTTTTGAAAAATTCCAAATTCCCCCTGCTGAGGTGTCTCACCCACAAAATTTCCATTTTTTTTATTTTTCTCAAAAATCAAAATAGCACCATGAGGTGGCGCCACCTGAGGGCTCCCTGAAAAAGCCAAATTCGAATTTCAAACCCCCAGATGGCACCCCCTGAGATGGCGCCACATGGAGGGCTCAGATTGAGCCTGTTTGAATTTCAAATTTCTTCAGAAAATTTATAAAAACAAGGCTCCACGCCCAAGATTTTTTGGAGACCATTTTTGTGAACTGGAGAATTCGACCTAGCCTTCCTAACATCTGATTTTGAACCTTGGAAATCATGCCCCCTTTGGCTCATTGGAGAAGGTGAAGAAAAGCTCGTGCAGTGGCCAATTCGATTCAAGCGGAGGTCAATTTGGGTGAACCATCCGAAGCCCAGTGCGAAGGACGAAGGAAGCTCAGGATAGCTTTCCCTTTCAAGAGCTTTTACGCTGCGTAACGAAGCAAGGTGCACTTCTTTTCCCCTTGATTTGATGCCATGATTCGATTCAGGAGTCGTTTGAAGAAAGAGCTCATCCGAGAGATGGATTGAGCTATTCTCATAAAACGACATATATAAAATGTTTCATTATGCTTCCTTGATGATTTTTAACATTAATGTAGTTAGCTAGGTTTAATTTGCATTTTATTTCATTCATTTAGCATATTTCATGGATTAATTAGGATTAATTTAGCATTTATTTCAATTCTGCTTATTTTCAGTAGGTCTCTATTTTTGTCAGTCAGTCCACATGTCATTTCATGCATTTATTTTTTATTAAAAATATCAAAAAAATCACGGAATGCGCCATTAGTTGTCCCTGAAATTCTGCCAAAAATTCGAAGGCATTTGAATTTGTTTACTGCGGTAAACATTCAAAATGGCAAGTCGGGTTTTGTTACCCGGGATGCGTTTTGTAAATCATCAGCCGACTTGGAAAATCGAGATATCCCTCATGGGAGATCCGATTTTAGATCCGAAATATGTTATGAACTCGAACGCATGTCTAGTTTTTAATATAATTTTTTCAGATTTTTATGATTTTTCTTAATGTCTGACAAAAATCCGAGAGTTTGGGACACGTGTCAGAGCCTAATTTGGGCCTCTGAGATCTTGGATCGACTTAGGGCTATGGTTTCTCTTTGTGTGTTGCTCTAAATCCAAAACCGTAAAAAGTGAAAGTTGTGTCCGAGATGTCTTCTGTTTGCATCTGAAAGCCTGTGATTTTTAGAACAGTGTTGATACCTGCTTCGGATTTTTTTTGTCAGTCTCATGTTTTGCTACATTTGTATGTTCTGTTAGTTTTGGCAGGAATAGTTATATTTTTATCTGTGTTTCTGTTGATCAAATGCCAAAGTCATAAACATGAAAGTTGTTCATTTAGGTGTCTTTCATAGCTCGGATTAATTTCATAAATTTCCATGGCTGTGTTATATTTTTTTGGCATTTTACATCCGATTATGGTGATTTTTACCTCTGTCAGAACTAAATCTCTGTTATTGAACTCACCATGGCTCAAATCCCAAGGCTGTAAAAACCAAAAATGTTCCATTTAGGGTATTTTAGCAGTCTGCAAAATATCAGAAGTTTCCATGGTGTAAATCTTGCGTTATCATATTAGACATTGCATTTGGTTCAGATCCATAGGCAAAATCCACTATTTTAGGACTTTCTTTAAATTTTAGCATTTAAATCATATCATTTCGGGATTTTAGCATTCTAGGATGTTTATCAGAGTAAGTAGATGCTTCATACCGAATTTGGTGCAATTTTAAATCCATTTGAGGTTCGGATCATCCATAATACCAAAACAGGGTCCCGTAGGACCCAGATCCAAGCGAAAAACAAGCGAAATTTGTTATTTTGGTTAAATTTCAAAATGCCAAATTCTGATTTTACAGTCCTAATGTGTTTAGCAGCATGTCATCATGTCCCTTACTGCATCTCATCATCATTTGAGTCAATTTGAATTTCGAAATCTCAATTTTACCAAGTTTTTCTTAAAAAAAAAACCCTGATTTTAAAGGTATAACTTTATAATTAGGGGTATTTTGGTCATTTTGACCACCATTCCGAATTTCAAACTATTTTATACTGAATTTCCTGCATTTACATTATTTCAAATATCAAGGAAGCATGACCATAGGGTTTATATCCAATTAAATCCAATAATTTCATAATATTATTGGAAAATCTTGGAAAAACCCACATATTTGAGCTAACCCAATTTCAAGTTTGGCAGGAACAATCAAAAGAAGGAGCTGAAGTCTGCAAATTTCTTTTACTTCCTTTATTTAGTGATGTAATAATGTAAATTTTGGAATAAGAGAGTTAATTTCCTGCTTAGACTAGGATGCATATCATATAGTTTGAATTTATGCTATATCTTGATTATATGATTCATGCATTTTATTTTAAAAGCACTATGGATGTTCATGAATGGCACGTGCACCAACTCTTAGGGAGTTGATGGACTCGGTGGGATCCATATTTACGGCCCTAGTCGGAATATGGACGAGATCCAGATCCGTCATCTTTCTACTAGTCACATAGAGCCTACACTCTTAGGCTATCTTAAAATGCACATCATATTTCCAAAGTTTTCAAAATCATGTGCATCAAATCAACTAAGTTCTGAACACATTCATGGCCACAGTCAGAATATGTGAAGGACTTATTTGGACTTAATGCACATTTTCCAACCAATTCCTCAGAAAATCTTTTCAAAGGGCATTCATTTACTCATGTCATTTGCATCATGAAATCATTGATTTTCTCAAGAAAACTTCATTCTCAAGAAATCGATTTCTCAAGAAACTCTAAGGATTTTTCAAAATCGGTTTTCCAAAGACAAGTTTTTCCACAGTTTTCCCTGGAAAATGATATTTTCTTAAGAGATTCAAAAGAGTTTTCCAATCTTTCCCCAAGATCAAAATTGATTTCCAAGTATTTCAAGGGTAAAAATTCCTAGGATTTCAATTTCCCAAGTTTTGAATTTCCTTCCCCAATGAGTTTTCCTATAAATTTTCCATTATTTTCCTAAGAAAACTCTCAAAGTCCAAGTTTTCCTAAGAAGTGTTTCCCTTTTCAAAAGGTTCATCTTTTCTCAAGAATCACTTCCATTTTCCCAGGATTTTCAACTATTCCTGATTTTCTCACATCTTTATAAGCTTTCTCATGTTTTCAAAAACCTTTTTATCTGAGTTTCCTGAGAAATTGACCCTTTTCCTGAGAGATTCTTTCCAACTCCAAATGTTTTATAAGCATACATCATGTTTTCCAACTTGTATTTTCCAAAATCTCATAGCACATGCCTGAATTCTCTGTGCATTTAGGATAGAACATAACTTCAATAATTTCGCTAAGTCAAGCATAATTTTGGTCCTTGGTTCGATTACCCCTGTTAAAGGCGGTAGGAACGGTCGAACCTCGTACCGACAGGTCGAGCCCCATCCCATGGATTTTCCCGTAATTTTCAAAACGAAGGCGAGTATTTCAAAACATTTTCCAAAATCCGGTCAAGTTTGAAGCGCGAAAGCGTTTCCTTCTCTCTCTCTTCCGCAAGGAAGGGAAGACGGGGGAAAAATTTCGCGACGATGACAACAGCATACACAGCCCCTGTTTGGGCCTGTGTCTATGCTGCCACACCCAGCCGATAGGGTCGGCTGGGTTGAGTTGCTAATTTCAGAACTTCTCTTATGATGGGAACCATGCCATGTTAGTAACATAGGTTGTTAGCATATGAAAACAGGGCCTGGTTACGTGATTGATAAAGTTAAGAATTCAAATCTTTTGATGCATGATAAATCTTGAGCATGAATTATGTACCTACAGTCTCATTTCTCTTTATGTTAGGAGTTGAGGTGGTGTACATGACTGTTGGAACATGTTTACTCATTAATGTACTTGATGTGTGTTGTTACATTACATATAATTGTGATTCCTGCATTAGTGTTCCGGTGATCAAAATGAATCATCGAGGGTTTGGTAAACCCGAGCTGTGGGAATATTTTCCCTTACTCATTTCAATGCATTTCAAAGATCATGCTTCATAAATATTTCAGCTTTATTGCACTGTTCTATATGTTTCCACAGGACGGAGTCCTGTGATGGCTCTCGCGAGGTAGATGCGAGCTTTTGTTTTTCTTTTTGCATATGATGTTGCAAAACTTAAGAAAATAAATCTTAATAAAAAGTAATAATAAAGCACAGTGTAATAAACCTTCTGGGATCACTCATCTGGAGAATGGGGATCTTAGAAATCCGGTCTTGGGAAGACTGTGAGGATACAAAACTCCGTGTGCTAATTTTGGTCCCCTGAACCCGATATTGAGGTTCCTTCTCTTGGCCACGGTTTTAGAGAGAGTCCGCCACTTTACCCGGGAGTGGTGTGTTTGACACAGCTGTTGTTTTTGGTACCAAGGAAGTGGCACTTGTGGGCGTGGGGTGTCCCTTGTGTCCCCGACATTAGATGTGGAGGTCTAATGTTCCGAAGGTGATTCGGTCGAGGGCTAAGTTGGAACCCAGTAATAAAATATAAATTATGTGCTAAGCTACCCTGGGAACCTAACTTAACCTCGGGGTTTGTACCCGTTTGGTGTATCCGCGGGCCACGGTAATTAAAAAGAGAAACTTAAAGTTGTATGCATTTAATAGGGCATGCATAAGGAAACAAAGGACTTAATGGAAGATAATAAAATGATTCATGCATTGCACAAAAGACATGCATTTTTCCTGTTTTGCATTAGATCATGCATACTTTAATGGTTTCCTTACTCAATACATGAGGGTAGGTGTTGAATGTTTAATTCTTGTTGCTTGCTGAAATTTTAGTAGATGCTACTGCTTTACTGTCTTTGCATGCTTAGCATTTATGATTTTTACATAAATAAATTCTCAATTGCTATAAACTGTCTTGTATGTGTTTCCATTAATTGTTGCATGATATCTCATCTTGACTCTTATCTCACTTATTTCATTAAGAAGTAGCTGTGCTCAGGATTTCGATTCTGACACCCTACTTCATTGGTTTTTCGCAGGAACAGGTGATCCGTGAAGTCGACAGCTACTGCGAGGGCGCGAGAGTCACAACGAGTTTTGACAGTCTTCTTTGTGGACAAAGTGGCTCCTTATTTTGGTTTTTCAGTCTAGTGTTCTTGTTATTTGCTTATTGTCATCAGTGGTTACTTGAGTCAGACACCTTATTTTTTAGATTAATTTTAAATTCATGAATAAAGGTAATGGTTAGTTATGGATGTTAATTGCAACTTCTTTTGTGGTTTATGGCTATCAAGTTGGAATTGGAACTGTGAGGACCCCGGGTCTCTGGGAAGTTTTCGCACTGTTTTAGAAAAAAAAAATTTCGAAAATTTCAAATGTGATGAGTTGGGGTCGTTACATTGCCTGTGAAGGCGAAAGGTCACCATTTATGTGATCTCAACATTGTGCCAATTGCACGCATCGAGGTTCCTACAACCTCATCCCCCAACCATCGTAACCCACATGGGACGTACTTGTCCAAAAGTACGGTTGTACCTCCCTAGAGATACGACTACGATGAGAGGGCAACATAAAATGTTCTATGATACTTTTGGTTCATGCATGTATTGCCTTATGAGCAAATGGGCCTGTGGAGGCCGGTATTATCTCATTGATATCAATAAAGAGTTGCTTGATCACTTCGAGGTACTCAATGACCTCCCGTACTATTTATATCATACCTGTCTTCAGTTCTAATGATAGTAATTTGTGGGTTTATCGATAGATAACCCATCACAAAGTTTTATAAAAATCTGTATTATACTTGGCATGCTCGAATACTAAGAAACAAGAAGTCTCATACAAGATTCATCAGGCAATAACCAATAATGCATCTATAGTAACTTATAACAGTGAGCAAGGCGGAAATACAATAATAAGATCTTTCTAGCAAGGAGTCTACTCGTAGAGCTCAGAATAAGCATGTAATTTCAAAACAAATACGGGGGCGGGAACACCATATAGACAATCACCAGTTAAGAAATTCTACGAGTAAGAATGCATGTCAAATGAACTATTCTATCACAGAATCCTTGTAATTTATTTCATTCACACAAACCCTTCGTGCGACTTTCCCCTACCTCGGGATGTCGTGCAGCTGCGTGCGTCTACGCGTGTAGATGATACGAGGCTCGGGCCGCGGAGCCAGAGCGGGGGGTCCGATGCGAGGTCTGCAACAGGGTGAGTATTCAATTATGATAATTTAATTAAATGGTGCGACAGGAGCAAGGGTAGGATTAAGTGACCGGGGATACCGGCCCCTTCCAGACAGAACAACAAAAGGCAGGGCCCTCGGCCCTTGCCTGACGAAATAGGGAATGGTAGGGGCCTCGGTCCCTGACTGACAATAATAGCGAATGGCAGGGGCCTCGGCCCCTGCATGACAAAACGCGAAGGGCAGGGCCCTTGCCCCAGCCAAACATGTCACGCATGGCAGGGGTCTCGGCCCCTACCTCAAGAACAGGGAAAGGCAGGGCCTCGGCCTGGTACAAACAGTCAGGTAAGGGCCCTGGCCCTTGCCTGACAAAAATGAAGAAATGGCAAGGGCCCCAGCCCCTGCCTGTCGAAAATGAGGAATGGCAGGGGCCCCAGCCCCTGCCTGACGAATCAAGAGACGGTAGGGGCCTCGACCCCTGCCAGAAACACCTACAAATGGCAGGGGCCTCGACCCCTGCCAGTCAAAAATCGCGGAGCCGCAGGGGGGGGGGGGTGTCCGGCCCCCCTGTGTGCCGAGGGTCAAGAGCGGCAGGGGGTATTCCCTGCCCTCCCAAAAGCCAGGGGGCGACAGGGGGTGAGCCCCTGCCAGCCCAACAAAAAAAAGGGCAGCAGGGGCATTGCTTCTGCCAGCCGAGACAGGAAGGCGGCAGGGGCACTACCCCTGCGCGTCAGAACACAAGAGGCAGCGGGCGAGCCCCCGCCTGTCGAAAAAAACAAGAAGCGGCAGGGGCATTGCCCCTGCCTAAAGGTGGTCGAAAGGTGGCAGGGGAACTGACCTCTGCCGAAAGAGAGACCGGGGTGGGGGTGACAGGGAGGGAAACCGACCTCCCGTCAGTTTCCCTATCACCCACAGAGGTGAGGGAGTGTCGCAGGGGCCATTGGTTCCCTATCGGCACTCCAGCGCACCCCCAGAGGGAAGAGGGGACGACAGGGGCCTTGCAGGCCACCTGTCGGCCCTCCGGTGATTACCGGAGAGGCAGGAGGGCACGACAGGGGCTGTGCGCCGCCTGCCGGCCTCCCGGCGAGGTGACAGAGAGGGGGGTGAGGAAAAGAAGAGGGAGGAGAAGAGAAGAGGGAGGAGAAGAGAACGGCGTACCTGGGAGTGGTGGCCGGCGTCGGCGGCGTGCGCAGCAGGGAGGAGACCGGCGTGGAGGGGGGAGCGAGGGTTGTGAGAGGGAGGCGTGACTCCCCTCGCCCTCCAACCTCCCTCAAAAAGGCGCAGGGGGCAATCGAAAGGGGAAACCCCTGGTGGGTTTCCCAAACTTGCCCGCACGCGAAGGGGAAAGAAAGGGGGGGGTTGCGGCACCCGAATGCTCGGGTTTTTGAAAACCCTAAAATAAAAAGGAGCCCGGGTCGGGTTCGGACCCGACCCGGCCCGGGTCCAAACAGATTTTTTTTTTTAAATGGGGTTTTACAATGACAGCAACAAGAGAGGAAAATGTAATAGGTTGCCCCCTCTAGGTTGATCTCACTGTGTATAACCGGTTCTCAGTAAAGTTCCATAAATGCCTTAGCATACATCAAAGCGAGTATGTAACAGATCCCATTGTTAGATATTACCAAAAATCATTTTCAACATTAGAACTAACACCACCCCTTCAAGGATCTTAGTAAACCAATTTGTCATTTGCATAATCTCTAAATAAAATTTTTAGCCTAAAGCTCACCTTCAATCTTTTCTCGAGCAAAATGTTTGTCCAACTTTATGTTTTTTAATCTTGTCATAATAGACCGGTCTAACAGATTTAAATTGTGCTTTTATCTTGTTACTTTAACCTGGATTTGCCGATATTAAAATTACACATTTTGTTGTAACATAAACAACAGATATGCGTTCATCAAGTATTATGAGAAGATGTTGTAGATATAAACTCCTGTAATTACAAAGGCCTTAGGCCGATTCTCGGTCCAAATGTTGACTCTTCCAAATATGTGTTGCTCTTTGCTACTACATGTAACTAAATGTGACCCCAAATACAAGCAACATCCTAGTATAGACATCAAATATTTCACATGTTACTAATTCTACAACACAACACTCATGCCCAATTCATTCACCCCATTCTTGGTTCTATTTCAGTATAATATGCATGATTCAGTTAACATGATTGAGCAGTGAACATATCCACCCAAACGGGTAGTGACGTATTACAGAAAACAAACTCTACAGCCCTACTAGAGCCTGCTAATCTCGAACCCCACATGTGCATGAGATAAGTCTTCACATGTTCAGCAACCAAGTACAGGAATATCAAAATAATCAAAAGAATACAGTACAACCTACCATAGATGTACGTTACATTGGAAATACAATTTATGTAACATGTTTAGAAATATCGACAGTAAACGGTTGCAGTTGAAACAGGTTACAATTGAATAATAAAGCTTTATATTCGGCCAAACTAAATACTTAAAAATTCTGAACATCTTCAATGTATAGTATATATGGTTTCATATCATGTTAGGACAACAAAAAAAGCAACCAAACAATGTACATCATTATGAATGATCTATCTTATGCTGCCATTACATATAACTGTTTATAGTCATAAGGGAGAAATCGACCTACACAACATGAATGGGTTATTAATCATGAAATCAAACTCCAAAATTAACTCGTGAATGACACTTGGATCTATAATAATTCAAACTCGTTGAAGCAAACATGTACATGTTTATCATCCTAACGGAGCAATTGGCTTATACATTCTGAAAGGGGTTAGTGAGCATGCATTAAACCTCCCAAAAATTAATTCATAAAGACACTTGATTTTACAACAATTCAACTTGTTGAGGCCACTTCTCTTTTACAATATTTTACGCAGATTCAGTTCATGTGCATTTCCATGTGGAAAACAAAACATTAACAAATCTTTGATCATGCTTGGAGTTCAGTAAATCAGATGAATATCTATAGAAAATAGGCAGACATATCGTGAATAATATCATGGCATAGCAGAAAATGCACAGCATGCCTGTGTTTATACATCTATAATGCAACTAAACAGACTAAGCACGTATCCTGAGTGTGTGGTACTATCCGACAAAGAAAAGCAAAAATTTCAAATAAACATAATTTGGATTACGTAAGCATCACTAAGCCACCTTAACCCCTATAAGGTGCAACTCGGTTATACATATACAATTAACACCGGGAGTTCGTAACCTTGAAAATTTCCATGGGACCACATCCACACCCATGCAGACTACTGAAAACCCTTCGTTTACTAGTTTAGCAATAATAGAGATCGAACATTTCTATCAAGCATTCCTCTTAGCGGTAACAGAAATTGAACTCAACACCCCCTTCACAAAGTAAATTCGAAACCCCCAAATCCAAGAAATTGTGATTATCGGTTTAGGGTTAGCATTGGCCCTAAGCAGTCGAAGTTTCCCCTTGACCAACCCACGCACAGGCGGATTCAATCCATGCTCCACACAAAAAGAGGCAGAAAACCTACCATTTCCGGTGCTTTTTCCTACGATCGGAGACTGCTATCGCGAGACGATGGTCGGTCGACTCAGGTAGCTCCTGCCGCCATGAAGGGCGTGATCGGGAGGTTGCTGTCGATGGTCGGCCTGTTGTTTCCACAGCCACGATGCCGATCGAGAGGGTGATGAGGAGATGCGGCGCTGGCGCAGTCGCACGCAGGGAGGGCAGAGACGAGAGGGAGCCGAGAGAAGGAGAGCGTGAGAGAACGAGGGAGAGAGATGAGGGATGAGAAGAACATGGGTTCGGGGACCCCTTTTTGAAGGGGGCGACCCCCGAAAAGGAAGGAGGTGGTTTGCCCTTCCCCTCGTTTCCCGACGGCTAAGCATCCCTTTCCTCAGCCTCCTCCTTAACAAGTTGTGTTAGGGTTCTCTCAGAACCCTAACGCTCTTTTTATCGGGCAGCCCCTTATCGGGCTCCCTTTTTTTCTCACTTTACAGGGTGCGGGTCGGGTCCGGTTCCGAGCCCTGCGACCCGTGACTCGAGATCCAACAGTAAAGTGGATCCGGGTCTGATTCTAAATGTGGATCCAATTATGTTATAAAGGTGGATCCACAGGTTAGATCCAAATGGGTCCAACTGTGAATCAAACCCAAAATAATTTTAATTTATTTCTTTACTTTTATTATTATGTATATATATAATAATTTACATAGGCATGATTCTTATGGATCCAGGAAGCGGATCCTAGGCCCAAAACGCATAAATCCTACTTAATTGCGTAAAAATTTGCATAAAATTTTCGGTTATTACAATCAATCTTGGTTTTCATATATGTATGTGTATATGTATTACATGGTATCAGAGCTACAAAACTCTTAGATCTTGAAAAATGTTTACCTTGATTTTTGTGCCTCTTGTACAAAGGTGTGTTATCACCTTGTTCTTACAAAAGAGTGTTTCATCACTTGCTAAGAGTGTTTTATCACTCTTCTATCGACTACAAGAGGATCCATTTGGAGAAAAGGACTTGAGCAACAACATTGTATTGTATCCCTTTCTCCTTTTTTCTCTATTTTTCTTTTTTTTCTTCTCCTTACTATCTTCTTCACACCCTTGTAAATGATGGATGACCATGATAAGGTCACCATCATAGCCATGAAGTTGAATGATATTGATTATGTGATGTGGGCTTCAATTATAAAGCACCACATATGGGGAAAAGGCGTATGGAGAATAGTGGATGATTCTGATTCGGAACCTAAACTATCTCTCACCAAAAAAGAGGGTGATAAAGAAGTCCCTCTAATGGAAGAGGAGAAGACTAAGGCTCTAGCCTCTTATGAAAAGAAATGGAAAGAGTGGGGGATGGGCATGCAAAGATAATGTCATGGCATATTAATAGCATAGACATTAAAAAAATGTTCTAGCCTCGCTAAATTTGAACATGCCGATAAGGCATGGGAATACCTCAAAAATATGTATTCCCTTAAAGATATTGCCCATGTGTGCAATCTTCAAGAAAAAGTTTGGACATTAACTCAAAATGAAAAATCTATTCGTGAATACTATAATGAGTTGTCTGAACTTTGGGAAGAGTTGGCTATTCTAGAGCCAAAATGGCATTGCGCCGAAGATATCGAGCTTCGTCAAAAACAACTCGATATGAAACACTTTTACCAATTTGTGAATGGATTAAGGCCGGAATTTGAATCTACCAAATCGACTCTACTTCATCGTGGTAAAATCTCTACTATTGTGGATACTATTGAAGAACTAACTATGGAGAAAAATCGTCTTAGAAAGAATACTCCAAAAAGTTGATGATGATTCAGTTCTAGCTGTGTCTAGACCAGGGAATCATACTCACACTTATAGGCCGCCTCATTTTGGGAGACAGAGTGGTGAGTTTGACAAAAGAAAAGTTATTTGTCACTACTGTCATGAACTCGGGCATTATAGGCCTCAATGTCCGAAGCTAAAAAAGAGAGACGAAAAAAGGGTTGCATATGTTGAAACCGAGCCAAAAGATCAAGATGCACCTGTTTTCATGGCTCAACGGATGAAGATTCTTCAACCTCTTCTTAAAAAGGTATCTTCTTCGACTGAAGCCTCAACTGGAGAGACAATTGCATCTGTATCCGATCCAGGTAACTTCCCTTGGCTCTTAGATTCTGGTATTTCATTTCATATGACCCCAAATGCTAAATGTTTATCCGAATGTCTTAAAAATAACTCAAGTATATCAAAAGTCTTTATAGCTGATGAAATATCTCTTGAAATAAAAGGAACAGGATGTTTTGAAAGTTTTCAAAAATCCAAAACTTTTTGTATTCCAGAAGTTAGATATATCCCAAAATTAAATTTGAACCTTTTATCTGTTTCACAATTTTTTTATTATGGATATAATATATCCTTCGCTTCTGATGGTTGTTGGATACAAGATCGCCAATCAGGGAAGTTGATTGGGGAATGCCATAGAGGACTATATTACATGAACTTTTTGGAACTACCAAAGAATGTATTTTGTTTAAATGTTCAGAAATTAGGAACATAATTATGGCACAAAAGACTTGTCCATCCTCATATGTCAAAAATCTAATACTTTTCAAGTTTGAAAAATAATTGTAAATCTGAAAATTTTGCTTGTAAAGACTGCATTCTTGGTAAAATGAAAATATTACATTTTTCTAGTAGAACCTTTGTCTCTACAAAACCTCTTGAGTTAATACATTCAGACATTTGGGGACCCGTACCAGTTATCTCTAAAAGTGGTTATGCAGATTATGTCATCTTTGTTGATGACTTTTCTAGACACACTTGGATTTATTTTCTTAAACATAAATATGAAGTTTTTGCTCACTTTCAAATATTTCATAAAATAGTCACAAACAAATTTCAAAGAAATCTTTTTATTTTTCGCACCGATTCAGGGAGAGAATTTATGTCTGGAGAATTTAAAAACTATCTTAATTTATATGGCATTACTCATCAACGATCATGCCCACACACCCCTCAACAAAATGGTCATGTAGAACGCAAGCATCGCCACATTATGGAAACCACTCGGACTTTGCTAATTGCAAGTAAAGTTTCAAAAGGTTTTTGGGCTGAAGCCTCTCTAACTGACACCTATCTCATCAATACAATATCATCTTGTAATAATCGCAAATTTTATACAATTACCTAGAAACTTTGTGTATATACATATTTTATAATTAGCATGATTTGGACCTAAGATCCGTTACCCGAATCCAAAAAGAAAAAAAAATATATATATGGGGATTAAAGTATAATAGCAAATAAACTTGTCAAATCCATCGTTGGACCCAAGTGGATCCACTATTATTCACGCGACTCGGATCCACATTTCTTTTAATTCCCCGGATCCAAATCGCTACCGGGCCCAGCGTCGCGGGTAACGGTTCGGACCCGGACCCGGCCCACACCCTGCAAAAGGAAACGAGTGGAGGTTAAAAATAAAAATAAAGGGGCAACCCGATAGGGGTTGCCCAATAAAAATGCAAGGGGGGGGGGGGGAAACCTTCTCCCCCGATATATCGGGTGTTAGGGTTCAGCTGAGCCCTAACACGCAAAAAGTATGGGAGTTGGGGGAGATCGCAGCCGCCGGGAGGAGGAGGAGCTTCCTTCCTTTTCGGGTGGCCACCCTCTTACAAGAGGGGACCCCCGAACCTCTCTCTCACTATCCCATTCTGTTATTCTCTCTTTCTCTCCCTCCTTTACCTCTCTAACCCTCGAAGCACCCTCCGATCCCAGGCCCGCAACTCGAGACCTTGCGGTGAAGAGCCGACCTCGCCGGTGGTGGTGCTGTCCAGGCCGACTGACCCCTCTAGTGGATGCCGCAACACCCTCGCCGGATAATGGTAGGGCTTCTGTAAAATTTTTCAGGTCGATCATGGATCGGGTGGGATGTGGGTTGTCCAAAACCCAAACGGTCGAGTTGCAATGGGGGAAAAATCTCCAGTTTGGGGTTGTCTGTCAATCCCAAACCGAAAACTCCAAATCAACGATTTGGGGTTTCAGATGCTTCTCTTTTTTTTGGGGAATCATGATCTGATTCCTGTCCCAAAATTTGTCATTTATGGGTTATACCTGTGTATGTCTCTTTGGATTTCATGATTTAATTTGATCTACTTTATTGAAATTTGTGATTTAAGTTGTATACACATTCCTCTGAAATTTCTTATATATGTATATATACCTATAAATATATATACATTCCTGTAAATTTTATGATTTAGCATTGTATATAACCTTTGGGACTGCATGACTTGGCTGGGACTATATTCTCTTGAATTTTAGGATTTATTCAGTGCAAATCTTTTGGGCTGAATATGAAAGTGTCTATACCAAACTCGTGAGAGGCTGATCTAACTCGTGAGAGGTTGATCTATGATTTACCTGCGGTTTTGGGTTTTAGGGACTGTGTGCCAACTAAAGAACTAAAACTATAGATTGTGTACCTTGTATATTGAAGTGGTAGTTAGTCGCATATTAAGCTCCTGCGATTTGGTACTTTATGTTTTTGGAAAATTTTCTGTAACAGAATTGATGCATTCTAGTAGACTGACACAGAGTCTGTGCACGTATGACCATGCTTGAGTGTTGTAAAAGTCTGGACTTTTGTTTTTCATATGATTAATCAATGTGAATGCATGTTTAATTTCTATGTTTTAGTTTGAATTACTTATGATAAACCAAGGTGCTGCCAATATTTGAGTCTTGTATCTGTCTAGTGATAATGATTGTTACCTAATTAATCAAAGTTAGTTGTATGTTTTCCAGAGGGTGCAATGACTAATTAGTTGTCTGTTATAATGGTCTTCCATGTTATATGAAGCTGCATGTTATTTAACTGCTAGATGCCTAGTTAGTTGCATGCTATGATCATATTCGGTTCATATGAAATAACATATTAAACTGTTGCTCAATGTCGATTTAGTTGCACATTAGATTGAGATTCAATCTAGTATTTAATTTTATATTCATTTTATGTTTAAATGCTTAGTTAGTTGCATATTAAACTGCATAGTAACTTGTAAATTTAAATAGATGATTAGTTGTATATTAGGCTGCATGTAAATTTGGTGTTCACTGCATAGTAACTAGCAATTTAAATTGATGTCTAGCTGCATATTAAGCTGCCTAATTTATATGGGTCAACTGCATATTCCTTAAAAGGTTCCAATGTTCATTATGTGTACATCATCTAGAAGATTCCAATGGCCATTAAGATGTTTATTCTCAAATGTTCATAGGCATGTTAAATTGTATATTTTCTGAAGTACTATTGCCTAACACTACATAATTGCTGAAAGTATCAAATGCCAACTAAGCTGTATTATCTTGTGGAATGTTCGAATGAGAGGATGTTGGGAGAAAGGCATATAGTAGTATTACCAAATCTCTAGGACTATACTGCCCGTTCAATAAAGGACACCAACCGTGTCTTTGCTTGTTGGCAGAGCTTTTATTACATGCCACCCATCATAATACATGGAGGCGTTGTAGCAATTTGCTATTAAAGAATAAATAAATGATAATAAGGATGATAAATGATGATTTTGATAACCGAACATATGGGTCGGTTTGTTGTGGACATATGGATGTCTAGCTAGGGTATTGAGGGTCTTGCATAGACCATCGAAGTTATGATGTGAATCCACATGAAAATGAAAATAAAATATTGTTGCTTGACTGGTTTAAAGGCACCAGAGCACTTTGAGTGGGTTATGCAATCAATACGACAAAGGATGAGAATTGTTCTATACCCTTGGTAAAATGACTAAGGTTGGGAATTCTACTATTGTGGTAGTAGAAGGAAGTTGGGGAAATGCCCTGTACTTCGGGAAATTTATTAAATGAAAAGATTAACCCACTCAAATTCGGGCTTACCTTGGAGAGGGTAGGTGGTACAAAACTCTGGGGACTCGTGTTTTGCTTTCGAGCGTAAAGCGACTCGTTGTTCCCAGTCCTCAGAGTTGGGGGACCCAGACTACCAATATATCCTAGGTGGTAGCTCTTTTGTTCTTCTGCAGAAGTTAAGGATGCATCCTGTTTTGGTTTTGGCCTTTGGGAGGTTCTCTCGGTCACTGGCCGCTCCCTTGGGATTTCAGTCACAGTTAGAATGTTCGGGTTAATAAAACAACTTTGAATAATATACCCCCGAACGTTCTCTTCTGTGATGGTTGCCTTGGCCTGTGTGTACCCGCGGGATAAGAAAAGATAAACATCAACTAGAACAATTAGGTATCACTGTGTTGGAGTCATTAAAGAGACATTTGCATACTCTTTAATCATGCTTTATATTCGGTGCTTATGATGAAACAACATCCTAAACTGTGCATATATTAGTTAATTGAATTCATATTATGGATGTTATATAGATGTTATTCATGTTAGTGTAAGTTCTGCTTTAATTGCTTAATACCTTACTTGCTTAATTGTTGTAGTTGCATAAAAATGCTTTTTGTGCTTAAGTATAACTGTTACGTAATCTACCTTTCTATTTAGATATATGTCTGTTATTGCTACTGCATCGACTTTCTTATGTGTTTATGTTTAGACTAAAAATCAAACACGACACCTACATCACACACCTGACACATGATCCACTTGCAAGAATAATTACAGTTTTCCTACTTAGACGTGGTAGTCTAATTGTAAAAACCCCTAATAAAAAAAATAAAAAAAATCAGTTTGGACCCGGGCCGGGTCGGGTCCGGACCCGACCAAGGCCCCCTTTTATTTTAGGGTTTTCAAAAAACCCGAGCAGTCGGGCGCCGCAACCCCCCTTCTCCCCCTTCGTTTCTGGGCTGGATAGGGAAACCCATCGAGGGTTTCCCCATTCGGGTGCCCCCTGCGCCTTTAAGAGAGAGGATGGAGGGCGAGGGGGGGTCACGCCTCCCTCTTCTCTTCTCCTCCCTCTCGCAGCCCTCGCCCCCCCTCCACGCCGGTCTCCTCTCTGCTGCGCACGTCGCCGACGCCGGCCACCGCCTCCCAGGTTAGTACTCCCTCTTCTCCTCCCTCTTCTCCTCCTCACCCCCCTCCCTGTCACCTCGCCGGGAGGTCGGCAGGCGGCTCACAGACGCTGCCGCGGCCTCCCACCGCCTCCTTGTGCCATCAGGGCCCCGACAGGTTGCCTACGCAGCCCTTGTCGTCCCCTTTCTCTCGCTGGGGGTGCGCTAGAGTGCCGGCAGGGGACCAATGGCCCCTGCGGCACTCCCTCACCTCTGTGGGTGACAGGGAAACTGACGAGAGGTCGGTTTCCCTCCCTGTCACCCCCACTGCGGTCTCTCTTTCGGCAGGGGTCAGTTCCTCTGCCACCTCTCGACCACCTATAGGCGGGGGCAATGCCCCTGTCGCTTCTTGTTTTTTTCGGCAGGCGGGGGCTCGCCCCGCTGCCTCTTGTGTTCTGGCGCGCAGGGGTAGTGCCCCTGCCGCCTTCCTGTCTCGGCTGGCAGGGGCAATGCCCCTGTCGCCCTTTGTTTTGATGGGCTGGCAGGGGCTCACCCCCTGCCGCCCCCTGGCTTCTGGGAGGGCAGGGAATACCCCCTGCCACTCTTCTTTTGCTGGCAGGGGCTGAGCCCCTGCCACATAATTGTTACTGGCAGGGCTGAGCCCCTGCCACTTTCATTTTGCCGGCAGGGGCTCAGCCCCTGCCACTTAATCGGTTCTGGCAGGGGCTGAGCCCCTGCCACTTTCATTTTCGCAGGCAGGGGCTCAGCCCCTGCCACCTAATCGGTTCTGGCAGGGGCTCAGCCCCTGCCACTTTCATTGTTGACGGCAATGGCTGAGCCCCTGCCACTTTCATTTTCGCAGGCAGGGGCTCAGCCCCTGCCACTTTCATTATTGCATGCAGGGGCTCAGCCCCTGCCACTTGATTGTTCTTGGCAGGGGCTGACCCCCCTGCCGCCTCGGTATTATTTTTGAGAGAGGGCTCAGCCCTGTCACCCCGCGGTTGTCTGCAAGCAAGGGCTCGCCCCTTGTCGTTTTTCTGATTTCGGCCAGCAGGGGCACACCCCTGCCGCCTCTCTCTTTTCATGTAGGCAGGCTTGTTCCTTCTATTTTTTTTGCATGATAATTAACGTAGCACTGTTGCAGACCTCGCATCGGACCCCTCGCTCTGGCTCCGCGGCCCGAGCCTCGTATCATCTACACGCGTAGACGCACGCAGCTGCACGACATCCCGATGTAGGGGAAAGTCGCACGAATAGTATATATGAACAAAATAAAATAAGACTTCTGAGATAGAATAGTTATTTTGCATACTTGCGTATCTGAAGAAATATTGACTGGTCAAAGTTTACTCTTTGTGATTCTTTTGAAATTGCATAATGTAAATTCTTTGGGTAGACTCATCAAGTACTTTAATTGGCATGCCTGTTTACGTGTAAGATTACTTAACTGATAATTGTCTATTTTGCATGCTTATTCCTTTGAAACTGCATACTTAAGGTAGACTTTGTGAATAGACTCAGAATGCACTGCAATTGCTATTGTAATCGAACCTTAAGGCAGGTACAGTATGAATTTTATGTAAGATCATGGAGTGTATTGAAGTGTGAAATTTACACTTTATTGATTTTAAATGTGATAATGTCGGCCTCCACAGGCCAATTGCTCATAAAAGCAAAATATGTCATGTAGGAACCAAAGAAATCATAAAACATTATCGTAGTTGTACCTCTAGGAGGGTATGATCGTACTTTTGGACAAGTACGTCCCATGTGGGTTACGATGGTGGGTTGATGAGGTTGTAGCAACCTCGATGAGTGCAATTAGCACATTGCTGAGATCACATAAATAGTGACCATTTCGCCTTCACAGGCAAGATGCTCGAGTGGGTCTAATGGACCAGAGCATGTAAGATGAAGCGGCGGTTAAGAAACCCCCGTCGTACCCATCCGATCTTCATGGTTCATCAAGGGAGAGGATGGATGGTACAAAGACTCCGATGGACAGGTTGTTAACAACCACCCCACGAGCAAAAGACTCGGTTTTCCCCAGTCATCGGAGTTAGGGGAATTGGGATTACCATAAATTATCCTAGGTGGTAATTCCCAGGCACTTCTGCAGAAGTTGGATGCATCCATGGGCCACGAATGCCTTTGGGGATTCACTCTCTTGGTCACTGACCGTCCCCTTAGAAGCGGACTCAGTCAGCCATCCGGGTTAATGAAAACACCTGACATAATAAACCTCCGTATCGGTCTCGGCTGTTTCTACGTTTCGCGTCTGTGCGTACCCACAGGCCAGTTAATATCAGAACTTAAAGAATATATTCATGAATAGTTGTAGATGACTGAGACTTACACTGCGTCAACTAACAACTCCTTGCACTTATTACATCTGTTAGAATAGACTACAGTTGCTTTAATTGCTTAAATATCATAACTGCTTATCTCATGAATGTCCTGTTTTATTTTCATTCTACTTATCTGTTCGTGCACCTACTGGTTTGTTATGAAACTGACCCATTTCATGGGCAGGTGAGGAGTAGGACGTCACTGGCAGCCGATGGCGTGGTGCAACATGGATCAAGATTTATCTTCTTTCTGCTGACGGCTTGGCTCTGGGACTTTTTGGAGTTTTTCTTAGATTTATTGAACTTTGGAATAAAATGCTCATTTTGTAATAAACTGCAGATTTTAATCGATTGCCTTATTTCTTAAATTCCTTTAAGATGTTGTACATGTGAATGATGGTTTTTCAGCTAACGTACCCAGGATTGTTGACTTGTGTTCCTTTCTAAATGTCTTCCGCTGTTGTTTTTAAATATTAAACTTTAAATCTTTGAAAGGTTTTTCGATAAGGTTTTCGAAATCACAAGTCGAAATTTTGGGGCGTTACAACTTGGTATCAGAGCCAGATCAGAAAGAAGTGAATCTTGACTATTGAGCATCCCATCGCGCTGTAAGTAAGTCTTTGATATTTCATAGCATGTTTAGACTAAATTATATTCTTGTTTTATTCGTAGTACCGTTGGATATATGGATCCGGTTACTGGTTCTAATGGTAGTCGCGGTAGGAGCACGCGTAGTGTACGTGGCCGTTCCGTAAGGGAGAGGGGCGGACGTGAGATGTTCGGGGCTGGTTACTGGGCTAACCGCCCTCCTCTACCCATTTTTACGGATGAGCAAGGCTTCTCACTACCGATCGCCTACCAGATACCCTTGGCAGCAGCGTGGGCTGAAGTGCATGCTCGAGAAGGTGGTTTCGCGCCTTCACACATTCGGGTGCACCATCAGACACCACAGGAGTCATCGGGAGATTTTGTTCCCCCTGAGTTAGCTGAGGAGTGTAGTTTCTGCGGAGAAATTGGGCACACCGTGGATGCTTGCTTCCATAAGGCCGAGCATGACGACAAGATCGCAATTTCGACTGCCGGCGAGCAACCGCCACCTCCGGCAGACCCAGTGGGCGGTGTATCACCCACATATACACCTGCGACGGATTCTTCAGATTATAGTCTTGGCTCACCGGAATATACTCCGGCGACGCCTCTTTACGGGCAGGAGCCCTCCTACGAGGAGCCACTTCCCTTCACCCCTAAGCGCAGATTCAGGCGCACAGGCAATAGAAGGGAATATCTTAGGAAGTACTCTAGCCGTCCCTAAGGGGAGGTAGCGGTTACCCAATTTTGTTAGAGTTCATGAACTCATTTATAATTACAGAATAGAACTTTTACATATGTACCAACACAGCTAGATTCTAAATATTTGACTTTCGTAATAAAGATCTATGTTTTTTGCCTTTGCTTCTATACTTATGTCTACTTGTACGTCTTCAGTATTTTTGACTTTAATCTTGGTTGCTTTTTAAGGATGACGGGAAACTCAAGCCACAGCATGGCCGATGAGTTGCGTGAACAGAGGGGATTCATGATAGATACCCTCAACTTCTTAGCTGAGGCGATTCGTAACCAGGGTCGCCCCCATCAGGATCCAGGTTCCCTTGTTGGGAATGTACCAACTGCCACCTATGAAAAATTTCTGAAGTTGGACCCTCCTACTTTCTCTGGCAAGGTTGATCCTGACTTGGCGGAGAGTTGGGTTAAAGAGGTGGAACGGGTGTTCCAAGTGTTGTCCATTCCTGATGATAAGAAGACGATGTTCGGGTCCTTTCGTTTGAAGGACGACGCTCGCGAATGGTGGGACACTATGCGGGAGGTGCAGTTTTCGGGTGCTGAGGTGATTCCGTGGGAGGCCTTTCGAAGGGTTTTTCTCAGAAACTATTTCCCTCCTCATGCGAGGGAAAAGAAGAAGGTGGAATTTCTGGAGCTGTGCCAAGGCACCTTAAGTTTGAACGAATATATCGCCAAATTTCAACGGTTGGAGCACTATTGTCCTCACCTATTCGAGGATGATCATGAGCGGGCCGGGAAGTTTATTTGCGGACTGAAGGAAGGACTCAGGCATAGGGTTCTCACCAGCATGCCCGCGACTTTTTCTGCGGTAGTAGCAGCAGCCACCCTACTGAACGAGGATTGGGAGCGTTCAAAAAGTGTGCAAGCCAAGAAGTCAACCGCGTCAGGTGGTGAGCAGAAGAAGACATTTTTCGGCGGCCCAGGGCAACGACCACCTTTTTCAGTGAAGACTGAAGCAGGGAAAAAACAGTTTCCTCCAGCAAAACGCCAGCGACAACAGGCCCTCCACCGCCCAGGCAACCGTCGAGTGATAACTGCCCCAGGTGCAAGAGGCCTCATGTAGGACAAACTTGTCCGCGGGACACTGGCGGATGCCTGTACTGTGGCAAGATGGGCCATTTCATACGCGACTGCCGGAAGAAAGCAGCAGATGACCTCAAGCGAACCGACAACGTATCTCAGCCTCCTCGACCACCTCATCAGCAGCAACAGCGAGCACAACCAAGCAGTGGCAGGGAGCCGGGTCGAGTTTATGCAGTCGCGGTCGATCAATTGACCAAAGGGGAGCTCGTTCAAGGTACCATTCTTGTTGCCGATCAAGCAACTTTTGCACTCTTTGATTGTGGTGCTACACACTCGTTTGTGTCAGAAAAATTCGTAAAACAATTGCATATAACTGTAAAACCACTTGATAATGCTTTAGACGTGTATAACCCCGTTGGGAAGAACACAGTTTGCACCACTTACATACCTGAATTGGATGTAGTGGTGGCAGAGCGGCATTTGCCTGCTTGTGCTATCCTGCTGGAAATGATCGAATTTGACGTCATCCTAGGCATGGATTGGTTGCACAAGTATAATGCCAAGATATTTTGCCGTGATGGCAAGATCGTTTTATCACCTCCAGGCTCTTCGAGAGTAGAATTCAGAATCCCCAGACCTGTTCGAGCAAGCCGGATGATCTCGGCGCTTAAGGCGAAGAACTTTTTGCGGAAGGGATGCACTGCCTTTTTGGTTAGTGTTATCCAGTCAGATCCAATGCCTATTCCCATCGGTAAGCTAGATGTTGTTCGCGATTATCCCAACGTTTTTCCTAAAGAGCTATTGGGACTTCCCCCATCTCGTGAGGTAGAATTCAATATTGAATTACTACCAGGTACGGCACCAATCTCCAAAGCACCCTACAGAATGGCGTCAGCTGAGCTTGAGGAGCTGAAGAAGCAGTTGCAGGAGTTGTTGGATGAGGGATTCATTCGCCCCAACGTTTCTCCTTGGGGAGCTCCTGTGCTCTTCGTAAAGAAGAAGGACGGGACTTTGCGTTTGTGCATCGACTATCGAATGCTCAACCAGGCCACAATAAAAAACAAGTACCCATTGCCGCGTATCGAAGACTTGTTCGATCAGTTGCAGAAGGCCAAGGTTTTCTCGAAAATCGATCTTAGGTCTGAATACCATCAGCTCAGAATTAGGAATGAGGATATTCCTAAGACGGCCTTTCGGACGAGATACGGACATTACGAGTTCACAGTCATGCCGTTCGGACTAACCAATGCCCCCGCAGCTTTTATGGACTTAATGAATAGGGTGTTCAAGCCATTTTTGGACACCTTCGTGATCGTGTTCATTGACGACATTTTGGTGTACTCAGAAAGTCGAGAGCAACATCGGGAGCACCTAGCAATTGTGTTGGAGACCTTGCGAAAGGAACGTTTGTATGCCAAGTTCTCTAAATATGAATTCTGGCTTGAGGAAGTTATGTTTCTGGGACACGTTATTTCTAAAGAAGGAGTGTCCGTAGACCCTGCTAAGGTGGAGGCTGTACTTAGTTGGCAGCAACCAAAGAACGCACGTGATATCAGAAGTTTCCTTGGACTAGCGGGTTACTACAGAAGATTCATTCAGGATTTTTCTAAAATTGCGTTACCCTTGACGAAGTAGCTGAAGAAAGAGACTAAATTCTTATGGGACGAGAAGTGCGAGGCGAGTTTTCAGTTGTTGAAGGAGCGACTTACCAATGCTCCTATTTTGACCTTACCTTCTGGTAAGGGCGGATTCGTGATTTATATTGATGCCTCTGGGTCAGGCCTAGGGGCCGTGCTGATGCAGAATGGGAAGGTGATCGCTTACGCTTCTCGACAACTTAAAATTCACGAGAAGAACTACCCAACTCACGATTTAGAGTTAGCTGCGGTGGTGTTCGCACTGAAGATATGACGACATTACTTGTATGGGGAGCAGTTTGAAGCATTCACCGATCATAAGAGCCTTAAGTACCTATTTTCGCAGAAGGAATTGAATATGAGACAACGGCGTTGGCTTGAATTCCTCAAGGATTACGATTTCACCCTCTCCTACCACCCAGGAAAGGCGAACGTCGTGGTTGACGCCCTCAGCCGCAAAGCACCGGAAGTTTCGATTAATGCTTTATTTGTTGGATGGAGGTTGGTCGAAGACCTAGCCTCATGGGAACCTTTCGCGATCACTTATGGTTCTATCTGTTTATCCCACCTTGTTGCTCAACCTGAGCTACTAGCGAGAATCATCAATGGGCAGAAAACTGATGCGCGCTACGAGAAGTTAAGGCTCAAGCGATTTTGGCAGATACACCTTTTCGTCTGAAGGAGGATGGAAGTATATGGTTGAAGGAACGCCTTTGGGTCCCTGACGACCCGATTCTTCGAGATGAAATTTTGGCGGAGGCCCACAAGTCTAGATACACCATTCACTCGGGTAGCACGAAGATATTCAAGGACCTACAACGCAGTTATTGGTGGAACGGTATGAAGCGAGATGTGGCTGAGTATGTCTCGAAGTGTTTAACGTGTCAACAGATCAAGATCGAGCACCAGAGACCCGGTGGGGTCATGCAGCAGATAGAGATCCCTCTATGTAAGTGGGAAGATGTTACCATGGACTTTATAGTCGGTCTTCCGAGGACGCGGAGGAAGCATGACGCGATTTGGGTGATCGTCGATAGACTCACCAAGTCGGCTCACTTCCTACCTATCCGTCTCAACCAATCATTAGATAGTCTCGCTGATCTCTATGTTAGAGAGATTGTGAGATTGCACGGTGTCCCAGTCTCGATTATCTCCGATCGTGATCCTAGATTCACTTCAAGGTTTTGGGGACAACTTCAGTTGGCGTTGGGCACAGAGTTAAAGTTTAGTACTGCGTTTCACCCTCAGAGGGACGGGCAGTCGGAGCGTACGATTCAAACCTTGGAAGACATGCTTCGAGCTTGTATGATGGACTGGAAGGGAGAGTGGGATTCCCACATCAGTTTGGCGGAGTTCGCGTATAACAACAGCTATCATGCGAGCATCGGGATGGCCCCATACGAAGCTTTGTATGGGAGGCCATGTCGATCACCTGTTTACTGGGACGAGGTTGGCGAGCGAAAATTGGAGGCACCTATAGTCTTGCAACACTATACTCAACAAGTGCAGATGATTCGGGAACGACTCTGTACCGCTCAGAGTCTGCAGAAGAGCTATGCAGATAGACGTCGACGAGAGCTTACCTTCGATATTGGTGAGATGGTTTTTGTTAAGGTATCTCCGACCAAGAGCGTACTTCGGTTCGGGAAGAAGGGAAAGCTAAGTCCTAGATACGTCGGACCGTTCGAAATCCTGGAGCGAATTGGAGAAGCAGCTTATCGCATGGCGTTACCTCCGCAGTATGCTCAGATCCATAATGTTTTTCACGTATCCATGTTGAGGAAGTATGTTCACGATCCATCGCATATCATTCATTATGATGATGTGGACATTAGAAGGGACTTGACATTCGAAGAAAGACCAGTGGAGATCGTCGACCGTCGTGACCAAGTGCTAAGATCAAAAACCATTTCCTTTGTAAAGGTTCGGTGACAACATCATGGAATTGACGAATGTACTTGGGAACCTGAGAACGATATTAGGGAAAAATATCCTGACCTGTACTTTTGATTCTTCAAGCTAATAAATTTTTCGCGGACGAAATTCTTTTAAGAGGGGTAGGATGTAAAAACCCCAAATAAAAAAAAACAAATCGGTTTGGACCTGGGCCGAGTCGGGTCCGGACCCGACCCGGGCCCCCTTTTATTTTAGGGTTTTTAAAAAACCCGAGCAGTCGAGCGCCGCAACCCCCCTTCTCCCCCTTCGTTTCTGGGCTGGATAGGGAAACCCATCGAGGGTTTCCCCATTCGGGTGCCACCTGCGCCTTTAAGAGAGGATGGAGGGCGGGGGGGGGCTCACGCCTCCCTCTTCTCTTCTCCTCCCTCTCGCAGCCCTCGTCCCCCCTCCACGCCGGTCTCCTCCCTGCTGCGCACGTCGCCGACGCCGGCCACCGCCTCCCAGGTTAGTACTCCCTCTTCTCCTCCTCACCCCCCTCCCTGTCACCTCGCCGGGAGGTCGGCAGGCGGCTCACAGCCGCTGCCGAGGCCTCCCACCGCCTCCCTGTGCCATCGGGGCCCCGACAAGTGGCCTACGCAGCCCCTGTCGTCCCCTTTCTCTCGCTGGGGGTGCGCCGGAGTGCCGGCAGGGGACCAATGGCCCCTGCGGCACTCCCTCACCTCTGTGGGTGACAAGGAAACTGACGGGAGGTCGGTTTCCCTCCCTGTCACCCCCACTGCGGTCTCTCTTTCGGTAGGGGTCAGTTCCCCTGCCACCTCTTGACCACCTATAGGCGGGGGCAATGCCCTTGTTGCTTCTTGGTTTTTTCGGCAGGCGGGGGCTCGCCCCGCTGCCTCTTGTGTTCTGGCGCGCAGGGGTAGTGCCCCTGCCGCCTTCCTGTCTCGGCTGGCAGGGGCAATGCCCCTGTCGCCCTTTGTTTTGATGGGCTGGCAGGGGCTCACCCCCTGCCGCCCCCTGGCTTCTGGGAGGGCAGGGAATACCCCCTGCCACTCTTCTTTTGCTGGCAGGGGCTGAGCCCCTGCCACTTTCATTTTGCCGGCAGGGGCTCAGCCCCTGCCACTTAATCGGTTCTGGCAGGGGCTTAGCCCCTGCCACTTTCATTTTCGCAGGCAGGGGCTCAGCCCCTGCCACTTTCATTGTTGCCGGCAGGGGCTGAGCCCCTGCCACTTTCATTTTCGCAGGCAGGGGCTCAGCCCCTGCTCACAGCCGCTCTCTTTTCATGTAGGCAGGTTTGTTCCTTCTGTTTTTTTTCGCATGATAATTAACGTAGCACTATTGCAGACCTCGCATCAGACCCCTCGCTCTGGCTCCGCGGCCCGAGCCTCGTATCATCTACACGCGTAGACGCACGCAGCTGCACGACATCCTGAGGTAGGGGAAAGTCGCACGAATAGTATGTATGAACAAAATAAAATAAGACTTCTGAGATAGAATAGTTATTTTGCATACTTGCGTATCTGAAGAAATATTGACTGGTCAAAGTTTACTCTTTGTGATTCTTTTGAAATTGCATAATGTAAATTCTTTGGGTAGACTCATCAAGTACTTTAATTGGCATGCTTGTTTACGTATAAGATTACTTAACTGATAATTGTCTATTTTGCATGCTTATTCCTTTGAAACTGCATACTTAAGGTAGACTTTTTGAATAGACTCAGAATGCACTGCAATTGCTATTGTAATCGAACCTTAAGGCAGGTACGGTATGAATTTTATGTAAGATCATGGAGTGTATTGAAGTGTGAAATTTACACTTTATTGATTTTAAATGTGATAATATCGGCCTCCACAGGCCAATTGCTCAGAAAAGCAAAACATGTCATGTAGGAACCAAAGAAATCATAAAACATTATCGTAGTTGTACCTTGTGAACACCCCAAAATTTTCAAAGTTTTGTAAAAATGAATATTTTACCCCTAACCCCGTTTTCTGAGAAAATCAAAGCAGTTTCAAAGCTCATTCTTCATATTGTCTGAGCTATATTCCATATTGGTATATTTAAGGTTAATTTCGGATCCGAATCTAGGACTTTGAATCCATATTTCCTCAAAAACCGGATCTAAACCCATTTCTGAAGAAATTTTCTCAAAATAGCTCAGAAAAATTCCCTTTTTTAAATATTTTGCAAAAAACACAAAAATTAGTTTTAATCTTTGTTTTCTCGCAAACTTTAGGATTTTATTCTAAAAATACAAAAAAAATTGAAAAATAAAACAAAAACCAAAAAAATGGAAAATTTCAAGAAAAATGAATGAGTTTAAACTTTTTAAAATCGATTTTGCTAAAAAAATCATTTTTAAACCATGTTTATGAAATTTTTTGTTAAGGGAGCCTCTTTTTGGAAAAACAAAATTATTTTACAAATAACCCTTCTAAACCCTCCCTTTTTCCTCTCTCGCCCGATTTCTCTCAGGGCTCTCCCTCAGAAACCCTAATCGCTTCTCTCCCTCTCTCTTTTTCTCTCTCCTCTGTTGCCCAAAACCATCCATCCTCGAAATCGCCCTTCATCCTCTACCCTTGATCCCTAACAGATTTTCTCTCGAACCCTCTACTCCCCCTTTAAGAGAAGCACGCAGGGCTCCCAATGTTTTCATCCGTTTTCACCCCGCCATCGTCTCCTTTTCCTCTTACATCCACCGCTTCTCATCCGCTCTTCACCCCTTTTTCTCTACGCTTCTTCTTCTTTTCCTCTACGGTAGGAAGATCCAATAGAAAGGGAGAAAATCCATCCTCCTTCCTTCAGAAGTCTTGCCAACAGGAAAATCAATCCAGCCTCTCCCCTCAGGACACAAGCAAGTAAGGATTCTTCCCTCTAATTCGGATTTTCCTTTTTGGTTTCTTATTTTATCCCAATGAACGCACATCCTGTAAATTTGATTTGTATATAACAAATCAGTTTACACAGTGCAATAGCAAGAGAACGATCATGTTCCTATACTTGTTTTTTTTTTTTTCTTTTTTTTAGATTTGCTTTTGAGTTTCTTTGGTTTTCTTATACTGGTTTATACCAGATTTTGGCATTGTCTAGTAGGTGATCATTCTCCCTTCATTGCTATTAATGCATTCCATCAACTGACTCCATTTACTTACCTGTTATTTCTTTTTTTTCTTCTCTGCATACATTTTATCACTTGATTCAGCACACACCACCTGTCGCATGTCAGCCAGTGGGTTTTCTTCATTACTCTGTTTGTATAATCTCTCATATTGTTGCCTATCCTATTCATTTTTGGATACAATAAATTATCGTAAAAGCATTTAGAATCATTTTTTTTATCAGTACCCATCTCCTCTGTGTTGGGTCAAAATATCACTTTATCAACAGTTTCCAGTTATAGCATCTCATCCTTCTCAAATCTGATGAATTGCTCAAATTATATTTATGTCTGTAGCATGGATAGGAATGCTAATTTTTTTTTAGAAGTAAATTTGGTTGAATCCTGGTACAGAGTGCCACCCGAACTACTACCTTCCTATCTCATATGTCTGCAAGGTTCGTGGGTTTTCATTTTGCAGTTTATCTCATTTTATTTTAGTTTATTTCCTTTTCTATTTCCTTGAATCTTTAATTTGCTGTTTACTGCCGAGGTTAAAGTTTTCGATCTATTCTATTCATCACTGTTATTTTTGATGTTTTGCTAATTCAGGTGAGTATAATGATTCCCTCCAATGCTTGCGACATTTTACATACTGGCATCCATTTCTGCTTTCTATGCCTTATTACAGTTCCTTAATGATGTTCTATTTACCTCATAAATCATGTTTTAGTCCACAATGGATTCGTCCCTTAGCCATTAGAGGAAGTCTTTCCCTATGGAGGATTGGGAATCAAATCTGGGCTTATTATGAAACATCTTATGTGAGCTACTTGTTAAACACTGACCGTGATGTAAACACCCCAAATTTTCACTCACCTCCCCGACATTTTCACCAAACATCATCATTCAGCCTTTGAAATCGCTGGAGGGCAAAATGGTCATTTTCTGAGTTCGAACCTTGCAAAAGTCCAAATTTCATCTGGAACTCTCAAAATTTCCCTATTTTTAGCTCAGATGTTCAAAATTTTACTCTTGACAGGAGACAGACATCTCTGAGTCTTGGCTCAAGATTATATTGCATAAGACATGACATTGCCTATCATTGCATGAGCATTTCAAATCACTGCACTGCACAGCATGTCATTTCGAGGTCCAGAACTCTTTATTTCAAAATTTTCAAATCCAGATTCGAATTTTAACTATTTTCAAAATTGATTTCAAAACCCTGGGTCTTCAAAAATTATCAATTCTTCCCATTTTACCCCCAGGACTCTGAATTTCAAAATATTTCCTCAGGAAAACAATCTGGATAATTCTCAATAAAGTTCAACTCAGATTTTGCCTTTTGTCAGCTATTTCAACTATCATTTCTTTACAAAATCGCCCTACAGGGGCCAACTCTTTCCAAAAAATCCTGTTTTACCCATTAGTCCAGATTTTATGAAAATTCCAAAAAGAAGTTGTTGTTTTATCCTTATTTCAATAAAGAAGCAATGTGGGACCCACACTGAGGTGGTGTCACACAAGCTTTTCTTTTGAAAATTTGAATTTTGAAAAACCCAAAAATATAGGAGCCTTGTCCCCTGGATTGGCGCCACTTGTCTTTTCTCTCTCCTCCCATTTACATGCCATGTGTCAGCATAGGGTTCACCTAGAGTTGGTGCCACATGTCACCTTCCCTCTTCTGCCACGTGTCAGTGTGGGGCTACCTTCAGAAGCCGCCACATGTCATCCCAATTATCTGCCATGTGTCACCCTATCCATCTTGCGCCATGTGTCATTGCAGAGACTACCAGGAGATGCTAAGTGTCATAGGTTGTCCTGACTAGAAAAGTGGAGCTTGTCTCCTCTGAGGTGGCGCCACTTGGAGTGTGTTTCCTGCAGAGGACACGTGTCAACCTCTCCCTCCTTCTAGAAAAGTAGCCTGACACATGTCTCTCCCTACTTTTCTCAGAAAAGTAGGAGACACATGTCACTCCTAGACTCATCCAGAAAAGGTAGGATTGTCTCCTCTGAGGTGGCGCCATCTGGAGTGTCTCCTGCAGAGGACACGTGGCAAGCTCTCATTTCCTCTGAAAAAGCAAGTGCCATGTGTCATTTCCTGCTTTCTTCAGAAAAACTAGAATTCAAAAGTTCAAAACTCCTCATAGGTGGCAAAAATCCTGAACTTCTACCTTTTTCATCTTATCTGAGATGGCGCCACATGGCTTGGCCCACCTTCTCTCCCCTCTGCCACGTGTCATTCTCTGCTTCTTTCAGAAAAAGTAGAGGACACATGTCTTCTCCCTACCTCTTTCAAAAAAGTAGGAGACACATGTCACTCCTGGCCTTCTTCAGAAAAAGCAAACCATTTAAAATTCAAACAAGGCACTAGGTGGCGAAAATCCGGAGCTCTGATTTCCCAGATGGCCTATGAGAGCACCACATGTCCCTTCCCTCCTTCTCATCCCTCTGCCACGTGTCATCTTCTGCTTCTTTCAGAAAAAGAAGGTGACACATGTCTCCTTCTCATTCCTTCAAAAAAAGTAGAGGACACATGTCCTCTCCCTACTTTTTTCAGAAAAGTAGGAGACACATGTCACTGCCCTCTTTTTCCTCCCTCTTGCCACATGGCATTGTAGGAGCCACCCTGAGGTGGCGCCACATGTCCATCCTCCATTCCTCCAGGGCCAACCTCCATTTGAAATTCGAATTCTCCTCTGAGGTGGCGCCATCTGAAGAACCTCCTCCAGCAGGCTGACACTTGGAACCATCCTGGACTGCCACATGTCCAGATCTCCTTTCACCAAAAAAAGCAAAATTCAAATTCCTCTGAGGTGGCACCTTCTGAGCCCACTGCTCTGTCCTTCTGACATGTGTCAAACACCTTTTGACGTGGCACCATTCCAGGACTCCACTTGGCTCCATTTTATTTCTTTATTTTATTTTTAATAAAGGTAGCCCACCATGAGGTGGCGCCACCTGAGGACTCCCTACAAAAGGTGAGTTTGAATTTCAAATTCCAAGAAAACACCCTCTGACGTGGCGCCTTCTGGGAGTTCCCTGCAGAGAGAATCAAGCAAACTTTTGAAAAATTCCAAATTCCCCCTGCTGAGGTGTCTCACCCACAAAATTTCCATTTTTTATTTTTCTCAAAAAATCAAAATAGCCTTTTGAGGTGGCGCCACCTGAGGGCTCCCTGCAGAAGACAAATTCGAATTTCAAACCCCTCAGATGGCACCCCCTGAGATGGCGCCACATGGAGGGCTCAGATTGAGCCTGTTTGAATTTCAAAAATTTTTCAGAAAATTTATAAAAACAAGGGTTCACGCCCAGCCTGAAGAGATCATTTTTTTTTAGCTCTTGTGAACTTGGAAAATCCGACCTAGCCTTCCTAACATCTGATTTTGAACCTTGGAAATCGTGCCCCCTTTGGCGCATTAAAGAAGGTGGAGTAAAGTTCGTGCCGTGGCCAATCCGATTCCAACAGAGCTCGATTTTGGTGGACCATCCGAAGCTCGGAGCGAAGGACGAAGGAAGCTCGTGATAGCTGCCCCTTTCAAGAGATCCTACGCTGCGTAACGAAGCAAGGTGCACTTCTTTTCCCCTTGATTTGATGCCATGATTCGATTCGGGAGTCGTTTGAAGAAAGAGCTCATCCGAGAGATGGATTGAGCTATTCTCATAAAACGACATATATAAAACGTTTCATTATGATTCCTTGATGATTTTTAACATTAATGTAGTTAGATAGGTTTAATTTGCATTTTATTTCATTCATTTAGCATATTTCATGGATTAATTAGGATTAATTTAGCATTTATTTCAATTCTGCTTATTTTCAGTAGGTCTCTGTTTTTGTCAGTCAGTCCACAAGTCATTTCATGCATTTGTTTTTTATTAAAAATCCCAAAAAAATCACGGAATGCGCACTTAGGTGTCCCTAAAATTATGCCAAAAATTCGGAGCCATTTGAATTTGTTTACTGCGGTAAACATTCAAAATGGCAAGTCAGGTTTTGTTACCCGGGATACGTTTTGAAAATCATTTTCCGACTTGTAAAATCGAGATATCCCTCATGGGAGATCCGATTTTCGATCCAAAAGATGTTCTGAACTCGGGAGGATGTCTCGTTTTTAATATGATTGTTTCAGATTTTTCTAATTTTTTTTTATGTCTGACAAAAATCCGAGAGTTCGGGACACCTGTCAGAGCCTAATTTGGGCCTCTGAGATCTTGGATCGACTTAGGGCTATGGTTTCTCTTTGTGTGTTTCTCCAAATCCGAAACTGTAAAACGTGAAAGTGGTGTCCAAGATGTCCTCTGTTTGAATCTAAAATTCTGTAATTTTTAGAATAGTGTTGACCCCTGCTTCGGATTTTTCTCGTCAGCCCCCTGTTTTGCTACATTTGTCTATTCTGTTAGTTTAGGCAGAAATAGTTATATTTTTATCTGTGTTTCCGTTGATCAAATGCCAAAGTCATAAACATGAAAGTTGTTCATGTAGGTGTCTTTCATAGCTCTGTTTAATTTCATAAATTTACATGGCTGCTTTATATTTGTTTGGCATTTTTCATCAGATTAGTGTGATTTTTACCTCTGTCAGAACTAAATCTCTGTTATTGAACTCCCCATGGCTCAAATCCCGAGGCTATAAAAACCAAAAATGTTCCATTTCGGGTCTTTTAGCAGTCTGCAAAATATCAGAAGTTTCCATGGTGTAAATCTTGCATTATCATATTAGGCATTGCATTTGGTTCGGATCCATAGGCAAAATCCACCATTTTAGGACTTTCTTTGAATTTTAGCATTTGAATCATATCATTTTGTGATTTTTAGCATTCTAGGTTGTTTATCAGAGTTTTTAGATGCTTCATACCTAATTTGGCGCAATTTGGAATCCATTTGAGGTTCGGATCATCCATAATACCAAAACAGGGTCCCGCAGGACCCGGATCCAAGCGAAAAACAAGCGAAAATCGTTATTTTTGATAAATTGCAAAATACCAAATTCTGATTTTACAGTCTTAATGTGTCTAGCAGCATGTCGTCATATCTCTTACTGCATTTTATCATCATTTGATTCAATTTGAATTTCGAAATCTCAATTTTACCAAGTTTTCCTTCAAAAAACCCTGATTTTAAAGATGTAACTTTAATTTTAGGGGTATTTTGGTCATTTTGACCATAATTCCGAATTTCAAACTATTTTCCACTGAATTCCCTGCATTTACATCATTTCAAATATCAAGGAAGCATGAGAATAGGGTTTATATCCAATTAAATCCAATAATTTCATAATATTATTGGAAAATCTTGGAAAAACCCACATATTTGAGCTAACTTTATTTCAAGCTTGGCAGGGACATTCCAAAGAAGGAGCTGAAGTCTGCAAATTTCTTTTATTTCCTTTATTTAGTGATGTAATAATGTAAATTTTGGAATAAGAGAGTTAATTTCCTGCTTAGACTAGGATGCATATCATATAGTTTGAATTTATGCAATATCCTGCTTATATGATTCATACATTTTATTTCAAAAGCACTATGGATGTTCACGAATGGCACGTGCACCAACTCTTAGGGAGTTGATGGACTCGGTGGGATCCATATTTACGGCCCTAGTCGGAATATGGACGAGACCCAGATCCATCATCTTTCTACTAGTCACATTGAGCCTACACTCTTAGGCTATCTTAAAATGCACATCATATTTCCAAAGTTTTCAAAATCATGTGCATCAAATCAACTAAATTCTGAACATATTCATAGCCACAGTCAGAATATGTGAAGGATTTATCTTGACTTAATGCATATTTTTCCAACAAATCTCTTAGAAAATCTTTCAAAGTGCATTCATTCACTCATATCATTGGCATCATGAAACCATTGGTTTTCTCATGATTTTCTTAAGAAAGCGGCATTCTTAAGAAATCAATTTCTCAAGAAACTTCTAAGTTGGATTTCCAAAATCAAAGCTTTCCCTCGATTTTCCCTGGAAAATGTTATTTCCTTAAGATTTCCAAAAGAAGTTTCCAATTTTCCTCAAAGATCAAACTCAATTTCCAAGTGTTTCACGGTAAAATTCCCAGGATTTCGATTCCCCAAGTTTTGAATTTCCTTCTCCAATGAGCTTTCCTATAAATTTTCCATCATTTTCCTAAGAAAACTCTCAAAGTCCAAGTTTTCCTAAGAAGTGTTTCCCTTTTCAAAAGGTTCATCTTTTCTCAAGAATCACTTCCATTTTCCCAAGATTTTCAACTATTTCTGATTTTTTCCACATCTTTATAAGCTTTCTCATGTTTTCAAAAACCCCTTTTTTATCTGAGTTTCCTGAGAAATTGACCTTTTTCTGAGAGATTCTTTCCAACTCCAAATGTTTTTCTGAGCATACATCATGTTTTCCAACTGGCATTTTCCAAAATCTCATAGCACATGCCTGAATTCTCTGTGCATTTAGGATAGAACACAACTTTGATAATTTCGCTAAGTCAAGCATAGTTTTGGTCCTTGGTTCGATTACCCCTGTTAAAGGCGGCAGGAACGGTCGAACCTCGTACCGACAGGTTGAGCCCCATCCCATGGATTTTCCCGCAATTTTCAAAAACGGAGGCGAGTATTTCAAAACAATTTCCAAAATCCGGTCAAAGTTTGAAGCGCGAAAGCGTTTCCCCTCTCTCTCTTCTGTAAGGAAGGGAAGACGGGGAAAAAATTTCGCGACGATAACAGGTTTGGCGACCGTGATGGGACCTGTCCTTGTCTGATCAAAAGTGTGTTTGAATTAGTTCAATTATTGAAACCGTGTTCACAAAATGTCAGCTCTTTACTTTCAATATCATGTGAACCTAGGAGCCTAGATTCTGACCTAGCTGACATTGACTGCATATAGCCTAGGCATGGTTTGGTAGGACCAGATTGAGGAGAAATTTTCATGCTCACATAGACTTAGGTCTGAATATAACTCTCCTCAATTTAGGATCTGAATGCAAACACTGTATGCTTCTTCAAAGATTTTCAAAAGTCTATCTCTCTAGGACTTAGAGCCATTTATTTCTTGCATATGATCATTTTTTTTCAAAACCTCAATTACCTATCATTACCCGGTCTTCACGTTGCTGGGCTCTCTTCCAGAACCATAGTTCGGGACAGAGCCTCACAACTGGGCCAACTATTTGGGTTAACACCCCCCTACCACGTACCGCGGGCCACAGTCCGAAGTATATCGGTAGGCGCTCAAGGATGTTGGAAAACCTTACCTTAGAACCGGAGTGAAAATTCTATGCCACGTACCTCGGATCTCGATTCGGGTATATCGGCATAACTGGATTGGACAAAGATGATCTGAACTTAGAGTTAGGATTAAGGTCCTACAGCTGTTTTCAAATTGATGCATCTAGAGTCAGCCTTTTAGGGAGTGCTGAATGTGCATAAATGTTTGTGCAGGATGAGATTGTATGTATGATTTTCTCAATTCTTTATGTTTCCCAATGTTTTTCAACTCATTAGGTCTTTTTCAAAATATCCTTATTTTCCACAAGATCTTTTTTCTCAAACCCTGGATTTTTCCCAAATATTCCATTTCTTTCAAAACTCCAGGTGATTTTCCATTCTACCTTTCTATTGGATCTCAAATTTCTAGCTGCATTTTTATCCTGCCTGCAAAATTTTTTCAAAATTTCTCACATTTTCCTAAGTCTCATTCTGAGTCTTTCTCTGTTTTCAGTTCGATGGCATCCAGTCAAGTCGATCCTATCTTTCCTGAAGGTCACATCTCCTTCAAGGTGCGACAAGGTCGTCCTGAACATCGAGCCCTTAGCACCGGAACTTTCATTCCCCGGTGGTATTATTCCTGGCTAAAGAGCTTTTCCCGAATGTTCCCGGACCATTTGAGCGAGTGCGGATTGGAGCTGGCATCAGCAGTCGGAAAACAGACCATCAATGGCAACCTGATCCATGCAATGGCAGAGCGATGGAATCCTCGAACGTGTACCTTCTGGTTCCCATGGGGAGAGATGACTGTTTTAATGGATGAATTTTCAGAAATCATGGGGTTGCCAGAACCAGCCGGTCAACCAGGAGACCCCTTAGAGCATTAATTCCTTATCAATGTCAAGGGTTTGGACCCCCGAGACTCCTTAGCTCGTATGACAGGCCGCCGATCTTGGCCCCTGATCCAGTTAGAAGGAGATGAATATGTTGACCTACTTGAGTTGTACCGCCAGTACGGGACCTTCGTCGAAGTCAGCTCGCTTTCAAGAACAGCCAAAGAAAAGATTCAGAATACAATGGTTCTATGCACTGTAGGACTGTCCCTTTTTCCAGATGGACAGAACTACATGGACATCAGGATAATCCAACTTATGAGAAGATGGGAAAGTCGGCAAACCAATTGCCTCTCCATAGCCATGGCAGCGCTCGCCTTCTTATATCGTGGTTTGACCCGATTCTCACTTGGAGAGTCCATTTTAGTTGAAGGATGCATCTACGCACTTCAGTCCTGGTTCTTCCAACATGTTCCATCCCGAGCAAGCTCTTTCAGATACAATGGTCAAGAACTCCTTCCAGTGGCGCAGTATCGGTCTATGATCAACAACATTCAAGAGGATGACGTTGTTTGGGACTATTTTAATCGACAAATATCTCCTCCCAGATATACCTACGCTTATGGCAAGCGGTTCAAGTTGTTAGGACCATTCTTCTGCACTTATTATCAACCAGAGAGATGTGTTCGGCAGTTCTCTCAAAGGCAGCAGTACGTTGAAGCCCGACTGTTATCAGGAGCTATGGCAGAGTTCGATCTCACCTCCGCACAATGGTCCGGGGCATATCATTCTGCCCGCTACGGCTGGGATTCCTTTGTCTCTCTTAAAATCTTTCCAGGTCCTAGAGTGTCTGCCGACTATCGTGAATGGTGGCAAATTGTTTGTCCCCCACCTCTTTGTCAAGATCAATAAAATCTTATTCTTCTCATTTTAATAAAATTCTCTTTCCTTCCATTGTGGTTTGACGACCTCGCCTAGGTAACAAGGCATATTTTCGTTGTTTATTTCTTTTGCAGAAGGAATGACAACACAATTGTCGTGATTCCCACGACGACTCAGTCCCTAGTAATGGGACATCTTTTCCAAATTGTCTACCATATTTTCAACAAATATTTCTTCCAAAAGCTCAATTCCTACAAAATCTAATCAGGTCTTTGCCCTGCAGAGAGCATCCATACCATTTGATGGTTGAGACAAGATCAGGCAAAAGAACCACGGCATCCCAATACTCGTCAGCCTCGGAAGAAGAGATGAGTTCCCCTCGATCTGAGAAGAGTCGAGAGCAGCAGCAAGAAGACGACGGCATAGACCCTCAAATGTATGCCATGTTCAGAAAAATGATGAATAAGATGATGAATGAGCAACCCGGGACCAGCTCAGAAAGATATCCATTAAGAGAAAAGTTTCATGGTCGTAGGAGTAAGAAGGCTCCCAAAAAGCAGATCCAACCAGAAGAGATTTCAGATGAATCAGATTCAACTGAAAACACAGATGAAGAATATGAGGTGCCTCCGGCATTTCAGAAGCGTGGCCAAAGTAAAAGCCGCAGATCAAAGAGCAGAGATAAAGAAGAGCCTTTGCAAGCGCAATTCAAGGAAATGGCCCGAGTTGTCAAGGATCTGCAAGCCCGCGACAAGGGCAAGAAAGTCTTCACCAGTGAGGACTTCTATGACGGCTTAGAAGGAGATGATGATCTGGAGAATCTCCCCCGTAAATTCATCAAATTCGATGGTTCTGGCGACCCAAAAGTTCATCTCGCCACTTTCTTTGCTGAATGCTCTCGGTTTAGAAGGGATAACCGAGCATTGTTTCTATGCTTCCCCCGCAGCTTGGAAGGAGTTGCCGCCAAGTGGTATGCTGAGCATATCAACCCCATCGAGCTCAAGGAGTTCGATAAAGTTGTAAATCTCTTTATTGAACGCTTCTTGTTCAACACAGAAGTGCTGCCTACACTGAGTCATCTTTGCAATTTAAGGCACGGGACTTCATTCACAAATGGAGATCAGCCTGTAATAAGATGAGAGATCCTATCTCGGAAAGGCATGTATTGTCCTTAATCCTCAACAATTTCTCGCAGCCGTTAAGAGGATTAATCTCCACAGCGCCGTCCAGGACCTTCATTGAGTTGACTGAACGAGCCGAATGGCTCGAGCTGAGTGTGGAAAATGGAGTCTATGAAGGCTTCACCTTTTCTAAGAACAACTCCCAAGGTGAGCAGAAGAAGAAAGCTCACTTCACTTATTCTGCCAGCAACAGCAACAAAGGCCGAAATCAGCACAAAGGGCAGAAGAAAGATTACTGCTACAGCACCGGCAGTTCGAACAACAAGGATCAGAAAGCAAAGCCTGCTCCTCAGTACAGCAAGCCTCCTCAGCAGGATCAAGGGTCGAAACTGCGCGAGAAGACTAAGCATGAAGGATGGAGTTACGATAGAAAGTTTACTCCTCTTGACCAATCACTCGAGGACGTGCTCGAGTACATGCTATCAAAAGAGATGGTCAAATTGCCCAGATTGGCCGATCCCCCTGTGCCCATGGGGAAATGGAAAGATCAGTTCTGCAAGTTCCACAGGACAGTGGGACACAACACCGAGAACTGCTTTGTTCTCAAAAACATCGTGCAAGATCTCATTGAAAAGAATCTATTGGTAGAAGGAGAAGAAGAAGAGAAAATGGACATTCTCAATCACCCCTTCCCTTCACACACCACAGCAGTAGTGTCTGCACAACCCTTTCTACCGCATGAACATATCAAGCCATGTTCTGCGCAAGATCTCCAAGTTCAGCATCAGGTGACGGTGCTACGACAAGCAGCTCCAGATTCTAAGAAGATGGACTTAATTTCAGCATTCGGTAAAATGAAAGTTGCGGAAGCACCTTTGAAGTCAGTTCCCAAATAAAAAAGAACTCCTGACTTCTTCAAGCAAATCGTTAGACCCAGGCTGGAGAATTCAAGTCAGAAGCCTCTGACCGCTCTATCCAATGTCTCCATCTTTGACTTGGCCAAGAATTCCAGCAAGCACCAGCAAGTACTGGATGATTTACTCAGGAAAATCAAAGTTAAGCCCAGTACCACTCCTGAAGACATGGCACAGATTGTGAACTCTGCCATGACCAATGCACCAATCACTTTTTCGGATGAGGACCTTCCAAAGCCTCATTCCTTTCATAATAATGCCTTGTACATTGTCGTTCGAGTTAGAGGAATGACGGTTCCCCATGTGTTGGTCGATGGAGGCAGTAGCCTCAATATTTGCCCTGAAATGACCGCAAAGGCATTAGGGATCAAGGACGAGGAATACATTCCAGATCCCATCACTATCTATGGGTTTGACAATCATGGTCAAACGGCCAAGGGCAAGATATTTCTGGAAGTATTTATCAACTATTCGGTGCACTCCGTCCTTTTCCATGTGGTTAATGTACCACCAACGTACAACTTGCTGCTCGGTAGGACGTGGATTCACAATGCTAATGCAGTGCCTTCTACCCTCCATCAATGTGTAAAGTGGTCAAAAGGTGGAATGATTACCACAATACTGGGAGAAGACCCAGAAGAAAGGCTCCCGCAGCCCATGATTCCCCGGCCATCATTCAATGCAGATATTCCCAGCATCAGGGAAAGTGAAGAGATCAATCTCGGAGAGAATCGAGAAATACTTCAGGCACCATCAGAGTCATCTCTGCACACAGTAGCCACGACACGATGGAAAGGTCCTCAATTCTTCAAGGTTGGAGGTCGAATCGACTACAGCACCATTAAGGATCATCCCTTGTTCCCTCAATTCATGAAGTCAAAAAAGGGATTCGATTTACTCCTGAAGCATGGCTATCAACCCTTCAAGGGACTCGGCAAGAATGAAGATGGCTGCATCGAGCCAATGATCCAGAAACATCGTCCCCACAGAGCAAGACTAGGGTTTGCCGGCGGAAGCTCGTCAAAGGAGACTGTTTTTGTCAAAGGGGCACAATGAAGACCATTTGTTACTTTCTTTCTATTCTTTTCCAAATAAATGTCTCATTTTACCAATGTCATTGATCAATTCAATCAATAAAATTCCAAGTTTCTTTGTCTATTCGGATGCCATCTACTCCCTTTCTGTCTATCTCATCATTTTATCATTCAATGCCATTTTATGCATGGTTCTCCTCAAATGATTGCTTGTCTTACTATAGGCCAATTTGTCTGAACCAAATTTCTTCTCCAAAATTTCAGAATGACTTCTCGGACAATCAAGAAGCTCGTTCTCAATCCCAAGGCCTTTCAGAAGCCAACAACAATTCACAGAATCAAAGCAAGCACCGAAAATGATAAGATTGCAAAGCAGTCAGATGATCGTGCAGAATATGATCAGTCTCTTCAGGAATTACCGGAGTTCGCCGCAGTTCAGAAGCAGGACGAACCATCTCCTCTAGTACAAGATCCAACTGAAGGTGTCAATATCGGTTCAGAGGAAAATCCAAAAATTCTCCAGATCGGAACCAGTCTGAGTTCAGAAGAAAAGAAAAGGCTTACAGATTTTCTCAAGCGGCATGAAGAAGTGTTCGCATGGACATATGAAGACATGCTGGGCTTAGACCCCAAATTAGTCGAACACCGACTCGTCTTAAAGCCGGATGCTAAGCCAGTCAAGCAGAAGCTGAGAAAAATAGATCCCAGAATAGAACAACAAGTCAAAGAAGGACTTGAAGATCTGCTCAAAGCAGGATTTATTCGAGCTATTGACTACCCAGATTGGTTAGCCAATATCGTCGTCGTCCCAAAGAAAAGCGGCAAAGTAAGGATCTGCATAGACTTCAGAGACCTCAATAAGGCAACTCCGAAGGATGACTATCCACTTCCAAGCATCGATCTTCTAGTCGATAGCACGGCAGGACATGCCATGTTCTCTTTCATGAACGGATATTCCGGCTATAATCAGATTAAGTTGGCCGCCCGCGATCAATCGAAAACTTCCTTTACTACGCCTTGGGGCACTTTTTGCTATACAGTTATGCCTTTTGGGCTCAAGAATGTTGGAGCAATGTATCAACGGGCAATGGCCGTCATCTTTCACGATCAGATGCGCAAAATCATGGATGCATATGTTGATGATATCCTCGTGAAATCTAAAGAGGAAGAAGATCACCTCGAAGCACTTGACCAAGTCTTTAAAAGACTTATTCTTTACAAGTTAAGGCTTAACCCGCAAAAGTGTGTCTTTGGAGTCGAATCAGGCAAACTGTTGGGTTTTCTGGTAAGCAAAAAGGGAATTGAAGTTGACCCGACCAAAGCAAAGGCTATCATTGATATGCCTCCCCCGAAGAATCTCAAAGAACTGCGTAGCCTTCAAGGACGTATGCAGTCAATCCGGCGATTCATTTCCAATTTGGCGATGAGATGTGAGCCCTTCAACCACTTACTCAGAAAAGGAGTTAAGTTCAAATGGGGACCAGAGTGCCAGCAATCGTTCGATCGAATCAAGAAGTATCTTCTTAATCCTCCCATCCTGAAGCCGCCAGAATTGGGAAAACCTCTTTTATTATACATCTAAGTTAATCAAGTCGCATGCGGTGGGTTCTTGGCGCAATACAAAGAAGGCAGCTTGATAGAGCACGCCATTTATTACGTGAGCAAGACTTTCATAGATTATGAAAAGAGATACTCTCCAATAGAGAAGACCTGCCTAGCTCTGGTATGGATGTGTCAGAAGCTAAGACACTACCTGCTAGCATCAGAAGTCAAAATTTTGTCTAAACTCAATCCTCTCAAGTATATCTTAGAGCAACCTTTCCTCAGTGGACGAGTCGCAAAATGGCAAGTCTTACTGATGCAGTATGACTTAGAATATGTCTCGCAGCAATCAATCAAAGGCCAAGCAATTGCAGATCAATTGGCGGATTTTCCTCTGGCCGAAGAAGTGAAAGCCGAAGATGACTTCCCTGATGAGCAAATATGCAACATCCAGCAATTTCCAGTCTGGAATTTATTTTTTGATGGTTCTAAGAACATGGCCGGAATAGGCATCGGAATTTTATTAATCACTCCTGAGAAAGAAATGATTCCATTTTCTCTCAAGCTCGACTTTCAATGCACTCACAATATGGCTGAATATGAAGCCCTGATTCAAGGTCTAAGGATTCTATTAGACTTTAATGTCAAGAGAGTACATGCCTATGGCGACTCATTACTCGTTGTTAATCAAGTTCGAGCTGAATGGCAGGTCAAAGATCAGAAGCTATTCCCCTATCAGAAAATGGTTTCAGCTTTCGTCAGCAAGTTCGAAGAGTTCCAGCTCTTCCATATCAAGAGAGATTTCAATCAAGTGGCCGATAGCCTAGCCAGTTTAGGCTCCATTATGGCATTCAGAAATGGAGAATCTTGTCGCTCTTTTGAAATTGGCAGACTTGACCAACCTGCTTTCATTCCAGCGGAACAAGTAAACCAGGCTGAGCAAAGGAAGAAGCCTTGGTATTACAACATCAAAACTTTCATAGAAACTGGCGAATTTCCTCCAGAACTCTCAAAGAAAGAGCAACGAGCAATCCAACGTATGTCTACTCGATACTTCATCTTGGCCAATGTCCTCTATCATCGTGGATTCAGTTCATAGTATTCCAGATGTTTAGACGAAGACGAAGCCAAAGAAGTCGTGCGAGAAGCACACGAAGGCATCTGTGGTGGTCACGCTGACTACCAAACCCTTGTCAAGCAAATCATCAGAGCAGGTTACTACTGGAAGACTATGCAACAAGACTGTTATCATTATGTGAAGAAGTGTGTGCAATGTCAAATACATGCACCTTCCATCCATGCTCCAGCAACTTATTTACAGTCTGTTGTTTCTCCATGGCCGTTCTCCATGTGGGCCTTCGATGTTGTAGGTCCCATCACTCCTTCAGCTTCAAATGGCCACAAATACTTCCTTGCCGCAACAGAATATTTCACCAAGTGGGTAGAAGCCATTAGTCTCCGCACAGTAGAAGGCCGACACGTGGTCTCTTTTATTCACAAGAACATCCTTTGTCGTTTCGGCATCCCACATGACGTTGTGTCAGACAATGGCAGTCATTTCAAGAATGAAAAGATGAAGACATTCTGCTCAAAATTCAAGATCTATCACCATTTTTCCGCTCCATATTATCCTCAAGGGAATGGTCAGGCAGAGGCCACCAACAAGATTTTAATTCGTATCTTGGAGCGAACTGTGGAAACAGGCCGTGACTGGCATGAGAAGATCCACGATGCACTGTGGGCCTATCGGACCACCATTCGTACACCAACGAATGCTACCCCATCAGAACTGGTCTATGGAACAGAAGTAGTATTGCCGCTACATGTTCAGAAGCCCGCTTTGAAATTTGCTTCACTTCTGCAATTACCTTTTGATCAATACCAACAGCAGCGACTAGTGCAGCTAGACTTACTCGACGAAAGAAGGCTAAAAGCAGCAGAGCATGCTCAATCCTATCGCCAGAGAGTAGCCAGGCAATATGCGAAGTCTATCATCGAAAGAAGATTCAAAGTCAATGATTTAGTACTTCGATCCACAGCTTATCTCAAGCATCGTCCTGGCGGCAAATGGTCGCCAAATTGGGAAGGTCCCTATGTTGTCAAAGAAGCATTACCCCGCAACTCATATCGGCTCATCAATGCCGATGGAGTAGAATTGCCAGATCCTATTAATGCTCGACACTTGAAAAAGTTTTATACTTGAAACATTTATTCTCCTCTTGTAATCCTTCCTATTTTCTTCAAATAATGATCAAACTTTCTTTCTCAGTTACACTGGGGCATTTTAAAATTTTGTTCTATATGCAGGCAGGATAAACAAATTCCTCATTTCATGCACTTGTGCATTCATATGCATCAACTCATATTCATTTGCATTCAATTGCATTAATAACAATCCGGTCGGTATTGGGATCTCAACAAACCGTCCCATCACAATTCCTAATGATCCAAAGGTCATCACCAATACTGAACCAAAACCCAGCGCTCGTACTGGTATTATTCCAAAATCCAGTACTCAAACTGGCACATTTTCAAAATTCCAATTTTTCAGAAAACCGAGTTCCGACTCGGGTTTTTTATTCAAATCATGTTCTTTTGTTGATCCGGGTTCCGACTCGTGATCTCATTACCTCGTTGAAGCTCAGATTCGAGCTCTTCATTTTTCTCTGTTGATCCGAGTTCCGACTCGTGATCTCATTATCTTATTCGAGCTCAGATGCGAGCTCTTAATTTTCTTCTGTTGATCCGGGTTCCGACTCGTGATCTCATTACCTCATTCGAGCTCTTCATTTTTTTTCTCTGTTTATCCGAGTTCTGACTCGTGATCTCTCTACATCATTTGAGCTCAAATGCGAGCTCTTCATTTTCTTTTACTGATCCGGGTCCCGACTCGTGATCTCTATTTTATTCGAGCTCTGACTCGAACTCATCATTCTCCTTTGATTAATCCAAGTCATTTCAATCATCAAAGTCTGTCAATTGCTCAAGTTTGACATTTTGTCCTCCAAATTTCAATTTAAGTCCTCAAATTAGGCAATTTTCCAATTTCGACCTCTGGGTCACCTGATTTCCAATTCTCAATTTCAATTACCAATTTCCATGTTTCGACCTTCGGGTCATGCAATTTCCAATTTTCGACCTTCGGGTCAATCAATTTCCAAATTTCGACCTCTGGTCAAATTAATTCTCAATTTCGACCTTCGGGTAACACAATTTCGACCTTTCGGTCAACCAATTCTCAATTTCGACCTTTTTGGTCAAATCAATTCTCAATTTCGACCGTCAGGTCATCCAATTTCGACCTTTGGGTTATTCAATTCTCAACAACCAATTTTCCAATTTCCAATTTCGACGTTTGAGTCAATCAAATCGCAATATCCAATTTCAAATCATTTTCTCTTGCGAGAGACCCTTTTTAGGGAGAGCTCAAGGGAGCTCGTTCTTTTCGCATGCTATCCAATTCGTTCACTTAGCCCCTTTTCAGGGAGAGTTTGAAGGGACTCGCGTCTTTGTGAACCGTTTGCAAAACAATTTCCAATTTCACACAAGAAACCCTTTCAAAGGGAGAGGCTCGACGGAGACTCGCTTTTCTTGTGACCCCCCAATTTCATACTAAGCCATTTTCGTCATGAAAGACCCTCTTTGCAGGGAGAGTGTGATGAACTTGTTGCTTTCATGACCCAATTTTCAGACCTCACTATTATCGGCCCCCTTTCCATAAGAGAAGCCTAATATTAGGGAGCTTTGACGAAAGCTCAATTTCTCTTCGAAAGTTTATTTTGCAAACACCTCCTCTTTAGGGAAGAGAGGAGTATTTCCCATTTCCCATTCAGGTAAGGGCTAAGCCTGAGTCTCTCTTTTTGGGGAAAAAGAGAGGAGAATTTTCATCGCGGATGCGTTGAGCCGGATTTCAAATACTCACTTTCACTAAGGATTTCAAGAAAATTTAGTCAATTTGTCAAATTATTTGTTGATTTCAGAATCTTTATTGCACTAATCAGTTTACCTTCAGCATTACTTCCAAAAGAGTGAAGCTTTTGCGAAAAGAGATTCAAAACTCAAATTCTTTCTATTTGGCCAACCAAAAGGATGAAGGATAAATCCTCGATATGGCCAACAAAGAAAATTCAATGTTTTGCAAAGCCATAGATGACTGATAGTGATCGCAGTCAATGGCATATTTTTAAAGGCTATTCTTGTAAAATGAGGCAGTGGAAATATCCTGAGCGCTAGAAAAGAGAGCGTTTACCCAAACCCTGTCTCCTAAAAATCACCTAAGCTGCAATTGAGTATCCGCAAAAGGGATCTCTCACCTGTCGTCAAGATGAAGGCGAATTAGGCGAGTAGACCCCCGGGGCCAAAGAAGATTCGAAACATCTCCAAGATGACGGAGTTTGTGACGGGTCCTTCCAGGGAAAGTCCAAAGCACTGTCGAGATGAAGGCAGATGCGATGAACCTCTCGACAATCCCTAAAAGATATTTAATTTCAGCTATCATCCAAAGATTTCTAACCCATGAGCCAATATCGTCCAAGAAGGATCGAAACATCTCCAAGTTGAAGGAGCTTGTGACGTACCCTTCCCAAAAGAGAGCAAGAGAGGAAAAAAAGAGAGAAAAAGTCAGAACATCTCCAAAATGAAGAAGAATGTAGCAAAAACCCAGAGAGCCAAAAGAGTGCAGAAAGATTGTCAAGAGAGAAGCTCTCAGGATATCAAACTGCCAAATCTATCAAGAATCCTCTTTAAATTTGTGAAATTCTATTATCAATATTCTTTCATCAATTGCTTTCATAATATCAAATTCTCTTTCCTGCTCATATCAAGGAAATTGATAGCTTCCTTGAAGAAGGTCAATTGCAAGTAATTTGGGTTTCCAATCTCGATTCTACGAAGTGAACCTTGTTTGGAGGTAATGCTTTGGGTAGAAAAGAGGGAATATTTTGCAACAATGTGCAACATTTTTAAAAACTTTGAATCAACAGCAGACTTTCCAACATTTTGACAATATTTTCTAGCTATCCTGACATGAAGTGAGAGCTTGATGATCGTTTTCAATGCATCCTGACACCAATTTTAAATCCCTCCTAAGGACTTGATTCCTTCCCTTCTTTGAGAGCATGAACTCTCATATTGCACACTTCCCTGTGTCCCCACTGTCCCACCATAGACAGTCCCATTTCGGTTCGAGGTCGAACCACCAATCATTTTTTCGCAAAAGGCAATTTCAAAAGTTGATTTTAGTCTCAGCAATGAGACGCCCAAAACCAATCCCTTTTCAAGCTTTAGGGACCCCATTTTCCTTCCTTTTGCAAAATCCCTGTCGGATTTACTGTGCAAAATCCAAAGGTTCCATCATGGTCTCTTCCTTCGAGGATTCCATTCCATTTTCCGCCCAATCAGGATAAGGGTACAAACCTGAGCCTCATCCAAAGAGGTATTTCATTTTCCACCCGATCAGGATAAGGGTACAAACCTGAGCCTCAATCAAAGAGGTATTTCATTTTCCGCCCGATCAGGATAAGGGTACAAACCTGAGCCTCTGCCAAAGAGGTATTTCATTTTCCGCCCGATCAGGATAAGGGTATAAACCTGAGCCTCAATCAAAGAGGTATTTCATTTTCCGCCCGATCAGGATAAGGGTACAAACCTGAGCCTCATCCAAAGAGGTATTCCATTTTCCGCCCGATCAGGATAAGGGTACAAACCTGAGCCTCAACCAATGAGGTATTTCATTTTCCGCCCGATCAGGATAAGGGTACAAACCTGAGCCTCATTCAAAGAGGTTGTGATCATCGCAAAATTTTTCCTCTCATAATGTTCTCTCTCTTCCTTCTCTTTTCCTTTCCAACCTCTTATTTTCCTCCTTTTTGAAGGGACGAAAGATAAAAAGAAAGGAAAAGAAAGAGAGAAGAGAAAAAGAAAGAAGAGAAGAGAAGAGAAGAGAAGAGGAACTCTTTTGCGGGTCTCACTTGACCTTAATTTTAAAGAATTTTTGAAATAACTCGCCTTCGTTTTTGAAATATTTGCAGAAAAAATCGGGAGACGGGATCCGCTCGTCGGTACGAGGTTCGACCGTTCCTGACGCCTTTACCAGGGGTAATCGAACCAAGGGTCGAATTTTATGCCTTTTGCTTTGCAATGAATTTATCTAAGTGTTTATCCTAAATCTAAATGCACAATGAATCATGCTTGTACAAATGCAAAGATGTATGCTCCTTTTGAAAGTGTTTTTGAAGAATTCCCAAGGGTTTGAGATGAATCTGATAAAGGGAAGAAATGATTTCTATCTTAGAACTTAAGTTTGAAGTTCTAAGTTTTTAGAATAATCAAGAGCTTGGGAATATGAATCTGGATTTGGAAAAATGATTTTTGAAGTTTTGAGATAAAAGGAATTTTCAAAGTCATAAATGGACTTTAGAAGAAAAATGGAATTGAATCAGAAGGAAAGATAGAATTGGGAATTTTGATCAAAATTTGAAAAATGGAATTGATTTAAAAGTTGGATTTTCAAGATGAAATTTGAGTCCAAGATAAGGTTCAAAGTTGAATTTTTGGATTTAGGATCCGAAATGGGAACTTGATCTTGAAATCTGAATGAAGTGGAATTGGTTTGAGAAGTTGATTTAAAATATGGGATTCAAGATGGGATTTGAATCTGGAATTTTTGGAATGGAATTGGATTCAAGGTTTTGAATTCAAGATGGTTTTTGGATATGAAAATAGAGTTGGACTCTGGATCCTAATATGGAATTGGATCTGAAGTCTGAGATCCACAATAGAATTGGGTTCTGGATCCTAGAGTGGATTTGGATCTGAAGTCTGAGATCCAAAGTGAAGTTTGAGTCTGGATTCTAAGGAGGAATTGGATCTGGAGTCTGAGATCTAACATGAGTGTTGAATCCTAGATCCTAAAATGGATTTGTAGTTAAATTCTGAAAATGAATCAAGAATCTCAAAGTTAATTTGAACTTTGATTTTGATTGAAAATGTGAATATAAAATGAATTTTTGAATTTCAAAGTCAATTTGAACTTTGAAATTTGATTTGAATTTGAGTAAAATGACTTTGAAATCTCAAAGTTAAATTGAACTTTGAGATTGAAAATGAAATTGAATTTTGAAAATGAAAAAGATGAATTGGATTTGATAAGGATCGAAGATAGATTGGAGAAGATATTAACATCACTTGGAGTTTTTGAAAAAGGAAGTTTTGAAAATATGATGCAATTCTATCCTATATGATGAATGAATTTGAATAATTTTGAAATTGGAATTTAAAAAGCTATTTCATTCTTTAAATGAATTAAAATAAGATTGAAAATATAATACATCCTTGACTATGGTCATTGAATGTATTATATAGTAATCTACATTAAAATTCTAGTGAAGAATGAAACACATTTTTGTGCTTTTATAGAGTTTAGAATGAAATTAACTCTCAATATACCCTGACTATGGCCATTGGTATATATATTGAATTAATTCTAAGTTAAACTCTGATAAAAGGTAAAATATTTGAAGAATATGATGATTTTTGAAAGAGGATCCAGTGTGGATCCAGTGTTATTTCATAAAAGATAAGAATACTAAGTCTTGTTTACACCCCGACTATGGCCGTTGGTGTAAATCATCAACTTAGAATTAACTTACCTTTTATGAAATGGTGCACGTGCCATTCGTGTTTCACCATTGTGAGAATTTGAGAAATAAAGAAAAATGCATGGAATAAGCCATTCATGGTATTCTATAATGCTCATTCATTCTACCTAAAGCAAGAAATGAAAATTCTTATTCCAACCTAACTATTACAATGGATAAAATCAAATGTACAATCTTAAGTAATGATATCTTTTCCATATTTCCTGCAAAACAACTGGGTTAGTAAAAGGAAAAATCATATATATATATATGGAAATCAAATGATGACAATGATAAAAAGGATGGAAAAGATATCTATTTACATACATATATATACATACATATATTGGTGTATTCACATAAATGTATGTATCTATGTATAGACATATATATATATATATATACATATAGAGGTATATTTAATGGAGAAATATGCTGAGGGACGGATTATGTCCAGGTTGCTGCAAGCAAACCCTTTTAAGATGATTTTCAGGTGGTTTACAGATAGTGCCACACAACAAAAAGGCCTTCACTGGCTTCTACTAATAACTGGATTTACAATGCTTCTCTTGTCAGGGCCAGAATTAGGCCCAGTTGGAGGATGAGGATGGCAACTTACCTATTTCATGATTTTCCTAATGGAGGATCATGGATCCTATGTAGAGATGGAGAACAGTGGTATGCAAAGTGGTGTAGTCCTAAATGATGATACAACAGGCAAGGGAAGTTGGAGTGTGAAACCTGTGCTGGGTGCTTGTAGCATGATGAAGAGTATGTGCAGAAACATGAACAACAAGTGTGGTGGTGTGCAACAGTACATGGCTGGAAGGTGAAGAATCATATGCTGCAGCCAATGGGACTGCAAGTGGGCACAGTGGTTTGGATATTGCAGTTTGCAAGCGAAAGGTGGCAGTATATGTAAGGGAGTGCTGTGGGTATAGTGTGATTGGCAGCATATATTGAAGTAGTAAGAGACAGTGAGGGTGAGCTGGAACATACAATAAGTAGAAAATGCACAAAAGGGCAGGGAATTAATGCCAAGAGAGCATATCTCAGGTGCTTCCCTCATCCAGACTGGTGGCTCAGATTTTAAGTGAAGTGGGTTGAAGTTGATACGCACTTCTTTATGCATGCACCATTTATTAGTATCCATAGACATGATGACTCATAACAGCAAGAACTACTTTATGCACACATAGTAACATAAACTCACTTAGCATATGGAAAGGAATTAGAAACTTCATTGCTCATCTTTGCTGAAAAGTGGACACCAGACAGATATAAATGACATTTCGATGTAAACATTTACTCAAAAGAGAACAATAAGATTACAAAAAAAAAAATGTACATTACCTCAATATATATATATATATGTATATATATATATGTATATATATATACATATATATATTTGATACAGGTGAAAGTCAGGTAACAATAGTCTGAGTCTATGTAATGGGGTTACCTATTAAGTATGTTGTGAACACAATGGTGCACAATCACTACATGAATAGGATCAGGCCTAATATCATACTAAATGATACTAGGTAACTAAAAGGAAATTGATTGGATTTAGCATGACACAGCTAAATATAACTGGGCATCCCACACGGCAAGCTTGGAATCTCTCAGGTTGGGTGAAACCCCTCTGCAGCAGGAGATAATAAAAACACAGGAAGATGTTCATAGCATTCGACTGTCACCAAGGTCAGTACACACGCGCACCACCATGCTAGTTGATCTTGCAACCTCAGCCCCGGTGAGATGGCGAAAATATCTCCTCGTGATAGGGATTACCTGTCAATAACTCAGTCCTCTCATGACTCCTACCACACTTGATTTCTTCTACCCTTTAGCTATCAAAACTCGTTTTCAAGGAATTCACATGAAAAGGGACCTGACTCCTCCAACCACTGAAGTTGCTAAAAGGATTAGCAGAGCTTGGGAACAACTCAGGGGGACCTTTTGAGTTAAGGGTAACGTCTATACATATATTCCCTGGCTGTGTTAGCAGGAGATGTCAGCATGTTGAAGAATGGGAATCTACGTTGATTTGTGATGGAGACTCTGTTCAGCGGTCCATTGTGTAGTATATCCTTCCGATGCAGGGAAAAGACATTCAAACAGCACAAGGAAGGGCGCTAGTTCAAACCAATGTTACAGAATTTGAATCAACGCTACAGATGATTCAAATGGTCAAGAGCCTAAAAAAAAAAGTAAGGGAGAAAGGGGAAGAATGCAGTTAAGGGAAACAAAACAAAACAAACAATCAATGAAACTGGGATTAAAACTCAAATGATGATCTGAAACCGAAGCCAAAAAAAAAAAAGAGGGTGATGTAATGCAAATGGTATTATTCCAACCAAAATTTTATGGAATCAGATCACAGTGGACGGATGAAGATCATCCGGTGAAGCTAGGTCCATCACGAAGACCATCAGCGGTGCTAATTGGGATTTTATGACAGTTCAAACAGAGATTTCAGCTGCCACCCTGACCGGATGATGTGCAGGTGTTAATTCGCATGAAACTTGTGCGATGGAGGTGGGATACACGCAACATGAGTAATATGATGCATAAATGGAAATTGCAGGATGTAGAAAAACATATGGATCATATGAAACTGAAGAGATGAACAATACAAAGCTGGGAGTGATGATATAGATTAAAAAGCAAGATATGAACAGGAAAGTCACATGATAATCAAAAGGAAACGAGAAATCAAAAGAGAGCTCGAGGTGAAGAAGGGAAATTAACTTAATACAGAGTATAGATCGTGATGTAGATAAAACAGCAAAGCATAAAGGTAAGCGTAAAAAAAAAATATCGGAATTGGATTATTCCATTACTGTTGCACTGTGTAAACTGATTTGTTATATACAAATCAGATTTACATGGTGTGCGTTCATTGGGACAAAACCAGAGATCAAAAGGAAAATTCGAATTAATGGGAGGAGGTGCTCTTACCTGACTCGCTTCTATCTTGAAGGAAGAGACTGGATCGATTTCCTTGTTCGCCGAACCTCTAAAAAAAAAAAGGGGGGGGGGGGGTGAAAGCTTCTCCTTCTATCTCCTTTTCAAGTTTTCCTTCTGATCGATAAGAAGAGTAGCAGGGAGGCGGATGCTGGAGAAGGAGGTCGGCCCCTTTCTTATCCAAGAAGATGTGTGATGCTTGACGATAATCGATCCTCCAGGAGCGAAATCGATCCTCAGTAGAACGGGTGCTTGATGGAAGAAATCGACGGATACTGAAGGAGAATTGATGCCTTGGTTCTCTTGGATGGTGGTCGTTCTTCGAGAAGCGATGGAGAACAGATGTTGATGATGGATTTCTGCAGAGAAACTCGATGATGGATTTAATGGATGTTGATGAACGATGCTTCAAAGAAAAACCTCGTTGAGAAGAAATATCGATCGAAAAACTGGATGCCTCCGAAGGGAAGTTGATCGGTGATGGATGGATGCGATAAAAAAATAAAAATAGATGCTGTGAAGAATGGATGCATGAGGGGAAAGACCGATCTTAATGAAAACAATGGATGCCGGATGATAGGAGCTCGCCTCTTCTTAAAGGGAGAATGGAAAATTCGAGACTGGAGGTCGTTTCGGATGGAAGGTTGAGAAGAGGGGAGGCTGTTGGGAGATCAACGGTGGTGAATCAGGAGAGAGCATGCGCGGGAGGGGTCCGTTGCAGCTTTTCGATATTTCAAAAAGGTGGTTCCCCCTTTTTTAGAAAATTTTATAAAATGGTTTTGAAAATGAGGTTTTTGGTAAAAATGGCTCCAAAAGCTTGAAAATCATCCATTTTCTTTGTAGCTTTTCTTGATTTTTTTTGTTTTTATGTTATTTTTCTATTTTTTTGTATTTTTTTAGAATAAAATCCTAAAGCTTTACAAGAAATCAAAGATTGAAACTAATTTTTTTTTGATGTTTTTGTAAAATATCTACAAAAGGAGTTTTTCTGAGAATTTTAGAAACTATTTTGAGAAAATTTCTTCAGAAATGGGTTTTGATCCGGATTTGGAGGAGATATGGATTTAAAGCGCTGGATTCGGATCCGGAATTGATTTTGAATATATCCATGTGGAATTTTAATCCAGAGAATCTGAAGAATAATTGAAATTTAGCCTCGGTTTTCTCAGAAAATGGAATCAGGGGAAAAGAAGGTCATTTTGTAAATTTTTGAAAAATTTGGAGTGTTCACAGATGCCCCTCTTTGCTACTAAGCCGGTTGAGAGCCGAGCTTAGTGGCAAAGACAACACTCCAAATTTTGAAAAATGCCCCAGTCAGCAGGTCTGAACTGAGTGTGGAAGAATTATTTTGAAAATATGGTTTTTCAGGCTTTGAAACCTTATCCTGAATGGTTTTGGGGAGATGAAATCCTCGAAGATGATATGATTGAGTAGAAAATGAGGAAATCGTGATGGGACTTTAGATGGAAATTCTGAAATGGTGGGAAATGAAAATTTTGATCAGGTCTCATGGGTGAGACAAGATACTCTTTTTGGAATGATTCAGGTTCAACCCTTAACCTGGATGGGACAAAGGTACATCAAAAATGAATTTGGAAATGAGGAAAGGAATGCATGAGTATCTTGATGGGACATTTTGGGAAAGGTCTTGTGAAATGAAGCCCGAGTATGATCCTTTCTTTGGATGAATGTATAAAGCATGGATTCCTAGATGGGAAGAGCCATGATGGGATTGGAAGAAATCATCTCGTTAAAACGAGGAATTCTGCAGGAACAAGACTCAGGTTTAACCCAAACCTGCAAGGAAGATACCTCGCATAGCGAGGTTCCGGTTTTAAATTTTTTTTTTTTTAACCTGGATAGGAAATCTACCATACGGGTTTCTCAAAAATGGAGAAAGCACGATGGGACCTTCAGAATTTGGACGAACAAATCCGAGAGGGGTTTTTGCGAAAGCAGGAAATATAGGGTTCCCTAAAGCTTTGAAAAGGGAGAAGAAATGGTGCGCCTCATTGCTGAGACTGAAATAACTTTTGAAATCAAAGAATCTTTCGCAAATGGTTCAGGTTTGACCCTTGTCCTGAGTGGGTCATCCATACGGAATTCGTTAATGAGAAAACCGTGATGGGACAGGAGGAGATACTTCTTCTGAGGCAACTCTTTTTTGGGAAATACAAACAACGCTAGGTTGCATCAAAATGAATATTGAATGTTTATTTAATTCTTGGAATAGCTAGAAAATTTTGCCAATAAGATAAAATTATAGCTGGTTCAAATGCTTGAAAATGTGCACGTATGTGCGAAGATATTCCCTCTTTTACCTAGAGTATTTCCTCCAATGAGGTTAACTCTTCAGTTTTAAGAGTTAAACTCAAAATTTTAGCACTGATGATTTTCTTCAAGGAAGCTATCCATTTCCCTGATGTGAGAATAGAAGAAATATTCTTAATTTCATAAAAGCAAGTAATGAAAAGATATTGATAAAAGAATTTTGCATGAGAAAAGATGACTTCTCGCAACTTTGGCAGTTTGATATCTGGGTGTTTTCCCACAATAATCTTTTTGCACTCTTTTTGAGTCATTGGGCTTTCTCGATTTTTCTCATCATCCTTCATTTGGATGGGTCCTGACTTTTCTCTCTTTTTCAGGGAAGGGGACGTCACAAACTCCTTCATCTCGGAGATGTTCTGATCCTTCTTTTATCTCAGGGATTCTATTGATGATGTTGGCTAAAAAGGTCTTTAGATAATAGCTGGAATCAAATATCTTTTAGGGTTTGTCGGTAGGTTCATCACACTCGCCTTCATCTTAACGGTGATCCGAACTTTCCCTGGAAGGATCCGTCACAAACTCCGTCATCTTGGAGATGTTTCAAATCTTCTTTGGCCCCGGGGGTCTACTCGCTTAATTCGCCTTCATCTTGACGACAATTGAGAGATCCCTTTTGCGGATATTTGATTGCAACTTTTAAACGAAAATGAGAAGATATTGGGTTGAGTGGATTCTTCTTATAGCTCAAGATATTTCCACTACCTGATTGCCAGAAAGTCATTTTAAAACATGCGCCATAGCCAAGATCAATATAAATTCACTTCTGGCTTTTCAATATCATTGAAGATTTCTTTCATTGATTATATCGAAGATATTTCTTACATCCTTTTGGTTGATCAACAAGAAAAGATTTGAATTTTACCTCTTTTTCGCAAAGAGTTTCACCTTCTTGGAAGGAAATACAGGAGGTAATCTAAGGAAATTCTTTTTGTGTAGTAAGAATATTTAGAATCAACAAAATGTTTTTAGCAAATTGGCAAAATTTTCATGAATTCTTTGTGAAATAATCACTCAATATAGATTTTGATGAGACCTTGAGCTGTAATTTAAAGAAATGGCGTAAGAAATCAGACTTTAGAAAACTGGATTTGATGAAATACATGAGGTTTTGGAAATCCCGACCAGTTTATGAGAAACTGGATTTTTGATAATCCCGACCAGTGAAAACGCTGGATTTCAAATCCCGACCAGTGAAAAATACTGGATTTCAAATCCCGACCAGTTATAAAAACTGGATTTCAAATCCCGACCAGTTATGAAAACTGGATTTCAAATCTCGACCAGTGAAAAATACTGGATTTCAAATCCCGACCAGTGAAAAATACTGGATTTTAAATCCCGACCAGTTATGACAACTGGATTTCAAATCTCGACCAGTTATAAAAACTGGATTTCAAATCCCGACCAGTTATGAAAACTGGATTTCAAATCTCGACCAGTGAAAAATACTGGATTTCAAATCCTGACCAGTTATGACAACTGGATTTCAAATCTCGACCAGTTATAAAAACTGGATTTCAAATCCCGACCAGTTATGAAAACTGAATTTCAAATCTCGACCAGTGAAAAATACTGGATTTCAAATCCCGGCCAGTGAAAAATACTGGATTTTAAATCCCGACCAGTTATGACAACTGGATTTCAAATCTCGACCAGTTATAAAAACTGGATTTCAAATCCCGACCAGTTATGAAAACTGGATTTCAAAAATGAAGGATTTAATCTAATGGTTTGAAAGTGATTGAATTTGGGAGATTATAACCCGAGGGTTGAGAAAATGATAAGATTTTGAGGATATTACAACCAGAGGTTGGGAAACTGATAGAATTTTAAAAGATTGAAGATCTTGAAGGTTTGAGAATGATAGAATTGAGGAGTCGCACCTTAAGGGTTTGATCTTTTGGAATACACGGCCATTGAGAGTTGGATCTTTTGAAATACAGGACCAACGAGATGCTGGATCCTCTGAAAATACATGACCAGCGAGATGCTGGATCTTTTGGAAATACATGACCAGCGAGATGCTGGATCCTTTGGAAATACATGACCGGCAAAAGCTGGATCTTTTGAAAATACGTGAAGTTTTGGGAGATTTAAGTCAGAACTTGAATTTAGAAGGAGAAAGGTCTTTGGTCAGAAGACCGATTTTAGAAGGTTACCGGTGTGAGAACCGGATTTTCCAAATGAGCTCAATTTTGAGAAATAACCAGTGCGAGAGCTGGGTTTTGAAGATGAGCTAGATTTTCAAAATGAGTTTTTAGAAGATAATTCAGGATTTATCCCCTTATCCTGAACGGGGAAATAATAAAGAGAATACCTCATTGAAAGGAGGCATCAGGTTTATCCCTGAACCTGAAGGGGTAGTTTTTAAAGATAAAGGTAGATGAAAATTTTAATAAGATTGACGGAAATTTGTTTAAAACTTGACATAAATGAGCAATAGCTTGAAGAACATTTGCTCAAACCAAAAAGTAAATCAAATGAGATGAAAAATAAAGATCATAAAATCAAAATGAGAATTAACAAAATTCGAGAAAAAGAGCTTTTGTCTAATCCTGCCTGCATACGATGGAAGAAGATGACTATAGATCAAAATAAAATGCCCCAGTATCATGGAGAAGAATGTAAGAATTGATAGAAGATTGTTATTTTATTGAAATGGCTCTTTGAAGAGTACAAAGGCTTTAGAATGAACATTTCATTTATAAAACTTCTTCAAATGCAAAGCATTGATGGGATCTGACATCTCCACTCCATCTGCGTTGATTAGACGATACGAATTGCGAGGCAAAGCTTCCTTAACCACATAAGGGCCTTCCCAATTGGGTGACCACTTGCCCCGTGATCGATGCTTGAGATGAGCTGTCGATCTGAGCACCAAATCGTTAACTCGAAATTTTCTCTCAATGACAGACTTGGTGTAACGCCCCAGATTTCCAAAACAAAGCTAAGTTAAAATTTTCATGAATTTCTTTTTTTTTCTTTGCAGCGGAACTTAGAAAAGCTTTTAGCAGCGGAATCAGACGATAATGAGTCGTCAGTTTTAGAAAACTCCGAGCACGTTGCAGGTATGTGGCCAAGCAACTCATTGACCACCAAAGTGTTTCATTTTATCGAAAACATATGTTTATTACAACACTACTGCTTAGAAAAGCAGTGAAGGTTCAATAAAAAGGAAGCAGTACAACTCTGTCTAGAGAAACCCTGGAACTCGATGCCGCCTTGCTCCGCATATCGCCACGCAGGTTCAACACCTGAAATCCCCATAAAACGGGGTCAGAACCACTGATGGTCTGGTAAGTAGGCAAACACCTATCTATTCAACTTTAGTAAATGCATAGACCACTCAGGGTCGCAGTTCGTAATACGACGCTCAAGCCTCCATGACTTAGCGTATATCGCAAAAGCCTCATCAAGGCTATGAGTTGAACATCCACGCAAGTCGTCATGACTTCGCATAAGCCTCTTCAGGGCTGTGAGTTAGAATAACCTCTTAAGTCTCTACGACTTAGCCTTGACTTCCTCAGAGTCACGAATGGATGTCTAGCTCAAGCCTTTATGCTTGGCACATCCGTATCCTACGAATCTAAGGACAGCTCTCCGAGCTTCACTTAGTCGTACAGATATCAATGGGGTCCTTTCCCAATCGGTCAAGTAGTATACCGACCATGACACCTTCACAAAGGTTATGCAGGACTGACTCAACAACGTCATCCACTCATACATTCAAAGTAGCGCTGTACCTAAGCTAATGCTTTGTTTCGATAATTGCACCTCCCCCTGGGCTTAGGAGACTCATATCTGGGCAACAACGCGACGATCTGGGGGTTGATTATTCTATGTATTTTAGATACCCCAGAGGCCTGTTGACCCCATCCCCCTAGTAGGACGGTACAGCATACCGGAAGAGATCCTTACTAGGTATCCGAATGCATTCTGCTACTGCAGTAGTTGGGTTCAATCCTTAGATATTTAAGGATAACCATGACCTCCATACCTCTGAGTGACGAAGGCCATCAATGAACTCTATCAGGTTCGGGTGAAATATATGTCACTCAAGGCTGCGCCATCACCGTCTTCCTCGGTGAGAAATTCTGAAAGGGGCCTGCCGGTCTTACAATTACTTGACGAACATTGCATGCCTATAAGGCAGCCTTTGAGAAGTATGTACCCGACCCCAATCAACCACACGGTTTTCACCGTGGAACAAAGGTTTTATTCATATGCATGCTTAACTCTGCTCTCGGCACTTCGGCCTTGACGAGCACTTTACCTCTTTCGGTGGAAACAACTCACTCCGGCTCAGCGGCCCTTACGAGTCTGGTTGTCTGATAATTCTCAATGACCATGCACATGACTCGATCTCTACGGATCGGCTACTCGGCGTATTTTTACGCAACGAGCTCAGGACCTTGTCAAGGCGCTACCACTACTTTGGCGCAACGGCTCTTACAAGTATGATGCCCTTGCAGGTGTCAGGGAGACGAGTCATTCTGACATCGTTCCAACAAAGGACATCATTGTGCCACTTAACTGGTTTTGGCAGCTCTTCTGCCAACCATTCTGTCAACACCTTCTCTGCTCTACCGGCAGTGGTGCGACGAACCTTTCTACATCGTAGAAGGCGTTCCATAACTGGGTAGCACTTCTGCTACGTTCTTTCTGAGCTATTCTTAGCCCTTCAGGAATTTTAGCAGCACTTCCTCTCTTTAACGGAGAAAGCGTGCGTTTTCTTTTATCCATTTCAGCGGCATCTCCCCTCTTTGGTGGGAAATCGCTACGCTTAACTCGGGAAATGAATGCGCACCGTTGTGCGTACTTTGCATCCATCAAGGTTACCGGAACCTTGGGCCATAGCCAGGCCATACGTAATTGATTTAGTCTTTACGTAAAGAGCATTTTGCCAAAAGGCGAAGCCTTTCCAATAGGGGCTTCATTCGTCAAGCAGAATCTTGTACGAGGAGCGGTAAGGGAATCGCATGGGCGATTTTGGAGTTGATCTCCGTTTGAACGCTCACTTACGCGCCATATATGTAATATAAGCAGAAGCCTGTGCTTTATACAGCGGCGGCGTAAAGGAAATGCATATACTATTGTTCAGGGTGTGTAACTGAACGAAATATTCTACATATATAACAAAATAGGAGCCTTGGCATCGTTTGACGCGACGGCGTAAGTAAATACATTGCAGAAAGCAGGAGCCTTGGCATCGTTCGATGCGACGGCGTAAGTAAATGCATAATCGGAAGTGCAGTAATCGGAAGTACAGAAAGCAGGGAGCCTTGGCATCATACGACGCGACGGCAAAGGTAAATTACATGGCCTGTGCGATATAAGACGCGTCGGCAGTATCAACAGATATACACCTAGATCTGTATCCAACGATAGTTACGAGGCGAGCGAGTGAACACCGAAGTGTCCTAGAGGGCTCAACCAAGAACTAGGGTGAGATACTATTTTGAAGAACGCATATACTGCGTATTCGAACATATATATCCGACGATAGTTACGAGGCGAGCGCGTGAACACCGAAGTGTCCTAGAGGGCTCAACCAAGAACTAAAGTAAGATACTACTTCAGAAAGTATATGCTATATACAAACAATCAAATACTTGAGAGAGATGGTTTAATGAAGTGAACTTACTTCAAATCGTGGAAGAAACGACTCCGGGTTGCTTCTTTGGCTTCGAGCCTTCTTTCGAGAGGTCAGACTAAGTCAGATGAATCTGACTTAGTTGAGAAAGAGGTAGAGCAGGTCAAGCTACTCAACCTAAGTGGTTTGAACCAAACAGGGTTCGATTCAAGTCAACTGGGTTCAGCAGGTTCGAACTCAGCTCAAGTAGGCTAAGTCTGGGTTCAGAAATCCAAACCAAAAGCTGGACCAAAAAGGACTTTGACTTTGACTTCCAACCCAACTAGGTTCAAGTCAAGTCAACTGGGTTTGAGCTAGGTCAGGTGGGTTCAGACCTAGGTCAGGTGGGTTAGGACCAGGTCAGGCAGGCTCAGACCAGGTCAGGTGGGCTAGGCTAGGTAGGGGAGGTTTGGAAAAGGAGGAGAGAGAGAGGGCTAGACGATTTTTCAAAGGAGGGGGGCTCCTCTATTTATAGATTCTGAAACTTGAGCCCCAAGTTTCAGAATTTTCATTTTAGTCCATAGCTTTTTCAGAAATTCCCTTTGATCTTATCCATCTGACTGTTTGATCTTATCCATCTGACTGTTTGATCTTATCCATCTGAGATATTTCCATGAGATATTTTCGTGGGTCCCACCGGATATTTTTTGAAGAATATTTCTGTGGGTCCCACCAACATTTTCGTGGGTCCCACAAAAAGTTGAGTTTTCGGCATTTTTTTCTGAAAAAATCTGAGTAGGCCATTATCTTCGTATTGATGCAACTAAGAAAGTTGGCTCGCAGGAATCTCTTGATTTCGATCAGGGAGGAAGTTATGATCTCCAGAGCGTTTGAGCATATATTCGTGAAGATACGAATATCCTAAGTATATTTGGATCGCAGGAATCAGTTTGATTCGCTTTACGATAAAAACGCTATTTTTCACTGGAAAAATGCCTCAGGAATTTATTCAGAGTTATCTGAAAAATTGCGGGTCTTACATCATTACCCTCTTAAAGGAATTTCGTCCGCGAAATTCAGTTAAGAGTACTAAGTGCGTAACTCGGGATATTTCTCCCATATGTTAGATTCATAATTTTATTCACTTAGTTCAACATTGTATTTATTCCAATCATTACCTCATATCATGATTGATGATCGATGAGGTATGTTTCTCATATCTGAGTTCAAATCATGTTACAACCACGATAGTTTGTTGAATCAACGTTCTTCCAACCGGCTATTTAACATAGCCATCTTGTGTAACTATTTTGTACACACAGATCATTCTTCTAGAGATTAACCATATTGGAATAAGTCCCCTGTCAGACTACCTGGTATTGGAAACGTACCTCCTCAGAGGTTCGCCTTTGTCAGACTTACCTGATATTGGGTCAGTACACCCTCACAGAATCATACTAGCCAAGCTACTGGTTTTGGAACATATACACTCGCACGGAGCTGTATACCCTCACAGGCTCACTTTGGCTAGACGATCTGATCTTAAATATGTAAAACCTCACAGGACTCTCTTCTTGGGAACAATTCCTCGATGGTTTATTTTATTAAGTAACTTTTAACGTTCTAATTACGCAAACTTAATTTCTCAATCATGTGGTCTATAGCCATAAATTTTGGGCATAAGAACTTAAGATTTAATTTAACAAATCCAACATTACTTTAGAGAGCAAGGATACATATCGATCCAGATGACCATACACAAGGTCATAAGCCTCTTGTCTCGAGCGATTATTGGATCTTGTCCTTTGATAGCTTTTTACCCATTACAACTCTATCTATCAAGGTATCCAGATTCCTTGATATGGTCATCATTCGTGAGTTGTTCGGCTGTCACTGCATAGACACGACCTGCCACAGGTTTCTGCTCTATTCTGGATAGTGGCAATCGTTGTTGTATTTGTTGAGAGGGTCCTCCAGATCCCATATTTCTCTGTTGAAGATCTGAGGCCTTCTTGCGACATTCTCTCACATGATGCCCTGGTTTGCCGCAATATAAGCAATCTTCCGTATCGCGAGGACAAACCCCTCCGGGATGATCTGAGCTACACCTTGGGCATCGAAAATTAGGCTGTTGGTAGGGCTGATTAGCTTCTACCATTTATAATGGCTGCTCGGTCGGTGGAGTAAAGTTGTTCTCCCGAAAATCCCTCTTATAAAAAGCTGGTCGTGATTCCTGGCCACCGGGGAACGTCCTCTTATTATTCCCACCATCAACTATGGGCCTCTTTGCTATGATCACCTTAGATCGCGCCCAATCCTCGCTAATCTTTGAAGATGCTGCCACAGCAGCTTGAAAAGTCGAGGGCATGCTTGTTATCACACGAGATCGCAACCCTCCTTGCAATCCATTTATATATTTATCGGCCCTTTCTTGGTCAGTATCGAATAACGTGGAGCAATATCGTTCAAGGTTTTGAAATTTAGTGGTATAGTCCATCAGACTCATAACACCTTGCTCTAATTCTAGAAACTCCATCTTCTTCTTATTTCTGGAGTGTATCGGGAAGTAATTATCCAAGAAAGTTCTCCGAAAATCATCCCAAGGGATGACTTCAAGCTGAGAGAACTGGATTATCTTAGTGGTATCCCACCACTTCCGTGCGTTGTCTTTCAGCCTGTACGTGCCAAAGTTGGTCTTCTTTTCTTCTGGTACTCCTAATACCAGGAAGACACGCTCCGTTTCCTCAATCCAGCTTTCTGCAAGCTCTGGATCGGCACTGCCAACGAAAACAGGTGGGTCGAGTTTGAGGAACTTTTCATAAGTCACTCCTCCCAGATTCTCATTGCGAGGTGGGGCTGGTGCTTGCCTTGATTCATGAATGGCAGACACAAGCCTGTTGAGTGTTTCCAGCAGGAAGCCCTGTGTATGGGACTCCTCACTCGGCATGGTTCTCCTCGTTCTAGGAGCCATTTTATCTATTCACACAAATACACCCAAATCAGAGAAAGTATAAGACTTATACTTATAGTGCGATACCGCAAACACGACGGATCTTGAACCTGGTTCCTCAGACTCTTGCTTTGATACCATTTCTGTAACGCCCCGGATTTCCAAAACAAAGCTAAGTTAAAATTTTCATGAATTTCTTTTTTTTTCTTTGCAGCGGAACTTAGAAAAGCTTTTAGCAGCGGAATCAGACGATAATGAGTCGTCAGTTTTAGAAAACTCCGAGCACGTTGCAGGTATGTGGCCAAGCAACTCATTGACCACCAAAGTGTTTCATTTTATCGAAAACATATGTTTATTACAACACTACTGCTTAGAAAAGCAGTGAAGGTTCAATAAAAAGGAAGCAGTACAACTCTATCTAGAGAAACCCTGGAACTCGATGCCGCCTTGCTCCGCATATCGCCACGCAGGTTCAACACCTGAAATCCCCATAAAACGGGGTCAGAACCACTGATGGTCTGGTAAGTAGGCAAACACCTATCTATTCAACTTTAGTAAATGCATAGACCACTCAGGGTCGCAGTTCGTAATACGACGCTCAAGCCTCCATGACTTAGCGTATATCGCAAAAGCCTCATCAGGGCTATGAGTTGAACATCCACGCAAGTCGTCATGACTTCGCATAAGCCTCTTCAGGGCTGTGAGTTAGAATAACCTCTTAAGTCTCTACGACTTAGCCTTGACTTCCTCAGAGTCACGAATTGATGTCTAGCTCAAGCCTTTATGCTTGGCACATCCGTATCCTACGAATCTAAGGACAGCTCTCCGAGCTTCACTTAGTCGTACGGATATCAATGGGGTCCTTTCCCAATCGGTCCAGTAGTATACCGACCATGACACCTTCACAAAGGTTATGCAGGACTGACTCAACAACGTCATCCACTCATACATTCAAAGTAGCGCTGTACCTAAGCTAATGCTTTGTTTCGATAATTGCACCTCCCTCTGGGCTTAGGGGACTCATATCTGGGCGACAACGCGACGATCTGGGGGTTGATTATTCTATGTATTTTAGATACCTCAGAGGCCTGTTGACCCCATCCCCCTAGTAGGACGGTACAACATACCGGAAGAGATCCTTACTAGGTATCCGAATGCATTCTGCTACTGCAGTAGTTGGGTTCAATCCTTAGATATTTAAGGATAACCACGACCTCCATACTTCTGAGTGACGAAGGCCATCAATGAACTCTATCAGGTTCGGGTGAAATATATGTCACTCAAGGCTGCGCCATCACCGTCTTCCTCGGTGAGAAATTCTGAAAGGGGCCTGCCGGTCTTACAATTACTTGACGAACATTGCATGCCTATAGGGCAGCCTTTGAGATGTATGTACCCGACCCTAATCAACCACACGGTTTTCACCGTGGAACAAAGGTTTTATTCATATGCATGCTTAACTCTGCCCTCGGCACTTCGGCCTTGACGAGCACTTCAACTCTTTCGGTGGAAACAACTCACTCCGGCTCAGCGGCCCTTACGAGTCTGGTTGTCTGATAATTCTCAATGAGCATGCACATGACTCGATCTCTACGGATCGGCTACTCGGCGTATTTTTACGCAACGAGCTCAGGACCTTGTCAAGGCGCTACCACTACTTTGGCGCAACGGCTCTTACAAGTATGATGCCCTTGCAGGTGTCAGGGAGACGAGTCATTCTGACATCATTCCAACAAAGGACATCATTGTGCCACTTAACTGGTTTTGGCAGCTCTTCTGCCAACCATTCTGTCAACACCTTCTCTGCTCTACCGGCAGTGGTGCGACGAACCTTTCTACATCGTAGAAGGCGTTCCATAACTGGGTAGCACTTCTGCTACGTTCTTTCTGAGCTATTCTTAGCCCTTCAGGAATTTTAGCAGCACTTCCTCTCTTTAACGGAGAAAGCGTGCGTTTTCTTTTATCCATTTCAGCGGCATCTCCCCTCTTTAGTGGGAAATCGCTACGCTTAACTCGGGAAATGGATGCGCACCGTTGTGCGTACTTTGCATCCATCAAGGTTACCGAAACCTTGGGCCATAGCCAGGCCATACGTAATTGATTTAGTCTTTACGTAAAGAGCATTTTGCCAAAAGGCGAAGCCTTTCCAATAGGGGCTTCATTCGTCAAGCAGAATCTTGTACGAGGAGCGGTAAGGGAATCGCATGGGCGATTTTGGAGTTGATCTCCGTTTGAACGCTCACTTACGCGCCATATATGTAATATAAGCAGAAGCCTGTGCTTTATACAGCGGCGGCGTAAAGGAAATGCATATACTATTGTTCAGGGTGTGTAACTGAACGAAATATTCTACATATATAACAAAACAGGAGCCTTGGCATCGTTCGACGCGACGGCGTAAGTAAATACATTGCAGAAAGCAGGAGCCTTGGCATCGTTCGACGCGACGGCGTAAGTAAATGCATAATCGGAAGTGCAGTAATCGGAAGTACAGAAAGCAGGGAGCCTTGGCATCATACGACGCGACGGCAAAGGTAAATTACATGGCCTGTGCGATATAAGACGCGTCGGCAGTATCAACAGATATACACCTAGATCTGTATCCAACGATAGTTACGAGGCGAGCGCGTGAACACCGAAGTGTACTAGAGGGCTCAACCAAGAACTAAAGTAAGATACTACTTCATAAAGTATATGCTATATACAAACAATCAAATACTTGAGAGAGATGGTTTAATGAAGCGAACTTACTTCAAATCGTGGAAGAAACGACTCCGGGTTGCTTCTTTGGCTTCGAGCCTTCTTTCGAGAGGTCAGACTAAGTCAGATGAAGCTGACTTAGTTGAGAAAGAGGTAGAGCAGGTCAAGCTACTCAACCTAAGTGGTTTGAACCAAACAGGGTTCGATTCAAGTCAACTGGGTTCAGCAGGTTCGAACTCAGCTCAAGTAGGCTAAGTCTGGTTTAGAAATCCAAACCAAAAGCTGGACCAAAAAGGACTTTGACTTTGACTTCCAACCCAACTAGGTTCAAGTCAAGTCAACTGGGTTTGAGCTAGGTCAGGTGGGTTCAGACCTAGGTCAGGTGGGTTAGGACCAGGTCAGGCAGGCTCAGACCAGGTCAGGTAGGCTAGGCTAGGTAGGGAAGGTTTGGAAAAGGAGGAGAGAGAGAGGGCTAGACGATTTTTCAAAGGAGGGGGGCTCCTCTATTTATAGATTCTGAAACTTGAGCCCCAAGTTTCAGAATTTCCATTTTAGTCCATAGCTTTTTCAGAAATTCCCTTTGATCTTATCCATCTTACTGTTTGATCTTATCCATCTGACTGTTTGATCTTATCCATCTGAGATATTTCCATGAGATATTTTCGTGGGTCCCACCGGATATTTTTTGAAGAATATTTCTGTGGGTCCCACCAACATTTTCGTGGGTCCCACAAAAAGTTGAGTTTTCGGCATTTTTTTCCGAAAAAATCTGAGTAGGCCATTATCTTCGTATTGATGCAACTAAGAAAGTTGGCTCGCAGGAATCTCTTGATTTCGATCTGGGAGGAAGTTATGATCTCCAGAGCGTTTGAGCATATATTCGTGAAGATACGAATATCCTAAGTATATTTGGATCGCAGGAATCAGTTTGATTCGCTTTACGATAAAAACGCTATTTTTCACTGGAAAAATGCCTCAGGAATTTATTCAGAGTTATCTGAAAAATTGTGGGTCTTACACTTGGCATAATGCCGAGCTATTCTCTGCCGATAAGCTTGAGCATGTTCCGCTGCCTTGAGCCTCTTTTCATCCAGTAAATCTAGCTGCACCAATCTCTGCTGCTGATACTGATCAAGTGGTAATTCTATAAGAGAAGCGAATTTGAGAGCGGGCTTTTGGACATGAAGAGGCAATACTACTTCAGTTCCGTAAACAAGTTCTGAAGGAGTGGCATTAGTCGGAGTCCGAATGGTGGTCCGATATGCCCAAAGCGCGTCATGAATTTTCTCATGCCAATCTCGACCTGTCTTCACAGTCCTTTCCAAAATACGAATCAAAATCTTATTGGTAGCCTCTGCTTGGCCGTTCCCTTGAGGATAATAGGGAGCTGAGAAATAATGGGAAATTGTAAATTTGGAACAGAAGGTTTTCATCCTCTCATTTTTGAAATGGGTTCCATTATCTGAGACAATATCATGTGGTATGCCGAAGCGGCAAAGGATGTTCTTATGAATGAAAGAAACCACATGGCGGCCTTCTACTGTGCGTAGAGTAACAACTTCAACCCATTTCGTGAAATACTCTGTCGCAGCCAGGAAGTATTTGTGGCCGTTGGAAGCAGAAGGAGTAATCGGGCCGATGACGTCAAAAGCCCACATAGAAAATGGCCAAGGAGAAACAATTGATTGTAGATATGTGGCCGGAGCATGAATATAAGGCGCGTGTAATTGGCACTTGACGCATTTCTTCACAAATCTATGACAGTCTTGCTGCATGGTATTCCAATAGTACCCTGCTCGAACGATCAGTTTGACGAGAGTTTGATAGCCGACATGGCCACCACAAATCCCTTCATGCGCCTCTTGGATAACTTCCAAAGCTTCTTCTTTGTCTAAGCATCTTGAATACTCAGAACTGAATCCACGGCGGTAGAGGACATTGACGAGAATGAAATATCGGGTAGACATACGCTGGATTGCACGTTGCTCCCTTTTAGGCATTTCTGGTGGAAATTCACCAGACTCAATGAAATTCTTGATACTTTGATACCAAGGCTTCTCCTTCTGATTGACCTGGTTTACTTGCATAATTGAATCGAAAGCGGGTTGTTCGAGTCTGCCAACTTTGAAAGAGCGACATGACTCACCACCTTTGAATGATAAAATGGAGCCCAAACTGGCTAAGCCATCGGCTATCTGATTATGCTCTCTTCTGATGTGATTGAGCTGAAATTCTTTGAAGCTGTCCACAAGATCTAAGACGATCTTCTGATATGGGATCAATTTGGGATCTTTCACTTGCCATTCAGTGTTAACTTGACTGACAACAAGTAGTGAGTCGCCAAAGGCATGCACTCTCTTGACATCAAAATTTTGCAAGATTTTGAGGCCTTGTATTAAAGCTTCATACTTGGCCATATTATGAGTGCATTGAAAACCGAGCTTGAGAGAATGAGGGATCATTTCTTTTTCTGGAGTGATTAGCAAAACTCCAATCCCAATGCCAAACATATTTTTAGAGCCATCGAAGAACATATTCCAAACTGGGGGCTGTTGGATGTTACAGATGTGCTCATCAGGAAAATCATCCTCTGTTTTAATTTATTCTGTCAGAGGAAAATCTGCCAACTGATCTGCGATCGCTTGGCCCTTAATCGACTTTGGAGAAACATACTCTAAGTCATATTGCATCAGCAGGACTTGCCACTTTGCGATTCGTCCAGTGAGAAAAGGTTGTTCAAGAATGTATCTGAGCGGATTGAGCTTTGAAAGAAACTTAATTTCAGAAGCCAACAAGTAATGTCTCAATTTCTGGCACATCCAGACCAGAGCCAGACAAGTTTTCTCCATCTGAGAATACTTCTTTTCATAATCAATGAACGTTTTGCTCACGTAGTAGATGGCGTGCTCTATCAAACTGCCTTCTTCATACTGAGCGAGGAATCCACCACAGGCATTCTGATTGACTGAAATATATAGTAAGAGAGGCTTTCCCAGCTTTGGCGGCTTCAAAACTGGTGGATTGAGGAGATATTGCTTGATGCGCTAAACGAGAGTTGGCATTCTGATTCCCATTCGAATTTAACTCCTTTTCTTAGCAAATGGTTAAAAGGCTCACATCTTATGGCCAAATTGGAGATGAACCTGCGAATAGACTGAATACGCCCTTGAAGACTTCGCAATTCTCTCAGATTAGTCGGAGGCGGCATGTCAATAATGGCTTTCGCTTTAGCCGGATCCACTTTGATCCCTTTCTTGCTGATGATGAAGCCGAGCAGTTTGCCGGACTCTACTCCAAAAACACATTTTTGAGGGTTAAGTCTTAACTTGTAAAGAATAAGTCTTTCAAAAACTTGACTAAGAGCATCAAGGTGATCCTCTTCTTCTTTAGACTTAACCAAAATGTCATCCACATATGCATCCATATTCTTATGCATTTGATCGTGGAAAATAACGGCCATTGCTCTTTGATAAGTTGCCCCGGCGTTTTTGAGCCCAAATGGCATAACTGTATAGCAGAAGGTTCCCCATGGAGTAGTAAATGAGGTCTTCGACTGATCACGAACGGCCAACTTGATCTGATTATAACCTGAATATCCGTCCATGAAAGAAAACATGGCATGGCCTGCTGTGCTATCGATCAAGAGGTCAACATTAGGAAGTGGATAATCATCTTTCGGGGTGGCTTTATTAAGATCCCTGAAATCAATGCAAATCCAAACTTTTCCGTTCTTTTTAGGGACGGCTACAATATTCGCCAACCAATCTGGGTAATCAATGGCCCGGATGAAGCCTGCTTTTAATAAATCTTCAAGTCCTTCCTTGACTTGTTGCTCAATTCGAGGATCTAACTTCCTTAGTTTCTGCTTGATTGGTCTGGCTTCTGGTTTCAACTTGAGTCGATGCTCAACCAGCTTGATATCCAACCCTGGCATATCTTCGTAAGTCCAGGCAAACACTTCCTGATGCTTTTTGAGAAACTGGATGAGTCTAGCTTTTTCAACTTCGCTTAGACTCGACCCGATTTTGAGAATCTTCGGATCATCTTCTGACCCAATGTTAATATCCTCAGTTGGATCTTGAACCAAAGATGATGGTTCATCCTGCTTCTGAATGTGAGCAAATTCTGGCAATTCCTGAATGGTGGAATCAAATTCGGCTGGCTCTTCAGCCTGTTCTGCTGCCTGACTGACTTCTGCTCTGTCCTTCATCCCAGGAAACCTTGCCAATTTTAGATACTTGGGATTGATAACAAATCTTGTCATTGATTCAGGAGTTAATGGTCCTGAAAATGTAAGAAAGGTTTTTATTTAAGAGAAAGTACGAGCCAAATCAAACTTTTGTGTAAGTAAAGAACAAGGATATAAACAAAATATAAGAAGAAATGATAGATGCTCAAAAATGTGAGGAAAAAGTTGATCTTTCATAGATTGGAAATGAAGTATTTACAAGACATTGACAAAAAATGGGATCGCGTTGTCCCTACAAGATTTAACAAAGGATAAGAAAAGAAAGCAGGAAAACTAAGGCATCATCTTCATTTGTTTCCTTTGACAAAAACTGTCTTTTTGCTGGAATCCTGGCCGGTGAACCCCAACCCTGAACTGTCCGCGTGCCGAACTGGAATGATGGGCTCTATCATGCCGTCTTCATCTTTTCCCATGCCTCGGAATGGCTGGTATCCATGTTTTATCAGCAAATCAAATCCCTTTCTGGCTTTGGAGAACTGAGGAAATAAGGGATGATCTTTGAAGGAGGTGTAATTGATGCGTCCTCCTAGCTTGAAGAAACAAGGTCCCTGCCATTGGACCGTGGCTGCGACATTTTCTTCTTCCATGACATCTTTTAGCTTCAGCATCTCTAGACTGTCACTGAGATTGATCTCATCCGCTTCTCGGATGCTTGGAATATCAGCTGTGAATGTCGGACGAGGAATCATAGGCTGTGGCAGCCTCTCTTCAGGATCTTCACCCAAAATGGTGGTGATCATTTCACCTTTGGACCACTTTATGCATTGGTGGAGAGTTGATGGAACTGCATTGGCGTTGTGGATCCATGTTCGTCCCAATAATAGATTATAAGTTGGCGGCACATTGACAACATGGAATAGCACCGTGTGCACTGAGTAGTTGATAAAAATTTCCAGGAAGATCTTGCCCTTGGCAGTCTGCCCGTGATTATAAAAGCCGTAGATGGTGATGGGATCAGGCACATATTCTTCTTCTTTTAATCCCAATGCTTTCGCTGTCATTTCTGGGCAAATATTCAGACTGCTGCCCCCATCCACAAGTACGTGCGAGACAGTCATGCCCCTGGTCCTGGCCACTATATACAATGCATTGTTGTGGAATGAATGAGGCTTAGGCAAGTCCTCATCTGAAAAGGTAATAGGCGCGTTAGTCATTGATTGGTTTACTATCTGCGCCATGTCTTCGGGCGTGGTGCCCGACTTTACTTTGATCTTTCTTAATAGATCATTGAGCTTTTCCTGATACTGGGGAGAATCATGAGTCAACTCGAAAATGGAGATGTTGGAGAGCGCTGTGATAGGCTTCTGAAGGCTTTTGGCCCGCTCTTCTGCTGCTTCTGAGGTTTCTGCTTCCTCTGTGCAGGCTTCCCTTTTCATAAATCTTTTTGGAAAAACTTGGATTTTTCCACTCTCAACTGACATGTTTCTGATATTTAAAAATGAGAGGATATCCCCTCTCTAAAATGCAGGTTGATTCTGATGTAGAACCATCACCTGATGCTGCAAACTTATTTCTTTGCTGGAGCAAGGATGTATGTGACTCTGCGGGAGAAAAGAACCTTCTGAAATGGTTGACACTGAATGTTTTGGGAATGGGGCGGACAGAATGTCCATTTTGCCCTCTTCTTCATCCTCGATGAGGATGCTTTTATCAATACAATCCTGAATCAGATGCTTCAGGACGAAGCAATACTCAGTGTCGTGGCCCATCGCTCTGTGGAATTTGCAGTATTGTTCCTTAAACCTTCCCATGAGCACTGGTGGATCTGCCACCTTGGGAAGTTTTACCATCCCGTGAGACAGCAAATATTCCAAAATTTTCTCCAGAGGCTGGTCGAGGGGAGTGAACTTCCGATCCCTACTCCAGTTTATATGTTTGGGCTTTTCTTGAAGGCCCCCCTTTTGTTGAGGACTGGTCGGAAGAGGCTTATCATTGTTCTTGAAGAATTTCCCTTTCCTTCCTCTGTTCTGCTCGGGCTTTGTGCCACTGCCACTGCCCTGTTTACTGCTACTGCCTTGATCATCCCCTGGAACCTCGGTGGAGTAGGTGAAGTGTGCCTTCTTCTTTGGGTCTTGCACATTTTTGGCTAAGGCGACACCTTCATACATCCCGTTCTCTACTCCCATCTCGAGCCATTCTGCTCGCTCCGTCAGTTCAATAAACGATTTGGAGGGATATGGGAAGAGGAGGCTTTTTAGGGGCTGGGAGAAGTTGTTGAGAATGACTTGGAGAGCATGCTCCTCGAAAATAGGATTTCTCATTTTGTTGCAAAGGCTTCTCCACTTATGAATGAAATCCCTGGCCTTTTCATTGGGCTCCTGCTTCAGGTTGCATAGGTGGTTCAGGGTGGGCAGAGCATCCGTGTTGAACAGGAAGCGTTCAACAAACATGTTGACCACCTTGTCAAAATCCCTTAGTTCGATGGGATTGACGTGCTCAGCATACCATTTGGCAGCTATCCCCTCCAGAATGCGGGGAGAACAGAGAAATAGGGCACGGTTGTCTTCGCTGAACCGGGCGCATTCTGCGAAGAACATGGCAAGGTGGGCCTTGGGATCTCTGGATCCATCGAATTTAATGAATTTTCGGAGGAGATTCTCCAAATTGATGTCTCCTTCCAAACCAAGGTAGAAATCCTGCCTAGTGTATGACCTTTTTCCCTTATCCCGGACTTGCAGGTCTTTGACGATTTTTGTCAGTGCCTGGATCGAGTCCTCTGCGGGGGGCCCATGCTTGGGCTTGTTCACTGACACTGGCTCCTCTACCGGCCTCTTGAGCTGCCGCAGATGTTTTGGGATGTAGATTAGCTGCTCTTCTTCCTCAGAGACTTCTTCTGACCCAGAACCCTCAGAGGTGCTGTCACGTTGTACTTTCTGCTTGCTGATCTTAACCGGCTTCTTTATGGGCTTTTTCTTAGCTTTGCTTTTAGAAGCTGCCTTCTTGGGAGCAGCTTTGGCCTGCTCAGCCATCATCTTAGTCATCATTTTCTGAAAAACCCGGTACATGGCCGGATCAACATCGCTTTCATCTCCGGAGTCATGCTTTTTGGATAATCGGGGAGAATTCATCTCCTCTAGCTCGCTGTCACTGTGCTGTTGAGCGGCCCTCTTATCAGCCCTTGTCTGAACCATTTTTCAGATGCCAAAGCTTTCCTGCAGAATATGGGAATGGTTAGAGTATGGAGAAGCTTTTTGAAAAATCATAATTTCTTTGAGAAAAAGCAAGACATGAGGGGATTTGGTAGACAATTTCAAGAGATTATCCCATTACCCGGGATTGGGTCATCACACGATTTGTGATAATTGTATTACCATTTGATGATAACAGAGAAATGTGCCTTGTTACCTAGGCGAGGTCGTCAACCATGATAAGATTTGAAGAAATGCGGAAGGAATATCCCTTTTACCCGGGATTAGGTCGTCACTCAAGTTTTTGTGACTTTTATTTGCGCTATAAACAAAATACAGAAAGCAACAATTTTTTTTTTTTTGGCCAAAAAGTAAATTTTTATTGATATCTTTTCAAAGACAAAGAGAGGGTGGGCAGACAGTTTGCCACCACTCTTGATATTCAGATGATACATTTGGCCCAGGAAAAATAGACAGAGAAATAAATGCGTTCCAGGTATATTTAGCGACATGATATGCCCCAGACCACTGATCCGACTGCAGGTTGAATTCTGACACGTTGCCTGTTGGGAAACGGGTGTTGGCACGAACTTGCCGCTGCGAAAACTGCCTCAGACATCGTTCCGGATGATAATCAATACAAAAGAAAGGGCCCATCAACTTGTAGCGCTTGTCACGGGCATAAGTGTATCGAGGAATAGTCTCTCTTCTATAAAAGAAATCCCAGGTGATCTCCTCCTGATGTAGCTTCTCGATCAGAGCTCGGCATTGGATGACCGTCTTCAGCTGCTTACTGTTGAACCTGAAAGAATTGGCCTTCGAGGGAACATGGCGTAGGAACCACGACTGCAAGACATAAGTGCATCCTTCTACCAGAATGGTCTCCCCAAGAGCAAATCGAGCCAAACCTCTGTAAAGGAAGGCTAATGCGGCCATGGAGACTGAGAGCTGACGGGTCTGCTTGCTTCCCCATCTTCGAAAGAGCTGAGCAACTCTGATGTCTATAAAATTCTGACCATCTTGGAAGAAGGCTAACCCCACTGTGCACAGGATCATGGCATGCTGAATTCTGTCCTTCGCTGCTCGGGACAAAGTGTCAACCTCTTTGTAGGCTCCGTACTTTTGATATAGCTCGAACAGGTCGATGAACTGATTCCCACTAATCTCGGTGAGAGGCCAGGATCTGCTCCCCGTTGCTCTGGCCAAGGCTTCTCGAACATCTACCCCTTTGATGTTGATAAAAAATTGTTGCTCGACAGGATCATCTGGCTGACCAGCTGGTTCGGGCAATCCCATAATATCATTGAACTCATCCATCAGTAGAGTCATTTCCACCCAAGGAAACCAGAATGTGCAGGTACGTGGATTCCACCATTCTGCCATGGCCTGAATCAACGCTCCATTGATGACTCGCTTGCCTACCGCTGATGCCATCTCCAACCCGCAGTCATCCAAGTGGTCTGGGAACATACGTGAGAAGGTGGCGAACCAAGAATAATACCACCGTGGGAAGAAAGTACGAGACTGGATGACCCGCAGATCTGGGGTTCCATCCCTTATTTGATAGAAGACATGATCCCAAGGAAAGATAGTATCGGGAGATTCAGATGCCATCGGAGTGATACTGAGGCAAAAAGAGGAAGAGAGTCAGATAGAATGCAGGACTTACGGATAGACTTTTTTAAAGAATCAAACCTGGAAATTTTGAAAGATTGAGGGGATTTTAAAAGAATTTTCCAGGGTTTTGAAGAAAATTTGATCTAAAAGAGAAAAAAAATGTAGGTAGAGAAAAATATACACCTAGGGTTTTTGGAAATAAGGGTAAGTTTTGAATAACACACCCAGGTTTTTTTTTTTAAAAAGGTTTGATACATATATGAGAGAATAAGAGAATTTATCATACAACTAAAGCTGCACAAACAAGGATGCGCACACAGCACTCCCTAAAGGCTGACTCTAAATGCAATAGTTGAAATGGCTTGTAGGACCTTAATCCTAACTCTAAGGTTCAAATTATCTGATTCTGATCAAGATACGCCGATATACCCAAGCCGAAGCTCGAAGTACGTGGCATAGAAATATTTCTCCGGTTCTAAGGTAATGGCTTCCCAACATCCTTGAGCACCTACCGATATACCTCGGACTATGGCCCTTAGGTACGTGGTAGGGGGGCGCGAACCCAAATAGGTGGTCCAGTTGTGAGGCTCTCTCCCGAACTATGGTTCAGTGAGACAGCCCAGCAACGTGAAGACCGGGATAATATAGGTAAGGGATGTTTTTGAAAACATGTTCAACATGCAAAAGTCAGATGGCTCTAATGCAAGTCCTAAAGAGATAGATCTAAATGAAAGGAAGCATACACTTGCATACATTGTTTACATTCAATCCCTAAAATTGAGGAGAGTTGTATTCAAGACCTAAGTCTAATGTGAGCATGAAATAATCTCCTCAATATGGTCCTACCAAACCATACTTAAATCATATATGCAATGATGTCAGCTTTAGGACAGAGTCTAGGCTCCTAAGGTTTGCATGGAAATGAAGCTGACATATGAAGAATAAAGACTTAGATAATATCAAAGCAAAAGAAAAGGCATAGATTCAACTGGACGAAGACGGGTCCCATCACGGTCGCCAAACCTGTGATCATCGCAAAATTTTTCCTCTCATAATGTTCTCTCTCTTCCTTCTCTTTTCCTTTCCAACCTCTTATTTTCCTCCTTTTTGAAGGGAGGAAAGATAAAAAGAAAGGAAAAGAAAGAGAGAAGAGAAAAAGAAAGAAGAGAAGAGAAGAGAAGAGAAGAGGAACTCTTTTGCGGGTCTCACTTGACCTTAATTTTAAAGAATTTTTGAAATAACTCGCCTCCGTTTTTGAAATATTTGCGGGAAAAATCGGGAGACGGGATCCGCTCGTCGGTACGAGGTTCGACCGTTCCTGGCGCCTTTACCAGGGGTAATCGAACCAAGGGTCGAATTTTATGCCTTTTGCTTTGCAATGAATTTATCTAAGTGTTTATCCTAAATCTAAATGCACAATGAATCATGCTTGTGCAAATGCAAAGATGTATGCTCCTTTTGAAAGTGTTTTTGAAGAATTCCCAAGGGTTTGAGATGAATCTGATAAAGGGAAGAAATGATTTCTATCTTAGAACTTAAGTTTGAAGTTCTAAGTTTTTAGAATAATCAAGAGCTTGGGAATATGAATCTGGATTTGGAAAAATGATTTTTGAAGTTTTGAGATAAAAGGAATTTTCAAAGTCATAAATGGACTTTAGAAGAAAAATGGAATTGAATCAGAAGGAAAGATAGAATTGGGAATTTTGATCAAAATTTGAAAAATGGAATTGATTTAAAAGTTGGATTTTCAAGATGAAATTTGAGTCCAAGATAAGGTTCAAAGTTGAATTTTTGGATTTAGGATCCGAAATGGGAACTTGATCTTGAAATCTGAATGAAGTGGAATTGGTTTGAGAAGTTGATTTAAAATATGGGATTCAAGATGGGATTTGAATCTGGAATTTTTGGAATGGAATTGGATTCAAGGTTTTGAATTCAAGATGGTTTTTGGATATGAAAATAGAGTTGGACTCTGGATCCTAATATGGAATTGGATCTGAAGTCTGAGATCCACAATAGAATTGGGTTCTGGGTCCTAGAGTGGATTTGGATCTGAAGTCTGAGATCCAAAGTGAAGTTTGAGTCTGGATTCTAAGGAGGAATTGGATCTGGAGTCTGAGATCTAACATGAGTGTTGAATCCTAGATCCTAAAATGGATTTGTAGTTAAATTCTGAAAATGAATCAAGAATCTCAAAGTTAATTTGAACTTTGATTTTGATTGAAAATGTGAATATAAAATGAATTTTGGAATTTCAAAGTCAATTTGAACTTTGAAATTTGATTTGAATTTGAGTAAAATGACTTTGAAATCTCAAAGTTAAATTGAACTTTGAGATTGAAAATGAAATTGAATTTTGAAAATGAAAAGGATGAATTGGATTTGATAAGGATCGAAGATAGATTGGAGAAGATATTAACATCACTTGGAGTTTTTGAAAAAGGAAGTTTTGAAAATATGATGCAATTCTATCCTATATGAGGAATGAATTTGAATAATTTTGAAATTGGAATTTAAAAAGCTATTTCATTCTTTAAATGAATTAAAATAAGATTGAAAATATAATACATCCTTGACTATGGTCATTGAATGTATTATATAGTAATCTACATTAAAATTCTAGTGAAGAATGAAACACATTTTTGTGCTTTTATAGAGTTTAGAATGGAATTAACTCTCAATATACCCTGACTATGGCCATTGGTATATATATTGAATTAATTCTAAGTTAAACTCTGATAAAAGGTAAAATATTTGAAGAATATGATGATTTTTGAAAGAGGATCCAGTGTGGATCCAGTGTTATTTCATAAAAGATAAGAATACTAAGTCTTGTTTACACCCCGACTATGGCCGTTGGTGTAAATCATCAACTTAGAATTAACTTACCTTTTATGAAATGGTGCACGTGCCATTCGTGTTTCACCATTGTGAGAATTTGAGAAATAAAGAAAAATGCATGGAATAAGCCATTCATGGTATTCTATAATGCTCATTCATTCTACCTAAAGCAAGAAATGAAAATTCTTATTCCAACCTAACTATTACAATGGATAAAATCAAATGTACAATCTTAAGTAATGATATCTTTTTCATATTTCCTGCAAAACAACTGGGTTAGTAAAAGGAAAAATCATATATATATATGGAAATCAAATGATGACAATGATAAAAAGGATGGAAAAGATATCTATTTACATACATATATATACATACATATATTGGTGTATTCACATAAATGTATGTATCTATGTATAGACATACATATATATATACATATAGAGGTATATTTAATGGAGAAATATGCTAAGGGACGGATTATGTCCAGGTTGCTGCAAGCAAACCCTTTTAAGATGATTTTCAGGTGGTTTACAGATAGTGCCACACAGCAAAAAGGCCTTCACTGGCTTCTACTAATAACTGGATTTACAATGCTTCTCCTGTCAGGGCCAGAATTAGGCCCAGTTGGAGGATGAGGATGGCAACTTACCTATTTCATGATTTTCCTAATGGAGGATCATGGAGCCTATGTAGAGATGGAGAACAGTGGTATGCAAAGTGGTGTAGTCCTAAATGATGATACAACAGGCAAGGGAAGTTGGAGTGTGAAACCTGTGCTGGGTGCTTGTAGCATGATGAAGAGTATGTGCAGAAACATGAACAACAAGTGTGGTGGTGTGCAACAGTACATGGCTGGAAGGTGAAGAATCATATGCTGCAGCCAATGGGACTGCAAGTGGGCACAGTGGTTTGGATATTGCAGTTTGCAAGCGAAAGGTGGCAGTATATGTAAGGGAGTGCTGTGGGTATAGTGTGATTGGCAGCATATATTGAAGTAGTAAGAGACGGTGAGGGTGAGCTGGAACATACAATAAGTAGAAAATGCACAAAAGGGCAGGGAATTAATGCCAAGAGAGCATATCTCAGGTGCTTCCCTCATCCAGACTGGTGGCTCAGATTTTAAGTGAAGTGGGTTGAAGTTGATACGCACTTCTTTATGCATGCACCATTTATTAGTATCCATAGACATGATGACTCATAACAGCAAGAACTACTTTATGCACACATAGTAACAGAAACTCACTTAGCATATGGAAAGGAATTAGAAACTTCATTGCTCATCTTTGCTGAAAAGTGGACACCAGACAGATATAAATGACATTTCGATGTAAACATTTACTCAAAAGAGAACAATAAGATTACAAAAAAAAAAAAATGTACATTACCTCAATATATATATATATATATATATGTATATATATATATATGTATATATATATATATACATATATATATTTGATACAGGAGATGTATATGACTATTGTTGTAATAGCAGTAGTGAAAGTCAGGTAACAATAGTCTGAGTCTATGTAATGGGGTTACCTATTAAGTATGTTGTGAACACAATGGTGCACAATCACTACATGAATAGGATCAGGCCTAATATCATACTAAATGATACTAGGTAACTAAAAGGAAATTGATTGGATTTAGCATGACACAGCTAAATATAACTGGGCATCCCACACGGCAAGCTTGGAATCTCTCAGGTTGGGTTAAACCCCTCCGCAGCAGGAGATAATAAAAACACAGGAAGATGTTCATAGCATTCGACTGTCACCAAGGTCAGTACACACGCGCACCACCATGCTAGTTGATCTTGCAACCTCAGCCCCGGTGAGATGGCGAAAATATCTCCTCGTGATAGGGATTACCTGTCAATAACTCAGTCCTCTCATGACTCCTACCACACTTGATTTCTTCTACCCTTTAGCTATCAAAACTCGTTTTCAAGGAATTCACATGAAAAGGGACCTGACTCCTCCAACCACTGAAGTTGCTAAAAGGATTAGCAGAGCTTGGGAATAACTCAGGGGGACCTTTTGAGTTAAGGGTAACGTCTATACATATATTCCCTGGCTGTGTTAGCAGGAGATGTCAGCATGTTGAAGAATGGGAATCTACGTTGATTTGTGATGGAGACTCTGTTAAGCGGTCCATTGTGTAGTATATCCTTCCGATGCAGGGAAAAGACATTCAAACAGCACAAGGAAGGGCGCTAGTTCAAACCAATGTTACAGAATTTGAATCAATGCTACAGATGATTCAAATGGTCACGAGCCTAAAAAAAAAAGTAAGGGAGAAAGGGGAAGAATGCAGTTAAGGGAAACAAAACAAAACAAACAATCAATGAAACTGGGATTAAAACTCAAATGATGATCTGAAACCGAAGCCAAAAAAAAAAAGAGGGTGATGTAATGCAAATGGTATTATTCCAACCAAAATTTTATGGAATCAGATCACAGTGGACGGATGAAGATCATCCGGTGAAGCTAGGTCCATCACGAAGACCATCAGCGGTGCTAATTGGGATTTTATGACAGTTCAAACAGAGATTTCAGCTGCCACCCTGACCGGATGATGTGCAGGTGTTAATTCGCATGAAACTTGTGCGATGGAGGTGGGATACATGCAACATGAGTAATATGATGCATAAATGGAAATTGCAGGATGTAGAAAAACATATGGATCATATGAAACTGAAGAGATGAACAATACAAAGCTGGGAGTGATGATATAGATTAAAAAGCAAGATATGAACAGGAAAGTCACATGATAATCAAAAGGAAACGAGAAATCAAAAGAGAGCTCGAGGTGAAGAAGGGAAATTAACTTAATACAGAGTATAGATCGTGATGTAGATAAAACAGCAAAGCATAAAGGTAAGCGTAAAACAAAAAATATCGGAATTGGATTATTCCATTACTGTTGCACTGTGTAAACTGATTTGTTATATACAAATCAGATTTACATGGTGTGCGTTCATTGGGACAAAACCAGAGATCAAAAGGAAAATTCGAATTAATGGGAGGAGGTGCTCTTACCTGACTCGCTTGTATCTTGAAGGAAGAGACTGGATCGATTTCCTTGTTCGCCGAACCTCTAAAAAAAAAAAGGGGGGGGGTGAAAGCTTCTCCTTCTATCTCCTTTTCAAGTTTTCCTTCTGATCGATAAGAAGAGTAGCAGGGAGGCGGATGCTGGAGAAGGAGGTCGGCCCCTTTCTTATCCAAGAAGATGTGTGATGCTTGACGATAATCGATCCTTCAGGAGCGAAATCGATCCTCAGTAGAACGGGTGCTTGATGGAAGAAATCGACGGATACTGAAGGAGAATTGATGCCTTGGTTCTCTTGGATGGTGGTCGTTCTTCGAGAAGCGATGGAGAACAGATGTTGATGATGGATTTCTGCAGAGAAACTCGATGATGGATTTAATGGATGTTGATGAACGATGCTTCAAAGAAAAACCTCGTTGAGAAGAAATATCGATCGAAAAACTGGATGCCTCCGAAGGGAAGTTGATCGGTGATGGATGGATGCGATAAAAAAAAAAAATAGATGCTGTGAAGAATGGATGCGTGAGGGGAAAGACCGATCTTAATGAAAACAATGGATGCCGGATGATAGGAGCTCGCCTCTTCTTAAAGGGAGAATGGAAAATTCGAGACTGGAGGTCGTTTCGGATGGAAGGTTGAGAAGAGGGGAGGCTGTTGGGAGATCAACGGTGGTGAATCAGGAGAGAGCATGCGCGGGAGGGGTCCGTTGCAGCTTTTCGATATTTCAAAAAGGTGGTTCCCCCTTTTTTAGAAAATTTTATAAAATGGTTTTGAAAATGAGGTTTTTGGTAAAAATGGCTCCAAAAGCTTGAAAATCATCCATTTTCTTTGTAGCTTTTCTTGATTTTTTTTGTTTTTATGTTATTTTTCTATTTTTTTGTATTTTTTTAGAATAAAATCCTAAAGCTTTACAAGAAATCAAAGATTGAAACTAATTTTTTTTTGATGTTTTTGTAAAATATCTACAAAAGGAGTTTTTCTGAGAATTTTAGAAACTATTTTGAGAAAATTTCTTCAGAAATGGGTTTTGATCCGGATTTGGAGGAGATATGGATTTAAAGCGCTGGATTCGGATCCGGAATTGATTTTGAATATATCCATGTGGAATTTTAATCCAGAGAATCTGAAGAATAATTGAAATTTAGCCTCAGTTTTCTCAGAAAATGGAATCAGGGGAAAAGAAGGTCATTTTGTAAATTTTTGAAAAATTTGGGGTGTTCACAGATGCCCCTCTTTGCTACTAAGCCGGTTGAGAGCCGAGCTTAGTGGCAAAGACAACACTCCAAATTTTGAAAAATGCCCCAGTCAGCAGGTCTGAACTGGGTGTGGAAGAATTATTTTGAAAATATGGTTTTTCAGGCTTTGAAACCTTATCCTGAATGGTTTTGGGGAGACGAAATCCTCGAAGATGATATGATTGAGTAGAAAATGAGGAAATCGTGATGGGACTTTAGATGGAAATTCTGAAATGGTGGGAAATGAAAATTTTGATCAGGTCTCATGGGTGAGACAAGATACTCTTTTTGGAATGATTCAGGTTCAGCCCTTAACCTGGATGGGACAAAGGTACATCAAAAATGAATTTGGAAATGAGGAAAGGAATGCATGAGTATCTTGATGGGACATTTTGGGAAAGGTCTTGTGAAATGAAGCCCGAGTATGATCCTTTCTTTGGATGAATGTATAAAGCATGGATTCCTAGATGGGAAGAGCCATGATGGGATTGGAAGAAATCATCTCGTTAAAACGAGGAATTCTGCAGGAACAAGACTCAGGTTTAACCCAAACCTGCAAGGAAGATACCTCGCATAGCGAGGCTCCGGTTTTAAAATTTTTTTTTTTTAACCTGGATAGGAAATCTACCATACGGGTTTCTCAAAAATGGAGAAAGCACGATGGGACCTTCGGAATTTGGACGAACAAATCCGAGAGGGGTTTTTGCGAAAGGAGGAAATATAGGGTTCCCTAAAGCTTTGAAAAGGGAGAAGAAATGGTGCGCCTCATTGCTGAGACTGAAATAACTTTTGAAATCAAAGAATCTTTCGCAAATGGTTCAGGTTTGACCCTTGTCCTGAGTGGGTCATCCATACGGAATTCGTTAATGAGAAAACCGTGATGGGACAGGAGGAGATACTTCTTCTGAGGCAACTCTTTTTTGGGAAATACAAACAACGCTAGGTTGCATCAAAATGAATATTAAATGTTTATTTAATTCTTGGAATAGCTAGAAAATTTTGCCAATAAGATAAAATTATAGCTGGTTCAAATGCTTGAAAATGTGCACGTATGTGCGAAGATATTCCCTCTTTTACCTAGAGTATTTCCTCCAATGAGGTTAACTCTTCAGTTTTAAGAGTTAAACTCAAAATTTTAGCACTGATGATTTTCTTCAAGGAAGCTATCCATTTCCCTGATGTGAGAATAGAAGAAATATTCTTAATTTCATAAAAGCAAGTAATGAAAAGATATTGATAAAAGAATTTTGCATGAGAAAAGATGACTTCTCGCAACTTTGGCAGTTTGATATCTGGGTGTTTTCCCACAATAATCTTTTTGCACTCTTTTTGAGTCATTGGGCTTTCTCGATTTTTCTCATCATCCTTCATTTGGATGGGTCCTGACTTTTCTCTCTTTTTCAGGGAAGGGGACGTCACAAACTCCTTCATCTCGGAGATGTTCTGATCCTTCTTTTATCTCAGGGATTCTATTGATGATGTTGGCTAAAAAGGCCTTTAGATAATAGCTGGAATCAAATATCTTTTAGGGTTTGTCGGTAGGTTCATCACACTCGCCTTCATCTTAACGGTGATCCGAACTTTCCCTGGAAGGATCCGTCACAAACTCCGTCATCTTGGAGATGTTTCAAATCTTCTTTGGCCCCGGGGGTCTACTCGCTTAATTCGCCTTCATCTTGACGACAATTGAGAGATCCCTTTTGCGGATATTTGATTGCAACTTTTAAACGAAAATGAGAAGATATTGGGTTGAGTGGATTCTTCTTATAGCTCAAGATATTTCCACTACCTGATTGCCAGAAAGTCATTTTAAAACATGCGCCATAGCCAAGATCAATATAAATTCACTTCTGGCTTTTCAATATCATTGAAGATTTCTTTCATTGATTATATCGAGGATATTTCTTACATCCTTTTGGTTGATCAACAAGAAAAGATTTGAATTTTACCTCTTTTTTGCAAAGAGTTTCACCTTCTTGGAAGGAAATACAGGAGGTAATCTAAGGAAATTCTTTTTGTGTAGTAAGAATATTTAGAATCAACAAAATGTTTTTAGCAAATTGGCAAAATTTTCATGAATTCTTTGTGAAATAATCACTCAATATAGATTTTGATGAGACCTTGAGCTGTAATTTAAAGAAATGGCGTAAGAAATCAGACTTTAGAAAACTGGATTTGATGAAATACATGAGGTTTTGGAAATCCCGACCAGTTTATGAGAAACTGGATTTTTGATAATCCCGACCAGTGAAAACGCTGGATTTCAAATCCCGACCAGTGAAAAATACTGGATTTCAAATCCCGACCAGTTATAAAAACTGGATTTCAAATCTCGACCAGTTATGAAAACTGGATTTCAAATCTCGACCAGTGAAAAATACTGGATTTCAAATCCCGACCAGTGAAAAATACTGGATTTTAAATCCCGACCAGTTATGACAACTGGATTTCAAATCTCGACCAGTTATAAAAACTGGATTTCAAATCCCGACCAGTTATGAAAACTGGATTTCAAATCTCGACCAGTGAAAAATACTGGATTTCAAATCCCGACCAGTTATGACAACTGGATTTCAAATCTCGACCAGTTATAAAAACTGGATTTCAAATCCCGACCAGTTATGAAAACTGAATTTCAAATCTCGACCAGTGAAAAATACTGGATTTCAAATCCCGGCCAGTGAAAAATACTGGATTTTAAATCCCGACCAGTTATGACAACTGGATTTCAAATCTCGACCAGTTATAAAAACTGGATTTCAAATCCCGACCAGTTATAAAAACTGGATTTCAAAAATGAAGGATTTAATCTAATGGTTTGAAAGTGATTGAATTTGGGAGATTATAACCCGAGGGTTGAGAAAATGATAAGATTTTGAGGATATTACAACCAGAGGTTGGGAAACTGATAGAATTTTAAAAGATTGAAGATCTTGAAGGTTTGAGAATGATAGAATTGAGGAGTCGCACCCTAAGGGTTTGATCTTTTGGAATACACGGCCAGCGAGAGCTGGATCTTTTGGAATACAGGACCAACGAGATGCTGGATCCTCTGAAAATACATGACCAGCGAGATGCTGGATCTTTTGGAAATACATGACCAGCGAGATGCTGGATCCTTTGGAAATACATGACCGGCAAAAGCTGGATCTTTTGAAAATACGTGAAGTTTTGGGAGATTTAAGTCAGAACTTGAATTTAGAAGGAGAAAGGTCTTTGGTCAGAAGATCGATTTTAGAAGGTTACCGGTGTGAGAACCGGATTTTCCAAATGAGCTCAATTTTGAGAAATAACCAGTGCGAGAGCTGGGTTTTGAAGATGAGCTAGATTTTCAAAATGAGTTTTTAGAAGATAATTCAGGATTTATCCCCTTATCCTGAACGGGGAAATAATAAAGAGAATACCTCATTGAAAGGAGGCATCAGGTTTATCCCTTAACCTGAAGGGGTAGTTTTTAAAGATAAAGGTAGATGAAAATTTTAATAAGATTGACGGAAATTTGTTTAAAACTTGACATAAATGAGCAATAGCTTGAAGAACATTTGCTCAAACCAAAAAGTAAATCAAATGAGATGAAAAATAAAGATCATAAAATCAAAATGAGAATTAACAAAATTCGAGAAAAAGAGCTTTTGTCTAATCCTGCCTGCATACGATGGAAGAAGATGACTATAGATCAAAATAAAATGCCCCAGTATCATGGAGAAGAATGTAAGAATTGATAGAAGATTGTTATTTTATTGAAATGGCTCTTTGAAGAGTACAAAGGCTTTAGAATGAACATTTCATGTATAAAACTTCTTCAAATGCAAAGCATTGATGGGATCTGACAGCTCCACTCCATCTGCGTTGATTAGACGATACGAATTGCGAGGCAAAGCTTCCTTAACCACATAAGGGCCTTCCCAATTGGGTGACCACTTGCCCCGTGATCGATGCTTGAGATGAGCTGTCGATCTGAGCACCAAATCGTTAACTCGAAATTTTCTCTCAATGACAGACTTGGTGTAACGCCCCAGATTTCCAAAACAAAGCTAAGTTAAAATTTTCATGAATTTCTTTTTTTTTCTTTGCAGCGAAACTTAGAAAAGCTTTTAGCAGCGGAATCAGACGATAATGAGTCGTCAGTTTTAGAAAACTCCGAGCACATTGCAGGTATGTGGCCAAGCAACTCATTGACCACCAAAGTGTTTCATTTTATCGAAAACATATGTTTATTACAACACTACTGCTTAGAAAAGCAGTGAAGGTTCAATAAAAAGGAAGCAGTACAACTCTGTCTAGAGAAACCCTGGAACTCGATGCCGCCTTGCTCCGCATATCGCCACGCAGGTTCAACACCTGAAATCCCCATAAAACGGGGTCAGAACCACTGATGGTCTGGTAAGTAGGCAAACACCTATCTATTCAACTTTAGTAAATGCATAGACCACTCAGGGTCGCAGTTCGTAATACGACGCTCAAGCCTCCATGACTTAGCGTATATCGCAAAAGCCTCATCAAGGCTATGAGTTGAACATCCACGCAAGTCGTCATGACTTCGCATAAGCCTCTTCAGGGCTGTGAGTTAGAATAACCTCTTAAGTCTCTACGACTTAGCCTTGACTTTTCAGAGTCACGAATGGATGTCTAGCTCAAGCCTTTATGCTTGGCACATCCGTATCCTACGAATCTAAGGACAGCTCTCCGAGCTTCACTTAGTTGTACGGATATCAATGGGGTCCTTTCCCAATCGGTCAAGTAGTATACCGACCATGACACCTTCACAAAGGTTATGCAGGACTGACTCAACAACGTCATCCACTCATACATTCAAAGTAGCGCTGTACCTAAGCTAATGCTTTGTTTCGATAATTGCACCTCCCCCTGGGCTTAGGGGACTCATATCTGGGCGACAACGCGACGATCTGGGGGTTGATTATTCTATGTATTTTAGATACCCCAGAGGCCTGTTGACCCCATCCCCCTAGTAGGACGGTACAGCATACCAGAAGAGATCCTTACTAGGTATCCGAATGCATTCTGCTACTGCAGTAGTTGGGTTCAATCCTTAGATATTTAAGGATAACCACGACCTCCATACCTCTGAGTGACGAAGGCCATCAATGAACTCTATCAGGTTCGGGTGAAATATATGTCACTCAAGGCTGCGCCATCACCGTCTTCCTCGGTGAGAAATTCTGAAAGGGGCCTGCCGGTCTTACAATTACTTGACGAACATTGCATGCCTATAGGGCAGCCTTTGAGAAGTATGTACCCGACCCCAATCAACCACACGGTTTTCACCGTGGAACAAAGGTTTTATTCATATGCATGCTTAACTCTGCTCTCGGCACTTCGGCCTTGACGAGCACTTCACCTCTTTCGGTGGAAATAACTCACTCCGGCTCAGCGGCCCTTACGAGTTTGGTTGTCTGATAATTCTCAATGAGCATGCACATGACTCGATCTCTACGGATCGGCTACTCGGCGTATTTTTACGCAACGAGCTCAGAACCTTGTCAAGGCGCTACCACTACTTTGGCGCAACGGCTCTTACAAGTATGATGCCCTTGCAGGTGTCAGGGAGACGAGTCATTCTGACATCGTTCCAACAAAGGACATCATTGTGCCACTTAACTGGTTTTGGCAGCTCTTCTGCCAACCATTCTGTCAACACCTTCTCTGCTCTACCGGCAGTGGTGCGACGAACCTTTCTACATCGTAGAAGGCGTTCCATAACTGGGTAGCACTTCTGCTACGTTCTTTCTGAGCTATTCTTAGCCCTTCAGGAATTTTAGCAGCACTTCCTCTCTTTAACGGAGAAAGCGTGCGTTTTCTTTTATCCATTTCAGCGGCATCTCCCCTCTTTGGTGGGAAATCGCTACGCTTAACTCGGGAAATGGATGCGCACCGTTGTGCGTACTTTGCATCCATCAAGGTTACCGGAACCTTGGGCCATAGCCAGGTCATACGTAATTGATTTAGTCTTTACGTAAAGAGCATTTTGCCAAAAGGCGAAGCCTTTCCAATAGGGGCTTCATTCGTCAAACAGAATCTTGTACGAGGAGCGGTAAGGGAATCGCATGGGCGATTTTGGAGTTGATCTCCGTTTGAACGCTCACTTACGCGCCATATATGTAATATAAGCAGAAGCCTGTGCTTTATACAGCGGCGGCGTAAAGGAAATGCATATACTATTGTTCAAGGTGTGTAACTGAACGAAATATTCTACATATATAATAAAACAGGAGCCTTGGCATCGTTCGACGCGACGGCGTAAGTAAATACATTACAGAAAGCAGGAGCCTTGGCATCGTTCGACGCGACGGCGTAAGTAAATGCATAATCGGAAGTGCAGTAATCGGAAGTACAGAAAGCAGGGAGCCTTGGCATCATACGACGCGACGGCAAAGGTAAATTACATGGCCTGTGCGATATAAGACGCGTCGGCAGTATCAGCAGATATACACCTAGATCTGTATCCAACGATAGTTACGAGGCGAGCGAGTGAACACCGAAGTGTCCTAGAGGGCTCAACCAAGAACTAGGGTGAGATACTATTTTGAAGAACGCATATACTGCGTATTCGAACATATATATCCGACGATAGTTACGAGGCGAGCGCGTGAACACCGAAGTATCCTAGAGGGCTCAACCAAGAACTAAAGTAAGATACTACTTCAGAAAGTATATGCTATATACAAACAATCAAATACTTGAGAGAGATGGTTTAATGAAGCGAACTTACTTCAAATCGTGGAAGAAACGACTCTGGGTTGCTTCTTTGGCTTTGAGCCTTCTTTCGAGAGGTCAGACTAAGTCAGATGAAGCTGACTTAGTTGAGAAAGAGGTAGAGCAGGTCAAGCTACTCAACCTAAGTGGTTTGAACCAAACAGGGTTCGATTCAAGTCAACTGGGTTCAGCAGGTTCGAACTGAGCTCAAGTAGGCTAAGTCTGGGTTCAGAAATCCAAACCAAAAGCTGGACCAAAAAGGACTTTGACTTTGACTTCCAACCCAACTAGGTTCAATTCAAGTCAACTGGGTTTGAGCTAGGTCAGGTGGGTTCAGACCTAGGTCAGGAGGGTTAGGACCAGGTCAGGCAGGCTCAGACCAGGTCAGGTGGGCTAGGCTAGGTAGGGGAGGTTTGGAAAAGGAGGAGAGAGAGAGGGCTAGACGATTTTTCAAAGGAGGGGGGCTCCTCTATTTATAGATTCTGAAACTTGAGCCCCAAGTTTCAGAATTTCCATTTTAGTCCATAGCTTTTTCAGAAATTCCCTTTGATCTTATCCATCTGACTGTTTGATCTTATCCATCTGAGATATTTCCATGAGATATTTTTGTGGGTCCCACCGGATATTTTCTGAAGAATATTTCTGTGGGTCCCACCAACATTTTCGTGGGTCCCACAAAAAGTTGAGTTTTCAGCATTTTTTTCCGAAAAAATCTGAGTAGGCCATTATCTTCATATTGATGCAACTAAGAAAGTTGGCTCGCAGGAATCTCTTGATTTTGATCAGGGAGGAAGTTATGATCTCCAGAGCGTTTGAGCATATATTCGTGAAGATACGAATATCCTAAGTATATTTGGATCGCAGGAATCAGTTTGATTCGCTTTACGATAAAAATGCTATTTTTCACTGGAAAAATGCCTCAGGAATTTATTCAGAGTTATCTGAAAAATTGCGGGTCTTACATCATTACCCTCTTAAAGGAATTTCGTCCGCGAAATTCAGTTAAGAGTACTAAGTGCGTAACTCGGGATATTTCTCCCATATGTTAGATTCATAATTTTATTCACTTAGTTCAACATTGTATTTATTCCAATCATTACCTCATATCATGATTGATGATCGATGAGGTATGTTTCTCATATCTGAGTTCAAATCATGCTACAACCACGATAGTTTGTTGAATCAACGTTCTTCCAACCGGCTATTTAACATAGCCATCTTGTGTAACTATTTTGTACACACAGATCATTCTTCTAGAGATTAACCATATTGGAATAAGTCCCCTGTCAGACTACCTGGTATTGGAAACGTACCTCCTCACAGGTTCGCCTTCGTCAGACTTACCTGATATTGAGTCAGTACACCCTCACAGAATCATACTAGCCAAGCTACTGGTTTTGGAACATATACACTCGCACGGAGCTGTATACCCTCACAGGCTCACTTTGGCTAGACGATCTGATCTTGAATATGTAAAACCTCACAGGACTCTCTTCTTGGGAACAATTCCTCAATGGTTTATTTTATTAAGTAACTTTTAACGTTCTAATTACGCAAACTTAATTTCTCAATCATGTGGTCTATAGCCATAAATTTTGGGCATAAGCACTTAAGATTTAATTTAACAAATCCAACATTACTTTAGAGAGCAAGGATACATATCGATCCAGATGACCATACACAAGGTCATAAGCCTCTTGTCTTGAGCGATTATTGGATCTTGTCCTTTGATAGCTTTTTACCCATTACAACTCTATCTATCAAGGTATCCAGATTCCTTGATATGGTCATCATTCGTGAGTTGTTCGGCTGTCACTGCATAGACACGACCTGCCACAGGTTTCTGCTCTATTCTGGATAGTGGCAATCGTTGTTGTATTTGTTGAGAGGGTCCTCCAGATCCCATATTTCTCTATTGAAGATCTGAGGCCTTCTTGCGACATTCTCTCACATGATGCCCTGGTTTGCCGCAATACAGGCAACCTCCCGTATCGCGAGGACAAACCCCTCCGGGATGATCTGAGCTACACCTTGGGCATCGAAAATTAGGCTGTTGGTAGGGCTGATTAGCTTCTACCATTTGTAATGGCTGCTCGGTCGGTGGAGTAAAGTTGTTCTCCCGAAAATCCCTCTTATAAAAAGCTGGTCGTGATTCCTGGCCACCGGGGAACGTCCTCTTATTATTCCCACCATCAACTATGGGCCTCTTTGCTATGATCACCTTAGATCGCGCCCAATCCTCGCTAATCTTTGAAGATGCTGCCACAGCAGCTTGAAAAGTCGAGGGCATGCTTGTTATCACACGAGATCGCAACCCTCCTTGCAATCCATTTATATATTTATCGGCCCTTTCTTGGTCAGTATCGAATAACGTGGAGCAATATCGTTCAAGGTTTTGAAATTTAGTGGTATAGTCCATCAGACTCATAACACCTTGCTCTAATTCTAGAAACTCCATCTTCTTCTTATTTCTGGAGTGTATCGGGAAGTAATTATCCAAGAAAGTTCTCCGAAAATCATCCCAAGGGATGACTTCAAGCTGAGAGAACTGGATTATCTTAGTGGTATCCCACCACTTCTGTGCGTTGTCTTTCAGCCTGTACGTGCCAAAGTTGGTCTTCTTTTCTTCTGGTACTCCTAATATCAGGAAGGCACGCTCCGTTTCCTCAATCCAGCTTTCTGCAAGCTCTGGATCGGCACTGCCAACGAAAACAGGTGGGTCGAGTTTGAGGAACTTTTCATAAGTCACTCCTCCCAGATTCTCATTGCGAGGTGGGGCTGGTGCTTGCCTTGATTCATGAATGGCAGACACAAGCCTGTTGAGTGTCTCCAGCAGGAAGCCCTGTGTATGGGACTCCTCACTCGGCATGGTTCTCCTCGTCCTAGGAGCCATTTTATCTATTCACACAAATACACCCAAATCAGAGAAAGTATAAGACTTATACTTACAGTGCGATACCGCAAACACGACGGATCTTGAACCAGGTTCCTCAGACTCTTGCTTTGATACCATTTCTGTAACGCCCCGGATTTCCAAAACAAAGCTAAGTTAAAATTTTCATGAATTTCTTTTTTTTTCTTTGCAGCGGAACTTAGAAAAGCTTTTAGCAGCGGAATCAGACGATAATGAGTCGTCAGTTTTAGAAAACTCCGAGCACGTTGCAGGTATGTGGCCAAGCAACTCATTGACCACCAAAGTGTTTCATTTTATCGAAAACATATGTTTATTACAACACTACTGCTTAGAAAAGCAGTGAAGGTTCAATAAAAAGGAAGCAGTACAACTCTGTCTAGAGAAACCCTGGAACTCGATGCCGCCTTGCTCCGCATATCGCCACGCAGGTTCAACACCTGAAATCCCCATAAAACGGGGTCAGAATCACTGATGGTCTGGTAAGTAGGCAAACACCTATCTATTCAACTTTAGTAAATGCATAGACCACTCAGGGTCGCAGTTCGTAATACGACGCTCAAGCCTCCATGACTTAGCGTATATCGCAAAAGCCTCATCAGGGCTATGAGTTGAACATCCACGCAAGTCGTCATGACTTCGCATAAGCCTCTTCAGGGTTGTGAGTTAGAATAACCTCTTAAGTCTCTACGACTTAGCCTTGACTTCCTCAGAGTCACGAATGGATGTCTAGCTCAAGCCTTTATGCTTGGCACATCCGTATCGTACGAATCTAAGGACAGCTCTCCGAGCTTCACTTAGTCGTACGGATATCAATGGGGTCCTTTCCCAATCGGTCCAGTAGTATACCGACCATGACACCTTCACAAAGGTTATGCAGGACTGACTCAACAACGTCATCCACTCATACATTCAAAGTAGCGTTGTACCTAAGCTAATGCTTTGTTTCGATAATCGCACCTCCCCCTGGGCTTAGGGGACTCATATCTGGGTGACAACGCGACGATCTGGGGGTTGATTATTCTATGTATTTTAGATACCCCAGAGGCCTGTTGACCCCATCCCCCTAGTAGGACGGTACAACATACCGGAAGAGATCCTTACTAGGTATCCGAATGCATTCTGCTACTGCAGTAGTTGGGTTCAATCCTTAGATATTTAAGGATAACCACGACCTCCATACCTCTGAGTGACGAAGGCCATCAATGAACTCTATCAGGTTCGGGTGAAATATATGTCACTCAAGGCTGCGCCATCACCGTCTTCCTCGGTGAGAAATTCTGAAAGGGGCCTGCCGGTCTTACAATTACTTGACGAACATTGCATGCCTATAGGGCAGCCTTTGAGAAGTATGTACCCGACCCCAATCAACCACACGGTTTTCACCGTGGAACAAAGGTTTTATTCATATGCATGCTTAACTCTGCTCTCGGCACTTCGGCCTTGACGAGCACTTCACCTCTTTCGGTGGAAATAACTCACTCCGGCTCAGCGGCCCTTACGAGTCTGGTTGTCTGATAATTCTCAATGAGCATGCACATGACTCGATCTCTACGGATCGGCTACTCGACGTATTTTTACGCAACGAGCTCAGGACCTTGTCAAGGCGCTACCACTACTTTGGCGCAACGGCTCTTACAAGTATGATGCCCTTGCAGGTGTCAGGGAGACGAGTCATTCTGACATCGTTCCAACAAAGGACATCATTGTGCCACTTAACTGGTTTTGGCAGCTCTTCTGCCAACCATTCTGTCAACACCTTCTCTGCTCTACCGGCAGTGGTGCGACGAACCTTTCTACATCGTAGAAGGCGTTCCATAACTGGGTAGCACTTCTGCTACGTTCTTTCTGAGCTATTCTTAGCCCTTCAGGAATTTTAGCAGCACTTCCTCTCTTTAACGGAGAAAGCGTGCGTTTTCTTTTATCCATTTCAGCGGCATCTCCCCTCTTTGGTGGGAAATCGCTACGCTTAACTCGGGAAATGGATGCGCACCGTTGTGCGTACTTTGCATCCATCAAGGTTACCGGAACCTTGGGCCATAGCCAGGCCATACGTAATTGATTTAGTCTTTACGTAAAGAGCATTTTGCCAAAAGGCGAAGCCTTTCCAATAGGGGCTTCATTCGTCAAGCAGAATCTTGTACGAGGAGCGGTAAGGGAATCGCATGGGCGATTTTGGAGTTGATCTCCGTTTGAACGCTCACTTACGCGCCATATATGTAATATAAGCAGAAGCCTGTGCTTTATACAGCGGCGGCGTAAAGGAAATGCATATACTATTGTTCAGGGTGTGTAACTGAATGAAATATTCTACATATATAACAAAACAGGAGCCTTGGCATCGTTCGACGCGACGGCGTAAGTAAATACATTGCAGAAAGCAGGAGCCTTGGCATCGTTCGACGCGACGGCGTAAGTAAATGCATAATCGGAAGTGCAGTAATCGGAAGTACAGAAAGCAGGGAGCCTTGGCATCATACGACGCGACGGCAAAGGTAAATTACATGGCCTGTGCGATATAAGACGCGTCGGCAGTATCAGCAGATATACACCTAGATCTGTATCCAACGATAGTTACGAGGCGAGCGAGTGAACACCGAAGTGTCCTAGAGGGCTCAACCAAGAACTAGGGTGAGATACTATTTTGAAGAACGCATATACTGCGTATTCGAACATATATATCCGACGATAGTTACGAGGCGAGCGCGTGAACACCGAAGTGTCCTAGAGGGCTCAACCAAGAACTAAAGTAAGATACTACTTCAGAAAGTATATGCTATATACAAACAATCAAATACTTGAGAGAGATGGTTTAATGAAGCGAACTTGCTTCAAATCGTGGAAGAAACGACTCTGGGTTGCTTCTTTGGCTTCGAGCCTTCTTTCGAGAGGTCAGACTAAGTCAGATGAAGCTGACTTAGTTGAGAAAGAGGTAGAGCAGGTCAAGCTACTCAACCTAAGTGGTTTGAACCAAACAGGGTTCGATTCAAGTCAACTGGGTTCAGCAGGTTCGAACTCAGCTCAAGTAGGCTAAGTCTGGGTTCAGAAATCCAAACCAAAAGCTGGACCAAAAAGGACTTTGACTTTGACTTCCAACCCAACTAGGTTCAAGTCAAGTCAATTGGGTTTGAGCTAGGTCAGGTGGGTTCAGACCTAGGTCAGGTGGGTTAGGACCAAGTCAGGCAGGCTCAGACCAGGTCAGGTGGGCTAGGCTAGGTAGGGGAGGTTTGGAAAAGGAGGAGAGAGAGAGAGGGCTAGACGATTTTTCAAAGGAGGGGGGCTCCTCTATTTATAGATTCTGAAACTTGAGCCCCAAGTTTCAGAATTTCCATTTTAGTCCATAGCTTTTTCAGAAATTCCCTTTGATCTTATTCATCTGACTGTTTGATCTTATCCATCTGACTGTTTGATCTTATCCATCTGAGATATTTCCATGAGATATTTTCGTGGGTCCCACCGGATATTTTCTGAAGAATATTTCTGTGGGTCCCACCAACATTTTCGTGGGTCCCACAAAAAGTTGAGTTTTCGGCATTTTTTTCCGAAAAAATCTGAGTAGGCCATTATCTTCGTATTGATGCAACTAAGAAAGTTGGCTCGCAGGAATCTCTTGATTTCGATCAGGGAGGAAGTTGTGATCTCCAGAGCGTTTGAGCATATATTCGTGAAGATACGAATATCCTAAGTATATTTGGATCGCAGGAATCAGTTTGATTCGCTTTACGATAAAAACACTATTTTTCACTGGAAAAATGCCTCAGGAGTTTATTCAGAGTTATCTAAAAAATTGCGGGTCTTACACTTGGCATAATGCCGAGCTATTCTCTACCGATAAGCTTGAGCATGTTCCGCTGCCTTGAGCCTCTTTTCATCCAGTAAATCTAGCTGCACCAATCTCTGCTGCTGATACTGATCAAGTGGTAATTCTATAAGAGAAGCGAATTTGAGAGTGGGCTTTTGGACATGAAGAGGCAATACTACTTCAGTTCCGTAAACAAGTTCTGAAGGAGTGGCATTAGTCGGAGTTCGAATGGTGGTCCGATATGCCCAAAGCGCGTCATGAATTTTCTCATGCCAATCTCGACCTGTCTTCACAGTCCTTTCCAAAATACGAATCAAAATCTTATTGGTAGCCTCTGCTTGGCCGTTCCCTTGAGGATAATAGGGAGCTGAGAAATAATGGGAAATTCTAAATTTAGAACAGAAGGTTTTCATCCTCTCATTTTTGAAATGGGTTCCATTATCTGAGACAATATCATGTGGTATGCCGAAGCGGCAAAGGATGTTCTTATGAATGAAAGAAACCACATGGCGGCCTTCTACTGTGCGTAGAGTAACAACTTCAACCCATTTCGTGAAATACTCTGTCGCAGCCAGGAAGTATTTGTGGCCGTTGGAAGCAGAAGGAGTAATCGGGCCGATGACGTCAAAAGCCCACATAGAAAATGGCCAAGGAGAAACAACTGATTGTAGATATGTGGCCGGAGCATGAATATAAGGCGCGTGTAATTGGCACTTGACGCATTTCTTCACAAATCTATGATAGTCTTGCTGCATGGTATTCCAATAGTACCCTGATCGAACGATCAGTTTGACGAGAGTTTGATAGCCGACATGGCCACCACAAATCCCTTCATGCGCCTCTTGGATAACTTCCAAAGCTTCTTCTTTGTCTAAGCATCTTGAATACTCAGAACTGAATCCACGGCGGTAGAGGACATTGGCGAGAATGAAATATCGGGTAGACATACGCTGGATTGCACGTTGCTCCCTTTTAGGCATTTCTGGTGGAAAGTCACCAGACTCAATGAAATTCTTGATACTTTGATACCAAGGCTTCTCCTTCTGATTGACCTGGTTTACTTGCATAATTGAATCGAAAGCGGGTTGTTCGAGTCTGCCAACTTCGAAAGAGCGACATGACTCACCACCTTTGAATGATAAAATGGAGCCCAAACTGGCTAAGCCATCGGCTATCTGATTATGCTCTCTTCTGATGTGATTGAGCTGAAATTCTTTGAAGCTGTCCACAAGAGCTAAGACGATCTTCTGATATGGGATCAATTTGGGATCTTTCACTTGCCATTCAGTGTTAACTTGACTGACAACAAGTAGTGAATCGCCAAAGGCATGCACTCTCTTGACATCAAAATTTTGCAAGATTTTGAGGCCTTGTATTAAAGCTTCATACTCGGCCGTATTATGAGTGCATTGAAAACCGAGCTTGAGAGAATAAGGGATCATTTCTTTTTCTGGAGTGATTAGCAAAACTCCAATCCCAATGCCAAACATATTTTTAGAGCCATCGAAGAACATATTCCAAACTGGGGGCTGTTGGATATTACAGATGTGCTCATCAGGAAAATCATCCTCTGTTTTAATTTCTTCTGTCAGAGGGAAATCTGCCAACTGATCTGCGATCCCTTGGCCCTTAATCGACTTTGGAGAAACATACTCTAAGTCATATTGCATCAGCAGGACTTGCCACTTTGCGATTCGTCCAGTGAGAAAAGGTTGTTCAAGAATGTATCTGAGCGGATTGAGCTTTGAAAGAAACTTAATTTCAGAAGCCAACAAGTAATGTCTCAATTTCTGGCACATCCAGACCAGAGCCAGACAAGTTTTCTCCATCTGAGAATACTTCTTTTCATAATCAATGAACGTTTTGCTCACGTAGTAGATGGCGTGCTCTATCAAACTGCCTTCTTCATACTAAGCGAGGAATCCACCACAGGCATTCTGATTGACTGAAATATATAGTAAGAGAGGCTTTCCCAGCTTTGGCGGCTTCAAAACTGGTGGATTGAGAAGATATTGCTTGATGCGCTAAACGAGAGTTGGCATTCTGATCCCCATTCGAATTTAACTCCTTTTCTTAGCAAATGGTTAAAAGGCTCACATCTCATGGCCAAATTGGAGATGAACCTGCGAATAGACTGAATACGCCCTTGAAGACTTCGCAATTCTCTCAGATTAGTCGGAGGCGGCATGTCAATAATGGCTTTCGCTTTAGCCGGATCCACTTCGATCCCTTTCTTGCTGATGATGAAGCCGAGCAGTTTGCCGGACTCTACTCCAAAAACACATTTTTGAGGGTTAAGTCTTAACTTGTAAAGAATAAGTCTTTCAAAAACTTGACTAAGAGCATCAAGGTGATCCTCTTCTTCTTTAGACTTAACCAAAATGTCATCCACATATGCATCCATATTCTTATGCATTTGATCATGGAAAATAATGGCCATTGCTCTTTGATAAGTTGCCCCGGCGTTTTTGAGCCCAAATGGCATAACTGTATAGCAGAAGGTTCCCCATGGAGTAGTAAATGAGGTCTTCGACTGATCACGAACGGCCAACTTGATCTGATTATAACCTGAATATCCGTCCATGAAAGAAAACATGGCATGGCCTGCTGTGCTATCGATCAAGAGGTCAACATTAGGAAGTGGATAATCATCTTTCGGGGTGGCTTTATTAAGATCCCTGAAATCAATGCAAATCCAAACTTTTCCATTCTTTTTAGGGACGGCTACAATATTCGCCAACCAATCTGGGTAATCAATGGCCCGGATGAAGCCTGCTTTTAATAAATCTTCAAGTCCTTCCTTGACTTGTTGCTCAATTCGAGGATCTAACTTCCTTAGTTTCTGCTTGATTGGTCTGGCTTCTGGTTTCAACTTGAGTCGATGCTCAACCAGCTTGATATCCAACCCTGGCATATCTTCGTAAGTCCAGGCAAACACTTCCTGATGCTTTTTGAGAAACTGGATGAGTCTAGCTTTTTCAACTTCGCTTAGACTCGACCCGATTTTGAGAATCTTCGGATCATCTTCTGACCCAATGTTAATATCCTCAGTTGGATCTTGAACCAAAGATGATGGTTCATCCTGCTTCTGAATGTGAGCAAATTCTGGCAATTCCTGAATGGTGGAATCAAATTCGGCTGGCTCTTCAGCCTGTTCTGCTGCCTGACTGACTTCTGCTCTGTCCTTCATCCCAGGAAAACTTGCCAATTTTAGATACTTGGGATTGATAACAAATCTTGTCATTGATTCAGGAGTTAATGGTCCTGAAAATGTAAGAAAGGTTTTTATTTAAGAGAAAGTACGAGCCAAATCAAACTTTTGTGTAAGTAAAGAACAAGGATATAGACAAAATATAAGAAGAAATGATAGATGCTCAAAAATGTGAGGAAAAAGTTGATCTTTCATAGATTGAAAATGAAGTATTTACAAGACATTGACAAAAGATGGGATCGCGTTGTCCCTACAAGATTTAACAAAGGATAAGAAAAGAAAGCAGGAAAACTAAGGCATCATCTTCATTTGTTTCCTTTGACAAAAACTGTCTTTTTGCTGGAATCCTGGCCGGTGAACCCCAACCCTGAACTGTCTGCGTGCCGAACTGGAATGATGGGCTCTATCATGCCGTCTTCATCTTTTCCCATGCCTCGGAATGGCTGGTATCCATGTTTTATCAGCAAATCAAATCCCTTTCTGGCTTTGGAGAACTGAGGAAATAAGGGATGATCTTTGAAGGAGGTGTAATTGATGCGTCCTCCTAGCTTGAAGAAACAAGGTCCCTGCCATTGGACCGTGGCTGCGACATTTTCTTCTTCCATGACATCTTTTAGCTTCAGCATCTCTAGACTGTCACTGAGATTGATCTCATCCGCTTCTCGGATGCTTGGAATATCAGCTGTGAATGTCGGACGAGGAATCATAGGCTGTGGCAGCCTCTCTTCAGGATCTTCACCCAAAATGGTGGTGATCATTCCACCTTTGGACCACTTTATGCATTGGTGGAGAGTTGATGGAACTGCATTGGCGTTGTGGATCCATGTTCGTCCCAATAATAGATTGTAAGTTGGCGACACATTGACAACATGGAATAGCACCGTGTGCACTGAGTAGTTGATAAAAATTTCCAGGAAGATCTTGCCCTTGGCAGTCTGCCCGTGATTATCAAAGCCGTAGATGGTGATGGGATCAGGCACATATTCTTCTTCTTTTAATCCCAATGCTTTCGCTGTCATTTCTGGGCAAATATTCAGACTGCTGCCCCCATCGACAAGTACGTGCGGGACAGTCATGCCCCTGGTCCTGGCCACTATATACAATGCATTGTTGTGGAATGAATGAGGCTTAGGCAAGTCCTCATCTGAAAAGGTAATAGGCGCGTTAGTCATTGCTTGGTTTACTATCTGCGCCATGTCTTCGGGCGTGGTGCCCGACTTTACTTTGATCTTTCTTAATAGATCATTGAGCTTTTCCTGATGCTGGGGAGAATCATGAGTCAACTCGAAAATGGAGATGTTGGAGAGCGCTGTGATAGGCTTCTGAAGGCTTTTGGCCCGCTCTTCTGCTGCTTCTGAGGTTTCTGCTTCCTCTGTGCAGGCTTCCCTTTTCACAAATCTTTTTGGAAAAACTTGGATTTTTCCACTCTCAACTGACATGTTTCTGATATTTAAAAATGAGAGGATATTCCCTCTCTAAAATGCAGGTTGATTCTGATGTAGAACCATCACCTGATGCTGCAAACTTATTTCTTTGCTGGAGCAAGGATGTATGTGACTCTGCGGGAGAAAAGAACCTTCTGAAACGGTTGACACTGAATGTTTTGGGAATGGGGCGGACAGAATGTCCATTTTGCCCTCTTCTTCATCCTCGATGAGGATGCTTTTATCAATACAATCCTGAATCAGATGCTTCAGGACGAAGCAATACTCAGTGTCGTGGCCCATCGCTCTGTGGAATTTGCAGTATTGTTCCTTAAACCTTCCCATGAGCACTGGTGGATCTGCCACCTTGGGAAGTTTTACCATCCCGTGAGACAGCAAATATTCCAAAATTTTCTCCAGAGGCTGGTCGAGGGGAGTGAACTTCCGATCCCTACTCCAGTTTATATGTTTGGGCTTTTCTTGAAGGCCCCCCTTTTGTTGAGGACCGGTCGGAAGAGGCTTATCATTGTTCTTGAAGAATTTCCCTTTCCTTCCTCTGTTCTGCTCGGGCTTTGTGCCACTGCCCTGTTTACTGCTACTGCCTTGATCATCCCCTGGAACCTCGGTGGAGTAGGTGAAGTGTGCCTTCTTCTTTGGGTCTTGCACATTTTTGGCTAAGGCGACACCTTCATACATCCCGTTCTCTACTCCCATCTCGAGCCATTCTGCTCGCTCCGTCAGTTCAATAAACGATTTGGAGGGATATGGGAAGAGGAGGCTTTTTAGGGGCTGGGAGAAGTTGTTGAGAATGACTTGGAGAGCATGCTCCTCAGAAATAGGATTTCTCATTTTGTTGCAAAGGCTTCTCCACTTATGAATGAAATCCCTGGCCTTTTCATTGGGCTCCTGCTTCAGGTTGCATAGGTGGTTCAGGGTGGGCAGAGCATCCGTGTTGAACAGGAAGCGTTCAACAAACATGTTGACCACCTTGTCAAAATCCCTTAGTTCGATGGGATTGACGTGCTCAGCATACCATTTGGCAGCTATCCCCTCCAGACTGCGGGGAGAACAGAGAAATAGGGCACGGTTGTCTTCGCTGAACCGGGCGCATTCTGCGAAGAACATGGCAAGGTGGGCCTTGGGATCTCCGGATCCATCGAATTTAATGAATTTTCGGGGGAGATTCTCCAAATTGATGTCTCCTTCCAAACCAAGGTAGAAATCCTGCCTAGTGTATGACCTTTTTCCCTTATCCCGGACTTGCAGGTCTTTGACGATTTTGGTCAGTGCCTGGATCGAATCCTCTGCGGGGGCCCCATGCTTGGGCTTGTTCACTGACACTGGCTCCTCTACCGGCCTCTTGAGCTGCCGCAGATGTTTTGGGATGTAGATTAGCTGCTCTTCTTCCTCAGAGACTTCTTCTGACCCAGAACCCTCAGAGGTGCTGTCACGTTGTACTTTCTGCTTGCTGATCTTAACCGGCTTCTTTATGGGCTTTTTCTTAGCTTTGCTTTTAGAAGCTGCCTTCTTGGGAGCAGCTTTGGCCTGCTCAGCCATCATCTTAGTCATCATTTTCTGAAAAACCCGGTACATGGCCGGATCAACATCGCTTTCATCTCCGGAGTCATGCTTTTTGGATAATCGGGGAGAATTCATCTCCTCTAGCTCGCTGTCACTGTGCTGTTGAGCGGCCCTCTTATCAGCCCTTGTCTGAACCATTTTTCAGATGCCAAAGCTTTCCTGCAGAATATGGGAATGGTTAGAGTATGGAGAAGCTTTTTGAAAAATCATAATTTCTTTGAGAAAAAGCAAGAAATGAGGGGATTTGGTAGACAATTTCAAGAGATTATCCCATTACCCGGGATTGGGTCATCACACGATTTGTGATAATTGTATTACCATTTGATGATAACAGAGAAATGTGCCTTGTTACCTAGGCGAGGTCGTCAACCATGATAAGATTTGAAGAAATGCGGAAGGAATATCCCTTTTACCCGGGATTAGGTCGTCACTCAAGTTTTTGTGACTTTTATTTGCGCTACAAACAAAATACAGAAAGCAACATTTTTTTTTTTGGCCAAAAAGTAAATTTTTATTGATATCTTTTCAAAGACAAAGAGAGGGTGGGCAGACAGTTTGCCACCACTCTTGATATTCAGATGATACATTTGGCCCAGGAAAAATAGACAGAGAAATAAATGCGTTCCAGGTATATTTAGCGACATGATATGCCCCAGACCACTGATCCGACTGCAGGTTGAATTCTGACACATTGTGTAATACCCAAAATTTTTAATGATTTATAAATTCTGAAGAAAATTCAAGTTTTAATTTTTATTTATTCTGAATGTGAATTATAGTTAAAACCCTTATTTTTATGGTTAGTATTGTTCAAAGTAAAGATCTGAATATATATTTAAAATCCTGATAAAATTTTGTTGAGGCTTGTTCAAAAATCAGAATTCAGGGACATTCTAGTCATTAATCAAATTGTCAAAGGGTAGCTTAGTAATTTGCCAATTCAGTGGCATTTTTCGGTAAAATACCCAACTATATAAGGTCAAAATAGTAATCTTTCTTTTAGGATATTTTCAGGGAATTAATAAAATTGTCAGGGACGAAAATAGTAATTTACCATTTTCAATGGCAGGCTATGTAATTTATTGAACTACAGAAGGACACTCAAGTAATTCTAAATCTCCTATGGCATTTCTGAAAGATGGAATTGAGCCAAGGTTAACTTGGGTATTAAAAAGTAGCAAATTGAATAAAATATATTAATTTATAATATTTTAATCTCAGACCATGGTTTTAGAAAAACCACTGGCCCAAAACCATGGACAGGCCATGGTTTTCCAAAACCATGGGAGGACAAGTGTCACTCCTCAGTGAGGAGGTGACACTAAGCCTCTCTCTCTCTTTGACACTTGTCAGAAGAATGACAAGTGTCATTCAAAAAATTAATTTTTTAATTACTTTGGTGACAAATGTCACCAAAGTGGGCCCCACAAGGGGGGGGCGACCTCCCTTCTCTCTCCTATAAATACCCCTCACCCCCTCTCTCTCTACTCAAGTTCAAAACCCTCCCTTCTCTCTCTAAGCTCTCTCTCTCCTACTTTCTCTCTCTACCTTTGATTTTCTCTCTCTAACTTTTAAACCAAAACCTCCGTAGAATCTCAGATTTTTTCTGAGAAACCTCTTCTAGCCCTTTTCCTCTTTCTTATAGCAAAGTCCGTTCTTCTGCAAGAAGCTCCGTCAGATCAGAAACAGCCTCAGAAGCACTACCTGCAGGAGTTCTGCTAAACTTAGCAGAAAAGTCAGATTTGGATAGCGGAAGCGCTGCTCAAATCAACTAAACAAGGTTAGTATTCAAGAACCATCTTCTGAATTCAAATTCTCCTTCTAAACCCCAATTCTACTTTGTGTGGATTTAAATTTTGACAATTTTGTCAAAATTTAATCCAACCCAGCCTCTACGCAAGGGAAGTTCTGTTCAAATTTTTCTAAATATTTTTAAGTATTCCAAACTACTTTAGCAGTAGTTCTGGCAAAATTTTATAAAAGACTTTTGAAAAATTAAGTTTTTATAGCAGGAGTTCTGTCAAAATGATTTAAAGATTTTTGAAAAAAAAGTAGAATTAGTATAGCAGTAATTCTGACCAAATTTTTAAATAATTTCTAAAGATTAATTATTTTAATCAGAATTTTAGCAAAAGCTTTTCAGATAGTTTAGAAATTTTTAGTAGAAGATATATCAAAATTTTTATAATTATTTCAGAAAAAAATTGATTTTTATAAAAGAAATTTTATTAAAATTTTTCAAAAATCCTTTTAAATATTTAAATCAAAATTTTTGAAAAACCTTTATAAAAATATTTGTGACGCAAAGTCATGTTCAAATTCTTACAACTCGAATTCAAGTTCAAATTTTTTTTTGAACATTTGAGTTATTACAGAGGAAACTCTGTGAAAATTCTTATAAAAGTTTTAAAGTCAATTACAAATAAATTTTTTTAGATTTTTAATAATTTCTTCAAAAGATACTTCTTTAAATCATAGGGCAAATACTACTCAAAATTTGATATAAAAATATTAACTAATATAATGAATTCTATCAGATTAAATCAAAGCACGAGCGTTTTATCCTATCGAAATCCAAGTAAGTTATTCTATCAAAATCTTATAATTTTATATTAGACATGCTTTTGATTCATGTTTTTGATTCATGCATGATTATCTAAATTTGATTTATGATCAAATGCATATTTCAATATCTGCATATTTCAATTTCAAATCTTATGATTTTAAATCGAATACTATGGTTAAGACATTGATGATATTGATAAATAGAAGAATTTTGTATAGCATGTTGATTTTTGAAAGATTTTATTGCTGCATGAGTCATGTCTACACAAACTTAATTCTCGCCTTCACAGGCGAATGCTCGTTATGATAGAGCAAAATTCTGGATGGGCTGGATACATATGAACCGTGTTTATTTGAAAGGAATGATTTGGCTATTGAGCCTAGTTTTTGAAAAGATGAAAAGTCCTATAAAAGAATCCTTCAAGCCCATCTAGGTTTAGCCTACCCTGGAAGGGGTAGTGGTACAACCAGGAGTGACATTGTGAAGATGATAATTGTTGGGAGCGATAGATTCCCTGGACCTCCTGTCACTCGGGTTGAGGAGGTCGAGACAACGGGTCTCAAGGCTGCCGCATGCCAGTGGATGCATCCAACTCTCCTTGTTTGCTCGCCATTGCTGAGAATCTTCCCGGTCGTTGACCGCTCGCATGGGAGCCCGTTTCACTCAGGTATCCGGGTAATCCACAATAGAATAATATACCCCCGGAATACTTAGTTTGAGATCGGAGTACTCTCCACCGTACCAGGAGGGCGTTAATATCGAAACAATGACCTCTTTCTTTCACAGAATTTGATCTGAGATTATGCATTATTTTAAATTGTTTTTAATTGCCTTATTTTGCATAATTGTTCTTGAATAAATGCATTTTGATTTGTAAATTATTGAAATCATGCTTAATATTTGAATTGTATGGTTTTGATTAATGACTTACTTGGCTATCATAAGTCTAACCCTGTTTTATGGGGATTTCAGGTTCAAATATGGAATAGGAAATCTTACAATGGATGTTGGACAAGTGTGGCATCGAAGAATCCAGATTCCCAAGATCCTGAGATTAATTTAGGATTTATTTTAAATTTAATCCTAAATGTTTTTCATTTTTGAACCTTGTGAAAAGACTATGTATATAATGTTGATATAAATTATTGTTGTTTTTGTTGTTAATTGGAATGTGGCGTGCCTGAGGTTTAGGAAACCAAAAATCAAAAATTATTTCCGCTGTTTAAAAAAAAAAAAAAAAAAAAAAATCTGCATTTTTAAAGGTTTTAAAACCCCGGGGCGTTACACGTTGCCTGTTGGGAAACGGGTGTTGGCACGAACTTGCCGCTGCGAAAACTGCCTCAGACATCGTTCCGGCTGATAATCAATACAAAAGAAAGGGCCCATCAACTTGTAGCGCTTGTCACGGGCATAAGTGTATCGAGGAATAGTCTCTCTTCTATAAAAGAAATCCCAGGTGATCTCCTCTTGATGCAGCTTCTCGATCAGAGCTCGGCATTGGATGACCGTCTTCGGCTGCTTACTGTTGAACCTGAAAGAATTGGCCTTCGAGGGAACATGGCGTAGGAACCACGACTGCAAGGCATAAGTGCATCCTTCTACCAGAATGGTCTCCCCAAGAGCAAATCGAGCCAAACCTCTGTAAAGGAAGGCTAATGCGGCCATGGAGACTGAGAGCTGACGGGTCTGCTTGCTTCCCCATCTTCGAAAGAGCTGAGCAACTCTGATGTCTATAAAATTCTGACCATCTTGGAAGAAGGCTAACCCCACTGTGCACAGGATCATGGCGTGCTGAATTCTGTCCTTCGCTGCTCGGGACAAAGTGTCAACCTCTTTGTAGGCTCCGTACTTTTGATATAGCTCGAACAGGTCGATGAACTGATTCCCACTAATCTCGGTGAGAGGCCAGGATCTGCTCCCCGTTGCTCTGGCCAAGGCTTCTCGAACATCTACCCCTTTGATGTTGATCAAAAATTGTTGCTCGACAGGATCATCTGGCTGACCAGCTGGTTCGGGCAATCCCATAATATCATTGAACTCATCCATCAGTAGGGTCATTTCCCCCCAAGGAAACCAGAATGTGCAGGTATGTGGATTCCACCGTTCTGCCATGGCCTGAATCAACGCTCCATTGATGACTCGCTTGCCTACCGCTGATGCCATCTCCAACCCGCAGTCATCCAAGTGGTCTGGGAACATACGTGAGAAGGTGGCGAACCGAGAATAATACCACCGTGGGAAGAAAGTACGAGACTGGATGACCCGCAGATCTGGGGTTCCATCCCTTATTTGATAGAAGACATGATCCCAAGGAAAGATAGTATCGGGAGATTCAGATGCCATCGGAGTGATACTGAGGCAAAAAGAGGAAGAGAGTCAGATAGAATGCAGGACTTACGGATAGACTTTTTTAAAGAATCAAACCTGGAAATTTTGAAAGATTGAGGGGATTTTAAAAGAATTTTCCAGGGTTTTGAAGAAAATTTGATCTAAAAGAGAAAAAGAAAATGTAGGTAAAGAAAAATATACACCTAGGGTTTTTGGAAATAAGGGTAAGTTTTGAATAACACACCCAGGGTTTTTTTTTTAAAAAGGTTTGATACATATATGAGAGAATAAGAGAATTTATCATACAACTAAAGCTGCACAAACAAGGATGCGCACACAGCACTCCCTAAAGGCTGACTCTAAATGCAATAGTTGAAATGGCTTGTAGGACCTTAATCGTAACTCTAACGTTCAAATTATCTGATTCCGATCAAGATACGCCGATATACCCAAGCCGAAGCTCGAAGTACGTGGCATAGAAATATTTCTCCGGTTCTAAGGTAATGGCTTCCCAACATCCTTGAGCACCTACCGATATACCTCGGACTATGGCCCTTAGGTACGTGGTAGAGGGGCGCGAACCCAAATAGGTGGTCCAGTTGTGAGGCTCTCTCCCGAACTATGGTTCAGTGAGACAGCCCAGCAACGTGAAGACCGGGATAATATAGGTAAGGGATGTTTTTGAAAACATGTTCAACATGCAAAAGTCAGATGGCTCTAATGCAAGTCCTAAAGAGATAGATCTAAATGAAAGGAAGCATACACTTGCATACATTGTTTACATTCAATCCCTAAAATTGAGGAGAGTTGTATTCAAGACCTAAGTCTAATGTGAGCATGAAATAATCTCCTCAATATGGTCCTACCAAACCATACTTAAATCATATATGCAATGATGTCAGCTTTAGGACAGAGTCTAGGCTCCTAAGGTTTGCATGGAAATGAAGCTGACATATGAAGAATAAAGACTTAGATAATATCAAAGCAAAAGAAAAGGCATAGATTCAACTGGACGAAGACGGGTCCCATCACGGTCACCAAACCTGTGATCATCGCAAAATTTTTCCTCTCATAATGTTCTCTCTCTTCCTTCTCTTTTCCTTTCCAACCTCTTATTTTCCTCCTTTTTGAAGGGAGGAAAGATAAAAAGAAAGGAAAAGAAAGAGAGAAGAGAAAAAGAAAGAAGAGAAGAGAAGAGAAGAGGAACTCTTTTGCGGGTCTCACTTGACCTTAATTTTAAAGAATTTTTGAAATAACTCGCCTCCGTTTTTGAAATATTTGCGGGAAAAATCGGGAGACGGGATCCGCTCGTCGGTACGAGGTTCGACCGTTCCTGGCGCCTTTACCAGGGGTAATCGAACCAAGGGTCGAATTTTATGCCTTTTGCTTTGCAATGAATTTATCTAAGTGTTTATCCTAAATCTAAATGCACAATGAATCATGCTTGTGCAAATGCAAAGATGTATGCTCCTTTTGAAAGTGTTTTTGAAGAATTCCCAAGGGTTTGAGATGAATCTGATAAAGGGAAGAAATGATTTCTATCTTAGAACTTAAGTTTGAAGTTCTAAGTTTTTAGAATAATCAAGAGCTTGGGAATATGAATCTGATTTGGAAAAATGATTTTTGAAGTTTTGAGATAAAAGGAATTTTCAAAGTCATAAATGGACTTTAGAAGAAAAATGGAATTGAATCAGAAGGAAAGATAGAATTGGGAATTTTGATCAAAATTTGAAAAATGGAATTGATTTAAAAGTTGGATTTTCAAGATGAAATTTGAGTCCAAGATAAGGTTCAAAGTTGAATTTTTGGATTTAGGATCCGAAATGGGAACTTGATCTTGAAATCTGAATGAAGTGGAATTGGTTTGAGAAGTTGATTTAAAATATGGGATTCAAGATGGGATTTGAATCTGGAATTTTTGGAATGGAATTGGATTCAAGGTTTTGAATTCAAGATGGTTTTTGGATATGAAAATAGAGTTGGACTCTGGATCCTAATATGGAATTGGATCTGAAGTCTGAGATCCACAATAGAATTGGGTTCTGGATCCTAGAGTGGATTTGGATCTGAAGTCTGAGATCCAAAGTGAAGTTTGAGTCTGGATTCTAAGGAGGAATTGGATCTGGAGTCTAAGATCTAACATGAGTGTTGAATCCTAGATCCTAAAATGGATTTGTAGTTAAATTCTGAAAATGAATCAAGAATCTCAAAGTTAATTTGAACTTTGATTTTGATTGAAAATGTGAATATAAAATGAATTTTGGAATTTCAAAGTCAATTTGAACTTTGAAATTTGATTTGAATTTGAGTAAAATGACTTTGAAATCTCAAAGTTAAATTGAACTTTGAGATTGAAAATGAAATTGAATTTTGAAAATGAAAAGGATGAATTGGATTTGATAAGGATCGAAGATAGATTGGAGAAGATATTAACATCACTTGGAGTTTTTGAAAAAGGAAGTTTTGAAAATATGATGCAATTCTATCCTATATGATGAATGAATTTGAATAATTTTGAAATTGGAATTTAAAAAGCTATTTCATTCTTTAAATGAATTAAAATAAGATTGAAAATATAATACATCCTTGACTATGGTCATTGAATGTATTATATAGTAATCTACATTAAAATTCTAGTGAAGAATGAAACACATTTTTGTGCTTTTATAGAGTTTAGAATGGAATTAACTCTCAATATACCCTGACTATGGCCATTGGTATATATATTGAATTAATTCTAAGTTAAACTCTGATAAAAGGTAAAATATTTGAAGAATATGATGATTTTTGAAAGAGGATCCAGTGTGGATCCAGTGTTATTTCATAAAAGATAAGAATACTAAGTCTTGTTTACACCCCGACTATGGCCGTTGGTGTAAATCATCAACTTAGAATTAACTTACCTTTTATGAAATGGTGCACGTGCCATTCATGTTTCACCATTGTGAGAATTTGAGAAATAAAGAAAAATGCATGGAATAAGCCATTCATGGTATTCTATAATGCTCATTCATTCTACCTAAAGCAAGAAATGAAAATTCTTATTCCAACCTAACTATTACAATGGATAAAATCAAATGTACAATCTTAAGTAATGATATCTTTTCCATATTTCCTGCAAAACAACTGGGTTAGTAAAAGGAAAAATCATATATATATATGGAAATCAAATGATGACAATTATAAAAAGGATGGAAAAGATATCTATTTACATACATATATATACATACATATATTGGTGTATTCACATAAATGTATGTATCTATGTATAGACATACATATATATATACATATAGAGGTATATTTAGTGGAGAAATATGCTGAGGGATGGATTATGTCCAGGTTGCTGCAAGCAAACCCTTTTAAGATGATTTTCAGGTGGTTTACAGATAGTGCCACACAGCAAAAAGGCCTTCACTAGCTTCTACTAATAACTGGATTTACAATGCTTCTCCTGTCAGGGCCAGAATTAGGCCCAGTTGGAGGATGAGGATGGCAACTTACCTATTTCATGATTTTCCTAATGGAGGATCATGGAGCCTATGTAGAGATGGAGAACAGTGGTATGCAAAGTGGTGTAGTCCTAAATGATGATACAACAGGCAAGGGAAGTTGGAGTGTGAAACCTGTGCTGGGTGCTTGTAGCATGATGAAGAGTATGTGCAGAAACATGAACAACAAGTGTGGTGGTGTGCAACAGTACATGGCTGGAAGGTGAAGAATCATATGCTGCAGCCAATGGGACTGCAAGTGGGCACAGTGGTTTGGATATTGCAGTTTGCAAGCGAAAGGTGGCAGTATATGTAAGGGAGTGCTGTGGGTATAGTGTGATTGGCAGCATATATTGAAGTAGTAAGAGACGGTGAGGGTGAGCTGGAACATACAATAAGTAGAAAATGCACAAAAGGGCAGGGAATTAATGCCAAGAGAGCATATCTCAGGTGCTTCCCTCATCCAGACTGGTGGCTCAGATTTTAAGTGAAGTGGGTTGAAGTTGATACGCACTTCTTTATGCATGCACCATTTATTAGTACCCATAGACATGATGACTCATAACAGCAAGAACTACTTTATGCACACATAGTAACAGAAACTCACTTAGCATATGGAAAGGAATTAGAAACTTCATTGCTCATCTTTGCTGAAAAGTGGACACCAGACAGATATAAATGACATTTCGATGTAAACATTTACTCAAAAGAGAACAATAAGATTACAAAAAAAAAAAATGTACATTACCTCAATATATATATATATATGTATATATATATATACATATATATATTTGATACAGGAGATGTATATGACTATTGTTGTAATAGCAGTAGTGAAAGTCAGGTAACAATAGTCTGAGTCTATGTAATGGGGTTACCTATTAAGTATGTTGTGAACACAATGGTGCACAATCACTACATGAATAGGATCAGGCCTAATATCATACTAAATGATACTAGGTAACTAAAAGGAAATTGATTGGATTTAGCATGACACAGCTAAATATAACTGGGCATCCCACACGGCAAGCTTGGAATCTCTCAGGTTGGGTTAAACCCCTCCGCAGCAGGAGATAATAAAAACACAGGAAGATGTTCATAGCATTCGACTGTCACCAAGGTCAGTACACACGCGCACCACCATGCTAGTTGATCTTGCAACCTCAGCCCCGATGAGATGGCGAAAATATCTCCTCGTGATAGGGATTACCTGTCAATAACTCAGTCCTCTCATGACTCCTACCACACTTGATTTCTTCTACCCTTTAGCTATCAAAACTCGTTTTCAAGGAATTCACATGAAAAGGGACCTGACTCCTCCAACCACTGAAGTTGCTAAAAGGATTAGCAGAGCTTGGGAACAACTCAGGGGGACCTTTTGAGTTAAGGGTAACGTCTATACATATATTCCCTGGCTGTGTTAGCAGGAGATGTCAGCATGTTGAAGAATGGGAATCTACGTTGATTTGTGATGGAGACTCTGTTCAGCGGTCCATTGTGTAGTATATCCTTCTGATGCAGGGAAAAGACATTCAAACAACACAAGGAAGGGCGCTAGTTCAAACCAATGTTACAGAATTTGAATCAACGCTACAGATGATTCAAATGGTCACGAGCCTAAAAAAAAAAGTAAGGGAGAAAGGGGAAGAATGCAGTTAAGGGAAACAAAACAAAACAAACAATCAATGAAACTGGGATTAAAACTCAAATGATGATCTGAAACCGAAGCCAAAAAAAAAAAAGAGGGTGATGTAATGCAAATGGTATTATTCCAACCAAAATTTTATGGAATCAGATCACAGTGGACGGATGAAGATCATCCGGTGAAGCTAGGTCCATCACGAAGACCATCAGCGGTGCTAATTGGGATTTTATGACAGTTCAAACAGAGATTTCAGCTGCCACCCTGACCGGATGATGTGCAGGTGTTAATTCGCATGAAACTTGTGCGATGGAGGTGGGATACACGCAACATGAGTAATATGATGCATAAATGGAAATTGCAGGATGTAGAAAAACATATGGATCATATGAAACTGAAGAGATGAACAATACAAAGCTGGGAGTGATGATATAGATTAAAAAGCAAGATATGAACAGGAAAGTCACATGATAATCAAAAGGAAACGAGAAATCAAAAGAGAGCTCGAGGTGAAGAAGGGAAATTAACTTAATACAGAGTATAGATCGTGATGTAGATAAAACAGCAAAGCATAAAGGTAAGCGTAAAAAAAAAAATATCGGAATTGGATTATTCCATTACTGTTGCACTGTGTAAACTGATTTGTTATATACAAATCAGATTTACATGGTGTGCGTTCATTGGGACAAAACCAGAGATCAAAAGGAAAATTCGAATTAATGGGAGGAGGTGCTCTTACCTGACTCGCTTGTATCTTGAAGGAAGAGACTGGATCGATTTCCTTGTTCGCCGAACCTCTAAAAAAAAAAAGGGGGGGTGAAAGCTTCTCCTTCTATCTCCTTTTCAAGTTTTCCTTCTGATCGATAAGAAGAGTAGCAGGGAGGCGGATGCTGGAGAAGGAGGTCGGCCCCTTTCTTATCCAAGAAGATGTGTGATGCTTGACGATAATCGATCCTCCAGGAGCGAAATCGATCCTCAGTAGAACGGGTGCTTGATGGAAGAAATCGACGGATACTGAAGGAGAATTGATGCCTTGGTTCTCTTGGATGGTGGTCGTTCTTCGAGAAGCGATGGAGAACAGATGTTGATGATGGATTTCTACAGAGAAACTCGATGATGGATTTAATGGATGTTGATGAACGATGCTTCAAAGAAAAACCTCGTTGAGAAGAAATATCGATCGAAAAACTGGATGCCTCCGAAGGGAAGTTGATCGGTGATGGATGGATGCGATAAAAAAAAAAAAATAGATGCTGTGAAGAATGGATGCGTGAGGGGAAAGACCGATCTTAATGAAAACAATGGATGCCGGATGATAGGAGCTCGCCTCTTCTTAAAGGGAGAATGGAAAATTCGAGACTGGAGGTCGTTTCGGATGGAAGGTTGAGAAGAGGGGAGGCTGTTGGGAGATCAACGGTGGTGAATCAGGAGAGAGCATGCGCGGGAGGAGTCCGTTGCAGCTTTTCGATATTTCAAAAAGGTGGTTCCCCCTTTTTTAGAAAATTTTATAAAATGGTTTTGAAAATGAGGTTTTTGGTAAAAATGGCTCCAAAAGCTTGAAAATCATCCATTTTCTGTAGCTTTTCTTGATTTTTTTTGTTTTTATGTTATTTTTCTATTTTTTTGTATTTTTTTAGAATAAAATCCTAAAGCTTTACAAGAAATCAAAGATTGAAACTAATTTTTTTTTGATGTTTTTGTAAAATATCTACAAAAGGAGTTTTTTTGAGAATTTTAGAAACTATTTTGAGAAAATTTCTTCAGAAATGGGTTTTGATCCGGATTTGGAGAAGATATGGATTTAAAGCGCTGGATTCGGATCCGAAATTGATTTTGAATATATCCATGTGGAATTTTAATCCAGAGAATCTGAAGAATAATTGAAATTTAGCCTCGGTTTTCTCAGAAAATGGAATCAGGGGAAAAGAAGGTCATTTTGTAAATTTTTGAAAAATTTGGGGTGTTCACAGAGGTATTTCATTTTCCGCCCGATCAGGATAAGGGTACAAACCTGAGCCTCAACCAATGAGGTATTTCATTTTCCACCCGATCAGGATAAGGGTACAAACCTGAGCCTCAATCAAAGAGGTATTTCATTTTCCACCCGATCAGGATAAGGGTACAAACCTGAGCCTCAATCAAAGAGGTATTTCATTTTCCGCCCGATCAGGATAAGGGTACAAACCTGAGCCTCTGCCAAAGAGGTATTTCATTTTCCGCTCGATGAGGATAAGGGTATAAACCTGAGCCTCATCAAAGAGGTATTTCATCTTCCGCCCAATCAGGTTAAGGGTACAAACCTGAGTCTCATTTCAATGAGATATTCCATCCGCCCAATCAGGTTAAGGGTACAAACCTGAGTCTCATTTCAATGAGATATTCCATCCCCCAATCAGGTTAAAGGGTCAAACCTGAGCTTCGTTCCATACGAAGCATTTTTTGTCCCATCCAGGTCAAGGGCATAAACCTGAATTTCGCTCTCATAGAACAAATCTTTCCTCTTCATTCTTCATTTCATATCTACCATCTTCCTCGGGCTAATTTCTTCACACCCAGTCAGATCCTTCTAACTGGGGCATTTTTTTATGTATAGCCCAAATTTGGTGTGTTTTTCTTTGCCACTAAGCTCGGCCACGAGCCGGCTTAGTAGCAAAGAGGGGCATCTGTAAACACCCCAAATTTTCACTCACCTCCCCGACATTTTCACCAAACATCATCATTCAGCCTTTGAAATCGCTGGAGGGCAAAATGGTCATTTTCTGAGTTCGAACCTTGCAAAAGTCCAAATTTCATCTGGAACTCTCAAAATTTCCCTATTTTTAGCTCAAATGTTCAAAATTTTACTCCTGACAGGAGACAGACATCTCTGAGTCTTGGCTCAAGATTATATTGCATAAGACATGACATTGCCTATCATTGCATGAGCATTTCAAATCACTGCACTGCACAGCATGTCATTTCGAGGTCCAGAACTCTTGATTTCAAAATTTTCAATCCAGATTCGAATTTTAACTATTTTCAAAATTGATTTCAAAACCCTGGGTCTTCAAAAATTATCAATTCTTCCCATTTTACCCCCAGGACTCTGAATTTCAAAATATTTCCTCAGGAAAACAATCTGGATAATTCTCAATAAAGTTCAACTCAGATTTTGCCTTTTGTCAGCTATTTCAACTATCATTTCTTTACAAAATCGCCTTACAGGGGCCAACTCTTTCCAAAAATTCCTGTTTTACCCATTAGTCCAGATTTTATGAAAATTCCAAAAAGAAGTTGTTGTTTTATCCTTATTTCAATAAAGAAGCAATGTGGGACCCACACTGAGGTGGTGTCACACAAGCTTTTCTTTTGAAAATTTGAATTTTGAAAAACCCAAAAATATAGGAGCCTTGTCCCCTGGATTGGCGCCACTTGTCTTTTCTCTCTCCTCCCATTTACATGCCATGTGTCAGCATAGGGTTCACCTAGAGTTGGTGCCACATGTCACCTTCCCTCTTCTGCCACGTGTCAGTGTGGGGCTACCTTCAGAAGCCGCCACATGTCATCCCAATTATCTGTCATGTGTCACCCTATCCATCCTGCGCCATGTGTCATTGCAGAGACTACCAGGAGATGCCAAGTGTCATAGGTTGTCCTGACTAGAAAAGTGGAGCTTGTCTCCTCTGAGGTGGCGCCACTTGGAGTGTGTCTCCTGCAGAGGACACGTGTCAACCTCTCCCTCCTTCTAGAAAAGTAGCCTGACACATGTCTCTCCCTACTTTTCTCAGAAAAGTAGGAGACACATGTCACTCCTAGACTCATCCAGAAAAGGTAGGATTGTCTCCTTTGAGGTGGCGCCATCTGGAGTGTCTCCTGCAGAGGACACGTGACAAGCTCTCATTTCCTCAGAAAAAGCAAGTGCCATGTGTCATTTCCTGCTTTCTTCAGAAAAACTAGAATTCAAAAGTTCAAAACTCCTCATAGGTGGCGAAAATCCTGAACTTCTACCTTTTTCATCTTATCTGAGATGGCGCCACATGGCTTGGCCCACCTTCTCTCCCCTCTGCCACGTGTCATTCTCTGCTTCTTTCAGAAAAAGTAGAGGACACATGTCTTCTCCCTACCTCTTTCAGAAAAGTAGGAGACACATGTCACTCCTGGCCTTCTTCAGAAAAAGCAAACCATTTAAAATTCAAACAAGGCACTAGGTGGCGAAAATCCGGAGCTCTGATTTCCCAGATGGCCTATGAGAGCGCCACATGTCCCTTCCCTCCTTCTCATCCCTCTGCCACGTGTCATCTTCTGCTTCTTTCAGAAAAAGAAGGTGACACATGTCTCCTTCTCATTCCTTCAGAAAAAGTAGAGGACACATGTCCTCTCCCTACTTTTTTCAGAAAAGTAGGAGACACATGTCACTGCCCTCTTTTTCCTCCCTCTTGCCACATGGCATTGTAGGAGCCACCCTGAGGTGGCACCACATGTCCATCCTCCATTCCTTTAGGGCCAACCTCCATTTGAAATTCGAATTCTCCTCTGAGGTGGCGCCATCTGAAGAACCTCCTCCAGCAGGCTGACACTTGGAACCATCCTGGACTGCCACATGTCCAGATCTCCTTTCACCAGAAAAAGCAAAATTCAAATTCCTCTGAGGTGGCGCCTTCTGAGCCCACTGCTCTGTCCTTCTGACATGTGTCAAACACCTTTTGAGGTGGCACCATTCCAGGACTCCACTTGGCTCCATTTTATTTTTTTATTTTATTTTTAATAAAGGTAGCCCACCATGAGGTGGCGCCACCTGAGGACTCCCTACAAAAGGTGAGTTTGAATTTCAAATTCCAAGAAAACACCCTCTGAGGTGGCGCCTTCTGGGAGTTCCCTGCAGAGAGAATCAAGCAAACTTTTGAAAAATTCCAAATTCCCCCTGCTGAGGTGTCTCACTCACAAAATTTCCATTTTTTATGTTTCTCAAAAAATCAAAATAGCCTTTTGAGGTGGCGCCACCTGAGGGTTCCCTGCAGAAGACAAATTCGAATTTCAAACCCCTCAGATGGCACCCCCTCAGATGGCGCCACATGGAGGGCTCAGATTGAGCCTGTTTGAATTTCAAAAAATTTTCAGAAAATTTATAAAAACAAGGGTTCACGCCCAGCCTGAAGAGATCATTTTTTTTTAGCTCAAGTGAACTTGGTAAATCCGACCTAGCCTTCCTAACATCTGATTTTGAACCTTGGAAATCGTGCCCCCTTTGGCGCATTGAAGAAGGTGGAGTAAAGTTCGTGCCGTGGCCAATCCGATTCCAACAGAGCTCGATTTTGGTGGACCATCCGAAGCTCGGAGCGAAGGACGAAGGAAGCTCATGATAGCTGCCCCTTTCAAGAGCTCCTACGCTGCGTAACGAAGCAAGGTTCACTTCTTTTCCCCTTGATGTAATTCCATAATCCGATTCGGGAGTCGTTTGAAGAAAGAGCTCATCCGAGAGATGGATTGAGCTATTCTCATAAAACGACATATATAAAATGTTTAATTATGCTTCCTTGATGATTTTTAACATTCATATAGTTAGCTAGGTTTAATTTGCATTTTATTTCATTCATTTAGCATATTTCATGAATTAATTAGGATTAATTTAGCCTTTATTTCAATTCTGCTTATTTTCAGTAGGTCTCTGTTTTTGTCAGTCAGTCCACACGTCATTTCATGCATTTGTTTTTTATTAAAAATTCCAAAAAAATCAAGGAATGCGCACTTAGGTGTCCCTAAAATTTTTCCAAAAATTCGGATCCATTTGAATTTGTTTACTATGGTAAACATTCAAAATGGCAATTCGGGTTTTGTTACCCAGGATACGTTTTGAAAATCATTTGCCGAGTTGTAAAATCGAGATATCCCTCATGGGAGATCCTATTTTCGATCCAAAAGATGTTATGAACTCGGAAGGATGTCTCGTTTTTAATATGATTTTGTCAGATTTTTCTGATTTTTTTTTATGTCTGACAAAAATCTGAGAGTTCGGGACACGTGTCAGAGCCTAATTTGGGCCTCTGAGATCTTGGATCGACTTAGGGCTATGGTTTCTCTTTGTGTGTTGCTCTAAATCCAAAACCGTAAAACGTGAAAGTTGTGTCCGAGATGTCCTCTATTTGCATCTGAAAGCCTGTGATTTTTAGAACAGTGTTGATACCTTTTTCGGATTTTTTTTGTCAGTCTCATGTTTTGATACATTTGTATGTTCTGTTAGTTTAGGCAGGAATAGTTATATTTTTATCTGTGTTTCTGTTGATCAAATGCCGAAGTCATAAACATGAAAGTTGTTCATGTAGGTGTCTTTCATAGCTCGGATTAATTTCATAAATTTCCATGGCTGTGTTATATTTTTTTGGCATTTTACATCCGATTACGATGATTTTTACCTCTGTCAGAATTAAATCTCTGTTATTGAACTCACCATGGCTCAAATCCCGAGGCTATAAAAACCAAAAATGTTTCATTTCGGGTCTTTTATCAGTCTGCAAAATATCAGAAGTTTCCATGGTGTAAATCTTGCATTATCATATTAGGCATTGCATTTGGTTCGGATCCATAGGCAAAATCCACCATTTTAGGACTTTCTTTGAATTTTAGCATTTGAATCATATTATTTCGTGATTTTTAGCATTCTAGGTTGTTTATCAGAGTGTTTAGACGCTTCATACCGAATTTGGCGCAATTTGGAATCCATTTGAGGTTCGGATCATCCATAATACCAAAACAGGGTCCCGCAGGACCCGGATCCAAGCGAAAAACAAGCGAAAATCGTTATTTTTGATAAATTGCAAAATACCAAATTCTGATTTTACAGTCTTAATGTGTCTAGCAGCATGTCGTCATATCTCTTACTGCATTTTATCATCATTTGATTCAATTTGAATTTCGAAATCTCAATTTTACCAAGTTTTCCTTCAAAAAACCCTGATTTTAAAGATGTAACTTTAATTTTAGGGGTATTTTGGTCATTTTGACCCCAATTCCGAATTTCAAACTGTTTTCCACTGAATTCCCTGCATTTACATCATTTCAAATATCAAGGAAGCATGAGAATAGGGTTTATATCCAATTAAATCCAATAATTTCATAATATTATTGGAAAATCTTGGAAAAACCCACATATTTGAGCTAACTTTATTTCAAGCTTGGCAGGGACATTACAAAGAAGGAGATGAAGTCTGTAAATTTCTTTTATTTCCTTTATTTAGTGATGTAATAATGTAAATTTTGGAATAAGAGAGTTAATTTCCTGCTTAGACTAGGATGCATATCATATAGTTTGAATTTATGCAATATCCTGCTTATATGATTCATGCATTTTATTTCAAAAGCACTATGGATGTTCACGAATGGCACGTGCACCAACTCTTAGGGAGTTGATGGACTCGGTGGGATCCATATTTACGGCCCTAGTCGAAATATGGACGAGACCCAGATCCATCATCTTTCTACTAGTCACATTGAGCCTACACTCTTAGGCTATCTTAAAATGCACATCATATTTCCAAAGTTTTCAAAATCATGTGCATCAAATCAACTAAATTCTGAACATATTCATGGCCACAGTCAGGATATGTGAAGGATTTATCTTGACTTAATGCATATTTTTCCAACAAATCTCTTAGAAAATCTTTCAAAGTGCATTCATTCACTCATATCATTGGCATCATGAAACCATTGGTTTTCTCATGATTTTCTTAAGAAAGCGGCATTCTTAAGAAATCAATTTCTGAAGAAACTTCTAAGTTGGATTTCCAAAATCAAAGCTTTCCCTCGATTTTCCCTGGAAAATGTTATTTCCTTAAGATTTCCAAAAGAAGTTTCCAATTTTCCTCAAAGATCAAACTCAATTTCCAAGTGTTTCAAGGTAAAATTCCCAGGATTTCGATTCCCCAAGTTTTGAATTTCCTTCTCCAATGAGCTTTCCTATAAATTTTCCATCATTTTCCTAAGAAAACTCTCAAAGTCCAAGTTTTCCTAAGAAGTGTTTCCCTTTTCAAAAGGTTCATCTTTTCTCAAGAATCACTTCCATTTTCCCAAGATTTTCAACTATTTCTGATTTTTTCCACATCTTTATAAGCTTTCTCATGTTTTCAAAAACCCCTTTTTTATCTGAGTTTCCTGAGAAATTGACCTTTTTCCTGAGAGATTCTTTCCAACTCCAAATGTTTTTCTAAGCATACATCATGTTTTCCAACTGGCATTTTCCAAAATCTCATAGCACATGCCTGAATTCTCTGTGCATTTAGGATAGAACACAACTTTGATAATTTCGCTAAGTCAAGCATAGTTTTGGTCCTTGGTTCGATTACCCCTGTTAAAGGTGGCAGGAACGGTCGAACCTCGTACCGACAGGTTGAGCCCCATCCCATGGATTTTCCCGCAATTTTCAAAAACGGAGGCGAGTATTTCAAAACAATTTCCAAAATCCGGTCAAAGTTTGAAGCACGAAAGCGTTTCCCCTCTCTCTCTTCTGCAAGGAAGGAAAGACGGGGGAAAAAATTCGCGACGATAACACGTGATCACACTGTGCTCTGTGCATTAGTCTTTTTATGGTCTCACTTTGCCAGATCTAAGGCTATAAACATGATTATCATTTAATGGTAAGTAATCCAAAAAGGAAACAGGGGATATAAAGGTGGTTTGATCTGGATTTATAGCAGTTCGTTCTGGCGTTAATCTGGTAAGATGTAGTTTGTGCCTATCAGTGTAGTTTCACCACATTATGAGTTCTCATGTCACCACGTTTTCACGGTTTTACCAGTATTCTACCATTAATGAGGAGTTGATCAGCTACAACAAATGCCCTTCCTGGCTGAAGGGAAGGATGTTTTTTTTTTTTTTTTCTATCGTCATTCATCCACCTTTAGCTAGCTTCAAAAAATATATATATATATATATATATTGAAAGGTTGGTAGCCAAAGTGATTCTCCTGTCTTGTTCTCATCTGATATGTCCATTCGAATGATGGAAGGTAAGATACACGAATCTGGTCCGGTATGGCTATGTCAAAAACAAGAATCAAAGTTTTGGTTCTGTTATGGGATGTATATATATCTGTGCTTCATCCCTGGATGTCTGTCATAAACTCAACACACAACAACTGTGTATGATGAATCAACAGACATCACGACCTCAATTGAATTTCATGCTGTTATAAAAATTTCATGATTCATCTGCAACGAAGTAGTTTCAGGTCATTTCAGAAGAAATTGGTGACGACTTAAATGAAATTATCATCCCAGGTGAGGGATGGAGGTTCGTTATGGCAAAAATTTGATCGTTGCATAGATTCTTGTGAATCAAGATTTATCAGTAGCATCAATACTTTAAGACCTGTTTATCTGACATTTCTTGAAAAGGTGTGTAGGTCAAGGTACGGGGAAGTTCTTGGATCTCATCATCACAAAAATGGATCAGTTACAGCTGGGCTTGGTATATTGGTCTTTCCAGAGATTGAGCTAATGCTTCAGTTTCATGGGATCAGCTACACAAGCCGCTATCCACAGGAGGTCGCAAGACCACTTTTTTTGTCATATTGATGGATTCTCGAATACCAAGGTGGTCTAGGATGATGGACTTGCTCATAGGATAAAGCTGGTTGGAAAGTTTTTTTTTTTTGTTTTTTCTGACAATCAATACAGGCAGCCTCTGATACAGCTGCCTCTGCTAAAAAAAAAAAAAATCAGATAATCTGACTTAGTCATGACGACGTTTCTGCTGTTTGCATCTGACTGATTGTAAGTTCTCATCTTATGGTGTCCCCATCTATGTTCATCAAGTAAAACCTGCTGAGAGTGGATCACCTGAGTCGATCCACTGGGCTAATTTGAGAAATGGATCAGAGGCAAAATTGTAAAATTGCATTAAAACAGTCAGATTACTATAGAGCTCTTTCTTTTACTGTAGGATTATTAATGGCTTACCTTTTCTTATTTAAACTTCTGCAATATGTTCATCATAGCATTGTTTATTCTGTCATTGATTAATCTCAAATAATAAATCCAGTTTTCCATTTAACATTTCTTGCATTCATATGATTATTTTCCTTTGTATATAGTTAGTTATTGTTAATTCCCTTTATGTAGATTGGATGTCATTTTGCATTAGCTTTGTTTTCCTTGCTTTCAGCAATTGTTCATTGAACTCACTAAACTGATTACAGCAGTATATATCTTATGTATCTATGTTGACCCTGCTGTCAACCCTTTTTCCCAACCACAGATTTCACCACAGGAAAGAGAATCTTTCACTGGGGTTCACAATGAACCACGGTGGCCATCCATTTTCACAGTAGTTTATTAAAAACTACTACAGCTGCAACTTCTCACAATTGTTCACAAGGAACTACTGTGACCCTTCATTTTCGCAGTGGTTCATTGAGGAACTACTATAGCCATAGTCTTTCACAATGGTTCACAATGAACCATCATAATATTTCATTTCCATAATAACTCACTATGGCTATTGCCTCCTCTAATGATCCATCCTGGATCATTCTGGCTCCAGCATCTTCCTATCCATCATCACTCACAGCACTCCATTTCAGCTATACACCAATGATCACATTTTCCCCTGCATCTTGCCAATTTGGCATCTTTGTCCTACATTGCAAATACCTATGTTTATCAACTGTTGCCACCCTTACTTAGCAACCTCTTTTACCTTATGTATATAATGCTCATCCCTACATTTCAAAGTTCCCCTTTCATATATATATATATATATATATATATATATATTATATATATGTATGAATATACTTGAAAATTTTCATAGGCTTTCTTGTCATAGGAATATATGTATATGTGTTGTCCTCATATATACATCTTTATGCATGGTTACACAGATCCACCCTCATATGTATATACTTAATCCCATGTGTCTCACATGCACCCTTTTGTTAGATATATGAGCATTCATCATCTTGTATATGAAGTGTTGTTTTCTTTCCATATGTACTTCTTTAGGCTAACTCGGTTTTGCAGGGAATATGAAAAAAAAAAAAAAGTCATTTCTTGGATTTGTATTTTCAATATTGTAATAGTTAGATCTTGAATGAGAATTTACATCTCCTGGCTTAGATAGAATGAATGAGTATTGTAAATATCATAAATTGCTTATTTTCATGCTTTTTACCTTTATTTCTCAAAATCTCACAATGGTGAAACACGAATGGCACGTGCACCATTTCATAAAAGGTAAGTTAATTCTAAGTTGATGATTTACACCAACGGCCATAGTCGGGGTGTAAACAAGACTTAGTATTCTTATCTTTTATGAAATAACACTGGATCCACACTGGATCCTTTTTCAAAAATCATCATATTCTTCAAATATTTCACCTTTTATCAGAGTTTAACTTAGAATTAATTCAGTATATATACCAATGGCCATAGTCAGGGTATATTGAGAGTTAATTCCATTTTAAACTCTATAAAAGCACAAAATATGTTTCATTCTTCACCTGAGTTTAAATATAGATTATTATATAATACATTCAATGACCATAGTCAAGGATGTATTATATCTTCAATCTTATTTCAATTCATGTAAAGAATGAAATACAATTTTCACAATCTAATTTCAAAACTTAAATTCATTCATCATATAGGATAGAATTGCATCCTATTTTCAAAACTTCCTTTTCAAAATTCCAAGTGATTCTTCTTCTTAAATCTTATCCAAATTCAATTCTATCTCATTTCAAAGATTCAAAATTCAATTTCAAAATCCAATTTGACTTTGAAATTCCAAAATCATTTTATATTCAAACTTCAGATTTCCAAACTCAAATCCAAATTCGAAGTTCAAATTTAAACTTTGAAGTTATCTTTTCAAAATCAAGTTCATCCCCTTATCTTCAATCAAGGTTTAGATTTGAATCTCAAATTTAAATCTGGGTTTTCAAAACCCAGATCCATCTTTAAAAGTCCCATTTGGACTTTTCAAAAACCCAAATCCTAGTCTCAAACTTGGACCCAGATTTCCAAGTGTAGGACTCCATTCCACTTTGGATCTCCAATCACGGATCCAAATTCCATTTAGGATTTAAATCCTTATTCTACTCTGGATCTCCCATCACAGATCCAAATTTCATTTTAGGATCCAGATCCTCACTCTACCATTGGATCTCAGATTCAGATCCAAAATCTAATTCTTAGGATCTAGAACCCAATTCTACATTTGGATCTCAGACTTCAGATCCAAAATCCATCTTAGGATCCAGAGTCCAACTCCACTTTGGGTCTCAGATTCAGATCCAAATTCCAATTCTTAGGATCCAGAACCCAATTCCACTTTAGATCTCCGATTACAGATCCAAATTCTATTTAGGATCTAGATCCTCATTCCACTTTGGATCTCCAATTACAGATCCAAATTCCATTTAGGATCCAGATCTTCATTCCACTTTGGATCTCAGACTTCAGATCCAAATTCCATTTAAGATCTAAGATCCAGACTTTTACCTTGGATCTCAGCTTCAGATCCAATTCCATTCAGGATCCAGAGTCCAACCCTATCTTGGATCTCAGATTTCAGATCCAAATATCATCTTGGATTCCAAATCTTGAATCCAATTCCATCCAAAATTCCAAATCCAAATTCCACCTTAATTTCAATCCTTAAAACCAATTCCATTTCATTCTAGATTTCAAATCAAGTTCCCATTTCAAATCCTAAGTTCAAAATTCAATTTTGAACTCTATTCAGAATCCAGAATTTGGATTCAGATTTCATCTTGAAAATTTCAACTGTTCCAAATCCCATTCCTCAATTCCTTTAGATCCCCCACATTTCCTTCTAACTTCAAAACTTCAAAGTTAGAGTTCAATTCCATTCCAAATATTCATCCAAGTTCAAACTTCCAAATTCAAAGTCCATTTATGACTTTGAAATTTTTCTTTCTTTTAGTTTCAAGATTATTTCTCTCAAAGATCCAAATTCATTTTCCTAATCTCTGATTATTCTAAAAACTTAGAACTTCAAATCTTAAGTTCTAAGTTAGAAAACATTTCTTCACTTTATCTGATTCACTTGGAAATTCTTCAAAATATTTTCGAAAAGAGCATACATCTTTGCATTTGCACAAGCATGATTCATTGTGTATTTTAGACTTAGGATAAATATTTAGATAATTTCTTAGCAAAAGCAAAAGGCATTAATTCGACCCTTGGTTCGATTACCTCTGGTAAAGGCGCCAGGAACGGTCGAACCTCGTACTGACGAGCGGATCCCGTCTCCCAGTTTTCCCGCAAATATTTCAAAAACGGAGGCGAGTTATTTCAAAATATTTTTAAAATTAAGGTCAAGTGAAACCCGCAAAAGGGTTCCTCTTCTCTTCTCTTCTCTTCTTTCTTTTTCTCTTCTCTCTCTTTCTTTCCGTTCTTTTATCTTTTCTCCCTTCAAAAAGGAGGAAAATAAGAGGTTGGAAAGGAAAAGAGAAGGAAGAGAGAGAATAGTACGAGAGGAAAATTTTTGCGATGATCACAGGTTTGGCGACCGTGATAGGACTCGTCTCCGTCCGGTCGAATTTAATGCCTTTTCTTTTGCTTCGATATTATCTAAGTCTTTATTCTTCATATGTCAGCTTCATTTCCATGCAAACCCTAGGAAGCCTAGATTCTGTCCTAAGCTGACATCATTTGCATATAGGATTTAAGTATGGTTTGGTAGGACCATATTGAGGAGATTATTCCATGCTCACATTAGACTTAGGTCTGAAATAGAACTCTCCTCAATTCTAGGGATTGAATGCAAAAACAATGTATGCAAGTGTATGCTTCTCTTTATTTTAAATCTATCTCTTTAGGACTTGCATTAGAGCCTTCTGATTTTTATTGCATGTTGATTATATTTTGAAAACATCCCTACCTATATTATCCCGGTCTTCACGTTGCTGGGCTGTCTCACTGAACCATAGTTTGGGAGAGAGCCTCACAACTGGACCACTTATTTGGGTTCGCGCCCCCCTACCACGTACCTAAGGGCCATAGTCCGAGGTATATCGGTAGGTGCTCAAGGATGTTGGGAAGCCATTGCCTTAGAACCGGAGGAATATTTCTATGCCACGTACTTCGAGCTTCGGCTTGAGTATATCGGTGTGTCTTGATTGGAATCAGATGATTTGAACCCTAGAGTTAGGATTAAGGTCCTACAAGCCATTTCAAAAATTGCATTTAGAGTCAGCCTCTAGGGATTGCTGTTTGTACATCCTTGTTTGTATATTTATGATTGTATGATATTTTATATTCCCTATATTTTCCAAAACCCTGGGTATATATTATTCAAGATTTCCTCCTTGTTTTAAAACCCAGGTGTATTTTCCTTTTCTTCTCTTAAATTTCTTCTAATTCTTTTTTGATCCTGCCTGCAATTCTTCAAAATTTTTCTTTTCTATATTCCATTCCCTACCTTCATTTACAATAAAACATCTTTTTGTCAGGATATGTCCTTTTTAAAAATTTATCTTTATTCACATTTTACTTGTCTATCCTTTTCAGAAAAACAAATGCGGTTGTCACAAATTTTGGTGACAACCCAATCCCTCGTAATGGGATGTTTTCATTTTATGATTTCCTCCTTTATTAAAATTTCTTCCTGGATCCTCTCTAAAAAGACCCATTTATGCTCTACAGAGAGTATCAACGCTATCAGTTGAGTCAGGCAAAACTCAGAGATTACACTGCTCTAACATCCCAGTTATAAGCAGAGAGAGTAAGGAATGGATTCTCAAAAGTTTGTCAAAAGAGGGGTTCAGGACAACAAAAGTGAGATTGATCCCGCGATATATCAATTATTCAAAAAAATGATGGTGGAGATATTATCTGAGCAAGCTGAAGCTAGTTGCGGAAAAGCTCCCACAGAAGGAAAGGCACCTATCACCTTCCCCACGACTGAACACAGCCACATTAGTGCAGGAAACTCTAAAGCCAGCAGGGGCAGCAGTCAAGGCAACCAGGGCAGCAACTTGGGAGAATATAAAGGCCAAATTGGGAAATATTGTGAAAATCGTGATAGACCTCTTCAATACAATCCTCAACAGAAAGGCAAGAAACAAGAAGAACCAAAGCGTAAGGATTGGAGCAGGGATCGAGATTTCACTTCTTTGGATGAACCGCTCGACAAAATCTTCAAATACATGATGGCCAACAGATTACTCAGGCTCCCAAAGGCCGCCAACCCTTCCACCACCATGGGAAAATATATAGACCAGTTCTGCAGATACCATCAAGTAACAGGGCATGACACTGAGCATTGCTTCATCTTCAAGAATATCGTTCAGGATTGCCTAGATAAGAATCTCTTCATCAAAAATGAAAAAGAAAAGCATCCAGATCTCCTAAACATGCAAGCTCAGTCTAGTTGCCAGATAGGGGTTAGTGCTCAGCGGAAGCCAAACAAGCCGAAGAAAGCAAAGCATGAAGGTTGGGGTTATCATCGTCAGCTTACCCTTCTAGGTCAGCCGATCGAAGTTCTCCAATACCTGCTCGAGAAAGAAATGATCAAGCTCCCAAAGCAGGATGATCCCTCAGTCACCAAAGGGAAATGGAAGAATCGCTTTTGCAAGTTTCATCGAGCGAGGGGGCATGACACGGAGCGCTGCTTCGTCCTCAAAAACATTGTGCATGACTACATTGATAAAGAGCTTCTGGTACCAGAGGAAGGAGAAGAGCAGTCTGCAGTTTCAGCCAAACCATTTCCATACTACTCAGAAAGTTGAAACTACCAAGATTTCTCGCTTTCGTCCCTTCCTGTTAGTCGCTTTATAGGGGCAAGTCAGCCCAGTCTTTGTGATTTCTTTCTAGTTAAAATACTTGTAAATATTCAGCTCTGTCATCAACTTTTGCTTATCAATGAAATGTCGATTTTCTTTATATCTTTGATATTCAATACTTTCTTCCTTTTGCTATATTGGGGCATTAAAATTTCTTTTTTTTGGGACAATCCTGACCTCATTCATGAGAGAAATGATATTACCTATGAGGGTCTTTTCAAACCCCACGAAAATCTTAGTTCAAATATTTTATTATCACCTTTTTCAAAGATCAACCCTTGTGTTGATCCTATTTTTCTACAAATTTATTTTGAATCATGGCATTTCAAAGATCAACCCCTATGTTGATCATATTGATTTCGAAATTATTGCATTTCAAAGATCGATCTTTGTGTTGATCATATTTTTCTAAAAATTTGGTTTTCAAAACATTACATTTCCAAAAGATCAATCCCTTGTGTTGATCTCATTTTCCAAAAATTTGATTTCATTTCATTTTAGGATCAATCCCTTGTGTTGATCTCATTTTTTCCAATTTTTTTTTGATTTTATCGCATTCAAAGATCAATCCTGGTGTTGATCATGTTTTCCTAAAAATTGATTTTAAATCATTTGCATTCAAAGATCAACCCTGGTGCTGATCTCATTTTTCCAAAAATGTGATTTTATTGCATTCAAAGATCAGTCCTGGTGTTGATCATGTTTTTCCTAAAAAAATGATTTTAAATCTTTTGCATTCAAAGATCAACCCTGGTGCTGATCTCATTTTTCCAAAAAAGTGATTTTATTGCATTCAAAGATCAATCCTGGTGTTGATTATGTTTTCTAAAAAAATTGATTTCAAATCATTGCATTCAAAGATCAACCCCTGTGTTGATCATGTTTTCTAAAAAATTGACTTTGAATCATTGCATTCCAATATCAACCCTCGGGTTGATCATACTTTCTTCAAATTGATTTTCAAATCATTGCTTCAAAAAAATTAACCCTCATGATGATCTCTCATGAATGATCCCTTTTCAAAGATTAACTCTTGTGGTTAATCCTTCTTTCCAAAAAATGATTTTCTCATCTTCTTCCCTCATTTTAAAGATCCCACATGCAGGCAGGATCAAATTCTTTTCTCAACTTCTATCAACCTTTTGTTTATCCATTTTTATCAGTTTTATCAATTTTTATTTTATTTTTATTATTTTTTTATCCATTTTATTAATTCTCCTTGATTCTTATTTTCAAAAATTACCCTTTCAGGTTAAGGGATAAACCTGATGCCTCTTTCCCATGAGGTATTTCTTTTCCTTCTTTTTCTTTCTTTCTTCCCCCTTTCAGGTTAAGGGATAATCCTAAAACCCCTCATAGGAGCAACAATGCTACCTGTGAGAATTATTTCCATAAAAAACTCCTTGATTCTTCTCTTTCGTCAAATCTCCCATCAATTTCTATCTCTTCTCATTTGTTCTTTTAAATTTTATTTCCTCCCCAATCAAGATAAGGGGGCAATCAGATCATTCAGTCCCCTAAATGGTCATTTTCAATCCCAGGTCCGGTCCTCGCACTGGCAAATTTCCAAAACTCAATCTCTTGTCAAAAACCCGAGTTTTCACTCGGGCTTCTCCCTTTATTCTTTCGCTTGAAGTTCTGAGTTCCGACCAGGACTTCCTTTTGAATCCAATCCTCGCATTGGAAATTTCTTTGGAAAACCGAGTTTCAGCTCGGGTTTTTCTTCTATTATTTTCAGTCGAAGTTCTGAGTTCCGACCAGGACTTCCTTTTGAATCCAATCCTCGCATTGGAAATTTCTTTGGAAAACCGAGTTTCAGCTCGGGTTTTTCTTCTATTATTTTCAGTCGAAGTTCTGAGTTCCGACCAGGACTTCCTTTTGAATCCAATCATCGCGTTGGAAATCCTTCATTCCTTTGAAAATCCGAGTACCAGCTCGGGTTTTTCTTCTATTATTTTCAGTCGAAGTTCTGAGTTCCAACCAGGACTTCCTTTTGAATCCAATCATTGCATTGAAAATCCTTCATTCCTTTGAAAATCTGAGTTTCAGCTCGGGTTTTTCTTCTATTATTTTCAGTCGAAGTTCTGAGTTCCGACCAGGACTTCCTTTTGAATCCAATCCTTGCATTGGAAATCCTCCATCTCTTTTGAAATCTGAGTTCCAGCTCGGGTTTTTCTTCTATTATTTTTAGTCGAAGTTCTGAGTTCCGACCAGGACTTCCTTTTGAATCCAATCATCGCGTTGGAAATCCTTCATTCCTTTGAAAATCCGAGTGCCAGCTCGGGTTTTTCTTCTATTATTTTCAGTCGAAGTTCTGAGTTCCGACCAAGACTTCCTTTTGAATCCAATCATTGCATTGGAAATCCTTCATTCCTTTGAAAATCTGAGTTTCAGCTCGGGTTTTTCTTCTATTATTTTCAGTCGAAGTTCTGAGTTCCGACCAGGACTTCCTTTTGAATCCAATCCTCGCATTGGAAATCCTCCATCTCTTTTGAAATCTGAGTTCCAGCTCGAGTTTTTCTTCTATTATTTTTAGTCGAAGTTCTGAGTTCCGACCAGGACTTCCTTTTGAATCCAATCATCGCGTAGGAAATCCTTCAATCCTTTGAAAATCCGAGTGCCAGCTCGGGTTTTTCTTCTATTATTTTCAGTCGAAGTTCTGAGTTCCGACCAGGACTTCCTTTTGAATTCAATCATTGCATTGGAAATCCTTCATTCCTTTAAAAATCTGAGTTTCAGCTCGGGTTTTCCTTCTAATATTTTCAGTCGAAGTTCTGAGTTCCGACCAGGACTTCCTTCTGAATCCAATCCTCGCATTGGAAATCCTTCATTTCTTTGGAAATCTGAGTTCCAGCTCAGGTTTTTCTTCTATTATTTTCAGTCGAAGTTCTGAGTTCCGACCAGGACTTCCTTTTGAATCCAATCCTCGCATTGGAAATCCACCATTTCTTTTTCCCCTTCAGGTTAAGGGATAAACCTGATGCCTCTTGCTGACGAGATATTTCTTTTCTTCCCAGTTCAGGATAATGAGATAAATTCTGAAAACAGACCACCACACAGTTAGGATGTGACGATCCATTGAATTCAGAATCTTTCATCAAAATTTTACCTTCCTAGCTCATCTTATTTCTCAAAATTCTCAATCATATGTTGAGCTCATTTGGAAAATCCGGTTCTCGCGCTGGTAACCTTCTAAATTCAGTGCTCTGATCAAATTCTTTCCTTTTTACAAAAATTCAAGATCTGACTTAAATCTGATATATTTCCAAAAGATACAGCATCTCACTGGTCATGTATTTCCAAAAGATCCAACTTTCGTTGGTCATGTATTTTCAAAAGATCCAACTTTTGCTGGTCATGTATTTCAAACGTTTTAGCTTTCTGCTGGTCATGTATTTCAAACGTTCCAGCTTCTGCTGGTCATGTATTTCAAAGGTTCCAGCTTTTGCTGGTCATGTATTTCCAAAATCAAGAAATTGCGACTCAAGGTCTCATCAAAATCTATATTGAGTGATTATTTCACAAAGAATTCATGAAAACTTTGCCAAAATTGCTAAAAGCATTTGTTGATTCTAAATATTCTTACTACACAAAAAGAATTCTCTCAGATTACCTCCTGTATTTCCTTTCAAAAGGTGAAACTTTTTGCGAAAAAAAGGTAAAATTCAAATCTTTTCCTGTTGATCAACCAAAAGGATGTAAGAAATATCCTCGATATGATCAATAAAAGAAATCTTCAATGATGTTGAAAAGCCAGAAGCGAATTGATATTGATCTTGGCTATGGCGCGTGTTTTAAAATGACTTTCTGGCAATCAGGCAGTGGAAATATCTGGAGCTATAAAAGAATCCACTCAACCCATATCTTCTCATTGTCGTTTAAAAAGTTGCAATCAAATATCCGCAAAAGGGATCTCTCAATTGTCGTCAAGATGAAGGCGAATTAAGCGAGTGGATCCCTGGGGCCAAAGAAGATTTGAAACATCTCCAAGATGACGGAGTTTGTGACGGATCCTTCCAGGGAAAGTTCGGATCACTGTTGAGATGAAGGCAGATGCGATGAACCTACCGACAAACCCTAAAAGATATTTGATTCTGCTATCATCTAAAGACCTTTTGAGCCAGTGAGATCAATAGAATCCCTGAGATAAAAGAAGGATCGGAGCATCTCCAAGATGAAGGAGTTTGTAACGTGCCCTTCCCTGAAAAAAGAGAAAAAAGTCAGGACATCCAAATGAAGGATGATGAGAAAAACCCGAGAAAGCCCAAATGACTCAAAAAGAGTGCAAAAGGATCATCGTAGGGAAAACACCCAGATATCAAACTGCCAAGGTTGCCAGAAGTCATCTTTTCTCATGCAAAATTCTTCTATCAATATCTCTTCATTTCCTGCTTTTATGAAGTTAAGAATATTTCTTTTATTCTCATATCAGGGAAATGGATAGCTTCCTTGAAGAAAATCATCAGCGCTAAATTTTTGAATTTGACTCTTAAAACCGAGGAGTTAACCTCATTGGAGGAAATACTCTAGGTAAAAGAGGGAATATCTTTGCACATACGTGCACATTTAGAAGCGTTTGAATCTACTATGATTTTATCTTATTGGCAAAATTTTCTAGCTATTCCAAGAATTAAATAAACATTCAATATTCATTTTTGATGCAACCAAGCGTTGTTTATATTTCCCAAAAAGAGTTGCCTCTGAAGGAAGTATCTCTTCCTGTCTCATCACGGTTTTTCTCATTGAAGAATCCCGTATGGATGACCCACTCAGGATAAGGGTCAAACCTGAACCATTTGCGAAAGATTCTTTGATTTTAAAAGCTATGTCAGTCTCAGCAATGAGACGCCCAATTTCTTCCCCTTTTCAAAGCTTTAGGGACTCTATATTTCCTCCTTTCGCAAAAACCCCTCTCGGATTTGTTCATCCAAATTCCGAAGGTCCCATTATGGTTTTCTCCATTCTTGAGAAACCTGTATGGTAGATTTCTCCCACTCAGGATAAGGTTTAAACCTGAACCATTTTGCGAAAGATTCTTTGATTTCAAAAGCTATTTCAGTCTCAGCAATGAGACGCCCAATTTCTTTCCCTTTTCAAAGCTTTAGGGACTCTATATTTCCTCCTTTCGCGAAAACCCCTCTCGGATTTGTTCGTCCAAATTCCGAAGGTCCCATTATGGTTTTCTCCATTTTTGAGAAACCTGTATGGTAGATTTTCCCCACTCAGGATAAGGGTTAAACCTGAACCATTTGCGAAAGATCATTTGATTTCAAAAGCTATTTCAGTCTCAGCAATGAGACGCACCATTTCTTCCCCTTTTTTCAAGCTTTAGGGACCCTATATTTCCTCCTTTCGCAAAAACCCCTCTCGGATTTGTTCGTCCAAATTCTGAAGGTCCCATCGTGCTTTCTCCGTTTTTGAGAAACCCGTATGGTAGATTTCCTATCCAGATTAAGAGTTAACCCGGAACCTCGCTTCGCGAGGTATCTTCCTTGCAGGTTTGGGTTAAACCTGAGTCACATTCCAATGAGATTCCTCGTTTTTGACAAGATGTTTTCTTCCAGTCCCATCATGGTTCTTCCCGTAAAGGAACCCATGCTCTGTATATCCATCCAGGATAGGATTTCACTCAAGCTTCAATTCACGAGGCATTTCTCAAAGTGTCCCATCAAGGTCCTCATCTGATTTATCTTGATATATCTTCGTCCCATCCAGGTTAAGGGCTAAACCTGAATCATTCCGATAAGAGTATCTTGTCTCACCCATGAGACCTGATCAAAATTTTCATTTCCCACCATTTCAGAATTTTCATCTAAAGTCCTATCACGATTTCCTCATTTTCTACTCAATCATATCATCTTCGAGGATTTCGTCTCCCCAAAACCATTCAGGATAAGGTTTCAAGCCTGAAAAATCATATTTTTAAAATAATTCTTCCACACCCAGTTCAGATTTGTTGACTGGGGCATTTTTCAAAATTTGGAGTGTTGTCTTTGCCACTAAGCTCGGCTTTCAACCGGCTTATTAGCAAAGAGGGGCATCTGTGAACACCCCAAAATTTTCAAAGTTTTGTAAAAATGACTCTTTTGCCCCTAACCCCATTTTCTGAGAAAATCAAAGCAGTTTCAAAGCTCATTCTTCAAATTGTCTGAGCTATATTCCATATTGGTATATTTAAGGTTAATTTCGGATCCGAATCTAGGACTTTGAATCCATATTTTCTCAAAAACCGGATCTAAACCCATTTCTGAAGAAATTTTCTCAAAATAGCTCAGAAAAATTCCCTTTTTTAAATATTTTGCAAAAAACACAAAAATTAGTTTTAATCTTTGTTTTCTCGCAAACTTTAGGATTTTATTCTAAAAATACAAAAAAAATTGAAAAATAAAACAAAAACCAAAAAAATGGAAAATTTCAAGAAAAATGAATGAGTTTAAACTTTTTAAAATCGATTTTGCTAAAAAAATCATTTTTAAACCATGTTTATGAAATTTTTTGTTAAGGGAGCCTCTTTTTGGAAAAACCAATTTTTTTTACAAATAACCCTTCTAAACCCTCCCTTTTTCCTCTCTCGCCCGATTTCTCTCAGGGCTCTCCCTCAGAAACCCTAATCGCTTCTCTCCCTCTCTCTCTTTCTCTCTCCTCCTTCGCCCAAAACCATCCATCCTCGAAATCGCCCTTCATCCTCTACCCTTGATCCCTAACAGATTTTCTCTCGAACCCTCTACTCCCCCTTTAAGAGAAGCACGCAGGGCTCCCAATGTTTTCATCCGTTTTCACCCCGCCATCGTCTCCTTTTCCTCTTACATCCACCGCTTCTCATCCGCTCTTCACCCCTTTTTCTCTACGCTTCTTCTTCTTTTCCTCTACGGTAGGAAGATCCAATAGAAAGGGAGAAAAGCCATCCTCCTTCCTTCAGAAGTCTTGCCAACAGGAAAATCAATCCAGCCTCTCCCCTCAGGACACAAGCAAGTAAGGATTCTTCCCTCTAATTCGGATTTTCCTTTTTGGTTTCTTATTTTATCCCAATGAACGCACATCCTGTAAATTTGATTTATATATAACAAATCAGTTTACACAGTGCAATAGCAAGAGAACGATCATGTTCCTATACTTGTTTTTTTTTTTTTTTTAGATCTGCTTTTGAGTTTCTTTGGTTTTCTTATACTGGTTTATACCAGATTTTGGCATTGTCTAGTAGGTGATCATTCTCCCTTCATTGCTATTAATGCATTCCATCAACTGACTCCATTTACTTACCTGTTATTTCTTTTTTTTCTTCTCTGCATACATTTTATCACTTGATTCAGCACACACCACCTGTCGCATGTCAGCCAGTGGGTTTTCTTCATTACTCTGTTTGTATAATCTCTCATATTATTGCCTATCCTATTCATTTTTGGATACAATAAATTATCGTAAAAGCATTTAGAATCATTTTTTTTTTATCAGTACCCATCTCCTCTGTGTTGGGTCAAAATATCACTTTATCAATAGTTTCCAGTTATAGCATCTCATCCTTCTCAAATCTGATGAATTGCACAAATTATATTTATGTCTGTAACATGGATAGGAATGCTAAATTTTTTTTAGAAGTAAATTTGGTTGAATCCTGGTACAGAGTGCCACCCGAACTGCTACCTTCCTATCTCATATGTCTGCAAGGTTCGTGGGTTTTCATTTTGCAGTTTATCTCATTTTATTTTAGTTTATTTCCTTTTCTGTTTCCTTGAATCTTTAATTTGCTGTTTACTGCCGAGGTTAAAGTTTTCGATCTATTCTATTCATCACTGTTATTTTTGATGTTTTGCTAATTCAGGTGAGTATAATGATTCCCTCCAATGCTTGCGACATTTTACATACTGGCATCCATTTCTGCTTTCTATGCCTTATTACAGTTCCTTAATGATGTTCTATTTACCTCATAAATCATGTTTTAGTCCACAATGGATTCGTCCCTTAGCCATTAGAGGAAGTCTTTCCCTATGGAGGATTGGGAATCAAATCTGGGCTTATTATGAAACATCTTATGTGAGCTACTTGTTAAACACTGACCGTGATCACACTGTGCTCTGTGCATTAGTCTTTTTATGGTCTCACTTTGCCAGATCTAAGGCTATAAACATGATTATCATTTAATGGTAAGTAATCCAAAAAGGAAACAGGGGATATAAAGGTGGTTTGATCTGGATTTATAGCAGTTCGTTCTGGCGTTAATCTGGTAAGATGTAGTTTGTGCCTATCAGTGTAGTTTCACCACATTATGAGTTCTCATGTCACCACGTTTTCACGGTTTTACCAGTATTCTACCATTAATAAGGAGTTGATCAGCTACAGCAAATGCCCTTCCTGGCTGAAGGGAAGGATGTTTTTTTTTTTTTTTCTATCGTCATTCATCCACCTTTAGCTAGCTTCAAAAAAAAAAATATATATATATATATATATTGAAAGGTTGGTAGCCAAAGTGATTCTTTTGTCTTGTTCTCATCTGATATGTCCATTCGAATGATGGAAGGTAAGATACACGAATCTGGTCCGGTATGGCTATGTCAAAAACAAGAATCAAAGTTTTGGTTCTGTTATGGGATGTATATATATCTGTGCTTCATCCCTGGATGTCTGTCATAAACTCAACACACAACAACTGTGTATGATGAATCAATAGACATCACGACCTCAATTGAATTTCATGCTGTTATAAAAATTTCATGATTCATCTGCAACGAAGTAGTTTCAGGTCATTTCAGAAGAAATTGGTGACGACTTAAATGAAATTATCATCCCAGGTGAGGGATGGAGGTTCGTTATGGCAAAAATTTGATCGTTGCATAGATTCTTGTGAATCAAGATTTATCAGTAGCATCAATACTTTAAGACCTATTTATCTGACATTTCTTGAAAAGGTGTGTAGGTCAAGGTACGGGGAAGTTCTTGGCTCTCATCATCACAAAACTGGATCAGTTACAGCTGGGCTTGGTATATTGGTCTTTCCAGAGATTGAGCTAATGCTTCAGTTTCATGGGATCAGCTACACAAGCCGCTATCCACAGGAGGTCGCAAGACCACTTTTTTTGTCATATTGATGGATTATCGAATACCAAGGTGGTCTAGGATGATGGACTTGCTCATAAGATAAAGCTGGTTGGAAAGTTTTTTTTTTTTTTTCTGACAATCAATACAGGCAGCCTCTGATACAGCTGCCTCTGCTAAAAAAAAAAAAAAATCAGATAATCTGACTTAGTCATGACGACGTTTCTGCTGTTTGCATCTGACTGATTGTAAGTTCTCATCTTATGGTGTCCCCATCTATGTTCATCCAGTAAAACCTGCTGAGAGTGGATCACCTGAGTCGATCCACTGGGCTAATTTGAGAAATGGATCAGAGGCAAAATTGTAAAATTGCATTAAAACGGTCAGATTACTATAGAGCTCTTTCTTTTACTGTAGGATTATTAATGGCTTACCTTTTCTTATTTAAACTTCTGCAATATGTTCATCATAGCATTGTTTATTCTGTCATTGATTAATCTCAAATAATAAATCCAGTTTTCCATTTAACATTTCTTGCATTCATATGATTATTTTCCTTTGTATATAGTTAGTTATTGTTAATTCCCTTTATGTAGATTGGATGTCATTTTGCATTAGCTTTGTTTTCCTTGCTTTCAGCAATTGTTCATTGAACTCACTAAACTGATTACAGCAGTATATATCTTATGTATCTATGTTGACCCTGCTGTCAACCCTTTTTCCCAACCACAGATTTCACCACAGGAAAGAGAATCTTTCACTCGGGTTCACAATGAACCACTGTGGCCATCCATTTTCACAGTAGTTTATTAAAAACTACTACAGCTGCAACTTCTCACAATTGTTCACAAGGAACTACTGTGACCCTTCATTTTCGCAGTGGTTCATTGAGGAACTACTATAGCCATAGTCTTTCACAATGGTTCACAATGAACCATCATAATATTTCATTTCCATAATAACTCACTATGGCTATTGCCTCCTCTAATGATCCATCCTAGATCATTCTGGCTCCAGCATCTTCCTATCCATCATCACTCACAGCACTCCATTTCAGCTATACACCAATGATCACATTTTCCCCTGCATCTTGCCAATTTGGCATCTTTGTTCTACATTGCAAATACCTATGTTTATCAACTGTTGCCACCCTTACTTAGCAACCTCTTTTACCTTATGTATATAATGCTCATCCCTACATTTCAAAGTTCCCCTTTCATACATATATATATATATATATATATATATATATATATATATATATATATTATATATATGTATGAATATACTTGAAAATTTTCATAGGCTTTCTAGTCATAGGAATATATGTATATGTGTTGTCCTCATATATACATCTTTATGCATGGTTACACAGATCCACCCTCATATGTATATACTTAATCCCATGCGTTTCACATGCACCCTTTTGTTAGATATATGAGCATTCATCATCTTGTATATGAAGTGTTGTTTTCTTTCCATATGTACTTCTTTAGGCTAACTCGGTTTTGCAGGGAATATGAAAAAAAAAAAAAAGTCATTTCTTCGATTTGTATTTTCAATATTGTAATAGTTAGATCTTGAATGAGAATTTACATCTCCTGGCTTAGATAGAATGAATGAGCATTGTAAATATCATAAATTGCTTATTTTCATGCTTTTTACCTTTATTTCTCAAAATCTCACAATGGTGAAACACAAATGGCACGTGCACCATTTCATAAAAGGTAAGTTAATTCTAAGTTGATGATTTACACCAACGGCCATAGTCGGGGTGTAAACAAGACTTAGTATTCTTATCTTTTATGAAATAACACTGGATCCACACTGGATCCTTTTTCAAAAATCATCATATTCTTCAAATATTTCACCTTTTATCAGAGTTTAACTTAGAATTAATTCAGTATATATACCAATGGCCATAGTCAGGGTATATTGAGAGTTAATTCCATTTTAAACTCTATAAAAGCACAAAATATGTTTCATTCTTCACCTGAGTTTAAATATAGATTATTATATAATACATTCAATGACCATAGTCAAGGATGTATTATATCTTCAATCTTATTTCAATTCATGTAAAGAATGAAATACAATTTTCACAATCTAATTTCAAAACTTAAATTCATTCATCATATAGGATAGAATTGCATCCTATTTTCAAAACTTCCTTTTCAAAATTCCAAGTGATTCTTCTTCTTAAATCTTATCCAAATCCAATTCTATCTCATTTCAAAGATTCAAAATTCAATTTCAAAATCCAATTTGACTTTGAAATTCCAAAATCATTTTATATTCAAACTTCAGATTTCCAAACTCAAATCCAAATTCGAAGTTCAAATTTAAACTTTGAAGTTATCTTTTCAAAATCAAGTTCATCCCCTTATCTTCAATCAAGGTTTAGATTTGAATCTCAAATTTAAATCTGGGTTTTCAAAACCCAGATCCATCTTTAAAAGTCCCATTTGGACTTTTCAAAAACCCAAATCCTAGTCTCAAACTTGGACCCAGATTTCCAAGTGTAGAACTCCATTCCACTTTGGATCTCCAATCACGGATCCAAATTCCATTTAGGATTTAAATCCTCATTCTACTCTGGATCTCCCATCACAGATCCAAATTTCATTTTAGGATCCAGATCCTCACTCTACCATTGGATCTCAGATTCAGATCCAAAATCTAATTCTTAGGCTCTAGAACCCAATTCTACATTTGGATCTCAGACTTCAGATCCAAAATCCATCTTAGGATCCAGAGTCCAACTCCACTTTGGGTCTCAGATTCAGATCCAAATTCCAATTCTTAGGATCCAGAACCCAATTCCACTTTAGATCTCCGATTACAGATCCAAATTTCATTTAGGATCTAGATCATCATTCCACTTTGGATCTCCAATTACAGATCCAAATTCCATTTAGGATCCAGATCTTCATTCCACTTTGGATCTCAGACTTCAGATCCAAATTCCATTTAAGATCCAAGATCCAGACTTTTACCTTGGATCTCAGCTTCAGATCCAATTCCATTCAGGATCCAGAGTCCAACCCTATCTTGGATCTCAGATTTCAGATCCAAATATCATCTTGGATTCCAAATCTTGAATCCAATTCCATCCAAAATTCCAAATCCAAATTCCACCTTAATTTCAATCCTTAAAACCAATTCCATTTTATTCTAGATTTCAAATCAAGTTCCCATTTCAAATCCTAAGTTCAAAATTCAATTTTGAACTCTATTCAGAATCCAGAATTTGGATTCAGATTTCATCTTGAAAATTCCAACTGTTCCAAATCCCATTCCTCAATTCCTTTAGATCCCCCACATTTCCTTCTAACTTCAAAACTTCAAAGTTAGAGTTCAATTCCATTCCAAATATTCATCCAAGTTCAAACTTCCAAATTCAAAGTCCATTTATGACTTTGAAATTTTTCTTTCTTTTAGTTTCAAGATTATTTCTCTCAAAGATCCAAATTCATTTTCCTAATCTCTGATTATTCTAAAAACTTAGAACTTCAAATCTTAAGTTCTAAGTTAGAAAACATTTCTTCACTTTATCTGATTCACTTGGAAATTCTTCAAAATATTTTCGAAAAGAGCATACATCTTTGCATTTGCACAAGCATGATTCATTGTGCATTTTAGACTTAGGATAAATATTTAGATAATTTCTTAGCAAAAGCAAAAGGCATTAATTCGACCCTTGGTTCGATTACCCCTGGTAAAGGCGCCAAGAACGGTCGAACCTCGTACTGACGAGCGGATCCCGTCTCCCAGTTTTCCCGCAAATATTTCAAAAACGGAGGCGAGTTATTTCAAAATATTTTTAAAATTAAGGTCAAGTGAAACCCGCAAAAGGGTTCCTCTTCTCTTCTCTTCTTTCTTTTTCTCTTCTCTCTCTTTCTTTCCGTTCTTTTATCTTTTCTCTCTTCAAAAAGGAGGAAAATAAGAGGTTGGAAAGGAAAAGAGAAGGAAGAGAGAGAATAGTACGAGAGGAAAAATTTTGCGATGATCACATACCTCTAGGAGGGTATGATCGTACTTTTGGACAAGTACGTCCCATGTGGGTTACGATGGTGGGTTGATGAGGTTGTAGCAACCTCGATGAGTGCAATTAGCACATTGCTGAGATCACATAAATAGTGACCATTTCGCCTTCATAGGCAAGATGCTCGAGTGGGTCTAATGGACCAGAGCATGTAGGATGGGGCGGCGGTTAAGAAACCCCCGTCGTACCCATCCGATCTTCACGGTTCATCAAGGGAGAGGATGGATGGTACAAAGACTCCGATGGACAGGTTGTTAACAACCACCCCACGAGCAAAAGACTCAGTTTTCCCCAGTCATCCGAGTTAGGGGAATTGGGATTACCATAAATTATCCTAGGTGGTAATTCCCAGGCACTTCTGCAGAAGTTGGATGCATCCATGGGCCACGAATGCCTTTGGGGATTTACTCTCTTGGTCACTGACCGTCCCCTTAGGAGCGAACTCAGTCAGCCATCCGGGTTAATGAAAACACCTCACATAATAAACCCCCGGATCGGTCTCGGCTGTTTCTACGTTTCGCGTCTGTGCGTACCCACAGGCCAGTTAATATCAGAACTTAAAGAATATATTCATGAATAGTTGTAGATGACTGAGACTTACACTGCGTCAACTAACAACTCTTTGCACTTATTACATCTGCTAGAATAGACTACAGTTGCTTTAATTGCTTAAATATCATAACTGCTTATCTCATGAATGTACTGTTTTATTTTCATTCTACTTATCTGTTCGTGCACCTACTGGTTTGTTATGGAACTGACCCATTTCATGGGCAGGTGAGGAGTAGGACGTCACTGGCAGCCGATGGCGTGGTGCAACATGGATCAAGATTTATCTTCTTTCTGCTGACGGCTTGGCTCTGGGACTTTTTGGAGTTTTTCTTAGATTTATTGAACTTTGGAATAAAATGCTCATTTTGTAATAAACTGCAGATTTTAATCGATTGCCTTATTTCTTAAATTCCTTTAAGATGTTGTACATGTGAATGATGGTTTTTCAGCTAACGTACCCAGGATTGTTGACTTGTGTTCCTTTCTAAATGTCTTCCGCTGTTGTTTTTAAATATTAAACTTTAAATCTTTGAAAGGTTTTTCGATAAGGTTTTCGAAATCACAAGTCGAAATTTTGGGGCGTTACACTAATTCCTATAACTTTTATCATTTTCAGGCACAGAGTAGCTCTATGAGCAATGCGGGATGAGGTGCTGACCAAGACTTGATCTATTGTTCCCTGGCGATCCTACTTTCTTTCAGATTGGAAATTTTAGTTTGAGATTCATAATGTGAAAACTCTGATGTTGGATTCTATTATTATTGAAATAAAATAAATGGTGTGGTTGCTTTTACCTTCCTGTATCGTTCTGAAATGCTTAACCCTGGAATCATTTGTTGTTTCCGCTTCAAAATAAAAATAAAAAAATCCTCAAAAATCTGGGTTTAAATTTCGATGCGTTATAGTTATGGTATCAGAGCCTGGGAACAATAAATCAAGGATCACGGTCGTGCCACACCCTGCAAGCGCTCTGTAAGTATAAATTCTTTATCAACCATGAAAATTGCATTGTTTTTCGGTATAAGTATAGATATATACATGTAATGATGGTAGGAACACTACAATTCAAAGATAGTAAAACTGTGTGTCAAATGGTTATTAGATGTATCGTCGATCCCAAGCTAGTTCAAGCACGGCGAACGAATGGCAAGACCAAAGGGGGTTCGTGTTGGAAACTCTTGGTAATCTGGCTCAAACCATGGACACCCAAATGCGCCACCAGGCGGAGTTAGCCGCAGCCATAAGTGAAAGGCATAACACGAGCACAATCACGTATGAGAAGTTCTTGAAGTTTAACCCGCCTACCTTCTCAGGCAAGGCTGATCCTGAACTAGCAGAGAGTTGGATTGCAGAGACAGAACGAGCTTTTCGGGTTCTGTCTGTTCCCGATGATAAGCAAACGGACTTCGACACTTACCGCTTGACGGAAGATGCACAGAAGTGGTGGGACTCCACCCGAACCATCCACTTTGCCGGAATGGATACTATTCCATGGGAAGATTTCAAGCGGACATTTTTAGAGACATATTTCCCCCAGTACGCTCGTGATCAAAAGCATCAAGAGTTCTTGGAGCTTACTCAAGGAAATATGAATTTGGTGGAATACACTACCAAATTTCGGACCTTGGAGCGTTATTGCCCAAATTTGTTCGCAAATGATAAAGCCTGAGCAACTAGGTATGTCCGCGGACTCAAGGACGGATTACGACCACGAGTGATGATTAATCTGCCGTCCACCATCGCACAAGCCATTGAAGTGGCTACCTTGCTGAACGAAGAATGGGAGCGGTCAAGGAAGGGTCAAAAGGACACACCGGGGAAGCGGGGAGCCGGTCCGCCGCAGCACCACGGTGGCAAGAAGTACCAGCCACCTTACAAGAAGCAGAAGTACAATGGTGGAAATCGTCCTCCGCAACAACCGGGACAAAATCGGGTGTGCCAGAAGTGCAACCAGTTCCACTACGGACAACCTTGCCCCAGAGACACCGGTGCATGTCTCTACTGTGGAAAGATGGGTCATTATGCCCGTCAGTGCCACAAGAAGATGGCAGATATGCAGAAACGTAATGCCGGAGGAGGGCAGCAACATCAACCATCTCAGCCGCAGCAAACACCACAGCAAAATGCACAAAAGAGGGTGCCTGGACGAGTATATGCCACCACTGTGGAGGAGTTGGAGAAAGAAAATCTGGTACAAGGTACAGTATTTGTCAATGGCTGTGCTGCACTTGTTCTATTTGACTGTGGTGCTACGCATTCGTTCATATCCATAGAGTTTGCGAAATTACTTGGTGCACATACTGAATCTCTGAAACATGAATTATATGTGTACAATCCGATAGGATATAATTCGATATGTGTAAACTACATCCCTGATGTCATAATTGTACTTGAAGGGCAGAGCTTACCTGCTGACCTAATCTTGCTCGATATGACTGAATATGATGTCATATTGGGGATGGACTGGTTATATGAACATTATGCCAATGTTCTCTGTCGCCAAGGGAAAGTGGTTTTGTCCCGACCAGGATTGCCAAAGGTTGAGTTTCGGCTCTCTAGACCTACAGTGAAGGGCCGAATTGTATCAATATTGAAGGTTCAGAAGTATATGCGACAGGGGTGTCGAGCATTCCTAGTAAATGTATTCTCCTGTGAGTCGAAGGTCACACCATTAGAAGAACTTGAAGTGGTTCATGAATTTCCGGAAGTGTTTCCGGATGAGTTGCCTGGACTACCTCCACAGCGTGAGGTGGATTTTCATATCGAGTTGGTGTCTGGGACGACACCGATCTCGAAAGCGCCTTATCGTATGGCCCCCGTAAAGTTGGAGGAGCTGAAGAAACAACTCCAAGAGTTGATGGAGCAAGGTTTCATTAGACCGAGCGTGTCACCATGGGGAGCACCAGTTCTTTTTGTGAAGAAGAAAGATGGTTCTATGAGGTTGTGTATAGACTATAGGATGTTGAATCAAGCAATCGTCAAAAATAAGTATCCCCTACCTCGCGTTGAAGACTTGTTCGATCAATTGCAAAAGGCTAAGGTGTTTTCAAAAATCAATCTTAGATCTGGGTATCACCAACTTCGGATCAAGGACGATGATATTCCCAAGACAGCCTTTAGAACAAGGTACGGTCACTACGAGTTCGTAGTTATGCCATTCGGACTGACAAATGCTCCCGCCGCATTCATGGATTTGATGAATCGGGTATTCAGAGCGTACTTGGATACTTTTGTGATTGTTTTTATTGATGATATACTTATATACTCTGAAAGCATAGAACAACATCGTGAACATTTGAGGATCGTATTGGGGACTCTCAAGGAACACCAGTTGTTCGCCAAATTCTCCAAGTGCGAATTCTGGCTCGAGAAGGTCATGTTCTTGGGTCATGTCATATCGCGAGATGGAGTCGCTGTGGACCCGGCTAAAGTTGAAGCTGTATTAAATTGGGGTCAACCGAAGAATATCAGCGATATCAGGAGTTTTCTAGGATTAGCAGGCTATTATAGAAGATTCATTCAGGACTTTTCACTGATTGCTATGCCCATGACCAAGCTCCTGACGAAAGGAATTAAGTTCGAATGGACGGATAAGTGCGAGGAGAGTTTCCAAATCTTAAAGAAGAAGCTTACCACCGCACCAGTGTTGGCTTTACCTTCAGGTCATGGTGGTTTTGTGGTCTAGTCAGACGCATCAGGTACTGGGTTGGGATGTGTTTTAATGCAAAATGGTAAGGTGATAGCATATGCCTCTCGCCAATTAAAGATTCATGAACGAAACTATCCAACTCATGATCTCGAATTGGCAGCCGTGGTGTTCGCTTTGAAAATATGGCGACATTACCTATATGGGGAACAATTCGAGGTATTTACTGATCACAAAAGTCTCAAGTACCTGTTTTCCCAGAAAGAGTTGAACATGCGACAACGGCGATGGTTGGAGTTTATAAAGGATTACGATTTTACCATTTCCTATCACCCAGGAAAGGCAAATGTGGTAGCTGACTCTCTCAGCCGAAAAGCTGGTCGTAGTTTGTCTAGTCTTTTAACAAAAGGGTGGAATTTGGTGGAGGAATTCATTGATTGGAAACCGTTCACAGAGGTCATGGGAAATATCAAGTTATCTAATTTATCTGCCCATCCGAAAATCCTTACAAAGATTATTGAAGGTCAGAAAGAGGATCCCCAGTATGAGAAACTGAAGTCACTACCCCAACAAGAAAATTCACACTTCTCACTCAAAGAAGATGGCAGTATATGGAGGCAAAAGCGACTTTGGGTCGCTAGTGATCCCAAGTTGAAAGAAGAACTATTGGGTGAAGCACATAGGTCCAAGTACACCATACACCCAGGAGGCACGAAAATGTTTAAAGATTTACAACGAGGGTATTGGTGGAATGGAATGAAGCGTGAGGTCGCAAGTTATGTCTCGAAGTGTTTGACTTGTCAGCAAGTCAAGGTGGAACATCAGAAGCCTGGTGGAATAATGCAGCAAATGGAGATTCCACAATGGAAATGGGAAGAAATCACCATGGACTTCGTGGTGGGTTTGCCCAAAACACGGAAACAACATGACGCTATATGGGTAATAGTGGATCGACTGACTAAATCGGCTCACTTTCTACCCATACGAATAAATCAATCCCTCGAGAGCTTAGCAAACTTATACATCAAAGAGGTGGTTCGACTGCATGGAGTACCAGTCTCTATTATATCAAATCGAGATCCTCGATTTACTTCTCGGTTTTGGGGTCAGTTGCAACAGGCCTTGGGTACGAAATTGAAGCTGAGTACCGCTTTTCATCCTCAGACTGACGGACAATCAGAGAGGACTATCCAGACGTTAGAAGATATGCTGCGAGCATGTATGCTGGATTGGAAAGGTGAGTGGGACAAGCATGTTATTTTAGCCGAATATGCTTACAATAACAGTTACCATGCGAGTATCGGCATGGCTCCTTTCGAAGCTCTGTACGGAAGACCTTGTAGATCGCCTGTGTATTGGGACGAAATTGGAGAACGGTCGGTAGAATCACCAATCGTGTTACAACATTACACCCAACAGATCAAGATGATAAGAGATAGACTGCTCACAGCCCAGAGTCGACAAAAGAGTTATGCAGATCAAAGGCGCAGGGAGCTCACTTTTGATGTGGGGGATCGGGTCTTTGTGAAAGTATCACCCACCAAAAGTGTGTTTTGTTTTGGTAAGAAAGGAAAATTGAGTCCCAGATATGTCAGACCTTTTGAGATTTTGGAACGGATTGGAGAAACGGCTTATCGTATAGCCCTACCTCCTCAGTATGCTCAGATACAAAACGTATTCCATGTATCTATGTTAAGAAAATATCTTCAAGATCCGTCGCATGTCATCCAATATGAGGACGTAGATATAAGGGAAGACCTAATAATGAAAGAAAAACCAGTGGAGATATTGGAACGAAGCGAGCGAGTCTTGAGATCAAAGACCATTCCTCTTGTCAAGGTGAGATGGCAACACCATGGCATCGATGAAAGCACGTGGGAACCGGAGGCTAATATGCGAGAAAAATATCCCAAGCTGTTCGAGTAAGCACCTACAGGTAAATTTCGAGGACGAAATTCTTTTTAGGAGGAAAGGATGTAATAATTGCAAATTTTATACAATTACCTAGAAACTTTGTGTATATACATATTTTATAATTAGCATGATTTGGGCCTAAGATCCATTACCCGAATCCAAAAAGAAAAAAAAATATGGGGATTAAAGTATAATAGCAAATAAACTTGTCGAATCCATCGTTGGACCCAAGTGGATCCAACCCATGGATCCACTATTATTCACGCGACCCGGATCCACATTTCTTTTAATTCCCCGGATCAAAATCGCTATCGGGCCCAGCGTCGCGGGTCGCGGTTCGGACCCGGACCCGGCCCACACCCTGCAAAAGGAAACGAGTGGAGGTTAAAAACTAAAAATAAAGGGGCAACTCGATAGGGGTTGCCGGATAAAAATGCAAGGGGGGGGGGAACCTTCTCCCCCGATATATCGGGTGTTAGGGTTCAGCTGAGCCCTAACACGCAAAGAGTATGGGAGTTGGGGGAGATCGCAGCCGCCGGGAGGAGGTGGAGCTTCCTTCCTTTTCAGGTGGCCACCCTCCTACAAAAGGGGACCCCCGAACCTCTCTCTCACTATCCCATTCTGTTATTCTCTCTTTCTCTCCCTCCTTTACCTCTCTAACCCTCGAAGCACCCTCCGATCCCAGGCCCGCAGCTCGAGACCTTGCGGTGAAGAGCCGACCTCGCCGGTGGTGGTGCTGTCCAGGCCGACCGACCCCTCTAGTCGATGCCACAACACCCTCGCCGGATAATGGTAGGGTTTCTGAAAAAAATTTCAGGTCGATCATGGATCGGGTGGGATGTGGGTTGTCCAAAACCCAAACGGTCGAGTTGCAATGGGGGAAAAATCTCCAGTTTGGGGTTGTCTGTCAATCCCAAACCGAAAACTCCAAATCAACGATTTGGGGTTTCAGATGCTTCTCTTTTTTTTGGGGAATCATGATCTGATTCCTGTCCCAAAATTTGTCATTTATGGGTTATACTTGTGTATGTCTCTTTGGATTTCATGATTTAATTTGATCTACTTTATTGAAATTTGTGATTTAAGTTGTATACACATTCCTCTGAAATTTCTTATATATGTATATATACCTATAAATATATATACATTCCTGTAAATTTTATGATTTAGCATTGTATATAACCTTTGGGACTGCATGACTTGGCTGGGACTATATTCTCTTGAATTTTAGGATTTATTCTGTGCAAATCTTTTGGGCTGAATATGAAAGTGTCTATACCAAACTCGTGAGAGGCTGATCTAACTCGTGAGAGGTTGATCTATGATTTACCTGCGGTTTTGGGTTTTAGGGACTGTGTGCCAACTAAAGAACTAAAACTATAGATTGTGTACCTTGTATATTGAAGTAGTAGTTAGTCGCATATTAAGCTCCTGCGATTTGGTACTTTATGTTTTTGGAAAATTTTCTGTAACAGAATTGATGCATTCTAGTAGACTGACACAGAGTCTGTGCACGTATGACCATGCTTGAGTGTTGTAAAAGTCTGGACTTTTGTTTTTCATATGATTAATCAATGTGAATGCATGTTTAATTTCTATGTTTTAGTTTGAATTACTTATGATAAACCAAGGTGCTGCCAATATTTGAGTCTTGTATCTGTCTAGTGATAATGATTGTTACCTAATTAATCAAAGTTAGTTGTATGTATTCCAGAGGGTGCAATGACTAATTAGCTGTCTGTTATAATGGTCTTCCATGTTATATGAAGCTGCATGTTATTTAACTGCTAGATGCCTAGTTAGCTGCATGCTATGATCATATTCGGTTCATATGAAATAACATATTAAACTGTTGCTCAATGTCGATTTAGTTGCATATTAGGTTGAGATTCAATCTAGTATTTAATTTCGTATTCATTTTATGTTTAAATGCTTAGTTAGTTGCATATTAAACTGCATAGTAACTTGTAAATTTAAATAGATGATTAGTTGTATATTAGGCTACATGTAAATTTGGTGTTCACTGCATAGTAACTAGCAATTTAAATTGATGTCTAGCTGCATATTAAGCTGCCTAATTTATGTGGGTCAACTGCATATTCCTTAAAAGGTTCCAATGTTCATTACGTGTACATCATCTAGAAGATTCCAATGGCCATTAAGATGTTTATTCTCAAATGTTCATAGGCATGTTAAATTGTATATTTTCTGAAGTACTATTGCCTAACACTACATAATTGCTGAAAGTATCAAATGCCAACTAAGCTGTATTATCTTGTGGAATGTTCGAATGAGAGGATGTTGGGAGAAAGGCATATAGTAGTATTACCAAATCTCTAGGACTATACTGCCCGTTCAATAAAGGACACCAACTGTGTCTTTGCTTGTTGGCAGAGCTTTTATTACATGGCACCCTTCATAATACATGGAGGCGTTGTAGCAATTTGCTATTAAAGAATAAATAAATGATAATAAGGATGATAAATGATGATTTTGATAACCGAACATATGGGTCGGTTTGTTGTGGACATATGGATGTCTAGCTAGGGTATTGAGGGTCTTGCATAGGCCATCGAAGTTATGATGTGAATCCACATGAAAATGAAAATAAAATATTGTTGCTTGACTGGTTTAAAGGCACCAGAGCACTTTGAGTGGGTTATGCAATCAATACGACAAAGGATGGGAACTGTTCTATACCCTTGGTAAAATGACTAAGGTTGGGAATTCTACTGCTGTGGTAGTAGAAGAAAGTTGGGGAAATGCCCTGTACTTCGGGAAATTTATTAAATGAAAAGATTAACCCACTCAAATTCGGGCTTACCTTGGAGAGGGTAGGTGGTACAAAACTCTGGGGACTCGTGTTTTGCTTTCGAGCGTAAAGCGACTCGTTGGTCCCAGTCCTCAGAGTTGGGGGACCCGGACTACCAATATATCCTAGGTGGTAGCTCTTTTGTTCTTCTGCAGAAGTTAAGGATGCATCCTGTTTTGGTTTTGGCCTTTGGGAGGTTCTCTCGGTCACTGGCCGCTCCCTTGGGATTTCAGTCACAGTTAGAATATTCGGGTTAATAAAACAACTTTGAATAATATACCCCCGAACATTCTCTTCTGTGATGGTTGCCTTGGCCCGTGTGTACCCGCGGGATAAGAAAAGATAAACATCAACTAGAACAGTTAGGTATCACTGTGTTGGAGTCATTAAAGAGACATTTGCATATTCTTTAATCATGCTTTATATTCGGTGCTTATGAGAAACGACATCCTAAACTGTGCATATATTAGTTAATTGAATTCATATTATGGATGTTATATAGATGTTATTCATGTTAGTGTAAGTTCTGCTTTAATTGCTTAATACCTTACTTGCTTAATTGTTGTAGTTGCATAAAAATGCTTTTTGTGCTTAAGTATAACTGTTACGCAATCTACCTTTCTATTTAGATATATGTCTGTTATTGCTGCTGCATCGACTTCCTTATGTGTTTATGTTTAGACTAAAAATCAAACACGACACCTACATCACACACCTGACACATGATCCACTTGCAAGAATAATTACAGTTTTCCTACTTAGACGTGGTAGTCTAATTCCTATAACTTTTATCATTTTCAGGCACAGAGTAGCTCTATGAGCAATGCGGGATGAGGCGCTGACCAAGACTTGATCTATTTGTTCCCTGACGATCCTACTTTCTTTCAGATTGGAAATTTTAGTTTGAGATTCATAATGTGAAAACTCTGATGTTGGATTCTATTATTATTGAAATAAAAATAAATGGTGTGGTTGCTTTTACCTTCCTGTATCGTTCTGAAATGCTTAACCCTGAATCATTTGTTGTTTCCGCTTCAAAAAAAAAAAATCCTCAAAAATCTGGGTTTAGATTTTGGTGTGTTACACATCTTCTTTATTAAACAATATATCTCCAATTGAAAAATTTTATGATTTAGCTCCAGACTGTGAAGAATCCTTGCAAACAATCAAGTTTTCAAATAACTTGATAATTCAAATACTCAAGACACAAAATAAATGCACAGTGTTTATAAGCTTTACACCACAAAAGAAATGCAATAAATGCACAGTGTTTATAAGCTTTACACCACAAAAGAAGTGCAATAAATGCACAGTGTTTATAAGCTTAAGGAGACAACTCCTTACTGAAATTCACACTTTACAATGGGCTTACAACCCTTATTTATAAGCTTTAGCAACTCCTAAGAGTTGTTGGGCTGATTCCCAACAGCTCTAATTAGAGCCGTTGGGAGTCAGCCCAACATCTCTTATTCTTACCTGTGTACAACAGTCAGTGGTTGACTGTTGTACACTGTACACAGTCAGCTACTGACTGTGTACAAAAATAGTACATAAAAAAAGAATAAAATAAAAAGAAAAAGTTACAAAAATAATAAAAATTAAAAGGAAGAATTACAATCATATTCAACGACATGAATATACCTAAAATGACTAAAATACCCCTATAACTAATACAAGAAAGAAATATATTATATATATATATATATATATGAGTAGATGGATACATGTACATATATATGAAATATATATGTATATGTATCTTCTTTTATACATATAAAATATATATTATAAAATACATTGTCTTATGGATTACAATTTAACACCCCCCCTCAAACTTAGGGCATAATGACCGAAAGTTTGCCAAGAAGGAAGTTGAATCGCGGAGAGCACAACGATTTGGTAAAGAAATCTGTCAGCTGATATTCTGAAGTTACATATAGAAGATCTATGACTCCTTTCAGATATGCTTCTCGAACATAGTGGCATTTCATCTCGATGTGTTTGGTCCGCTCATGAAATGTGTGGTTTTTGGCAATATAAATTGCACTCTTGTTATCACAGCATAGCTTGCTGGGTCCTTCTACATTAATCCCCATATCTTCTAGTAGTTGATGAATCCATACAATCTCCATGGTAGTAGTCGCCATGACACGATATTCAGCTTTTGTTGAGGATAGAGACACTTTTTGTTGCTTCTTACATCTCCATGAAATCAGCGAGTCTCCTTAAAACACACAAAAAACAGTGGTGGAGTGACGATTATTTGGGTCACCTCCCCGGTCAGAGTCAGTATAAGCAATTAATTTTAATTCAGAAGAAGAGGATAAGAATACTCCCTTGTTTAGTATGTCATTTATGTATCTCACAATCCGCAAGATGGCACTCATGTGAACTGATATTGGTGCATGTTGGAACTGACTTGCAATATGAACTGTATGAGAGATATTTGGTCTAGTAATACTCAGATACATCAAAGATCCCACAAGCTGTCTGTAGGGGGTGGGATGATGGGATCAGAGAGAGGAATACCATCATCAATATTCATTTTGGCTCCTACTATAGCAGGAGTTTCACAAACCTTATCATCCATAATACCTGACCTGTCAATAATCTCAAAGGCAAGCTTAGTTTGAGATAAAAAATACCCACTATGAGAGTATGCTACTTCAATACCCCAAAAATAAGTTAGAAATCCCAAATCAGACATTTCAAACCTATCCTTCAAAATTGATTTTATGCTTTTAACCCCTTTAGAATCACTTCCGGTTATAAGCATATCATCCACATATAAGAGCAAAATGACAATCCTTGCATTGGTTTTCTAACAAATAAGGCAGTTTCAGTGAAACAGGAAGAAAAACCATTTTCTAACATTACGGAGTTAAATATATCGTACCAAGCCTTGGGAGCTTGTTTTAACCATAAAGTGTTTTTCGAAGGCGGAGCACTTTCCCTTTGGGAGTCTTCATTCTTGGTGGAGCATCCATATATACATCTTCATTCTGATCACCATTTAGGAAGGCATTTTTAACATCCATTTGATAGATGTTCCATTTGTTGATTGAGGCAACGGTAATGAAACATCAGACAGTAACCATTTAGGCCAAAGGGGCAAAAGTTTCTTGATGTCTTCTTTTAAATCGTTGTAATTTTGAAAAGATTTTTAAATGTAAAACATGTGAAAACCAGACATCAAATAATAAAAACCGGTTCTCACTAGTGGATGAGACCGGGTCGAACTCAGGGAACGGGAATATGTTGTATTCAAACACACAAGTCTAAACTATTCTTTATTGCCGAATTATTGAAATGTAAAATGTTTCAAAAGAGGTAAAAACAACTAACTATTACAACAAATGAATACTCTTCGAAGAGGGCGTAAAGTGCAATATTTACAAACCCAATTTCAAATTTCTAATTCTAAACTAAAAAGTAAAAATTCTTCTATTCTTCGTACTTCGTGTCACGCAATCATTTCCGTTCCAATCCCTTGCAATCCTGCACAAGTCCAACGAAACACGAGCAGTACACGAAAGAAAAACAAAAACTAACACCTAATTATCAGAATTCAGATAATGCACTCAAACTCGATAGTACTTAAACTAATTCACAAATGTAAACATAAAAGTAATCCATGCATCCACTCTAAAATTCTTAGATCATCTGATCAATGGTCACCAAAAATTTCAGCTGCAATGAGGATCATTGAACAATGACATCTAATTGATCCATTTCCTCATTTATTCAAAAATCAGTAATTTCCACACTCATATCGGATTCAAATATCTGAGCAAACACATTCGCTGATATCTCCACAGAAGTACTATTCACCAGAAGAAGTAATGAACAGTAATCATCAAAAATTTCAACTATTCATTGGAAAACCTCATTTAGCTAGGTTTCACTCACCGGAAATCATATGATAATCAATCAGATTATCGATCAATATTTACCTGATTCAATTCAATGAGATCAGAACCTTATAGGATTTTTTTCAAATCAGAATTAATACAAACCTTCAATTGATTCTGGAAATCCTGTAAGCCGTTGGGAATAAAACTTGCTGGACATCTGATTTCAGTCATACCGATTAACAGGATTCGAAAACAAAAATTATCATCTCATGATATTAACTCAGATATCCAGTTACAGTGGATCAAAAAAATTGATTCAAACCAAGGATTATCGTTGTCAATGAAAAGCACAACTAGATAAACGGTGGATTTCCATTTCCTGATGGATCTCAATGTAGATGTAGATTTAGATTGCTTGAAAAACAGAGTGATCGATCCAGATGATCGATCAATCTGTACAAAAAATGAAGTTCAGTCCAGATGGTTAAGTGAATCTTATATTCTTTATGCTGTAATCTGGCAACTATGAACACCTGTGATTTCAATGCACACACTGCGATGCATGTTATGAAAGAAGAGAAAAAAAAACAGAAGATTCACAATGAATTTATGAAGCACGATAAAAGAAAACGATATATGAAAATCAAATGCTAAAACTGATCCTTACGTCTGATGAAAACTGCAAACTAAACTTAAAATCAACACTCTACTGGCTAATCGTATGACATCAGATTAACGAAACAGAAGATTATTAAGAAAGAACAGAGAAAGAAAAAAAAATCAAAGAAGAAGAAGAAGATGATCTGAAGAAGAAAAGTAAAACTATTTTCTATTTTGATTTTATAAAACCGATCATTACTGTAATTACAAATGAAGTAAAAAAAAACAGGAAATTAAGAGAAGAAGATTAGGAAGAGAAGAAGATGCAGAGGAAGAAGAAGAAGAAGAAGAATCAAAAGAATACTCAGCACTCACCGTGAACCTGAGGGTTAGGGAAGAAGCTGGCCTCCACCGTCAACGCCGTCGCCGTTGAAGAAGCACCTCCACCGGAAACAGGGAAGAAGAAGAAATCAAGGGAGAAGTGGAAGAAGGAGGGAAGAAAACAAGGTGGAGGTAAAAGAGGGGTTAGAGGAGAGGGCTCTGGCGCAAAAGATGAAGACGCCTTATTTTTTTCTGTTTTGGGGGTTTTAAAAACAAGCAAACCGGTTTTGAACCGGTTTGCTGTTTGTTTTAACAAAATCCAAACCGGTTTCACCGGATTATTTTCTTTATTTTGAAATGCAAACCGGTTAAACCGGTTTGTGATATATTTTTTTTCATTTTTTTCAAGAAATCAAACCGTGTAAAACGGTTTGTTATTTTATAATTTTTTTTTTTCCGTTTTTTTTTTTTTAAATTCAAAAACTATGTAATCCTAGTTTATTCTAAAGTTTTCAAAAATTAAAATCAAAACTTATCAAGAAAAAAAAAACTATTCTAACTATTTATTTCTATTGAATTTTTTTCTTTTCTAAAAAAAAACAAACATTTAAAATGATTTTATTAACAATATAAAACTATTTTCTCTATTCTTTATTTTTTATTTTATTTTTACTTGAAAACTAAAACTAAACTACTATGACTATAACAAAAACTAAAATATGCATAAAAATGTAAAATAAAATTATTTTTCATGCATTTTCTATTTTTAAATCATTTTAGCACATTTACTCGAGAACTAACATAAAATTGAGTATTTGAAACATTTTCTCATGAAATCATGCATATTTTTATATGAAATATCTCTAAAATATATGCATGATCAAATACCCCCATACTTATGTTTTGCTAGTCCTCGAGCAAACCAGAAAAATGCAAGAAATCAAACTATCACCTAACTCACTTTAGTAGGAATCACGGTTGCATTTAGCTCATGCAACAAGCCCTTTCAACCCCTGGGTTACCCCAGTGGACGAGTAAGGTCTCGTGAGGGTTTGCAGTGATGCTACCCACAAACATCTCTGTCATGTATGCATAATATTACACATCCTCACAAGCAGTAAGTAATTAAAGACATTATTTTCACAAATATTTCCTGTTATTTCAAAATCACAATATAATTAGAATCTTTTATGTACCACCACAGAAAAAGAATTTCTTTCACTTTTCTAAATTATCACAATTATTTATGTTTTATTCTTAGAAAATCCAATAAAAACATATTATTATTTACTTATCCTCACTCATATGTTTTCTGCACAGGTTTTCTCAATCACACTTCTAAGCATTGAACTTTTCTTTCTTTTTAAGCTCTTTTATCTCTTTTTTTTCTTTTCACGCTTTTTCTTTTTGCGCACTTATTTTTCTCATATAGCTTGCGTGTGGTCTGCTTTTATACCTTGTGCAATGTCAATATCTTCTATACTTTTTCAATACATACCAAAAGATATCAACTAAGACATAAAAGTGACTTTCTTCATTCACCTTTATAACATGAGAGTCAAATATTTCAACTTGTATCTGTTCTCAGTTACGTAGGATCACAAAGTTTTCCACTCTCCTTTTCGAAATGGAATTAAAAGTTTCAACTTACATCTAAGTTCCATCTACTAAGGATTGTGGAATTATCCAAACAACCTAACGCATGCTTTTTCTCACTTTTTGAGCTCATTTTTATGCTTTTGTTCATTTGCTTAGTTTTTCAAAAATAAAACTGTGCATATTCATATTTATGATTCAAAATAAATTCTAACATGTATCTATCATCATTTCCTCGAAATCCGCATAAACAACCATAATTTTTAGATCTATGTCAGAAAAAATTTTCGTGGGGCTTAAAAAATCCCCTAAAAACATTAGATTTGAAATAACATTCATATAAGTTCAAACTCTTTCTTTAAAAATCTACTTTTCATGAGGTATGTGTAAACATGTGCAAGAACGTAAACAGAAATATCAAGGTGTGCATTCTACAACCTCCCCCATGCTTATATGACACTGTCCCAGTGGCACTCCCCCATGCTTGAATGAAACTAAGTGAATGCACATGAGAGAAATAAATGAGGGAAAGAGTAGAATAATCTGACATGAATTAAAAATACACGTTCTATGAATGTAATGAATGCAATGTATACATGACAAAACCTGAAACTCATGAAAAAATAGAAAACTGAAAATAAAACCAAATAAAATCTACAAATCCTAACAAATGTAAAACTGTACAGAATATTGGTTGCCTCCCATAAAGCGCTAAGTTTCACGTCCCCAGCCAGACGGATCCCTGGAAAAATCCTTTATCGTCCATGAGATCAATGGACATGAAGTCAGACTCAATCGGGCTCTCTATGAAAAATAATGTCATCAGTGACATTGCGCACTATGTTCCCGTCCTGTTTACCTCTAAATGGCTCAAAGTGTCCGATCCAACTCAACTCACCTATCTGATTTTCACGTAATTCTAGGTGATCCTCTTCTAGTGATTTCTTATCCTCCTCATGAGGTGGATCACTCAATAACCAAGCATATTCTGCTTCTATGAGGTCTTGAATAACATCAACCTCGAAAGAAGCCTCCTCAACAGCAGGCCCCATAGCAGCACAAAAAATATTTAGCCGTATCTTCCTATTTCCGAATGACACATCCATCGCACTAGTGCGGCAATTGATGCACGCATTGGCGGTAGCTAGGAAGGGGCGACCGAGAATAATAGGAGTCTGCTGTGGACTATCAACTCTCTCCATATCTAATATCACGAAGTCGACAGGGAAATAACAATCTTCCACCATGACTAAAACATCTTCAAGTATCCCTCTTGGGATCTTGATAGATCTATCTGCGAGCTGAAGAGTCATAGGTGTAGGTTTCATCTCTTTCAATCCAAATTGGTCATAAAAGAAACCCGGCAAGATGTTAACACTTGCCCCAAGGTCGAGCAATGCACGCCCAACAGTGATGTTTCCTATGACGCAAGAGATGATAGGAGTCCCTGGGTCCTTGAGCTTAGGTGGGGTTTGATGTTGCAATATTGCGCTCACCTGCCCGGTTAAATAAATCTTTTTCTGCACATGGGACATCGACTTCCTTTTCTGCGTACAAAGTTCTTTGAGGAACTTTGCATATGCAGGGACCTGTTGAATAGCATCTAGTAAGGGGAGGTTTATTTGAACGTGCTTGAATATCTCAAGCATCTCTTGCATGTTCACTCCGGACTTACCTAATGCTCGTGGCCTTTCTAACGCCTCAGGAAAGGGTGCTTTGGGAATGTAGGATGGTGAAGGCTCAGATAAAAGAACCTTCTCGCTTTCCTGAGGTAAAATATTAGGGACAGACTGCTTCTCGCTTATTTTTTCTCTTTCTTCTGCAGCCTCCCTCGCTTGGTACTGCTTCCCACTCCTAAGGGTTACTACTTGAGCTTGCTCTTTATGTGCATCAGTCATATGGAAGCTACGCATGGGTTCCTTTCCCTTAGGGTTGACAATAGGCTGGCTAGGCAATGTTCCCTCACTTCGCCTGCTAAGTGCTTCAGCAAGCTGCCCCATTTGAGTCTCTAATTTTGCAATAGACTGGGTATGTGAGCTCAAAGCTTGCAAAATCTTATCCTCAAAAGATTGACTATGTAAAGTCTCATGAGACTGGGGTTGAGTATAACAGGTTGGACTGGGGGATAACTGGATCTTTGAAATCCAGGCGCATAACCGCCTTGACTTGGTTGACTCTGGGAAGGGTTGGGTGGGTGGATCTGTGAGTTGCGCCATGAGAAATTGGGATGATTTCGCCAGCTCGGGTTATAAGTGTTGGAAAATGGATTAGGTACGGGCCTAGCGAAGTTTTGAGCCATCTGAGCTTGCTCTTGGACAAACTCAGGATATTGTGGCGCAACTGGGCACTCGAAGACATGGTGTGCAGGACTCGCACACAACGCGCACACCTGCATGGCAGGGGAGGGACCCAACAAAAACTGATCTAATTTCTGGGACAGTTGGTCTACCTTGTTACTCAAATCAAGGTTCATCCCTAACTCGAAAATACCTGCCTTCTTAATGCTATCTTGTGCAGGTGCAGCCCTATCGAACCGTGAGGTTGTCGCATGGTGCATCGAATTCTCACTCAATGTCTCAAAAAGCGACCATGCTTCATCCTCACTTTTGAGCATAAATGTGCCCCCACACGCGGCATCCACCATTTGACGGTTCTTTTCAGTAAGACCGTCATAGAAATATTGCACCAGTTGCCAGCGAGGCACCTTGTGGTGGGGACACTTGCGGAGTAGATCTTTCAATCTGTCCCATGACTCACGAAACTGTTCTCCTTCAATTTGGGAAAAACTGGTTATCGCTTTACGAAACTGGTTCGTTTTACCAATTGGGAAATATTTCTTTAAAAATTCTCTTTGCATATGTTTCCAAGTGGTAATTCGAACAGTATCTAATGATTTTAACCAACTCTTCGCTTTGTCCTTCAGAGAGAAGGGGAACAAGGTCAACCTCATCGCGTCATCTCCAAAGTTGTTGATTCGCACTGTCGAGCAAATCTCTAAAAATTCATCGAGGTGACAATATGGGTCTTCATTGCTAAGGCCATAAAATGAGGGTAACATTTGGATCACACTGGCCTTTATCTCAAAATGGTTTGCTCCTACATCAGGTCTTGTGATGCAGGAGGCGGGGGTGTAAGTGTTGGGCATGAATTACTCCCTCAGAGGACGGGTAATCTGCTGATTCTCAGCCATGGTTGCAGATCTCTGGGCTCTTCTAATAAGGGACTCGGGGTCCTCAATCGGCTCTACTAGCTCAGGGTCAAGTGAGCGTCGCCCTTGCATACACCTTGGAGTAGACCGGTGTAGCTCACGTCCTAACTTTGGGTTTTCTACCTAACTAACGCACTAAGCGGCCAAACCACGCAAACCACAAAGCGGGTAAACTAAAAACAACAAAAACTAAACAAACACCACGCAGTTACACATAACAGAGATTATGCAAAGAAATATAAAATTTATGTGTACGGTACCAATCGTACACAGTCACCTCTAAGGGAATCCTAATAGGTGGGCTGTGCAGAAAAGTAAGCTCTTCTCTAAGATATGCACATACGTGGTTCTAAACCTAAATGCAACACAAACACTAGGCAATAAAGCGAATACTAATATTACGTCGTTCCCCGGCAACGGCGCCAAAAATTTGATGTCTTCTTTTAAATCGTTGTAATTTTGAAAAGATTTTTAAATGTAAAACATGTGAAAACCAGACATCAAATAATAAAAACCGGTTCTCACTAGTGGATGAGACCGGGTCGAACTCAGGGAACGGGAATATGTTGTATTCAAACACACAAGTCTAAACTATTCTTTATTGCCGAATTATTGAAATGTAAAATGTTTCAAAAGAGGTAAAAACAACTAACTATTACAACAAATGAATACCCTTCGCAGAGGGCGTAAAGTGCAATATTTACAAACCCAATTTCAAATTTCAAATTTCTAATTCTAAACTAAAAAGTAAAAATTCTTCTATTCTTCGTACTTCGTGTCACGCAATCATTTCCGTTCCAATCCCTTGCAATCCTGCACAAGTCCAACGAAACACGAGCAGTACACGAAAGAAAAACAAAAACTAACACCTAATTATCAGAATTCGGATAATGCACTCAAACTCGATAGTACTTAAACTAATTCACAAATGTAAACATAAAAGTAATCCATGCATCCACTCTAAAATTCTTAGATCATGTGATCAATGGTCACCAAAAATTTCAGCTGCAATGAGGATCATTGAACAATGACATCTAATTGATCCATTTCCTCATTTATTCAAAAATCAGTAATTTCCACACTCATATCGGATTCAAATATCTGAGCAAACACATTCGATGATATCTCCACAGAAGTACTATTCACCAGAAGAAGTAATGAACAGTAATCATCAAAAATTGCAACTATTCATTGGAAAACCTCATTTAGCTAGGTTTCACTCACCGGAAATCATATGATAATCAATCAGATTATCGATCAATATTTACCTGATTCAATTCAATGAGATCAGAACCTTATAGGATTTTTTTCAAATCAGAATTAATACAAACCTTCAATTGATTCTGGAAATCCTGTAAGCCCTTGAGAATGAAACTTGCTGGACATCTGATTTCAGTCACACCGATTAACAGGATTCGAAAACAAAAATTATCATCTCATGATATTAACTTAGATATCCAGTTACAGTGGATCAAAAAAATTGATTCAAACCAAGGATTATCATTGTCAATGAAAAGCACAACTAGATAAACGGTGGATTTCCATTTCCTGATGGATCTCAATGTAGATGTAGATTTAGATTGCTTGAAAAACAGAGTGATCGATCCAGATGATCGATCAATCTGTACAGAAAATGAAGTTCAGTCCAGATGGTTAAGTGAATCTTATATTCTTTATGCTGTAATCTGGCAACTATGAACACCTGTGATTTCAATGCACACACTACGATGCATGTTATGAAAGAAGAGAAAAAAAACAGAAGATTCACAATGAATTTATGAAGCACGATAAAAGAAAATGATATATGAAAATCAAATGCTAAAATTGATCCTTACGTCTGATGAAAAACTGCAAACTAAACTTAAAATCAACACTCTACTGGCTAATCGTATGACATCAGATTAACGAAACAGAAGATTATTAAGAAAGAACAGAGAAAGAAAAAAAAATCAAAGAAGAAGAAGAAGAAGATGATCTGAAGAAGAAAAGTAAAACTATTTTCTATTTTGATTTTATAAAACCGATCATTACTGTAATTACAAATGAAGTAAAAAAAAACAGGAAATTAAGAGAAGAAGATTAGGAAGAGAAGATGATGCAGAGGAATAAGAAGAAGAAGAAGAAGAATCAAAAGAATACTCAGCACTCACCGTGAACCTGAGGGTTAGGGAAGAAGCTGGCCTCCACCGTCAACGCCGTCGCCGTTGAAGAAGCACCTCCACCGGAAACAGGGAAGAAGAAGAAATCAAGGGAGAAGGGGAAGAAGGAGGGAAGAAAACAAGGTGGAGGTAAAAGAGGGGTTAGAGGAGAGGGCTCTGGCGCAAAAGATGAAGACGCCTTATTTTTTTCTGTTTTGGGGGTTTTAAAAACAAGCAAACCGGTTTTGAACCGGTTTGCTGTTTGTTTTAACAAAATCCAAACCGGTTTCACCGGATTATTTTCTTTATTTTGAAATGCAAACCGGTTAAACCGGTTTGTGATATATTTTTTTTCATTTTTTTCAAGAAATCAAACCGTGTAAAACGGTTTGTTATTTTATAATTTTTTTTTTCCGTTTTTTTTTTTTTAAATTCAAAAACTATGTAATCCTAGTTTATTCTAAAGTTTTCAAAAATTAAAATCAAAACTTATCAAGAAAAAAAAAAAACTATTCTAACTATTTATTTCTATTGAATTTTTTTCTTTTCTAAAAAAAAACAAACATTTAAAATGATTTTATTAACAATATAAAACTATTTTCTCTATTCTTTATTTTTTATTTTATTTTTACTTGAAAACTAAAACTAAACTACTATGACTATAACAAAAACTAAAATATGCATAAAAATGTAAAATAAAATTATTTTTTATGCATTTTCTATTTTTAAATCATTTTAGCACATTTACTCGAGAACAAACATAAAATTGAGTATTTGAAACATTTTCTCATGAAATCATGCATATTTTTATATGAAATATCCCTAAAATATATGCATGATCAAATACCCCCATGCTTATGTTTTGCTAGTCCTCGAGCAAACCAGAAAAATGCAAGAAATCAAACTATCACCTAACTCACTTTCGTAGGAATCACGGTTGCATTTAGCTCATGCAACAAGCCCTTTCAACCCCTGGGTTACCCCAGTGGACGAGTACGGTCTCGTGAGGGTTTGCAGTGATGCTACCCACAAACATCTCTGTCATGTATGCATAATATTACACATCCTCACAAGCAGTAAGTAATTAAAGACATTATTTTCACAAATATTTCCTGTTATTTCAAAATCATAATATAATTAGAATCTTTTATGTACCACCACAGAAAAAGAATTTCTTTCACTTTTCTAAATTATCACAATTATTTATGTTTTATTCTTAGAAAATCCAATAAAAACATATTATTATTTACTTATCCTCACTCATATGTTTTCTGCACAGGTTTTCTCAATCACACTTCTAAGCATTGAACTTTTCTTTCTTTTTAAGCTCTTTTATCTCTTTTTTTTCTTTTCACGCTTTTTCTTTTTGCGTACTTATTTTTCTCATATAGCTTGCGTGTGGTCTGCTTTTATGCCTTGTGCAATGTCAATATCTTCTATACTTTTTCAATACATACCAAAAGATATCAACTAAGACATAAAAGTGACTTCCTTCATTCACCTTTATAACATGAGAGTCAAATATTTCAACTTGTATTTGTTCTCAGTTACGTAGGATCACAAAGTTTTCCACTCTCCTTTTCGAAATGGAATTAAAAGTTTCAACTTACATCTAAGTTCCATCTACTAAGGATTGTGGAATTATCCAAACAACCTAACGCATGCTTTTTCTCACTTTTTGAGCTCATTTTTATGCTTTTGTTCATTTGCTTAGTTTTTCAAAAATAAAACTGTTCATATTCATATTTATGATTCAAAAAAATTCTAACATGTATCTATTATCATTTCCTCGAAATCCGTATAAACAACCATAATTTTTAGATCTATGTCATAAAAAAATTTCGTGGGGCTTAAAAAATCCTCTAAAAACATTAGATTTGAAATAACATTCATATAAGTTCAAACTCTTTCTTTAAAAATCTACTTTTCATGAGGTAGGTGTAAACATGTGCAAGAACGTAAACAGAAATATCAAGGTGTGCATTCTACACCCTCCCCCATGCTTATATGACACTGTCCCAGTGGCACTCCCCCATGCTTGAATGAAACTAAGTGAATGCACATGAGAGAAATAAATGAGGGAAAGAGTAGAATAATCTGACATGAATTAAAAATACACGTTCTATGAATGTAATGAATGCAATGTATACATGACAAAACCTGAAACTCATAAAAAAATAGAAAACTGAAAATAAAACCAAATAAAATCTACAAATCCTAACAAATGTAAAACTGTACAGAATATGGGTTGCCTCCCATAAAGCGCTAAGTTTCACGTCCCCAGCCAGACGGATCCCTGGAAAAATCCTTCATCGTCCATGAGATCAATGGACATGAAGTCAGACTCAATCGGGCTCTCTATGAAAAATAATGTCATCAGTGACATTGCGCACTATGTTCCCGTCCTGTTTATCTCTAAATGGCTCAAAGTGCCCGATCCAACTCAACTCACCTATCTGATTTTCACGTAATTCTAGGTGATCCTCTTCTAGTGATTCCTTATCCTCCTCATGAGGTGGATCACTCAATAACCAAGCATATTCTGCTTCTATGAGGTCTTGAATAACATCAACCTCGAAAGAAGCCTCCTCAACAGTAGGCCCCATAGCAGCACGAAAAATGTTTAGCCGTATCTTCCTATTTCCGAATGACACATCCATCGCACTAGTGCGGCAATTGATGCACGCATTGGCGGTAGCTAGGAAGGGGCAACCGAGAATAATAGGAGTCTGCTGTGGACTATCAACTCTCTCCATATCTAATATCACGAAGTCGACAGGGAAATAACAATCTTCCACCTTGACTAAAACATCTTCAAGTATCCCTCTTGGGATCTTGATAGATCTATCTGCGAGCTGAAGAGTCATAGGTGTAGGTTTCATCTCTTTCAATCCAAATTGGTCATAAAAGAAACCCGGCAAGATGTTAACACTTGCCCCAAGGTCGAGCAATGCACGCCCAACAGTGATGTTTCCTATGACGCAAGAGATGATAGGAGTCCCTGGGTCCTTGAGCTTAGGTAAGGTTTGATGTTGCAATACTGCGCTCACCTGCCCGGTTAAATAAATCTTTTTCTGCACAAGGGACATCGACTTCCTTTTCTGCGTACAAAGTTCTTTGAGGAACTTTGCATATGCAGGGACCTGTTGAATAGCATCTAGTAAGGAGAGGTTTATCTGAACGTGCTTGAATATCTCAAGCATCTCTTGCATGTTCACTCCGGACTTACCTAATGCTCGTGGCCTTTCTAACGCCTCAGGAAAGGGTGCTTTGGGAATGTAGGATGGTGAAGGCTCAGATGGAAGAACCTTCTCGCTTTCCTGAGGTAAAATATTAGGGACAGACTGCTTCTCGCTTATTTTCTCTCTTTCTTCTGCAGCCTCCCTCGCTTGGTACTGCTTCCCACTCCTAAGGGTTACTACTTGAGCTTGCTCTTTATGTGCATCAGTCATATGGAAGCTACGCATGGGTTCCTTTCCCTTAGGGTTGACAATAGGCTGGCTAGGCAATGTTCCCTCACTTCGCCTGCTAAGTGCTTCAGCAAGCTGCCCCATTTGAGTCTCTAATTTTGCAATAGACTGGGTATGTGAGCTCAAAGCTTGCAAAATCTTATCCTCAAAAGATTGACTATGTAAAGGCTCATGAGACTGGGGTTGAGTATAAACAGGTTGGACTGGGGGATAACTGGATCTTTGAAATCCAGGCGCATAACCGCCTTGACTTGGTTGACTCTGGGAAGGGTTGGGTGGGTGGATCTGTGAGTTGCGCCATGAGAAATTGGGATGATTTCGCCAGCCCGGGTTATAAGTGTTGGAAAATGGATTAGGTACGGGCCTAGCGAAGTTTTGAGCCATCTGAGCTTGCTCTTGGACAAACTCAGGATATTGTGGCGCAACTGGGCACTCGAAGACATGGTGTGCAGGACTCGCACACAACGCGCACACCTGCATGGCAGGGGAGGGACCCAACAAAAACTGATCTAATTTCTGGGACAGTTGGTCTACCTTGTTACTCAAATCAAGGTTCATCCCTAACTCGAAAATACCTGCCTTCTTAATGCTATCTTGTGCAGGTGCAGCCCTATCGAACCGTGAGGCTGTCGCATGGTGCATCGAATTCTCACTCAATGTCTCAAAAAGCGACCATGCTTCATCCTCACTTTTGAGCATAAATGTGCCCCCACACGCGGCATCCACCATTTGACGGTTCTTTTCAGTAAGACCGTCATAGAAATATTGCACCAGTTGCCAGCGAGGCACCTGGTGGTGGGGACACTTGCGGAGTAGATCTTTCAATCTGTCCCATGACTCATGAAACTGTTCTCCTTCAATTTGGGAAAAACTGGTTATCGCTTTACGAAACTGGTTCGTTTTACCAATTGGGAAATATTTCTTTAAAAATTCTCTTTGCATATGTTTCCAAGTGGTAATTCGAACAGTATCTAATGATTTTAACCAACTCTTCGCTTTGTCCTTCAGAGAGAAGGGGAACAAGGTCAACCTCATCGCGTCATCTCCAAAGTTGTTGATTCGCACTGTCGAGCAAATCTCTAAAAATTCATCGAGGTGACAATATGGGTCTTCATTGCTAAGGCCATAAAATGAGGGTAACATTTGGATCACACTGGCCTTTATCTCAAAATGGTTTGCTCCTACATCAGGTCTTGTGATGCAGGAGGCGGGGGTGTAAGTGTTGGGCATGAATTACTCCCTCAGAGGACGGGTAATCTGCTGATTCTCAGCCATGGTTGCAGATCTCTGGGCTCTTCTAATAAGGGACTCGGGGTCCTCAATCGGCTCTACTAGCTCAGGGTCAAGTGAGCGTCGCCCTTGCATACACCTTGGAGTAGACCGGTGTAGCTCACGTCCTAACTTTGGGTTTTCTACCTAACTAACGCACTAAGCGGCCAAACCACGCAAACCACAAAGCGGGTAAACTAAAAACAACAAAAACTAAACAAACACCACGCAGTTACACATAACAGAGATTATGCAAAGAAATATAAAATTTATGTGTACGGTACCAATCGTACACAGTCACCTCTAAGGGAATCCTAATAGGTGGGCTATGCAGAAAAGTAAGCTCTTCTCTAAGATATGCACATACGTGGTTCTAAACCTAAATGCAACACAAACACTAGGCAATAAAGCGAATACTAATATTACGTCGTTCCCCGGCAACGGCGCCAAAAATTTGATGTCTTCTTTTAAATCGTTGTAATTTTGAAAAGATTTTTAAATGTAAAACATGTGAAAACCAGACATCAAATAATAAAAACCGGTTCTCACTAGTGGATGAGACCGGGTCGAACTCAGGGAACGGGAATATGTTGTATTCAAACACACAAGTCTAAACTATTCTTTATTGCCGAATTATTGAAATGTAAAATGTTTCAAAAGAGGTAAAAACAACTAACTATTACAACAAATGAATACCCTTCGCAGAGGGCGTAAAGTGCAATATTTACAAACCCAATTTCAAATTTCAAATTTCTAATTCTAAACTAAAAAGTAAAAATTCTTCTATTCTTCGTACTTCGTGTCACGCAATCATTTCCGTTCCAATCCCTTGCAATCCTGCACAAGTCCAACGAAACACGAGCAGTACACGAAAGAAAAACAAAAACTAACACCTAATTATCAGAATTCGGATAATGCACTCAAACTCGATAGTACTTAAACTAATTCACAAATGTAAACATAAAAGTAATCCATGCATCCACTCTAAAATTCTTAGATCATGTGATCAATGGTCACCAAAAATTTCAGCTGCAATGAGGATCATTGAACAATGACATCTAATTGATCCATTTCCTCATTTATTCAAAAATCAGTAATTTCCACACTCATATCGGATTCAAATATCTGAGCAAACACATTCGATGATATCTCCACAGAAGTACTATTCACCAGAAGAAGTAATGAACAGTAATCATCAAAAATTGCAACTATTCATTGGAAAACCTCATTTAGCTAGGTTTCACTCACCGGAAATCATATGATAATCAATCAGATTATCGATCAATATTTACCTGATTCAATTCAATGAGATCAGAACCTTATAGGATTTTTTTCAAATCAGAATTAATACAAACCTTCAATTGATTCTGGAAATCCTGTAAGCCGTTGAGAATGAAACTTGCTGGACATCTGATTTCAGTCATACCGATTAACAGGATTCGAAAACAAAAATTATCATCTCATGATATTAACTTAGATATCCAGTTACAGTGGATCAAAAAAATTGATTCAAACCAAGGATTATCATTGTCAATGAAAAGCACAACTAGATAAACGGTGGATTTCCATTTCCTGATGGATCTCAATGTAGATGTAGATTTAGATTGCTTGAAAAACAGAGTGATCGATCCAGATGATCGATCAATCTGTACAGAAAATGAAGTTCAGTCCAGATGGTTAAGTGAATCTTATATTCTTTATGCTGTAATCTGGCAACTATGAACACCTGTGATTTCAATGCACACACTACGATGCATGTAATGAAAGAAGAGAAAAAAAAAACAGAAGATTCACAATGAATTTATGAAGCACGATAAAAGAAAATGATATATGAAAATCAAATGCTAAAATTGATCCTTACGTCTGATGAAAAACTGCAAACTAAACTTAAAATCAACACTCTACTGGCTAATCGTATGACATCAGATTAACGAAACAGAAGATTATTAAGAAAGAACAGAGAAAGAAAAAAAAATCAAAGAAGAAGAAGAAGAAGATGATCTGAAGAAGAAAAGTAAAACTATTTTCTATTTTGATTTTATAAAACCGATCATTACTGTAATTACAAATGAAGTAAAAAAAAACAGGAAATTAAGAGAAGAAGATTAGGAAGAGAAGAAGATGCAGAGGAAGAAGAATCAAAAGAATACTCAGCACTCACCGTGAACCTGAGGGTTAGGGAAGAAGCTGGCCTCCACCGTCAACGCCGTCGCCGTTGAAGAAGCACCTCCACCGGAAATAGAGAAGAAGAAGAAATCAAGGGAGAAGGGGAAGAAGGAGGGAAGAAAACAAGGTGGAGGTAAAAGAGGGGTTAGAGGAGAGGGCTCTGGCGCAAAAGATGAAGACGCCTTATTTTTTTCTGTTTTGGGGGTTTTAAAAACAAGCAAACCGGTTTTGAACCGGTTTGCTGTTTGTTTTAACAAAATCCAAACCGGTTTCACCGGATTATTTTCTTTATTTTGAAATGCAAACCGGTTAAACCGGTTTGTGATATATTTTTTTTCATTTTTTTCAAGAAATCAAACCGTGTAAAACGGTTTGTTATTTTATATTTTTTTTTCAGTTTTTTTTTTATTAATTCAAAAACTATGTAATCCTAGTTTATTCTAAAGTTTTCAAAAATTAAAATCAAAACTTATCAAGAAAAAAAAAAATATTCTAACTATTTATTTCTATTGAATTTTTTTCTTTTCTAAAAAAAAACAAACATTTAAAATGATTTTATTAACAATATAAAACTATTTTCTCTATTCTTTATTTTTTATTTTATTTTTACTTGAAAACTAAAACTAAACTACTATGACTATAACAAAAACTAAAATATGCATAAAAGAGTAAAATAAAATTATTTTTTATGCATTTTCTATTTTTAAATCATTTTAGCACATTTACTCGAGAACTAACATAAAATTGAGTATTTGAAACATTTTCTCATGAAATCATGCATATTTTTATATGAAATATCCCTAAAATATATGCATGATCAAATACCTCCATGCTTATGTTTTGCTAGTCCTCGAGCAAACCAGAAAAATGCAAGAAATCAAACTATCACCTAACTCACTTTCGTAGGAATCACGGTTGCATTTAGCTCATGCAACAAGCCCTTTCAACCCCTGGGTTACCCCAGTGGACGAGTAAGGTCTCGTGAGGGTTTGCAGTGATGCTACCCACAAACATCTCTGTCATGTATGCATAATATTACACATCCTCACAAGCAGTAAGTAATTAAAGACATTATTTTCACAAATATTTCCTGTTATTTTAAAATCACAATATAATTAGAATCTTTTATGTACCACCACAGAAAAAGAATTTCTTTCACTTTTCTAAATTATCACAATTATTTATGTTTTATTCTTAGAAAATCCAATAAAAACATATTATTATTTACTTATCCTCACTCATATGTTTTCTGCACAGGTTTTCTCAATCACACTTCTAAGCATTGAACTTTTCTTTCTTTTTAAGATCTTTTATCTCTTTTTTTTCTTTTCACGCTTTTTCTTTTTGCGTACTTATTTTTCTCATATAGCTTGCGTGTGGTCTGCTTTTATGCCTTGTGCAATGTCAATATCTTCTATACTTTTTCAATACATACCAAAAGATATCAACTAAGACATAAAAGTGACTTCCTTCATTCACCTTTATAACATGAGAGTCAAATATTTCAACTTGTATCTGTTCTCAGTTACGTAGGATCACAAACTTTTCCACTCTCCTTTTCGAAATGGAATTAAAAGTTTCAACTTACATCTAAGTTCCATCTACTAAGGATTATGGAATTATCCAAACAACCTAACGCATGCTTTTTCTCACTTTTTGAGCTCATTTTTATGCTTTTGTTCATTTGCTTAGTTTTTCAAAAATAAAACTGTGCATATTCATATTTATGATTCAAAAAAATTCTAACATGTATCTATCATCATTTCCTCGAAATCCGCATAAACAACCATAATTTTTAGATCTATGTCAGAAAAAAAATTCGTGGGGCTTAAAAAATCCTCTAAAAACATTAGATTTGAAATAACATTCATATAAGTTCAAACTCTTTCTTTAAAAATCTACTTTTCATGAGGTATGTGTAAACATGTGCAAGAACGTAAACAGAAATATCACGGTGTGCATTCTACACCCTCCCCCATGCTTATATGACACTGTCCCAGTGGCACTCCCCCATGCTTGAATGAAACTAAGTGAATGCACATGAGAGAAATAAATGAGGGAAAGAGTAGAATAATCTGACATGAATTAAAAATACACGTTCTATGAATGTAATGAATGCAATGTATACATGACAAAACCTGAAACTCATGAAAAAATAGAAAACTGAAAATAAAACCAAATAAAATCTACAAATCCTAACAAATGTAAAACTGTAAAGAATATGGGTTGCCTTCCATAAAACGCTAAGTTTCACGTCCCCAGCCAGACGGATCCCTGGAAAAATCCTTCATCGTCCATGAGATCAATGGACATGAAGTCAGACTCAATCGGGCTCTCTATGAAAAATAATGTCATCAGTGACATTGCGCACTATGTTCCCGTCCTGTTTACCTCTAAATGGCTCAAAGTGCCCGATCCAACTCAACTCACCTATCTGATTTTCACGTAATTCTAGGTGATCCTCTTCTAGTGATTCCTTATCCTCCTCATGAGGTGGATCACTCAATAACCAAGCATATTCTGCTTCTATGAGGTCTTGAATAACATCAACCTCGAAAGAAGCCTCCTCAACAGTAGGCCCCATAGCAGCACGAAAAATGTTTAGCCGTACCTTCCTATTTCCGAATGACACATCCATCGCACTAGTGCGGCAATTGATGCACGCATTGGCGGTAGCTAGGAAGGGGCGACCAAGAATAATAGGAGTCTGCTGTGGACTATCAACTCTCTCCATATCTAATATCACGAAGTCGACAGGGAAATAACAATCTTTCACCTTGACTAAAACATCTTCAAGTATCCCTCTTGGGATCTTGATAGATCTATCTGCGAGCTGAAGAGTCATAGGTGTAGGTTTCATCTCTTTCAATCCAAATTGGTCATAAAAGAAACCTGGCAAGATGTTAACACTTGCCCCAAGGTCGAGCAATGCACGCCCAACAGTGATGTTTCCTATGACGCAAGAGATGATAGGAGTCCCTGGGTCCTTGAGCTTAGGTGGGGTTTGATGTTGCAATACTGCGCTCACCTGCCCAGTTAAATAAATCTTTTTCTGCACATGGGACATCGACTTCCTTTTCTGCGTACAAAGTTCTTTGAGGAACTTTGCATATGCAGGGACCTGTTGAATAGCATCTAGTAAGGGGAGGTTTATCTGAACGTGCTTGAATATCTCAAGCATCTCTTGCATGTTCACTCCGGACTTACCTAATGCTCTTGGCCTTTCTAACGCCTCAGGAAAGGGTGCTTTGGGAATGTAGGATGGTGAAGGCTCAGATGGAAGAACCTTCTCGCTTTCCTGAGGTAAAATATTAGGGACAGACTGCTTCTCGCTTATTTTCTCTCTTTCTTCTGCAGCCTCCCTCGCTTGGTACTGCTTCCCACTCCTAAGGGTTACTACTTGAGCTTGCTCTTTATGTGCATCAGTCATATGGAAGCTACGCATGGGTTCCTTTTCCTTAGGGTTGACAATAGGCTGGCTAGGCAATGTTCCCTCACTTCGCCTGCTAAGTGCTTCAGCAAGCTGCCCCATTTGAGTCTCTAATTTTGCAATAGACTGGGTATGTGAGCTCAAAGCTTGCAAAATCTTATCCTCAAAAGATTGACTATGTAAAGGCTCATGAGACTGGGGTTGAGTATAAACAGGTTGGACTGGGGGATAACTGGATCTTTGAAATCCAGGCGCATAACCGCCTTGACTTGGTTGACTCTGGGAAGGGTTGGGTGGGTGGATCTGTGAGTTGCGCCATGAGAAATTGGGATGATTTCGCCAGCCCGGGTTATAAGTGTTGGAAAATGGATTAGGTACGGGCCTAGCGAAGTTTTGAGCCATCTGAGCTTGCTCTTGGACAAACTCAGGATATTGTGGCGCAACTGGGCACTCGAAGACATGGTGTGCAGGACTCGCACACAACGCGCACACCTGCATGGCAGGGGAGGGACCCAACAAAAACTGATCTAATTTCTGGAACAGTTGGTCTACCTTGTTACTCAAATCAAGGTTCATCCCTAACTCGAAAATACCTGCCTTCTTAATGCTATCTTGTGCAGGTGCAGCCCTATCGAACCGTGAGGCTGTCGCATGGTGCATCGAATTCTCACTTAATGTCTCAAAAAGCGACCATGCTTCATCCTCACTTTTGAGCATAAATGTGCCCCCACACGCGGCATCCACCATTTGACGGTTCTTTTCAGTAAGACCGTCATAGAAATATTGCACCAGTTGCCAGCGAGGCACCTGGTGGTGGGGACACTTGCGGAGTAGATCTTTCAATCTGTCCCATGACTCATGAAACTGTTCTCCTTCAATTTGGGAAAAACTGGTTATCGCTTTACGAAACTGGTTCGTTTTACCAATTGGGAAATATTTCTTTAAAAATTCTCTTTGCATATGTTCCCAAGTGGTAATTCGAACAATATCTAATGATTTTAACCAACTCTTCGCTTTGTCCTTCAGAGAGAAGGGGAACAAGGTCAACCTCATCGCGTCATCTCCAAAGTTGTTGATTCGCACTGTCGAGCAAATCTCTAAAAATTCATCGAGGTGACAATATGGGTCTTCATTGCTAAGGCCATAAAATGAGGGTAACATTTGGATCACACTGGCCTTTATCTCAAAATGGTTTGCTCCTACATCAGGTCTTGTGATGCAGGAGGCGGGGGTGTAAGTGTTGGGCATGAAATACTCCCTCAGAGGAGTGCGTTCAGTGTCAGATACACGCACCTTCCATTCATGCGCCAGCCACGTACTTGCAATCAGTCGTGTCTCCATGGCCATTTTCTATGTGGGCCTTCGACGTCGTAGGACCCATCTCTCCTTCAGCTTCTAATGGTCATAAATATTTCCTTGCCGCAACAGAGTATTTCACCAAATGGGTTGAAGCCGTTACTCTGCATACAGTGGAGGGTCGACATGTAGTCTCGTTCATTCATAAGAACATTCTTTGTCGTTTCGGTATACCACACGACATCGTGTCAGATAATGGTACTCATTTCAAGAATGAGAGAATGAAGATCTTTTGTTCAAAATTCAGAATTCATCATCATTTTTCAGCTCCTTATTATCCACAAGGAAATGGTCAGGCAGAAGCAACCAACAAAAGTTTGATTCTCATCTTGGAAAGAACCGTTGAGACGGGTCGTGATTGGCATGAGAAAATTCATGATGCACTTTGGGCATATCGAACTACCATTCGAACCCCAACCAATGCGACTCCTTTAGAACTTGTTTATGGGACTGAGGTGGTGTTACCTCTTCATGTTCAGAAACCCGCCCTTAAGTTCGCATCTCTTTTAGAGCTACCACTCGATCAGTATCAGCAACAGAGATTGGTACAGTTAGATTTACTCGATGAAAAAAAAGACTCAAAGCAGCAGAACACGCTCAGTCTTATCGTCAGAGGATAGCAAGGCAATATGTCAAGTCAGTCATCGAAAGGAGATTCCAAGTTAATGACTTGGTCCTTAGATCAACGGCTTATATCAAGCATCACCCATGTGGCAAATGGTCACCAAACTGGGAAGGCCCCTACGTGGTGAAAGAAGCGTTGCCCCGTAATTCATATCGTCTGATTAATGCAGACGGGGTAGAACTATCTGACCCCATTAATGCTCGACATCTGAAGAAATTCTATACCTAGAAAATCTCTATTCTATCTTTTGTATTCTTCAAAAATTCTCTTCAATAAATGATCAATTATTCTTTGGTCAAAATACCCCTCTTTCCCAGAATATACTAGGGCATTCTTGTTAAAGTTGCCTTTTATCCAAAACAATTTGTGTGCAGGCAGGATCTAATAAATCTCTCATTTTGCATGCATGTGCACTCAGTTGCATCCATTTGCATTTACACGCATTCATCTGCATCAATTTGCATTGAATTTCCCATTCAGGATAAGGGATAAATCCTGAGACCCCGGCAAGTCGTCCAAGTCATCGCCAATTGATGACCCTTCAAAACCCAGTGCTCATACTGGTAATCTTTCAAAACCCAGTGCTCGTACTGGTAATCTTTTAAAAAAAAAACCAGTGCTCGTACTGGTAATCTTTCAAAACCCAGTGCTCGTACTGGTAATCTTTAAAAAAAAAAAAAACCAGTGCTCGTACTGGTAATCTTTTGAAAATTCAGTGCTCGTACTGATAACTTTTTAAAATTCAGTGTTTGTACTGATAACCTTTTAAAATCCAGTGCCCGTACTGGTAACCTTTTAAAGTCCAGTGCTCGTACTGGTATCCTTTAAAAATCCAGTGCTCGTACTGGTAATCTTTTAAAATTCAGTGCTCGTACTGATAACTTTTTTTGAAATCCAGTGCTCGTACTGGTAATCTTTTAAAATCCAGTGCTCGTACTGGTAGCCTTTTAAAGTCCAGTGCTCGTACTAGTATCCTTTAAAAATCCAGTGCTCGTACTGGTAATCTTTTAAAATCCAGTGCTCGTACTGGTAACCTTTTAAAGTCCAGTGCTCGTACTGGTATCCTTTAAAAATCCAGTGCTCGTACTGGTAATCTTTTAAAATTCAGTGCTCGTACTGATAACTTTTTAAAATCCAGTGCTCGTACTGGTAATCTTTTAAAATCCAGTGCTCGTACTGGTAGCCTTTTAAAGTCCAGTGCTCGTACTGGTATCCTTTAAAAATCCAGTGCTCGTACTGGTAATCTTTTAAAATACAGTGCTCGTATTGGTACTTTGTCAAAGTTCGGTCTTCATACTGGTCGCAACATAACTCTCACATTGAGGTTCAGGCTCAATCTTTAGACCGGCGAACCAAACAATCTGTATCAGACTCTTGGGTCGTTCCATTCTGTTAATCTGACATTCGGGTTGCCGATTTTGTCAAGACCTCTAGTCATTCGTGTTATCAAGCAGTTCTTTGAGTTATCAAAAGCTATCAAAATCAATCGCCAAGTATCTCTCTTGTGAGGGACCCTTTTTCCAGGGAGAGTTCGAGGGAGCTCGTTTCTTTTCGCATGTCTTTATTGTTCGTTCGTTGAACCCCTTTTTCTAGGGAGAGTTTGAAGGGACTCGTGATTCACGAACAGTTTGCAAAATAATCTTTGTTGTAACACAAGGAACCCTTTTTCTAGGGAGATTTTCGACGGAAGCTCGTCTTCCTTGTAGCCTCAAATGTCTTTTGTTAGGCCACCCCCGTCGTCGAGGACCCTTTTTCCAGGGAGAGTGTGATGGACTCGTTCCTCTATGATATCCTTTCAATCTCTGTTAGCGGCCCCCTTTCCATAAGAGAAGCCTAGAAATAGGGAGTTTTGACAAAAACTATATTTCTCTTCGAAAGTTCGTTTTGCAAACACCTCCTCTTCAGGGAAGAGAGGAGTACCTTTTGTTACCCGTTCAGGTAAGGGTCAAGCCTGAGTCTCTCCTTTGGGGAAAAGAGAGAAGAATCTAGCCACGGATGTGTCATATAGATCTCAAATGATTTTCTTCACCAAGGATTCCAAGAATATTTTGCCAATTTGCCATAAAAAAATAATTGTTGATTTCAAAATCTTTATCGCATAAAATTGTACCACAGAATACCTTCAGTATTACTTCCGAAGTGACAAAGCTTTTGCGAAAAAGGATTCAAAATTCAAAATCTTTCTATTGGCCAACCAAAAGGATGAAGAATAAATCCGCGATGTGGCCAACAAAGAAAATTCAATGTTGTTGCAAATCCAGAAGTGATTGATATTGATCACAGTCAATGGCATATTTTTAAAGATCATTCTTGGAAAATAAGCAGTCGAAATATCCTGGGTGATACAGAAAAATCCACTCAATCTCCATGTCCCCTCAATCACCTAAGCTGCAATTAAATATCTGCAAAAGGGATCTCTCAACTGTCGTCAAGATGAAGGCGAATTAGACGAGTCGACCCCCGGGGCCAAAGAAGATTTGGATCATCTCCAAGATGACAGAGTTTGTGACGGATCCTTCCAGGGAAAGTTCAGATCACCGTCGAGATGAAGGCGAGTGTGATGGACCTCCCGACAATCCCTAAAAGGTATTTAATTTCTGTTATCATCAAGAGATTCCTAACCAATGAGCCAATAACCGTCAATATAATCCCTGAGAGAAAAGAAGGATCGGAACATCTCTGAGATGAAGGAGTTTGTGACGTACCCTTCCAAAAAAATAAAGAGAGAAAAAGCTAGGACATCTCCAAAATGAAGGATGATGTAATTCCCGAAAAATCCAAGAGAGCTCCAATTCTGTCAAAAAAAAAAAAAGAGTGCAGAAAGATCATCATGAGAAAAGAATCCCAGGATATCAGACTGCCGAATCTATCAAGAATCTTCTTTAATTTTGTGAAATTCTTTTATCAATGTCCTTTCGCTAATAGCTCTCGCAATATCAAGAATACATTCTTTTCTGTCCATATCAATGAAATTGATAGCCTCCTTGAAGGAAAGTCAATTGCAAGTAATTTGAATTCGAATCTTGATTCTACGGAGTTAAGCCCAGTCGGAGGTAATACTTCAGGTAGACAAGAGGGAATATTTTTCATATATATATGTGCTTATCATTCTTGAATTAACTACAATTTTTTTTATCTTATTGGCAATCTTTTTAAGTTATCCTGACATGAAGTGAGAACTTGATGTTTATTTTGATGTATCCAGGCGTTGTTGTTATCCCTTTTAGGATCGGATGATGGGAGTTGTCCAAGATCCTTCCCTTCTTGTTTTGATCTGGGTGCCTGGGCTCTCAGATTCGCACACTTCCCTGTGCTCCCCACTGTCCCACCATAGACAGTTCCCGTTCAGGTTAAGGGTTAAACCTGAATTTTCTGCAAAAGGTCATCTGTCTTAAAAGCCATTCAGTCTTAGCAATGAGACGTCCAAGATCAATCCCTTTTCAAGCTTTAGGGAACCCCCTTTCTTTCTTTTGCAAACCCCTCTCGGATTTATTGTGCAGAATTCGAAGGTCCCATCATGGTTTCTTCATTTGAGGATTCCGTATATCATCCCCTTTCAGGTTAAGGGTTAAGCCTGAGCCTCGTTTTTCCATGAGGTATCATCCCCTTTCAGGTTAAGGGTTAAGCTTGAGCCTCGTTTTTCCACGATGTATCATCCCCTTTCAGGTTGAGGGTTAAGCCTGAGCCTCGTTTTTCCACGAGGTATCGTCCCCTTTCAGGTTAAGGGTTAAGCCTGAGCTTCGTTCCATACGAGGTATTTCCTGTCCCATCCAGGTTAAGGGCAAAACCTGAATCTCACTTTTTTTCGAAATAAAATTTTCTCCTTATTCTTCATTTCATATCTATCATCATCATTTGAACTAATTCTTTCATACCCAGTCAGATTCATCTAACTGGGGCATTTTTATAGTCCAAATTTGGTGTGTTTTCTTTGCCACTAAGCTCAGCTTTCAACCGGCTTAGCAGCAAAGAGGGGCATCTGTAAACACCCCAAATTTTCACCCTCATCGAGTGTTTGTCCATTTCATAAGTCATTACAGATCATTGCATGTCATTGCACGTATTCTGCATAGCATTGTATGACATAACATCTCATCTTCGAGATTCAGCACTCCTATTTCAAAACATTCAATCCAGATTTGAATTTTAAAGCTTTATTTCAAAATCAATTTCAAAACCTGGGTTTTTATTCAATACTTTGTCATTTTCCAACCCCAGGACTTTATATTTCGAAATATTTTCTCAGAAAACAATCTGGATTCCTTTCAAGTTCAAACTTTAATCGATTTCAATTCACAGATGAGACCCATTTAGATGGTGTCGCTTCTGAATGCCTTTATTCATCAAATTTCTCAAATTTTTGAAAGTTTCAGTCCGATCAGGACTCTGTCTCAGAGTCCTAATCCGGTCCGAAGTCTGGTTTTTAAGTCTGTTTTACTTCCATTCTCAATCTTTTTCGTTTGTTTTCGAAATTTAGGTCATTTCACAGAGTCCAGTTAGTTCAGGACTCTATTTTAGAGTTCGGTCGAGTTGGGAGTCTAACCCTGACTGTGTTTTCTGACTTATTTCATCATTTCTTGATAAAATCTTTTGAAAATTCTTTCATTTGGCTTTTAAAATCTAAAATCTCAGAGTCCTAAGAGTTCAGGACTCTAACCCGGAGTTCCAGTTCGCTTGAGACCCTATTTTTTTTTAAGATCTTGAATTTTAAATGCTGATTTTAACCCCTTTTCAAAGCCATTTTCAGTGTTTATTTCAAAAATGTTCAAAATTCGATGTGGGCCCACTCAGTTGGAACCATATCCAGAGAAATTCTAACTCAGTTAGGACCTTATGCCATTTCAAAAATCCTAATTTTAAGTTTACTTTTGAAAATCTTTTGAAAACTCCTTCAATTTCAAGTTTTAAAATCGCTTTTTGAAAAACTCAAGTAGGGCCCACTCGGGGTGGTGCCATATTCGAGTAAGTCAGGGCTAGACTAGGGTTAGTTGATGTCTTGGTTAGTGTTAGAGGTTTAGAAGAGTCAAAACCATTTTGAAAAAAACTCATTTTTGAAAGTTAGTTTTTAAAACTAGTGTTTTTAAAGGTTTTTAAAAGTGTTTTAAAAACCCAATGTGAGAGAATGCCAAGTGGCACCACATTTGGGGGATTCTTAGGTTTAGCTAGGGGTTAATTAGGAACTATTTAGGATAATTTAGACTAGGGGTAGTTAGGTAACTCCACCCCAAAATCGCCCCCCCCTTTTAGAGTCCAAAATTTTCAAAATTGTCAATTTTTAAACCTAATTTTTTTATTATAAATAGAGGCATAAGGGGGGTCGATTTTCCAATATCTCTCCTATTGGATTCTTGGAGCTTCTCTCTCCTCTCCAGCCCTTCCTCCATTGCAGCAACCTCAAGGTAATGTTTTTCTTTAATTTTTAGTTTTTATTTAATGTTTTTCATTGTTTTAAGCATGATTTAGCCATTGGCTCCATCATCTTCATGGATTAAACCATGGATTCAACCTCAAGAAACATCAAGAATCAGCAAGAACAATCCAAGAAGGTGATCTAACCCTGTTTTGGATGATTTACAGAGATTTTAATCCATTAGAATTGATTTTAACATGATTCTTTGCATGATTAACCAATAAAATATATGATTTACCCTTTTTAATGGGTTAAATCTATGTTTTAAAGGTGATATCAAATTCCAGCCATTGATTCCCTGTTTTTAATTTATTTTCATGGTTTATTCATGTTTGTTTTACGTTTTACAGCATAAAAATAATTTTTATTTACTGTTTTATGGTTTATTTTATTGATTTACATTAGTTAATGCATGGTTTGTCAAGTTTCTTAAATTTCTGTGTGCTTTAGGTTTAGAACAGTAAATATGATGTTAGATCGGATTGAATCACTCATTTTTTATTTCTGATTTTTTTATATGTGATGCATGCATGAGTTATTGAGTTACTGTAGAAAAATCAGAGGTTTTGGATCTCGGGAACCCTGTCAAAAAAATCAGACATCAAATCGGGTTTTTAAAGCTTTAAAATCGTGGTTAAAATCAAGAAGGTAACTTGCGGTGATGATATTTCTCTCATCTTATATCCGATTTTAGATCTGTAAAGTGCTATGGATTCACATTGAGTAAATCTGTCTTCTGTGACATTTTCAGATTTTTTTATCACTGTTTAGTATTTTTCCTCTTTTAGAGAATCTGTTTTTAAATTTAAAGCTCGTTAGGGTTTACCAAAATTCTAATCAGATTTGTGTTAGTCATAAATCCCAAACCACGGATCCGATTTTAGATATGTAAAAAGTGAGTATTGTTATTTTTCTGTCTACTGTTCACCACTAAAATTTCAGAGACTTTTGTTTAGAATTGCTATTTATGTCTGTATTTTCAATCTGGAATAGTTGTTTTAATCCCTGTTAAGAGTGATATATTTTAGCTCAGATTGCCGGAAGGGTTTCTCCCTAACCGAAGATGATTTTTCCGATATGTAAATTGGCCAATCTCTGTTTTTCTTCCTAGTTAGTCTCTGTAAAATTTCATAAATTTCCATAGAGATTTGACCCCTGGTTTAGGTCTTGGATTGAGACTGGTTGGTGAATTAGGTCAAAAATAGCATATTTTAGGGTTTAATGCAATTTTCGGATTAATTTAATGTCAAAAAAATTATTTTTATAATTTCAATTCGACATTAGGGTTATAACAAATGCAGGTACCAATTTTTATGGATTTTGGAATCCATTTGATGGCTGAATTAAGCAAATTGCAAAACCGGGTTCCTGAAAGATCCAAAAACACTGCTAAAATCACAGTTTTTGTGATATTATTGGATTTTCGTGCATAAGCATATATTTTTAGGGTTTAATCATGTTCATAATCATGTTAGGATGCTTTAGGTTTAATTTGATGCTCAATTGATTTCATTTAGTGCATAAAACCTAAGTTTTTACCAAAATTTATTTCTAAAAACCCTGATTTCAAGGCCATAGTCTTGCTATCGGGGGCAATTTGGTCATTTGACCTAAATTTCGAAATCCCTAACCCTAATTTTCATATTTTTAAGCATGTCACATCATATTTAGCTTAGTTTATTATATTCAAATTTCAAAACTTGCATTTTATCAAAATATCTTTCTAAAAACCCTAATTTCAAGGCCATAGTCTTGTTATTAGGGGTAATTTGGTCATTTAGACCCCAATTTCGAAATTTCATATCTTATCTTCCTTATTTATTCAATTTTATTTCATATTTTATCATTTTGATTTAAGGGAATTATGGCAAAAAGGCTTATATCTAGCAAAATCCAACAATTTCCTGATATTGTTGGATAAATCTAGAAAAGCCAACATATTTTCATTAACAAAGTTTTCTAGTTTTGCAGGTACATTGAAGACTTTATTTTTCATGTATTTAAATTTCAATAGTGATGTAACTTGTAATTAAACTTTGGAATAAGAATTTATATTTCCTGCTTAGCTTAGGTTGCATTGCATATAGTTTATTTTTATAATTTTAATGTGTGATGGATGATGATTCATGCATATTTTTACAAATTCACCATGGTCTACACGAATGACACATGCACTAGCTTCTATGAAGTTTATAAACTTGGTGGAATTTGTATTTATGGCCATAGTCAGAATACGAATGATACTCAGATTTATGATCTTCACATTAGCCACATTCAGCCTACACTCTTAGGCTAATTTCAAAATGCATTGCATTTCTCAAAAATACTTCTCAATTCCTCAAAATCATATTCATTCATTTCATGCATTTGCCAATTCCAATTTAAATTTTAATTCAAAGAAGTTCATTTTCTCAAAGTTTTCTAAGTCATATGGAGAAATCGATTTTCTCAGAATATGAAAATCTCAAAGTATGTTTCAAGCATTTCTCAAGTTCAAAATTCGAAATTTCAAGTTCAAAGTTGGAATTCAGAAAAACCAAGTTCTCTCAAAATTGATTTTCATAAAATCTGAAGATTTCCCTAGAAATCAATTTTTACTTTTCTCAGAAATATTTTCCAAGTCCTAATTCACGATTTTCCATGTGATATCATTTCCAAAATTTACCTATTCTAAATATTTCAATCTTTCAAAGCGAACATCATGTTTTCAGAATGTGCATTTTCTGAAAATTCATAGCACATGCCTGATTCTATGTGCATTTAGAAATTAGAATATGATTTAGACAAGTTGAGTAGAGTAGAGCATAAGATTGATCCTTGGTTCAATTACCCCTGTTAAAGGTGGCAGGAACGGTTGAACCTCGTACCGACAGGCGAGTCCCATTCTACGGAATTTTCCCGCATTTTAAAAACGGAGGCGAGTTATTTTCAAAAACTTTTTCAAAGGTCAGTTTGATTTGCAAAAGTAAAAAAATTTTGCGATGATAACAAAAAGTTGCTTCTAAAATATTGCCCGAAGTAGATGATTTACTCCAAAACTTCACTAACTTGAGGGCACGATTTTCGAGGTACTCCACAAGTGGCGATATGCACGATCCTCCTCCTTCAACGAGGCTCTGATACCATGTGAAAGTATCTTCAACAAGATACTTAGATCAAGACCTTAATATTCTTGATAATAAACCCGGCACAAATACACAATAAGAACACTTTAGAACACTTGTGCACAAAAGCACAACTCACAAATAATTCACAAAGGCATAAAAATAATGGAATCAATTTATTGAGCACTTGGGCTTTGACTCAAAGCCATGAGAGAACACTAAGGGGAGAGCCCGTATTTATAACCACACAAAAGGAGCCTTGGAGGGCTCCACTCATAGACGTTGGAGCCCCTCCAACGGTCACAAATGTGACCGTTGGAGGGGCCCAACGTCTATTTGAGTGGGCCCCCAAGGTACCTTTAGGTACAAAAATAAAAGAAATAAAAATAAAAGAAAAAGAAAACTAAAATAAATTACAAACACATTCATAAAGTGAATGTGCGTAAAATAGAGGAAAAGACTAAACTACCCCTACGGCTAAACAAATAGAAATATATATTTTATATGTATAATAAGTAGATACATATACATATATATTAATATATGTATATGTATTACCTTATATATATAAAATATATATATTACATTAAGTGATTAGGTACATAATTTAACAGTGATATGTGCACAAAGGTACAAAAAGAGAACTTGAAACAAGTGTGCACAAAGACACCACATAAATGGGAACACAAATGCTCAAAGGCATAAAAAATAAGAAGAATCTTTATTGAAGTGAACGGGAGCTTTGTTAGAAAGCTTAATCAATACAAAGGGGGTTCACCCCTATATATAATCCACAAGGAGAAAAGGAGGGGCTCCAAAGTAGACGTTGGATCCCTCCAACGGTTAGAAATCCACAAGGAGAAAAGGTGGGGACCCTCAAGAATGAAAAAGAAAAAGAAAAAGAAAAAGAAAAAGAAAAGAAAAGGAAAAAATAAATTACAAACATATTAAAAAAGATGAATATACGTAAAAGAGAGTGAAAAGACAAAATTGCCCTTATTGGGTATTACAAAAGGAATATAGTTCTTATATATATATATATATATATATATATATATATATATATATATATATATATATATATATATATATATATATATATATATATATATATATATATATATATGTATATAGATATAGATAGATAGATATTTTAATAGGTGTTTCATAATCGAAGCTCACATTACATAATTAGTATCACTTAACTTCATGGGTATGATGGTGATATTATCATTGTCATCCATCTTTTACAAGGGTGAGAGAGAAAGAGATGAGAGAAGAGAGAGAAAATAAGAGATAAAAGTATAGGAGAGAGGATAGGCAATACAAATTTTTGTAGCAAAAAAATTTCTTCAATAGCCTCCTTCTTCAAACAAATCTTCTTGAGCCAAAAACAAGGTGATGAAACACCCTTTGCAAGTGAGGCACAAAAAACAAGGCAAAAGATTTTCACGATCTAAGATCTCCACGGCTCTGATACCATGTAATAAAATGGTGGTCTTCCACCTTGAATCCACCAAAAAGAGTGTCTAAAAGACACTTCAAGCAAAACCCATAAAAGGTATAAAAGGAAAAAACACAACAATAAATAAAAAAATCTTTATTAATAACCAAAATGCTTAAAAAGCATTAAATACAATTAATGCAGGAGTTCACCCCTATTTATACAAGAATAATGAAGAGGGGAGAGCTCAAAATGAGCTCTCCCAAAAAGAGTCGGACTCTAGTCCAACAAGAACTTGACTAGATTATATATCTTGTTCAAATGGAACTAGATATATATAAAAAGCAAAAAATAAAATAAAGGAAAAATATATATAATAATATAATGTAATATTATATATATATATATATGTTACACTTTATATTTTACATTTTAACAGTTTCATGTCATTTCTACGGCACCCTTGTTTTCATGAATTGTGAGCTGTTGATTTTCACCATCTCAAAAATGGAATCTTATGATAAATTAGACATGATAAAACCTTTCAACATAAGAAACAGACTATGCTAAATACATCTGTACACTAGATCTACCATTTGGTGGCTAGACCATACAAACAAGAGTGTGTACCACCGTATGGTACAATGGTACAGAACCATCATATATTTTCCTATACACACATACATATGACATCTTTCTGTATTTCTTAATCAACAAAATTATAATACATTAAAAACATGTTCTTAAATTGTTAAATTTACAAAAAAAAGAGCTTTCATTTTATGTAAATGTAACTGAAGTAGAAGCAATATACATTTACACTGAGTCTAATACAAACTGTTCTCCACATCTGCTTGCAATGACACTTTTTGCATGATAATCCATACCTTTGTAAAAGATACGCGAACAATACAAATTTATTCATTCAAGTGCATACCGTATATGAGCTAACAAAGGCATGAGAATGTGTCCCTCGAAGTGGTATTCCAAATTTCCTTCCAGCAACGACATTACTGAAAATATACAGTCAAAAAAAGAAATATTAAGGTACTGCATACTACATAAGTTAATGGTAAAAGACCTCCTGGAGGAATAAAGTGTGCTATTTAATAGGTGTATAAGTGAATGAAATTTCAAGGAGATACAAACTTGGCACTTCCATTGAAAAAAATAATGTGAAAAGCATAATACAACATTTGAACATAAAGATAAAGCATTAGTAACACCTACTGATACCAATAGATGAGACAGTGTGATACAAGAAGTGAAGATGTCAAGCATATTTAGCTTGTCATTTTTCAGTAGAAAATTAGAAGTTGGTGGTCTTCCACAAAAGCACTTGAATCCACCAAAAGATTGTCTATAAAGACACTTCAAACAAAACCCATAAAAGGGTATAAAAGGAAGAATACAACAATGAAATAATAAATCTTTATTAATAACAAAAATGCTTAAGAAGCATTGAATACAATGTTGAGGGGGAACACCCCTATTAATACAAAATGGAAGAGGAGAGTTCATTTTGAGCTCTCCTTAGAGTCGTTGCTCTAGAGCCATTGGACTAGGGTCCAACAACTATATTATAGTCAAGTTCCTAGTTGGAACTTGACCATATTATATATCTAGTTCGAATCGAACTAGATATTAAAAAATAAAATTAAGAAAAATGAAAAATAATAAAAGGAAAATATCTATAGTATTATATATATATGTTACACTTTGAATTTTAACAATAATTATATTCAACAAGATAGAATCTCAATGGAGCTCAATACTTCCCCATTAATCAAGTACATCTTACTGCACTAGCCCTAACCTGATGTGATGCATGGTTAAGGGTATAAATCATCCGCCCATACCTCCATATCAGGATAAGGCTTGGATCATGTAGAAGCTTGCCTTAACCTATGGCAAAATTTTGGACAAATGAAGCCATCATGATCCAACCTCCTTTATCCATGCCCACCAATCTCCTTTGAAACACCTTTTTCTTTCGTGCTTCTGACATCCCTACCTGTTGGTTATACACTTTTTGTCCAGTTTCCTTTCTAAACACTCTCTTCCACCAATACTATTCCCCCATAACATGTTCATCCTTTACCCAACCCCCTTAAAAGATTAAGCCTATGCTATGTAATGAAGTATGCAAAAGAATCAAGAATGCAAATGCATTCACAATGTCCAACAATGGACTTGGCACAAAGGCACACAAAGAGGCAACCCACTACAGGACAACACAAAGAGGCCTTACAAGAAGGCTACACGTAAAAAGATACACTCTTTTTATTAAAGGAGGAGCTCTCAAGAGCAATACAAACACAAGGGGGAGTGCCTCTTTTTATACACACAAGGGATCACAAAAGGGCTCCCAATAGAGTCGTTGGGAGCCCCCAACGGTCACATTTGTGACCGTTGGGGGCTCCAACAACTCTATGGTGGGCCCCCCTATGTGACTTAAAATAAAGGAATTACAAAAAAAAAAAACAACAACAACAACAACAACTACTACGCCTGCATCCCAAAACAATTGGGGCCGTTGATATGAACCAAAAAAGAAAATCATTCTGGGTCTTCCACATGAATCCTTCTCCTCCAATCATTTCTATCCAATGCCATGTCCTCGGTGAGGTTCAAAGCATTCATATCCTTTCATATCACCTCAATCCATGTCTTCCTAGGCCTACCCCGACCTCTTTTAACTAATATATTTTCCCATTTCTCCATCCTTCTAATTGGAGCACCATTAGGCCTTCGTCGAATATGTCCAAACCACCGTAAACGATTCTCTCTCATCTTATTTTCAATGGGTGCAACGCCTACCTTCTTACGTTTCTCCTCGTTCCGAATCTTATCTTTTATTGTATTTCCACACATCCATCTCAGCATACGCATCTCAGCTAGACTCATTTTTTGAATATGATGTCTCTTGGCAGCCCAACATTCCGTACCATATAGTAAAGCAGGCCTAATAGTTGTCCTATAAAACTTTCCCTTCAACCGCAATGGCATTCTACGATCGCACAACACTCCAGTTGCACTTTTCCATTTCATCCACTCAACCTTTATCCTATGATTTACATCTCCATCAATTTCTCCATACTTTTGAATGATAGATCCCAAATATTTGAAACAATCATCCACCGGTATTTCTTGCTCACCAAGCTTCACTACACTCCCATCACTACTTCGTTGCTTACTAAACCGACATTCCATGTATTCTGTCTTACTCTTACTCAACTTAAAACCTCTTGCTTCCAAAGTCTGTCTCCATAATTCTAACTTAGCATTAACCCCAGCTCTAGACTCATCAATCAAAACAATATCATCAGCAAACAACATACACCACGGCACATTTTCTTGAATTGATCTCGTAAGCTCATCCACCACTATAGCAAATAGGAAAGGGCTTAAAGCAGATCCTTGATGTAACCCAACCGTTATAGGGAAATACAAAAAAAAGAAAGAAGAAAATATATACCCCTATCGGGTATTATGGTGTACAAGGACTATATATATATATATATATATATATTAACACCCCCCTCAAACTTTACGGGGAGATGACAGAAAGTTTTTCAAAGAGAAACAAGAAGCGGGGAGCAGGAAGCACTTTAGTAAAAAAGTCTGCAAGCTGATATTCGGATGTGACATATGGCAGTGTAACTGTCCCATGAAGATATTCGTCACAAATATATTGACAGTTCATTTCTATATGTTTGGTCCGCTCATGGAAGGTGTGATTGTTGGCAATATAGATGGCACTTTTGTTGTCACAACAAAGCTTCGAGACGCCGGAAATTTCAACTCCCATATCTTGAAGAAGACTTCGAAGCCACACAAGTTTCATTGTAGTAGTTGTCATAGCCCGGTACTCAGCCTCAGTAGAAGATAATGAGACTTTCTGTTGTTTCTTGCATCTCCAAGCAATTAGAGAATCTCCTAAAAAAAACACAAAAGCCAGTAGTTGAGATTCTGTCATTTGGTTTCCTCCCCAGTCAGCATCAGTATAAACAAGCAAATTTAATGAAGAGAGTGAGGATAGAAATAGCCCTTTAGTTAGAGTATTTTTGATGAAGCGAATGATCCGAAGAACGGCACTCATATGCACAGTTGTAGGAGCGTGTTGAAATTGGCTAGCAGAGTGAACAGCGTGAGCGATGTCAGGTTTGGTGATAGTCAGATAGGTAAGAGATCCAATGAGTTGTCTGTAGGGTGTAGGATCTTCCAGTAGAACCCCATCCTCCAACCGTAGTTTATCATTGATAACCTCTGGAGTCTTCACCTTTTTTATCATCTGAAATTCCAGATTTGAAACATATATATGCAACAAGCTTCATCTGTGATAATATATACCCTCGGGGAGAGTATGCAACTTCAATGCCAAGAAAATATATGAGAAAACCTAAATAAGACATCAAAATTATTTTTTAACATTAATGATACCTATTTCATCATTGCCTGTAATGATCATATCATCAACATAAAGTAAGAGAATTACTATATTATTACTTGCACTTTTAAAAAAGAGAGCAATGTCACTATAACCTGAACGAAATCCCAACTTAATCATGATATCACTAAATCTATCATACCAAGCCTTAGGGGCTTATTTAAGACCATATAAAGCTTTTAATAGTTTAAGAGTTTGACCTTATTCAAGAGTCATTCTCGGCAGAGGATCCATATAGACTTCTTCATTTAATTGGTCATTAAGAAAGGCATTTTTGACATCTAATTGGAATATAGGAGATTTCTTATATGATACTACAACAATTAGGGTTCTGACACTAGTCATTCGAGCTACTGGGGCAAAAGTCTCCTCATAGCCAATGTCATATTCTTGTGAGTATCCCTTAGCTACTAATCTTGCTTTATAGCATTCTAAGGAACCATCACTTTTTGTCTTAACTTTGTAAACCCAATGACATCCAATAGCTTTTTTATTTGAAGAAAGTTGAACTATTTCCTAAGTTTTAGCCTTTTTAAAAACATCTAGTTCTACCCTTATTGCTTCAATCCAATGTGGTATATTCTTTGTTTGATTATAATGTGAGGGCTCATAGAAGGAATGTAAGGCTATTAGACAAGCTCTATAATTAGGTGAGAGAGATTCATATGAAACAAACCTATTAGGTGAAATTGATTCTCTAGAAGATCGCCTAAGGGAAGTTTCTTCTAGAGGTTCGTTAAGTCGCGAGAATTTTTCTAAAGCACTAATAGGTTTCTCTTGCTCACGTCGGGTGTAAACATGAAGATTGTCACTATGAGTTGGTGGCACTTCAATATTATGTGTATCTTCTAATATTTCCGAATGACTTAAGGAGTCATTATTTATATCTTCTAAAAGATCATTTAGAAACATATATTCAATTTCATTTTGTTTGTCTAATACTTCAAATCTGTTCTCATCTTCTAAAAATGTCATATCTTTTGAGACATATATCTTATTATTTTTATAGTCAAAGCATCTATAGCCCTTTTGATTTTCACCATATCCTAAAAATACACATTCAATTGCCTTTGGTGATAATCGATCTCTTTTATGTAAGAGAACAAAGCATTTCCATCCAAAAATACAAAGACGATTGAAATCGAGTGTTATATTAAAAAGTTTTTCATAAGGAGAAATGTTATTTAATTTTGGGAACGACATTCGATTGATTAAGTGGAAGCTAACACGGCTTCGGCCCAAAAAAATTTAGGAATATTTTTAGAAATAAGTAATGATCTAGTGGTTTCTAAAATGTGCCTATGTTTTCTTTCTGCTAGACTGTTTTGTTGAGGAGTTCTTGGGCATGATCTTTGATGACAAATGTCATGTTTGAAATTCATTTGACAAATATTCTCCACCGGAGTCGGATCTAAGAATGGATATGTGACTTTGAAATTGATTTTAAATTTTTGCACAAAATTCTTTAAAATAGTTAAAGACTTCCGATTTAAGATTAAGAAAATAGATCCATACATATCTAGTATAATCATCAATGAACGTCACATAGTATGAATAACCACCTTTAGATAGAATCGAAGATGGTCTTCACACATCCGAATGCATCAATTCAAAAGGTCTTGTTGAAATAAAGGTTCTCGTAGGAAAAAGAATAGACTTCATTTTTCCAAAAATGCAATCTTTGCAATTGATATCTTTTTCTTTACAAAATTTGTTTTCAAAACGAAAAAGATACATTTTAGAATAACTTGGATGTCCAAGTCTTTTATGCCAAGTTTCAATACTTTTATCTTGGACATAAGTACAAAAAGAGTTTGTAGGGAGCGTCAAGTGATCCATATAGTAAAGATCTCTCTTTCTATGGCCTTGCCCAATCCGCTTCCCGGACTAGCGATCCTGCACAAAGCACCCTTGAGATGAGAAAGATATTTCACATCCATGGTCGGCAATTTGGGAAACGGAAAAAAGGTTGAGATTTAGTTTAGGAACTATTCTTACTTTTGGAACAAAGAAATTTTGAAAATTTTTAGGATCTAAAGTTCCAATGTCATTTATTTTGAGAAAAGTTCCATCGGCCGTAGAGACACAAGATATTTTTTAATTGGTGCATATATTGGTTAAAGCACTTTCATGGGGAGCCACGTGAAAAGAAGCTCTGAAATCTAAAATCCAAGAATATGTATCGGGAGGTGATGAAGAAGCAATGGCGGCACCGAAGGTGGAGGAAGTAGCCTTTAAGATTTGTTGGAGAGCCATGATATTTGACCAAGTGTGTCCTTGAGGTCCACGCGTTTGCCTTCATCTTCTTTAGTGGAGGATTCCTCAACGGAAGCCACCTTAGTCTCGAAAGTCCCATTCAATTTTGGGCATGCGGGTTTGATATGTCCCAACTCATAACAATGATGACATATAATCATCTTCCGTCCATCATTCCCTTGCTTTCCAAAATGGGGAGGTTTGTAGGTATTGACATGATTGCCGGGTTTAGATACGGCAAGAACTTCATCTACACTTTTACTCATGCCATGCCGAGTCTCTTCTTGAGTAATTTCGGCAATGGCATCCTCTAATGGAGGGAGAGTGGATCTACGAAGGAGTGAGAATCTTGTTCAAATTTGGGACGAAGCCCAAATAAAAATTAAAATAATCTATCTTGTTCCATTTGTTTTTGTCTAAACTCCACATCCTCCATAGCCACCCATTTAGGCTCTAAAAGAGCTATTTCATCCCGCAAAGGGTTTAGAGCACTATAGTAATCTCGGATACTCATATCCCCTTGTTTAGTGGTCCTAACTTTCTCTTGCAAAAAATAGACTCTTGCAAGATCTTTTTGGGTATACATATCCTTCATAAAAAAACCAAACTTCATTGGCTCGGTGAAATTTTGCAATATTTGCACATACCTTGACTTCAACGTTGTTCATAAACTGTAGAAGATAACCTGAGACCTAGAGAGAGAAGAGATAGAGGGAGAGAGAGAGAGAAAGAGAGAGAAAGAGAGAAAGAGAGAGAGAGAGAGAGAGACGGCTGCACAAAAACTCAGAACTTCATACTGATATTAGGGCCTCTCTCAATGTTAAATAGAGAGAGGCTTAAGAAGCATAATTACAATAAAGCCCCAATTATAAAAACTAAAATACTAATGGCATCTTACTATAAAATAACTTTACTTAAAACCACCTATTCTCAACACTCCCCCTCAAGCTGGAGCATAGATATCAATCATGCTCAGCTTGTCACAACATTTTGAAAAATTTGGTCTAGCAAGAGGTTTTGTGAACATATCTGCAACTTGGTCTTCCGACTTTAGATATTTGGTAGTGATATGACCCGCTTGAACCATATCCCTTATATAGTGGCAATCAACCTCAATGTGCTTTGTTCTCTCATGAAATACAGGATTGTTTGCTATATATGTTGCAGCTTTGTTATCACACATCATGGTCATGGGAGAGGAAACCTTCACTTGAAGATCAAGAAGAACAGTGCGAACCCACATCAATTCAGCAGTTGTTTGGGCCATAGCCCGATATTCTGATTCTGCACTCGACCTAGAAACCACATTTTGCTTCTTACTTCTCCAAGAGATAAAGTTGTCTCCCAGGAACACACAAAATCCTATGGTAGATTTTCTATCTACTACAGACCCTGCATAGTCAGCATCAGAATAGGCCACTATATCCAGAGTTCCACCTTTCTTGAACAATAACCCCTTTCCAGGAGAAGATTTTAGATATCTGAGAATCATAATAGTTGCATTCCAGTGTGCTGTAAACACCCCAAATTTTCACTCACCCTCTCGACATCGCCCTCAATCGGCACGTGTCAGTTCTCCAGAAGCAATGAAGGGCAAAATAGTCATTTTCCAAGATTGAACCTTGAAGAAAGTCCTAAATCTCATTCTTGAGTCTCAAAATTTCTTTATTTAGGTTCAGAGACATCTTCAAATTGCAAAATTTCAAAATCCTCTTTCTGGACAAAAGTTAGAATTTTCAAGTCCGAGCTCAGAGTGACATTTCACTGAAACATGTCTTTGCATCGCGTTGCATGAACACTTTGCATCATTTCATTACATAGCATATCAGTTTGAGATCCAGAACTCCTGATTTGCAAAATTATCCATCCAGATTTGATGTTTAAACTTTTTATTGATTTTTAAAACCCTGGGTATTCAAAACTACCAAATTTTCCCATTTTACCCCCAGGACTTTGAATTACAAAAATTTTCTCAACAAAACAATCTGGATATTTGGATATTGATTTTAAAGATTTTATCTCAAAACTGTTTTTGCAAAAGATTTTAAATCTCTTTACAAATTTTGTTTTTACATTTATCCATATTTTTGCCTTGAAAACCCAATTTTTCCAAATTCTTGAAAAAAAAAAAAAAAAAAACAAAAAAAAAACAAATAAGGTTTTATCTCGTATCTTCAAATAAATGGAGCGGGACCCACCCGAAATCCATACCAATTTGCAAATTTTCTTTTTTTATTTTTCTCAATATTATTCATTTTTAGTTAGTGGGCCCACACACATGTGGCACCCCACTTGAAAATAAAAGATTTGCAAAAACAAAATAAAGCTTTATTTTCAAAAGGATTTTAAAAGTGAATTGAGGTGGCATTTCCATAAAAGCCTCTCATTTATTTCCTTTTTATTTTATTTGTTTTAATAAATTTTTTTTTTTTTTTTAGAAAGAGGCAGCCTTAAAGTGGCACAACCAAACTTCCAAAAAAAAAAAAAAATATAATATAATAAATTTACCTAAAACTTAGGTAAATGAAGCAAAGTTTTGAAAAAACCCAAGATGCGCTTTTTTTTTAAAAAATAGCAAGTTTTAAAAATTCGGTTACAAAACTTTCAAAAAGTTTTCAAAAAAAAAAAAAAGGAAAAGAAAAGGGTAACGGAAAGGAAAACCTGCGTTTTTTTTTAAGAGGGGAAAGTTTCTTTTTAAAAAGGGGGCAAAGGATTCACGAGAAAGGGGGGGATTGACGGTTTTTCTTTTGGGGGATTTCTGCAGGGATTTCATCCTGGACGTGTGCTGGCTTTCCCCATTTTTTTGATTCAGCCCAACAGCAGAGAGGAAGGGGCTTCCCTTCTCAGCGTGGAGTCCCCTTTCATTGGCAGCAGCCACCGGTCTTCACCACCAGCGCCCTTGTCCATTGAAGAGGAAGGAGTTTGCATCTTCTTCAGTCCCAACCATCAGGAAACAGCCCATTTCCCTCAGCAGCCATCATCTCCCATCATTTCCTTCAACCCAGCAGGCTGCCATCATCCTGCCGCCCAGCCAGCAGAAGCTACATCCAGCTTGAAACACCCAGCAGCAGAGGACGCCCTTTTCCTGCTATCTATAGCCACTTTGGTGTAGGGAATCCAGCAGGTTCTTTCCTATTTCCTTCAAATCCAAGCTGCACATTCAGTCCAGCCAATAGGAGGGTTAGCGTGAAGACCATCTTCTTCAGCACACCAGCCAGCAGGAGACCCAGTGGGAGGTCTTCCATCTTCAGCCTTCAGCCCATCATCCTGCCGCCCAGCCCACATCCTCATTTCTGTTAGCCTAAAAAAAAAAAAAACGATTTTCATTGGCTCTCTGCAAGTCAATTGGAACAGGGGATATATAGGTAACGTATATCTGTATGTATTTCTATTTAGTTCTTAGTTATTAAATTAAGATCTGGTTGCAGGATTTTAGTTGGATTTGATGTAAGAGGAAGGACTGCTTAAGGCCTCATTTTCAACCTAAAAGCATTTCCTCTGTATATTCTATATCAGCTGATCGATTATTCCATAGATGATTGCCTAAAGTCCATGTTTGAATCCTTAATAAGTTGCAAAAGGCTGTATATCTGCTATCGTTCCTTCTTTTGCACATAAGTATTCACCTTTTGTGATCATCTTTTAATGCTTTTACATCAGCTGATAAATAAATAGTCTTTTGTCCTTCACCGATTATGAGTTCCTATCAGATATGTGTTAGTGATATTAATAACACCACAGTGATGATCGATAACAGGTCTGAAACTTATTGAAATCTCATAAAATCTGATTATTATCTGTTTGTATAAGCCATAGGATATAAGTGGTAATCAGTCTTGCAGAAAATTTTGTTTATATATATCCCTTAGTTTATGTCTTTACCTTAATCCTCACTATGCTTTATAAAATTTAGCAGATTAGCATCACCGTGTTAACCCCATGGCTTGTAATATCTTGTCTACCTTACTGGAAGGGCTGCATCTGCTTCCATTCCCAATCATGAAAAGTATATAGAGAAGATATCTCACTACTTCTTTTTACCAAATCCACATTTGTGTCATTATGAAATTCTGTTATTTTAGGGATTGAGTCTCACAATGCAAGTGCTGTATATCAGCACATACAACGTTTGGGCCTGTGTATTTGTAATGGCAGATTTCATTTAATCGTTTTCCTACGTTTGCGAAACCCATAGCAAGGGCAGCAGGCTGTAACTTTCTGTATATTGTCATTTTGTCAGCATTGTCAGGGTATATATTCAAGGTTGACTCCACCGATTTCCCTGTGCTTGCTGTAGCTATTAATACCTTCATTTAACATAGCAACAATCATATCTTATGCTCATCTTAATTCAGTATTTCTTTTGTTATGCCAGCTTATGACAATATATCTTTTTGTTGCAAAATTCGGGCTATCCTTACCTCCATACCTTCGTTTCAAAGATACTAGCTGTATATTAACATGTCATTCATGTATGTAATGACAAGTAATCATCCCCTGCACCTTTGAAATCATTCCATAATACCTTTGCATCATGTGTTATACACGTTTTGTATATCATGCATTTAGCCACTCAATTTTCTGCAGGAATGCAGTCTTGATATTCGGCCATTTTCATGGATGGATATTTTAATATCCGTTCATGATTTCTTGGCCATCTTTTGCACGCGTCATTATTGATATATAGGGAAGCTCCATACCCGATTTCATTGAGAAATATGTTGTAATTTGAGAAATATGATTATGTAAAATTCCCTACAGAAACTGTATATACCTGTATTTTTTTTATTTTACCCATTATATGGAATTTTCATTAAATATGTATATTTTCTCATCATAGGTATATACATATCTAGGTATATGTATGTCTATTGTATATCTACCTATATGTATACGTATATATGTATATACATATGTATATATATATATACATATATACATACTTATATATATATATATATATATATATATATATATATATACCTTCATGTGCATTGGATATCACGTCTATTTTTCCTTTTCTTTTACTTTTTTTTTTTTTGCAAATATATCTTCATTACCATATATCATTTAACATAAATTCAAATATTTCTATATCTACATATATATCTTTGTTGTATATAGTATATATGTCCATTTCCGTGGTTATTTTGTACTAACTCTCATTTTGCAGGAAAATCTAGAAGATGCAGATTCCTTGGCTACATTTTAATTTTCTTTTACTTTATGTTATGAAATGTAATAATCCAATGTAAACCTTGGAATAAGATTTACTTTTACTGCTTAGATTAGGCCGCATCTCATATAGTTTGATTTCAGTAATATCCTGATTCTATGATGCATATATCCCAAATTTTCAAAATTCACCGTGGATGAACACGAATGGCACGTGCACCAACTCTTAGAGAGTTGATGAACTCGGTGGAATCCATATTTACGGCCCTAGTCGGAATATGGACGAGACCCAGATCCATCATCTCTCTACCAGTCACATTGAGCCTACACTCTTAGGCTATCTTGAAAATGCACCTCATATTTCCAATGTTTTTAAAATATTGTGAATTAACTCAAATAAACCCTGAATATATTCATGGCCACAGTCAGAATATATGAAGGATTTACTTTGGCTTAATCTACATTTTTCCAATAAAATTTTCAGAAATATTTTCAAAAGTGCATTCATCCATTCAAACCATCTGCATCATTCGTTTTTCTCATGATTTTCTCAAAAGATTTTCACTTCATGGAATCAATTTTCTCAAGAAACTATGATGATATTCGAAGTTGGATTTTCCAAATCAAAGTTTTTCTATGATTTTCCTTAAAATATTATTTTGTTAAGATTCTTTTGAAAGGAATTTCTCATTTTCTCAAGAATCCAAGTCGATTTTCAGATATTTCAAAAAACCAGATTCTCAGGATTTCAATTTCCTAAGTTCTAAATTTCCTTCTCCAATGCAACTTTCCTATAAATTTTCTATCCTTTTCTTAAGAAAATTCTCAAAGTCTGAGTTTTCCCAACAAGTGCTTTCCTTTTTTTTCAAATGTTCATGTTTTCTCAAGAATTTCCACATTTTCCTGAGATTCTCATTTCCTCATGATTTTCCAAGTCTTCCTAAGTTTTCTCAAAATTGTCCTGAGATTCTCAATTTTCTAAGTCTTTATAAACTTTCTCAAGATTTTCCCGAGATTCTCATTTAAACTTTCTCAAGATTCTCACTTCTTCAAGATTTTCCAACTTTTTACAAACTTTCTCGAGATTTCAAACCTTCTTCGTCTGAGTTTTCCTGAGAGATTGGTTTCCATCTTTTCCTAAGAAATGCTTTTCAAACTCCAAATATTTTCTAAGCATACATCATAGTTTTCCAACTTATATTTTACCAAATCTCATAGCACATGCTTGAATTCTCTGTGCATTTAGGATAGAACGCAATTTCGGCAATTTTACTAAGTCAAGCACAATTTTGGTCCTTGGTTCGATTACCCCTGTTAAAGGCGGCAGGAACGGTCGAACCTCGTACCGACAGGTCGAGCTCCATCCCATGGATTTTCCCGCAATTTTCAAAACGGAGGCGAGTATTTCAAAACATTTTCCAAAATCCGGTCAAGTTTGAATCGCGAAAGCGTTTCCCTCTCCCTTTCGCAAGGAAGGGAAGACAAAAAAAAATTTTGCGACGATAACATGTGCCTCAGTTGGTTTGTCCATAAACTGACTGACTTTACTTACTGCTAAAGCAATATCCGGCCTGGTCACAGTTACATACAATAGTTTCCCAACTAGGGAGCGATAGCTCTTGCTATCAACCAGTTTTGACCCTTCTTCAAACAACTGAACTTTATGGTCCATAGGTATATTTGCTGGTTTAGCTCCCAACATTCATGTTTCCTTTAATAAGTCAAGAACATACTTCCGTTGAGACAAAACCATCCCTTCACGACTCCTGGCAACTTCTATACCCAGAAAATACCTGAGTGAACCAAGGTCTTTTGTAACAAAGTGTTTTTGAAGATGATCCTTTGTGGCTTCAATAGCTTTCACATCATCACCTGTAAGAATGATGTCATCCACATATACAACAATAACAACTATGCCAGAGCTAGTTTTCTTTATGAATAGTGTATGATCTGCTGCTGACCTATTAAAGCCAAAACATGACATCACTTCAAACAGCTTCTGAAACCATGCACGAGGACTTTGTTTCAAGCCATAAATTGCCTTTTTCAATCTACACACCTTCTGACACTCGCCCTCAACTTCGAATCCTGGAGGTTGTTGCATGTAAACAGTCTCAGATAAGTCTTCATATAGAAATGCATTTTTCACATCTAATTGGTACAGGCTCCACCCATGCTGAACAGCTACTGAGAGAACAAGACGAATGGTACCCATCCGTGCAATAGGAGAAAAAGTTTCAAAGAAATCAATACCATATGTCTGAGTATACCCTTTGGCTACTAATTTGGCCTTGTACCGTTCAATTGAACCATCAGATTTGTACTTTATCGTATATACCCATTTACATCCAACAATGTCAGCATCTGCTGGGGAATCAACTAGATCCCAAGTATGCTGAGATATTAAGGCATCAATTTCTTCTTGCATAGCCAGCTTCCAGCGAGTATCAAGCTCTGCCTGCTGATAGTTCAGAGGAATAATTTCAGCAGATAAAGTTGAAATAAAATATTTCATCTGATTGCCAATTCTGTCTTCGGAGACAAAATGAGATATGGGATATAAGGTACATTGTCTTGTCCTCTTTCGTAGAGCAATCGGCCTGTTATCATCATCATGAAGATCATTATTGTCAGTAGAACTTACCTCAGGGGAATAAGAAGATGGAGGCACTTGCGGAGGTGGATCTCTACGCACATATACCAATGGAGGATTATGAAATCTGGAAGAGGATGAAGTGTGGTTCTGGAATGAGGGCACGGATTTCAAGGGAAAAGGAGGTATAGGTAATAGACAAGACTCAGCTGGATCAACCTGCAGCGGGGAACCGGTATTAGAGTAATATGGAGTGGATTCCAAGAAAGATACATCCGCACTAGTATACTCTCGGCGAGAAGTAGGATCATAACATTGATATCCCTTTTGATTTTTGGGATAACCTATAAATATGCATTTTTTAGCTTGAGCAGCTAATTTATCACGGTCAGGGCCAAGTTTGTGTACAAAACAAACACATCCAAACACTTTGGGCGAGAGGGAGAATAGAGGGGTATTGGGTTTTAGGATATGAATTGGAATTTGATCACCCACAGAAGAGGAGGGCATGCGGTTGATCAGATAGCAAGCAGTTGTAATTGCATCTCCCCAGTATGCTGCAGGAACATTTGATTGAATCATAATGGTCCTGGCAACATCAAGTAGGTGACGATGTTTTCGCTCAGCCACCCCATTTTGTTGAGATGAATAAGCACAGGAAGTTTGGGGTTGGATGCCATTATCTTGGTAAAATTGTAACAGACCTTTTGATTTAAACTCGAGAGCATTGTCAGTGCGAACAATCTTGACAGTAGATTCAAATTGAGTTTTTATTTCAAGAATTAAAGATTTGATAATATTTGGAACATCAGATCGTTCCTTTATTAAAAACACCCATGATAACTTAGAGAAATCATCAACAATAACTAAATAGTATCGACACTGAGTCCTAGTAGGAATCTTACTAGGACCCCATACATCTGCATGAAGAAGTTCAAAGACTTTATTAGTAGACTGACTCTGACTCGAAGGAAACGAACTTCGATGATGCTTGCCCAGCTGACATGCTTCACACTGAAATGATGTGGTGGAGGGAATCTGAGGAAAGACCGAACGAAGCTTTGACAATGAAGGATGGCCAAGACGACGATGCCACTGAACAGAACTAAATGAATGTTTCACTGCAGCATGAACAATACCCATTGGATGATGTAAGTAGTAGATTTCATTTTCTTCATAGCCTTCACCAATCTTCTTCCCCGTCAGCAAATCCTGAAAATGACAACCCATTGGATCAAATATTATTCTACAGTGTTGTTCTTTTACAAGGCAACTAACAGAAAGTAAACTTTAAGAAAATTTTGGAGCATGAAGAGCATTTTTCAACTGTAATGAGGAGGATATAGAAATATTTCCCTGACCAACAACCGGGGAGGTACTCCCATCGGCTAATGAGACTCCAAGCTGAGCCTTAATATCCTTTAGATCTGAAAAAGCAAGGGAATTGCCACATAAATGTCTGGATGCACCAGAATCAATAATCCACTTACGGTCAGTCGGATGAAGAAGATTCCCGGTTGAATAGGCAACACCAGCAACAGGAGAGGCAGAACTCAAAGGACGAAGAGCTATCAGCTCATCATATTCAGCACGACTGAGAGTTATACTACTGTCACTTGCAGAGATATTTTCTTGTGCCTTTGTTACCTCGAGAGTAGTAGTATTAGCTTTAGGAGCATATGACTTTGATGAAGAGGAGGTTGGTGTTGGTCGGCCATGCTTATCCCAGCAACGATCTTCTAAATGTCCAGATTTTCCACAAAATGTACATTGAAGCTTTCCTCTGCCTCCCACACCTCGTCCACGACCTCGTCCTTTGATGTTCTGAAGATTTCCACATCCATAACCAGATGAGACAACTAAGGCAGATGACTGAGTCACAGGCTGAGACTGTGGAAGAGATATAGCAAGTCTGCTTAGACAGTTATATGCCTCAGCAAGAGTAGGTACATCTGAACCAGTCAACATTTGGACTTTTGCAACAGAAAATTCTGAAGATAAACCTGTAAGAAACCTAGCAACCATAGTTTGTTCTTGATGATCTTTTTTGTTTTGAACAACAGAGAGGTCTGTGAGCATTCAGTCTTTCAAAAGCAGCTTTTACTGAGGCATAGTACTGGGTCAAGGTTTGATCTCCCTACTGTAAATTGTATATTTCCTGTTCAACTTGTAGGATACGACTCACATTAGTCTCTTGTGAGTATGTATCTCGAAGATTATCCCACATCTGCTTGGCTGTATTATAATAAATTAAACCATCTGCAATATGGGGTTCGACACTATTCATAATCCATGACATAACTATGTCATTATCTTCATCCCAAGTAACATACTTTCCCACCTTTTCAGTGGGTTCATCTTCCAATAAGATATGTTTTCGACGATGTCCAGATACCGACATCATAAATGTTCTGGACCACCTGGCATAGTTAGTTTCATTTAGCCTTACAGACAAGCCATATGAAAATGGATTGGCAAATGCTTTATATTCTCCAATATGCTCCAATTTCGAATCACATTTCGAAGTTTCAGCCATACTTCTGGTTTTTTTAAAAATGGACAGTCTCCAAGCTAAAACAGGGAAACCCGTGTGTTACACTCACACACCAACTGATATTCCAAGCAGCAGTTGTTCACTTACGAACAACAAAAAAAATTCCACGACAGTAGTGAGCAGCAGCCCACAAACAGAAAAATAATTCAACACGTCAGTGAATCACAACTAACATGACTTCTGCATATGCAGCAAAAAAAAAAAAAATTCATAACAGGGCCAGCTCCCCAGACATATACAGTTCGACAATGAGTCATGCATTTTTTTCTTCTCACGAGCAGCCCACTACGTGTTGGATGCTGCCAAAAAAAAATAGCAGAAAGTCACGACCTGAAATCATAGCATGTCCACAGCAACGATATCCAGATTATACCAACAGCAATCAACCTCCCCACAGCAATGATATCCGGAGTAGATTGTACCAACAACAATCAAACTCCCACAACAACAATATCTAGATAAACAAGACAGGGCCCCAACTATATATAGAATCACAACAACGATATCCGGAGTAGATTGTACCAACAGCAATCAAACTCCCACAGCAACGATATCCAGATAAACAAGACAGGGCCCCAACCATATATAGAATTACCGACAGCAATCACACTCCCAACAACAACGATATCAATATCGCACACGACATGTTCAGTGTAAACTATACCAACAGCAATCAAACTCCCAACAGGTAGTCACGAGACTTACGGCAGGAGATACCACCGAGGCAGTAGGTATTCACGAAACAATGAAAACAAAGAGCTGCGAACCCACAGCAAGCATCCACGACTAGTAGCATGACCAGATCTGTCATCAGATAAAAAAAAATTTAATTTTCATCGCTGACCTGATTAGGTATTGATTTCTTTTTACTCATGGGATAGGAGTTTGATCACGATCAAGATGTAATCACGATCAAGATGGCCTTCACTATCGACCGAGCCTTGATCACACTCGATCACGTCGAGCTTTGATCACGCTCGATAAAAAAAAATATCCCACATCACAGTCGATCACGATCCCACGATCAGCTGAGCATCGATCACGTTCCCACGTCACAGTCGATCATGCTCCCACGATCGGCTGTGCTCTAATACCATGTAGAAGATAACCCGAGACCTAGAGAGAGAAGAGATAGAGGGAGAGAGAGAGAAAGAGAGAGAGAGAGAGGGAGAGAGAGACGGCTGCACAAAAACTCAGAACTTCATACCGATATTAGGGCCTCTCTCTATGTTAAATAGAGAGAGGCTTAAGAAGCATAATTACAATAAAGCCCCGATTATAAAAACTAAAATACTAATGGCACTCCATTGCCCCAATAAAGAAGTATGAGAATAAAGAAGAGAGAGTCACGACTTCACCTTACAAGGGTCGTGTGGTTCTGATACCATGTAATGAAGTATGCGGAAGAATCAAGAATGCAAATGCATTCACAATGTCCAACAATGGACTTGGCACAAAGGCACACAAAGAGGCAACCCACTACAGGACAATACAAAGAGGCCTTACAAGAAGGCTACACATAAAAAGATACACTCTTTTTATTAAAGGAGGAGCTCTCAAGAGCAATACAAACACAAGGGGAAGTACCAGTGTTGTGAGAGGCTTACGCCTCAGTACCTGAAGCGTACGCCTCTGAGGCGAAGCGCAAGCTCAAGGTACTGAGGCACTGTGTGAGGCGTTTGCAGGCTTGAAGTGCACGCTTCACATGGGTGAAGCGCACGCCTCGCATCGAGGCGCGCTTCGCTTCTAAGGCGTGTGCTTCAAGGTCGGACCACCGCTGCGAGGTCATCCAGTCGGCGAAGGCGTTGATGAGGCTGGCGAGATCGAGCATCTGTGAGAACGCCTAGATCTGCCGCGACAACGTCTGGTCGATGAGTCCCAGAGGGACCAACGATTGGGACAGGAGGGTGTTCGGGTGGGGGTTGCACCAGTTCTTCTGGTACAGAGGGTTGCATGTTGATGGGTTCGGTGGGAGAGACATTGTTGTTGGTGGTGGTTCTTGGAGTTGCGGCTCTTGAAGGAAGAATAGGGTGGTGGTGATCCTTCTGCAGGTTGTGGTGGTGATGATGGTGGTGGGGCTGAGGGTCTTGAAGATGCGGTGGGTTTTGGTAGCCATTCTTTTTTATGGTTTTGGTTGGTGGTGGTGTGAGGGGTTTTGGTTCAGGGGAGTTGCATAATTGGGCAAATGGGGTGGGGCTGTTTGGATGGTGGGGATTAGGGTTTTGAGGTTTGCTTGGGGTATGGGTGGAAGGCATTTTGGGGGGCTTTTGGTGTTTGGGGTCTTGACTCTTTGAGTGGCAGTTGAGGACTTGGGGGAGCATCAAGTTTGCGAATCAAGTAGTGAACTCTAGACATATTGAGGGAACTCAGAGTTGGCTCAGTTGCCAAAGAAATTGCATTGTTTCAAGACTTTAAGCAATAGGATTTGAACTTGTTGGGATGTAAATGTTAAAATGTATCTCTCTTTATGTAAATATTTACATATATATATAAAGAGAGATACATATACATATATATATCACGTATATATGTATATGTATCTATCTTTATATATATATGTAAATATGTATGTTTCTTTTTGTTTCTTTTCTTTTCTTGTAAAACCCGCAAGGGTATTTTAGTCATTCACCTTTTGCGCATATTCATAATTATGAATATGCTGTAATTCTTTTTGCTTTTTCACTTTTATTCTTTTTCATTTTTTGTCCTTTTTTTTGTGTTGACTCAAAGTCAACTTGGAGGGCTCAACACTAGCTGTTGAGCCTCTCCAACGGTTAGAATTCTAACCGTTGGAGGGGCTCCAACAGCTAGTGGAGCCCCTCCAAGGCTTCCTTTCTCATTATAAATAGGGGAGTTCCCCCTTTGTAATACTTACTTCTTGGAGCTTTTGTTCTCCAAGCTTCTCAATAAAATTCTTTATATTTTGTACGCCTTTGTGCATTTGAGTTTCTTTATTGTACCTTTGTGTACATTTGTTCTAAGTGTTCTTGTGCATTTGTGCACATTGGTGGTGTTGTGCTTATCGCACACTTTATCTCTTTTTGAGATATTTTCACATGGTATCAGAGCTAGGCTTAAAGGAAAAGAAGATCGTGCTCTTTTTTCTCTTCATTGGAATACCTCGTAAAGCGTGCCATTAAGTTGTGGTGGTTGAAGTGAAGACTCGACTCTTCATTATTGATGTCTTCTTTTAAATCGTTGTAATTTTTGAAAAGATTTTTAAATGTAAAACATGTGAAAACCAGACATCAAATAATAAAAACTGGTTCTCACTAGTGAATGAGACCGAGTCGAACTCAGGGAACGGGAATATGTTGTATTCAAGCACGCAATTCTAAACTATTCTTTATTGCCTAATTATTTGAAATGTAAAAATGTTCAAGAATTGTAAAATCAACTAGCTATTACAACAAATGAATACCCTTCGCAGAGGGCGTAAAGTGCAATATTTACAAACCTAGAATCAAATTCCTAATTCTAAACTGAAAAGTAAAAAGAAGCTTCTACTCTTCGTACTTCGTGTCACGTAATCGCTTCCGCTCCAGTCTGTGCTATCCTGCACAATTAAAATGAACACGAGCAGTACCAGAGATAGATATAGAAACCTATATTAACTAGCTAAATGTTAAAGAACACTGAAGAATATTATCAAAAGACTTCCATGACAATTGAAACTACCTTAACTAACACAAGTAACTAACACTCCACTTTATGAAATCTAATTATTTCAATTAATGAACAGTAAAGACAATTAACACTTTATTAACAAGCTATGCACTTACAATATTGAAAAATACAACACTAAAACTTTTGAAAACAGTAAAATCAAGATTTTTAATCATCAAGGAATGACTTAATGAAAAACAAGCTGAAAACTTACACAGACATAGCAAAAAAAACAAATTTGTAAAAGATATTGACTAAAGCAAAACAAGAGAAATCCTTGAAAAAAAAAAACAAACAGCAAATCGACCTATGTCAACTAAAAATATAGAAAATAAAATGTAAAACAGAAACAGGATGTTGCAAAACAGAAAATATGAATATGAATTTACTAAAAAAACAGGATTTTATCAAAATGAAAAGAAAAGGAATTTAAAAGAAAAACTGAACTGAACGAAAAAGAAAAAAACAGAAATGATCTAATTGAGAACAGAACAACAAAACAGAAATTCAAAGAAATTCAGTTAGATATTCAATATCTTTCAGAACGAAAATTAACAATACATGTAATCGGATTCTTAAAAAAAAATTCAGTCATTTACTTCAGAAATCCAGTATTCATTTGCTGGATTCTAGTTGCTCATGCATCAGATGTAATGAAGCAACTTAATTTTCTTTTCTTCAGATGAATATCAAATTTCTTTTTGATGGACTGTAGCAGAATATTTCAGAATAAGCAAGAGCTTCCAGCAAGAAAAATAAGTCCGGCCATTTCACCATGAAATTTTTTTACAGAAGATCATGATTCTTCAATTTGTACACAGCATTCCAGCAGCTAGTTACTGGATCAAAGCTTCCTCAATCCTTGTCAGATAAATTTCACCGGATAACACTGGGATCGATCTTAGAACAAATTTTTTTTTCTTTTCAATATGCTGAATTTAATCCACTGGATCTAGATCAAAATTTTCGATCAGATCAGAAACTTATTCATCAAAACAATATTCCGGCAGAATATTTGTCAATCGCCGGATTCTTCACAGAATTTCTTTTTTTCTTTTTATGTTTTCTTTTTATATATTTTTTTTTATTTTCCAAATTGAGATTCAGCAGATTATCATTAAGAAAAAAAATTAAAACGAAGAAGAAGAAAACTAATTGGAAGAAGAAGAAGAAGAAGAAGAAGAAGAACGACTTACCGGGAAAGGAAGAAGATCGGGGAAGAGGTGGCCTCCACCATTCACGCCGCCGCCGCCGGACTGAAGATCCACCACCGGATTGAGGAAGATAATAGGGAAAAGGAGAAGGAGGAAAGAAGAGAGGGAAAAGATGGGAAAAGAGAATCCGATGATGGAGAAGGGGGAAAAGAGAGGGAACAGAGGGGAAAGAGGATTGGGTTTGGCGCATAGGGTGAAGACGATGGTTTTTTTCATGTTTTTGGGTTTTTAACAGCAAACAAACCGGTTCACCGGTTTGTTTCTGTTTGTTTTAAAAGAACTCAAACCAGTTGGAACCGGTTTGTAACAAAAATTTTCAGTTTCAAAAATTCCAAACCGGTTCCAGCCGGTTTGGTTATTATTATTATTTTTTTTCAATTTTCTATTAGTTTTCAAAAATTACAAACCATGTAATGGTTTGTTTTTATTATTTTTTTTCATTTTTAAAAGTAAAGAAAAACGTATAAATCGGTTTATTATGAAAATTTTCAAAAAAAATACTATTTATTTATAAAGAAACTTCAAAAACTAATCTAACTATATATTTTTTTTTCTTTTCTAAAAAAAACACTTAAAATGAATATAAAACTATTTTTCTCCATTTTTATTTTTTAATTTTAATTGAAAACTAAAACTAAACTAATCTGAATATAACAAAAACTAAAATATGTATAAAAATGTAAAATAAAACTATTTTTCATGAATTTTTTTATTTTTAAATCATTTTAACACATTTACTCGAAAACTAACATAAAATTGGGTTTTTGAAACATTATTTTATAATATCATGCATATTTAAATGTTAATAAACCCTGAATTATATGCATGATCAAATACCCCCATGCTTATGTTTTGCTAGTCCTCGAGCAAACTAGAAAAATGCATGAAATCAAACTATCACCTAACTCACTTTCGTAGGAATCACGGTTGCATTTAGCTCATGCAACAAGCCCTTTCAACCCCTGGGTTACCCCAGTGGACGAGTAAGGTCTCGTGAGAGTTTGCAGTGATGCTACCCACAAACATCTCTGTCATGTATGCATAATATTACACATCCTCACAATCAGTAGGTAATTAAAGACTTTGTTTTCACAAATATTTCCTGTTATTTCAAAATCAAAATATAATTAGAATCTTTTATATACCACCACAGAAAAAGAATTTCTTTCACTTTCTAAATATCACAATTATTTATGTTTTATTCTTAGAAAATCCAATAAAAACATATTATTATTTACTTATCCTCACTCATATGTTTTCTGCATAGGTTTTCTCAATCACACTTCTAAGCACTGAACTTTTCTCTCTTTTTCAGCTCTTTTCTCTTTTTTTTTCTTTTCACGCTTTTTTTCTTTTTGCGCACTTATTTTTCTCATATAGCTTGCGTGTGGTCTGCTTTTATGCCTTGTGCAATGTCAATATCTTCTATACTTTTTCAATACATCCCAAAAGATATCAACTAAGACATAAAAGTGACTTCCTTCATTCACCTTTATAACATGAGAGTCAAATATTTCAACTTGTATCTGTTCTCAGTTACTTAGGATCACGAAGTTTTCCACTCTCCTTTTCGAAATTGGAATTAAAAGTTTCAACTTACATCTAAGTTCCATCTACTAAGGATTGTGAAATTATCCAAACAACCTAACGCATGCTTTTTCTCACTTTTTGAGCTCATTTTTATGCTTTTGTTCATTTGCTTAGTTTTTCAAAAATAGAACTGTGCATATTCATATTTATGATTCAAAATAAATTCTAACATGTATCTATCATCATTTCTTCGAAATCCGCATAAACAACCATAATTTTTAGATCTATGTCAGAAAAATTTTCGTGGGGCTTAAAAATCCTCTAAAAACATCAGATTTGAAATAACATTCATATAAGTTCAAACTCTTTCTTTAAAAATCTACTTTTCATGAGAGATGTGTAAACATGTGCAAGAACGTAAACAGAAATATCAAGGTGTGCACTCTACACCCTCCCCCATGCTTGAATGACACTGTCCCAGTGGCACTCCCCCATGCTTATATGAAACTATGTGAATGCACATGAGAGAAAATAATTAAGGGAAAAGAGTAGAATGACCTAATATGAAAAAAAATACACGTTCTATGAATGTAATAAATACAATGTATACATGACAAAACACAAAACTCATGAAAGAAACAAAAAGAACATGAAAAACTCATGAAAAAGTAAAAACAAAATAAAATCTATAAATTCTAAACAAATCTACAAGATATGGGTTGCCTCCCATAAAGCGCTAAGTTTCACGTCCCCAGCCAGACGGATCCCTGGAAAAAATCCTTCATCGTCCATGAAATCAATGGACATGAAGTCAGACTCAACTAGGCTCTATGAAGAAAAGAGTGTCATCTGTGACACTACGCACTGTGTTTCCATCCCTTCTACCTCCAAATGTAGGATCATAACTCTCTCGACGTGAAGAACAGAGATTAGTCTCATCTGAGAGACTGGTCAAGAATCGAGAGTCTAGGACCGATCGAGTATCAATTAATGCAACTTCAGACAAGTGGTGAATATGATCAGGCTTGACTTGGTCAAGCACCTTCTGCATCTGTACCTCTTGCTTACTAAACATTGGTGATCCTAAAGGCTGAGAAAATGGGGCTTTATATGATGAAAATGTATGCTGTGAGTAAGGCCCCTTCTGTTGAGGTCTCATGGAGATCGACTCATCAGCAGAAATGATATGGGATTCATGAGTCGATTCCTGAGTGGAGTGACATGCCTTCCCATACTAAAGAGATGTAACAGATTTGACTTGCTCATGATGTGAATCAGTGGGTTGCAAGTCAAATGACATGAAATCCTCTCCCTTTGAGACAACAAACTGACTATGAAGGTTCCCCTGGTTTTGCCTGATCAATGTCTGAGCTAACTGTCCCATTTGAGTCTCTAGCTTGGCTATTGACTGCGTATGGGAACAAAGAGTGGCCTTGATATCAGAAAAGGCTTCTAACATCTTCTCTTGAAATGATGAACTTGGAATGGGCTCCTGAGATGAAGGTAGACAATACTGGGAATGAACCTGTGGAAATATAGGATGCGAGTAACCTTGTGAAAGGTTACTGGGTCTATACTGTGTCTGGGAGGGATGATGGGATGGGGAAATAGACTGGTTTCGCCAACCTGGGTTATATGATGATGTAAACGAATCAGGCATGGGTCTAGCAAAACCTTGGGCAGCATTCACCTGCTCCTGAACGAATTCAGGATATAATGGCGCTGCCGGACAATCTGCAACACAGTGTGCAGGGCTAGCACATATCTCGCACACTCTTTCTACTGGATTTCTCGAAGAATTGGCTAGGAATTGATCTAACTTCCTAGTCAATTGGTCAACCTTGGTACGCAATTTTAACTCGGACCCAACTTCGGAAATCCCAACTTTCCTAGGACCACTAGGCAGAGATGTAGTCCTATCGAGCCGTGAAGACAAATTATGATGCATCGTGTTTTCACTCAAGGTCTCAAATAAAGACCACGCCTCGTCCTCACTCTTGAGCATAAAAGTGCCCCCACAAGACGAATCAACCATTTGACGATGCTTTTCAGTAAGCCCATCATAAAAATACTGCACCAACTGCCAACGAGGCACCTGGTGATGGGGACACTTGCGGAGAAGATCTTTCAATCTCTCCCAAGACTCGTGAAATTGTTCTCCCTCAATTTGAGAAAAACTGGTTATAGCTTTACGAAACTGATTCGTTTTACCAATTGGGAAATATTTTTTTAAAAATTCTTTTTGCATTCCTTCCCAAGTAGTAATACGAACCGTTTCAAGAGATTTTAACCAGTGCTTGGCTTTATCTTTGAGAGAGAACGGAAACAAAGTTAACCTCATAGCGTCGTCTCCAAAATTATTAATTCGCACAGTCGAGCAAATCTCAAGGAATTCGTCGAGATGACGATATGGGTCTTTATTGCTAAGGCCATAAAACGAGGGTAACATTTGAATCACACTGGCCTTAATCTCAAAATGGCTCGCTCCTACATCAGGTCTCGTGATGCAGGAGGTGGGAGTATACGTATTTGGCATGAAGTACTCCCTCAAAGGACGGATCAATTGATGATCGTCAGCCATTGCGTACACCTTAGAGTAGACCGGTGTAGCACACGTCCTAACTTTGGGTTTTCTACCTAACTAACGCACTAAGCGGCTAAACCACGCAAACCACAAAGCGAGTGAACTAAAAACAACAAAAACTAAACAAACACCACGCAGTTACACATAAAAGAGATTATGCATAGAAATATAAAATCTGTGTACGGTACCAATCGTACACAGTCACCTCTAAGGGAATCCTAACAGGTGGGCTGTGCAGAAAAGTAAGCTCTTCTCTAAGATATGCACATACGTGGTTCTAAACCTAAATGCAACACAAACACTAGGCAATAAAGTGAATACTAATATTACGCCGTTCCCCGGCAACGGTGCCAAAAATTTGATGTCTTCTTTTAAATCGTTGTAATTTTTGAAAAGATTTTTAAATGTAAAACATGTGAAAACCAGACATCAAATAATAAAAACCGGTTTTCACTAGTGAATGAGACCGGGTCGAACTTAGGGAACGAGAATATGTTGTATTCAAGCACACAATTCTAAACTATTCTTTATTGCCGAATTATTTGAAATGTAAAAATGTTCAAGAATTGTAAAATCAACTAGCTATTACAACAAATGAATACCCTTCGCAGAGGGCGTAAAGTGCAATATTTACAAACCCAGAATCAAATTCCTAATTCTAAACTGAAAAGTAAAAAGAAGCTTCTACTCTTCGTACTTCGTGTCACGTAATCGCTTCCGCTCCAGTCTGTGCTATCCTGCACAATTAAAATGAACACGAGCAGTACCAGAGATAGAAATAGAAACCTATATTAACTAGCTAAATGTTAAAGAACACTGAAGAATATTATCAAAAGACTTCCATGACAATTGAAACTACCTTAACTAACACAAGTAACTAACACTCCACTTTATGAAATCTAATTATTTCAATTAATGAACAGTAAAGACAATTAACACTTTATTAACAAGCTATGCACTTACAATATTGAAAAATACAACACTAAAACTTTTGAAAACAGTAAAATCAAGATTTTTAATCATCAAGGAATGACTTAATGAAAAACAAGCTGAAAACTTACACAGACATAGCAAAAGAAACAAATTTGTAAAAGATATTGACTAAAGCAAAACAAGAGAAATCCTTGAAAAAAAAAAACAAACAGCAAATCGACCTATGTCAACTAAAAATATAGAAAATAAAATGTAAAACAGAAACAGGATGTTGCAAAACAGAAAATATGAATATGAATTTACTAAAAAAACAGGATTTTATCAAAATGAAAAGAAAAGGAATTTAAAAGAAAAACTGAACTGAACGAAAAAGAAAAAAAACAGAAATGATCTAATTGAGAACAGAACAACAAAATAGAAATTCAAAGAAATTCAAGTAGATATTCAATATCTTTCAAAACGAAAATTCACAATACATGTAATCGGATTCTTAAAAAAAAATTCAGTCATTTACTTCAGAAATCCAGTATTCATTTGCTGGATTCTAGTTGCTCATGCATCAGATGTAATGAAGCAACTTAATTTTCTTTTCTTCAGATGAATATCAAATTTCTTTTTGATGGACTGTAGCAGAATATTTCAGAATAAGCAAGAGCTTCCAGCAAGAAAAATAAGTCCGGCCATTCCACCATGAATTTTTTTTACAGAAGATCATGATTCTTCAATTTGTACACAGCATTCCAGCAGCTAGTTACTGGATCAAAGCTTCCTCAATCCTTGTCAGATAAATTTCACCGGATAACACTGGGATCGATCTTAGAACAATTTTTTTTTTCTTTTCAATATGCTGAATTTAATCCACTGGATCTAGATCAAAATTTTCAATCAGATCAGAAACTTATTCATCAAAACAATATTCCGGCAGAATATTTGTCAATCGCCGGATTCTTCACAAAATTTCTTTTTTTCTTTTTATGTTTTCTTTTTATATATTTTTTTTTTTATTTTCCAAATAGAGATTCAGCAGATTATCATTAAGAAAAAAAATTAAAACGAAGAAGAAGAAAACTAATTGGAAGAAGAAGAAGAAGAAGAAGAAGAAGAAGAGGAAGAACGACTTACCGGGAAAGGAAGAAGATCGGGGAAGAGGTGGCCTCCACCATTCACGCCGCCGCCGCCGGACTGAAGATCCACCACCGGATTGAGGAAGATAATAGGGAAAAGGAGGAGGAAAGAAGAGAGGGAAAAGATGGGAAAAGAGAATCCCATGATGGAGAAGGGGGAAAAGAGAGGGAACAGAGGGGAAAGAGGATTGGGTTTGGCGCACAGGGTGAAGACGATGGTTTTTTTCATGTTTTTGGGTTTTTAACAACAAACAAACCGGTGAACCGGTTTGTTTCTATTTGTTTTAAAAGAACTCAAACCGGTTGGAACCGGTTTGTAACAAAAATTTTCAGTTTCAAAAATTCCAAACCGGTTCCAGCCGGTTTGGTTATTGTTATTATTTTTTTTCAATTTTCTATTAGTTTTCAAAAATTACAAACCATGTAATGGTTTGTTTTTATTATTTTTTTTCATTTTTAAAAGTAAAGAAAAACGTATAAATCGGTTTATTATGAAAATTTTCAAAAACAATACTATTTATTTATAAAGAAACTTCAAAAACTAATCTAACTATATATATTTTTTTCTTTTCTAAAAAAAACACTTAAAATGAATATAAAACTATTTTTCTCCATTTTTATTTTTTAATTTTAATTGAAAACTAAAACTAAACTAATCTGAATATAACAAAAACTAAAATATGTATAAAAATGTAAAATAAAACTATTTTTCATGAATTTTTTTATTTTTAAATCATTTTAACACATTTACTCGAAAACTAACATAAAATTGGGTTTTTGAAACATTTTTTATAATATCATGCATATTTAAATGTTAATAAACCCTGAATTATATGCATGATCAATTATATATTTTGGAAGCTTCCTACATCAAGAAGGGACTCATTTCGCATTGTGGTACGCATTTATTTCTCTTTGTATCCTCTCTAATGGGCGAAAATGTTTCTCACTTCTCTCTTGGCTTCAAATTGAATGAAACGAATTATCATGTATGGGCCGGGAATATGGAGGCCCATATAAAAGGAAAGGGTCTTTGGGGATATGTTCAAGGAACTATTCCCGAACCCGTACCAAAAATTACTACCCTTGACAAAGGGGAGATCAAGGTTCTTGAGGGAGAAGAAAGAGAAAAGGCTTTTAAAGATTACAATAAGAAGCATGAAGAATGGGAAATGAAAAACTACAAAATACTCTCATGGTTCTTCTCTTCGGTTGAGACCAAAATTAATGCCAATATTCTAAAGTTCAAAAAGGCATGTCAAGTATGGGAATATCTTGAAAGAATGTATACTTCAAGAGATTTGTCCCATAAATACTATCTCCAAAAGAAGGCCTTAACCCTTCAACAAGGAGAAATGTCCGTTAGAGAGTATTTCGCCGAGTTATCCACTATTTGGGATGAGCTTGCCCTCCAAGAACCTAAATGGAGTGGTGAGGCTATTGAATTGAGAGCCAAACAATTAGAAGAAGATCATTTCTTCAATTTTTTAAATGGGCTTAGACCCGAGTTTGAACAAACTAGATCCTCTCTCTTATCTTCTTTCTCTTCCCCTCCGTTGGAAGATGTGCTTACCAAATTAAGTGGAGAAGAAACTAGATTGGGAATGAATAAAACCAATCTAAGTGTGTTGGCCGTCCCCTCTAAAGATGAGGATGAGGGTGCTTATGCTGTCTCAAGACCGGGGAATAATGTTAAAATCTATAAACCCCCTCGATTTAACAAAAATCTAGGAGGAAGAGAAAATGGTGGGCATTATGGAAGGAGAGATTATAGTAAGATCATATGCCATTTTTGCAAAGAACCGGGTCACATTAAACCGGTATGCCCTAAATGGAAGAAGATGGTGGCTATGTCTACTACTTTCCAATCAACCAAGGAGGAAGGTCCTTCTACTTCCAATCATGCTACTTTGGCTCTCAATCAAATCATGGAAGCTCTTCAACCACTCCTCAAGGGATCCGTTTCCGGAGCCGCCATGACCACCTTCTCTCCTCCCGGTAAGACTCTTTGGCTCTTAGACTCGGGTGCATCCTTTCATATGACTCTAAATGTTTTTTCACTTTCTAAATACTCAAAAAATTTGTCACCCTCTTTTGTCTCCACCGCGGATGGGGCTTCTCTTGAAATAAAAGGAATTGGTGATTTTGAAAGACAAGGTTTTTTTATTCCAAAAGTTAGATTTATACCAAAACTAAATTTAAATTTGCTTTCCGTCTCTCAACTATCGGATCATGGGTGTGATATCAAATTCTCATCAAATAAATGTTGGATACAGGATCGCCGGTCTGAGAAGTTGATTGGGGAAGGCTCTAGGAAGGGAGATCTTTATCTCATGGAGTTTCTTCAAATTCCAAAAACCTCTTTTTGTAATGTTGCCCAACATAAGGATATAAATGTTTGGCATAAACGCCTTGGGCATCCAAATATTGACAAGCTTTCGTATTTACATTTTGCTAAAACCTTATGTAAAGACAATTTCAATTGTAATGATTGCATTCTTGGTAAAATAAGAAGCTTACCTTTTGGACAAAGAACTATGTTTTCAACCAAACCTTTCGAAATTGTGCATTCGGATGTATGGGGACCGGCACCCGTTGTGTCTAAGGGAGGTTTTTCATATTATGTTATTTATGTGGATGATTTTTCAAGGTATAGTTGGATATACTTCCTCAAACATAAACATGAGGTTTTTTCTACTTTCAAGATCTTTCACATGTTAATACAAAATCAATTCAATAGTAAGTTACAAATTTTTAGAACCGATTCCGGGGGAGAATATCTCTCAAATGATTTCAAAAGTTATATTGAAAATAATGGGATTGTTCATCAAAGGTTTTGTCCCAAAACTCCCAACAAAATGGGTTAGCCGAACGTAAACATAGACACATAATTGAAACTACAAGAACTTTACTAATTTCTCAAAAAATTCCAAAAAGATTTTGGGCCGAAGCGGCTCTTGCATCGGTTTATCTCATCAACCGACTTCCATCCAAAAACTTGAATCAAATATCTCCATATGAAATCTTGTATAAAAAAGAACCCGACTACAATAGGTTAAGAATTTTTTGTTGTAAATGTTTTGTTCTCACCGATAAGAATGATAAATTATCTCCCAAAGCTATTCCTTGTGCTTTTTTGGGATATTCGGAAACTCAAAAAGGGTTTAGGTGTTATGATATTAAAAATGATAAACTATATGTTTCAAGAAATGTAACCTTTTTAGAAAACATAAGTGGTTTTGAAGAACACAAAAATCATGAAGATAATGCCAATTATTCTTTTTTGTTTGAACTATTATCTAGAAATAAAGATTTTTTTAGTGATGATGAATTAAAAGAGAATGAGGATATAAGTGAAAGCATTCCTCAAACCATTCATGATGAAGAAGAAATGATAAATGAACCCATTACCTATACTCATAGAGATAAAGGCACTTTTAGAAGTGCAATAGAGAAATATAGTGATCTTAGTGAATCTTCCAACAATTCTCGAAGAACTGAAAGATCTAGGAAAAATCCTTCTAGATTTATATCCTATGAGTCTTTTTCTCCAAAACATAGGGCATGCCTTAGTGCCATTCACTCATATCAAGAACCTAGAAATTTTAAAGAAGCTAAGGAAATGATTGAATGGAGGGATGCCATGGACAACGAACTTAGAGCCCTCAACAAAGCCAAAACGTGGGTTTTTCAATGTCTTCCAGAAAGAAAGAAAACAATAGGATGTAGATGGGTTTCTAAAGTCAAAACCAAGAGTGATGGCACTCTCGAAAGATATAAAGCCCGTCTTGTCACAAAAGGATATAGTCAAGAATACGGCATCGATTACGAAGAAACCTTTGCTCCTGTTGCACGAATGGTTACTGTAAGGTGTTTGATCACCATTGCATCTATTAAAAAATGGAATATTTACCAAATGGATGTTAAAAATGCATTTCTAAATGGGGATCTTAATGAAGAAGTCTAGATGGATGCTCCTCCTGGTATGAACGTACCAAAGGGGAAAGTCCTTCGTTTGCAAAAAGCGCTTTATGGTTTAAAACAAGCCCCTAAGGCTTGATATGATCGATTTAATTATGTAATGGTTCAAAATAATTTTTCCTCATGCTACACTGACACTGCTCTGTTTGTCAAAAAGTCTAATGCAGGAATTGTGATTTTACTGTTGTATGTTGATGATATGTTGATAACAGGTAGTGACATAAAGGGCATCAGAAACATTAAAACCACTTTAAAAGAAAGGTTTGAAATGTCAGACCTGGGGTATCTGATTTACTTTCTTGGTATCGAGGTAGCCTACTCTCATAGAGGCTATTTTTTGTCTCAAACTAAACTTGCCTGTGAGATTCTTGACAGATCAGGTATTACTGATGATAATATCTGTGAGACCCCTGAAGTTGTGGGATCAAAAATGAAGATCGATGATGGGAAACCTTTGGAGGATCCTACCCCCTACCGGCAACTTGTGGGATCTCTAATGTATCTTAGCATCACAAGGCCGGACATCTCTCATGTCGTGCATACTGCAAGCCAATTTCAGCATGCTCCTACATCCGTTCATATGAGTGTCGTTCTCTGAGTTGTCAGATACTTAAAGGGAACTTTAAACAAGGGACTTTTCCTTTCCTCTTCTTCTGAGTTGAATTTAATTGCATATACTGACTCTGATTGGGGAGGTGACCCAAATAACCGTCACTCCACTACAGGCTTTTGCATTTTCTTAGGTGAATCCCTGATCTCATGGAGATGTAAGAAACAACAGAAGGTGTCTCTATCATCCACCGAAGCAGAATATCGAGCCATGGCGTCTACAACTATGGAGATTGTCTGGATTCATCAGTTGTTGCAAGACATGGGGATTCCAATTCAAGAACCCACAAAGTTGTGTTGTGATAATAAGAGTGCAATCTATATTGCTAAGAATCACACGTTTCATGAGCGGACAAAGTATATTGAGATGGACTGCCATTATGTCCGAGAGGCATATCTACAAAAAGTCATCGACCTTCCTTATGTAACGTCAGAATATCAGTTGGCAGATTTCTTAATCAAGGCGCTTTGCTCTCCAAGATTCAACTTTCTCCTTAGCAAACTTTCAGTCATTGTGCCCTAAGTTTGAGGGAGGGTGTTAAAATGTATCTCTCTTTATGTAAATATTTACATATATATATAAAGAGAGATACATATACATATATATATCACGTATATATGTATATGTATCTATCTTTATATATATATGTAAATATGTATGTTTCTTTTTGTTTCTTTTCTTTTCTTGTAAAACCCGCAAAGGTATTTTAGTCATTCACCTTTTGCGCATATTCATAATTATGAATATGCTGTAATTCTTTTTGCTTTTTCACTTTTATTCTTTTTCTTTTTTCTTTTTCATTTTTTGTCCTTTTTTTTGTGTTGACTCAAAGTCAACTTGGAGGGCTCAACACCAGCTGTTGTGTAACGCCCCAAAATTTCGACTTGTGATTTCGAAAACCTTATCGAAAAACCTTTCAAAGATTTAAAGTTTAATATTTAAAAACAACAGTGGAAGACATTTAGAAAGGAACACAAGTCAACAATCCTGGGTACGTTAGCTGAAAAACCATCATTCACATGTACAACATCTTAAAGGAATTTAAGAAATAAGACAATCGATTTAAATGAGCATTTTATTCCAAAGTTCAATAAATCTAAGAAAAACTCCAAAAAGTCCCAGAGCTAAGCCGTCGGCAAAAAGAAGATGAATCTTGATCCATGTTGCACCACGCCATCGGCCGCCAGTGAAGTCCTACTCCTCACCTGCCCATGAAATGGGTCAGTTTCATAACAAACCAGTAGGTGCACAAACAGATAAGTATAATGAAAATAAAACAGGACATTCGTGAGATAAGCAGTTATGATATTTAAGCAATTAAAGCAGTTGTAGTCTATTCTAACAAATGTAATAAGTGCAAAGAGTGGTTAGTTGAAGCAGTGTAAGTCTCAGTCATCTACATTTATTCATAAAATTATTATTTAAGTTCTGATATTAACTGGCCTGTGGGTACGCACAGACGCGAAACGTAGAAACAGCCGAGACCGATCCGGGAGTTTATTATGTCAGGTGTTTTCATTAACCCGGCTGGCTGACTGAGTCCGCTCCTAAGGAGACGGTCAGTGACCAAGAGAGTAAATCCCCAAAGGCATTCGTGGCCCATGGATGCATCCAACTTCTGCAGAAGTGCCTGGGAGTTACCACCTAGGATAATTTATGGTAATCCCATTTCCCCTAACTCCGATGACTGGGGAAAAATGAGTCTTTTGCTCGTGGGGTGGTTGTTAACAACCTGTCCATCGGAGTCTTTGTACCATCCATCCTCTCCCTTGATGAACCGTGAAGATCGGAAGGGTACGACGGGGGTTTCTTAACCGCCGCCCCATCCTACATGCTCTAGTCTATTAGACCCACTCGAGCATCTTGCCTGTGAAGGCGAATGGTCACCTTTTTATGTGATCTCAGCCTTTTGCTAATTGCACTCATCGAGGTTGCCACAACCTCATCATCCCACCATCGTAACCCACATGGGACGTACTTGTCCAAAAGTACGATCGTACCTTCCCAGAGGTACAACTACGATGAGAGGGCAGCATAATGGTTTATGATTCTTTTGGTTCATACGTAACATGAATTGCTCTCTGAGCAGAGGGGCCTGGGGAGGCCGGTATCATCTCATGGATATCAATAAGGAATTTCTTAATCACTTTGAGGTACTGAATGACCTCCCGTACTATTGTATCATACTTTTCTTCAGGTCTAATTACCAAAGTAAATTTGTGGGTTCTCGATAGATAGCCTATCACGATGTTTTATAAATGTCTGTATTATGCTTGGCATGCTCGAATACTAAGAATCAAGAAGTCACCTCCAAGATTCATCAGGAAATAATCAATAAGGCATTTATAGTAACTTATAACAGTGAGCCAAGCGAACATACAGGAATAAGGTCTTTCTAGCAATGAGTCTACTCGTAGAGCTTCAACAATAAGTATGAAATTTCAAAAGAATACAGATGCAGAAACACAACACAGACAATCACCAGTTAGGAAATTCTACGATTGAGAATGCATGCCAAAAAAACTATTCTATCACAAAATCCTTATAATTTTATTTCATTCTTACAAACCCATCGTGCGACTTTCCCCTACCTCGGGATGTCGTGCAGCTGCGTGCGTCTACGCGTGTAGATGATACGAGGCTCAGGCCGCAGAGCCAGAGCGGGGGTCCGATGCGAGGTCTGCAACAGTGCTACTCTAATTATTATGCGGAGAAGTAGAAAAATAAGCCTGCCTATAGGAGAAAAAGAGAGGCAGCAGGGGTGTGCCCCAGCTGGCCGAAAACCGAAAAACGACAAGGGGCGGGCCCTTGCCTGCAGACAGCAACGGGGCGACAGGGGATGAGCCCCTGTCGAAAACTACTGAGGCGGCAGGGGGTCAGCCCCTGCCAACGCAAAGAAGCGGCAGGGCTGAGCCCCTGCCGGCAAAATAAATATGGCAGGGGTTGAGCCCCTGCCAGAACAATCAAGTGGCAGGGACTGAGCCCCTACCAGCAACAGCCGAGTGGCAGGGGCTGAGCCTCTGCCTACGAAAATGAAAGTGGTAGGGGCTGAGCCCTTGCCAGAACCGATTAGGTGGCAGGGGCTGGGCCCCTGCCTGCAAAAATGAAGGTGGCAGGTGCTGAGCCCCTGCCAGAACCGATTAGGTGGCAGGGGCTGGGCCCTTGCCTGCGAAAATGAAGGTGGCAGGTGCTGAGCCCCTGCCAGAACCGATTAGGTGGCAGGGGCTGGGCCCCTGCCTGCGTAAATGAAGGTGGCAGGGGCTGAGCCCCTGCCGGAACCGATTAGGTGGCAGAGGCTGGGGCCCTGCCTGCGAAAATGAAGGTGGCAGGGGTTGAGCCCCTGCCAGAAACGTCAAGTGGCAGGGGCTGAGCCCCTGCCGAAAACATCGAATCGGCAGGGGCTGAGCCCCTGCCGACAGACACGAGACGGCAGGGGCTGAGCCCCTGCCGATGGCGGTGAGGTGGCAGGGCCTCGGCACCTACCCGAAAGAGTCGACGAATAGTAGGGGCTGGGCCCCTGCCAGACCGAGTCAACGAATGGCAGGGGCTGGGCCCCTGCCAGACCGAGTCATGGCGACCCCCAAAATGATGACGGCAACAGGTGCCACAGGGGTGACTGGACCCCTGCTGGCCCTTCGACAGCCCCGGTAGAAAAAGAAAAAATGGCAACAGGGCCCGAGGGCTCCCTGTCGACCCTCCGAAAGGTACAGGGGATGCGGGAGGGCGCGGCAGGGGCCGTGCGCCGCCTGTCGGCCTCCCGGCGAGGAGACAGAAGGGGGGAAGGAGAGAAGAGGGAGGAGAAGAGAACGGCGTACCTGAAAGTGGTGGCCGGCGTCGGCGGCGCGCGCAGCAGGGAGGAGACCGGCGCGGAGGTGGGAGCAAGGGCTGCGAGAGGGAGGCGTGACTCCCCTCTCCCTCCAACCTCCCTCAAAAAGGCGCAGGGGCAATCGAAAGGGGAAACCCCTGGTGGGTTTCCCAAACTTGCCCGCACACGAAGGGGAAAGAAAGGGGGGGGGTTGCGGCGCCCGAATGCTCGGGTTTTTCTTTTGAAAACCCTAAAATAAAAAGGGGGCCCGGATCGGGTCCGGACCCGACCCGGCCCGGGTCCAAACAGATTTTTTTTTTTTTTAAATGGGGTTTTACATCCTACCCCTCTTAAAAGAATTTCGTCCGCGAAATATTTATTACCTTGAAGAATCAAAATACAGGTCAGGATATTTTTCCCTAATATCGTTCTCAGGTTTCCAAGTACATTCGTCAATTCCATGATGTTGCCACCGAACCTTTACAAAGGAAATGGTCTTTGATCTAAGCACTTGGTCACGACGGTCGATGATCTCCACTGGTCTTTCTTTGAATGTCAAGTCCCCTCTAATGTCCACATCATCATAATGAATGATATGCGATGGATCGTGAACATACTTCCTCAACATGGATACGTGAAAAACATTATGGATCTGAGCATACTGCGGAGGTAACGCCACGCGGTAAGCTGCTTCTCCAATCCGCTCCAGGATTTCGAACGGTCCGACGTATCTAGGACTCAGCTTTCCCTTCTTCCCGAACCGAAATACGCTCTTCGTCGGAGATACTTTAACAAAAACCATCTCACCAATATCGAAGGTAAGCTCTCGTCGGCGTCTATCTGCATAGCTCTTCTGCCGAATCTGAGCGGTACGGAGTCATTCTCGAATCATCTGCACTTGTTGAGTATAGTGTTGCAAAACTATAGGTGCCTCCAAACTTCGTTCGCCAACCTCGTCCCAGTAAACAGGTGATCGACATGGCCTCCCATATAAAGCTTCATATGGGGCCATCCCGATGCTCGCATGATAGCTGTTGTTATACGCGAACTCCGCCAAACTGATGTGGGAATCCCACTCTCCCTTCCAGTCCATCATACAGGCTCGAAGCATGTCTTCTAAGGTCTGAATCGTACGTTCCGACTGCCCATCAGTCTGAGGATGAAACGCAGTGCTGAACTTCAACTTGGTGCCCAACGCCAACTGAAGTTGTCCCCAAAACCTTGAAGTGAATCTAGGATCACGATCGGAGATAATCGAGACTGGAACACCGTGCAATCTCACAATCTCTCTAACATAGAGATCAGCGAGACTATCTAACGATTGGTTGAGACGGATAGGTAGGAAGTGAGCCGACTTGGTGAGTCTATCGACGATCACCCAAATCGCGTCATGCTTCCTCCTAGTCCTCGGAAGACCGACTATAAAGTCCATGGTAACATCTTCCCACTTCCATAGAGGGATCTCTATCTGCTGCATGACCCCACCGGGTCTCTGGTGCTCGATCTTGATTTGCTGACACGTTAAACACTTCGAGACATACTCAGCCACGTCTTGCTTCATACCGTTCCACCAATAACTGCGTTGTAGGTCCTTAAACATCTTCGTGCTACCCGGGTGAATTGTGTACCTAGACTTGTGGGCCTCCGCCAAAATTTCATCTCGAAGGATCGGGTCGTCAGGAACCCAAAGGCGCTCCCTCAACCATATACTTCCATCCTCCTTCAGACGAAAAGGGGTATCTGCCAGTATCGCCTGAGCCTTCAACTTCTCGTAGCGTGCATCCGTTTTCTTTCTATTGATGATCCTCGTAAGTAGCTCAGGTTGAGCAACAAGGTGGGATAAACCGATTGAACCTTGAGTGATCGCGAAAGGTTCCCATGAGGCTAGGTCTTCGACCAACCTCCATCCAGCAAATAAAGCATTAATTGAAACTTCTGGTGCTTTGCGGCTGAGGGCGTCCGCCACTACGTTCGCCTTTCCTGGGTGGTAGGAGAGGGTGAAGTCGTAATCCTTGAGGAATTCAAGCCAACGCCGTTGTCTCATATTCAATTCCTTCTGCGAAAACAGGTACTTAAGGCTCTTATGATCGGTGAATGCTTCAAACTGCTCCCCATACAAGTAATGTCGCCATATCTTCAGTGCGAACACCACCGCAGCTAACTCTAAATCGTGAGTTCGGTAGTTCTTCTCGTGAATTTTAAGTTGTCGAGAAGCGTACGCGATTACTTTCCCATTCTGCATCAGCACAGCCCCTAGGCCTGACCCAGAGGCATCAGTATAAATCACGAATCCGCCTTTACCAGAAGGTAAGGTCAAAATAGAAGCACTGGTAAGTCGCTCCTTCAACAACTGAAAACTCGCCTCGCACTTCTCGTCCCATAAGAATTTAGCCTCTTTCTTCAGCAACTTCGTCAGGGGTAACACAATTTTAGAAAAATCCTGAATGAATCTTCTGTAGTAACCCGCTAGTCCAAGGAAACTTCTGATATCACGCGCGTTCTTTGGTTGCTGCCAACCAAGTACAACCTCCACCTTTGCAGGGTCCACGGACACTCCTTCCTTAGAAATAACGTGTCCCAGAAACATGACTTCCTCGAGCCAGAATTCACATTTAGAGAACTTGGCATACAACCGTTCCTTTCGCAAGGTTTCCAACACAATTACTAGGTGCTCTCGATGTTGCTCTCGACTTTCTGAGTACACCAAGATGTCGTCGATGAACACGATCACGAAGGTGTCCAAAAATGGCTTGAACACCCTATTCATCAAGTCCATGAAAGCTGCGGGGGCATTGGTCAGTCCGAACGGCATGACTGTGAACTCGTAATGTCCGTATCTCGTCCGAAAGGCCGTCTTAGGAATATCCTCATTCCTAATTCTGAGTTGATGGTATCCGGACCTAAGATCGATTTTCGAGAAAACCTTGGCCTTCTGCAACTGATCGAACAAGTCTTCGATACGCGGCAATGGGTACTTGTTTTTTATTGTGGCCTGGTTGAGCATTCGATAGTCGATGCACAACCGCAAAGTCCCGTCCTTCTTCTTCACGAAGAGCACAGGAGCTCCCCAAGGAGAAACGCTGGGGCGAATGAATCCCTGATCCAACAACTCCTGCAACTGCTTCTTCAGCTCCTCAAGCTCAGCTGGCGCCATTCTGTAGGGTGCTTTGGAGATTGGTGTCGTACCTGGTAGCAATTCAATATTGAATTCTACCTCACGAGACGGTGGAAGTCCCGACAGCTCTTTAGGAAAAACGTCGGGCTAATCACGAACAACATCTAACTCACTGATGGGAATGGGCATTGGATCTGACTGGATAACACTAACCAAAAAGGCAGTGCATCCCTTCCGCAAGAAGTTCTATGCCTTAAGCGCCGAGATCATCCGGCTTGCTCGAACAGGTCTGGGGATTCTGAATTCTACTCTCGAAGAGCTTGGAGGTGATAAAACGATCTTGCCATCACGGCAAAAGATCTTGGCATGATACTTGTGCAACCAATCCATGCCTAGGATGACGTCAAATTCAGTCATCTCCAGCAGGATAGCACAAGCAGGCAAGTGCCGCTCTGCCATAACTACGTCCAATTCAGGTATGAAAGTGGTGCAAACTGTGTTCTTCCCAACGGGGTTATACACGTCTAAAGCATTATCAAGTGTTTTTACCGTTATATGCAATTGTTTTACAAATTTTTCTGACACAAACGAGTGTGTAGCACCACAATCAAAGAGTGCAAAAGCTGCTTGATCGGCAACAAGAATGGTACCTTGAACGAGATCCCCTTTGGTCAATTGATCGGTCGTGGCTGCATAAACTCGACCCGGCTCTCTGCCACTGCTTGGTTGTGCTCGTTGTTGCTGCTGATGAGGTGGTCGAGGAGGCTGAGATACGTTGTCGGTTCGCTTGAGGTCATCTGCTGCTTTCTTCCAGCAGTCGCGTATGAAATGGCCCATCTTGCCACAGTACAGGCATCCGCCGGTGTCCCGTGGACAAGATTGTTCCAAATGAGGCCTCTTGCACCTGGGGCAGTTATCACCAGACGGCTGCCTGGACGGTGGAGGGTCCTGTTGTCGCTGGCGTTTTGCTGGAGGAAACTGTTTCTTCCCTGCTTCAGTCTTCACTGGAAAAGGTGGTCGTTGCCCTGGGCCGCCGGAAAATGTCTTCTTCTGCTCACCACCTGACGCGGTTGACTTCTTGGCTTGCACACTTTTTGAACGCTCCCAATCCTCGTTCAGTAGGGTGGCTGCTGCTACTGCCGCAGAAAAAGTCGCGGGCATGCTGGTGAGAACCCTATGCCTGAGTCCTTCCTTCAGTCCGCGAATAAACTTCTCGGCCCGCTCATGATCATCCTCGAATAGGTGAGCACAATAGCGCTCCAACCATTGAAATTTAGCGATATATTCGTTCAAACTTGAGCTTCCTTGGCACAGCTCCAGAAATTCCACCTTCTTCTTTTCCCTCGCATGAGGAGGGAAATAGTTTCCGAGAAAAACCCTTCGGAAGGCCTCCCACAGAATCACCTCAGCACCCGGAAACTGCACCTCCCGCGTAGTGTCCCACCAGTCGCGAGCGTCGTCCTTCAAACGAAAGGACCCGAACATTGTCTTCTTATCATCAGGAACGGACAACACTTGGAACACCTGTTCCACCTCTTTAACCCAACTCTCCGCCAAGTCAGGATCAACCTTGCCCGAGAAAGTAGGAGGGTCCAGCTTCAGAATTTTTTCATAGGTGGCAGTTGATACATTCCCAACAAGGGAACCCGGATCCTGATGGGGGCGACCCTGGTTACGAATCGCCTCAGCCAAGGAGTTGAGGGTATCCATCATGAATCCCCTCTGTTCGCGCAACTCATCGGCCATGCTGTGGCTTGAGTTTCCCGCCATCCTTAAAAAGCAACCCAGATTAAAGTCAAAAATACTGAAGACGTACAAGTAGGCATAAGTATAGAAGCAAAGGCAAAAACATAGATCTTTATTCCGAGAGTCAAATATTTAGAATCCAGTTGTGCTGGTACATAAGCAAAAGTTATATTCCGCAATTTAAAATTGAGTTCACAGACTCCAACAAAACTGGGTACGTGCTACCTCCCCTTAGGGACGGCTATTGTACTTCCTAAGATATTCCCTACTATTGCCTGTGCACCTGAATCTGCGCTTAGGGGTGAAGGGGAGTGGCTCATCGTAGGAGGGCTCCTGCCCGTAAAGGGGCGTCGTCGGAGTATATTCCGGTGAGCCAAGACTATAATCTAAAGAATCCGTCGCAGGTGTGTATGTGGGTGATACACCGCCCACTGGGTCTGCCGGAGGTGGTGGTTGCTCGTCTGCAGTCGAAAATGCGATCTTGTCGTCATGCTTGGCCTTGTGGAGGCAAGCATCCATGGTGTGCCCAGTTTCTCTGCAGAAACCGCACTCCTCCGCTAACTCAAGGGGAACAAAATCTCCCGATGACTCCTGTGGTGCCTGATGGTGCACCCAAATGTGTGAAGGCGCGAAACCACCTTTTCGAGCATGCACTTCAGCCCACGCTGCTGCCAAGGGTATCTGGTAGGCGATCGGTAGTGCGAAGCCTTGCTCATCCGTAAAAATGGGTAGAGGAGGGCGGTTAGTCCAGTAACCAGCCCCGAACATCTCACGACTGCCCCTCTCCCTTACGGAACGGCCACGTACACTACGCGTGCACCTACCGCGACTACCATTAGAACCAGTAACCGGATCCATATATCCAACGGTACTACGAATAAAACAAGAATATAATTTAGTCTAAACATGCTATGAAATATGAAAGACTTACTTACAGCGCGATGGGATGCTCAATAGTCAAGATTCACTTCTTTCTGATCTGGCTCTGATACCAAGTTGTAACGCCCCAAAATTTCGACTTGTGATTTCGAAAACCTTATCGAAAAACCTATCAAAGATTTAAAGTTTAATATTTAAAAACAACAGCGGAAGACATTTAGAAAGGAACACAAGTCAACAATCCTGGGTACGTTAGCTGAAAAACCATCATTCACATGTACAACATCTTAAAGGAATTTAAGAAATAAGACAATCGATTAAAATCTGCAGTTTATTACAAAATGAGCATTTTATTCCAAAGTTCAATAAATCTAAGAAAAACTCCAAAAAGTCCCAGAGCTAAGCCGTCGGCAAAAAGAAGATGAATCTTGATCCATGTTGCACCACGCCATCGGCCGCCAGTGAAGTCCTACTCCTCACCTGCCCATGAAATGGGTCAGTTTCATAACAAACCAGTAGGTGCACGAACAGATAAGTATAATGAAAATAAAACAGGACATTCGTGAGATAAGCAGTTATGATATTTAAGCAATTAAAGCAGTTGTAGTCTATTCTAACAAATGTAATAAGTGCAAAGAGTGGTTAGTTGAAGCAGTGTAAGTCTCAGTCATCTACATTTATTCATAAAATTATTATTTAAGTTCTGATATTAACTGGCCTGTGGGTACGCACAGACGCGAAACGTAGAAACAGCCGAGACCGATCCGGGAGTTTATTATGTCAGGTGTTTTCATTAACCCGGCTGGCTGACTGAGTCCGCTCCTAAGGGGACGGTCAGTGACCAAGAGAGTAAATCCCCAAAGGCATTCGTGGCCCATGGATGCATCCAACTTCTGCAGAAGTGCCTGGGAGTTACCACCTAGGATAATTTATGGTAATCCCATTTCCTCTAACTCCGATGACTGGGGAAAAATGAGTCTTTTGCTCGTGGGGTGGTTGTTAACAACCTGTCCATCGGAGTCTTTGTACCATCCATCCTCTCCCTTGATGAACCGTGAAGATCGGAAGGGTACGACGGGGGTTTCTTAACCGCCGCCCCATCCTACATGCTCTGGTCTATTAGACCCACTCGAGCATCTTGCCTGTGAAGGCGAATGGTCACCTTTTTATGTGATCTCTGCCTTTTGCTAATTGCACTCATCGAGGTTGCCACAACCTCATCATCCCACCATCGTAACCCACATGGGACGTACTTGTCCAAAAGTACGATCGTACCTTCCCAGAGGTACAACTATAATGAGAGGGCATCATAATGGTTTATGATTCTTTTGGTTCATACGTAACATGAATTGCTCTCTGAGCAGAGGGGCCTGGGGAGGCCGGTATCATCTCATGGATATCAATAAGGAATTTCTTAATCACTTTGAGGTACTGAATGACCTCCCGTACTATTGTATCATACTTTTCTTCAGGTCTAATTACCAAAGTAAATTGGTGGGTTCTCGATAGATAGCCTATCACGATGTTTTATAAATGTCTGTATTATGCTTGGCATGCTCGAATACTAAGAATCAAGAAGTCACCTCCAAGATTCATCAGGCAAAAATAAATAAGGCATTTATAGTAACTTATAACAGTGAGCCAGGCGAACATACAGGAATAAGGTCTTTCTAGCAATGAGTCTACTCGTAGAGCTTCAAGAATAAGTATGAAATTTCAAAAGAATACAGATGCAGAAACACAACACAGACAATCACCAGTTAGGAAATTCTACGATTGAGAATGCATGCCAAAAAAACTATTCTATCACAAAATCCTTATAATTTTATTTCATTCTTACAAACCCATCGTGCGACTTTCCCCTACCAGACCGAGTCAACGAATGGCAGGGGCTGGGCCCCTGCCAGACCGAGTCATGGCGACCCCCAAAATGATGATGATAACAGGTGCCGCAGGGGTGACTGGACCCCTGCTGGCCCTTCGATAGCCCCGGTAGAAAAAGAAAAAATGGCGACAGGGCCCGAGGGCTCCCTGTCCACCCTCCGAAAGGTACAGGGGACGCGGGAGGGCGCGGCAGGGGCCGTGCGCCGCCTGTCGGCCTCTCGGCGAGGAGACAGAGGGGGGGGGGGGAAGGAGAGAAGAGGGAGGAGAAGAGAACGGCGTATGTGAACACCCCAAATTTTTTTTAAAATCTTTTAAATATTCCCTTATTGCCCCTAAATTCAGTTTTTTTAGCAAATGGGTCATTTCAAATCTAAATTTCAGTTCATTTCTCAAGTATTATTGAAATTAAATTCATTTCATATGTTTAAATTGATTTTGGATCTGGATCCATTGTCCAGATCCAAATCTGAATCTCCTTGTTCAAATTTTAAATTAAAAAGTATAAGAAAAAAAAACCAAAAATAGCCTTTAAATAGCTCGGATAGTCCATTCGACATTCGTTTGGATCCATCACATTGAATTTCTCGATTCGAGTGTTAAAACTCGAACGTTTTCTCAAAACTTGGGTCCAGACCCACTTTCTGAAGAAATTTCTCCAAAATGGTCTGAAATTCTCGGAAAAATACTCTTTGTAAATATTTCTCAGAAAAATACAAAAAAAATTAGTGTTTAATCTTTGTTTTCATGTAAAAACTTAGATTTTGTTACAAAACTACAAAAAATGGAAAATGATGCAAAAATCGAAAAAATTGGGGAAAGCAAAAGGTTTTAAAACTTGAAAAATTGAATTTTTGCCAAAAACCTCTCTTAAAACCTCTTTTTGAAAATCATAAACCTTTTTTTTTTTTTAGAAAAATCTTAAAAGGGACCCCCTCTTTGGAAATTGAAGAAACTCACAACGGCCGCAGGCTCGTCTCCCCCAAGCTTCCACCCTTCGATCGATGAGCACCTTTATCTCCGCCATCGATGCTCAACCGATCGCCTCCATCCTTCTCCTTCGTTCATCACCTTCCTCCCCGCTGGGTGGCCCTCCATCTTCAACCAATTCCCTCTCTCGTTGCCTATATAAGCAGGCCTCCACTGCAGTGAAAAAGGGGGGGAGGAGATTTCAACCAGCACCGATCGGCATCCACGAAGCATCCATCCTTCACCTCTCCAGGTCTCTTCTCTGATCCCCTCTATCCTCTGAAGTCTTCCTCTCAAGGGTCACAGAAGAAGCCTCTTTCCCCCTTTCTTCAAAACTTCTGCAAAATCAGGTAAATCTTCTTCCCCTTTTTCTGATTTCCCTCTTTTACCTGTTCGGGTTGCCATTGGAGCATCATTGGTGGTGTCGAGCTGCTTATGCAAACATCGACCCACCTATTGCTACAATAACGGAATTCCATAATTCCAACATTTTTTTTTGTGTTTTCTCTTCTTCTCGCTATTAAATTCCAATAGTTTTATATATGTCGATGTTCTCATTGTTATACAATAGATTGTGATTCTAATTTGTGTCTTGTTCTAGTTTGATTTCTCTTCTTATTTTTCTCTTTCACATCTGATTTCTAATTTTCTTTTATTAATAGGTTCTATTTTTGTTTTTTTTGTTTTGTTTTTGTTTCCGATCCCTGATTGACGTTTAAATCTCTGTTATGTCTTGATCATCGGTTGGTTTTCCAATTTCTGTTGTCATTTGATAGCATTGCTTCAAGGCATAATGAAATGACGCTATTTCGAAATACACGTTGGACTTCTTTTCCTTATTTTGATTTCACCATCTAACTTGATCGCTGATCAGAGGCCTTATCATTTGTACATTTGGGTGTTATGGCACATTCATATACAGATGATCGTCATCCAAGCTGCTTCAACCAAAGGGTATTAGAGCCCAGATCATCTTTGGGCAAATGTTTTTTTTTTAGGATATCACTGACCCTTTTTCTTTGTTTTGCTGCAAAATGCTCTCATCAGCTACCTCAAATTCTTGAAGATCTCTACGGTATGATCTGATGCTCGCCCAATCTGATTCATTTCCTAGTTTTAGTGGTGCCAGTTGAATGCCTGTTGTTCACATTAGTTTCATTTTGGGTGTTCTTCTGAATGAATCTCAGTTTGCACCAATGAAAAGGTGATAGTAGAAAATAAATTTTTTTTATATATAACAAACAAGTAGGACCTTGGTAATTTCTCACGATCATGCAAAGCTGCTGTGACCATGGTGCTGCACGTCACCACACATCAGAGAGGGGCATTCTGGTGGGGTCATTAGCCTTTGCTCTCCAAGTGCAAAGTCAATCTCTGAGTTCACAAACGCAGCCTCTGTCAGGCGCGCCTAATACTATGGGAAGCTGAAACTGTTCCTGGTGTCGTTAGCCTAAGTGTTGATCTTCGACACCTCTATTTACTACTTGCGAGTGAGGCTTGATTTAACCTTTCCTCACCCTCCTGGAAAGTCCGTCGTGGCTGATGTTCTTGTTGCCTTCTGATGGTCATATCAGTTGCATTAGAAATTTATTCCTATATTACTTCTTATATTTTGCAGAAAAAAAAGGAAGTTCGGCCTAGTCTCATTTATATTCCAGCAACCATCTGTTGAGTTCTTTCTTTCTCTTTTTTTTTTTTGGCTATTGAATATTTGTTCTCTGATTAAGCTTACAACTTTATTCCCAGGTATATTTCCCATTACAACACGCATTCTTTCACAGCATTATATCTATAGATCATGCGACACTCTGAATTTATTATTGATCGCCATAGCTCCAGTTAGTGCATGTCTCACTGGGGCACATCACCTTCTTTATCCACATTTATCACCTACCTGCACCTGCACTATATCTCCAGCCACAACATACCTTCATACTCCACCTCCATTTCACCATACTCTGATCACCATTAACCTCCAACCATCACAGCACCAGCTGCTGCCTTCACCATCGTCACATCTTTCATCTCTCAGCACCTAACCACTCGCAAACATCATTGTTCATCACTGTTACACTTACCTGTCATCCACTGCTAGTCATATCCACTCATTATATTTACTTTCTCACACTGTACCTACCTAGCACATACTACTTGCTGCACTATACCATTGTCCATCCACCTTACCACATATGATCTACTCCATTTTCTGTGTTGTCCCAGTAAATCCATATCTGTGTTTTACCCTATACACAACCTTTGCATGCACAACACCACTACCTATGCATACCCCAATGGCACCCCTCCACAGTACCTTCAATCACTTATGTGTTTCCTCTGCACTTCATATTGTATGTCTTCATTACCATTCACATCTACTTACACGGATCATCCATTTCAGCCACCTACACCACACTGTTATGCCCACTGCTACTTTACCAAACCACCATCAGCTGTACCCAGTTTGTCGCAGCAACACCTTTTGCTGCCTATACCATCTACATCATCTCACTGCTGTTATTGCACTCATAATACCTCTGGTGTCATATATCACTTGTTTTTACCTATTACATCCTCACATTCCCAGCTCATCTCCATTACCCATTTTTTTCGCTGCTATAATCTCTTCATTCCAGCCCCAACTTCATCCCATTCTCCACACTCCAGCTGCTGCCTCTCACCTTTTCTTACCATATATCCTTGTCATATCTTCACAGCCTACCCACTCCACACTGTGGTATGCTATGAAAATCTAACTGCCATCATTTTCTTCAGCATCTGTACACCTATAGCAACATCCTCTAGCTTACCTTTCCTACTGTATGCTTCCACTTTATCTCTTCAACTATTAGCCACCTGCTGCACCCACTTCCAGCTGCTATAACCTTCCAACCCAACAGTACATCCACCTTCTCTACAACAACTACCCATATTCTCATTGCATCTATTACCTCCCTCATAAACCAGTCACTATCATAGCCCAACCTTCCCCATCACATTTTAGTCTTCAGCACTTAGCCCAACTCTCGATGCTGCATAAGGTCATAGCAATCACCAACTTCCCTATATATATCCCAGTTGCATTAGATATAATGCCTTAGGCCAATATACACATATTTGCATTCAGACTTAGGTACTATATACATCTTCCTCATATAAAACATCCATATATTTATCTTCTTAGGATATTGCCTGTGTATTTAAACTTCTTCATTAGCCTAACACATTATACATATGCGTTTTCTTACCAAATATGATGTATTGAATCTTCAGTACATGTAGGAGCATTATATTAGTGTTCAATATGACACTTGGCAAACTTATTTTTGTATATATTTTTTGTCTTGTGCTAACCTGATTTTTGGAGGAGATATATAAAATTGTTAAATTCCTTCTTAGATTATGATTTTATTTCAATTTCAATTCGAAATTTGTAATATCTAGATATCAATAAGAAAAATTTTCAGCTTTAGATAGAATGTACAAGCATGTAAATATCATGAATTATATGTTTTCATGTCATTTTTCTCTTTTATTTCAAAAAAATCACGAATGAGAACACGAATGGCACGTGCACCATTTCGTAAGAGGTAAGTTAATCCTAAGTTGATGATTTACATCAACGGCCATAGTCGGGATGTAAACAAGACTTAGGACTTTTATCTTTTACGAAATAACACTGGATCCACACTGGATCCGTTTTCAAAATTCATCATATTTTCCTTAAATATTTTTTTCTTTTATCAGAATTTAACTTAAAATTAACTCAAAATATATACCAATGACCATAGTCAGGGTATATTGAGAGTTAATTTCATTTTAAATTCTATAAAAGCACCAAATGTGTTTCATTCTTCACTTGAATCTAAATATAGATTATTATATAATACATCCAATGACCATAGTCAAGGATGTATTATATCTTCAATCTTATTTTAAATTCATTTAAAGAATAAAATAGTTTTTTTCAAAATCCAATTTCAAAGATTTAAATTCATTCATCATTTAGATAGAATTGCATCATATTTTCGGAATTTCCTCTTCAAAAAAATCCAAGTAATGTAAATATTTTCTTCAAATCTATCTTCAATCATTATCAAATCCAATTCATTCTTTCAATTTTCAAAATTCTATTTCATTTTTAAAAAAAAAAAAAAAACTCAAAGTTCAATCTAACTTTGAGATTTCAAATTCATTTTATATTCAAATTTCAAATCAGATTTCAAAGTTCAATTTGACTTTGAAATTCCAAATTAATTTATATTCAAATACTCCAAATCAAATCCAAAGTTCAATTTAACTTTTTTTTTTTTATTCCCTTCATCTTCTAAATTTCTTCAAGGTCTAATTTGACTTTGAAATTCATTTGTATATTCAAGATTCAAATTTTAAAATTTCAATTTTCAAGTTCTATTCAAAACTTGGAAGTTCTTAATTCAACAATAGGATCCAGAATACAACTTTCACTATGGATCTTAGACTTCAGATCCAATTCCTCTTTAGGATCCAGACTCCAATTTCACTTTGGATCTTAGACTTCAGATCCAATTCCTCTTTAGGATCCAGAATCCAATTTCACATGTTGGATCTTAGACTTCTGATCCAAATCCATCTTAGGATCCAGAATCCAACTCTACATTGGATCTTAGACTTCAGATCCAACACCCATCTTAGGATCAAGAACCCAATTCTATATCGGATCTCAGACTTCATATCCAAATCCATCTTAGGATCCAGAACCCAATTTTACATTAGATCTCAGATCCCGGGTCTTAGTCCATTTTGAGATCCAATTCAATTTCAAAATCTAGATTTTAAATCCAAGTCAATTTCCAGATCTCATCTGAGTTCCCTAAATCCATTTCCATTATTAAATACCATTTGATTTCCTCAGACCCATTCTAAGATTCAAAGCCAATATCACTTTAAAAATCCATCTTCTTCTCCTAAACCCATGATTAAATTCAAAGTCCATTTCTGACTTTGAAAATTCATTTCCTTTTCATTTCAAAGCTTTAGATCATTCTCTCTCCAAGTCAAGATTCATTCTTCCAAAAATCTGATTTACTTCAAAAACTTAGAACTTCTCTGATCTATCCCAAGTTCTAAGTTAGATTCAATCATTCCTTCACTTCCCTCCCAATTTCATCTCAGAATACTTGGAAATTTCCAAATCAATTTTCAAAAGGAGCATACATTTTCTGTATTTGCACAAGCATGATTCTTTGTGCATTTGAAGTTAGAATAAATTCTTAGATTATATTTAGGCAAAGCAAAAGGCATAGATTCGATCCTTGGTTTGATTACCTCTGGTAAAGGCGCCAGGAACGGTCGAACCTCGTACCGACGAGCGAATCCCGTCTCTCCATTTTTCCCGCAAATTTTCAAAACGGAGGCGAGTTAGATTTCTAAATATTTTTCAAATCAAGGTCAAGTGAAAACCCGCAAAATAATGTCTCTTCTCTCTCTCTTTCTTTCTTTTCTCTTCTCTTTCTCTTTTCTTTCTTTTATTCTTCTCCCTTCAAAAAGGAGGAGAATAGAGGTTAGAAAAGGGAAAGAGAAGGAAGAGAGAGAAACCATAAAGAGAGGAAAAATTTTGCGATGATCACAGTTTTGGCGACCGTGATGGGACCCGTCTTCGTCTGGTTGGATCTATGCCTTTGCTTTGCATAAATATTTTCTAAATCTTTATTCTTTTATGTCAACGACATTTCCATGCAAACCTTAGGAGCCTAGACTCTGTCCTAAACTGACATTATTTGCATATAGGATCTAAGTATGGTTTGGTAGGACCATATTGAGGAGATTATATCCATGTTCACATTAGACTTAGGTCTTAAATACAACTCTCCTCAATTTTAGGGATTGAATGCAAAACAATGTATGCAAGTGTATGCTTCTTCTTATTTAAATCTATCTCTTTAGGACTTGCATTAGAGCCTTCTGATTTTATCTGCATGTTGATCATATTTTGAAAACCATCTTACCTATATTGTCCCGGTCTTCACGTTGCTGGGCTGTCTCACTGAACCATAGTTCGGGAGAGAGCCTCACAACTGGACCACTTATTTGGGTTCGCGCCCCCCTACCACGTACCTAAGGGCCATAGTCCGAGGTATATTGGTAGGTGCTCAAGGATGTTGGGAAGCCTCTTACCTTAGAACCGAAGAGATATCTTATATGCCACGTACTTCGAGCTTCGGCTTGAGTATATCGGCGTACCTTGATTGAAATCAGATGATATAAATCTTAGAGTTAGGATTAAGGTGCTATCAGCCATTTCAAATATTGCATATAGAGTCAGCTTTAGGGAGTGTTGTTCGTGTATCCTTGCTTGTATATCTGTGATTGTATGATATATATATCTTCTTCCTTATATTTTCCAAAACCCTGGGTATATATTTCAAAATTTTCTCTTTGTTTTAAAAACCCAGGTGTATTATTCTTTCTCTTCTTCTTCTTCCTATAAAAATTCTTCCAAATTCTTCTGATCCTGCCTGCAAGTTCTTCAAAATTTTAAATCCTTACCATTTATTCTCAAAATTCCATTTTTCCTTTTATTTTCCTTTTGTTTTTATATTCTTGTTTATATTTTCATAAAAATCTCTTTCCATCAAGAGATATCCTTTTCAAAATAATATTTTCTTTTCATATTTTCAGTTGGTTACTCTCCCTCGTAGAGTAAACAATGCAATTGTCACAAATTTGGTGGCGACTCAATCCCTAGTAATGGGATACAATTAAATTTTTAACCTAAATCCTTCCTCTTTGTCAAAATATCTCCAAAAAGTTTCTTTGGTCTAAAAACCTCCATTTTTCTTCCACAGAGAGTTCTGATATTTCAAAAATGGTCACTACAAGAGGGGGAAAAGAAACAGTTCCTCAACTCAGCGACAGTGAGGCGGAAGAGATAAGCTCTCCTAAATCAGTCAGGGGACAGAGTCAGAGCAAGAAGGATGACATCGACCCCGCTATGTATGACATGTTCCAAAAGATGATGGCAAGGATGATGTCAGAGCAAGCCGATGCTAGTCTGAAAGAGACTGTTCCTAAAAGCAAGCTGAGGAAGAAGCCTGTAAAGAAGCAAGTCAGAATCATCAGAAAGAAGGTGCAGCCAGACACTGCTTCTGAGGAATCAGAGTCAGTCGAGGAAGAGTCAGAAGAGGAAGAGCAGATTGTCTACAAGCAAAATCCTCCGAGACAGTCTGTAAAGATAGTTGTGGAAGAGCCTGAATCCGTCAACAAACCCAAGTCTGGGCCTCCAGCAGAGGACCTGATGAGTAAACAGATGAAGAAGATGAATCGAGATATTAAGGATATTCAAGCCAAGGGTAAGGGCAAGCAGACCTACACCGGCGAAGATTTCTATGATGGTCTAGATGGGGACGATAACTTGGAGAATCTTCCCCGTAAGTTTCTCAAATTTGACGGGGCTGGCAACCCTAAAGCCCACCTGGCCACATTTTATGCAGAGTGCAGCCGTTTCAGGAAAGATTACAAGGCTTTATTCATCTGTTTTCCCCGCAGTCTGGAGGGTGTAGCAGCCAGATGGTATGCTGATCACGTGAATCCTATCGAACTACGAGAGTTCGATAAGGTAGTAAATCTGTTCATCGAACGCTTCTTATTCAACACTGAAGCCTCACCTACATTAAATCATCTTTACAACCTGAAGCAAGGAGAGAATGAGAGAGCAGGTGATTTCATTCACAGGTGGAGAAGCACCTGTAATAAGATGAAGGTACCCATTCCTGAGGAGCACGCATTGCAGGTGATCCTCAACAATTTCTCTCAGCCCATAAGGAGCCTCATCGCCACTTCCCCGGCGAAATCCTTCATCAAGTTAATTGAGCGAGCCGAATGACTCGAAGCAGGAATAGAAAGCGGACTATACGAGGGCACGCCTCTGGTCAAGAATGTCCAAGACCAAAAGAAGAAGGCGCAGTTTGCTCATTCAGTTGATGCCTCCTGCAATAATCTTGGTAGTAGCAGCAAAGGAAACAAGAACAACAGTGACAGTGGTCCGAGAGTAGATCAGAACAAGGGGCAGAAGGAGAGAGCGTATAAGAACAATGACAAGCCGCTTCCAATTGGCATTCAGCAAAAGGGTGATCTTCAAGAGAAACCCAAGTACATTAAGTGGGAAAAAGGTCGAGTCTTCACTCCGTTGTCTGAGAGTTTAGAAGTGATTATGAATTACCTTTTGAAGCACGGGATGATCAAGCTCCCTAAAATAGCAGATCCTCCCGTAATCTTGGGAAAATTTAAAGATCAATTCTGCAAGTTCCATAGAGCAACGGAGCATGACACAGAGCATTGCTTCGTCCTCAAGCACATGATACAAGACTGCATTGACAGAAGTGAGCTGATAGAGGACGAGGAAAAAAAGTAGCCAGCAGTCCTGACAGAACCATTCCCGGACCACTCAAAGAATTGATAAAGCCAAAGTCTTTTGTTTGCTTTCGTCTCTTTTTGTCAGTTGTCTTGTAGGGGCTAGTCAGCCCAGTCTTCTATGAGTCTTTTCCTTTTTCAAGTTCTTGTAAATATTCAGTTGTTATCGAACCTTTTGCTTATCAATGAAATGTCAATTTTTCTTTATATCTTTGATATTCAAATACTTCCTTCTTTCGCTATACTGGGGCATTTAAATTCCTGTTCTTTTCAGAATGCGGGGCAATCCTGAAATCATTCATGAGAGAAATTATATTACCTATGAGGGCTTTTTCAAAAATCATGAAATTTTAAAAATCTTCGTTATGACCAAGGAGTTCAAATATTCCTTGGTCTAACCTTTGACAAAAAATCAACCCTCGTGTTGATCATGTCTTAAAAAATAAGTTTTTCAAACCATTATAGTGAAAGATCAACCCTGGTGTTGGTCTTATCTTCCAAAATGAATTTTAAACTTTTATATTCAAAAATCAATCCTTCCGTTGATCTTATCTTTCAAAATGGATTTTAAATCTTTATATTCAAAGATCAACCTTTGTGTTGGTCTTATCTTTCAAAATGGATTTCAAATCTTTATAGATCAACCCTTATCTTTCAAAGTGGATTTTCAAAACCTTTATATTCAAAGGTCAATCCTTGTATTGATCTTATCTTCCAAAATGGATTTCAAATCTTTTTATTCAAAAGATCGACCCTTGCGTTGGTCTTATCCTCCAAAATTGATCTCAAAACTTTTCAAAGATCAACCCTGGTGTTGTTCTTATCTTTTAAAATGGGTTATAAATCATCATATTCAAAGATCAATCATTGCATTGGTCTTATCTTCCAAAAATGGGTTTTAAATCATTATATTCAAATATCGACCCTGTGTTGGTCTTATCTTCCAAGATTGGTTTTTAAGCATTACCTTCAAAGATCAACCCTTGTGTTGATCTTATTATCAATTTCGAACTGTTATTTTTAGAAATCAGATCTATTGTTGATCTTCTTCTTCAAAATTAGGTATTCAAAACCATTGTCTTCGAAAATTAACCCTCATGATGATCTCTCATGTTTGGTTTAAAGGATCAGATCTCGCGCTGATCATTCTTCTTGTGGTGGATTTTCTTCCCCCAAAATGATTTCTCATTTATCTTTTAAATAAACATTTTCCTTCTAAGATCCCATATGCAGGCAGGATCAGAAAAACTCCTTTTTCTTTTAAGTCTTATAAATTTTCAGTTAATTTTGATATCTTTATCAGTTTCATTCATTTATTCATATTTTTATCAAGTTTACATCAATTTTATCAAGTTTTATCATGTTTTATCAAACTTTTCTCAAATTTATTCTAATTCCCTTTCAGGTTAAGGGATAAACCTGATGCCTCTTTTCAATGAGGTATTCTTTTTATATCTACCCCTTTCAGGTTAAGGGAAAAACCTGACCCTCGTTGTCCGAGGTGTTCCCACTCAGGTTAAGGGATAAACCTGACCCTCGTTGTCCGAGGTGTTCCCATTCAGGATAAGGGAAAATCCTGAAACCCCTCGTGGGAGCCACTATGCTACCTATGAGGATTCTTTTGTAAATACAAGTTTTATCAATCATTATTGATTTTCTAGATTTATATTAATTTCCCTTCGTTAAATTTTCTTAAATTCTATTCTTTTTCCCATTCAGGATAAGGGATAATCCTGAGATCCCTCGTAGGAGCAATAACGCTACCTATGAGGATTCTTTTGTAAATACAAGTTTTTCCAATCTTTTTCTAGATTTATATTAATTTGCCTTAAATTCTATTTCTTTTCCCATTCAGGATAAGGGATAATCCTAAAACCCCTCGTAGGAGCAATAACACTACCTATGAGGATTCTTTTGTAAAATACAAGCTTTGTTAATCTTTGTTGATTTTCTAGATTTATATCAATTTTCCTTCATTAAATCTCTTTAAATTCTATTCTTTTTCCCATTCAGGATAAGGGATAATCTTGAAGATCACTCATAGGGGCAACCATGCTACCTGTGAGAATTCTTTTCACAAAATAAATCAATTCCCTCAAATGTTCTACATTTTTTTCAAAGATCTATATCCTTTTGTCTTCTCAAAGTTTATTTCTTTTTATATTCCTCGTCACATACGTGGTCCATCTAAATCATAGATCATAAATTCTAAATCTTGTCATATCTAAATTCAAGTCTCAGGTTATCTCTTCATAAAAATCTTCTATTTTCCTTTCAGGTTAAGGGATAAACCTGAATCATTCTTTTTCTAAATTCTCTTCAAAAATGTCTATTCTATTTCCCCTTCAGGATAAGGGATAATCCTGAAACCCCGGCCATTCTTCTTCCTTCGATCTCTAAATATCTTAAATAGGCCGATCTCCTTCCTGACTCTCAGTTGGAAAACCTAGTGCTCGCACTGGTTATTTTGCCAAAGTTTTTTCTAAAGATCAAGTTCAGTTCTCGTAATGGTTGTATTTCAAAAGTCTCAATCTTAAATCAGGTCGATTAAATGAAATGTCCCAGCTACTTCGCTGGTCGGTAAATAATTAAATGTAATGTCCCAGCTACTTCGCTGGTCGTTAAATGATTAAATGAAATGTTCCAACTACTTCGCTGGCCGCTAAATGAAATGTTCCAGCTACTTCGCTGGTCGCTAAATGAAATGTTCCAGCTACTTCGCTGGTCGCTAAATGAAATGTCCCAGCTACTTCGCTGGTCGTTAAATGATTAAATGTAATGTCCCAGCTACTTCGCTGGTCGTTAAATGATTAAATGAAATGTTCCAGCTACTTCGCTGGTCGCTAAATGAAATGTTCCAACTCCTTCGTTGGTCGTTAAATGAAATGTCCCAACTACTTCGTTGGTCGTTAAATAAAATGTCCCAGCTACTTCGCTGGTCGTTAAATGAAATGTTCCAACTCCTTCGTTGGTCGTTAAATGAAATGTCCCAGCTACTTCGCTGGTCGTTAAATGAAATGTTCCAGCTACTTCGCTGGTCATTAAATAAAATGTTCCAACTCCTTCGTTGGTCGTTAAATGAAATGTCCCAGTTACTTCGCTGATCGTTAAATAAAATGTTCCAACTCCTTCGTTGGTCGTTAAATGAAAGGTCCCAGTTTTTACTGGTCATTAAATGAAAGGTTCCAGCTACTTCGCTGGTCGTTAAATGAAATATTCCAATTTTACTGTTCAGAATATCCAAAATCATAAATCGCAACTAAGGGTCACATCAAAATCTATATTGAGTAAATATTTCACATAGAAGTCATGAAAACCTTGCTAATCTGCTAAAAATATTTGTTGATTCCAAATAAATCTGACTGCACAAAAGAATTACCTCGGATTACCTCTAGTATTTTCTTCATAAAAGGTGAAACTCTTTGCGAAAAAGAGGTAAAATTCAAATCTTTTTCCTGTTGATCAACCAAAAGGATGAAAGAAATATCCTCGGTATGATTAGTGAAATAAATATTCGATGACATTGAAAAGCCGAAAGCAAATTGATATTGATCATGGCTATGACGCGTGTTTAAAGACGATTTTTCTGGCAATTAGGCAGTGGAAATATCCTGAGCCATAAAAGAATCCACTTAATCTGTATCTCCTTATCCAGTTTAAAGCTGCAATCAAATATCTGCAAAAGGGATCTCTCAATTGTCGTCAAGATGAAGGCGAATTAAGCGAGTAGACCCCCGGGGCCAAAGAAGATTTGAAACATCTCCAAGATGACGGAGTTTGTGACGGATCCTTCCAGGGAAAATTCGGATCACCGTCGAGATGAAGGCGGATGTGATGCACCTACCGACAAACCCTAAATGATATTTGATTTCTGTTGTCATCTAAAGACTTTTGAGCCAATACCCTCATATATAATCCCTAAGAAAATGAAGGATCGAAGCATCTCCAAGATGAAGGAGTTTGTGACGTACCCTTCCCTGAAAAAGAGAGAAAAGTCAGGAACATCCAAAATGAAGGATGATGTAAAAGCCCGAAAAAGCTCAATGACTCAAAAAGAGTGCAAAAAGATAATCATGGGAAAAACACCCAGATATCAAACTGCCTAAATTGCCAGAAATCATCTTTTCTTATGCAAAATATCTTTTATCGATGTCTTTTCACTACTTGCTTTTAGGAAATTGAGAATATATCCAGGAAATAGATAGCTTCCTTGAAGAAAATCATCAGCGCTAAAATTTTGAATTTGACTCTTAAAACCAAGGAGTTAATCTCGTTGGAGGAAATACTTTAGGTAAAAGAGGAAATATCTTTGCGCACGTGTACACATTTTTAAGCGTTGAAGTCAACTATAAAATTATCTTATTGGCAAAATTTTCTAGATATTTTAAAGAATGAAATAAATATTCAATATCTATTTTGATGCAACCTAGCATTGTTTATATCTTCCAGAAGAGTTACCCCATTCAGTTGAAGTATCTCTCCTGTCCCATCACGGTTTCGAGAAATCCGTATGGTTGTTCCCACTCAGGTTAAGGGTCAAAACCTGTACTTCCTGCGAGAGGTCATTAAATTCAAAAGCTGATTTAGTCTCAGCAATGAGACGTCCAAGTTCACCCCTTTTTCAAAACTTTAGGGAACCCCATTTCCTTCCTACTTTCGCAAACCCGTTTCGGATTTGTTCGTCCAAACTCCGAAGGTCCCATCATGGTCTCTTCACTCGAGGATTCCATATGATCGTCCCCTTCAGGTTAAGGGTTAAGCCTGAACCTTGTGCATCGAGGTATCTTCCTTTTTTCAGGTTTGGGTTAAACCTGAGTCTCGTTCTAACGAGGTTTCTCGTTTTGACGAGGTGTTTCCTTCCAAGTCCCATCATGGTTCTTCATATCGAGGAATCCATGCTTTGTATATCCATCCGGAATAAAATCCTACTTGAGCTTCATCTCACAAGGCCTTCTCTCATAAATGTCCCATCAAAGTCCTCATATGTTCCTTTCCCCATTCAGGTTATTTTTATATATCTTCGCCCCATCCAGGTTAAGGGCCAAACCTGAGTCATTTCAAAAGATTGATCTTGTCTCGCCCATGAGACTTGATTTAAATTCTTACCTTTTATCTTTTCGGGATCTTCACCCAAAGTCCCATCACGATTTCCTCCTCTCTATTATTCAGTCATATCATTTTCGAGGATTTCGTCTTCCAAAAGCCATTCAAGGATAAAGATTTAAATCTGAAAAACCATGTCTTTTAAATCAAATTCTTCCACACCTAGTTCAGATCTGCTGACGGGGGCATTTTTCAAAATTTGGAGTGTTTTCTTTGCCACTAAGCTCGGCTTTCAACCGGCTTAGTAGCAAAGAGGGGCATCTGTGAACACCCCAATTTTTTTTAAAAATCTTTTAAATATTCCCTTATTGCCCCTAAATTCAGTTTTTTTAGCAAATGGGTCATTTCAAATCTAAATTTCAGTTCATTTCTCAAGTATTATTGAAATTAAATTCATTTCATATGTTTAAATTGATTTTGGATCTGGATCCATTGTCCAGATCCAAATCTGAATCTCCTTGTTCAAATTTTAAATTAAAAAGTATAAGAAAAAAAAACCAAAAATAGCCTTTAAATAGCTCGGATAGTCCATTCGACATTCGTTTGGATCCATCATATTGAATTTCTCGATTCGAGTGTTAAAACTCGAACGTTTTCTCAAAACTTGGGTCCAGACCCACTTTCTGAAGAAATTTCTCCAAAATGGTCTGAAATTCTCGGAAAAACACTCTTTGTAAATATTTCTCAGAAAAATACAAAACAAATTAGTGTTTAATCTTTGTTTTCATGTAAAAACTTAGATTTTGTTACAAAACTACAAAAAATGGAAAATGATGCAAAAATCGAAAAAATTGGGGAAAGCAAAAGGTTTTAAAACTTGAAAAATTGAATTTTTGCCAAAAACCTCTCTTAAAACCTCTTTTTGAAAATCATAAACCTTTTTTTTTTTTTAGAAAAATCTTAAAAGGGACCCCCTCTTTGGAAATTGAAGAAACTCACAACGGCCGCAGGCTCGTCTCCCCCAAGCTTCCACCCTTCGATCGATGAGTACCTTTATCTCCGCCATCGATGCTCAACCGATCGCTTCCATCCTTCTCCTTCGTTCATCACCTTCCTCCCCGCTGGGTGGCCCTCCATCTTCAACCAATTCCCTCTCTCGTTGCCTATATAAGCAGGCCTCCACTGCAGTGAAAAAGGGGGGGAAGAGATTTCAACCAGCACCGATCGGCATCCACGAAGCATCCATCCTTCACCTCTCCAGGTCTCTTCTCCGATCCCCTCTATCCTCTAAAGTCTTCCTCTCAAGGGTCACAGAAGAAGCCTCTTTCCCCCTTTCTTCAGAACTTCTGCAAAATCAGGTAAATCTTCTTCCCCTTTTTCTGATTTCCCTCTTTTACCTGTTCGGGTTGCCATTGGAGCATCATTGGTGGTGTCGAGCTGCTTATGCAAACATCGACCCACCTATTGCTACAATAACGGAATTCCATAATTCCAACATTTTTTTTTGTGTTTTCTCTTCTTCTCGCTATTAAATTCCAATAGTTTTATATATGTCGATGTTCTCATTGTTATACAATAGATTGTGATTCTAATTTGTGTCTTGTTCTAGTTTGATTTCTCTTCTTATTTTTCTCTTTCACATCTGATTTCTAATTTTCTTTTATTAATAGGTTCTATTTTTGTTTTTTTTGTTTTGTTTTTGTTTCCGATCCCTGATTGACGTTTAAATCTCTGTTATGTCTTGATCATCGGTTGGTTTTCCAATTTCTGTTGTCATTTGATAGCATTGCTTCAAGGCATAATGAAATGACGCTATTTCGAAATAGACGTTGGACTTCTTTTCCTTATTTTGATTTCACCATCTAACTTGATCGCTGATCAGAGGCCTTATCATTTGTACATTTGGGTGTTATGGCACATTCATATACAGATGATCGTCATCCAAGCTGCTTCAACCAAAGGGTATTAGAGCCCAGATCATCTTTGGGCAAATGTTTTTTTTTTAGGATATCACTGACCCTTTTTCTTTGTTTTGCTGCAAAATGCTCTCATCAGCTACCTCAAATTCTTGAAGATCTCTACGGTATGATCTGATGCTCGCCCAATCTGATTCATTTCCTAGTTTTAGTGGTGCCAGTTGAATGCCTGTTGTTCACATTAGTTTCATTTTGGGTGTTCTTCTGAATGAATCTCAGTTTGCACCAATGAAAAGGTGATAGTAGAATCGTATCATACTGGTTGTTTTCTTTGGTTAATAAATTTTTTTTATATATAACAAACAAGTAGGACCTTGGTAATTTCTCACGATCATGCAAAGCTGCTGTGACCATGGTGTTGCACGTCACCACACATCAGAGAGGGGCATTCTGGTGGGGTCATTAGCCTTTGCTCTCCAAGTGCAAAGTCAATCTCTGAGTTCACAAACGCAGCCTCTGTCAGGCGCGCCTAATACTATGGGAAGCTGAAACTGTTCCTGGTGTCGTTAGCCTAAGTGTTGATCTTCAACACCTCTATTTACTACCTGCGAGTGAGGCTTGATTTAACCTTTCCTCACCCTCCTGGAAAGTCCGTCGTGGCTGATGTTCTTGTTGCCTTCTGATGGTCATATCAGTTGCATTAGAAATTTATTCCTATATTACTTCTTATATTTTGCAGAAAAAAAAGGAAGTTCGGCCTAGTCTCATTTATATTCCAGCAACCATCTGTTGAGTTCTTTCTTTCTCTTTTTTTTTTTTGGCTATTGAATATTTGTTCTCTGATTAAGCTTACAACTTTATTCCCAGGTATATTTCCCATTACAACACGCATTCTTTCACAGCATTATATCTATAGATCATGCGACACTCTGAATTTATTATTGATCGCCATAGCTCCAGTTAGTGCATGTCTCACTGGGGCACATCACCTTCTTCATCCACATTTATCACCTACCTGCACCTGCACTATATCTCCAGCCACAACATACCTTCATACTCCACCTCCATTTCACCATACTCTGATCACCATTAACCTCCAACCATCACAGCACCAGCTGCTGCCTTCACCATCGTCACATCTTTCATCTCTCAGCACCTAACCACTCGCAAACATCATTGTTCATCACTGTTACACTTACCTGTCATCCACTGCTAGTCATATCCACTCATTATATTTACTTTCTCACACTGTACCTACCTAGCACATACTACTTGCTGCACTATACCATTGTCCATCCACCTTACCACATATGATCTACTCCATTTTCTGTGTTGTCCCAGTAAATCCATATCTGTGTTTTACCCTATACACAACCTTTGCATGCACAACACCACTACCTATGCATACCCCAATGGCACCCCTCCACAGTACCTTCAATCACTTATGTGTTTCCTCTGCACTTCATATTGTATGTCTTCATTACCATTCACATCTACTTACACGGATCATCCATTTCAGCCACCTACACCACACTGTTATGCCCACTGCTACTTTACCAAAACACCATCAGCTGTACCCAGTTTGTCGCAGCAACACCTTTTGCTGCCTATACCATCTACATCATCTCACTGCTGTTATTGCACTCATAATACCTCTGGTGTCATATATCACTTGTTTTTACCTATTACATCCTCACATTCCCAGCTCATCTCCATTACCCATTTTTTTCGCTGCTATAATCTCTTCATTCCAGCCCCAACTTCATCCCATTCTCCACACTCCAGCTGCTGCCTCTCACCTTTTCTTACCATATATCCTTGTCATATCTTCACAGCCTACCCACTCCACACTGTGGTATGCTATGAAAATCTAACTGCCATCATTTTCTTCAGCATCTGTACACCTATAGCAACATCCTCTAGCTTACCTTTCCTACTGTATGCTTCCACTTTATCTCTTCAACTATTAGCCACCTGCTGCACCCACTTCCAGCTGCTATAACCTTCCAACCCAACAGTACATCCACCTTCTCTACAACAACTACCCATATTCTCATTGCATCTATTACCTCCCTCATAAACCAGTCACTATCATAGCCCAACCTTCCCCATCACATTTTAGTCTTCAGCACTTAGCCCAACTCTCGATGCTGCATAAGGTCATAGCAATCACCAACTTCCCTATATATATCCCAGTTGCATTAGATATAATGCCTTAGGCCAATATACACATATTTGCATTCAGACTTAGGTACTATATACATCTTCCTCATATAAAACATCCATATATTTATCTTTTTAGGATATTGCCTGTGTATTTAAACTTCTTCATTAGCCTAACACATTATACATATGCGTTTTCTTACCAAATATGATGTATTGAATCTTCAGTACATGTAGGAGCATTATATTAGTGTTCAATATGACACTTGGCAAACTTATTTTTGTATATATTTTTTGTCTTGTGCTAACCTGATTTTTGGAGGAGATATATAAAATTGTTAAATTCCTTCTTAGATTATGATTTTATTTCAATTTCAATTCGAAATTTGTAATATCTAGATATCAATAAGAAAAATTTTCAGCTTTAGATAGAATGTACAAGCATGTAAATATCATGAATTATATGTTTTCATGTCATTTTTCTCTTTTATTTCAAAAAAATCACGAATGAGAACACGAATGGCACGTGCACCATTTCGTAAGAGGTAAGTTAATCCTAAGTTGATGATTTACATCAACGGCCATAGTCGGGATGTAAACAAGACTTAGGACTTTTATCTTTTACGAAATAACACTGGATCCACACTGGATCCGTTTTCAAAATTCATCATATTTTCCTTAAATATTTTTTTCTTTTATCAGAATTTAACTTAAAATTAACTCAAAATATATACCAATGACCATAGTCAGGGTATATTGAGAGTTAATTTCATTTTAAATTCTATAAAAGCACCAAATGTGTTTCATTCTTCACTTGAATCTAAATATAGATTATTATATAATACATCCAATGACCATAGTCAAGGATGTATTATATCTTCAATCTTATTTTAAATTCATTTAAAGAATAAAATAGTTTTTTTCAAAATCCAATTTCAAAGATTTAAATTCATTCATCATTTAGATAGAATTGCATCATATTTTCGGAATTTCCTCTTCAAAAAAATCCAAGTAATGTAAATATTTTCTTCAAATCTATCTTCAATCATTATCAAATCCAATTCATTCTTTCAATTTTCAAAATTCTATTTCATTTTTAAAAAAAAAAAAAAAACTCAAAGTTCAATCTAACTTTGAGATTTCAAATTCATTTTATATTCAAATTTCAAATCAGATTTCAAAGTTCAATTTGACTTTGAAATTCCAAATTAATTTATATTCAAATACTCCAAATCAAATCCAAAGTTCAATTTAACTTTTTTTTTTTTATTCCCTTCATCTTCTAAATTTCTTCAAGGTCTAATTTGACTTTGAAATTCATTTGTATATTCAAGATTCAAATTTTAAAATTTCAATTTTCAAGTTCTATTCAAAACTTGGAAGTTCTTAATTCAACAATAGGATCCAGAATACAACTTTCACTATGGATCTTAGACTTCAGATCCAATTCCTCTTTAGGATCCAGACTCCAATTTCACTTTGGATCTTAGACTTCAGATCCAATTCCTCTTTAGGATCCAGAATCCAATTTCACATGTTGGATCTTAGACTTCTGATCCAAATCCATCTTACGATCCAGAATCCAACTCTACATTGGATCTTAGACTTCAGATCCAACACCCATCTTAGGATCAAGAACCCAATTCTATATCGGATCTCAGACTTCATATCCAAATCCATCTTAGGATCCAGAACCCAATTTTACATTAGATCTCAGATCCCGGGTCTTAGTCCATTTTGAGATCCAATTCAATTTCAAAATCTAGATTTTAAATCCAAGTCAATTTCCAGATCTCATCTGAGTTCCCTAAATCCATTTCCATTATTAAATACCATTTGATTTCCTCAGACCCATTCTAAGATTCAAAGCCAATATCACTTTAAAAATCCATCTTCTTCTCCTAAACCCATGATTAAATTCAAAGTCCATTTCTGACTTTGAAAATTCATTTCCTTTTCATTTCAAAGCTTTAGATCATTCTCTCTCCAAGTCAAGATTCATTCTTCCAAAACTCTGATTTACTTCAAAAACTTAGAACTTCTCTGATCTATCCCAAGTTCTAAGTTAGATTCAATCATTCCTTCACTTCCCTCCCAATTTCATCTCAGAATACTTGGAAATTTCCAAATCAATTTTCAAAAGGAGCATACATTTTCTGTATTTGCACAAGCATGATTCTTTATGCATTTGAAGTTAGAATAAATTCTTAGATTATATTTAGGCAAAGCAAAAGGCATAGATTCGATCCTTGGTTCGATTACTCCTGGTAAAGGCGCCAGGAACGGTCGAACCTCGTACCGACGAGCGAATTCCGTCTCTCCATTTTTCCCGCAAATTTTCAAAACGGAGGCGAGTTAGATTTCTAAATATTTTTCAAATCAAGGTCAAGTGAAAACCCGCAAAATAATGTCTCTTCTCTCTCTCTTTCTTTCTTTTCTCTTCTCTTTCTCTTTTCTTTTTTTTATTCTTCTCCCTTCAAAAAGGAGGAGAATAGAGGTTAGAAAAGGGAAAGAGAAGGAAGAGAGAGAAACCATAAAGAGAGGAAAAATTTTGAGATGATCACAGTTTTGGCGACCGTGATGGGACCCGTCTTCGTCCGGTTGGATCTATGCCTTTGCTTTGCTTAAATATTTTCTAAATCTTTATTCTTTTATGTCAGCTACATTTCCATGCAAACCTTAGGAGCCTAGACTCTGTCCTAAACTGACATTATTTGCATATAGGATCTAAGTATGGTTTGGTAGGACCATATTGAGGAGATTATATCCATGTTCACATTAGACTTAGGTCTTAAATACAACTCTCCTCAATTTTAGGGATTGAATGCAAAACAATGTATGCAAGTGTATGCTTCTTCTTATTTAAATCTATCTCTTTAGGACTTGCATTAGAGCCTTCTGATTTTATCTGCATGTTGATCATATTTTGAAAACCATCTTACCTATATTGTCCCGGTCTTCACGTTGCTGGGCTGTCTCACTGAACCATAGTTCGGGAGAGAGCCTCACAACTGGACCACTTATTTGGGTTCGCGCCCCCCTACCACGTACCTAAGGGCCATAGTCCGAGGTATATTGGTAGGTGCTCAAGGATGTTGGGAAGCCTCTTACCTTAGAACCGAAGAGATATCTTATATGCCACGTACTTCGAGCTTCGGCTTGAGTAGATCGGCGTACCTTGATTGAAATCAGATGATATAAATCTTAGAGTTAGGATTAAGGTCCTATCAGCCATTTCAAATATTGCATATAGAGTCAGCTTTAGGGAGTGTTGTTCGTGTATCCTTGCTTGTATATCTGTGATTGTATGATATATATATCTTCTTCCTTATATTTTCCAAAACCCTGGGTATATATTTCAAAATTTTCTCTTTGTTTTAAAAACCCAGGTGTATTATTCTTTCTCTTTTCTTCTTCCTATAAAAATTCTTCCAAATTCTTCTGATCCTGCCTGCAAGTTCTTCAAAATTTTAAATCCTTACCATTTATTCTCAAAATTCCATTTTTCCTTTTATTTTCCTTCTGTTTTTATATTCTTGTTTATATTTTCATAAAAATCTCTTTCCATCAAGAGATATCCTTTTCAAAATAATATTTTCTTTTCATATTTTCAGTTGGTTACTCTCCCTCGTAGAGTAAACAATGCAATTGTCACAAATTTGGTGGCGACTCAATCCCTAGTAATGGGATACAATTAAATTTTTAACCTAAATCCTTCCTCTTTGTCAAAATATCTCCAAAAAGTTTCTTTGGTCTAAAAACCTCCATTTTTCCTCCACAGAGAGTTCTGATATTTCAAAAATGGTCACTACAAGAGGGGGAAAAGAAACAGTTCCTCAACTCAGCGACAGTGAGGCGGAAGAGATAAGCTCTCCTAAATCAGTCAGGGGACAGAGTCAGAGCAAGAAGGATGACATCGACCCCGCTATGTATGACATGTTCCAAAAGATGATGGCAAGGATGATGTCAGAGCAAGCCGATGCTAGTCTGAAAGAGACTGTTCCTAAAAGCAAGCTGAGGAAGAAGCCTGTAAAGAAGCAAGTCAGAATCATCAGAAAGAAGGTGCAGCCAGACACTGCTTCTGAGGAATCAGAGTCAGTCGAGGAAGAGTCAGAAGAGGAAGAGCAGATTGTCTACAAGCAAAATCCTCCGAGACAGTCTGTAAAGATAGTTGTGGAAGAGCCTGAATCCGTCAACAAACCCAAGTCTGGGCCTCCAGCAGAGGACCTGATGAGTAAACAGATGAAGAAGATGAATCAAGATATTAAGGATATTCAAGCCAAGGGTAAGGGCAAGCAGACCTACACCGGCGAAGATTTCTATGATGGTCTAGATGGGGACGATAACTTGGAGAATCTTCCCCGTAAGTTTCTCAAATTTGACGGGGCTGGCAACCCTAAAGCCCACCTGGCCACATTTTATGCAGAGTGCAGCCGTTTCAGGAAAGATTACAGGGCTTTATTCATCTGTTTTCCCCGCAGTCTGGAGGGTGTAGCAGCCAGATGGTATGCTGATCACGTGAATCCTATCGAACTACGAGAGTTCGATAAGGTAGTAAATCTGTTCATCGAACGCTTCTTATTCAACACTGAAGCCTCACCTACATTAAATCATCTTTACAACCTGAAGCAAGGAGAGAATGAGAGAGCAGGTGATTTCATTCACAGGTGGAGAAGCACCTGTAATAAGATGAAGGTACCCATTCCTGAGGAGCACGCATTGCAGGTGATCCTCAACAATTTCTCTCAGCCCATAAGGAGCCTCATCGCCACTTCCCCGGCGAAATCCTTTATCAAGTTAATTGAGCGAGCCGAATGGCTCGAAGCAGGAATAGAAAGCGGACTGTACGAGGGCACGCCTCTGGTCAAGAATATCCAAGACCAAAAGAAGAAGGCGCAGTTTGCTCATTCAGTTGATGCCTCCTGCAATAATCTTGGTAGTAGCAGCAAAGGAAACAAGAACAACAGTGACAGTGGTCCGAGAGTAGATCAGAACAAGGGGCAGAAGGAGAGAGCGTATAAGAACAATGACAAGCCGCTTCCAATTGGCATTCAGCAAAAGGGTGATCTTCAAGAGAAACCCAAGTACATCAAGTGGGAAAAAGATCGAGTCTTCACTCCGTTGTCTGAGAGTTTAGAAGTGATTATGAATTACCTTTTGAAGCACGGGATGATCAAGCTCCCTAAAATAGCAGATCCTCCCGTAATCTTGGGAAAATTTAAAGATCAATTCTGCAAGTTCCATAGAGCAACGGGGCATGACACAGAGCATTGCTTCGTCCTCAAGCACATGATACAAGACTGCATTGACAGAAGTGAGCTGATAGAGGACGAGGAAAAAAAGCAGCCAGCAGTCCTGACAGAACCATTCCCGGACCACTCAAAGAATTGATAAAGCCAAAGTCTTTTGTTTGCTTTCGTCTCTTTTTGTCAGTTGTCTTGTAGGGGCTAGTCAGCCCAGTC